>NW_028258143.1:22595000-23845000 GCF_053883595.1 Heterocephalus glaber | reverse complement strand
GAATGATTTGAGGTTTTCTCTGCCTCTGAAAAAGCACATTGGTTTAGCTGACATAACTTTGTTTATCCTAATGGCTTTGTAAAAGATTTTTTATTATTTCTCTTTATGATTCAGAGCTCCAACTGACTTGATCTTGTTACTTATCTTCACAGGGCAGACAAACGCGAGCTTTTTCTTTCTCTCATCTCAAATAGAGTGTCTTTTGACAGTGACTGATTTACTTCAGATATTTATGGAGTGCTGTCCACCTACTGAAGGTTAGAAGAGCCAGTATCCTTACAACTAAAACATGCAGATCCCATAAGAGGAAGGAAAGAGCAAATTTCAGTTGACTAGTTAGGGTCCTGTTTGTGCTTCTGCTGCATGGTAAGTATGTGTAGCCAGCTCCAGGGTTAGTCTTTTTGAAAATTGACAAAAGTAGGATATATAAATACATAAAGGCAATGTAGGCTTAAAACGATCCTGTTTGAACAAATAAACAGAAAACTACTGCAGACAACATAAGTGTAGATGCCATTTAGTCAGAGAATATGTGGACTCATATTCTCAACAGCTTTGGATTTTGTCTGAATTTGGTCTTTCCATGTGATTTTCATGCACAAACCAGCCATTTTGTCTTCATAGTGAGCTGAATGCCTCTTCATCCCAGTGAATGAAGGTTTATAAGGTGCTCACCAAGTGAAGCACTAAGAATACTAGTTTTGTCTCATAATAAAGTCATAATCTTTGAAATAAGAGAGTTTTATTTTGCCTTTAACTAAATATTATTATTTTATGTTCCCTGAAAGATCTGGTCTCATTACATGTGGACCAGCCCAAAGGTGCTGTGAGACCAAAGAAAGAAACAGATCCAGGATTCTAGAGAGTGAAATTTATTGGGAATCTTACCAACAGAAGCATGGTCCTGAGACACAGGAAGAACAAACAAATCACTGCAATATCTATCTGGAAGATGTGGCCTTATAGAATTGTCAGACAAAAAATGACCTCATCCAAGCTGAATGTACTTGTGAACTAATATCAAACCAGGACACCAGGGTCCAGTAGCAAAGTTCCACATGCTACTATAATAGTTTTATCTATTTGTAGTATGCTTGGAAATTATCCAGGAAAACTGACCAGGGTAACTTAGAGGGAATCAGTGTGGTTACAATTCCATATGACTGCAGTCATGGTGGGGTGCGTCCATAAACTGGTCCTGATGTTTGTTCAATGGGGCCACCCTCATGAATATACCATTCTCAACACTGATACAGTCCTGAATAGGTAGTTATAAACAAAGTTCACTGTCTCCAAGCAAACAACCTCCACATACACAATTACCTGCATAGGTAACAAATGTTATACAATAAAATGTAGGTGCTTAATTTCTAAATTAATCTGAATTATGCATATTTCCCTATTTACCTCAATGTTCTTTAATATTTTCTCTCCCATATCTGTCACTTTCAATTATTTCTTAAGACTTTATCACTCCATCTTCATTTGATCAAAATCTGGTTTGGCTTTACATCCCCCTAACTTACTCAAAGGGAATTCCTTCAAGCATTCCCCATCTGTCGGATTCATACCAGAACCTTTCCCTCCTGGAACAGCTACTTGGGATGCAGGCCCCACACCATTAGGCACAGGACTTTGTGAAGTCAGTGATGGAGCATTAGAATGACATGAAAATGATGAGAACTGAAAGGGGGATATCATCACAGTGAATTAGAGTCTTAGGGATAAGTTTCTGAAGTGAACTTTGAGATATAACTGAGATACAGGTAAACAAACAAAGACAAAAATATTTGCTGATCAAAACTCTCATAGGAAAATCAGTAAAACAGGAAAGCACAAAGCATGCTTCAGAGAAAGTGAATAAATTTTTTCCTTTTAAAATAAATTCTAATTATATGCAAAATTCTACATATGAATGGAACATCGGGTGATGTAATATATATATATTATATAATGTTTAAAGCAGGTGAAACATATCTATTTCCTCAAACATTTATCATTTCTATATGGTGAAAACATCCAGAACCCTCTCTTCTAGCTTTTAAAAATATTCAGTCCACGAGTGTTATCTAGAGTCACCACTGAGCAATAGCACAAAAGAGTCTAACTATAACTTAGTTCTCACTGATTTATCTTCCAGTCCTATTTCCCCACTCTTTCTAGATCCTGGTAGCCACCATTCTACTCTCATCATTGTGAGATCAACTTTTCTAGATGGTACATATGAGTGAGAGCACACCATATTTGTTTTTCTGTGCCTGGCTTACTTCATTAGCATAATGATCTGCAGTTCTGTACATGTTGTCATAAATAACAGGATTTAATTCTTTTCATAGATGAATAGTATTCCATTGTGCATATATATCATACTTTTCTTATCCATTCATCAGCTGATGGAAACTTCAGTTGTTTCCATTCCTTGGCTGTTGGAAACAGTGCTGCAATAGCCATGAGCATGCAGCTGTCTCAGACACACTGATTTCATCTCCTTTGGATGTATATCCAGTTCTGGGATTGCTAGGTTATATGACAGTTCTATTTCTAATTTTTTGAGGAACATCTATACTGCTTTCCAAAATGGTTATACTAATTTACATTGTCTTGTGTAACGGTGTGTAAGTTTCTTTTCCTTTTTTATTGTTCCCAGTGCTTTTTCTCTTTTTTTGCTCTTAACAGAGTGAGGTGATATCTGTGGTTTTGATTTACTTTTTCCTGATGACTGGTAATACTGAACATTTTTTCATGCACCAGTTGTCCATTTCTGTGTCTTCTTTTAAGAAATGCCTATTTAGATCTACTGCCCACTTTTAAATCAGGTCACTCAGTCTTTGGCTATTGAGTTTTTGGAGTTCCTTTTATATTCTGAAAATTAATTCTCTGTCAAATATATAGTTTGCAAATATTTTATGTTGTATAGTAGGTTGTCTGTGCACTTTGATTATAGTTTCCTTTGCTGTACAGAGACTTTTCAGTTTGATATAATCCTATTTTGGGGACTTTTGATTTTGTTTCCTATACTTTGAGCATTTTGTCCTCCAAATTCTTGTCTCTTCCCATGCCTTTCAGAGTTTCCCCTGTTTTCTTCTAGTTGTTACATAATTTCAGGTCTTACATTTAAGTCTTTAATCCATTGTGCACTTGTTTTTCTAACTAGTGAGAAATAATGGTCTAGGTTTTTCCCACTGAAAGCAATTTGATTGAACAAACTCTTGTATAGAAAACTAGAGCAAGTCAAACTGAAAATGAGATATAAAAAAGAATAAAGTTATTTGTATTACTTACCTTTAAACTGTCTGATATATTATCCCAACTGTGTGGACACATATACATATGATAAAAAAGAAAAATATCTCTCACCAAAACCTTGACAAAATTGTCCATTGTCAATATGTTCTGTGGATATTCATACTATTTAATAAACTAATGCTACTTCCGGCTTCAATCTAATGTAGAACTTGAAAGTCAAACAGACATCGACTTGCTGAAACAAGAAGTCATTAAATTCATTTGTACATCACATTCATTTTAAAATGTACTGACTAAATATCAGTAACAAGGAGAATAATTTTTTAAAAAATAAATTAGCAATAAGAATAGGAAATAGCAATACACGTTAAGTTAGTCTAATGTTCTCTATTTCTACATCACAAGAATATTAACTTTATTTGTCAGAAATTTTTGATTCACACTTGCAATCAAAATTCTTGATTATCTCTTCCTTTGTTAGATATTTTTCAAAATTCATGAGAATTTGGTTTATTTACCTTAAAAGGATCCCATACAGGGAATAAGGACAATTGTTTTCCTTAGATGTTACTATATGTCCTGGAAGGTTAGTCCTACCTGCAAGCGCTGTATGAATTTTTGTACTGTGAGACACAAAAGTCACAGATACCCTATAAGTCTCCCTTGTTTTGATGCCTGAAATTCTTCTTCATGGTCCTTTTCCCTCTCTCTGAGTAGTTGAGTCTATTTGAAAAGATCACCTTATATGGAATGATAGAGTCAACATGTTATCATCCATCATGTCAGTGATAGGGAGAGAGTAAACGAAAGGAGAAATTCAAGTTTGTCACAGAAGAATAGAAAAGCTTTGAATTTGCATCAAGATGACAAATTGTGCTACAGCTGCCTGCACTGTCCTTCACATTAAACCTGGAGACACTAGGGGAGGAAAAGGGTCACAAGGTAGCAAAGTAGGACAAAACTTGGCAAACTTCTTGTTTAATTCCAGACTGAAGATGGTGGGCCCTCAATATAAAGAATGATGGCTGAGAGAAGAGAATTAGAGCCAGTGTCCCTAAGCAGGCCTGAGTCCAGCTGGAGTAGGAATTCTGTAGAAGTTTGAAGCTGAACCTTTGGCCCTCTGACAGCTCTGTGGTGGTGTTTGAGAACACCGGCTGCTGTAGCAAAGCGGATAAACACTCAGAAGAGTAAGTCATACAAGTCAACACATGGATGTGCTGTCACCCGTGGGTCTGCCTTGTCCATGTTCTGGTTCACAAAAGCAGTATTGTCAGAGCTGTCAAAGCAGCAGAGGTAGGAAGATGATGCCAAATCCAGGCTAAAAAAATAAATGGTACACATAGAACAGCTCCTGTGTCTTCATGCCAATTTCCTTAAATGATGCAATTAAAACTAAGGTCATGTGTCTTCAGACAAGGGCAATTCAATTACAGACATAGGAGGAAGGTGACACGAATGCAAAAGATGTCAGGGGAAAATGAAGTGTATTAAAAATTATAAAATAGCATTTTGGAAAAAAGTACCCTACAAACTAAAAGTCTGTTTAACATATAATATAGGGCCAGGGATTTAGCTCAGTGGTTCCACTGCCTGCCTCAAAAGCACAAGGATCTGAGTTTGATCCCTGGTGCCAAAAAACAAAACAAAACATATAATATAGAACTAAAAGATCTATAACTGCCAAAATTCACACACAAAATATTGAATAGATAAAATATTAAGTGGAATAATGACTTTTAAAAAACATGAAATGATCATCAATTCTTTACTCTCCTTCCCCACTCCAAATTCCTAGGTCTCAATGCCTGAGAGGAGAATTTCCCCTACTTCAGGGGAAAAAAAAATCACATTCACAAATAAGTTGTTTAGAAAACTAGAAAAAAAAGGAAACTTTTCAGCTTTTTAAGATGAAATTAACATAACATTGATATTTAAATAAGATACTGCAAATCAAAGAGATAGAAAAATAGAAACTCATTACACTTTTGAGCATAGATGTAAAAATATTTAAAAATATACTTGCTGTTGCTCTTATTAAACAAAATGGGATCTTATATATATGTAGGTTTATTAAATAAATAATTACAAGCTAGTCATTTTATTTCATGAAATTAACATGCTAAGGCAGAAAAACAACACTACCACAGAAAGCAAAATGCAATGGATAAAGTTCAAAATGTATTCACAAATTTTTAAAATATTTGTCCATATATACATATGTACATGACTCTCTTTAATCTGATAAGTACACTTCATAAAACATTTCGAGAAAAAACCTAACATTTAGTACAGAAATAAAAAATTTAAATATTTCATTTAAAGTAAGGAATAAGAGATGCCTTTAGTGACATAATATAATTATAAAAATTGGAGGAGAAGAAATAAAATTATGGTATATGCAGATAATATGATTGCTCATAAGAAAGTGAAATGGGCAAGAAACTAGAGCTAATAAAAATGTCCAAGTAAGATTGAACATGCAAAACTGAATTGTATGACCGTATCATAGGTTTATGTCCTAAACCATAGTAATGTAAAGAATACATTTTTGACACAGAAATTTTTAAAAAGACAACTAATTCACCTAAAACATATTTAAATGTGAATGTAAATTTCTTATTATAAACATTAAACCAAAATTAGTAAAGAAGAAAACTGCTGTGTACTATGCTGTATGTACCAGAAGGCTGTTTGTTTTTATTTTAAACAAAACAAAATATGAAGTGTCATTTGTAAATCCATCTATATTCATCATGTAAAACAATCTAACTAAAAGACAAATATTGGCAGAAAGAATTAAAAACAAAACCTCATGATCCATCATGGTACTGTCTACAAGATGCAGCTTTAGATTCAAAAATGCAAATAGATTGAAAGTGGATCTAAAATGTATCAGAAGAAACACATTATGGAAACAAGAAATGTAGTAAAGCAAGAGTAGCTTCATTAATTTCAGATGGAATGGACTTTAAAATAAAAAACATATTACCAATGATAAAAAAATTTAATAGAAATAAAAGTGTCAATGAATCAAGAATATATATATAATGACTATAAATATATATGAATCTAACAACACAACCTCAAAATCATGGTACAAAAACCAATATAAAATAAGAAGTAGAAAATTCAACAGTAGTTGTTACAGACTTTAATACCACACTTTCTATAACAGGTGAAAAACTAGGCAGAATATGAAAAATGAAAAAAAGAGATGAAAAACTCTATACACCCAATAAATGTAACAGACATCCAGGAAACCCTTCATCCAAATACATCAGAATGTATCTTCTGCTCAGGGCACATTAAGCAGTCTCAAAGACACATAATGTTAGTCTATAAGAGAAGGTAAAATAAATTTAAATATCGAATTATACAAAATATATTTTACTACACTGGAATAAAATTAAAAATCAGCCACAGAAAAATAATTTGAGAAACCAAAATGTACATGGAAATTGTTACCCTTGTGCATAGCTAATGAGTCAAAGAACAGATTAGAGGGAAAATTAGAAAATTCTAATGAGATGAATAATTATAAAAATACAAAATATGCAATAAAGACAGAGCAGTACTTAGCATATAATTCACAACTCAAAAGTATTTATATTTAAAGTGAAAAAGTTCTTAAATTAATAATTTAATCTACTATAGAAGAAAAAAGAAGGAAAAATTCACTCCAAGGCAAAGAAATAGAAAAAGAATAAAAATCAGAGCAGAAATTAGTAAAATAAAAATGGAAAAAACAACAAGAAGCCAAATAATGGTTCTTTAAAAATTAAACAATATTGATAAACTTTAGCTAGATTGGCAAAGAAAAAATGTTCAAAGATTCAAATTACTAGAATCAGAGGACATTACTAACAGCCTCACAGAAAAAAGTGAGGATTGTTAAGAAATACTATGAGAAATTTTATGCTGATAAATTAGATAAAATGGACAAATTTCTTAAAAAATGACAAACTACTGAAACGAGTTGACAGCCAATCTAAATAGACCAATAATGAGTAAAAATGTTCAATTAATATTATAAAGAATATTCACAAAGAAAGTCCAAGTGGAAACATCTTCACTTGCTCTTTCTGCCAAACAATTAAAGATTCAATGCGAGTCTTTGACAAACTCTTCTGGAAAACAAAAAAGAAGAGAACACTTCTCAATTGAATGCACCCTGATACCTAAACCACAAAAAGACATTAAGAGGAAAAAAAGTAAATTCAATATCTCTTATGAGCATAGATCACAGAAATCTTTAACAAAATACTAACAATGCAGCAAAACATGTAAAAAGAATTACCAAGTAGTATTTATTCTAAGAGTACATGGGTATTTTGATATCTAAAAATTTTTGTTAAGAAAATAAGCAAAAGCATATGATTATTCTAATAGATGTAGAAAATACATAGAATAACACAATTTTATATTCAAAACAATAAACATACTGGACATAAAAGGACACTTTCTCCAGACCAATAATATGAATCTATGAAGAACCCACAGGACATGATACTTACGGTGGAAGTCTCCTGCTTTCCCTAGAATACCAAAAGCAAGACACTGTTCTTGCTATTTCCACACAATATTGCACTAGAGGCTCCAGCAGGACAGGTAAGAAATAAAAAATATCAATAGGCTTCTAAATTGAAAAAAAAAGATATAACGTTACATAAAGATCACATGATAACATACATAGAAAATCCTAAGTGGGCTACTAAAACATTACTCAACTAAGAAATGAGTTCAAGGTTGACAGATAAAAGATCAATACATGTAAGTCAATAGTACTGTATATGCTTGCAAGAAACAAAATAATATTAAGAAAATTCAAAATGGATGTTAAGAAAAAACTTTCATTTCAAATTATAAGAAAAAGAATAAAATCCTAAGAATAAATTTAAGAAGAAGTATAAGACTTGTTCACTGAAAATCACTAATATTTTGAAAGAAAATTCTATACATCTAAATGAGTGAACAAACATCTGATGTCTTAGAAGACTTAATATTGTTAAGATGGGAATACTCCCCAAATTGATCAATAAATTCTTCACAATTCCCATCAGAATTCTACTTGTTCTGTTTGCAGAAATTGAAGTCTGACCTTAAAATTTATTTGGAATTTCAAAGGGCTTTTAATAATCAAAACAACCTGGGAAATGTTTTAGAACTCACATTTTTCAATTTAAAAATTACTGCAAAACAACAAGTAGCAAGACATGATAGTTCTGCCACAGGATTAACATAAAAATCAGTGGAAAAAAATTAAGAATGAAGAAAAAATACATATTAATTGATTTTTTGAAGAGTGTCAAGACCATTTAATGGGGGAAAATATCTTCTCATCATCAAATAATGCTGGGACAACTTGATATCCATAGGCAAAAGAATGAAATATAACACACATTTTCTATCATATGCAAAAGAATTACTTCAAACTTGAACATTGATCTAAATATAATACAAAATCTCAAACACTTATAAGGGAACATAGGGATAAATATGCATAATTTCAGATATGGCAATTGATTCTTAGAGATCACACCAAAAGAATAAGCAACAAGGAAGGAAGAAATGACAAAAGACAGGAAAGAAGGGAGGGAGGGAGACCAGGAAGGAAATTATTTTGAGGTGCAATTTTATGTCAATTATATAACTGTTCTTGCTTAAACAGGAACATAAATGCAATCAAAGGAAAAAAGACTGACAAAAACAAGATGTTTGTCATCCTTTCTCCTGAAAAATCATAAAGACAAATGGGAGTATATATGTAGATGTACATCTTACAAATTATTAGAGTAAATAAGACAACCTTTTTTTTTTTTTTTTTTTTTTTGGTACTGGGGATCAAACTCTGGACCTTGCGTTTGCAAGGCGGCAGAACCACTGAGCTAAATCCCTGGCCCTTGACAACCATATTTTTAAAAAATATGGACAAAGAAGATGAGAGGGCAATTCAATAATAATGAATCTCAAATGGCTACTAAGAATATGAAATAATGTTCTAACTCAGTAGTTAAGAGGATATTTATTTAACAATAACAATAAGCAATCACTATACCAGAAATATGATTAGTTTAAAAAAGTATGGATATAAAAGGTCCTTGCCTACTATTCATAGGAGTGACATATCATTTCATGCATATCTGGAAGTATTTATTTAAATTAAGTTATACATTATCTTCCAGCATTCCACTTCTGGGTATATATTCTCATAAATTTCATTTTTGGTAGAGAGATATCTATGTAGTTACTCATCACAGACTGATTTTTAATGACATGTGGAAAATAACTTAAATGGGAATAATATTATTAAACTGTGACATGAAAATGGTACAATATCATGCATTATCTGAGGAAAGAAATAGGTTTAGATATACATATTAACACAGACGGATTTGAAAAACATTGTAAAATTGCAAAATCAGAATTGCAATACTAAATCAGTAAAAGCATCCCCTACTACAAAAAACAACATTCAATACAATTCAAAGATACATAAATGTAAATAATTATCAAAAAATGAAATGGGAGGAAAAGCACACCTTAGGTAAAAGTGGAGAAAAAGAGGAATGAAATCTGAAGCACTGCAGAATTGGGAAGGAGAGTTGCAAGAAAACTAATTTTAAAAATAAACTAGAAGCAACCAAATAAAAAATAGCATGGTCTTAGATTAATGGTGGTAATAAATCATAATCATAGGAAAAATCAATTTACTGTGAAACTGAGATCCAAACTTAATAAATACATTTACTTAAAAAGCTAAAATATACAATTTCTTTATTTTTTTAACCCAGAGACAGTATTAGTTCTGTTATATCATTACTATGTCAGAGATACAGTCAGTATGAAGATCATGAATCAGTCAATATAAGATATAACAATATGATCAAAAGATGTCAATTTACTTTAAAGAGAGCATGCTAAATCAGTATTTCTCAAACTCATTTATTTTTACTTCATGTTTTGCCATGCTAGGCATCAAATATATGACTTTGTACCTAGTAGGGAAGAGCTTTCCCCCTGAATCACACCTCCAGCCCCTCCCAAACTTATTTAGGTGGCAGACTCCTGGAATGCCACATCATTTCTTGTAAACCATTATGAAATATTAATATATTAAATTCCATCTTGAAGTTTAGTAAGTATTTCTAGAAGGAAGTTTAAGGTAACTGACCTGAAAACCACTACTTGAATATTTGACTGATATTTTTATTCCTTAAATTACTGTGTTGTACTAGATAATTATTTGTTTATAAAATGGAGTGACTACTACAAAACAGAAAAGGTAAATCTAGAAAAAATCCTTTAAGTCAACCAAATCTCTAAATTTGAAAATATAACTTTATTCCACTTGTTGCAAAAGTGTTCTTCTATCTAGCTTCTAGAACATCCATGTTTTATGGATACATAATTGAGGAAGTTTTTTAAATAATTGCAAAAAATTTTCTAGACCAGATCCAATTTTGTGCAGCCCAGTATATTACCCAAAGGAAGAAATCTTCTATCTCCCATATTATCACACTACAAAGCCTTAACAAAAGTCATTTCTTATTTAAGCTCAAACAAATATTCCACAGATAAAAATCCTAAGAACAATATAATCTTGAGGAGAAGTAAAAATAGTATGTCTAGACCAAAGGACCAGGGCAGTGAAGAAAGTAATGGTTAATGCATTTGCACCGTGAAGAAAATATTATCTTCTTCTCTAGCACCCAAAGTGCTCCCCCTGCATCCTTCCTTCCATTTAAACATACCTGTTTTTCAGCATTTTTCCTACCTCAAATTATTTGCTGCTCAATTCTTGACCTTAGAATAAGACAATACTTTTATCATTAGGGTGGCGTGCCTGAAAACCTACTTGGAGTTAATGGGATAGAACCACTGACTGAGTATAAGTAGCGAAAGCCAAACTGAGAACATCTTTTCACTTTAAAACACCATTATGGTGCTGATGGCTTTGTCCTCACATGGAAATTACAAGGTCTTAGGTTTTAAGAGATTTATGCTTAGGAGTTGTTTCCATCCTGTGATTTGAGGTGATAACTGAGTTTAGGGAACATTTGAGACAGTCAGGGGATGTCACAGAGATAGTCAATGGAAGGGAGCTTGCTGGAGGAGATGTGTGGTATTTGCCCAAAATCAAACCCATTATTGACTTGTTGAGAAAGACTGAAGAAGGGTCAGAGTAGAGGCAGTCTTTAGTGTGTGCAATATTTAATGGACAGGAAAAGAAGGAAAAGAGATGTCAGTGCAATAAAAGGTGTCATGGCAGAGTTGGTCCAGGAGAGGAAAGTACCAATCTGAAGGCAGTGATCACAGCCACCCACTGATGAGAAGTAAAGAATGATGAAGACTAAATATTCTCCACAAGGCTTAGACACACAAGTCAATGTTGATCCAGTGCTTGGGATTTCAAAAGAGAGATAGTTAGCAGGAGATAGAATAGAGGGTAAAGAAACAGCGATAACAAATATAAGAGATTGGTGGTAAAGGGGAACAAAAGTTAATTAGCTCTGTATTTATGAAAGAAAATAGCTTGATGTAAATAGGAAGGGATGGAGGGGTTGAAGGGAGAGCAGGAGAAGTGGAAAAAAATAAGAACCAAGAGAGTATGTAAAGGTGTGTATCTCCAATGATGAATGTCATTATATTGTACACCTAAAATGTACCAATAAAAGGATATACAAAAAAAAAAAGAAAATAGCTTGAAAGGGAAAGTTGTTTCACAATGTTTAAAAATGTTATGATTTAAACTTTTAAAGTCATAGTGATGTGACAATTTCAGAAGATGTTTATTATATGGGAGAATTTTAGACTATTGAATAACTTTATAAAGAGAGGAGATAAACCCAAAGGAATGAAGATGAGATTAACCTTAGGTAGGATGATTACAGGTTGTTTGTGCCTAACAGTGACTTATAACAATTTTACCAAGTTAATGTATATATTATTTCTATTGCCAATCATCATCATAGATCCACCAAGATAAAATATTTTGATTCTGTTTCACACATGGTAAAATTGAAGCCAGTACAATTAATAAACCAACCCAAGTAACAGGGGAAAATGAAATTGAACCAGGGTCTATCTGGTTGAAAACCTAACACAATTTTCCTATAACAAAAATTGGAATTTTTCTGTCAAGAATCAGATAGTGAACATTTTAGGCTTTCTGAGACACAGGGTCCTGTCACAACTGCTCAATTCCATTTCTATTTGTGCAAATAATGATACATAAATAAACTGGCTGTGTTTCAGCTAAACTCTGGTATGGATACTAAAATCTGAATGTCACATAATGTGTTTCTTTTTCTTTTGGTACTGGGAATCAAACTCGGGACCTTGTGCTTGCGAGGCAGGTGGCAGCACCACTGAGCTAAATCCCCGGCCTCACATAAATTTTATGTCATGAAACTTTACTTTTCTTTGGATTTTTTTAAACCCATCTAAGAATGTAAAAGCCATTCTCCATTCCTAGTCCATGCAAAAATAGCCAGTGGACCTCAGGGACCATTAGGCCACAGTTTGCTGCACCTTACATGGGACAACACCTTTATCCCAGAGCAATACTGCCTGGAGTATCAATTTTCATACTGTTTCTTCCCTGACTTACCAAAAGTCCCCTTGGTCTTTCCAGAGTCTAATACCTATTTTTTTCAGTCATAGCTATATTCCTCTGCTTCTCATGTTGGTACTAACATTTTTGTCCATTTAGATCACTCTCATTCTACCTGCTCTCCCTCTCTTCGCTTCTCTAACCACACTATACAATCCTCAGTGGCTTCATTTTGTCCCATACCATAATGGCATCCAGCTTGGCAAAGGTTTTTTTTTCTCACTTGGTTTTCTGCTTGTCTTGGTCTTGCTAGCCAAGCTATTATTTTCATTTATTAAGATAATTATTCAGTGCCTTCCTAAATCCAAAGTTCAAAAAAGGTGAAAATATGTAATTATTTCACGTGTATCCCAACTCAGCAACTTTTCTGATCTAAGAATTTTATTTGCCCTATTGCTGGAGAGAGGGGAAGGTGTGTGTCTACCAGTTCCAGCACTTTGAGAGATCTCTGCAGACAAGGGTGGTCCTGAGGGGCAGTGCTTCCTCTCATGAAAATGATCAAATTGATCTCCAGATCATAGCACAACTTTCCCTTGACATTTGGGTATAAATATTATGAGACATACATTAAAAATAACTTTGCTTGTATACTAGAATATTTCTGATAAATAAATGGATTCTGGATTTGCTTTCCTCCAGAAGGAACTGGATTTTAGAGAAGTCTTTTGTTATGAATTACAAGCTGAGTGCATCCCCTAACTCCTAGCCTCCTGCTGTAAATTAGGTCTTTTTCTGAATATGTTCTTATCATATTTCTACTAAGCTTTAGGCTCATTAATAATCCACTAGTTTGTGCAGTCATTTAAGTCCCTAAGGCTTTGATTCCTTGAAAATGCAAACTGACTGCCTTAAGTATAATATCTGAGAAAGTAGACCATGTGAAGATAGGAAAAACAACTATGGAATCAATTTTATTCTATTGCTTAAAGGGCTTTCACAAGAACAAATCCATTACAGTTATCTAAGTAGACAAATCTTTTCTAAAAACAATTTTATTTCACTCTTGTATATAAGTTTTGAGGAACTGTTTATTAGAATGATAAAGAAAAAATGGAAAGAGGAAGCTGAATGACGAAAGGACACAGGAGACTGAACACCAAGAGCTGTTTTGTTCACATGCACTATGGGAAAATTATGATGTCCTAGGAGCCTTAAAACTTTTGAAGTTGACACTTGAGAATTTTATCATAATTCTAATGATAACAAAAGATATGTGTTTCATTGTATTGCATGATTTATAATGCTTTGAGCATATTTTGATTAAAATCTACAGTCATCGCTATTAAGTCCATCAACTAAAGAGATTTAATTTATGAGAGAAAAGGTCCGATTTCCTATTTTAATTGAAATAAATTCATTAAGATGCATCCCTTCCATGAGCTTCTCCCACATGAGTTTGAATTCTAAGATGCTAACTGGCTGCCATGGCAGAACATCTTAGCTCCCCTAAGCTTCCTGCTGAAATAAAATGCACGCCCTCGGGAGGAAAACATCCCTTTTCCTGGGTTCCAAGGAGGTGTTTACACACTCTTCAGAGCACTATAGTGAATCGCAGTGAGCTGAGAGAGCCATTTCTATTTCTGCCCAGTTCTTTGTAAAATGAAAAAAAAGCAATTATGACAAGGAAAGAGAACAGGCAGAAGGATTTTTGAGCAGAATAATCATAGGGACAAGTTCAGAGGGAAGCTGAGAACTAGAAAATGATTTTCTTATAGTTGTCCATGCTTTCTGAAAAAATATTCCTAGATCCATGGCGATATGTATGCCTATTTTAAAGACCAGAGATGATAAATCTCTAAGACAGGAAGAAATAACAGAAAAGTAAGGTAAGAGGCAAAATTCTGACCACCAGAGAAAACTATCAAGTCTCTGCAAGGGTCACACTGGAGCCCTATGTGAGGTGCATGTGACCCCATAGAGCAGCATAAACAGCAGGCAGAATCTACAGTGAAATATAAAACAGCTCCCAAGAAGGGGATAAAAATGCCTAACCATGCAATGGTCAGGGAAATGAAGCAAAACAGCAGAGAAGAGGACAGGCCCTTTAGAGGAGAAAAATACAGAATACTCCTCACTGACTTAGACACAGAAGTTCAATGAGCCCTAGACACATCGGGGTCTAAATCTAAAAGAAAGGATGCATCAACGATGCTGGGATGATCTGCTTCATCCATAGTCTCAGTCTATCTCTTTATTTGTTCTACCTAAGAAACACTGACACATGTTGTCTTAGTTACTTTACTCATTGCAGATACCCAAAGTTAAAGACAGAAAAGTTTATTTTGGCTAGCAGTTTGTAGAAGTTTTAGTTCATATCTGTTGGCCCAAAGGCAGGATGCCTTGGCAGAGAAGCAACACAGAGGGGAAATAGTTCATGACAAAGCAGGTAGAAGGCAGCAAGCAGCAGCAGCAAACCTGCCTTTCCCTTTTATCCCATCCAGGATACAAGCCTTTTGGGTGGTGCCACCTACACCTACGGTGGAGTTTCTGTCTTCAGTAAATCCATTTAGTCACACCCAGAACTGTAATAAACCAATCAGTGGGCGAATTTAGTACTGCACACACTTAATCCTAGTATCACACCCTAAATCTAGCCAACTCCAAAAAGCCCCACTTCTCAGTGAATGAGGCTTTTGGGGACATCTAGATACAAACAATAGCATATGTTTTATAACATTTTGTCAAAGTCTTCATTATAGAGTTGCTTGTGTTTCAGATATGCTCAGGAGTCCAAAAAAATTTCAATAGCCCACTTGGCAAAGCTTTGTAAAGCTAATTAGTGAGGGGAAATGTTGGAAAAATAACTCAAATGTCAGTGTTGTTACTGTGATCCACTGAAATCTTGAGACAGATGATGAAGCTCATGTTATATATTAAATGTCCACCAAATGCAAACTACACTTAATAAAGAGCACAGTTAAGTAAATTCAGAAAATACAATGTGGGAAGTCTGTCTTTGCAGCATAAATGTTGTGAGCACAGAGAGTCCACAGGTGTGACCCTATTGCCACACCCATTAAATCTGCCATGGCTGCTTGGCATTTTCTCACATCTGTGCTTTCCACCTACTATTTCTCCACCTGGATATTTTACCTGGTCCTTGACTTTCTTACCCCATGAGGGTGAACTTGTGGGTGTGCGGCTCGAATCAACACACAACCACAACATGGCCACAATACCTCTGTGCATGGACTGTGGTTTCACTTGCCACACTGCATCATCCTTGTCTGTCCCCATCTCTCACCAGTCCTTGAAGAATAACATCTCTTACTCTTCTTCATAAATTAATGTGTGACACTGTCTGACACATAGTAGACCCTAGCAGGGCCAACCCTCCTTTTCAAGTCAATTTTAAGGGATTCCCACTACATGAAATGTGTCTGACTGCCCTTTGGCCTTGAAAGCTGTTTCTCTTCCTAGCTTCTGCAACTCTTTGAGTGTATCAAAGGACTTTTTTCCAACACTGCATATAGTGTAATTCCTTGCATACTGTCTAGGAATCCAACTAGACTTAGAGCTCTTTGGAGAAAGAAAATATGCTTTGCTTTTCTCTGTATCCTCCATGAAATCCACCAATAAAGGACACCAGACTTGCTGCTTACATGGCCCAGGAAAATCAAGCAAAGCAGCCTTTCCCACTGCCCCAACTTTTGTTTGTACCACTCTCTCATATGATCACTAAGTTCTGCCATTTGGATTTCTGTTCTGACCCTTCAGCTCTTATTCTGTTCTGACCCTTCAGGCTTATTCTTGTCTGAGAGGTTTTCAATTGTTGCTCCCAGTGTCTGAAATGTTGGCTCCTTGCTCTTCAAAGTTCAACTCTCTTGACTTCTTCAAAGCTAAGGTCAAATATCACCTCTTATAATCACCTCAAGCACCCTCGTGTATTCCACCTCAATTTCCCTTCCAAGCTCATCTCTTCATCTGTCTCATTCAGTTATTTTTACTTATTGCCCACACACTCCCCTCAAACACTCACACACCTGACTACATATACATAGACTCACCCCACAGCACCCACTCAATGGAATTGAAGTCAGTCATCAGGGTCCTAGTTCTTGTGCTGTCACTTTTCTGCCCCCAGTACAGTGTCTAACACGAGGTAGATATATGATAAATATGACAAAAATAAATTATTTTAAACACTAGGTAGTTAAAAATGATGGTTAGAATAAAATATGAACAAACTGATAAATTCTGTGTATCCCATTTTTTTTATTGTTTCAAAAGTACAGCGAAGCATTTTTCTGAAGAAATTCTGTCCCTGACATCAACATTGATCAATCTGAAAGATCTAAATTTACCAGGTTTTAAGACCTTTGAAGAAAAGGAAACTTCTCAGAAAATGAGCTCTGAAGAAAGATCACTCCAAAAGTACTTTAAAAGCAAAAAGTCATGTGACATTACTTTGGAAACCACTATATAAGGTGTGAATAAAAGATATGATGAATGTTTAAATTTTTAAAAATTATTACTTAAAAACAAATTCTCTTTAATCTCCCTCAAAATACACTTCCCTAATTCAAACACACTTATCCCATTGCTGTTGCCGCTCCCGAAGCAGTTCTGAAAGTCTTTTTTTGTGTCTTTTGCTGCACTTTTGTGGATGCTTTGATGTCTGATTTACTCATTCAAAATGTTTACTTTTCACAGTCATTTTGACTTTGAGGAAGAGCCAGAAGTCACATAGCACCAGATCCAGTGAATAAGGTGGATGAAGGCACACTGCAATTTTTTTTATAAACTTGCCTTTCTATTGGATGGCATCTGGCAGCTGCATTCACTATATTTTTTAATCTCATTTTATAGAAACACTCATGAAAGAAGATTTCTAGAACTTCTTCAGAAAGTGGCAAGAACAATGAGATAAATGTGTTAGAAGAAAGAAGGAGTATTTTTGGAGGGAGAGTAATGGCAATATGCCTTTTATTATAATAAAATTTTAAAATTTGAACATTCACCATATCGTTTGATCACTAGTATAACACATTATTTAATAAAACCTCAGAAGCTACTAAATAAAATATCAGTGAGTTAGAATAATATTTATATTTTTTTTAAGAAGCATATTTGTGGCAAACCACTGAGAAAGGATGAATTTTTCTCACGGAAGGTTGTAGATAGTCAAATCTGATAACAGATACTTATGAAGCCACATGGGCCAGGACCTGTTTCAACTAAAATGGTATATAGATGTAAGAGAGGTGAACAGTCAAAAAATGATAGAATTATGAAGAATGGAGAAGGGATTTTTGAGGAAATGTCACCGAGGAGCTATCTGTTTATACATAATGTTCCACTTTAGGAAAAATAATAGGGTAACAAAGTGGGAGCTGGCAGTATTCAGAGGGACCATTGATTGGAAAGAGGGAACTCAAGACTAAATTTGCAGCAACAAACAATAATAAAATATTTAGAACTCTAAGCTGTTATTTATAGTCTAGTACAGTTGTCAGGTAAGAATGAAATTCCAAAGATTTTGATTTAATATTGAGAAAAACAGTTTTTCAAATACAGCCTAATTAGGGCTGGGGAGTGTAGCTCATTGGTAGAGCATTTCTCTAGCATGCATGATCTTCCAGGTTTCATCCTCAGTACTACACACCCAGACATCTACACACACACACACACACACACAAAGAAAAACACTGACAAAAATTGATATCAACCTAATTGATTAGAAGTTTTAGCTTAAACTCTAGTCCTCAAAATAGAATTAATAAACTTTTAAATTTGGAATAATTTTAAGCTTACAGGAAAGATACTACAGAAGATTTCCTAAATATACTTCACCCAGTTTCCAGTTGTTATATCTTACATAGCCATGGTTTCATTGGAGCTCAGAAAATGATACCCCAAAGTATGGTGACTTGGCATGCTGAAGTACGTTTGGCACTGAAATACATTTGAGGGATTGGTGATCTTTCTGATCTTCTATTGTCTTCCTGTCTTCAGCCCCTCCACTTTTCAGTGAAGAGATTCACAGAAATCAAAATTCTTCTCCTCCAAGACATGTCATAGAAACTAAAGCCCTTCTTTCCCAAACCCAGTCATAAAGCATAGGAAATTCAGAGTCTGACCTCCTCTCTTTCAACCTGAAGACACTCATGTGAAGGCATCTTGTCCTATATGTATCCAAAGGAAAAAAATATGACACAGAAAGACCAAGACCATCCTAACAGACTGGATTGGCTGAGACCCCCTCAGTCTACTGCCACTACATCAGGTGCTTTTGTCCAATCACATTTCCATCCTGATGGCCATTTGTCATCAAACCTTCTCATGAAAATAGCTCTGAAAAGGTCTTTGGGACTTCATTCCTCCAGTCTATTTTGTCATATAAAACTTTGTTTTAAAAATTTTATAATGCTTTTTGCTTGTTAATTTATCTTCTGTTACAGAGTGATGCCATGACCTTTGTGATGGGTGAGGAAAATTATCACACATTTCTATGCTTATAATATATTTTGGGAAACTAAGAAACCAATGTTAGTAAATTACTATAAATCAAATGTTAAGATTGTATTCAGATTTCACAAGTTTTTCTACTAATACCCTTTATGTGTTCCATGACCAAATCCAAGATATCACATTGCATTTATATCCCATGGTGTTTTAAATAATATCTTTACTATTAATTAAGTTAACATTAATTATAATTGTAAATGTAAATACTGAAAAGATGGATGTCATAGCTAGTCACTTATTGACACTAGTGTTTAATAAAAGATTGCTGTATTAGTAAAATCTATTTCCTAGTAAACCTTTACTGAAAAATTATACTTTGATCATAAAATTAAATTAGACTTTCTTTCGACTTCCATTATACTTCCAAAATATCCTCTTTGCTAAATGATGTATGATAGATAATGGTTCCTAATACTTAGGTTAATTTCCTTCTTTTCACACTCATGAATAAGTAATGAACTTTGAACATATCCTTACTTACATTAAGATGTTGATGTAGCTTCCAGTTTTTGTAATATTTCTTTAACCTATCACTTTCAGAAATAGATCATTGTTTATGAGATTTTCTAAGAATACATACACTGAGAGGGTATGCAGTTCTTATTTCCTAATAAAGACAATTGCATTTAATAGAATCCTCTCATCCCTGTAAGGTAAATTCACATCAGTGGTTTGAACAAGTTGCTTGAGATCCCCACAGCTCGCCCGTGAAAAGGAGAGAAAGAAGAACACCAGGAAAATGTTGCCCCAACCAGATCATGAGGAACAGTGGGAAAGATGGGAAAGGTGGTGCAGAAGAAAAGACACAAGCCTGTGACATCCATACAATGGCCATTTATGTACTTCTACCAGGTGTGATAGCTCTCTTACTCCTTTGCTGCCTTTCCTTATTTTTCTTTCCTTTTTCAAAATAGAAACAGGACATTAATTTCCTCCTGTTTCCTCTCTCTCTCAAAGACTGTCCTAGAGAAGCAACTATTTTGAGTTTTGCTTTTGGTATTATAGTCCCCATTTGATACTTTTATAAAATAAATAAGATATGTTGTACACACACACACACACACACACACACACACACTTTTCAGCTGGCTCAAATGGCAAATTTAACCCAGATGGAAGAACACAAGTCTGTAGGCTGCTTAAGAACCTTTGAAACACTCCTGTGTGACTCTCTCCTCCCCCTCCTTCCCTTCCCTGTCATGGTAAGAATAATAATGCATACCAGCAAAGAGATGCTGCTAAGCAAATGATGTCCTCAAGTACCAACCTTCTTCCTCATGTTGCCCATATTAGATGTCATTCTTCAACCATGATCCTAGTCTTACTTTGGTCTGTTTTCCAGAAAAAAGCTGATCTGTTCTCAGTTCTAGTTCTCTACCTCTGCCTTGGTTGTCTGTGGAGGTGGTGAGTGATAGTGGATTTTCTAAACACAGAAAAGAGAATAAATAAATCAGTCAGGAGAAAAAAGTACAATCTATTAGAGGTTTTGATTATCCTATTTGTCACAGAAAAATAACAGATGCATTAGTGCACACAGCACTTATAATTCAGAGATCATCGTTATACCAAATGACAAATGATGTTGCTATAATTTACCATTTGTCTTTTTTCCCATAGTTAAAAAACCATAATTACAAAAATGTGACAACTTGCCAATTAAACAGACTCTCGCTCACAGATAAAGCATGCATCTTTGCATTTCGCAAATTAAGTTGGAGTGGGTAGGGAAGATGAGAGTACAGTGATTTATTAGGAAGACTAAATAGGTATACATTCAAAGTAAAACAATTCCACCTCCTTTTTAAGGAATCTGCGGCATCTGGAAAATATCTCCACTTTTGTTTTTAACAAAAATCTTTCCATTTTCTCTCTCACTACAATCTCACTTGTAAAGCTAATCCAGTCTCATTTTTCTTTCACCTCTTCTGTGCCAATGGACAAGTGATCTATTATAAGTAAAGAGAATGGATTCATCTTACATTATGCAAAGAGAAAAATGAATTGTAAATGTGTAGAAAACCACTGGGCACATCATTTTGAAAATAAAGAATGAGATATAACATTTCCTTGTGGAAAATTAGGCAGAGAGAAGAAAGACTCCACAATTTGGCAACAGACGGGCCACTCTAGGGCATGAAAAGTGCTGGTAGAAGGGTAGCTTCAGGGTCATCTACTTTGCAGCCTCAAAATGAATAAAGGGACAGACAGGAAATTCAATGACAATTCAAGTCCAGTTGACCTTAGGACCTAAGAGGAGGAAAGAAATCCTCTGGGCAGACAGAATTCAACTTTGTTCTGGTGTTTACAAGAATCTATGAATTTTCTTTGGAAAAGGAAGCTATCATCTGCTTGCTAAATGACAAGTACCACTTTATTTGGGAGAAACCTCATCCTTTGGTTATACAGTTGAAAATGAAAAGCCATTTTTGTCCCACTTTTTATGAAACAAAGAATGAAGAAACTGCGATCTAGATACTATGTTTGTTTTATAAGATGAACTACAGTGTTCAATAAATCAAGGCCGTAATGGAAAATGTGGTTAGGTGCACAAGACAAGAGAGAAGGTAGCAATCACACACCAGTTCCCCCACATCTTTGCTGCTGTCATATGGTAATTCACTCAAATTCCCCTGCTTCTACTTTCTCATTTTAAAATGAGGTTAATGATAGTGCCTAGTTCATGGGGCTATCATGAGGGGTCATGGTTTGAATCCTGCACACTCAGTACTTGTTTGTTAGATGTCGTTTGCTGGGTTGAGAGGAATACTCTTTTTCTCTCATTTTATTCAGATAGCAGAATCCAAAAACCTGTTCCCAGGCTTTTGGAGGTGGATCTGATTTGCAGAAATCATTGCAATGTGGGAGATAGCAAAAGTGTGTCTTTGCCGTCTGCTGCAATGTGAGACATGCCAGTGATGATTATTGAAAGGGGCTAATTAATTTGAGAATAGATAAAACCCAAAGAGCAGAGTCTCCATTTGCAAACAAAATGGTGTTACAGCCAAAGTTTAGACTAAGAAAAGTCCAAATAGCCTTAAACTCATTTTTGTATTTTGCAATCATGGAATTATCAACCATGGCAAAAAAAATCTACTCCTTTGAAATTGATAAAACTGGAAATGATAATTTAAGCAGAAAATACCAGAATTCAAGAATTCTCATTTGTACTAGCTATGCTTCTCTTTACAGAGTGGCTTATATTTCCCTCAAGATGGAATACAGTGTAGACTTAATTTGAAATTTGGGTAGCTTGGCCAAAACATGCACATTTATTTTCTTTTAATTTGTTCAAATGCAGCATCAACACAACCAGAATCCCTGTGGTTGGTACTGGACTAGTTAATTAACAAGCACAAATGAATATGTTAGAGAAAATAAATTATTCTTTAGAAAGCATTTTGTCACTTTTAGCAAATATTCAAAAAGACAAATTTTCCATTTCTGAAAAAGGAGAAGTTGATATTTAACCAGGATAGACACATGATCCTAACCTACTGTACTTCACCAAGGCTTACTTAATTTAAGACAGGGAAATACTAGCTCAACACTTCAGAGTGTAGCATAGGAGGAGTTTGGGAGGATATACATAGAGTTCTTGGTGCTGGGCTAAGGGTTTAAGGCAGATCTTTCAAGGCTGGGAATCAGTTTCTCATTGAGTCTCATTTATGAGATCATGGTGTGAGATAGGCAGCTCAATGAGGTGAGACCTGGAAGTGTGCCTGAGGAGTGGACTAGATTAGGTAGGTGAGCGGATGAGCAAACCATTTGCCTGCACACCCTACTTTGCAGAAATTCCCTGGAGCACCAGGAAAGTTATTTATTGGTTTACAAACTTCTCTTTTGGAGCAAAAATTTCTTGGAGGAAATAATGAAGCTACATGGATATAAGCAGTCTCAATACTCATCCTGACAATGAGGTTCCATGAACACAGTTTGTCTCCCTTGTTCCCTGTTACCAAGTCCAGTACACTTTCCCTCTCACCACACTTTGGCTTCTCTCCATCAGAACCTAAAACTCTCCTCCAAATTCAGAATACAAACCCCACTTCCTTTTCCTCCCTCTCTTTTAACATTACCTACCTTTGTTATACATGCACAGTGGTGGCAAATGGTTTAAAGCAATGAGTATTGAAGACTTGTCTGCAGGATGTGCCTAATCTGCTGGTGTCATAATTCCCTGGGGTGTTTTGTTTCCTCTTGGCATCCTCCCTGTGTAACACATCTTTCCTGAGAACAGGAAGAGCCATGAAAATCCCTGAACCATTGGTAAATAAGTATCAATGTTTGTCAACTGACTCAAGCTCCAGAAAACCTACATATCTCACTTGTCTTTCTATGAGAAACCATGAGGAATGTCAGATGTAAACAGTTGTAATTGAAAGTAATTATATATGGAACTGAAAACTCCATTTCACTATTGATCCTCAGTAGCAGGTAAAAGACTTAAATATAATTAATGGAGGCATTTTCTCTTAATTAAGAAATTTACTCCCATCAGAGTCAACTTTCTTCACATTGAAAGTTGAGGAAGGGAAAGTGCTGAATCACATTGTATCTGATCTTAATACTAGACCATGAGGCTGGAGCCAGAGTAGAGCATGAGAACCACTGGGCTAGAAAGAAACAGCTGGCAAACTCAGTCTGTGAAGCTGCCTAATTAGCAGCTGTAGGGGATCACATTTGCATTTTAACTGGAGGGATTCTGCCATAATTTGGAGCTACAGGGAGAGAGAATTACAGAGTC
Source organism: Heterocephalus glaber (assembly GCF_053883595.1). Lineage (NCBI taxonomy): Eukaryota > Metazoa > Chordata > Mammalia > Rodentia > Bathyergidae > Heterocephalus > Heterocephalus glaber. The sequence continues at coordinate 23,820,929 of NW_028258143.1, read as the reverse complement.
TTTATGACCACCAGGTAGAAAAGATGATTTTTTTAATTGGAGGGATTTTGAGATTTCCTCATGGTTTGGGGAATGTAATCACCCCTTCTACCACTAGACTAGTCCTTAGTCCCTATTAGAACTGGTATTTGTATTACACTTCTAATTCAGATAAGGTAAGCTAGGTTATGCCTCAAGAAAAAGATAGCCCTCAAATCTCATGTGTGACTTAACACATCAAAAATGCATTTCACCCTCACACTCATGCCAGTTCAGATTAGCCAGTGTCTTTTGTCACTAAGGGTTGCGGAATAATGGGGTTTCACTGATGCACATGTTTACATGACTATGGTAGAAGAAGGCGTCATGGAGACTCACACAGTGGTCTCAAGCTTTCATCTAGAAGCAATGCAGATTACTTCCATTCAAATTTCATGTGCCAAAGTTAGTTACATGGCCAGACAGAACTTGAAAAGGAAAAGAAAGTTCAGCTCTACCAGTGCCCAGAAAGAACAGGACTACCAGGTAGTACTGACCAACAGCCTAATTGTCACTACAACCTCCAACATTAGCTTAGGTTAGGGGACTAGACATTTTTACACTCAACAACAGTAGGCAGCCTGGAAAGTACTGAGGCAGAAAATGTGTTCCAACGAAGCTGTTTGCATTATCCCTCTGATGCAGTATACTGGTGACCTGTGTTAAATTAAAGGGGCCAAAGCAGAAAATACATCAGCTATTACTATCTTTCTCATCATATAATTAATGCTCAATTCTTCCCTTATTTCTGAAATTCCCTATAAGCATTTCAGTTTCTGTGGTTCTCTCTGCTTTTCTCCTGTACAGCCCAGTCTACTGACATATTACCAATGTTCAGCACACAGTCACACTTCAAAAACTATGCAATAAATGAGTGAATGCTTGTTAAACAGTATACAAAATTAAATAGTTCTCCTCTGTGATGTTCCACAAAGTTCCTAAGTCAAGAATGGACACATGGAACAAGCATCATGTCTTTAATCCTTGATTAACTGAATTAAAAATAAATAAATAGAATGCAAGTGATGAATATCACCTGAATTCCTCTTTGACCCTCACAGAATAGATCTTATTTCTAGCAAAATCTCATTGCTTATTCCTTCCACTCGTCTTTGCCACACAGAATGAGTCAGAAGACTGCTGAATATAAATGACATTTGGATGGGTCCATTTGAGGATAGTCTTTAATATTGCTAACAGCCCCATGTGTTAAACTTGGCCCAATAAGGGCACCAGATGCATCCTCCCAGGCAACCTGAAGGACCTTCTGATGACTTCTTCAGGCCAAACACATTGCATCTGCTTCCATCCAGGCAGCCTGGCTGCTTGGCTCCAGAAAGAGCATCCATGGTAAAAACTCTTTCCTACCATGGCTCCTCTCTATGAAAAATGAAAGTATCTGGAGGGTGAGTCCTGCTGCCAGATCTGGCCTACAGATGGTACACTTCTTCTGATGACAAGGGACAGCCAATTGAAAGATAATCTAGATGCACTTCTGTAGCTCCAGATGAGTTAACTGAATTCAACAGGATTTATACACTGTTGTGCATCTACCTGGTATCTGGCTTTGTGATCAGGAAAATAGGACATCAGAGATGTCCTAGAACAAAAATAAAGGATGGTGCCCTTTGTCCAAGATGTGATAATAGAGTTATTTGGACAGCATATCATCAGAGGAGGAAATAAATTTCTCTCTGTAGTCAAGAGATAAATAACTTCTTGGCTTTTTACCAGAAAATTCATAGACATCATTTTTATTACCACTCACAACCATCCTATGAGTAGATAGTGATAGCTCTATTTTCCAGACAAAGAAACCAAAGCTGAGAGGCTTGTGGCTTCTTCCCATTCTCCCACAGTTGATGTAATGAAGATTTAAACTCTAATTCTGAAGACCACCTCATTAGGTTCTACATCAGATGTTGAGGGCTTCTTGAATTCAAAAATTACAGCCTGAAAATGTGGCTAATACATAAGAAACATTTCCATAGTGTTCACTAGGAGCCTAACAATTTGATAAGTCCTTTAAAAATAAGAGCCCACTTAACCTTCATAAGAACCTCATATATTAGATATTAACATATCCTCACTTCACAAATAATGAAACATGCACAGAGACTCTTAGTTTTCTCTTTTTTTCTTTCTGTTCTCCTCTCTCTCTCCCTCTCTCTCTTTCTCTCTCTCTCTCTCTCTCTCTCTCTCTCTCTCTCTCTCTCTCTCTCTCTCTCTCTCTCTCTCTCTCTCTCTCTCTCTCTCTCTCTGTATCTCTTGCTGTCCCACATTGTTCTTCTTGTTCCTTTCTGGACCTAATTCAGATTACTCCTTTATTTTTCTTTTTGTCTCTTTTTCCTTCTGTTGATTATCATTAGTTTTAAAGGAAAGTAAATACAGTATCTAACCTCCCTATCACTGTTAAGTGGATCTGTTCACATCTTTGTTCTTTCAATCTCCCTTTTACTCTTTCCTTCAATAGTTTCTTAGGGTTTGTGTGATCTTCCTGTGTCTTCTGGCCTCACTGCTAACCTTTCCAGATCCTTCTACCTATCTGTTCCTCCCTCCCCAACTCCTTCTAACTCCCATCCTAAAGGGTAAAGTTGCTATACTGAAGAGTTTATTCACAATAAACATATCTTGGGTTGGTCCTCAATTTTCATTTAATTCACACAGGTAAAGGTGATAGATTAATAACTACTACAAATTGTCATTTTCTAAGCTGTGCTTGATGCTATGGTGTTACTAAGTGTATCATTGGGGCTAAGGTACTGTGATTGATCTAATCAGTTGTCCTTCCTGGTATAATGAAAATGAGATAATCCTGGAGTCATTAGAGACTCAAAACCTAAAGACCAGCTATATATGGAAGACACCTCTGAAAACCAAACGTTCCACAAGGGTTCTAAGCACAAGCAACAAAGATACATTCAATAAGCAATTTTGAAGTATCAACCCAGGAATTAAACCAAGGACAGTACCAAAAACAAAATAAGAAGACATTTAAGCAAGGCACAAACTCAGGCTTCCACCCCACACAAAGAAAATCCTGGCAGAAACAAGGTGGAAAAATATGATAATCAACCACCTGGGCACCCTGAACTGATAGCACAGGAAGTAACAAAAGAGATGAATGAGGCTCTAGAAAAATTCAAAGCAGAAATAATCTTCCAGATAACTACAGAAATGGTGAGCAGAGTGAAAGATATGATTAGAGGCTCTAGAACAGAAACAGATAAAAAAAAAAAATAGATGAGCTCAGAAGCACGCTGGAAGCCATGAATGCCCAGAATGAGAAAGAAATGGAAACCATGATCGCCCAACATAAAAAAGAAATGGAATCCACAAAACAGATTTGAACAGATATTCAGGAGATTAAAAACTCCATGGAAAGCATTCACAGTAGATTAAGGGAATGTGAAGATAGAGTATCAGAAATAGAAAACAGGATTGTGGTTAGTGACCATGAAAACAGAGATTTCTTAAAAATAGTAAGGGACCACAAGAAATCAATCTAGCAGCTGCTAGATGATGCAAAGAAGAATAACATAACACTGATAGGAGTCTACAAAAAAACAGGAGAAAGTACAATTGACATAAAAAATCTGTTCACAGAAGTAATAGTAAAATATTTCCCAGACAGAAGTAGAGAATTGGACGTAGTAGATAATTGAGGCATATAGAACGCCAACTAGCCAAGATCAAAATAAAAAAATGTACACCTAGACATATAATAGTTAAGATCCCAGAAACCCAACAGAAGAACAAAATCCTACAAGGAGTTAGAGAAAAGAAATAAATCAACTACAAAGGAAAGCCCATCAGAATCACAGCAGACTTCTCAACACAAACCCTCAAGTCAAGGAGAGCCTGGAGTGAAGTATTTCAAGCCCTAAAAGAAAATAACTTCAAACCTAGACTGTTGTATCCTGCAAAATTATCTTTCAAAATTGATGGGGAGATTAGATACTTCCATGAAAAAGAACACCTGAGAAATTTCATGAACACTAAACCAGCACTCCAGACAATTCTAAACAATATTCTAGAAAAAGACAAGGAATGTCACAACTCCATGAGGCCTAACAGAGGGAAGCCAGTAAGCAAGGCTAGAAACTAAAGGGAAAGGAGGAAAATAAAAAATCAAAGAGCCAACAATAGTAAAGCATCATGAAAAGGACAAGTCAATATCTATCAATTATAACCATCAATGTTAATGGTCTCAGTTCACCAATCAAAAGAAATAGACTGGTAGAATGGATTAAGAAGCAAAATCCAACAATATGCTGTATACAAGAAACACACCTAACTCAAAAAGAAATTCATAGGCTGAAAGTAAAAGGATGGAAAACAGTTCTCCATGCAACAGGAACTCAGAAGAAAGCAGGATTAGCAATCTTATTTCCAGACAAGGTAGATTTCAAAGGAAAACTAATTAAGAGAGACAAAGATGGTCACTACATCCTAGTGAAGGGAACAATTCCAGAGGAAGAAATGACAGTCATAAATATATATGCACCAAATAAGAATGCCCCCAATTATACAAAACAAATATTAATGGGCATGAAAAACCAAATAAGCACTAATATATTTGCAGTGGGGGACCTCAATACCCCACTATCACAAATAGACAGATCATCTAGACAAAAAGTTAACAATGAAATTCTAGAAATGAACCAAACTATTGAACAAATGGACTTAATAGATGTTTACAGAGTGTTCCACCCCACAAAATCAGAATATGATACTTTACATGGAAGACCCAAAAAACTCAGCCAAGAAACTTCTAGACTTAATTGACAGATTCAGTATAGTACCTGCACACAAGGTCAACACTCAAAAAAAAAATAGCCTTCTTGTACACAAATGACAGACTCACTGACAGGGTAACTGGAGAAACAATTCCAAAAAAATGAAATATTTAGGAATCAATCTAACAAAGGAAATGAAAGACCTCTATAAAGAAAATTGCAGCACTCTGAAAAAAGAGATCAAAGAGGATATCAGAAAATGGAAAGACAACCCTTGTTCAAGGGTAGGAAGAACCAATAAAGTGAAAATGGCCATGCTTCCAAAACTGCTATATAGATTTAATGCAATGCTGAATGAAATTCCAACAATATATTTCACAGAACTAGAGAAAACAATCCAAAAATTAATTTGGAACCAGAAGAGACATAGAATAGTAAAAGCAATTCCAGGCAACAGAAACATAGCAGGGGGTATCACAATTCCCAACTTGTTTATAGCAGCACAATTTGCAACAGCTAAAGCTTCAAAACAGCCCAAGTGCCCATCAACTGGAAACTGGATAAAGAAGACGTGTTTTTTTAATAAAATGGAGTACTACTCAGCCATAAAGAATGAGAAACTAGAGACATTTATAGCTAAATGGATGCACATTGAGCCCATACTCTTAAGTGAAATAAATAGAACACACGTGTAAATACTGTATCATTTCTCTAGTGTGAGAAACTGAAAGTGTTAACAAGTTTTAAAAGGATTACAATGAATAATTGATAATTTGAAACAGGAAGAAAAGTTCCAAAGGGGTAAAGGAAGAGGGAGGGGAAGGGGAAAGGTAAGAAAGGAAAGGAAAAATTATGACAAAAGGAAAAAATGGAAACAAAGTCTATGTAAATTCAGAAGGGTGGAGAGGTGAAGGGTGCACAAGTAATGGGGAAAAATTAAGAACCAAGATACATCATGTACAGGTACAAGCACCCAATGACAAATGTAAACATGTTGTATACTTAGAATGTACCAATAAAAGAATTCATGCAAAACAAAAATTGCGACTCTCTGTTACTCCAACATATGGCTAGATCTTGGTCTACAAAGGTTATTGATTGATTTTATCTTCCTCGGCTCAAAAAAGTAGTTTCCAAACTGCTGGGAGACAACCCTGCTTTGTCTTTGTCCTTGAAACCTAGAAAAGAATGGCTTGAACATTTAAGTATACTAAAAGTTTAGATGTGGGCTAGATATCAATATTTTTAAAATATCTGCTCAAACTAGAAAGCCAGTAAGAGAGATAAGAGGGTCCAGAGGAAGGGGCTTTCTGGTCACCAACCCTCTAGCTGCTCCTAGCCCAGAGGAAAGGGCTTTTGGGCCACCATCCTTCCCGCTACTCCCGGCCTGGAGGTAGGGGCTTCTCAGCTGCTGTCCCACTGCTCCTGGCCCAGAAGAAGGGGCTTCCAGGGCACCATCCCTCCCACTGCTCCCAGGCCAGAGGAAAGGGCTTTGGGGCTGCCTTCTGTCCCGACACTCCCAGCCCAGAGGAAGGGGCTTCTGAGCCATCATCCCTACAGCCACTCCCAGCCACTGTCCCACCTCTCCCAGCTCAGAGGGGGTGATCCGCACTGGGGCCAACAACAACACACCCGCTCCGCCAGTCAAAATGAGAAAACACTTAAATAAGTCTCAAAACCAGACTTTGAGATCACCTACAGCAACCCCAAAGGGAAACGAGATGGAATACCCTGGTACTCAACCACCTGGACCCACTGAAATGGCAACAAAAAGGGATCTGGAAAAAATGAAATCAGAAATAATTTCTCAGATAACAGGAGAAATTGTGCTCCTAGTGCAAAATATGATTAACAAATCAAGAGAGGAGCTGAGGAACATGATGGAATCCCAATATAGGAAACAAATGGAATCCATAAAACAGATGCAAATAGATTTCCAGGACATGAAAAACTCCATTGAAAGTCTACATAGCAGAATGAGCCTATGTGAGGACAGAATTTCAGATATAGAAGATAAGATTGCAATTAATGACCAGGAAAAGAAAAATTGCTTCAAAATTATAAGGGAATACGAGAAATCAACCCAGCAGCTGCTAGATGATGCAAAGAAGAATAACATAAGACTGATTGGAGTCAATGAAGAAACAGGAGGGAGTGCAGATGACATAAAAATGTCTTCAGAGAAATAATGGCAGAAAACTTCCCAAGGAGAGGAAAAGAGCTTGACATACAGATAAGTGAGGCATATAAGACTCCAAATAGCCTTGATCAAAAAAAATCTACACATAGGCATAAAATTATTAAGACTCCAAAAACTCAACAGAAGAACAAAGTTCTACAAGCAGTCAGAGAAAAGAAATAAATCACATACAAAGGAAAGCCCATCACAATCACAGCAGACTTCTCAACACAAACCATCAAGGCAAGAAGAGCTTGGAGTGACATATTCCAAGCCCTAAAAGAAAACAGCCTCCAACCCAGATTGATGTACCTTGCAAAACTATCTTTCAAAATGGATGGAGAAATAAGATACTTTCATGACAAAGAGCACCTTAGGAACTTCGTGAATACCAAACCAGCACTCCAAAGAATTTTACACAATATCCTAGGAACACACATTGAGGATCACAAGCTCAGGAAGCAAAGAAGAATGAACCCATCTGGCATGACAAGAAATTAAATGTAAAGGGGGAGAACCCAACAAAAAGAAAAAGTCATGGCAATGACAAGTCAATACGTTTCAGTTATAACCATCAACGTTAATGGTCTCAATACACCAATCAAAAGAAATAGACTGGCAGAATGGGTCAAGAAGCAAAATCCAACAATATGCTGCATACAAGAAATACACTTAATTCAAAAGGAAACTCATAGACTGAAAGTTAAAGGGTGGAAAACAATACTGCATGCAACAGGAACCCGAAAAAAAGCAGGAGTAGCTATCTTCTTTGCAGATCAAGTAGATTTCAAACCAACACTGATTAAGAGAGATGAAGAAGGACACTATATCCTTGTAAAGGGAAGAATCCAAGAGGAAGAGATGATAATCATAAATATCTAGGCACCAAACACTAGTGCACCCAACTATATAAAACAAATACTAATGGACATGAAAAGGCATATATCCACTAATATAATTGTAGTTGGGGATCTCAACACCCCACTGTCACAAAAAGATTGATCAACTAGACTAAAAATAAATAATGAAATACTAGAACTCAATTGAACTCTTGAACAAATGAACTTAACAGATGTTTACAGAGTCTTCCACCCCACAAAATCAGAATACACATTCTTCTCAGCTGCACATGGGTCATTCTTCAAAATAGACCACATACTCACACATAGAACATGTTTAAGTAAGTACAAAGGAATTGAAGTTATCCCCTGTATATTATCAGACCATAGTGTGATGAAATTGGAGATCCATAGCAAAAGAAACTCAAAAAATTTCATAAACACTTGGAAATTGAACAACACACTTCTGAATAACCAATGGGTCATAGAGGAAGTTAAGAAGAAATCAGACAACTCCTTCCATTAAATGACAATGACAATACAACATGTCAGAATCTATGGGACACAATGAAAGCAATCTTATGAGGGAAACTCGTAGCAGTGAATATGCATATTAGGAAAACAGAATGAGGCCAACTATACAACCTGATGCTGAACCTCAAGCTCCTAGAAAAAGAAGAGCAGGACAACCCCAAAGCTCATACAAGGGAGGAAATTATAAAGATCAGAGGAGAAATTAATGCAGTTGAGACTAAGAGAATGATACAACAACTCAATGAAGCCAAGAGTTGTTTCTTCAAAAGAGTCAACAAAATTGACAAACCCTTAGCCAACCCTATCAGAAAAAGGAAAGAAAAGGCCCAAATCCATGCAATTAGGAATTAAAAGGGTGAAATTACAACAGACCCAACAGAAATCCAGAGGATCATCAATACCTACTTCCAGAACCTATACACCAATAAGATGGGCAACACAGAAGAAATGGACAGATTCCTAGACACATACGAACTACAAAAGTTGAATGAAGAAGACCTAAAAATTCTGAACAACTCAATATCAACCAATGAAATTGAAAATGTAATTAAAAACTTATCAACAAAGAAAAGCCCAGGCCCTGATGGCTTTACTGCTGCATTCTACAAGACATTTACAGAGGAACTACAACCACTACTGTTTAAACTCTTCAATGAAATTGAAAGGGAAGCAATACTCCCAAATTCATTCCTGGAAGCAAGCATCACCTTGATCCTCAAAGCAGAGAAAGACTCAACCGAAAAGGAGAACTATAGGCCAATCTCACTAATGAACATAGATGCAAAAATCCTTAATAAGATAATGGCAAATAGAATGCAGAAGATCATCATGAAGATCATATACCCTGATCAAATGGGATTCATCCCAGGGATGCAGGGATGGTTCAACATACGTAAATCAATCAATGCAATACACTATATCAATAGAGCCAAGGACAAAAACCACATGATTATCTCCATAGAGGCAGAAAAAGCATTTGACAAAATCCAACATGCATTTATGATAAAAACCCTACAAATATTGGAATATATGGTCTCTACCTCAAACTGATAAAAGCCATCTATGAAAAACCAATAGCTAATATCATACTAAATGATCAAAAACTGAAATCCTTCACACTAAAATCAGGACCAAGACAAGGATGTCCACTATCACCACTCTTGTTCAATATAGTTCTGGAAACAGTAGCCTTGGCAAATAGGCAAGAGAAAGAAATAAAAGGAATAAAGATAGGAAATGAAAAAGTCAAACTGTCATTATTGCCAGATGACATGATACTGTATATACAAGAGCCTAAGAACTCCACCAAAAGTCTTCTAGACTTAATAACCAAATTCAGTCAAGTAGCTGGTTACAAGGTCAACACACAAAAATTAATATATTTCCTCTACACGAATGTCAGACTCACTGAGAGAGAAATAGGACAAATAATGCCTTTCATAATAGCATCCAAAAAACTGAAATACCTAGGAATCAACCTAATAAAAGAAATCAAAGACCTCATCTCTGAAAACTATAGCACTCTGAAAAGAGAGATTAAAGATGATATCAGAAAATGGACAAACATCCCCTGCTCCTGGGTAGGAAGGATTAATATAGTGAAAATGGTCATACTTCCAAAACTGCTATATAGATTCGATGCAATTCCAATTGAGATCCCAGCAGCATACTTCATGGACCTTGAGAAAACAATCCAAAAATTCATTTGGAACAAGAAGAGACCCAGAATAGCAAAAGCAATTCTAGGTAACAAAGACATGGCAGGGGGTATCACAATCCCAAATGTACAACTCTACTACAAAGCTACTGTGATAAAAACAGCATGGTACTGGCAAAGAACCAGACCTGAGGACCAGTGGAACACATTAGAAGATGCAGAAACAGCACCAGACACACTCAGCCATCTTATCTTTGATAAAGGAGCCAAACACATTCACTGGAGGAAAGATAGCCTCTTTAATAAATGGTGCTGGAAAAATTGGGTTTCAACTTGCTAAAGATTAAAACCAGACCTATATCTCTCGCCATGCACTAAACTAAAATTGAAATGGATTAAAGATTTAAATATTAAAATAGAAATGCTGAACCACTTGGAACAGAGGTTAGGTAGAACTCTTGATGACATTGGTGTAGGAAAAGATTTCATGAATAAAACCTCAGTTGCCCGTGAACTAGCACAAACAATCAACAAGTGAGATCTCTTCTTATTAAAAAGCTTCTGCACAGCAAGAGAAACCACCAGCTATGTGAAGAGACAACCAACAATGTGGGAAAAAATCTTCACCTGCTTTTCCTCAGACAAAGGTCTACTATTTTGAATCTATAGAGAACTTAAAAAGGTCAGACCTCCCAAATTTCAAGACCCAATCCAAAAATGGGCATCTGAAATGAACAGACATTTCTCAGACAAAGAAGTAGAAATAGCAAATAAATACATGAAAAAATGTTCAACATTACCGATCATTTGAGAGATGCAAATGAAAACAATTCTGAGATTCCACCTCACTCCAGAAAGAATGGCTGCTATCATGAAATCAACCAATAACAAATGCTGGCTGGGAGGTGGGGAAAGAGGAACCCTGCTCCACTGCTGGTGGGAGTGTAGACTGGTGCAACCACTGTGGAAATCAGTATGGAGATACCTCAAAGAACTAGGACTGGAAGTCCCATTTGACCCTGCTATTCCACTGCTGGGGATCTTCCCCAAAGACTTAAAAGAATCATACCACAGTGATATATGTGCACCCATGTTCATAGCAGCACAGTTTGTCATAGCTAAAACTTGGAAACAGCCCAAATGTCCATCAACTGGAGACTGGATCAAGGAAATGTGGGTTTTTTATAAAATGGAGTACTACTCAGCCATCAAAAATGAGAATTTAGAGACATTTATAGCTAAGTGAATGCACACTGAGGCGATACTCGTAAGTGAAATAAATAGGGCACACATGTATAAATACTGAATAGTTTCTCTAGTGTGAGAAACTGAAAGTATAAATAAGGACTAAAATGTATAATAGGTAATGTGAAATAGGAAGAAAGGGGCAAAGGGGAAGGAAGTGGGAGGGCTAGGGGAAAGGATAGAAGGGAATGGGATTAATATGAGAAAATGGAAAAATAGGAACAAAATCTTTGTAAATAGGGAGGACTGGAGGGGTTGAAGGGAGGGCTGGGCAAGGGTGAAAAATAAGAACCAAGAGAGACTATGTAAAGGTGCAAATTTCCAACGATGAATGTCATTATATTGTATACCTAAAATGTACCAATAATTAGAATGAATAATTGATAATGTAAAATAGGAAGAAAAGCTCCAAAGGGGTAGGGGTAGTGGGAGGGGCAGTGGAAAGGAAAGGAGGGAAAGGAAAAATGTTTAGAAATGGAAAAAATGGAAATAAAGTCTTTGTAAATAGGGAAGGATGGAGGGGTGAAGGGAGGGTTAGGAATGGGGAAACAATAAGAACCAAGATGCATTATGTAAAGGTACAATTCCCAATGAGAAATGTAATTGTGTTGCATACCTACAATGTACCAATAAAAGAATTTAACAACAACAATAACAAAAAAAGTCCCTGTGGTGCTATTTGCATCTACATAGGCTGGAGAAAGAAGTAAGGCCATGAAGGGTTAGAAAAATTACCTAAAATGAATCCATAATGTCACCCACTGCATATCATTACGTTACTATTCAAGGCTTCCTCATCGCTATTTTCCATTGACATCTTTTAAATTTTCATTTTATTTTTAATTGACAAGTAATTGTATCCATTTATTGAGTAAAATGTGAAATTACAATATATGTATACATTGTTAAATTATTAAAACAGGATAATTAACATCAAAAAGAGAGATAAGCGGCCCCCACATGTTATGAATTCAGTTCCTCTGATCTGAATTCAGCACCCTGGAAAGATGGCAGAACTTCCTATAGCAAAATTCTGTGGTCAAAAGGCTTCATGTGAGGGAGAAAGGCACCTAAGCTCAACACTGTACAAGACTGACAGAGAAATAACAATATTGTCAAATTCAAGAACCATGTGCACTTGGACAGTTTCATCCATGTCGACCATTGTGGTCAAATGAGCAGAGGACCTATGCTGTATTTTCAGGATGTAGCTGCCCTTAGAGATACTAGTGACCTTTGAAAGGGAAAGAATTCTACAAAACAAGAGGTGGTAAATTTCTCATTTATTATGGCAAATAGGGGTTAGAATCAGGTTTAATTTCACTTGGAACAAATGAAAAAAGTTTAAAATTCTTGGACATGAATAAACTAAAACCTTTTCCATATATATATTCTTGAAATTCTGAAGTTTAAATATTTGGTATGGTTTCATCCTCAGTATCTAAGCAAAGATTTTCTTCTCTTTTCTCTAGTTCATACACACCAATGTGCACACATACCCAATAGAAGAAAAGAATGAAAAAAGGAAAATTAACAAAGCTGGAATGATTTTTGGTGGCAGTGCAAAAATGAATACAACTTTTGCAAGTAATAAAATCAAATGTTTAGTTTAGCAGGAGTGTGTTGTGTATCTAATTTTTCCATTAAGATTTTCATAGATGGAGACCTGATAATCACTTTTGCAGTGAATTCTGAGGAGGTGCACTTGCTTGGTTGAAGGGGAAGAAAATGAATATGTGCATTTAAATTTGTATGATTACATTTTTAGTGAAGAGAAGAGAATGACTGTAGTTTTTTGACTGCTTTAATGCAATTGGTTTCACTTAGAGAAGATGACATGTTGAAATGTGATGAGGAAAAATGTGCAGAATGGTTCCCCGGTAATTGGAATTCAAGGAACAATAACGCTGGGCATTGTTGAATCTTTTACAGTTTTTTTTTTTAAAGAAAGGTCTCCTTCTATCTTTCTGGGAAAAAATGCACATATTATAGAACATCATGATCTTACCCAACAGTAAAAAGGCACATTAAAAATTATTTCACCTGAGTGCATTTGTATTTGAATCAAGCATATGCTAAAGTTTATGCAACCTCTAACTGCACGGTTTTTTCTCCCCACTTGCTCTTGTTACATAAAATAGCAGGATTTTAGAGCTGAATGCTCTATCATAAGAGTGATTTCACATCCAATTCTCATTTTGGAGATGGAGAAATAAAGGCTTGGACAAGTACCTATGGATATACAAACAATTGGTGACAAAGTAGGACACAGCTCAAGGCTCCTGATTCTCTGTCTTGTGCAGCCAGAGTAGAGATTGTCTTAGCAATGGGGGAGAATAGAGCAGGTAAATGGAGAAAGAACTTCAGAAACTGCGCACCAATAATCTTGGGGAAATATCAAGAAGAGTTGAACAAGAGAGACAACTGAAGAGAGGTCATTGACGGAGCAAACAGATCCACCGATGAACTTTTGAGTCCAGATTCTTTTGCAGTACGATCAGAAACCATGTAAAACTAACTTGAGCTAAAGGAAAAATTTACATCCTTATGTAACCAAGAAGCAAGGGTCTTGGACTGAGTTGGCCCTAGATGCCCAAATCATCACCAGTGCTTTCTCTCCAGCTTTATTGTTTTGCTTTCTGTGTTGATTTAATCATTTCCATATGTAGTATCTTCCAGGCAGTGAGGAGGAATGTCAACTGTAATTCCATATGCATACACTTGCAATTTCAGGAAACTCAGCTAAAAATGGAACCTATCATCCAAGTTTCAAACAGAAATTACAGGGCAGAACATTAATTTCTCCTGCTTAGGTCATTTGCCAAATGTGACACCACAGAAACTGGTTAGTGTGATTGACTAGATTCAGGTTACATTTCAAGCTCATAGCTGATGTGATACAGAAGGATTTTGTGATTCACTGATAATCTGGGAGCACAGAAAAAAAGTGCCTTGAAAGGAAGGGAATATATAGTTGGAAGAAACAATGAAAGTAAAACAATAGTTTGAGTTTTCTCTTACTGATCAAAAATCATATAAGCTTCTGGACTAACATTCAATTCCACACAGTAAATTACAAGCATCCATGTACAATTAAAATTATGTTCAACACTTCTTAAGAGGTTGTAGCCCAAAGTCAGTACCAGATGCTGCATACTGAGCTCATGCAATGAAAATTTAGTTTCCAAGCAAATGGATTTTTGTTCTATGCCTATTGAAATCCTCTTTCCATATTCTGTAGTCTATGAATGAAACAGGTGATTAATTTCATCATCTAAAAGATACCAATTTAAAAACTGAATGAAAATAAGATAACAGCCCCAGCATTACTCTTTAGAAAACAGAGACATAGAAATAAATATTGGGCAGCCTTTGGTCCAAAGCACATGCCTCATACTTCTCACAAGAAAAGTAACACCCTCTGTTCTAATGAGGGAAATAAGTTCTTTGGTGACCCAGACTGGTTGTCTTGCTTTTATTGTCTGGCACCTTTACCTCCAGAGAGAACTCTGACAACAACTTACATCCCTAGGTTTTATCACTTCCAGAGTTCATTTCCTATAGGTATAATTATAGGGATCTTTGGGTTGCCTTACAAACTGAGAAAACTATATATATCCCTATTTGGAAAGACTGTGATTTTCTGACAATATCACTATTTTAAAACCCCAGTCAACTTCAAGACTTTTATGTTCCTGAGACCCCCAGTAACTAAGATAGAGACATATTTAAATATATGATCGATGTATATTGATCTCAATTTAGTAGATTGTTCCTCATAGCTAATGAGTACCAGGGGGCACATCCCAGAAAACTTGTTCAGGACTAAAACCCTTATTCTTCCTGCTGGTAGAAGCACCACCTTTCACCTGAATTCCTCTTTAGAACTTGCCTTCAGCTGAAGAGAGTTGGCTTTCCAAAATTTTATCCCTTATCTTGACAATGACTGGTCAAGGAAGTCCTCATCCCTCTTGTCCAAACTCACAACTCTGCAGCACCAACTTAATTTCATAAGTCACATAGCACTGTCTGATGGTTTGTTGGTTTTGTTGGTTTTGTGTGATAGTTTTGTTACTGTATCACTCTGCTCAGTCCTGCTGCCTTCATTCCTCCACAGGTGTGAATTCTGATGCATCCCAACAATAAGCTTCCTGTTTGCAAATACCTATGTCATTATATTCTTCTCAGAGAACTCAAACCATAACAAGTGGCTCCAGGAGTAGTAGAAGAGAAGAGTCTCTACAATAACACTTTGTACATAAGCTGGACAACCTGCAGGCTGATAGGCCAAGAGGGTTCCATGAATGGTGATTGAAGCATGGATCCCCCTTGCCATTTAATGATAAAATGTTGGACCAAACACTTCCA
The DNA here is from genome assembly GCF_053883595.1 of Heterocephalus glaber. Classification (NCBI taxonomy): domain Eukaryota; kingdom Metazoa; phylum Chordata; class Mammalia; order Rodentia; family Bathyergidae; genus Heterocephalus; species Heterocephalus glaber. Next base: position 23,805,350 of record NW_028258143.1, on the reverse strand, counting down.
AGTGACTAACTGGGACAGAATGTTGGGGAAAGAGACAACACTAATACGTGCAGTTTATCAGATGATTAAGAAATATTTGAGAATTAGTAATTTTGAGGACTATGGAGCTGAATGGATGTTGCTGTGGGCAATGAACACTTAGAAGATAGATTTTTAAAAATCTGAAGATGATTGATGTCCAACCAAAGACTAAGGCCAGAAGATCTCCTTGAAGGCATGTAAAGAGACTCTTATATTGTACAATTTGGAAGAACAGAGGCTCAGGCTCACACCAAATATTTAACTATAATAATAATGGGATTCAAGGGTTGATTGAATTTTCCACCTTAATGGGTCTGCTATCACAGCGGGGCTGTTGTTGGATTGAATAGTCTCTGAGAAAGTTAAAAGCTACCCAATTTTGATAGGACCTAGCATCAGTCAAGGTCCCCCCAGAAAAAATCACACCAACAATATATGCATACATACATTCCTCGTTGTGTATGTGTATACATGTATCATTCAGAGACACATACATATGCATATATTCAAATATATGTGGATACATGTTAATGTATACATGATTTATCACAAAGAATTGACTTACATAACTGTGGCAGATGGCTATGCAAGTCTGAAATCCTCAGGGCCCTAAAGGGCCAGGCTGGAAATTCTTTGGCAGGAACTAAATCTACTGTCCACAGGTGGAATTTTTTTTTCAGGGAAATCTTAGCCCCACTCTTAAGGATTTTATTTTTAACTGATTTTGGTTACTCTCATCCAGATTATTTAGTATGAATTCCCTAAAAGCAACTTATTGTAGATATTAATCCTGTCTACAAAATACCTGCGCACCAACATCTGTATTAGCATTTGGCTGCATAACTGGAGATTATAGTCAACCAGAGCTAACACATAAACTGACCCACACAGGCTAAGGACAGGAAAGGGATCAGCTTCAGCTCTGGGCTGAGCACAGTCACATTTATCTTCTCCAAGCTTCTGCTTAGCATCTCACAAGGCTACAATCAGGGGATTCCCTACAGTGGGGAAAGACATAAGGAGTGATGGGGAGACTTAAAAGGAGAATACAGCAATGAATGGCCTCAAGAAATGGAAGAGAGGGGCTACACACACCATTGTTGAGTTTTCCATTTGGTGAACCTGTGCCTCTCATTTCCATACCTCTAGGCTCTAAACTATAAGTTCAGTGTTTCATACATAGAGAATAATTCTACCAAAAATCACTGCTAAAGTCCCACTGAACGTAAGTGACCGCAGCTTTAAGGTCACTTCTGACTCTTATTAACAAGAGAACAGCAGACAAAGAGAAGAGATAACATCCTGAGAGAAGAAATGACATTGATCCTCAGAAATTGCTCTTCTCTGGCAGAGAAGAACATGTGAATTCCCCAGAGGACCAAACTAGTATCTACCCGCCTTGCTCAATTATAACATTGTATAGAAAATCACAATGGCAAAGATCCAAGAAAAGTGTGGCCACCAGAGGACCAGGAATATAGGTCTGGTCAATCCACTAGGTAAAGTACTTGGACCACCACAGTGATGTTTGGAGATGAGGAGAAACTTGAACTAGTGGTATAGGAAAGACAAACTTTGCTCACATCCCATTCCTGAGGCTGGGTGCAGCAGCCGAGGTCTACCCACGAACCTCCCTCTTGTAATGAGGGTTGAAGTGAGGAATACCACAGGGCCCCAACTGTAGTTCACCCTTGCACAGTTTGATTCTGCATGGCTCAAGCATTGCAGTGGCAGCTTGTTCGGGATGCAGGGGTTTCTTCTTTAAATGGAAACTAGTTACTTTTAGAGACTTAAAGAAAATGTGAATATAGCTCTGAAAATTTTGACTATAAAGACTGTCCAATTTGGCCTTGTATAATCTTACAACCACAAATTCACCCATTCATTGTGGTTGCTAATGATTTGTCCTACTTCTGGAAAACAGTACTTTAATTAAAAATCTGTATTTGATTTGGTATCTGCTAGCTACCAGTCATTGTTTCCTGCATTTAACTCTGTCATGATATCTCATTCTAGCTACAAGGACATAATCACTCCTGCCTGATCACACTACCATTATCCTTTGTACTATTTGGTCCTTGTGATTATTGGATGATCCAAGTGGACCCAATTAATGACTTTCATAGGGTTTAAGATATATACTAGTCAGCTTTCCATTACTATAACAAATACCTAATATAATTAACTTATAATGAGAAAAGGTTTATTTTGGCTCAGGGATTTCACGGTTGCAGTCCAGGATCCAATAAAAATACTGTGTTTAGGCATCTGGTGGAGGTGCCAGATGGCAATGACAGAGAATATAGCAGTGGAAAACTGCTCACTTCATGTCCAGAAAGAAATAGAGAAAGCCAAGAGGGGGCCGGGGTCCCACAATTCCCTCACAGGTATGGCCTCAATGATCTAAAATGTCCCATGAGGTCTCACCTTTTAAAGATTCCAATGTCTCCTAATAGCAAACCCCCAGGGACTAACTTTTAATCTATGGACTTCTGGGGGACACAGAAGGTACAAATAATAATAATATGTAAACACTGGAGAAAAAGGCCTCTTTTTCCTACCATTGTTCAACTTGGGAGATACATAGATAGATAGATAGTTAACAGATAACATACCTTCCTATCTCTGTCTCTGATTATTCTTTAACTTAACTTTACAAATTTTAATACCACCTCTTTAATTTCTATTTATACAAATAAGTTCTTTTTAGCTTAAGTTTCCATAGATGATAGATTGCAAGTGAGAAGAAAGAGCTATTAATAGTTTGGAAGTAAAACTGATTACATGGAAGACTCTGAGAAATGACCAGGTGATTCCAAGGTCCTCTTGTACCTACTCTCTTCACTCTTTCTTTGATGTGTTACAAGTGCTAACATTAAAGCATCATGAGAAACAGACAGGGTATACAGGGAAAGCTAATTTCTCACCTGTGCAACTGTTTATTTTAAAATATCCCAAGTGAGAACCATGAAGAAAACATTTAAATAGACTACTGGGGCCAATGCCACAGGCTGAGCTTCTTTAAGAGAGAGAGCTCTCTGTAGGAGGAGTATACATTGAGGACTACTCTGATGTTCAAAACCTACCAAGAGAGAAAAGGAAACAATTCAGCAGAGGGAGAAATTGAAAAGCAATGTCGTCACAGGAATGCTTTCATTCAATCCTCCTGGGCATTCTTCGGGCAGGTATTCTTCAGAATTATCCCCTCTTGGGCAAGGGATTTGATTATTTACACCCTGCATCAACAAACCATTACGAGTGGCCTTCTCCTAAGAAGAGAGCATTACTTTAGCCAATGTGGTTCTTTCAACCACAGGCAAGTCGCAGAGAGTCCAGGAGAACTGTGAGCCAACAGCATGCACAATAGTCAGAGGAATGGAGGTGTTACATGAGCTCATAATTACGTTGTGAAACTCATTGCCTTTTGCATTATACCACCTATTCTTTTAATTTCTTCTTTGTCACAAACCCTGAGTCCCTTTCCATTTCTTGTGTTATTTTTCTTTGATCAAAACTATCTAGTTTGATAGAATTTTCAAAGAAATGATTCAGATTTGTTAATTGTCTGTGTTCCTTACATTTCCATTCAATGAACATACACTCCCATCTTTATTCTATCTAACAGCTTATTAATTAATATTTTTATATAAGGCAACATTTTCTAGCACATCTTTATATAAGACAATATTTATTTAGAGAATTAGTAATATTCTTACTACTAATTTTGGTACGTGATGACTAAAAATTTTATAAATGAAGCTAAAGTGAGAATTTCTTTAATCTGATATGGAACTTTAAAAGATGAGTCCAAATGTTTTCAAAATGTCCCCTTTTGACATGTGGGGCCTATGTTCCATTTCTTAGAATCCAGCAGGCTTATGACTGCTTCAAAAATAGCATACGATGGAAGTAATATAGTGTGATGGAAGTAATATGTGTCTTCCTTGGATAAGACAGAACAGCTCAAATGGTTTCCTACTGCTTCCTTGGACAATCACTCTGAGGTAAACCAGCCACCCTGTAATAAGTTCAACTACTCAGAGACAACTTTGCCAAAGAGCTCACACTTAACAGTCCAGGTGACACAGGCAGCTGTGTTCCCAGCTGATTGCTAAACAAACTGCTATCCACATGAACATCATTAACTTTAACTTTAAAAACTCAGACAAGTCTTGTGACAACTGTCTTCCTAGGTGACATCTGACTATATCCATTTGAGAAGAACCAAGTAAGAACTCCTATGCTAGTACTTTCCCAATCCCTGACCCACAGAATCATAAGAAAAACAAAATAACTTGTTGTACACAGCTAGACTTTGTGCTGGCATTTTTTGGTGTCCAGGATTAGGCATAGAACAGAATTTGGTGCCAGAAGTGGGATGTTTTTGTAACTAGAACCTGAAATGTGCACTACTGGTTTTGCTGGGAAGATGCAGGAAGGCCCTTGGGGAAACCCTTAGGTTAGGGAAACTCAATCTTGGTGGGATTGAAGGTTGTTGAAGATTTAAGGAAATATAGTATTGAGAGCTAAGTGTGGCCTTGATCCTGACGCCACCATTCCAGGAGACCTGGGCAACATTCTGGAAAGCAGCTCTGGTAGACTCTCAGACAATGGCTAGCAACCCCTGTGTGTGTGTGTGTGTGTTGTGGGAACCTTTGTGGATGCCCCAAAATGATGCTCTATATAACTTCTACATAGGAAAGCTTCCAAATTTGAGCTTTCATTTTGATAACCAGCCATCATCTTTCTATTTAAATTTATTATCTTGAAGTTTTACCCTCAAGGGCCAACATCTGAAAAAATAAATTTTAAAATTATTTATATACTGTATTTTTCTGCTATTAACTCAAACAACTAAAAAGATTTCATGTAAAATTGGGTATAGGAGATATTCTTGACTTTTCTACATTCATGGTAACTTAAAGAAGCTTCATTAAAAATCATAACATTGATTACTCTGTGTGATGTGTGCCTAATATCATAGTGCATAAAAGCAAAATTTCAGAAACTGATTATCTGGGTCCTAATTCAATTTCTGCTCTTCTTAATTGTCTTAGGAAGGGCAAGTCATTTTACCAGTATGTACTTCAGTTTCTTCATTTACAAAGTCAGGATGACAACAGCCACCTGTCTCTGAGTTTTATGAGGATTAAATGAGTAAATACAACAACACTTAGTGCAATGCCTGACTCCTAGAAAGTGCTAAGAGAGTGGCTGTTATTAACCTTAGATCAAGTGTGCACTATGTCCACTCTCTGTGTTAAAAGCTGTAATACATTTCCACATAAAAATGTTTACAACCTCTCTAGGAGATAGGAACAATTTTCACAATATTTCAAGTGACAGACCTGAAGCTCTGAAGATTATCCAACTTGCCCAGTTATTTAACTGTAAATGACAGAGCAAGGTTTTGAACTCAAGTCTGATTTTCAAGTTCATGCTTTACCCCATGAAATGGAATGCTTCCAGTTCCATGCCAAGTACTTTGCAATAGCAAAAAGAAATATTATGCATAGCTTCTGCTCTCGTGGGTCTTAAAACTCCAGGATTCAGTCAGGGCTGCCAGCAAAGTAGTCAGTTTGCTGGATCACTGGAGAGGAGAGAGGAGCAGCCGCAAAGAACTTGGCTCCAACCAAAGTGCTAAATTTTAAATGTTAAAAGAAAGTGGCTGCCCTGGATTTCCCTGAAGAGCAGTGAGCTGTCAGGTGCTGAGACTCCATCAGACAAAGGGCCCAGGTTATCTCCCTGCAGGGATCTGATATTTGACCTCAGTTTGCTTTTATTTTGAAGTTATAATGAAAGTCTGTGATAAGGACTGCCAAAGAAACGTCTGGCATGGAGAGTTGTTTTTCTGGGATAAATTGCAAGACTAGGGAATGAACATGTTTGGTGACCTCTTGAATTAACTTTTCCATTTTAATGGTGTTCGATTGCAAACAGGTTCTCTTCAACCTTGACTTTCCCTATGGCTTTCAGTTCTGTGTTTTCATTTGTGTCCTGGTTGATCCAACAGGTAAGACCAATATCTTTGAAAACTAAAATAATCCACATAAAACCAAAGTTATCTTCTCTGTTTAACTTCCCACCTAGACCTTCCTGTCACTGATATTGTCATTTACTTTATTGTGCAGCCTAAGCACTTTGAAATCACCTTTGCCCTCTCCTGAAGGATCATTACTAGTGCTGTTGAATTTTTCTCATTTCTCTCTTCTCTTTTTCTCTTTTCTGCCCTCCTCTGTCTGTCATCCTCCCCCACAGTTCTCACTCTAGTTCACATCTATACAAACAGACTTAGGTCATGACTATTTCTTATCGAACTCCATCCCTTTACTTCACACCCGTCTACTCCATGTGTCAAAACAAATCTTGAAAATTCCTCTTTAGCATGGAAAGGAAAAATACTAATTTTAGAGCAAAAGAATCCAGTACAGTCTACCTCAACTATAGGTCACAGCCCCCCCATATGATGTGACTAATCTTCAACTCAATCTAGTCATAACAGAATCCCATGGGGCACACTTGTATGGGGAAAAATTTTATAAAACACTTGACATGAACTATTGAAAACTTTCAAAATCCAAAATAGCTAGTAAAGACTGAAAAGGTCACAGACCAGAGGAAATTGGGAAGGTATGACAAATGTCATGCAGTACCCTGGGTTGATTCTGAAATAGTGAGAGGACATGAATGGAAAAAGTAGGGGGAAAAAAGACTGCAGTTCGGTTATGAGTTTCAATGTTACTTTAGAAAAAGTACCATGTAGTAGAAGATGATGATGGAGAAAGCTAGATGGAGTATACAGAAACACTGTACTCTCTGTATAACTTTTTTGTACACTCAAAATATTCCAAAAGAGAACATTGATTTTAAAATGCTTCTTGTGCAAAATCTTTCAATAGAACCTCAGTATTTTTAAGCCATAGGAACAACCCTGTTGACCATGGCTCATTCCTGCTTTCTTCTTATAGGCAGGAAAAGGTACCTCCACTCCCAAAGTTATCCACTTGCTAACCTCTATATCCTGTGAAGATATCACCTTATGGGAAGTGATTAAGTTATGGACCTCAATATGGGGTGATTATCTTGACTTATGTGGGTGGTCCAACAAGTTATACAACCTTGTTAAAAGCAGGAACTTTGGCTGGAAGCAGAAGAGATATGGAAGAAGGGGAATTCTGAAAGATTCCAAGCACAAGAAAGATGTGAGGCAATATTGCTGACTCTGACATGTGCCCTCCCCTCAAGCAAGGATCAGAGAGAGGTGTCTAGAAGCTGAGAGCAGCCCCCCGCTGAGAGCTAACCAGGAGAAAAGGAGCTTGATTCTCCCATTGCAAAGAACTGAATTCTGCTGATAACTTGGCTGATTTGGAAAGGAATTCCTTCCCAGACCATTTGATATGAGCCCAGCATCAATGATCATCTTGATTTTTATCTTTATGAAATCCAGAGCAGAGGAACCAGCCTAGATGACCTAAGACTCTTGCCTACAAAACCATGAGATAATAAATGAGTGATATTACAAGATACAAAACTGGCAGTAATTTCTAAGAGCAGGAGTAGAAAACTAATCCACACTCCTATTCTTGTACACAAATTTGGTCCAACAGAGTCTTATCTATCTTATTTTCAATCTCCCTGTCATTTTTTGATACATGGGGACAGATTGCCTTTCATTGTTTTTCTCTATATGAAAATATCATTTCACAACTTGAGCATAATTCCTTGGAAGGTCATAGTCTTGCCTTTTCCACTGCTATACTGTAGTTACATACAAGTGTGTATGGGGGGGCTGGTATTTACTGCTTAGTGTGGCATTTGAAACTCTCTGCTCTTGCTTGCCTCCATCTGTCCAATTTCAAGCTTTTCACTCACCAGCCTTGGACACAACCTTAGATTTTAATCTATACTTGGTAAATGTTTATTGTATATAAGGCACCAGTGCCAAGCATCTCAAGCATGGTCATTAAATAGCCTGATGATGATGGTGCTGGTGGTGGAGGAGGAAGAAGAAATTACTGGTAGATTTTGAAAAGAGTAAAGAAAAATAATTTGGGGTATGGTAGCTATTAATAAAAAATAGTGGTTGTCAACTTGGTCAATTTGTCTCTAGGGAATATTTAGCAATAACTGGAGGCTTTTTTGTTTTTATTATTGTCATGGTGGAGAGGGGAATTTTCGCTGAAATTTGGTGAGTAGGCCAGGAATGCTGGTCCTCCTATATGACGCAGAGTAGCAGCCACGGGAGAGTAATATCCAACCCAAAATGTCAACAGTGTAGAAAATGAGAAATCCTATTCTAAAATCACACTGTCAATAAGTTTCCTGTTACATTAACTTTTGGAATATAAGCAAGAATTTATGCAATTGAATAATCTACAAATATAATTTCTAGGAAAGCTGTAATTATGCATGAACAATAGCTTTTATTTTATACTTCTATGGCTATCTTTGTCATGACTACATATGTTAATCTTTTAATGCCTCAAATTAAAATCCTTTCTTGAACTATAAATTAGTATAAGAATCTTTGCTTAAATAGATAACCCTAAATAAGAAATTATGTCCACAAAAGCTAAAGGAAAAACAAGTTCTCAGCACGTTATCTAATTAAAGTCAACGTTGCCATCTACTTAACATTCCTATGTGCTGTTTCCATCATTAAAGGCCAGGCTTAAAGTGCACAAATGTTCGCATTCTATCTTGATAATATTTATCTTGTCAAGTTATAAAATATTACTGAAAAGCTGTTTCACGTATACTCAAGTATTTGAGCCTGAGAGAAAATGTTCAAGCCCAGTGAAAGGTCCACTTGCCAGACTCCACTTCACTGGAGGGAAGGTAAGTTTCATCAATTACTGTCTTTCTCTCAAATTTTTCTAAATAATAATTTCTCCTAAATCTTCCCAGACTCCAGTGTACCACTTTTCAAGCTGCCTGAGAGCTTGGACATCTAAAGGAGAAATTTAGTTAAGGTAAAAAATGTAGCTTTCAGGATCAGAAGCTGGTAAACTACTTTCACATCAGAAGATCAATTTAATCGGAAAGAAAAACAAGTCCATCAATGTCCATTCAACTTGCTGTAAAAACCTGAGGGACATTTGATTTCCTCCTGGTCAAATCTGTGTGTTAGATGTTATTTGGATCTTTCAGTTCTTGAAACACTTACTGTCAGATGTACATATAATTGAATTTTGCATTCTTTTTCTTAGGCTATAGGTCTAGTTTTTAAATGTTCCTTAGATTTTTAACTACAGATAAAATTTATTTAAGCAGGAAGGAGATTTGTTTCTTCAATCAATGATATACAGTGATAGCAGAGAATCAGGCCAGTGTTCTGAAAGGAACTAAAACAAGTTTATCAGATTCTGATTTAATGACCCTTGCCTTCTGTTATGGAATTCTGGAAACTTCCATAGTATGGTACCCCATCTGAGCCCATCCATGTTTGTGGGATAACAGTCTGGTGGAAACAAATTTCAGAGACAAATAATGTTATTGACGATTCACACCAAGACCAACTTTAAACAATTCCTATTAAATTTATAAGGATATGTAAGTTCATAACACAGTTTAGGCACTTCTCTTTGATGCAGAAATCTCAACTCTCATGAGTACCAAATATTTGACTGTCCCTTACTCCAGTGAAAATAACCAACTTCCTTTTGTCAAACATTTGCACTTCTTCCTAAGTGTCATACACTGGTGGACAATTTTAACTCTATTTTTCAAATAAAGAAACTGAGGTTACTTAAATTCACCCAGGTCACACAGTAGTTAGAACAAAGTCAAGAGTCAAATTTGGGTGTGCCATGCTCCAAATGGAATAAAGCACTACACAGTGACTGTGAAGCACCAGAGTATCAGCCTCAACACTTAAATCAGGGACATGTGCTGTTTGCCAACCAGCAAGATGGTTTAGAGAAAGAGATTACTTTCAATTTTCTTGCTTTTCCCAAATATAAACTTGAAATCTCATTGGATATTTCAAAAACTGAAGATGTACCATGGAGTAGAGTTTTAGAGCTGTAGACTTTCTTACAATTCAAAGCAGAGACTCCTTGGTTGAAATTCCATGTATGAAATGGATCATAGTCTTCATGATGGGAGTACACCGATGAACACAACAATCAAAGGGTGTGAGGCGCTATCTTTTCGTTTACTTGTCTGTTTGTTGCTTTTGAAACTCTTTATTCTGTGGGGAACAGACATGAACCATGAGTTATCAACTCCTTAGTCATCCAGGCCTGTGTCAAGCATGAGATCCTTTCCCATATAGGGTCAAGTGGCCCTGAACAAATGACTCTATCTCCCCCAATTTCACCACCTTCATTCCCTAGGTGATGACTCTGGCCATAATTTTTGAAGCTATTAATGAAATAATATCCTGAGTATTCACTGTGCATAACTAGAAACAGGGAAGGTGTTTTTAGCAGTGTCTCCTCCCTCTCTATACAGCAGGGTAAGACCTCAGGCTTGTCCAGACCCTTTTGAGCCCAGAAAGTAAGAAGATCCAGCTATCAAGGCTGACAAAGCCTTCTTAAGAAGTTCCAACAAATCCACCCAACTCTCAATAGAGAATCACATTTTAACTCTATCCCTCCTTTATTCTGTCCAAAATAAGTATGTGTTTAAAAGCAAAAATCACAAATGCAAATTCTGACAGACAAATGAATGTGACTTGAAATTATGCAAATGTCAGCAAGGGAGCCAGAGTGGGAGGTGAAGCCCTTCCCCTCCTGGGGCAGCTGTGGCTTAGCTTCCCCTCTATTAAAAGCCAGACCCTGTGGCTTTTCTGCAGGATTCGTAGAACCTCAATTAGTTCCTGATAGATCTGACTATTGAATACTGCAACAGGCTTGGTGCACATCTCCCATCCCTGCTGACGTGTTTATATCAGATGGCAGCCAAGTGCATGGAGGGCTCAGCTAAGAATATCTGGGACTCCACCTCTTCTATTCTCCTCATTGTGTGTTTTTTCAGGAATGCAGAAACTTTGTCAAAACAGCTCCTTGTTTCCCGGCCAGTAAATCCTATCAAGTCCTCTGAACAAAGAGGGAGTCCACATTGTGAAGCAGCCTCTTAGGTGGTCCCAATGATCCTGACCTCTTAGGACTCATATCTTCTCCTACTTCTCTTTAAATGTGAGCCAGACTCACTGCTTTCATCCAATTAATAAAATATGGCAGAAGTGATAGGGTGTCATTGCTGAGTTTAGAGTACAAAAAGGCAGTGGCTTTGTCTAGGGGTGCTTACTCACTTTCTAACTTTGATGAACTCCAACAATCATTTGTGAGCTGCCCTTGAGGAGACCCATATGTCAAAACACTGGGGGAAAGCCTGTGGCCAACAGCCTTCAGGAGAATTGAGGCCCTTGGTCCAGCAGTACAAAAGGAACTGAAACCTTCCAACAGCCACTAAAATGAGCTTGGAAGCAGGTCCTCCCCAAGCCAGCTCTCAGATGAGACCACAGTGCCCACTGACAATTACCTCATGAGAGAGAGATGTGAGTTAGAGGCACTTCAGTCAGCCCTGCTAATTCCTGATCCAGAGAAACTGGGAGATTATATTTGTTATTTCAAGTCCCAGAGTTTTGGGGAAAGTTTTTCCATAAAAATAGAAAACTAATATATTGTACTGTCCCCTGTAAATATTCCCAAGAGCCTAACTAGACAAAACAAAAGAACTACCTTCAAATAAGTGCTTCCTTGCTGCCAGAACACATCTCTGAATAGGAATGAGCATATTGCTGTGATCAAGTCTGACAGGTCTACTTTCTGAGACCGGTCCAATGCAGTAGTGAGGAGTGCACACTTCTGGGTTTACATGTTGAGTCCACTGCTCTCTAACTTCATGACTTTGAGGAAGTTACATAGCACTTCTGTATATCAGGGTCCCTGTATGTGTAATAGGAATGACAATAGTGCCTTCTCCATAGACTATGTTCTGATTTGGGTAATTTATGTTAGTAATCATAGTATGTAACACAGTTCCTATTATACAATATTTAAAAAATAGATTTTTTGCATGAATGACTGGATATGACCTAACCCTTTTATCCATCTAACTGCAACTCACTGCAGGCCATGGTCTATCACTCATGCTGTTACTGCTCTTATTATATCATACTGTGGTATATGTGGAGAGATGGGTAAAAAAATACTTTTAACTACTTGAACAGCAAACAATATTGATCCATGGAAGGTACATTAGTTGCATATTTTTATTTCAATCTTCCTTGGCTATAGAAACATAAATCAGTCATCCTTTCTGATTCTCCTATACACTTAAATTTGAGTAATCTGTGGATTTTATCAAATGTCTAATTTTCTATTTCAATTGCTTTCAACCATCACGAGCAAAATATATATTTTTTCTATCAGTGAAATCAATCAAAATGCATATGCATTTAGTTTCTAGCTAAGATTTTTAGTATTGAGAGTGAACATGAAAACTCCTCAGATGAGAGAAATTATAGATTGCCCAGGTTTAATACCTTTCTGTAAGATAAATTATTAAGGAAGCCTATTGTTCATCACCAGAGAATCCCCATGAATGTACAGCAAAGGTGGCTTTGTGTACTGTGATTTTCATTTCCAAATCTAAAGTGGAGCTGTCACAAACTGTGTCTTCTCCTTCACTTACTTGTCACACTGATTTGTAGTCATTGGCCTACTCATCTCTCTGTTTCTTCTATAGATCAGTGGTTTTCTAAGTGGCATGCGGACTGGCATCATCTCACTGGAGAGTTTCCTGAAACAGGAAAGGACTGAGTCCTACTCCAGACTTAGTGAATCCACGCTTGGGCAAGAACAAGCACTCCATGTTTTGACAAACTCTCCAAATGGTTCATATGCACCTTAAAGTTTGAAAACAACTGCTCTAAATCATAAGTGCTTTAAGAGCAGCACCAGTGGATTATTCAACCTAGTATTTCCAGTGGCCAGTATTTGACCTAATTAGCATTCAGTAAATGTTTCTGAAAGAGTAGGTGCCAAAGCTTTGGCTTTTGAACATTGTATGCATCTTTATGTCTTTTCTGAATCATCTGGGAAGAGAAGATTATGAACTGTCAGGATTCACATGACCGAAAACCAAAGATAAAAACAAAAAGCAAAAGCCTAGAAAAGGCCTGTGACTGGCAAAATCATTCTCCTCCACCTTTAAGCCTCACTCTGAGGCATATCAGCTCTGCAGACCTTTCTAATTGTGCAAAATCAGCTTAAGCCCCTTGTTTTGTGATCCTCCTGTCTGCATCCATGCTTTATTATTTAAGTGACCAGATCCAACTAAACATTGGCCATCTTACTCATTTTTGTTTTTGAAATACCTAGTATACTTTTTACAACATAGCTAATGCAGAAGAAATATTTGTTCATTAGCACTAATTGATGTTATGCCCACGTTCATGCTGAACTAAATCAGGACTGAAATTATTGGCAAAAGTATCCCAGTTAGAATTGGTCCCAAGGATGAAACAGCTTGGCCTTTACATGCCTTTTGTTAGTCCCGAAGAGACCAGAACACAGTCTAAGAAGCAGATTTTCCCCAGCATGTCCCTTCTCCCTGGATATTTTTTCCTCCGTTACTTTCTCCTAACCAGGAGCAGATCTTTGGTTCTATTCCTTTCAAGATCTTGCTCAAACCTGACATCAAAGAGCTGGACTGTCAACTAATACAAAAGCTAGTAAGTTTTAGCTTTTCCTGACATGTTGACCTTTAAAAGTCAAATTTTAAGATCAAAAGCCCTTTGAGAAAGAAATGAATAAAATTGCCATTTTTAAAAATTTTATTAACAAATATTTGTTGAGTACCTAATGCTAGATATTATTTTCGTTGTTTTGTATTGGTTATTGAACACAAGATACATAAAGCCCTGTTAAATTCAGAAGAGGGAGAGAGGGGGCCACAAAGGGGTAGGAAGAGGACAACAACCACATAAAAAATATGTAAAATAATGTATTTGGAGATGATGACATGGATGAAGCCGAGAACAGTGAATGGGACAATAGTGCTGAAAAATGGGTAATAATTGCATTTACTGGTCAGAGCTGAGAATTGTGCCTAAAGAATTCTCACAATACTATTTTACTTTTTCTGAGATCACCTCCTTTATTATTTCATGAGGTCTCCTGACTTCAAATATAATCCATACGCAAATCAATCTAAAATTCAAATTTTCAGCCTAGAGCTCTTTCATGTACCCCAAATATATAAACCCAACTACCTCCTTGGCATCTGTGTTTGGATATCTAATAGGCATTTCCAATTCAATTTATCTAAACCTTCTTCTCTTCCTCTACTCCTATCCCATAAACAAGTGACATTGTCCCAATTAATGGCACCTCCATCCTTTGTTGTTCCTATCAAAGCCCTTAGAGTTCTTCTTAACTTTGTTGTCCCTAATACCTTCCCATCTTATCTGATAATAAATCCTGTCATCTATACCTTCAAAATTTAGCTAGCATCCACACCTCATCTTCACCCTGTGATCCAGGACCCCATTCATTTATTCTTGGATTATCCTAGATGATGTTTAGATTATCATAATTATCCTCTGAGAATAATTTGCTTTGTATAGCAGTGATGAGGACCCTTTTAGAGCTTTCAATGATACAAACAGCCTGCTGCAGCATACATGCCATAGGTTTCCAGCCACTGATCTGTAGCATAACAACCCAAGTAATTCAAGTGCTTCTGAGTCAGGCCATGCTCCTCCTCAAAGCAAGTCCATCATTAGCTTCCAATCTCCTGGCTCTAGAGGCTGAGTGCTTCACTCTGGTCTATGATGCCCTTTGGGATCTGGTCCCATCAATTTCCTAACTCCATCCCTTCCCACTTCCCACCTCACTCATCTTTAGCCAAGCACTAGTTTCTCCTTTGCAGCACTGAGACATTACAGCCACAGTCCTCCCTATCCCAATCCTTAGCTATAATAGCTCCTTTACAAGAACCTCCCTTAAAAGCCCTGGAAAAGTTATAGCTCCAACTCGCAACACTCCCTACTTTCACATTCTCCATAGCACTCATTGTCCTCTGACCTGCTACACTTTTATTTTTACTTTATTACTAATTACACTATCTCCAGACTGTGAGATGCCCGGGGAAAGGACTTTTGTCTGAATTCTTTCCTGCTATATCCTCAGTACTGTCAAGCGAGGAAAACCAAAACGAGTGACATTGGTTCAGGGGCACCATTGTTAGGTCAGGTTTCAAACACATCAACATACAAGTTTAGAACTGGCTGCCTGAGCATGCACACCTAGATGCACACTGGCCTCTGAACTGGCCCAAACTTCACCTTCCAGAATGTTTTCTGATAATATTTGGTGACCACTTATACTACAGATTGCTTCCCCTAAAATGGCAGAGACTGAGACAATTGCCAACCCCTTTCTTCTAAGACCAATTAATTTTTGCTGACAACAGTCATAATTCTTGACAAACAAGTGATAGAGTTCTCAACCCTCCTTGGAGTTTAAGGCTACAAATATAGACAGTTTTATGGAACCACACAGAACATTTTCACAGATATTTGAATTTGTGTTTTCCTGTTTTATAATCCTAATGAGTCCTAAGTGAATGCAGTATTCTTTGTTCTTAAGCATGCTTGTTTCATTCTTCATCAAGAGCACCTAGAAGAGCACATGAAAATAAGAGACCACTTTTACATCTATTGCCCTTGTCGTGTATACTGGAACAAATACTGAGTTAAGAAAGATACATACCGCATATAATTTAATCCTCACACCCACCCCAGGAAGTAGGGCTGTTTCACTCATGGGAAATAGGTTTAAAGAAACACAGTTGACTTATCCAAGTTCATATATCTCCTACCAGTTAAAACTAGAATTTAAATTCATAATCCAGATCTCACGTTGATTTCATTATAGGGTGTGACCATGTTTTCTATTTTCTGTATTTGATGCTATGCCCTGCTGTATTTGATGACTCCCTGACCCTGGACCATCTTGCTCTCCTAGACCAGAAAATTCTTACACATAAATAGCTCACTTGGGAGCACTGAGAGTGTGCCTTTCGTATACAAACCAATCACCTCTGGGCCACTTTGCCTCTGTCTTAAATGCTCTGGGCCAAGTACCAAACAACTAGAGGCAGATCCTAAAACTCAGAGTTTACTAAAGTTATTCGCAGTCACCAATCTTAAGCCAGCTTACCCTGCCTCTCTCTGTCCTCCCCACAGAAACCAGAGTACGGGCTCCTTCACCTTCCAGTGACGTGACGTGGTGCTGCCCAGGAGGCCCATGTGACATGAAAGGCATCCACTTTTTGAGAAATGTGAATAACAAACTCTCTGTTTAATAGCAATCATCTGCTGATTAGTTATCCTCACCACCATGCCTGAATAATAATAAAACCTATATTTAAGACCATGCCTGGATGATAAAGGGTACCCAAATTTGATTTCAAAAGGAAGATTCAAGTAACTGAGAAGAAAGAGACTACATTTCAAATACACACTTAATTTGTTCCTGGTAAGAGAGACATCTGGGGAAGTTTTGGGAGCCCAGTCATAGGAACATTAGACTTCAAGAAGGTGAAAGTGGGGGAAAGATGGGACACATCCAAAGCATGCTTCACAAAGTCATGGACATACAAGAGAAGGGAAGAGTATATTGCATTCACCTAGGGCACACTGATACGCTATATTCGACATTTTCCATTATCTTAGTAAATCCCCACAAGAACCCTGAGAAACTTATATTATGATTGCCATTTTATAAAAACTTAAAGTAGAAATCTGAAAACTTACTGTGGTGGTTAACTGATTGTGTCAACTTGAGTAAGAAACGCCAGCAGAGATAGATCTGGTTTCTGCGGTGATGTTTTCCCTTCCTCTCCTCTGAGGCCCCAAAACTACAGCTGAGCTCTTAATCTTATTAGTGATAGGATTAATTTAAATTTTGCTCTCTTTTAATTTTCTTTGTCTTTTAAAAATGAACTTCTACTCATTTATTTGTCTCAGAGTTTACTGGGTGTCTTTTCCTCAAGAAATTTAAAACTTATTCCACATCTCAGTCCTTTCTGCCTTTATGGTCTTCATTCTCTCAGTTAACAGACCCAAGCACATACACTGTGCTGTTGAATTGACATAGTTAGAATAGGAACTATCCTAAAAGAACGTACCTTTTGACAAATTGCATTGAAGTGATTGATTGGCTCATTTAAGAAGATCCTGTCACCACCATCCTTCCAAATTTAGAAAAAACTGAGTAGTTTAACATAAAACTATTTCCTGTGTTCAGCCTCCTTATCTGCAGCCTACAAACTACTTTCATTTGAAGACATTCGCCTGCTCTGTTACCAGAGGAATTAGCAAGAGAATTGACTTTCTAGCATTCAATAAATTGATAGGGACATAAACACAATAAGGTTTGAAGTACAAGAAACAGGAGGGATTCATATGTATATTCAGGGTAAAACCTACTCTACAATCTCAATGCACCAGCCATTTGATCAATCTGGTCTTGCTGTCTAGGAGTAGCTGCATCTCAGGGAAGGAGTGACCCCAGGCAAGGTCACTAGTATTCAGTCACACTACCCTTATCTCTTTAAAGGGTGTGATGGCCACTACCTCACAAGGTTCTTGCTAGAAACAAATAGAATGCCATCAAGTATGCAGTATTGTGCCTTCCCACAGCACTCTTCCATGATTGTTAACAGAGTGGACCAGGAAATTATTCTGCCCAACTTAAAGTTACAGCTCAGCTACCACAAACTGTGTGAGGAGCAATTTTCTCAACCGAGCTGTGCTTTTCTGTGCATAGTTTCCCTACAAGGAAAATGAGGAGAAATATAATGATTATCTCATAGAATCGCTATGACTAAAAGAGTTATTGCACATAAAACACTCTGACCAGCAATGGACCTACTAGACCTCTATACTTTTTGACATTATTAACTAAAATTTAATTCACATAACATAAAGTTTATTATTTTAAAGCCTTAAATTCAGGGCTTTTTAGCATATGCACAATATTATGTAACTGTCATTACTATCTGACCAGAATATGTTCATCAATTTCAAAAAAGCCAGAGCAATTGACTAGCTCCTCCAGGAAAGCTCATTGTCCTTCCAAACATAGAGAAAACTAAGTGGTTTATGTAAAACTGCTTCCTCTTACAGGGTATTAATCAGCAGTCAAGAAAACTGCTCCTCACTCCCAATTCCTTTCTCTGTCCAGCCTGTTGCAACAAATAATCTACTTTCTGGTTTTATGAATTTCCTTATTCAGATATTTAATATAGATAGAATCAAATAACATGTGGCATTTTGTGTCTGGTTTCTATCACTTAGGATAAAGGTTTGAAGCCATGGTGCAGCATGAAACAGTACTTCATTTGTTTTTATGGCTGAATAATACTCCATTCACTCACAGTTGTTCATTTATCAATTGATGGAAATTTACACTGTGTCTGCTTTAGCTATTCTTTCTTTCTCCCACAAAATGATCATTTTATCATTATGAAAAATCAATTGACTATAAATATAAGGACTTATTTCTGGACTCTTGATTATATTACATTGATTACATTGATATATCTATTTGTCTGACACTAATCATACTCTCTTAATTACTGGAGTTTATTGTAGTTTTAAAGTTTGAAAATGCAAATTCTCTAACTTTGTTCTTTTTCAACATAATTTTGTATAATCCAGTCCCTTACAACATCATAAGGCTTTTAGAATCAGCTTGCTCATTTCTTCAAGCAATGCAATTGCAGTTTTGTTGTTGTTGTTCTTGTTGTTGCTTTTTGGAACCCAAAATCGAACTTGGGACCTTGTGTTTGTGAGGCAGGTGGTGGAACCACTGAGCTAAATCCCAATCCCTGATGTCTTCCAACACTGTTTTTACTTTTGTAGGTCCTTTGTATTTCTACATAATTTTTAAATTTCAATATCCAAGTCTTCATTTATTGCAAGTATACCTAGACTGGAATTTTTATATATACCTTGTGTTTTCTAATCCTGCTAAATTCAAATACAAGTTCTGGGGGCTCCTTGAGATTTCTTAGTATTTTCTCTGTAGATGATCATTTCATCTACATATAAAGATTTTACTTCTACCTTGCCAATCCTATCCTAATTGTGTCATTTTATTGCCAGACTATTTTGTTTTGGGCCTATGTTTCAAAGTTTAATAGACAGATGAAGAGTAGGCATACCTGCCCTTGTTCCCCACCTTTAAGGAGAAAGCATTGTATCTTCTCCATTCATATAAGGCATTTTTGCTGGAAGTATGGAGTACATGGCTTATCTGTTGAGAAGGTTCTGTTCTACTACTTCTAGTCTCCTGATAGCTTTTACCATGAACAGCTGTAGAATTTAGTCCAATACTTTTTCTCCAACTAGTGACAGGATCATATGGCGTTTTCCTTTCCTCTTTTAAAATGATGACTTGGGGGTGGATCTTCCCATGCTGAAACAACACTGCCATCCTATAACAAAACCACTTTCTACACACTGCCAGATGTGACTTCTAATAGTTTGTTTTGTTAAAAAAAGTTCTATCTATGTTCATACTTTCTTCTTCTATTATCTTTATCAAGTTTTAGGATTAGTACAATATTGATTTCCTAAAATGAGGGGAGAAGTGTTCCCTTTTTTTTCTGCTTTAAATGTTTGATATAATTTATCAGTTAAAATGTATATGAGTCTGTTGTGGTCATATAAGCAGGTTTTCAAGCTAGGAATATACTTTCTTTAATAGGTGCTATTCAAATTTCATATTTCCTCCAGAGTCAGTTTCATTAATTTTTCTTCCAAGGTATTTCTTAGAAGTTGTCAAACTTATTTCAAAACAGATTTTTGAAATATGCTTTCTATATCCCTTTAAATTCTGTAAAATCTGTGGTAATGTCTTCTAGATCTTGATATTGTAATTTTTAAAATGTGTAATTTTGATATTGTGTAATAGGAAGAAAAGGTATAAAGGAGTAGGGGAAGTGGAAGGAGTAGAGAAAAAGAAAGAAGGGAAAAGAAAAAAATATGAGAAAAGGAAAAAAATGGAAACAAAGTCTTTGCATATAGGGAAGGGTGGCCAAGGGAAGGGGAAAAAAATAAGAACCAAGATACTCATGTAAAGGTACAAGATCTCAATGATGAATATAATTATTTTATACCTAAAATGTACCAATAAATTTAATGGAAAAAAAAAAAATAAGAATTCAGATGAGTAGTGTAAAATGTTTTGTAGACTTGATGTCACATAATACTGCTACAGAAACCCTTTTCTTTTCTGTTTGCTCTTTTAGAAAAGAACAACTAAAAGAAGTTGTAAATCTTTAAGTCAATTAAAAGGATATCACTTTGCGTAATGCTTTCTTCTATCCATTTAAAATAACCATGGATCTGCAGATTTTAGCAGCCAAAGTGCTTGCTAAGAAATCTTTGATTTTATTCATTCACAATTATCATTGATTACATGGGTTTAAGATAGACAAAAATCAATGAGAAGTAGTCCAAGCTAATGTTTTAATAAAAAATAAACTATTAAAAAAATCAATGGAAATCAATGTGGCTATTCCTCAAAGAGTTAAAACTAGAAATTTCATTTGATCCGGCTATCCCCTTTCTAGGTATCTTCCTGGAAGAGTTAAGGATATCATATTAGAGTGATACATGCATACCCAAGTTTATAGCAGAACAATTCATAATAGGTAAATTTGGGAAGCTCCCAAATTAGCCAGTCCAAATTAGCAGCCAATTTAGCAGTTCATCAACAGATGAACTAATAAAGAAAATGTGGTATTTACACATAGGGAGAACTAGCCTGCCATAAAAAATGATAACCACAAGTCGTTTGTAGGAAAATGGATTCACCTTGAGACCATAATGTTAAGAGAAATAAATTAGACACACATTAAATATCACATGGTTTCTCTTATATAAAAAACTCAAAGTATAAATAAGGAGAAAAATAAAAGTTAGATAATAAGAAGGGGATCAAGAGAAAAAAGGAAGGGGAAGGAGAGGAGGTAAAGTGAATGAAAAAAGATTAAGGTGTGTTATATACATGGATCACCTCCACAAAAAAAATGTAAACATTATGTACATCAAACATGTACTAATGTAAAAGAAAAAAGAGAAAAAAATATTTACAGTAATGACTTCCACTTTAGAGCTTCTGAAATGTTTAGAAGTAGAAAAATGATATAAAAATACCTAAAAGATTCAATTGATGTATATTGGTATAAAATATGTGATTTTTTTTTCCAGCATGGGAGACTGAACTCAGGATCCTGCACTTGGCAGGCAGGCACAGCGCCACTGAGCTACATCCCCCATCCCTATGTGACTTTTTTGTATATGGTTCTTCAATCCAGTAAAAATTGTAAATGCACTTGTAGCTTTTAATCATAGACCATTTGGAGTTTCACATAAGTAAAATTCTTAAAGAATAATATGTGCATAATAGAAGTTTTAATTATTATATTCCAAATAATATAGCTCTTATTTTCTTACCTTATTCCCTAAGAATTTCAGTAAAAATTTGGACAGAGAAAGTGAGAGCAAATTCCTTATTCTCCCACAATCTCAATATTCAATAAAATGTTTCCTAAAATGTTTTTTGTTGTTTTGAACACTTAACACAGTAAAGAACTTTCCTCAAGTTTCTAGTTACTTGAGTGGTTTGATTTTGATTTTTATTTTAGTTATGGGATTGTGAACTTTATCAAATAATTTTTCTACAAGTTTTGAAATGTTCTTGCAGTTTTTCTCTTTGTGTCTTAATTTGGTAGATTATCAACTTGTATATGTTACACAAATTATTGCACAAATTTATCAATTGGTAAATGTTACACAAAATGTTCATTCTTACAATAAATCTTTGTGAAATTTTGTTTAAAAATTTATACTGATTCATAAAAGAATTTGTAATTGTTTTACTTTTTGTTTCTCTGGAAGATTTTATGTGTAATTGGTGTTATTTTTATTTTTTAAATGTAGAAAATTTGACCAGTAAATTCATCTCAATGATATTAAATTCTCTATGTAGATTTTTGGACCACTCATATATTCTATATTGTCTCACTCAGGTTTTGTTATTTCAAAGAATTTGTCAACATCAGCTAAAATTTTAAGTTGATTTGCATTCATTTATTTTTATTATTCTCTAAATATATGTAAAATACATTGGTCATATTACCTTCTCAATTTTCTTGATAAGCGTTATGTGAATTGTACCAATTCCTTCTTTCAAGCATGCCATAGTCTGTTTTTATGCATCACCTCTACAGTATATTTGTCTCTTTTTATTGATTTCTTTCACTTAATATTTTTCTCTATATACTCTTTTATTTTAATTTTATTTCTCTACCTTGATCTATATATTAAATTATGAAAACCACATCTTTTAGAAATCACTTTACTTTCCATTGTATTTTTTCCTTAATCTATAACATTTAAAAATGTTTAGTTTAATTTGCATAATTTTTGGAATTGTTACAGATTCATTTTTGTTATTTATTTTATTTTAGAGTCACTGTTGTCAGAGAATATACTCTGCAAAATTTCACTCCTTTGAAAGTTCTTGAAATTGCTTTATGGTTGAATTATGCTAAATAGTGTTTAAAATTCCATAGGGATAAGACAACATGTGTTCCTCAGTTCTGCAAACTGTCTGTAATTTTAAATTTGTCTACTTGTTCTACCAAGTAAAAATGGGAAGACCTGTATTAAAGTTTACTATTATGATTGTATGTTTGTCTACTTTTAAATCTACTTCTGCTTCATTTATTCAGAGACTTTAAAGTTTTTATACATTCCTGATGGGCTGGTGGTTTCATCAATGTGGACTATTAACTTGTCTCTCACTAGAGTAAGGGAGTATCACATACTTAATTTCATAAAGCCATCTTTATCAGACATTGACATAGTTACATTAACACATTTTTAGTTAGTGTGAAGTCTGTATCACTTTTCATCCTCTTGCTTTGAACCATTTAACATCCTTATATTTAAGGTGCATGTCTTCTAAGTGGAGCAGAGTAAATTAGCTTTTTGTTATTTCATGGTGACAAACTTGTCTTTTAATTGAATACTTTGTTTCATTTAATATAATTTCTGATACATTAGGGTTTATTTTTATAACTTTAGTAGTTCTTTCTATTAATCTCAATATTAATATTAGATTATCTTTGGTTTCTTACCTTATTTTGGAATAGCTAATTATTTTTGTTAATGCACTATTCTCCCTATTTACTTGTCTATCATAAACTGTTTAACCTGTTTTGGGGCTTTGTTAGCTATAGCTACGTGGATGGAGTGTTAATCTGATGGGATTTGGGATTCATCCCTGGCATTGGTGGTGCACATTTCTGAGTCTGTCTTGGCAGGTCATGAAGCTGTCATGAGGCGTATGTATGAGGCCTATGTGTGGGCTTCCTCTAGAACAGTTCTCCTTCTCTGCTTCCCAGCCAACATGAAATAACCATCTTTATTAGCCCATGTCCTTATGCCACAATATTTACACCTTGGAGCCAGCTTACCAGACACTAACTCTGAAACCATGAGCCAGATTAAACTTCTTCTTTAAGAGTTGAAGGTGTTCAGTATTGTGTTCCAGGGGCCAAGAAACTGAGTAATACATTAAACTACACAGTTTATACACATCCTTAATAAAATGTAAATAAGATTGATATTTTTCTTCTTTAAGGAAGGTGCAAAATGTTAAAATACTTATGTCAATTCAAAATATTGTAATTCCATATATTTCCTACATTTGCTACATTCAGTGTTATAATTGCATATTTTAATTATATATGTAAAAACTCATAATAAATTCTGATTTTTGTTTTATACAGTCAAAATCCATTTAGATTAACTCATATGTTTAAGTTCACAATTGTTTCTTATATTGCTTGTTTCTATATGGTAAAATTTTTCTTTGTCTGAAGAATTTTCTTTAGTGTTTTAGGAGATTTACTGATGCTCTCTGATAATGTTGATTTTAAAATATTTTGATTTAATTTTCATTAAAAGTGACTATTTATACACAGAATTCTAACTTTCCAATTCTTTCCATTAATTGTTTTGAAACTATCACTACATTGTTAGCATCACCTTTTATTTTTTCTTTTTTGAGAACAACCTTTTCTCCTTAATGTTCCCTCATCAGGGGTAATTAAATGTTTTTTTTAGATTTTTGAAGATTTTCTTCTTGAATTTCAGTGTTATTATGTTTTCCTATTTAGGTTTGTAGAAATTCTTCAATCTGTAGATTAGTTTTTCCTTAGTTTTAGAAAATGCTTACCCTTTTATATCTTCAGTTGTTATGTCGTTAATCCTCCTGAGATATCAATTACATGTATATTCCTTACAGTTTTAAACTCCTCTACTTTCACCCTTCCCTTCTGTCTCTCTGTGTTTTACACTATTTTGCTGTACATTCTTTGTTGATCTACTTCTTTCTCTCCAGGTATATCTACTCTTCTATATAAGCCATCTGTTCAGTTCTTTTTAAACATTTTTTTATTGGTACATTTTAGGTATACAATACAATTGCATTCATCATTGGGAGCGTGTACCTTTACATGATGTATCTTGGTTCTTATTTTTTCCCATTCCCCTGTCTGTTGCTGTTCAGTTCTTAATAGTAATTAACATTTTTCTTCATTGGATGTTTTGCTTTCTGGTACCAGGGATCGAACTTGGGTCCTTGAGCTTGAACAGCAGGCAGCGACACCACTGAGCTAAATCCCCGGCCCTTGCTTTTGTTTTTAACCTATGATTTTCTCCATAAAACTTTGGTCCAATTTTATATTACTTTGAACACATTAAATTATTCTTTTTCTAGCATCTCTTGATTTTTAATCAGCTTATCATATCTCATGATGTGCTTGGTGATTGTTTTTCATTATACTTTTCTAACAAATGAGGATCCATTTCTAATTATTCCACAGTTCCATTCTCAATATGAAACCCAGTACTTTGGGCCAAGTCACCATTGCCTTCCACTTCCAGAAAACTTCCTTGGAGGTTTGGTCCAAATGGTCAGCAGGTCCCTCCACAGTCTCCATGACAGGAGACTTCTAGTACATATAATCCTGAAATACATGACTGACTACTGAAGGGAGAAACACAAAAGAATTGGTAGTTGTTGTCCAAAGATTGAGTTATGAAATACACAGCCCTTTCATAATTGCTCTGTGGCCCGTGATAGATGGCTTTTTTAAACACATCTATGTGTAAAGGGCAATCATTACTCAGTCATATTGAAATGAAAAGAAGCATCCAACATGTTCTGAAATGCAAGGGTTTTTTTTTTCACATATATGACTTAATTATTTTGAACTCTTTCTTTCTTTCTTTCTTTCTTTCTTTCTTTCTTTCTTTCTTTCTTTCTCTTTTGTAGCGGGATGAAACTCAGGACCTTGCGCTTGCAAGGCAGGCATAACGCCACTGAGCTAAATCCCATGTCCCTCACCCATTGTTTCTTAAGGTTGGAGATTTTCCTTTTATCCTGAGGACATTTATATTGATTTGATTAGAATCCCTAATAAGTCATTTTGAACTAATGTAATTTTTTCAAATTAGAATTATACAAGTCAATTTTAACTTTCTGAGAGTATGTAGAGTATTTGAGTAAAATAAATACATATTTTATAATTCTTCAAATATATATGAACCAAGATGTTTCTTTTTTGACAACAGATTAATTTGTTCCCATCAAATTACAAACCTATGTCCTATTTATATTCTTCTCTTAGAGTGGTTTTTCAAAGACTCTTTACTAATATAGAAAGAATTGCTGCTCCAAAGTGACAAGCTATTTTCTCTGGAGTTAGAATAGTACCCTTTTAGACTTCGATCATATAGCTTCTGGTGAAAAGGGTTTTGAACCTTAGCAAAATTTCTTTACTTCAGACCTCTGTAAATGCTACTTATTTTTATGCCTACCTTTTTGACCATAACAGTCAACAAATCATTGTTTCAGAGTGATTAATCCAGGAGCCATGAGCAGAGTGAAATGTGAGGTCTGTTGTAATGAAATGTACTGAAACGGAAAAATCTATTGTAATCATTTTGACACAGGCCTGAACTGGAATAGAAGAATGAACTAAAGTCATTCTGAAAATTAAGAGACAAGACTCAGTAGCTTTTATCTCCAAGAATCAGATATGATACACTTAGACGTGAACTTCATAGGCCTAAGTGTCTGGCAGGCGTAGTGTAGTATGGGTCCAGCTCATCCTTGTGTCCTCAGTGACTAGTACAAGCCTGGCACTGAATATGATGCTAAGGAATGCTAGGTGAGTTTATTTATGAATCATTTAAATGAAAATGTAAATGATCACATCATTACAAATCTTTAATTGGAAATTTCTAATGTTAAGTTTCGATGAAAATGTTGATACAAATTTTGTCCTCCAGAAATGTCATCCAAAAGACTTTGCAATTTCTTTGGAAACTATATAACCTTGAATGAAAGGATCTGTTTGATTATTGAAGGAACAACTCTGGACTCTTCAAGCTTCCCCAAAACACCTTCTCAGGATCCACAAAATGATGAATCCTCTCCTCCTTCCTTGATGATGCCAAATCCCATCTCCACTAAGCCCTTGCTTTGTGAAGAATGAATTAAGAATATTCACTAATTCTACAGATTATTTCTGCAAATTATTTCTGCAACAGTGGAACACATTTCAATCAAGAGTGACAAATATTGGTTCTCATAACATTACTTGGTGCAATGAGGAAAGACTGTATACTAGAAATAGAGAATTTTGAGAATCCTGCATTCAACAATCACAAAATCTCCTTTCCCTCTGATCACCTCCAGGGAGTATTTAATGCTGTAATGGAAACTATAGATAGCACTACCCCCACCCACAACATCTGCTTTAGTAAGAGCATTCTACTGGACAATACTCTCCAAAACACCCTTGGAGGAATTCTGATCTAAAGATTTTGTGCATAATTACTTCAGAGTTTAATAAATGTTTCCTGAATAAACACTTTATATTCCTCAATTACTTGTAAGCTACATATAGACAGGCTAATGTTGTTCACTCACTTAATAGGGTCTAATCAGTTCGCAAAGGACTTATTTACTGTCTGCTTGACCATCCTTATGAAAAGTTGGCCAATTGAACTTTGGGAAGACCAGCAGTGACTTGTGTGTGTGGCTAGAATTTCCAAGAACCTTGTCATGATTTTTTCTGCCCTAATAAAACTTCTGTACTTCTGCCTTCCTTTCTTCTGTAAGCACTGAAATGTTGTTTGTCAAACACTTTTTACTGCTTGAATTATTCCCTGAGGCAGGTGGAAAATTCCACTGAAATAATATTCCAAGGAAAAGATTTGTTTTCTGCTTTCTCCAGCTTGCCCTCTGACTGCCGGAAGACCACACTGGCATGTGGGAGGGAGAGTCTCAAGCCTGTTCAGTGAAGTGTTTTGCCTGGGTGGAGAAATCACTGCAGCACAGGGAATCCAAAGATGAGGCTGACATGAACTACACCTTCAGACGCTGGTCCAGAGAGCCCTTCTCTTCCTCCTTCCCCTGGTTTCTTGCATTGTCATTCAAGGGAGTTCCAAAGAGGCAAGTGCAGTAAAATCATTTAACTGCAATCCCAGCTTTGCAAGAGGAGGATGAAGAATGAGCCTCCCTTGGGAAATTTAAATTCTCACCCATTTTGCTCTTCCCACTGGGATCCCCACTGTGTCCCTGCAGATTCCACTGGAAGTTTCTGTGCCCTGAAGGTAGCATGGGAGAGGAGGAAGAGTGACTAAGAGTCAGAAAAGAATGAAGAACTGAGACTGGAGGTGAAGAAAAGCTGTGTGCTTCATTTAGGAATATCCTAGAAGGCAAATATTAGTCTTCCTTGTTGATATGTCTGAAATTTTTACTACTTCTCCTAGCTGGCCCCTTAAATTTGGCATTAGGTTAAAACATCAGTGGAATATTCTTTAATATAAGAATTGTTTATATGTTTGTACTTTTTAAATACAACATAATTTATACAATGAGCACAAGGATGAAGTTCTAATGATACAGCCACAGAACTATAGTGTTGATGATCATCTTCCAGTGTTATTTCATGAGACAGTAACTTGAATGGTCACAATGGAAAAGGTTTAGGCAATACATAAGAGCTTTCTTTCTTTGGAATAGCTAGGATGAACTGCTCCCTAGACACCTGATAGTACTTCTTCTCACAACTTCTCTCTGAACCTATAGACGAAGATTAATTTCACCTAGGACACTTTCTGCCAGTGCACTTTGGAATGTGGTAGCATACTCACCCACCTTTTCCCATGTGATAGGAATAACAAACAACTCTGCTTCTTTAGCATTGTACTAATACTTTAGAGGCATCTTTTGGTCCCCATAATCACAAACACTCTAAGAAATAGATATTGTCATGCCAAATCTACAGGCAAGAATATTAAGGATTTACAAATCTTCATTAATGTTAGCATAGGAGGATGTTGCAGCATGATTAATCCATTCACTGGTACAATAATGAAATACCTACAGGCTAATTTTTATAAAGAAAAGAGATTTATGTAGCTAACAGTTATGGAGATTCAATGCCAGCATTGACTTACTTCTGATTAAAACTTCATGGCACACAGGATAGCATCACAACCATGGGAGTGTGGGAGGAAAAGAAAAGATCTCAAACAGGAAGCCAGGAGAGACTGGAAGGTGGCAGGCTCTGGCTTTCATAATACAGTCACCTTCTCATGAGAACTCAAGAGGGTCTCTTCAGAGGAAAGCCTTACTCTCTTCCTAGGTCACATCTCTGGTTGACCTGAGGACCTCCCACTGGGTGCCACTTATTAAAGTTTCCACATCACCTTTTGATACTATTACCCTAGAGACCAGAGACCTAATACATGAGCATTGGAGGACAAACTACACCCAAACCAAGCAATGCAGCAATATACTTTCTCTTTCCTCAGAGTAATTTAGAAATCATTTGAATCTGTTCCTTTCATTCACTTGGACTCATTTTTTCTTTTCTTAAACTCAAACTGACTCTAATTATAACAGAATCTTAGAATTAAACATGTACAGCCAGCCAATATTTAGTTTGCCATGTACCTAACCATCCATAATTCAAATAGAAGCTCCTTGTCTCTGTATGAGATTTTGAGATACAGATGCATTAAGCTCCTCATCCAAAATTATGACCAGTTCTCACATCTTCAGACCCTCATATGAAGTTCTTTTTTTCTACAGTGCTTGGCTATGATTTTATCTATGTAACCTTTAAAATATTCCTTTTAAATATTATCTTCTTGCTCTTGGCATCCTCCAGTGGTAGCAATGAGAGATAATGCCTTAGCATTACAAGCATAAATAAGTATAGAAAGCCTTCTGCTCTTTGTCCAGGCTTCCAGAAGATGGTATAACTTGGTCCCTGTGCAACCCTAAATTAAATCAATATTTCATTCCATTACCTTCAATAGGTGCCCTTCTTAGAATAATTTAATTCCTCTCACTTCTCAAATTAAATGATACTTGAAAGGTTCAGCTGATGAACAGCTTCTATTTTACTGTAGGTGGTCTTCCATCAGTACATGAGGCATACATCTTTTACTATTAGTGAAGACCATTAGCTTCAATATAATGCCCTCTCTCTGACATCTACTGAGTGATACTCTCAGACCCATAATGCAACTCATTTCCTGACTCTGCATAAAAAACAAGGAGTACATTTGTAAATTTTTGACCATGCATTTAAAGAAAGAACATTGATTAAAAGCATAAGCATTAGTCTCTCCGTGGGTCGGTTGGTCGGGTGGTCTGAAGCTCCTCGGCTGTGTTCCAGTTCCTGGTGAGGTCCTGGGAGCAGCTTGGAGCCACACCTTCATCCCATGCTTCTCTCCAAGGGTGGGCCAAGCTGCCTGAGGCTCCTCAGCTGTGTTGCGGTTCCTGCCCAAGGCACTTTGAGGTCCCAGGAGCTCCTTGGAGCCCCGCCTTCATCCAGTGCTCTGCTTAGTCACATGGGCACCTGCAAGGACCAGTTCTATACCTCCCCCACCTTCCAGCTCTTCTGCTACCAGGTCCCACACTACAGAGGCACAGGGGATTATACTTCACAAAGTTAAATGTGATAGATTAATAACTACCACAAATTGTCATTTTCTAAGCTGTGCTTGATGCTATGATGTTGCTGATTGTAACATTTGGCCTAACATGCTGTGATTGATCTAATCAGTTTTCCTTCCTGGTATAAGGAAAATAAAATAGCCTCAGAGTCATTAGAGCCTCAAAACCTAAACACAAGCCATATCTGGAAGACAACTCTGAAAAACAATCATTCCACAAGGGTTTTAAACACAAGCAATAAAGATACCTGCATTAAGAAATTTTGAAATATCAACCCAGGAATTAAACCAAGGACAGTACCAAAAAAAAAAAAAAAAAAAAAAAAAGAAAAGACATTTAAGCAAGGCACAAACGCAGGCTTCCACACCACAAAAAAGAAATTCTGGGAGAAATGAGGTGGAAAATTCGGATAATCAACCACCTGGACACCCTGAACTGATAGCACAGGAAGTAACAAAGCAGACACATGAGGCTCTAGAAAAATTCAAAGCAGAAATAATCTCCCAGATAAATACAGAGATGGTGAGTAGAGTGGAAGACATGATTAGAGGCTCTAGAGCAGAAACAGACAAGAAAATAGATGAGATCAGAAACATGCTGGAAACCATGAATGCCCAGCATAAGAAAGAAATGGAAACCATGCTCGCCCAACATAAGAAAGAAATGGAACCCATGAAACAGATTCAAACAGATATTCAGGAGATTAAAAACTCCACTGAAAGCATGCAGAGCAGACTGAAAGAATCTGAAGACAGAATATCAGATATAGAAGACAGGATCGCAGCTAAGGACCATGAAAACAGAGATTTCTTAAAGATAGTAAGGGACCATGAGAAATCAATCCAACAGCTGCTAAATGATGCAAAGAAGAATAACATAAGACTGATAGGAGTAAAAAACAGGTGAAAGTACAATTGACATAAAAAAAACTGTACACAGAAGTAATAGTAGAAAACTTCCCAGACAGAGGTGGAGAATTGGACACACAGATAAGTGAGGCATATAGAATTCTACCCAGCAATGATCAAAAAAATCTACACCTAGACATATAATAGTCAAGATGCCAGAAACCCAATGGAAGAACAAAATTCTACAGGCAGTTAGAGAAAAGAAACAAATCACCTACAAAAGAAAGCCCATCAGAATCATGGCAGATTTCTCAACACAAACCCTCAAATCAAGGAGAGCCTGGAGTGAAGTATTTCAAGCCCTAAAAGAAAATAACTTCCAACCTAGATGGTTATATCTGGCAAAATTATCTTTCAAAATTGATGGGGAAATTAGATACTTCCATGACAAAGAACATCTGAGAAATTTCATGAACACTAAACCAGCACTCCAAACAATTTTATGCAATATCTTAGAAAAAGACAATGAACATTACAACTCCCTGAGGGACAACAGAGAGAAGACACCATGCAAACTAAGGCACTAAAGGGAAAGGGGGAAAAATAAGAAAAGAGCCAACAACAATAAAACATCATGGGAAGAATGAGTCAGTATCTCTCAATTATAACTATCAATGTTAATGGCCTCAATTTACCAATCAATAGAAACAGACTGACAGAATGGATTAAGAAGCAAAACCCAGCAATATGCTGTATACAAGAAACACACCTAACTCAAAAGGAAATTCATAGACTGAAAGTAAAAGGATGGAAAAGAGTTCTCCACATGACAGGATCCCAGAAAAAAGCAGGGGTAGCAATGTTATTTGTAGACAATGTAGATATCAAACCAAAACTAATTAAGAGAGACAAAGATGGTCACTACATCCTTGTGAAGGGAACAATCCAAGAGGAAGAGATGACAATCCTAAATATTTATGCACCAAATATGAATGCCCCCAACTATACAAAACAAATGTTAATGAACATGAAAAACCAAATAAACAATAACACAATTGTAGTGGGGGACCTCAACACCCCTCTATCACAAATAGACAGATCATCGAGGAAAAAAATTAACAATGAAATTCTAGAACTGAACCAAGCTATTGAACAAATGGACTTAATAGATGTTTATAGATTGTTCCACCCCACAAAATCAGAATACACATTCTTTTCAGCTGCACACGGGTCATTATCCAAAATAGATCACTTGCTAGCTCATAGGATAAATCTAAGTAAATGTAAAAGAATTCAAGTTATCCCCTTTATATCATCAGACCATAGTGCAATAAAATTGGAGATCAATAACATAAGAAACCACAAAACACCCACAAACACATGGAAATTGAATAACACTCTCCTGAACAACCAATGGGTCACAGAGGAAATTAAAGAAGAAATTAGACAGTTTCTACAAGTAAATGATAATGCCAGTACAACATACAGGAATCTGTGGGACACAATGAAAGCAGTTCTATGTGGGAAATTCATAGCAGTGAATGCTCATATTAGGACAACAGAGAGAACTCAGTTAAATAACCTAATGCAGAACCTCAAGCTCCTAGGAAAAGAAGAGCATAACAAACCCAAAGCTTATAAAAGAAAGGAAATTATGAAGATCCAAGCAGAAATCAATGTAATGGAGGCTAAGAGAACAATACAAAAAATCAATGAATTGAAGAGCTGGTTTTTTGAAAGAATAAATAAAATCAATAAACCTTTAGCCAACCTTATCAAAAAAAGGAAAGAAAAGGCTTAAATCCATGCAATTTAAGAATGAAAAGGTGAAGCCACAACAGATCCAGCAGAAATTCAGAGGATCATCAATACCTACTTTGAGAACCTGTACTCTAATAAAATGGAAAACACAGAAGAAATGGACAGATTCCTAGATACATACAAATTGCTGAAGTTAAATGAAGAAGATATAGAAATTCTAAACACTCCAATAACAATGAGTGAAATTGAAAACATAATAAAACATTTACCAACAAAGAAAGGCCCAGGTCCTGATAGGTTCACTGCTGAATTTTACAAGATGTTTAAAGAAGAACTATCACCATTACTCTTTAAACTCATCAAAGAAATTGAAAGGGAAGCAAGGCTTCCAAATTCATTCCTGGAAGCAAGTGTTACTTTGATTCCAAAACCAGGGAAAGACCCAACCCAAAAAGAGAACACAGACCGATCTCCCTAATGAACATAGATGCAAAAATCTGCAACAAGATACTGGCAAACAGAATACAGAGGGTCATCGGAAGATCATACACCCTGAGCAAGATAGATTTATCTCAGGGATGCAAGGATGGTTCAACATATGTAAATCAATAAATGTAACACACTATATTTACAGAGTCAAGGACAAACACCATAGGATCATCTCAATAGATGCAGAAAAGGCATTTGACAAAATCCAGCACCCATTCATGTTAAAAACGCTACAGAAAATTGGAATAGAAGGTCTTTATCTCAACCTGATTAAGGCTATCTGTGAAACACCAGCAGCCAACATCATACTAAATGGTCAAAAACTGAAAACTTTCATGCTAAAATCAGGAACAAGGCAAGGATGCCCACAATCACCACTCCTGTTCAGTATTGTTCTGGAAACATTAGCCATAGCAATTAGACAAGAAAAAGAAATAAAAGGAATAAAGATAGTAAAGGAAGAAGTGAAACTGTTATTATTTGCTGATGATATGATACTTTACATAGAAAACTCAAAAAACTTGGTAAAAAGCCTTGTAGACCTAATTGACAGATTCAGTAGAGTAGCTGGATATAAGGTCAACACTCAAAAAACAATAGCCTTCTAATATGTAAATAGCAGACCCATTGAGAGTGAAATTCAGGAAATAATTCCTTTTGCAATAGCATCTAAAAAAATGAAATATCTAGGAATCAACCTAACAAAGGAAGCAAAAGACCTCTACACTGAAAACTACAGCAATCTGAAGAAGGAGATCGAAGAGGGTATAAGAAAATGGAAAGATATCCTTTGTTCCTGGGTAGGAAGAATCAATATAGTGAAAATGGCCATACTTCCAAAACTACTATATAGATTTAATGCAAAACCAATTGAAATTGCAACAACATACTTCACAGAACTAGAGAAAACAATCCAAAAATTCATTTGGAAGCAGAAGAAACCTAGAATAGCAAAAGCAATTCTGGGCAACAGAGACATGGCTGGGGGTATCACAATCCCCAACTTGAAACTATACTACAAAACTACTGTGATAAAAGCAGCATGGCACTGGCAATGAAACAGACCCGAAGATCAGTGGAATAGATTAGAAGATGCAGAAACAACTCCAGACATACTCAGCCACCTCATCTTTGACAAAGGAGCCAATTGCCCTCATTGGAGAAAAAAATACCCTGTTCAATAAATGGTGTTGGAAAAACTGGATTTCAACCTGCCGAAGATTCAAACTAGACCCATACCTATCACTATGCACTAAACTAAGATCAAAGTGGATTAAAGAGTTAAATATCAAGATGGAAACAGTAAAGTTGCTGGAAGATAAGTTAGGTAGAACTCGTGATGACATTGGCATAGGGAAAGACTTTATGAACAAAACTTCAGTAGCATGGGAGCTAACACAAAGAATCAACGACTGGGATCTCATCTTATTAAAAAGCTTCTGCACTGCAAGAGAAACTACCAACAGAGCTAAGAGACAACCTACAATATGGGAAGAAATTTTTAGCAACTATACCTCAGACAAAGGTCTACTATCTAGAATATATAAAGAATTGAAAAAAATCAGACCCCCCCGAATTCAAAGACCCAATTTAAAAATGGGCATCCGAAATGAACAGACATTTCTCAGACAAAGAAGTAAAAACAGCAAATAAATATATGAAAAAATGTTCAACATCACTGGTCATTCAAGAGATGCAGATGAAAACAACACTGATATTCCACCTCACCCCACAAAGAATGGCTGCTATCAAGCAATCAACTAATAACAAATGCTGGTGGGGGTGTAGAGAGAAAGGAACCCTTCTCCATTGTTGGTGGGAGTGCAGACTGGTGGAACCACTGTGGAAGTCTGTATGGAGACACGTCAAAGAACTAGGACTTGAGGTCTCATTTAACTCAGCTATTCCCCAGCTGGGTATCTTCCCCAAAGAACTAAAAGAACCATACCACAGTGATATATGTGCACCTATGTTTATAGCAGCACAGTTTGTAATAGCTAAGGTTTGGAAACAGCCCAAGTGCCCATCAACTGGAAACTGGATAAAGAAGATGTGGGGTTTTTTTATAAAATGGAGACTATTCAGCCATAAAAAATGAGAAACTACAGTCATTTATAGCTAAATAGATGCATATTGAGGCCATACTCTTAAGTGAAATAAATAGGACACACGTGTGTAAATACCAAATACTATCTCGAGTGTGAGAAACTGAAAGTGTAAATAAGGATGAAAATGATTAAAATGAATAATTGATAATTTGAAATAGGAAAAGGTCCAAAGGTGGAGGGGTGGCAGGAAGGGAAGGGGAAAGAGAAGAAAGGAAAGGAAAAATTATGTTAAAAAAATGTAAACAAAGTCTATGTAAATAGGGAAGGGTAGGGTGGGGTGAAGGGTGCACAGGTAATGGGGAAAAAATAAGAACTAAGATACATCATGTTCAGGTACAAACACCCAATGATAAGTGTAAATATATTGTATACCTAAAATGTACTAATTGATATATAAAGTAAAAAAAAAACATAAGCATTAGGGATCCATTGAATGCCTAATACAGAAAAATTTTATTATTGTGGCCTACAGTTTAGTCCAATAATAAAAATGCATTGGGACAATCCAGATATTTAGCATATATGAGAAAAGTCAGACTATACCTCATTAGAAATTCAGATAAAACCAGTATCCATATTCATAATATTGGTTAGCATTTATTGAGTGCTAATCATTGTTCTGAGTATGTTTTCAGGAATGCTTAATTTAACCTTAATAGGGTGAATAATTTATCCAACATCACATGAATAGTAAGTGGTAGAATTCAAGTCCCATTCTCTGAACCTACTCATCATTTTATTCCTGGAGCCAATTCAAGATGAACACCACACCCCATTTTCTACCATAGTTTCTTAGGTATGAAAACTTACCAAGGGGGCTGGGGATTTAGCTCAGTGGTTCCACTGCCTGCCTTGCAAGCTCAAGGACCCGAGTTCAATCCCCGGTACCAAAAAAAAAAAAAAAAGAAAACTTACCAAGGCCCAGCTCTGTATGAAATATTAGCAGGGACAAGTTAAAATGTATAAAATGCATTTATACTTTTTTCTCTGACTATAGAAACACATACACACACATAAATACATTAAGATCTCGAAATTATAAGATGAGAAATCTCTTCTTATTTCAGGTTATCAATCACTAAATCGGTCAAAAATCCTTACTGAGTATCTATTCTGTATTATAAGTTGCTGAGCATCTTGAAGATCATGCTTATCCCTTATGTCTTGATAAGTGTAACACATCATTTGTGAGAAAGTGGATGGAGATATAAGTTTGCAAAATGTTACCACTGCTGCAATCATGTGCACATAGTAGGTTACTGAAATTGAAGTATCCAGATACTAATCAGCAATCTGTACTCTCCCACATCTCCTAATTAATTAAAAATGCCCCAAACAGCCAATTGGGATCTAAGTCCATTATCCAATTTGTATTAATTAAAGGGTTAGATGAGGCCCCATAGTATCGAGTATATAGGGTCCTCTATTAAAGGAAGATTCAAAAATAGTGTTTAGACTTGAAATCTAAGTGACGTTTGTCCCAAGTCCAGTCATTTTCAGATATTACCTACAAAAACAAAAAAAAAATGTTTGTTGGCAGAAAGCAGTGAATGCATTAATTAATAGAAAGTCTCAGTAACCTCCCACACACCAGAAACTAAGTGATGGACAGCAAAAGAATCCCCCGCCAGTCCACTTAAGTGGTGGGCCTGAAGTTTATTTTGCACAAATACAGAGACTTTCTGCCTAGCAGATGGTGTGTGTTTCCTGCTCTAAGGATAATTTCCTATGTGGAATGTAGGACAGGTTTTTACATTAGAAAAGGAAATCTTTCCTCTTCCCTTGGAGGGGAGGAAGATTGGAAAAAGCTCTCAAATTTACCAAAGCAAAACTGTGAAATGGAAGATAGTCATTTAGTCTATGATGATGAAGTAGGATTGTCAGACCAAAGAATTGCACAGCAGACCCTGACTAATTCTCACAGGATGGAGTGTGGAAGGAGTTCAGAGGAGAAAGAGACTGTTGAATGGCACCTTGGAACACATTGTAAAGTAAGAAGATACAGACTGACTGAGCTGATGAGGCAGGAAGATAATTCTAGACAGAGAAGAAGAGTCTTTGGAGGTGTAGGCTACGGCCCACATCACAAAGGTTCTTACTCTAGAGGGTATAGGAAGAGGAATGAACAGAATGGTGGGTAGGAGGAGGAACTAGGCCATGGAGCATCTGCCAAACATCCTGCATCCCCTCTTCTGAGCCCAGGGACCCCAATATTTCCCAGGGTGTTCCCGAGGGCCAC
Organism: Heterocephalus glaber; assembly: GCF_053883595.1. Classification (NCBI taxonomy): domain Eukaryota; kingdom Metazoa; phylum Chordata; class Mammalia; order Rodentia; family Bathyergidae; genus Heterocephalus; species Heterocephalus glaber. The sequence continues at coordinate 23,767,801 of NW_028258143.1, read as the reverse complement.
AGTGTTTGAGACCTGTTAGTTGCTGAAGTTCTATACATAGCCACGGAAGGAATAAATATACCTTGTGGTCATGAGAGTCTACTCCTTGCAGGCAAGAGCTCCACTTACATTTTGTTGACAGAAAGGACAAGTTGCTATGCTAAAACAGTTCCTATGTGACATCACAGTGTCCTTCCTCTGGTCACCCTGCAAAAATTCTCTCTTGAAACCCTATCAGTCCTTCCTCCATTTTTCCCTCCTATAGACTCCCAGTTCCTTTCCTTTTCTTAACTTAAAAATGTCCTTGTCTCAGTAGTCAAGTTCCAACGGAAAATACTCAGATGCAGTTGCACTCACACCTGTGGTGTCTTGTCTCATTCTCTGTCCCAGGACTTTAAACAAATGTTTGCTCTGAGCAACATGAATACCAATGAGCAACAGTAGGGCCAGAGGCAGGTGCATCCCTTTTCCTGGAAATCAAGGAGAACAAAAATCCACTGGAAATGAAAAGAGAAAGCACATAAAACAAAACCATAATACTGTTGCAAGTGAGATAAAGGTCAATGGATTTCAAAATGTCAAATGACAAAAGGATAATTTCCTATGCAGTTTTCAGTTAGTACAGTTTGGTTGCTGTGAAGTTTTAAATGCTTCTGACTTCATGAACAATTTTAGTCTCATAGTGGCAGTTTATTACCAATTTATTCATTTGTATTAATATCCTCATAAATGTCAATCAGTACCTTAAGTGATGTGAAAAATTTTAGTAGATAGATTATATCTTGAGTATAATAACTGTGCACTGATTCAAATCTACAGAAGCTCGAAGTCCTATTGAGAGACAGTGTGGGAGTGGGGTTGCTAGGGGTTGAGAGTAACAGGTGGGTACTAAATTCTTCCATATTCCCTGCTTGCTGAAACTTTATGGATAATAAAAATGTCTAAATCACAAATGATGGTGGCTCTCTGGGTATTTAACAAGCTTTTATTGAGATTCTATATATGGCAGACATTGTACAAATGTGTGTGTGTGCATGAAAGAGGGAGATTCTTTAGGAACACCAAGATGCAAAAGCTAATAATGACATTAGAGACACTCAGTAAAATCCACACTAACTTTATATGGTTGTACACACTACTACTAATTTTTTAATGGCAGTGTTCATGTGCCAGGTATTTGGTATACATTACTTTAATTTTGGTGTAATTATCACTATCTTTCTCTAGAGATGAAGAAATTGTGGGTCAGTCACGTTAGCAGACACTGCTAAGCACACACAGTCAGGACCTCAGAGTTGTGCTGAACTCAGCAGGATACGGAGCTGTGCAGTAAAGGTATAGTTCCTAATCTGGCAGCAGAAGTGCAGATGGACTGCTTCAGCATCTGAGCACTGCAGTAGAAATGCCAGCACTGTCTGAGGGAGAGGAGCCGAGAGTTTAGTATTTAGAGAAAGGTTGTAGAAACTTCAAAAAGCACCAATTAAACAACCCTAGAAGGAAAGAAGGGAGCAGGATCAGGTATATTATAATTTGAAAAACTCTATACATAGACACAAATTGTACAGGAGTGTGATATACTTGGAACAAGTGGGTAGTTTGGCAATATACAAGGGTATGAAAGGTATCTTGTTCCTTCCTGTTGTTATAACATGATATGTTAGATGGGTAATTTACTAAGGACAGAAACTTATTTCTCACAATTCTGGAATCTAAGAAGCCCAAGACTCAGGCACTAGCAAATTTGGTGTCTGGTTTGGGCTGTTCTCTGTCTCCAAGATAGTGTCTATTGCTGTGTCCTCACATACTAGAAAGTGCAAAAAGTGACCAGTGCAGTGTCCTCGAGCCTTTGTATAATGTAATTCTTTTCATTCACCTAATCACCTGCCAAGGTTGCACCTTTTTGTATCATCATGCTGGGGGCTCAGTTCTAACATACAAATTTTAAGGAATAACAACATTCAGGCCACAACCGTAGAAAATGGAGTTAGAAGCCAGATGACAGACAGAGTGAATTCCAGTCTACAGAGGTTAAGTCTATATTCTGTAAGAAACCAAACTCAGGGAAGAGGTTTAATTAGAAATACTACCTGATTAAACTCTTGTTTTATGTAAACGACTGCTAAACAATAAGTAGGGAAGATGAAATAAAGAGAACTTAAGATTAGATTTTAGTTATAGCTTGTGGTAAGAGATGAGTCCACTTGGAAGGGAGTTGGGTCCATTGGGCTTCTTCTGCTCCCTCCTTCTAGGTGCAGGGAAAACACAGAAATGCACTCTATGAAGATGAGAAATGAAGGGGTCGATCCATGTCCTCTTCTCTAATACCAGAAATTCTCTATTTTCCCTCTTTTCTCCCTTGAGCAGGATTTGGTATTTGCCAGGAAGACACTCATTAGATTTGAATGAACAGAGCCCTGGTGATTCCTCTAAAATGCTGAAAAAGTCCCTTTTAGAGATATGAATCTTCAGGATGATTGAATAACTTCAACAATGGCCCCCTACACAGTAGGAAAATTATCAGACAAACAAAAGCACTGCCACCTGGAAGGAAGCTCCCCCGCTGCCATCCCAGGCTCCTAGGGCCAAGAAGGTGAGCCAGTCCCAGCACCCGGAAAAAAGATCCCCCGCCTCCATCCCAGGCTCCTAGGGCAGTGAAGCTCAGCTGGTCCCAGCACGCAGAAGGAAGCTCCCCTGCTGCCATCTCAAGCTCCTACAGCACAGAAGTTGAGCCACGTGGGTGCCAGAATCACACCCCCCCCCTCCTCGGCCATGGAAATGAGAAGACACGTAAACAAGCCTCAAAAAGAGACTTCCAGATCACCTACAGCAACCCCAAAGGGAAATGAGATGGAACACTCTGATACTCAACCACCTGTACTCTCTGAACTGGCAACAAAAGAGGATCTGGGAAAAATGAAATCAGAAATAATTACTCAGATAACAGCAAAGATTTTGCTCATGGTGCAAGACATGATTAATAAATCTAGACAGGACACAGATAAAAAAATAGAGGATCTGAGGAACATGATGGAATCCCAACATAGGAAACAAATGGAATCCATAAAACAGATACAAACAGATTTCCAAGAGATTAAAAACTCCATCAAAAGTCTGTGCAGCAGAATGAACCAATGTGAGGATAGAATTTCACATATAGAAGATAAAATTGCAATTAGTGAGGAGGAAAAGAAAAATTCCTTTAAAATTGTAAGGGAACATGAGAAATCAATCCAGCAGCTGCTAGATGATGCAAAGAAGAATAACATAAGACTGATTGGAGTCAATGAAGAAAAGGAGAGAGTGCAGATTACATTAAAAAAAACTGTTCACAGAAGTGATGGCAGAAAACTTCCCAAGGAGGGGAAAAGAACTTGACATACAGATAAGTGAGGCATATAGGACTCCAGCTAACCTTAATCAAAAAAAATCTACACATAGGCATATAATAGTTAGGATTCCAGAAATCCAACAGAAGAATAAAATTCTACAAGCAGTGAAAGAAAAGAAACAAATGACATACAAAGGAAAGCCCATCACAATCAAAGCAGACTTCTCAACGCAAACCCTCAAGGCAAGAAGAGCTTGGAGTGATGTATTTCAAGCCCTAAAGGAAAATAGCCTCCAACCCAGATTGATGTACCCTGAAAAACTATCTTTCAAAATTGATGCAGAAATAAGATACTTTCATGATAAAGAGCACCTCAGGAGCTTCATGAATACCAAACCGGCACTCCAAAAAATTTTAGACAGTACCCTAGGAAAAGACAATGAGGATCACAACCCCAGAAAACCCAGCAGAATGAATCCATTGGGCGTGATAAATTAAACGCAAAGGGGGAGAATCCAAAAAAAGAAAAAGTCATGACAAGGCTTTTAAAACTTTTGACTTCATCTCCCTAATGAGTGTATAATTCAATCTTATTATTGTACTGATTAGTATTTTTCTGATTCTAGAATTGCACACCATTCCTTGTGCTATACTGGCTATTTATCATCTTCTTATGTCTACATTTTCATTGCACTGTCTATTAATGAGCTCTAAGAATTCTTTATATATTCTGCTCATAGGTTATATGCATTGTAAATGTGGTCTGTTTAAGGACTACTTTTCAGTTTAATGATGTCATTTAAAGTTCTAAATTTTGATGGAATCTCATTTATCATTTTTTTTCTTTTATACACCATGTTTTTTGTATCCTAGGTAGTTCTTGCCTACCCTGAATTCATAAATATTTTCCCTTATAATTTCTTCTTAAAGTTTTATACTTTTAGGCTTTCTTATTTAGGTTCATAGATCCCTTCAAGTTATTTTCATGCATGGAAAAAAAGGGTTGAGGTTATTTTTTTATATACAGATACCAGGCATTCTAATGCCATTTGCTGAAGACACTATCTCTTCATCGGCTCTTGAATTGAGTTTATATTCTATAAAATGCTAATGTTAAATAATCTTTCAAAACTCAGTGGGCCATATACGTGTGGTTCTATTTCTAGATTCTCTGTTTTATTCCAATGATCTATATGTCTTTCCTTACACCAACACTGCCTTGATTACTGTAGCTTTAGACGAAGTCTTAAAATTGGGTGCCAAATGTCTTCCAACATTGTTTTTGTTTTTGGATTTTCTAGGTCCTTTGTAATCCTACATAACTTTAAAATTTCAATATCCAGTTCTTCATTTATAGCAAGTATACACAGACCTGAATTTTTATATATACCTTGTGTTTTCTAATCCTGCTAAATTCAAGTACAAGTTCTAGGGGCTCCTAGAGATTTCTTAGTATTTTCTCTGTAGATGACCATTTCAACTATGTATAAAGATTTTGCTTCTGCCATGCCAATCCTATCCTAGTTGTGTCATTTTATTGCCAGACTATTTTGGCTTAGACCTGTGTTTCGAAGTCTAATGGACAGATGAAGAGTAGGCATATATGCCCTTGTTCCCCACTTTAGGGAGAAAGCATTGTATTGTCTCCATTCATACAAGGAGTTTTTGTTGGAAGTATGGAGTACATGTCTTTGATCTGTTGAGAAGGTTCTGTTCTACTTCTAGTCTCCTGATAGCTTTTACCATGAACAGCTGTAGAATTTAGTCCAATACTCTTTCTCCAACTAGTGACAGGATCATATGGCTTTCTCCTTTCCTCTGTTAAAATGATGACTTTTGGGGTTGGATCTTCCAATGCTGAACCAACACTGCCATCCTTATAACAAAACCACTTTTTACATACTGCCAGATCTGACTTCTAAGAGTTTGTTTTGTTAAACAAATTTCTATCTATGTGCAAACTTTTTTCTTCTATTATCTTTATCCAGTTTTAGGATTAGCACAATGTTGATTTCCTAAAATGAGGGGAGAAGTGTTCCTTCTTTTTTCTGCTTTAATTGTTTGATATAATTTATCAGTTAAAATGTTTATGAGCCTGCTGTTGTCATATAGGTAGGTTTTCAAGCTAGGGGTATACTTTCTTAAATAGGTGCTATTCAAATTGTATATTTTCTCCAGAGTTAGTTTCATTAATTTGTCTTCTAAGTTACTTCTTAGAAGTTGTCAAATTTATTTCAAAAAAGATTTTTGTAATATGCTTTCTATATCCTTTTAAATTCTGTAAAATCTGTGGTAATGTCTCCTAGATCTTAATATTGTAATTTTAAAAAATGTATAACTGATATTGTGTAACAGGAAGAACAGGTCTAACAGAGCAGGGGAATTGGGAGGGGGAGGGGAAGGGAAAAAGGAAAAGGAAAAAATATGAGAAGAGGAAAAAAATGGAAACAAGGTCTTTGCAAATAGGGAAGGGTGGAGGGGGTGAAGGGAAGGCAAGGGAAGGAGAAAAAAAATAAGAACCAAGAGGCTCATGTAATGGTACAAGATCCCAATGATGAATGTAACTGTAATGTATACCTAAAATGTACCAATAAAGTTAATGGGGGAAAAAAAAATTTGCAAAAATGAAAAAAAAAAATGCACTGCCAATGCAGCCCCCATAATCAGCACTGTGAGGGCATATTTATAGAGTGCATTCACCTGTATAGTGAATATATATATTTATATATAATTTATTATATTAAAATGTGAACTTGTAGCATTTTAAATTTGATACAATAATGTTATAGACTATACATAATTCCATGTGAGCTCACAAAGCATCAAATACAAAAGGTTGCAAACATGAATAAATGTGTGTGATATATCAAAACAATTTCAAAGAAAGTTTTTCAAATAATAATATTTTAAGTTATCCAGACCCATGAAAATCACCCTTTCTTTCCTGGAAAAGAAGTTTAGCAATTCAGCTACTCCTATAAAGCTTCTAGCAATTTGAATGTAGAAAACTGTAAGGCAAATCATTAGAATTACAATGGGCTTCAACCTAAGAATCAGAAGAGAAAACAAAATTTTTCACTCAGGCTAAACTTCCTTTAGGAAAGGAAACAAATAATTTACAATAATGTACCAATTTAGATTAATGGGATTAATAATAACAAAAGCATCAGGAAAAATTATAGTATAACCTATTAGACAATTTGGGACAGAGGAGCACAAAGCATGTGTTTTTTAAGTGCCCCTGGCCCTATAGGGCACAGAATAAGGACAAAGTATTAACACTGATAGAAACATTAACATTGGTCACTCACTGTGGATCACAACAGTTCAGTTCTTTCACTTATTAGTCCATGCCATACTCACAGAAGCTCTGGAACATAGTGTGGAATCTATGCAAAATTCTCCAAGAGCTGTCTCTGAAAGGCCCAGTAATGGGGTACCTGGAACCAGAAATGCTACCCTCACCCAAGGCATGCCTATATTTTCCCTCAAGTGGTCCCTAGTTTTCCATATACTGAGCAGCGGCATACCTCATTCCTGTAAACATCTGCTACCTGAATAGCTTTTTTCCATCATGATGCTTCTGCCTTGCTTCAGCAATGGAGCCAGTCACCTGTGAATTGAAACCTCTGAAACGGAGAACCCAAATGAACCTTTACTCCTCTAAGTTGTTTTTAACAAATATGTGGTCACGATGACAAAAATCTGAGTGACATACCAGTGTGTAGTGTCCCAGTGCATTCTTACTCAAAGGGTGGCTAGTATCATCCTGGGCTCCTAGTACTAAACTGCTTAGAGAAGTTTTAGGGGTGTTCCAAAATGTATGGAATTGTAATATCTGGTGGTGATGAATCCAAATCTGCTATTCCTAACAGACATGTCAAGTGATCCTGAGGCACTTGAAAGTTTAAGATGAGTTTTTTGGGGTTTTTTTGTAGAAATCATCCTGAAACTGCCACAAGAACATAAGCAAACATGGGCATCTATGCCTGTGTAAGGCAAATGCTAGGTCCCCCATCATTTCCTGAATTGAGGAATCACAGAGAATAGAACCAGTATCTCAGAAAAAAAGTCATTTGTGAATCCTAACTTTCTATAATCACTAGTGAAAAGCGCAAAAGAAGGAAAGATTTTTGCAATTGCAGGAGTTTTTTTAGATCCTGTGAGAAGATCCGTCTGGAATTCCCCAAATAAGTGATTTCCTGCATTAGTCAGCTGTTACTCACTGTGACTAAATAACTGAGAATAAGAACTTACGGGAGGGAATATTTGTTTTGGCTCATGATTTCAGAGATTTCAGTTAATGGTCTGCTGGCTCCATTGCCTATAGGCAATGATAAGGCAGAACATCATGGTGGAAGGGTGTGACGGAGGGCATGCTGCTCCCTCTTGGCAGCCAGGAAGCTCAGAAAGTAAGAAAAAGAGCAGTAAAAGGGCCTAGGGAGTAGATTTACTCCTAAATTCATAACCCCAGAATACACTGCCCTTAACTAAGACCTACTTTTTGTTTCTATCACCTCCCAATAATGCCATTAAATTATAAAGCTGTCAGCTTGTTAATTCACTGATAGTGTCAGTGCCTCCGTGATCCAATCATCTCTCTAGGTTCCCCCTCCGAACATTGTTGCACTATGTATCAGGTCCTCAACACAGGTTTTTAGGGGATGGTATATTTAAACAGTAGCACTTCTGGCACACGAAGGCAGGAGTACACTTGACTTTGGTCAACAGAACCCCAAGGAAGTGTACAGGCTATCCTACAAAGTCCACAAACATATCTGTGTTTTTTTCAATTGTGTCCAGTTCAGAGGCAGAGGGAGAGAAGTAAGGAGGAAATTCTTAACTAGAAAAGAATCGTAGTTTTCTTCTTTTTTCCCTAGAAAGTCACAAAAATGTGAGCCAGGTGTGTTTGGAAGACAACCAGCTGGAGTGGCCACAGTCAGGATATGGGTAGAAGCTTAATGTAGCCTGAGAAACACTCTGTTCCTCTCATACTTTATTCGTCTCCTCCTGAATCTCTTGTGTCACTGGAGAGAACTTGGGCCTCAACTCAAAAGAAAGCTTGGGCAGAAGCTACTGATTGAGAAATTCTTCACCTAATTTATCAGTGTTAAACATGTAAAAAAATCAAACTTCACCACATACTGTTATAAATCACTCTACCTAAGACAACAGGAAGTATGCTGTTCAAATCCAACACCAGTTGCCATGAATTCCAAACAGCCAAGTCAAAGTCAAATTCAAGCCTTAGAGGGAAATATAATTTTGTGATATTTTTGAAGACCTATAAATTTTTAAAAAGTACGTGGAGCATCTCTAACATGATGGAAAACCAAACAAAAGATGATTAGACACTAGAAAAGATACAAATAAAAATATAGTTTATTCATTCTACATGATGCCTTGTACATAAAATGTTGGCCTGTAGTTTTTGAAATGAATCCATGAATAAATTCCAGAATTCTCAAGTTATTACTAAATAGTTAGTCCCCTCTACAACAATGTAATAGAATCAGTAAGGCTTTATAGAATTATCTGACTTTATCATTTAATTGGCCAAACGTTCCCAACATATACTGGATATATCATTTAAACTTTATTGATTATCCAATTTACTATCATATAGTGTAGTTGAGATTTCTTTTGAGTCAGCTTTCGTTAATATATTGCTTAAAACGAAGAATGTGACATACTCTCCTGATCAGTCACTAATTTGGGTGGGCAATTAGAGAGCAAGGGGCCATGTATATGTCTTTGTTTGGGGTAGTAAAATTTCAACAAACACATTTGTGAAACTTTTAATCAATACCCAAGCACCTTTGAGAGAACAAGTGCTCTAAAGTAGGGTATTTGGAGATGCTTAAATGAGGTTCCAGCATCCTTACAGAATTTTATGTTCCATTATAATTAGGCTATCAAGGTGAAAGATGGATTGATGAAAAATGCCCATAAAAATGAGCTGATAGAATTGTATATTTATAAAAAGAGATAGATACAGATACAGATTTGTTTACTGACAGTAAGAAAAACATTGAATTTCTAGTTTGCAACCTTTAAAATCATTCAATTGCAAAGGATGTTTCCCTTTATACCATTTTTGCCAGAGTTTATCAGAAGATCTCATGAATGTTTCCTGGACCTGGTCATACTATTCTATGTCCCTGTTTTGTTTCAGTTTGCAGTATCTTAGCTTGTTTAAAATAAAATTGCATAACTATATTCTCTGGGATTTCATATTTCCCATTTAACTTTTTTTAGTGGGATAATGAGATGGTGGTTAACATTCATACACAAGAAACCAAAGAATGTTTGTTAATGTGTGCATGCCTGCATACACTACTATTTTCTTTTTTATTTTTTCACTACCATTTTCTAAACAAGCTAATATTGTCACTTCTGGTGATAAAAAAAATCAAACTAAGTAAATAGTTCAACATTTTTCAGACAATTTTAAAATATCTTAGAAAGAAAACTCTATCTTGGCCTTGGATGAAACATAACTCTAGATATTCTGTCTCTTTTCATCTTATCTTATTAATGAGCTAAATGCTTTTGCTCAATTGATTATGACAATGAGTAAAGTTTCCCAATTCTTCCACCAAACCTTGAACTGCTAGTTGTTTAATATTTGAAAATTTCACATGAAATGCTTACATGTGCATATGGGACAGATAGAGAGAGAGAGAGAATAGCTTAAACTCTTTTCCACACAGCAGTCAGAATGATCTCTTAAGCAAACTAGGCCCTAGTACTGCCCTGAAGTGGCCTCCTACTGTATCCAAATATCTTACCATGACCCTATGGTCCTCAGGGTTACCATCCTCCATTCTGATCAATATCAACCTTCATGGCATTTTTTTCTGGTCCTCAAATATTAAAAAAATAAAAATCTCATCTCCCCTGAGTTTATGACTTGCATAGGCTTCCCTCAGATTGCTCTTTGGCTGACTTATTCTTAAACTTGAGATTTTAATACAAATGTCACCACCCCAGTACCCCCTCTAAAACTAAGCATTCTTTCTTCCACCTCATATAAAGTTATTTTTATGAATTTTTATCAAATTACCTTGAATATTTCCCACAGGATCTTGTAATGATCATATTTGTTGTTTTGATGGTTTTTTTCTGACTTCTCCACAATATGACCTTAGTTAATGGTGCATATAATACATGGCATCTACTCTGGCACAGAGAGGATGCTCAATACATTTTTGTTGAGTGAATAAATGGATGAAGAAAATTAACTGAAAATTCTCTTATTATTGGATAACTTACATTTTTAGCTGTGAAAAATGAATTATGCAGACAGCTTTACATCAGCACATAGAGAACTCTCCAATTTTTAACTGTAGGATTGCAGGATAGAATATGGGCCAGACTATTGGTGGAGAATATGGATCAAGTATATTTTAATTGATGAATATTAATATTTCTTAAAATGTCATTCCAGACACAGACTTGAAGCCTAGAGCCTTGTATTTGTATGTGAAATATACTTGCACATTTTCTACAGTTTAGCTCTCTAACTGTGAAATTACAATATAAAAGGATTTAAGAATGCATAGATACATCCAAATTGCCCTCAAATAATGTTATCAAAAACTATGAAGTCTATATTTTATGCTGCTAATAAGTCAGTGTGACACAGTTTCATGGATGCTAGCAGAAGACAGGACTGAGACAAAGACTGTTGGTCACATCACAGTAGGCGGTATGAGGTTCAGGCCCTATCTGCTATGGTGTGAATGTTTATGTTTCCCCCAACATTTATGGATTTATATCTCAGCCACAAAGTTGATGCTACTAAGGGGTTGGGCACAGCCTTCATGAATGGGATTAATGCTGTTATTTAACAGATTCCAAAGAGCTCCTTCACCCCTTCCACCAGGACACAGTGAAGAGCTGTCATTTGTGAATCAGACAGCAATCCCTTGTCAGACACTGAATCTATCAGCATCTCTATCTTGGACTTCTTGGAATTTAGAAGTCTAAGAAATAAATGTACATTTTTAAAGCCACTCAGTCCAAGGTATGTTGTTATAGCAGCCCAAATGGACTAAGACAGTGCTGCTTTTTTCCTTTTCCCCTGAAGTCCACCAGGCAATGTAGATTGACCTAAGTGAATGCTGTACATGCGCTGGGACTGTGTCACAAACAAGGAATGCTAAGCTTGGGAAATCCCAATCTTTTCAGGGATCCACAATCAAACCTTCTTGGACTTTGAGCCAGAGGGAAACATCATCTTCATTCTCCTGGACAATAATCAAATTTTCTCATATGGGTGACAGTATATCTTGGTTTCCTTTATATGCACCCTTAACAAATAGTTTGGAGAAGAAGCTATGAGTGCCTCTGCTCACAAAAGTTACAGAAGCGTAAGAGACTCATGGAGAATTATCAAATTGTCTCTCACAATGCTGCCTTCATTCATTCTTCTCCTAACAATAGAGTCCAGTATTGACAGCTGGGATGATGAAAAACAGGTGTGAAATGAGTTGACTGAAACTCCTGTCTATGTGAATAATTCAGGAGGAAGTGTGGGATTTTTGAGTGGTGGATTAGAGCAAGGTATTCAGTTAATTTGCATAATTTCCTGGCTTTCATGGGCCAGGCCTAGAAATGACACGCCCCATATCTGTCCATATACCATTCCTTAGAAATCCAGCACCAAGGGAGGCTGGGAATGCAGTCTAACCAGAAGGAAAGTCTAGTCCAGAAGGAAAAGATAACACTATTTACTGAACACGGGGCTACCTTAATCTCAGAAAGTCTACGTAGTTAAAAACTTGTATGATTTTCCCACATCCTCCTTCCACACCAGGTTTTGCATATCAGGAAAAATTTCTGTTCTCACTTCCAATACAAAGACTCTCCTCTTCAAAAGCCCTTTAAAAAGTGTTAAGGATATTTGTATCACTAAGAAGTAACAAAGAAAAATAAAGAGATTTCCCAGGAGTCAGGGTTGCATAGTCACTTTGCTCAGAATTGTCACATTTTCTAGTTGGCTAGCATCAGCTTTTCTCTGAATGTGAAATTATTGACTGGAAATTCCTTTTAATACCAAAAGGAAATAGGAAATATTTCAAGGCAGAATTATTATTAATCAGATACTCCAGTTTAAGCCCTTCCTGCTCAAGATGTATAAAAGAAATAGAAGTAATACTCAATTTTTAATTTTTTATTAACAACTGCCTATCTGCTGAGATATTTTTTAATTTCCTAGTCACCACTGTGCTGCCTTTGTTAAAAAAAAAAGTCAGCTTTTCACAATGTTTATTTATCCATCATGGATCTCTTTGATCAAGTTCTAAATTTCTGCCCTCTTCTTTGAGAGATCATAGCAATTTGTTAATTATGCTTAATGCTAGAATTATTTACAAAGTGTTTTTTGTAAACATATTGTCTTTGTCAGCTCAAAACACCAGAGCCTGAGTAGCTTAAGTAGCAGGTATTTATTTCACCAAGCTATGGAGTCTGAGAGATGTCTAAGATCAAGATAGCAGTATGACCTAGATCTGGTAAGGACTCTCTTCCAGGTTTAAAGAATGTCTCCTTCTTGCTGTGCCCTCTGATGATGAAGAAAGGAAACTCTGCTGTCTCTTCTTCTTCTTAGGACCACACTAACTTCATCATAGGGTCCCTTCCCTCATGACTTAATCTAAACATTGCCTCCGAAAGGATCAACACCTTGAACACCTTCAACATACAAATTTGAGAAGAACAACTATATTCAACTCATGACACATGTTAATACACATATAACAAGCTGGTGACATAAACATAGCATATGACTTGGTTGAAAATAATTATGTGGTTTGAAGTTGCTTGTTGCATGTTGCCTCAGTTGATCTCATCACAGTTTCCTATGACTCATAGCCTTTGTGGGTGAGTGAGTAGCAGAGCATGTGCAAGACAAAGCTGACCCAAGTGAACAGCATTATCAGTGGTAACCATGCCTGGAATTCTTGGAGAGTTAGATTCTCTTGCATTGTTCCTCAATATGGTCAAAGAAATGTTAAATGGAGTTCTGTTATGAGTAAGACCTCAGGTCAAAGAATCCAGGATAACTGTAACTCAGTTCCACAGGAGATCTGGGTAGCACCTGTGTGGCTCTAGGTGATTTTCTTAACTTCTCTTGGTATATCTTGTCCTCATTTATTGAGTAAAAGTTTGTTTCAAAAGACTCTAAGTCCATTCCAACAATCCAGCAATCCAATAAAGATGGTCCATATTTTTATTGTTAATAAATTTTTTTCTAGAAGAAAATCACCCTTCAGGACACTTCAAAGAGGAAAAATATAACTTAAAACCTATCCATTAATCTGAGATAATCCTTTAATATGTAATTGCTCTAGATAACATTTTGAATGAATTTTGAGCCATAGCCCGAATCATCATCTTTATCTACCACTCAAATGTGATCTTATGAAAAAAGAAGACTCAAGAAATCCACTCCAAAGGTACTGAATTTTCTCCGTGAGTGTTGCAGTTAGACAGAATTAGAGTCCAAACACCTATTCAAATACCAAATTCTAATTTTAAATTTTTCTAAAACATTTTTACCTTATCTATATTATGATGTTGATAGATTCTAACAGAGTCAACATTGTGCCAATAATTGTAGAATTACAGCTGTGATAAATGCTAATACCTCTTTTGATATTGAGCCTGGACTGAGATTAGGAAGGTTGCGGAAGCTTTAAAGCAATGGGGGGTGGGGTCCAGTAATAGAAGGGTTGACAAAGAAAACATGCCAGGTTAAAAGAACATAGGACCAAAAGCTCAAGAAAGTATAGAAGGCTCTAAGAAAACAAAAGAAAGTGCAGTAAGCAAGAGGAAATGCAGGAAATAATGACAATAGAAGAGTTGGTAAGGTTCAAATCAGACAGGGTGACTATACAATTATCATCCAAATGAAAACACACCTGAGCACAAATAGGCAAAATTTTAATTATTATGGTAGGACCAGAGGTATAAATCATGACTATTACCAAGAAAATTGGAAAGAGGGAACCTATTAGGAAATTGTTACAGAAACTAAGTGAAATATTTTAAAAGCATAAAGAGATGAATATATTGCAAAGATATTGGGGAATAGAAGGTAAAGTCTTGGAGAATATGAACACTTACTGTTTGTTGGTTTGTGGTTTTTTTTGATACTGGGGATTGAACTCGGGACCTTGCACTTGCGTGAGGCAGATGCTGGAACCACTGAGCTAAATCTCCAGCCCACATCTTTTGAAATAGTCAACGTTTTATCACAGTGACAAAATGGCTGACATGTGATGATTTTACAAAGTAAAGAAGTTTGCATAGCCCACAGCTTTGGAGGCTCTGAGTCCAAATAATATAAAGCAGGCTCTGGAAAGGGCCCAACAGTGAAAGGAGTTGTATGTTGGGAAAAAGCATCACATCTATAATCCAGCAGCAAGAGCAGTGGAGCTTAGTCCTTTTATAACAACACTTTTTTGAGATCAACATTAGTCCATTGTGAGCACAGGACCCATAATGGCCTCCCATTAGGCTCTACTATCACTCAGTACTTCCACCCTGAGGACTATGTCTTCAATCACTCAAACTGTACCCAAACCACAGCAGTTTTTAAAGGAGGTGAAAATAAATTCTTCTCCCTCTGGCAGGAAATCCTCCTGGCCTTCTATCAGGGAACTGATGAGTTATCTCTATAATCCAGCCTAATTAACACCTAAGCTCTTTTCTTTAAAGAAATAAAACAGACATTGAGCATCAACACTGCTGTGCCAGTGAGCACTTCAAATATTATTGCATGTGTCTATTTTACTCCATGAAATATTTGTCCCAGAAATGTAATTAACAGGCCCCCTGCAGGTTTCAAATACTTACAATATCCTTCAAATTTTTAAGACATCAAAGATTCTTTTAGAATAAGAATCAACAGTCCTTCACGCCCAGAATTGATGCTAATTCAGAGGCAAAGGCAGCTTCAAGGTTAATGTATCCAATCTGTTTTTCTCATCTCCTCCTACCTAAATCTTCACTGCAAACTAAAAGTTGAAAAGAAAAAGGAAAAGGTAGAAGGGAGGCAGTGAAGAAAGGAGAACAGAAGGAGCTAAGTTGGGTCTATGCACACTAATTTTTATCTTCATGTTTCTATATGAAAACGCAAGTTGGGGACCAAACCAAAGTGAATGAAAAGGGGTGCCTTTGTGCTTGGCTTCTAAAAAGAAATCAGAAGGTTCTTATGGGGTTGAGTTGCATAAAGCTGAACTGGCATCTTTTCTGGAAAAGGAAATTTTAAAGAGGCTTGAGAAAAATAAGCATGTTAGTAAGACTGGGTACTTTGGGTATGTGGAAATAACTATGAATATACTTACAGTAGTATATTTTTAGGATAAAATATTGTGTTTCTAATATTAGGATCTCTCTTTATCTCTGTCTCTGTTTTTCTCTCCAGCTTCGTCTTTCTCCAGGTAAAACAAAATAGCCTGATCGGGGCTGGCATTTCTTATCTCAAGTTTTCAAGGTTTATTATTTTCTGGGTAGGTCTCATTTTGGTGGAAACATGGGTAGAAAAGGCTTGAAATTGAACTAAGTTTGACCTAAACTTTTCTCTACACCTGGGTGATAAAGCATGGCCCAAGGCAGACACCATATACTGTAATCAGTTTAAGGTGTAAACAAAATATAAACAGGTTTAAGAAATCTTACCAGTATAACCAATAACTGAGTGACTGAATCTCAGCCAATCATAGCAGCTGAGGCTCTACCCAACTAGGAGCTAATAGCTGCCAAACATGCCCACAGAAGACAAACTGCAGCCAACTATACTGTCTCTATATGTCACTTTCCTTTTTCTGTTTATAAATATCACATGAAAGCTTTTCATTTTGGTTTCCATTGGTTTGTGATGGGGAGGGAAACTCTGAGCTGTTCTTTATCTGTTCTGCTGCCCAATCCTAGAGTCTCAAAGCCAATTATGATCTACAAAATTAGATTTCTTGTAATTTTTGACTTTTAACAAAATGGAAATGTTTTTCACCTTAACAGATCTTATAATTTCTTGAAATTCAGATCTATTTTTATAAGCAAGTAAAGTTACTTTTTATTTTATATAAATGAACAGCATTCTATAAAAGAAAATAAAGATAGTAACTTGGACTAGAAAGAGTGATGAGGAGGCCATATTTGAGGAAGACGATCATACTGTTAATAGTTTAGCAAATTTCATTTATATTTACCCTTCTGTCTATGTGTATGTTTCACAGTATAGACCATTTTTATACTTTACCTTTTCCCCTTCATTCAGCATTATCAAGAGTAATTTCTCATAATTTTCATAAATATTTTTGGTGGTTATTTGGTATGGTATTTTCTCACGTAGATATCCATAAGTTTTCAAACTGTTTAGGACACTTTGGTTGTTTTCATATTTTCATTTTTATAAATAAGACTTTACTAGCTTAATACACAAATATTTATATTTCTAACTATCCCCTAGGATAGAAAAGTAGAATTTAAATTACTGGATAAAGTGTATGAACAGTGAATATCTGATACTGCTGTCATTATCTGTAAGTAACTATCTTATAAACACCAAGGATTTATGATTTAAATTTTTTTCATTTAAAGAATGAACAAGGTTAATGTGCCACAGCTCCCAGGGCAGAGGATGCTTCCGGGTCAACCTGCCACAGCTCCCAGCACAGAGTAGGAGACTTCTAGGCCAACCTACCACCACTCCCAGCACAGAGGAGGTGGGCCACACAGGTGCCAGCAGCACCACCCACCCCAGTGAAATGAGAGGACTCATAAACAAGCCTCAGAACCAGACTTCCAGAAGACCTACAGCAACCACAAAGGGGAACAAAATGGAGCACGCTGATATTCAACTACCTGGACTCCCTGAACTAGCAATGAAAGAGAATCTGGAAAAATTGAAATCAGAAATAATTTCTCACATAACAGTACAGATTGTGCCCATAGTCCAAGACACGATTAATAAATCAAGAGAGGACACAAATAAAACAAAATAGAGAAGCTGAGGAACATGATGGACTCCCAAATAGAATCCATAAAACAGGTGCAAACAGATATCCAGGAGAATAAAAACTCCATTGAAAGTCTATGCAGCAGAATGAGCCAATGTGATTATAGAATTTCAGATATAGAAGATAAGATTGCAATTAGTGACCAGGAAAAGAAAAATTTATTTAAAATTGTAAGGGACCAAGAGAAATCAATTCAGCAGCTGCTAGATGATCCAAAGAAGAATAATGTAAGACTGATTGGAGTCAATGAAGAAAGAGGAGAGAGTACAGAAGACATAAAAAAACTGTTCACAGAAGTGATGGCAGAAAACTTCCCAAGCAGGGGAAAAGAACTTGACATACAGATAAGTGAGGGACATAGGACTCCAACTAGCCTTGATCAAAAAAAAAAAAAAAAGTAAACATCAGCATATAATTGTTGAGATTCAAGAAATCCAACAGAAGAACAAAGTTCTACAAGCAGTGAGAGAAAAGAAACAAATCACATACAAAGGAAAGCCCAACAAAATCAAAGCAGACTTTGCAACGCAAACCCTCAAGGCAAGAAGAGGTTCGAGTGATGTATTTCAAGCCCTTAAGAAAAACAACCTTCAACCCAGATTGATGTACTCTGGAAAACTATCTTTCAAAATTGATGGTGAAATAAGATACTTTCATGACAAAGAGCTCATTAGGAACTGCATGAAGATCAAACCAGCACTCCAAAATTTTTTGGCAAAATCCTAGGAAAAGACAATGAGGATCACAACCCCAGGAAGCCCAGCAGAATGAATCCAGTGGGCTCCACAAGAAATTAAAAGCAAAGAGCAAGAATCCAACAAAAAAGAAAAAGTAATGACAATGATAACTCAATACAAATCAGTTATAACCATCAATGTTAATGGTCTCAACTCAACAATCAAAAGAAACAGACAGGCAGAATTGGTCAAGAAGCAAGATCCAATGATATGCTGCATATAAGAAACACACTTAATTCAAAAAGAAGCTCATAGACTGAAAGTTAAAGGGTAGAAAATAATACTCCATGTGACAGGAACCCCCCAAAAAGCAGGAGTAGCTATCCTCTTTGCAGACCAAGTGAATTTCAAACCCATACTGATTAAGAGAGACAAAGAAGAAAACTACATCCTAGTAAAGGGAACAATCCAAGAGGTAGAGATGACAGTCATAAATATCTATGCACCAAACACTAATGAGTCCAACTATATAAAACAAATATTAACAGACATGAAAAAATCATGTAAGCATTAACACAATAGTAGTGGGGGACCTCAATACCCCACTTCACAAATAGATAGATCAACTAGACAAAAAAGAAGCAACGAAATACTAGAACTCAATCAAACTCTAGAACAAATGGACTTAACCTATGTTTAGAGTGTTCCACTCCACAAAATCAGAATACACATTCTTTTCAGATGCACATGGGTAGTTCTCAAAAATAGACTAGATACTCGCTCATTGAACATATTTAGGTAAGTGCAAAGGAATTGAAGTTATCCCTTGTATATTATCAGACCATAGTGTGAATAAATTGGAGATCAATAGCAAAAGAAACAGCAAAAATTTCATAAACACAGGGAAATTGAACAACACACTTCTGAATAATTGGGCACAATAATAATTGGGCACAGAGGAAATTAAAGAAGAAATCAGACAGTTCCTTCAATTAAATGACAATGACAACACAACATATCAGAATCTATGGGACACAGTGAAAGCAGACTTACGAGGGAAATATATAGCAGTGAATATTTATATTAGGAAAACCGAGCAAGCCCAATTAAACAACCTGATGTTGAACTTCAAGCTTCTAGAAAAAGAAGAGCAGGACAAAGCCAAAGCCCATAAAAGGAGGAAATTATAAAGATCAGGGCAGAAATCAATGTAATGGAGACTAAGAGAACAATACAAAAAAATCAATGAAGGCAAGAGTTGGTTCTTCGAAAGAATCAACAAAATTGACAAACCCTTAGCAAATCTTATCAGAAAAAGGAAAGAAAAGGCACAAACACATGCAATTAGGAATGAAAAGGATGAAATTACAATGGTCCCAGCAGATATCCAGAGGATCATCAATACCTACTTTGAGAACCTATAAGCCAATAAGGTGGAAAACACAGAAGAAATAGACAGATTCCTAGATATGTATGAATTACCAAAGTTGAATGAAGACCTAAAAATTCTAAACAACCCAACATCAATCAACAAATTTGAAAATGTAATTAAAAATTTACCAACCAAGAAAAGCCCAGGTCCTGATGGCTTCACTGATGAATTCTACAAGACATTTAGAAACCAACTACTGCCACTACTGTTTAAACTCTTCAACGGAATTGAAAGAGAAGCAATATTCCCAAATTCTTTCCTGGAAGCAACCATCACCTTAATCCCCAAAGCAGAGAAAGACACAATTGAAAAAGAAAACTATAGGCCAATCTCACTAATGAACATAGATGCAAAATTCCTACATAAGATACTGGCAAATAGAATGCAGAAGATCATCAAGAAGATCATACACCCTGACCAAGCGGGATTCATCCCAGGGATACAGGGATGGTTCAACATATGCAAATCAATCAATGCAATACACTATATCAATAGGGCCAAGGACAAAACCCATATGATTGTCTCCATAGATGCAGAAAAAGCATTTCATAGAATCCAACATGCATTTATGATAAAAACCCTACAAAAAATTGGAATAGACAGTCTTTACCTCAATCTGATAAAAGCCATCTAAGAAAAACCAACAGCCAATATCATACTAAATGGTCAAAAATTGAAATCCTTCACACTAAAATTAGGAACAAGACAAGGATGTCCACTATCACCATTCCTCTCCAATATAGTTTTGGAAACATTAGCCATAGCAATTAGACAAGAGAAAGAAATAAAAGGAATAAAAATAGGAAATAAGAAGTCAATTTGATCATTATTTGCAGATGACATGATAGTCTATGTAGAAGACACCAAGAATTTCACCAAAAGTCCTCCAGACTTAATGACCAAATTCAGTAAAGTAGCTGAATACAAGGTCAATGCACAAAAATCAATAGCTTTCCTCTACACGAAGAACAGACTCACTGAGAGAGATATAGGGCAAAAATTCCTTTCACAATAGCATCCAAAAACTGAAATACCTAGATATCAACCTAACAAAAAAAATCAAAGACCTCTTCTCTGAAAACTATAGCACTCTGAAAAGAGAGATTGAAGACAATATCAGAAAATGGAAAGGCATCCCCTGCTCCTGGGTAGGAATGATCAACATAGTGAAAATGGCCATACTTCCAAAACTGCTATATAGATTCAATCCAATCTGAATTGAAATCCCAGCAGCATACTTCATGGACCTTGAGAAAACAATCTAAAAATTCATTTGGAACAAGAGGAGACCCAGAATAGCAAAAGCAATTTTAGGTAACAGAGACTTGGCAGGGGGTATTACAACCCCCAACTTGAAACTGTACTACAAGGCTACTGTGATAAAAACAGCATGGTACTGGCAAAAAAAAAACAGATCTGAGGACCAGTGGAACAGATTAGAAGATGCAGAAACAACTTCAGAAACACTCAGCCAACTCATCTTCGACAAAGGAGCCAAACGCCCTCACTGGAGGAAAGATAGCCTCTTTAATAAATGGTGCTGGAAAAATTGGGCTTCAACTTGCCAAAGATTAAAACTACACCTGTATCTCTCACCATGCACTAAACTAAAATCAAAATGGATTAAAGATCTAAATATTAAAACAGAAACGCTGAACCAGCTAGAACAGAGTTGAGGTAGAACTCTTAAAGACACTGGTGTAGGAAAAGATTTTATGAACAAAACCTCACTTGCCCATGAACTAGCACAAACAATCAACAAATGGGATCTCTTCTTACTAAAAAGCTTCTGCACAGCAAGAGAAACCACCAGCAGTGTGAAGAGACAACCCACAATGTGGGAAAAAATTTTCACCAGCCATCCCTCAGACAAAGGTCTATATCTACAATCTATAAAGGACTTAAAAAAATCAGACCTCCCAAATTTAAAGACACAATCCAAAAATGGGCATCTGAAATGAACAGACATTTCTCACACAAAGAAGTAGAAATAGCAAATAAACATGAAAAAATGTTCAGCATGACTGGTCATTTTAGAGATGTAAATGAAAACAATACTGAGATTCCACCTCACTCCGGAAAGAATGGCTGCTATCAAGAAATCAACCAACAACAAATGCTTGTGGGGCTGTAGGGAAAGAGGAACCCTGCTCCACTGCTTGTGGGAGTGTAGACTGGTGCAACCACTTTGGAAATCAGTATGGAGATACCTCAAAGAACTAGGACTGGAAGTCCCATCTGACCCAGCTATTCCCCTGCTGGGGATCTTCCCCAAAGAATTAAAAGAGTCATACCACAGTGGTATATGTGCAACCATGTTCATAGCACCACAGTCTGCAATAGCTAAAACTTGGAAACAGCCCAAATGCCCTTCAACTGGAGACTGGATAAAGAAACTGTGGGGTTTTTTATAAAATGGAGTACGATTTAGCTATAAAAAATGAGAAATTAGAGACATTTATTGCTAAGTGGATGCACATTGAGGTGATACTCTTAAGTGAAATAAATAGGACATACATCTGTAAATACCAAGTAGTTTCTCTAGTGTGAGAAACTGAAAATGTAAATAAGGACTAAAAGGTGTAATAGATAATATGAAATAGGAAGAAAAGTGGCAAAGAGGAAGGGTAGGGGAAAGGAAGGAAGGGAATGGAATTCATATGAGAAAATGAAAAAAAGGAAACAAAGTCTTTGTAAATAGGGGACATGAAGGGGTTTAAGGGAGGGCAGGGGAAGGGGGAAAAATAAGAACCAAGAGAGTATGTAAAGTTGCAAATACCCAATGTTGAATGTCATTATATTGTATACCTATAATGTACCGAGAAGAGGATATACAGTTAAAAGAAAGAAAGAAAGAATGAACAAGAAAGCTTGTATTTTTGTTTTGTATTGGTTTGATATGTTTCAATATTGACTGATCCTTGACTCCAGTACAAATACCTTAGCAGAAGATGCTGCCTAAGGAACTGTTCTAAGGAAATATCAGACAGAGTGGCCCACAGTCACTCATGTGCCAGATACTTAAAACACCAGCCCTGCCAAGCCCATGCTACTGGCTTTCAGAACCAAAGGCTCTCCTCCAGGTCATAGTGAGGATTGCCTCTATCTCTCTTGACATTTCTGGGAAGTTCTGAAGATCTGATTCTCCACTTTCCTCTGAGAGACATGTCAAGGACTCGGTGTGTTGATGTGATTAGGGCAGGAGACGCCATGGATGGCCACAAGTGGTGACTGGTCCTCATGTCCCCAGCTCACCCAAGTCCATGAGCTCAAGTCTCCCTCCCCATGGGAAGCACTGTCCACACTCAGTTCCTGCATGAGAAGTATCTTTTGAATCATTACCAACTGAAATCTATATAAATCTTGCCTATGAAACACTTTTAGAAGAGTAATAGATGTAATTCATCCTAACTTCAAACTTGCAGAATCAGAATGGGGATCTGGAGCCCTGAAATTCACTTTACAAAATACTCCCCTGTTGAGGGTCTTGAGTGTACCTGCTTAGGAACCATTGGTCTAAGAGTACAAAATAATAAAACAAAATTTAAATTCAAAAAAAAGGCTGGGATATAGCTCATTTGTAAAGTCACTGTGTTCAATCACCAGTACCTTAAAAAAATACCCTTTTTGCTTCTTAAAGATTATAGGATTTTCACTCCAAGGCGCAGGAGCAGGCTATTCACAGGTTATATCAATCTCATTGTTCCCTTTTGGCTCTTGAAACCTCAAGCAAACAGACCCTGGAGGAGGCCCGATCCACAGGCACATTACACAAAAATACTCTGGCAGAGACTCCATTTAGGATCTCAGGAAATCCCTTTCCATACGCAGAGGCAAAGGTAGTTTGGGATTTAACAGTCATCCAGGGAAAATCCATTAGTAGATTCCAAGAAATCTTATTATCCCAGTTATCTGAACAATTAATGCAAAGTTAAACTAAGGTATGATTTTGTTGTTCTAAATTGAAAATATGTGTTATCAAAGTTAATCTCACTCTAGTACTGTAAGAACACATCTAAACCAACATAGCTCCAAATATCATAAAAGTGCCACAAAAATAACTTTTATGTTCTGTCAATAGCTTTGTCTTTAAATCAATATCTCCTTCAAGGAAGAAGAAAGTTTATTAGATAGCAAGTAAAGTATTCTCTTTTATGAAATGGTAAGGGTAGGTGTGATTGTGTACTCAATTGTACAAATTTCACACTAACATTTCAGTGTTACCTTTGATCAATGCTGGGTAACCAGCAGGGAATTTCTATTGACTGTAGGGGTGTGTGGCTGCCGTATTAACACACGGCAAGGAACTGTTTTTAAATCTTGCCCCAAAACACGTCAAATGCTGAAGGGTACTACTTGAGACAACAAACAAACAAACAGAAAATCAACATTTGAGCCAAAAACAAAAAAGGAGGCTAGTGTTAACAATAACATATTAAAATGAAAATGGTCTTGTTTTGTAGTTAATACTTGTTACCAACTGCTTTGCCACCTTTGACAGAAGCTCACTGTGGCTGTCCCTAACACAAAGCCTTTTTTCTCAGCCCCTGAGCTGCCTGTGGTCCCTTCTGGTTGAGCTTTCACTTTAATCAGGCCAGAGGCCCTTATGAAACCACTTTGTCTGCTTGCCATCCCTTGGCATCCTGATTTCCATCTTCCCTGAAAAGCACTGTCTGCCATATGAAACAATCTGAACTTTGTTTAGGAACTTATGTATTTTCCTTACCACCATTTTCTGTGGGATTTGCAACAGATTAGGATATATATGAAATTCATGGAGTCCTCCCTATCAGCTATAAGCTGTCCCGCCCTCCACCATCCATGGCCTAATTTACCCTATACCAAACAATATGTCCCATACAAAAGGCTTTCAATAATCTTAGCTTTAAATGCTCCATATTGATTATAAATTTCTTAGATTTTTGGATTGCACATGTACAATGCTTCTTTACCAAATTCTGTATATGTTATAGGTCATGGCAAAACCTGTAATGATGATATTATACCAATTTCAATTTTATTGTGCATTTATTAATTGCCACTCTTCTGAACATTTATCATATGTCATTTTGTTAAATAACTACAATGCTGGGGGTTTTTTTACAGTGCTTTGTAATATTTTTTCCCATGAGGAGCATTTGTATAAATTACAGATAGTATTTACACAGTAGACATTCTTAGCTTTGTGAGTTTGGAGAAACCAAAGTAGACTGAGAAAATACAGATGTACAAATCCCCCTTTCCTCTCTACTGAACCAAAATGTCTTTGAGCCTCAAGAGGGAAAAACTAACAGTAGCCAAGTTTCTATGTGCAACAAGGTGATAAGGTAAGAGGGGGAGAAACAGAAACAAGAAAAAAAGAGTCCTTAGTTGAGAGTTAATATCAGGACTCATCCTATCTTTTTAGCTTATTGTGCTATTGGTTTGTGTAATGGACAAAGAAATAACTATGCATCAATCACTGAATTCAGCTTAGGTTTCTCTCCTTCTTCTGGTAGATTTCCATTTCATTCATTCTTTCATTTATTTACTCATTTGTTTAGTATCAACTAATTTTCTACTATAAAAGGGGTTTAATATTGCACTATATGGCATGATTCCACTCCTTCTAGGAAGAAAAACATGAAAGTAAAATTTGACAAAAAGAGAGAGATACTGCACAAACACTGGAAGAGGAGAAAGAACAGAACAAGTCAATACTGATAAAATAAGGAAGACTTGCAAGAGGAGGCCTTGCCTAACTTGGTCTTGAAGGATAGGAAGAGCTTGCCAGGTAATTTTGCTGGAAAGGGCTTGCTGGGGAGAAATTTGCATGTACAGTGGCTACAGGTTGCTCGTTGCTCAGCATGTGTGGAATCCACTGAACAGTCACATCCAGGCATTTTCATCATTTCTACTCACAGGACAGTGAGCTTTCTCTGGCTTTATTTGAATAAGTAGTATTAAAAGTGTTGTAGGGCAAACATTCTCATTTATGTTGCATTTCATTTTTATTAATAATAAATTCAGGTGAAGCAGCATTTTATTAATATTGATCAATGTTTCAATTGAAAGCACAGATGTCAGGGATTTTTTAAAAATGGGTTCAGTTATATTTAATAGTACTGTTGATGAGAGGAAACCTAATGAAAACCAACAGATGGTCTATTTAATATTGCTCTCGGCTATGAAACATGTGCCAAATGTGATACACACAAGGACTTGACAGGGCTGTTACTGGAAGCCTTTAATTACAACTATTTACACTCCTGGGCCTGCTGGAATTGCTGAAATAACACCACAACGCTAACATTGGCCAAGCCAGAATTTAAATAATACCTGCTTTGTGATACTGTGTGTGGCATTGTATTTCTAAATGACCTCTGTTGACAGTTTCCCTGACAAATTTTTTGTTTTTGTTTTTTGGTGGGAGTGGGGTGGAAAGGGTGGAACCAAGGAATTGGAACCAGCAGCCAGGAGGAACTCAGATGATCCCTTCCTACAACAACATCGTTAGTGTGGCATGTGGACTATCTCCAAGGGCAAGAAGAGGTATGATGCCTTTATTACTGAAGTTAACTCAATTACAGAGAGAGTCCAACTGAGGTAAACTGCCAAAGCAATGACTAAGTAATGAATACTAATAGTGACAATATCAAGCACCCTGTTATGAATCTTGTTTGTCACTCGGCAAATACTCCCTCCCACTCCCTCTCACAGCAGTGAGGCATGTGGAGATGAGGATGTGGATGCCAAGAAGGACTGAATGGTAAGCTCAAAGTCATACTGCTCATTAGTGGTAACCTAGGCAGTTTAACTAATCAGAGTAGGAATGAGCTAGAATAAGCAATCACAGCAGGATAGCATTTTGCAAAAAAAAAAAAAATAAAGAAGTCATAATAATAGTTGTTGTTATTGAATTAGAATATGCAAAAAAGGAAAAAAATCTTCTATTTAAAGTGTTTCAGAGAAAAACAGAGAGAAAATCTTCAGTGTCTGGTCCTCTTCATCCACTCTCTCTGCTGGACTGACTCTGCACTATAGCTGCATCTCAGAATCTGGGGAGAAAAGCACTGGCTCATGGAACTCCATCCCAGTGGGGAGAGATGGCAAATAAAGAGTCTAAAATGGTACAGATGTGTGGAAGTTTCACCTCTCCGGTAAAGACGTCTCAGCAGCCCTGAGCCTTTGGCCACTCCCTGGCTTATGGGGAGGCCAAAGGAGCAGGGACACTCTCTGGTGACACCAGGAGAACTGAGAGGATTAAAATATTGAGAGTAGAGCACCTAGGATCCAAAAGGCCTCTTCAGATGAACCACAAAAAGAAAAGAAGGTTGCAAACTGGACCTTCTCTTGAGCACTCCAGAAAACAGTCCTGCCTTCCCCCAGCCTGTGCTGATAGTCTCCACATCCAAAATTATCTATATATCAATACTGGAAGCATAGTGGAAAATCTATTTCTGATAAGCATAAAGAGTACTGACCAAAAAATTCTTGTTGGTTGAGGCATAGAAAAAAAGGAGTAGGTGCCAGGAAGGCTACACTGGCATGGTGGTGCACATACATAAGCCCAGAACTCGTAGAGGCTGAGTCAGGAGGATCACAAGTTCCAACCCAGCTTGGGCATGTTAGTAATTTAGCAAGACTCTGTATCAAAATTAAAAACAAAAAGGGTTGGGGATATAGCTTAATGGAAAGGTCTTGGATTCAAGCTCCAGTACTGCCGAAAACCAAAAACAATCAAACAAAAAACCTAACTCAAGCTCAAAGAGGAACTGCAGTAAAATTATACACTCTTTCATTGATTATTCATGAGAAGTTATTTGGTCCAGAGCCTGGACAAGGTGAGAATGTGCTTTACAATGCCATTTGAGGTGGTACATAAACTCAGAGTACAGTCCACAGTCCTAAAGATACTGATGATTAGTAGTATTGCCACTGACAATAAGAAGAGGAAAGAGGACTGGAAAAGTAACAGAAGAAGTTAATATAACTCAGGGTAAGGAATTAATAGTGATAAACTTGAAATTAATTAAATAGTGAAATATTAGAGAAAACTTTTTAAAATAAACCTACCAATTTAAAGTAGAAAAATCATCTATAGTAACTTTCTAGCAATCATGATGGAAACAAAAAACAAAATTAAAATATATGATAAATTAAATACATAATACATAACAAATACATAAAATGTATAATAAATTTAAAATACACAATAAATTAAATACATATTGTATAAAATATATAATATAGATGATAAAATACAATTAAAATAAATAATACTAAGAAGGAAAATGCTCCATAGCATTAACAAGTAACAGTCATAAGAGAGTTTATGCTCAACTTTGTGAAGTATAAATTAAAAATTTTAAATAAAATTGATGCTTGTATATACATTTCTGAAATTAATCTTTTAAAAATAAATTATAGTGCATTGTAAGGTCTACTACTAAAAAAGGTAAAAGATACAGAAGATTTCATATGTGAGCTCTAGCTAACTTTCTAAACATGAGGACCAACATTAGCTGCCTCAATCTGCTTCTCTGTCAGAACAGAAGATCACATGCAGAAATGTACTGTATTTTCTCACCATGCGGGAGACTAAGTCCAAGATTAAGTTTCCAGCAAATTCAGCTTCTGGTGGGGGCGCTTCTCCTGACTTGTGGTGGTCTCTACTCCCCGTGTCCTTTCTGAATCTGCTGGGCCAAGAGGTGGAAGAGCACTGGCATCTTTCCTAAGAGGACACTGCACACCAAGCCTGCATTTAAACCTAGTTATTTCTGTTGGCCTAACTTCAAATACAGTCACGCTAAAGGTTAGGACTTCAGAATCTAAATTTGGGGGGAAAGGGATTGTGCAAGTCAACACAGAGCAATTATTCTTTAGTTATATAAATTTTCCCAAGACAAAATTTAAGATGTGAAACTTGGGGAAAATATCACAGAGAAAACTAAAGCCAGTTTCTCTTGTATAGATCTAAAGAATTGTAATAAAGTGAGTCAAAGCTAAATATAACATCGTATTTTAGAATGTCACATTTTAAGCAAATTATACCTTGGGACTACTGATTCAGTGTTAAGCAAATTAACCACCATAACTAATTATAAGAATAGATAAAGGAAAAAAAGCAGTAATATGTGATTATATCAACATATGCTAATATAGTATTTAATAAAACTTAGAAATCATCCCTAATGAAAATTCTCAGCAAAATAGAAATCAAAGAAACTTAGCAAATGTGTAAAGAACAATTAAAAGGAGTCGTGTGGAAGATGCCGAACCACCCCGTTACAGACAGGCAGCCACCTAGTTCCACACTACAAAGACGCAGAGGACACCAAACCACCAGACCAAGGTACTGAGTCCTGCTGCTCCCGGCCCAGAGGTAGGGGATTCTGAGCCACCGTCCCACTGCTCCTGGTCCAGAGGAAGAGGCTTCCCAGTCACCATCCCTCCAGCTGCTCCCAGCCCAGAGGAAAGGGCTTTTGGGCCACTATCTGTCCCACTGCTCCTGGCCCAGAGGAAGGGGCTTCCGGGCCACCATCCCTCCTACCACTCCCAGCCCAGAGGTAGGGGCTTCTGAGCTGCCATCCCACTACTCCTGGCCCAGAGGCAGGGGCTTCCCAGCCACCATCCCTCCCGCTGCTCCCAGCCCACAGGAAAGGGCTTTTGGGTCACCATCCCTACTGCTGCTCCCGGCCTCTGTCCCACCTCTACCAGCTCAGAGGAGGTAAACCATGCAGGCGCTAAGAGCCCCCCACCCCAGTCAAAATAAGAAAACATGTAAATAAGTCTGAAAACCAGACTTCCAGATCACCTACAGCAACCCCAAAGGGAAATGAGATGGAACACTCTGATACTCAACCACCTGGACCCACTGAACTGGCAACAAAAGGGGATCTGGAAAAAAGGAAATCAGAAATAATTTCTCAGATAACAGGAGAAATTGTGACCCTAGTGCAAGACATGATTAAGAAATCTAGAGAGGAGTTCAGGAACATGATGGAAGCCCAACATAAGAAACAAATGGAATCCATAAAACAGATGCAAATAGATTTCCAGGACATGAAAAACTCCATTGAAAGTCTACACAGTAGAATGAGCCAATGTGAGGACAGAATTTCAGATATAAAAGGTAAGATAACAATTAGTGACCAGGAAAAGAAAAATTGCTTCAAAATTGTAAGGGAACATGAGAAATCAATCCAGCAGCTGCTAGATGATGCAAAGAAGAATAAAATAAGACTGATTGGGCTTAATGAAGAAACAGGAGAGAGTGCAGATGACATAAAAAAATCTCTTCACAGAAATAATGGCAGGAAACTTCCCAAGCAGGGGAAAAGAGCTTGACATACAGATAAGTGAGGCATATAAGACTCCAAATAGCCTTGATCAAAAAAAATCTACACATAGGCATATAATTGTTAAGATTCCAGAAACTCAACAGAAGAACAAAGTTCTACAAGCAGTCAGAGAAACGAAACAAATCACATACAAAGGAAAGCCCATCACAATCACAGCAGACTTGTCAACACAAACTATCAAGGCAAGAAGAGCTTGGAGTGACATATTCCAAGCCCTAAAAGAAAACAGCCTCCAACCCAGATTGATGTACCCTGCAAAACTATCTTTCAAAATTGATGGAGAAATAAGATACTTTCGTGACAAAGAGCACCTTAGGAACTTCGTGAATACCAAAGCAGCACTCCAAAGAATTTTACACAATATCCTAGGAACAGACATTGAGGATCACAACCCCAGGAAGCAAAGCAGAATGAACACATCTGGTATGACAAGAAATTAAATGTAAAGGGGGAGAACCCCACAAAAAGAAAAAGTCATGGCAATGACAAGTCAATACGTTTCAGTTATAACCATCAATGTTAATGGTCTCAATTCATCAATCAAAAGAAATAGACTGGCAGAATGGGTCAAGAAGCAAAATCCAACAATATACTGCATACAAGAAACACACTTAATTCAAAAGGAAGCTCGTAGACTGAAAGTAAAAGGGTGGAAAATCATACTCCATGCGACGGAAACCCAAAACAAAGCAGGAGTAGCTATCTTCTTTGCAGATCAAGTAGATTTCAAACCAACACTGATTAAGAGAGATGAAGAAGGACACTAAATCCTCGTAAAGGGAAGAATCCAAGAGGAAGAGATGACAATCATAAATATCTATGCACCAAACACTAGTGCGCCCAACTATAGAAAACAAATACTGATGGACATGAAAAGTCATATATGCACTAATACAATTGTAGTGGGGGACCTAAACACATCACTGTCACAGATAGATCAACTAGACTAAAAATAAGTAATGAAATACTAGAACTCAATGGAACTCTTGAACAAATGAATTTAACAGATGTTTACAGAGTCTTCCACCCTACAAAATCAGAATACACATTCTTCTCAGCTGCACATGGGTCATTCTCAAAAATAGACCACATACTCACACATAGAACATGTTTAAGTAAGTGCAAAGGAAATGAAGTTATCCCCTGTATATTATCAGACCATAGTGAGATGAAATTGGAGATCCATAGCAAAAGAAACTCAAAAAATTTCATAAACCTGTGGAAATTTAACAACACACCTCTGAATAACAAATGGGTCACAGAGGAAATTAAAGGAGAAAGCAGAAAGTTCCTTCAATTAAATGAGAATGACAATACAACATATCAGAATCTATGGGACACAATGAAAGCAGTCTTATGAGGGAAATTCATAGCAGTCAATAAGTATATTAGGAAAACAGAAAGAGCCCAATTAAACAACCTGATGCTGAACCTCAAGCTTCTAGAAAAAGAAGAGCAGGACAACTCCAAAGCTCATACAAGGGAGGAAATTATAAAGATCAGAGGAGAAATCAATGAAATGGAGACTAAGAGAATGATACAAAAAATCAATGAAGCCAAGAGTTGGTCCTTCAAAAGAATCAACAAAATTGACAAACCTTTAGCTAATCTTGTCAGAAAAAGGAAAAAAAAGGCCCAAATCCATACAATTAGGAATGAAAAGGGTGAAATGACAACAGCCCCAGCAGAAATCCAGAGGATCATCAATACCTACTTCCAGAACCTATACATCAATAAGATGGACAACACAGAAGAAATGGACAGATTCCTAGATACATATGAATTACCAAAGTTGAACGTACAAGACCTAAAAATTCTGAACAACCCAATATCAACCAATGAAATTGAAAATGTAATTAAAAACTTATCAACTAAGAAAAGCCTGGGCCCTGATGGCTTCACTCCTGAATTCTACAAGACATTTAGAAACCAACTACTGCCACTACTGTTTAAACTCTTCAATGAAATTGAAAGGGAAGCAATACTCCCAAATTCTTTCCTGGAAGCAAGCAACACCTTGATCCCCAAAGCAGAGAAAGACCCAACTGAAAAAGAGAACTATAGGCCAATCTCACTAATGAACATAAGATGCAAAAATCCTTAATAAGATAGTGGCAAACAGAATGCAGAAGATCATCAAGAAGATCATACACCCTGATCAAGTGGGATTCATCCCAGGATGCAGGGATGGTTCAATATACAAAAATCAATCAATGTAATACACTATATCAATAGAGCCAAGGACAAAAACCATATGATTATCTCCATAGACTCAGAAAAAGCATTTGACAAAATCCAACATGCATGTATGATAAAAACCCTACAAAAAATTGGAATAGATGGTCTCTACCTCAAACTGATAGAAGCCATCTCTGAAAAACCAACAGCCAATATCATACTAAATGGTCAAAAACTGAAATCCTTCACACTAAAATCAGGAACAAGACAAGGATGTCCACTATCACCACTCTTGTTCAATATAGTTCTGGAAACATTAGCCACAGCAATTAGACAAGAGAAAGAAATAAAAGGAATAAAGATAGGTAATGAAGAAGTCAAATTGTCATTATTTGCAGAGGACATGATACTCTATATAGAAGACCCCAAGAACTCCACCAAAGGTCTTCTGGACTTAATAACCAAATTCAGTCAAGTAGCTAGTTACAAGGTCAACACACAAAAATCAATAGCTTTCCTCTACATAAGTGACAGACTCACTGAGAGAAATAGGGCAAATAATTCCTTTCACAATAGCATCCAAAAAACTGAAATACCTAGGTATCAACCTAATGAAAGAAATCAAAGACCTCTTCTCTGAAAACTATGGCACTCTGAAAAAAGAGATTGAAGATGATATCAGAAAATGGACAGACATCAGCTGCTCCTGGGCCGGAAGAATTAATATAGTGAAAATGACCATACTTCCAAAACTGCTATATAGATTTAATGCAATTCCAATTGAGATCCCAGCAGCATACTTCACGGACCTTGAGAAAACAATCCAAAAATTCATTTGGAAGAAGAAGAGACCCAGAATAGCAAAAGCAATTCTAGGTAACAGAGACATGGCAGGGGGTATCACAATCCCCAACTTGCAACTCTACTACAAAACTACTATGATAAAAACAGCATGGTACTGAAAAAGAAACAGACTTGAGGACCAGTGGAACAGATTAGAAGATGCAGAAACAATGCCAGACACACTCAGCCATCTCATCTTTGATAAAGGAGCCAAACACCCTCACTGGAGGAAAGATAACCTCTTTAATAAATGGTGCTGGAAAAATTGGGCTTCAACTTGCCAAAGATTAAAACTACACCTGTATCTCTCACCATGCACTAAACTAAAATCAAAATGGATTAAAGATCTAAATATTAAAATAGAAACTCTGAACCAGTTGGAACAGAGGTTAGGTAGAACCCTTGAAGAGATCAGTGTGGGAAAAGATTTTATGAACAAAACCTCAGTTGCCCATGAACTAGCACAAACAATCAATAAGTGGGATCTCTTCTTATTAAGAGGCTTCTGCACAGCAAGAGAAACCACCAGCAGTGTGAAGAGACAACCCACAATGTGGGAAAAAATCTTCACCTGCTTTTCCTCAGACAAAGGTCTACTATCTTGAATCTATAAAGAACTTAAAAAGATCAGACCTCCCAAATTTAAAGACCCAGTCCAAAAATGGGCATCTGAAAGGAACAGACATTTCTCAGACAAAGAAGTAGAAAAACCAAATCAATACATGAAAAAACGTTCAACATCACTGGTCATTGGAGAGATGCAAATGAAAACAATGCTGAGATTCCACTTCACTCCAGAAAGAATGGCTGCTATCATGAAATCAACCAATAACAAATGCTGGTCGGGCTGTGGGGAAAGAGGAACCCTGCTCCACTGCTGGTGGGAGTGTAGACTGGTGCAAGCACTGTGGAAATCAGTATGGAGATACCTCAAAGAACTAGGACTGGAAGTCCCATTTGACCCCACTATTCCACTGCTGGGGATCTTCCCCAAAGAATTAAAAGAATCATACCACAGTGATATATGTGCATCCATGTTCATAGCAGCACAGGTTGTAATAGCTAAAACTTGGAAACAGCCCAAATGCCCATCAACTGGAGACTGGATAAAGACAATGTGGTTTTTTTATAAAATGGAGTACTACTCAGCCATAAAAAATGAGAAATTAGAGACATTTATAGCTAAATGGATGCACATTGAGGTGATACTCTTAAGTGAAATAAATAGGACACACCTGTGTAAATACTAAATAGTTTCTCTGGTGTGAGAAACTGAAAGTGTAAATAAGGACTAAATGTATAATAGGTAATGTGAAATAGGAAGAAAAGGGGCAAAGAGGAAAGAAGTGGGAGGGCTAGAGGAAAGGATAGAACAGAATGGGATTAATATGAGAAAATGGAAAAATAGGAACAAAGTCTTTGTAAATAGGGAGGGCTGGAGGGGTTGAAGGGAGGGCTGGGCAAGGGTGAAAAATAAGAACCAAGAGAGACTATGTAAAGGTGCAAATTTCCAATGATGAATGTCATTATATTGTATACCTAAAATGTACCATTATTAGAATAAATAATCGATAATATAAAATAGGAAGAAAAGTTCCAAAGGGGTAGGGGTAGTGGGAGGGGCAGGGGAAAGGAAAGAACAGAAAGGAAAAATGATGAGAAATGGAAAAAATGGAAATAAAGTCTTTGTAAATAGGGAACGGTGGAAGGCATGAAGGGAGGGCTAGGAATGGGGAAAAAATAAGAACCAAGATGCATTATGTAAGGGTACAATTCCCAATGAGAAATGTAATTGTGTTGTATACCTACAATGTACCAATAAAAGAATTTCAAAAAACAAAAAGAACAATTAAAAATACCCCACAGGGCCGGGAATTTAGTTCAGTAGTTTCGCTGACTGCTGCACAAGAGCAAGGACCCGAGTTCCATCCCAGGTACCATAAATAAGTAAATAAATAAAATACCCCACAAAAACATAGTAATAATCATGAAATATGAAAGTCATGTTTAAAAAACAAAAACAGTAGCTATTTCCATAGTCACTATACAAAAATATCTTCCTTTTAGTAGAAATAGCAAACAAACGTATGAAAAAATGTTCAATGGAGAGATGCAAATGAATATAACGCTGAGATTCCACCTCACTCCAGAAAGAATGACTGTTATCATGAAATCAAGCAATAACAAATGCTGGTGGGGCTGTGGGGAAAGAGAAACCCTGCTCCACTGTTGGTGAAATGTAGACTGGTACAATCACTGTGGAAATCAGTATGGAGATACCTGAAAGAACTAGGACTGGAAGTCCCATTTAACCCAGCTATTCCCCTGCTGGGGATCTTCCCCAAAGAATTAAAACAATCATACCACAGTATATATGTGCACCCATGTTCATAGCAGCACAATTCATGATAGCTAAAACTTGGAAGCAACCCAATTGCCCATTAACTGGAGACTGGATAAAGAAAATGTGCTTTTTTTTTTTCAAAATAAAATGGAGTATTACTCAGGCACAGAATGAGAAGCTAGAGACATAGCTAAATGGATGCACATTGAGGCGATACTCTTAAGTGAAATAAATAGGACACACACATGTAAATATCAAATAGTTTCTCTAGTGTGAGAAACTGAGAGTGTAAATAAGGACTAAAAGGTATAATAGATAAAGTGAAATAGGAAGAAAAGGGGCAAAGGGGAAGGGGAATTGGGAGGGGTAGGGGAAAGAACGAAGGGAGTGGAATTATTATGAGAAAAAGAAAAAATGGAAACAAAGTCTTCGTACATAGGGAGGGGTGGAGGGGTTGAAGAGAGGGCAGGGGAATGGGGAAAAAATAAGAACCAAGATGGATTATGTAAAGGTGCAAATTTCCAATGATGAATGTCATTATATTGTATACCTTAAATGTACCAATAAAATTAATTTTAAAAAAAGAAAAAAAAAATCTTCCTTTGAATAATTTGCCTTGAAAACACAAAAGACTTCTAAAAACATATTTAAAATAGTAAGATGATTTGGTAAGAGGGCTGGATCAAAGCTGAATAGTAGATTTTAGTGGTAATAATTCAATGTTAGAAATAGATATGCAAAAAGGAAAATTTCATTTACAACAGTATCCCAAATTACAAAGCATCATACATTAAGTTTAACTTACAATTACTGGACATATATACAGAGATCTATAAGGTTTTACAGAAGAATTTAAACTGAAACATGAGTAAATATTAAGACATAAAATGTTTTGCGATTGTAAGAATTAACATTACAAAACTGCCAGTTCTCTACTCATAGCAATGTCTGAATTCTAAATTTTTGTTTTTTGGTTGAATATTTTTCCTCAAGTGGGAAAAATGCATGAGAAGTTCACAGAAAATTTTAAAAGCAAATAATGAAAAATAATTTGTTTTTAAAAGTTTTATCTTCACAAAGCATTATAACAGTGATATTGACACAAGAATAAATAGATTAGTGAACAAAACAAATGGGACTGTCACTAAACAAAATATGAAATTAGTAATGAATATATGGTAAATGTAATATTCTGATTAATCAGGAAACTGTGACTTTTAATGGCAGCATTGAAATAATTGCCTATTCATCAGCTAAAACCAACTTTCTGTAAATAACTAGATGTTAAATACTTTTATCATTTCAAGTTATAAAGTTTTTCATAAGCACTCTGCCATTGTAGGAAGGTATGTGAACAAATGAGCATGGCTTTGCTGCAATAAAACTTACTTAGAAAAATGGGCTACAGGCCAAGTTTGACGGTAAGCCACAGTTTGCCAACCTCTGACCTAGATGAAATTTTAGTGACTATCCTATGTTACAAAATAAGATTAAAGGTAGCTTAAAATTTTTATTGTAAGAAAAATGAAAACGAAAAGATTATCTCTAACAATTTCAAAAGAGAAATTGCATTATCAGACTACAGAGGACTTGAATAGATAGACATCCCAGTTAACAGAAAGGAAATGATTTATATATTTGCATCATAATTATATAAAAATAGTGCATAAGGACCATAAACAAAAGCAAAGACAAACTACCCATTAAGACAAAATACATCACAAATCATGACAGGAAAAGGGTAATTATATCTAGTATATAAAGAATTGTTGCAAATTGATAAACAGATCAACTGATAGGGCTATAGAGGATATAAACAGGCAATTTTTAAAAACAGAAATTCAAAATATCCATAAATTTAAGAAAGTATGGTCTTTTAACCAAAGGCATATCACTCTGCAGGTCAATTCATGGCTGTTTTATTTCATTTCTGAATAAAGTACCATGAACTGAGTGAATTTGAGGCAACAAACTGTTTTTCAGTTTGTAGAGGCTGGAAGTTGGAGATCAGGTGTCCGCATGGCCTGCTTCAGTTTTAATGAGGGCTTCTCCCTAGTTGGAGACTGTTGGCCTCTTGCTTTGTCCTTACTTGAAAAAAAAAAAGAGGCCCAGGGAGCTGTTTGGGATATAAAGGCACTAATTCCATTCATAAGGATTCCACTCTCATGATCTAATCACCTCCAGGTGCCTCATCTGATAATTACCATCCTCTTAGGGGTTAAGATTTCAACCTACAAATTTGGGGAGGGGGACACAAACTTTAGTCCACAGCACTAGCAGCAGCTCCCTTTTGACTCAGAATGGAAGGCAAAAGTCATATGCCTGGGGCCCTGTCTCTGTCTTTGCCATCCATCTCCCTCTTGCTCCTTCCTTTCCTATTGAAGCTCCTGCTTCACTATTCCTTGAAAACACAATGAGTATTCCTCACTGGGGTTGTACTGATGTGTCCTCTATCTTGACTGTTTCTACTCAAGTTTCTATCCTCCTCACTTCCTTCAACCCTGCTCAACATCTTGTTCTTGAGAGGCCTTCCTCTGGCAATATTCTGTGAAATTGCATATACCTCCCAACCACACACAGACCACAGGCACACACCAACAACATACCACAGACATCCCACACAGCACATTATACACGTACACACACACAAAAAAAAAACACATGCTCTTAATCCCCCTTATATTGATCTACATTTTTCTGGTATTATTGAATTCAAACTTACAATATTGACATAATTTACTTTTCTCTATCAACAGTCTCTTATCAAAGAATATAAATTCTATGACAGCAGGAACTTTTGTGTCTTTAATCACGGATCCAGATTATCCAGCACAGGCTCTGGCACATAAAGAAAAGTACCAGTAGATGTTTACCAAGTAGCTTTGTGATGGGTTCCATTTGTTGATTCTAAGGTTTAAAGTCTCTCACCTTGGCAGATTTCTAGCCACCGAATTAACAAGGGCACTGAACCTGAAATTAGAGAGCATTAAGCCTGATCAGCGTTCAGGAGCCATACAAACTTCCCAGCACATCATTTAGTACATTTGGGCTCTCAGTCAGTATTTGTTAAAAGGAGAGATGCTAAGCCTCACCAGTAGTTGTGAAAATGCAAAATAAAGTAAAATACAGCTTTTACAAATTAAATGGGCAAACTATATTACAAGTGGTCATCTTCAGAACCAATGTCTCAGCAATTCCTTTTAGGAAATGATTCTATAAAATTTTCTGGATCCAAAGGCATTATATGTCTAAATATATTTATTACAATATTGCTTATAATAAAAAAACTGGAAACAATATAAATGTTGCATGAATGGAAAAGTTGTGAATGAATTATGGTACATTCATCTTATTAAATGTTTTTAGCCATAGAAATAATGAGTTTAATTTTTTTTTTTTATTCTTTTTTTTGGTACCGGGGTTCAAACTCGGGTCCTTGTGCTTGTGAGGCAGGTAGTGGAACCACTGAGCTAAATTCCTGGCCCATGAGTTTTATTTTTAAATATTAACATGGAAAGCTGTTCATGGTATGTTTTAAGTGAGAAATATAAATTTCAAAGCAAAGAGCATAAGATCTGATTGGGCTAAACAACTAAGAAAATATTTTATAAGTATAATTTATCTGAAATATTACAAAAATATTAAAAACAATTTAGAATTAAATCTGAAACAAATTTATGTGAATATTCATATTGTTTTTCTATGACAAAGTTAGAAAGCCTCTTACAATAGTCTTCTGCAAAATACAGAACAGTTTCATATCTTTTGAAAATTTTATCTGTAAAATCTCTCCCTTAACAAAAGGATCTTGCTCAAATTACCTTCAAATTATGCTTTCAACATCCTGTTTCTTACTCTATTATTCCTAGTCCCCTTTTCAGGGTATCATCACCGTCACTCAAGCCTTCTAGGCTTAAGCTATACACAACCAAAAAGCATCCAACGAAATGAATCTTGGCTTGAGAAAACCTAAATGTCAATTTCCCATTGTTACCCAAAAACATAAATCAGAATTATATTTCCAGATGGAAATAGAAGATATTTGTAAAAAGGGTAATTAATAATAGAACTGCAATCTTAAGACCCCAAATCTGTCAGTAAACAGGCTGATGAAAAAGTTAAAACTTAATGAGGTCAGGATTTGATGGGTGAAGATTGAAGGGTACAAAGTAAATGGCCTACATTGAGGAGAATGAATATCTTACAGATGACAGACAGACATAGATGGGTTTTGTGTAATGGAATAAAATACTATGTTTGTGTTTTAAAAACATCATTTTGGATGTTATTACAGGATCAGTCACAAAGAAGCAAAGCAGAGGTAGAGTTCTTTGGGTGCAGTCATACACCAGGAGATGACAACTGTTTAGACATGAACAAAACTACATAGGTTCTACATATATCATTTCAGTGATGGGTTGGATATACCGGGAAGAAAAGATAGGAAACAAGAATGACTGACATTTCATCATGTCATTCCCACATCCTTGGGTATTCTGACATTCCAGGGCTGGCAGAGAAAGAGAGCCTAGCAACACACATTAAGAAGGGAGTCATGCTTTGGGTAAGCAATGAATGGAGAAAGTTCAGTGAAATATAAAGAACACAGTGCAACAAAGGCAAGAGAAGAGTGTCTCAGAAGCAGGTGGCTAACAGTGTCCAATGCTGCTGAGAAGTCACAGCTGGAACATATGTGCAAAAGATGGCCAGTGAATTTGGCCCATCAGCTGTATTGTAACAGGGAGGACATAAATTGAGTGAAATAGAGAAGAAAGGAAATAAGAGAAGAAAGAGCAGTGAGCATAGCAACTCCTTTGGGAATATGGGTGGGAAAGGAAAACAGAAATGAGGCAATCGATAAAAGAGGATATTGAATCACTGAAGGATTTATTCACAACTAGACCACACTAGAACTTATTAATGGTAATGACTCATGGAGAAAAAAATGAAAGATACATGAGAGAGGAGAAACTGGAGGGGCAAAGTCCCCGTGTGCGGAAGGAAAGCCAGAGCCAGGCCACACTGAAGGTGCAGGTGCACAGTCCCACTCACCCAGGTCATCAGCAGAAGACACAGACAGCCCATATGGAGAAGCAGGTGTGTGGGAGATTGAGCAGTGGGGGATGAAGGCTTCCTGACTGGACATTTCTCTTCCCATTAGGTGTGAGGCAAGAGCTCATTTTGAGAGCAGGAATGGAACACCAAAGGGAAGTGTTGAAGAATTATTTTAGAAAGAGGAGGAACACATTCTTGCAAAAGGAAAGTGCTTCTCTGAGATAGTTGTGATCTTTCATGACAGTCTGTCTAGCCAGGATCATATGTGTTCTTCTGAAGGGATGTTCAGACCTCCAGGCAATGGATGAAGGAAATATCATTGTCTTTATTTTATCACCAAGAGAAATGCAAGATCCATAGATGCTGAGCAACTTACAAAGTCCACCCAGCTCCTAAGTGATGAAGCCAAAATTAAAAGCAAGTATGCCGGACATCAACGCTCTTTCAAAAATAAACAATTAGAATAGCAACTGCTTCTATAAGGATGGTAATGAGGAATGATTTTAAGGACAATTCCAAGTTCATACAAATATGTTTCTGCAGAAATGAGGAGAAAAAGGCATAAAAGTTACCCTTTTATACTTTCAACAAGAATGACACTGAAGTCTTTATTCAAAGCCTAATTTTAATAGACTTTCTTAACTGTATAATGCAAATTATATAAGATGATAATCTACAATCGAAAGAAATGCACATGCTACACTAAGCATGGAAATATTTATTCAAAATGAATTCCTGTCCATGAACTAGTTAATAAAACCAGCAATGATCATGGCTTTGGGTGAGAAAAATATCCAAAAGTCTGGCAGCAAAAGTGCAGAAGAAAATAAATGTCTTGCAGGAAATACCTTTAAATGATCATCTCCTTATAAATCAAACTGGACAAATCAAATATCGCAATTACATGAAAAGTTTAAATGTGCTTCTTGAAAAAGTAGTACAAAAAAATAAAAGATTTTTTTTTTTGTTTAACAAGGCAAAAGATAACAGAAATAATGAACTGTATTGGACAGTTGGTTAAAAAATAGATTTAACTACTTTGTAGAGAAGATCGAAGATAAGTAGATGAAGCAAGATTGATCACAAATGTGCAAAGTTGTGTGTGTGCACATATATCACACATAACTACACTTAAGAATATATGCATATATATTGAAATGTGATCTAGAGTTATCAAAACCCATAAAAGATTTAACTCAAGTCAATTTCCCAGGCACGCAGTCAGATTAAACACGCTTTAAAGACGACTAATATGGGACATTGTAAGTCAAGGGCAAACAATAGAGAGAGCCTGGTCTGTCATATATGAAGTTTTCACTAACCTACCAACTTGGGAATAAATAGTATCTTTTTAACTT
The DNA here is from genome assembly GCF_053883595.1 of Heterocephalus glaber. Classification (NCBI taxonomy): domain Eukaryota; kingdom Metazoa; phylum Chordata; class Mammalia; order Rodentia; family Bathyergidae; genus Heterocephalus; species Heterocephalus glaber. The sequence continues at coordinate 23,726,237 of NW_028258143.1, read as the reverse complement.
ATAAAATAGAAGTATTCTCAGCAGTAGAAATTTAACATTTAAGAGATTCAACTCAGTTAAAAAATGCAGACACACCACATTCAATAAAGCCTAACCCAGGGAAATGAAAGATGTATAAATGCATAAAATTATAAATGGTCTGAGTCACCTGTCTTGATGAGCCAGACTGCTTGTTATATAAATAACCTGAGCTATAATGTGACTGCATCATTTACACTTATGCAAGAATAATAAAAGAGCTGCTATTTATCAAGTCCCTACACTGTGATTGATGTTATCAGGCTCTTTATAGTACCCTAGATCATGCGATCAGAACAACTGTGCTGTCCTCACTTATGGGATAAGGAATCAGAGATCCAGAGAACATAAGCTGGAACTGTTTTCCGTAGTCAGAAATCTAGAAAGTGATGAGAAGAGATTAAATACTCCTGAACTCTACATTATTCTCACTATTACTATCAAACATCCCTCAGTCCCTGGCAAAGACCATACCAGGGAAGATATCAAGGACATGCAGCCAGGCAGCCACAGTCACCCTGATGTTGCCAGGCCTTGTTGCCATTCCAATCTTCATTGACAAAACCTCCATATCCTCTGCCCTCCTTTATTAGGAAATAGGACTAAGTAGGAAATGAACAATAGCCCTAAGATAGAGCTCCTTTGAGCTTTGCGCCCCTTCATACCCCACCCTACACTCATTCCCACCAGCCTCCTCATGGCCTATTTCATTTTTTAAATTAAATTTATTTTTAACTGACAAAAGCAAAGACAGTACATATTAATGGGTGAAGTTAGTTTGTTTATAGTTTTGGTTGGGTTTGGTTTGGGTTTGGGTACTGGGGATAAACAAGGCACTCCACTCTTGAGCTAGATCTTAGCCTTTATGCCTTTTTTCTTTTTCTTTCTTTTTTCTCTTTTTAATAAGGTCTTGCTATGTAGTCCAAGTTGGCCTTAAACTTTCAATCCTACAGCCTCAGCCTCCCAAGTTGCTGGGATTACAGGTATGTGTCACTCTTTTTAGATGTTATTTTGTTTAAAGAGAGCACTTCCATCTGCAAGTACTTTTTTTTTTTTTTTTTTTTTTTTTTTTTTTTTTTTTTTTGTACTGGAGCTCAAACTCGAGTTCTTGTGCTTGCAAGGCAGGCTGCAAAACCACTGAGCTAAATCCCCAGCTTGCAAGAATGTACTTTTTTATGTTCAGTAAATAAATTTAGGTGTCCAAAAAGATGTATTTGGAACAAAGAGCTCTGAGCATTCCTTTAAACTCTGATGCTAGAACCTGTGTTAGTTACTTTCTTGTTATTGGGACAAAATACCCACAAATTAAAATCCATTGGTAGGTTACTATTGCCTGTGGTAAAGTTCAAACTCCTGAGCATAGAGTTGAAAGTTCTTCCAATGGGTCTCCTATTTCATCCCCTACTAAATTCACTCTGATACTTAGCATTGGCATACCAAGCAAATTCACAAATTCTCACCTGCAGGATTTTGAACAGGCTTTAGATTCTTCCTGCCATGTGTCCCACCAGCTGCTTCAAAACACACAACTCACTGATCTTTAAGGCTCAGCACAAGCATCACTGTGCAGAATCTAAGCCAACACTTATCTTCATCTACTCAGGCTACTGTAACAGAACACCACAGGCTGAGTGACTTCAAAAAACAGCAATTTACTTCTATCATTTCTAAAAGCTGGGAAGTCCAAGATCAAGGCAGCCGCATATTTGGTGTCCTCTGAGGCCTGCCTCCTCCTAGACAACACTTTTTCTGTTTACTTGGTAGAAGAGGCGAGGGGACTCTTCAGCTTCTTTTAGAAGGACACTAATAAGATGCTCCACCCTCGTGACCTAATCACTTCCCACATACCTTCACACCGGGGTTGTACTTTAACACGTAAATGTTGCAGAATGGAAATAAGCACGTCAATACTCCACAGATGTCCTTCCTCTCAACTCTGCCCTTCCTCTTTCAAAGAACCTGTATTGGTCAGCTTTCCCATTGTTAAGACAGAATGAATGCCTGACACCCTCAATTTAAAGAAGAGATTTACTTTTGATTTATAGTTTCAGAAGTTTCTGTTCATAGTCCTCTGACTCCAAGGCAAGAACATCATGGAAAAAGGGAATAGTGGAATCAAGATGGCAGCCAAGAGGGACAGCAAAGGACAAGAGCATCAGAGAGAAAGGGGCCAAGGATCAGACATAGTCCCAAGGGTCACACCCACCATGACCCAGCAAGCCACACAGAGAAGTGAGTTTGTGAATCTCTCAAGACACTCACAGTTGAAAATCAAGATTAGATGTCACAACACCCATGCACCTGGGCTGGAACTCTTTGAATCAGATGAGTCTTTAGTGTCTCTTTGTGTTTGCCTCTCACAGTGTTTGTTGCATGAATAGATGACCACAAAGTGAGTGAAGGATGTGTTCACAAATCCGTCAGTTCTAAGACAAAACTATTTAAAAAGAGTGACTGCAGCTCAAACTGACAGTAGACCCCGTTTTTCAAATAAGAAATGTGAGGAGGCAAGATATCATATATCTAAAAAGAACTTGAAATAAGCCATAACTATGTATGCTTGGAGCTCCAGATTGGTTTTTAAGTAAAGCATGTTTCTTAAATGTTATAGCCTAATGATTAATGGTTGCCATAAACTATAATGCTTAGTGATTGATTTGACAATGCCTAGATGCAAGTATCAACACTGAATTTACCTATGTTGCTTAAAATTATCAAATACTTAATTTAAATATTTCAAATAATCTTAGATCTGGTGCTGAGAGTGAGTATGAAGTGTGAGGTATATAAAACGAAGGAAAGCAGAAAGGGTTGAGGGAGGAAGAGAAAGAAAAACAAATTCTAGAGAAAAGCAGTGTTATAAAATGAGTTTACCATGACTGTAGGAGGCTGAAACTCTTGGCTGCTCTAGTAAAATCATTAAATTCTAATTAATATTGGATTAGGCCTGCCACAGTGCTCTGCACCCCAATGTGTTTCTTCTCAGATTAGAAATGCCCAGTCCTCTCCTGCTGGTCTCCCAGATGCTTGTCAATGATGCCTTGGTTCTTGTTGGAGATGTGGACTCATAAAGCTTCTAAGACATAAATGGCAAATGTAGACGACTCATTACCTGAATGCTGCCTCTGAGATACACAGAAAGGTTGGGTTCTCCAATGGCCTGGCCCTCAAGGATAGGCTAATGAGTCCCTATTCTCTTCGGGTGAAGAGCTGCAGTAGTGAAGGGTTTGGTTGACAGCTGGTCACAAACAGCATGCTTTTCATCTTGTCAATAATCCAGGAGCATATTGACGTCAAATAGTAACTATTTTCCAAGCCAACGTTAACCAAGAATTTTTTAAAATAAATTATTCCACTTAAGCCTTACAATTTGGAAAGCTAAATAGTATAATATTCTATGTTGAGCATTTTAAGGTTCAGCAAAGTTAATGCAGAGCTGTGAGTTCAAGCCTCAACATCACTCTAAACTTCAGGTTGTTCTTGTTCCAACATAAGTCAAACTCATGGGGAGCCAGGTAGGGGACACAGGCCCAGCCCTTCCTTTGTCCCAAACCCATTTCCCAAAAGCAATCAGGAGGCCAGTTTCATTTCTTTAAATTTCTCCATTATCCAATCCCTATAGCTCATATGTGTTTCCAGTTTATCCCAGCCTTTCCTAACACCTCTGAATCAGTCAGAATTCTCTAGAGAATCAAAGCCAATAGACTCCAAATAGATATACAAGAGAGGATTTATTATGGGAATTTCCTCATATAATATTGGAGGACAAGAACTCCCATAATATGCGGGAGAATTTGAATGCCAAGGATATAGCCTAATACTAGTCTAGTCCAAAGGCCCAATAATCATGCAAGTATGTGTCTGTGGTTGGGTGGTAGTGGAGGTGCTGCTGTAAGTCCCAAACTCTAAAATCTCAAGAACCAGAATTCTTATGTCCTAGGAGAACAGAAGATGGATGTCTTTGCACCCACAAAAGAGAGAATTTACCCTTCCATGAGCTTCAGTGGGTTGGGTGGGCCCTCAGTGAGTTGGCTAATGCCCAACCAGCATTGATGAGGGCCATCCTCTTTACTCAGTCTACTAACTCAGATGTCACCCTCTTCCAGAAACACCTCACAGACAAATGCAGAGATATTTTACCAGCTATCTGGGCATTCCTTAACCAAGTCAAGTTGACATATGAAATAACCATTACATTATTTTCCTCATTTTATTCCACTTGTAGCTCTTCTCTAAGCCCAGTAGGTAGTTTGCAGGCCTTTCTAGTCCATTTCACTGGATTGGGAGCTCTAACTCTGTTGTAAATGATGTGCTTGCTATCCTCAGGTTCCTTCTTATACCACAGATTCCTTTCACAGGCTATACCTTCCAAGACAGGACTCGGGTACCTTACATTCCCATGGCCTGCAAGAATGGCTTCTAACACACCAAATGGTCAGTTTTTGTTTCTTAGTTTTATGGCAGCAGTAGGCTATAATCTAATCAAGATTCATGTTTATTTCTGTGCTCTGTTGCACACTGAATACTTGAAAAAAATCCCTTGCACAAACTGAATATCCAAAAATATTTGCTGAATGAATGAATCTGAGTAGCAAGTTCTACACTGATTAATTGCATAAATCCTGTGACTTATTTTGCATACCACTTCTCAGTATTACTGAGAATGCCATAAATCTGAGTCTTTCATAAAATTGCACTCTCTAGTATCTAAGTTTTTTTGTTTTGGTTCCCTGTCACCCATCAAACTGTGACTCGTGAACCTTCTCTATTTTGCGTATAGCTCACACTCCCTCTGCCATATGCATTTCCAGGAAATGATTGAACTTTCCACTTTTTAATAGTGAGGACACCCTATTGAGCTTCTGTTGTCCATATCAATTTCTTTTTTAGAATCTTGACCCTTGCTCTCTTTCTTGGAAGGTCAGCCTGTATTGGTAAAGTTGTCTTTTTCCCACCACTTCACTTCTATCCCCACAACCTTCATCCAAATACACTGTTCTATCAGGATTCTCCTATCTAACCTCATGCTACAGTTATATTCTCCTGTCTTGGCCCTCCATGCCCCCATCTGAATTTAAGGCAAAAGGGTACCTATGCTCCAACCTGTTTATCTTGCCACTCTAAACTATACTCTCTTTCATCATTGTTCGACCGTTTCCTTTAGCTCTTATTGGTTCTTTCCCATCAGTCTACAAATAAGCTTCCCGAGTCATGTTTTTTCCTTAATTTCACTTTCCCCAGTACTCTTTCATCAGTTTCCTCTCTTTAAATCATTGAACATCTATTAGGAAAAATATTCTTCTTTCACCTAGCTTCTAATCCCCAAACCTCCCAACCTTTACCACAGTACTGTTTGGTCAAGTTCTCTCCTCTATGTTTCTCATTCTAGGCTACCTGCAATAGTATTTTATGGCATTTTCCACATCACTCATCATACAAATTCCTAAAGAACTTTGTTATGTTTTTTGCTGCATCTACAATGACACTAAAACTGTTTCCCAAGATCTGTCATAGAAAGGACAAGTGCAAGTCCTGAGTCACCAGGGCTTCTCATGGGCACCATCAGTGATGCCCATGCTCTCCTGGTGTAGTTTAACCTGCATCCCATCTTCTCTTGGTGCCATCTCAGACTTTCTCACTCCCTGTAGTTCACCAAATTAAGTAAATAACTTCTAATTTGAAGCTCAGGATCCCCTAACTACTCTGTATGAGTTCTGGCTTTAATACAAGAAAAAAAATGCATTAGTTTTATGCGATGAACCAATCTCATTTAGACCTAAGTGTTTTTTGTAAAGTATCCTCAACATGGATTTTCAACTCATGTCAAGGGTCTCTCGCAAAATGCTCACTGGAAAATCCTACAAAGGCTGCAGCTAAGGCATGCTGAGCATCAGCAGTGCTCATGCAGATGTGAGATATATTTAGACACACAAACATACTCACAGCAGCAATGCCCATGCTCATTAGTGCATCTTTCTCAGCTCTAAGTGGTACAAGTGTCTCTCAGTGGGAGATAACATCTTGCTGCCACTGCTTATTGCAGGTTACCCCTCCTGTGGAGAAAGAAAACCTGAGAACAAAGTTCAACACCTGGGTGTAGGAGGAAAAGAAAAGCTAATTTTTTAAAGCATCTCCTCTCTACCTGGTCTTTCCTTTATTAGTGCTGGAATTTAGTCATCATTGCCTTGCTAATCTCTGGCATCATTATAAAACAATTATCAGTCTAATTCCAAAACTAGTCTACTCAAGATTGCAAGAAGGTTGACTCTTTAAACTACTTAATCAGTTACAGAGAGGAAGAATAAATGTACTGTAAAGTACTTTCATGTAGCACAGTGACATAATTTGCAAAAACTGCTCCTTAAATTGGAAGATAGGAAATGTTTTAATGAAAGTCAATGCCTGTTAATCTCTAACATAATACTATTTTCATGATATCAAAATCAATGAAGGGCAATTTTATCAAAAAATTTTATCCAAAATTTTGGTGAAATAAAAAAGTCTACTTTTCAACCATCACTCCAAAAGCATTGTGCACAATTTCCAGTAATTTTTTTGTAAAGGGTCACTTTTCTTGAGTGACATTCTTCGCCTCATCCTTTTTCCTGCTGGAAGAAATACAGATGGATAGGCTGGACTTCAAACTAGAAATACTTTAAAGAAGTTCTTAGTATATTCCAGATTGTTATAAGTGATCCTCTAGGTACTAAATAGCTAAACCATCAGACACAACAAATTTATTAATTTAGCACTAGTTGTTCTCAGTGTTAGGTTAAACAAACCAAAGATAGATGGGATTTGATCTTTAAAGGAAATCCTTGCCCAAACTAGAGACAGTTCTCATTTACAGCCAGGATTGAACACATGGTCAAATTGTCTCCTTAAACAAAACTATTTGACCACAACTTTAAGTAGAAAACATGATAAATGTTTGTCTCAGTAAACAATCTCTGGATCTCCATATACACAAAAGTGTTTATACAAGAAAATAAACTCCTATGAAGAAAAACGTGTTGCCACTTGAAATTCCACTAAATAAATGATATAGTAAAAAGTGACTTTATTCTAAGACTATCTCAGGAAAGAAAAGAAGCTAAAATATTCTTCATTTATATGGAAAGGCACAAAAATATCTATTCCTAGGACTTTGACTACTGTACGTGTTAAAAGGCTTCTGAGTTTAAGTTAGGCTTATTTGTCTTCTCAGAAAACTCTAAGTAATGGTAATAAATGGAAAGTGAGTTATTATTTTTTATTTTCCTTTCTCCATACATTTGACACAGACAAACATAAGAGCTTCATAAAATTCTGAAGGGCATACATTGTTTCAACTTTTTACTATGTCATCCTGAGGATACACATTTTATCTCATGATCCATAGTGAGTGGTTGAGCTCCTGCCATTACTTTTGCATTCCTGCCATCTGGAAAGATATTTTTATCTCTCCTTAGGAGCTTAGTCCCATTTCCACCCTTAGCTGCATGAGTGAGTGGAAAATTAACCCTTTAAGCCACATGCCCAGTTTAAAGAGGAGTGGAGGGAAAGGTCTTTCAGTAAGAAGGGAGAAACAGCCATATGGGCATCTAGTAGTTCATCACACCTTCTACTAAAACCTATGCTTTACTTTTCCTGGCACTTATAGGCATACTCTATAGTTTCACCTATGTTTGAGAGAGGAGCAGCAGAGCTTATGAACTAGGTCATTACATTCCTTGGTCCCACTCACGTGGTGGAGGAGGGGTGGCTGCAGGACAGCTTGCTTGAACACAGCCTGATCTCCAAGGAGTACGCCACCCTTGTCACATGAGGGCTCCCCGCTCATGGATACTTTTTGACAGTGCTCAAATCATCTAATTAAGACTGTCTTAAGAAATAGGTTTTTGAAGAACTGTATGTCTACTTATCAGATTACTAGGTTTTTAATTGTGTGAAAATATACCATTTTTATTTCTGCCTTTCTGTCTTTTTCATGTTTTATATATGTAAAAAAACAAAAAGACATGCAGTAATGTCCAAATCTTCCATTTTGTAACATAAATCCACATATGCAGTCACATGTGCACAAATGTGGACATGCACACCATATACCACATACATACACACACACACACACACACACTATGCACACTGTACTTGAGAAGTGCAGAAAAACAACAGAAGCATTATTATTATTACTACTTGTTATATCAGCAGAGTTTAATATCTTCTAGTATATTCCAAATAATGTGTATTTCTCTACAATCATCCCAGAAGCTCTGAGAATGGAAATGAATACATCAAAGGATTATATGTCACTTTTATACTACTGAACAGAAGCTCAAGAAAGATAATACAGAAAGAAAAGTGGAAGGTGCCATGCCCAGAGCCAAGGATACAGCATCTGTCCCCATGCTCACTGATTCTCTGGGGAATTTCCATTTCCAGCCCTAGGGCACCTCAGTGACCAAATGTGAGGACTGGATTGAACATTAATGCATCACTATGAACAGAATTGTGTGCCCACTCCCAATTCAGATTCTGAAGCCCTAACCCCCGCCCCCATGTGACTGGGCTGAGATGTAAAACTTTAAAGAAGTAATGAAGGTTAAATGATATCATGACATTGGGGTTCTAACTCAGTAGGATTATTGTGCTTATAGGAAGAGGAAAAGACAGCAGGAGTGCAAGTGTACATGTACAGAGAAAAGGCTGAAGGAGTACACAGCAAGAAGGCAGTCACCTGCAAGCCAGGCAGATTGACCTCAAAGGAAGCCAAAACTGGTCCTTTGATCTTGACCTTTCAGCTTCCAGAACTGTGAGAAATAAATTTTTGTGACTAAGCCACCCAGACTGTAGTACTTTCCATGACCACTCAAGGAACTCATGCAGCCACTTTTTATTCTAACCTTGTTTGAATCTAGTAGTGGGACCATAGAATGCATTTATGCACACAGATAAAAATATATTAATGCGAATTTAAAATAATACTGTACAAATGATAAGGGCACATAGGCAATTCTCCAAAGCAACCATCAGTACTAGAAGTTTAATCAAACAAATGACAACTTCTAAAGACCCTAATGCTTTCCAGTGTTTTTCCATTAATTATTTTATCTCATCAACTAAGAAATGTAGAAGTCAAAGCTAAGATGGCTGCAGCTTGGTCAAAAGAGAGAGCAGAATTTCTCTGAGGCCCAAGGATCACATCTAAGGAGATACATTTTGCCTCACAGAGCGAAGTTACTCCACCTTTAACTTGTAGGCAGAGGAAGCTTCCTGGAAAGGATAAGGCTGCCAGATTGACTTATGCTTTAACACAGGACTTCTGCTGACCTGCTGACTGTACCAAAAGACTTCCTGAATACTGACAACTCCCTGCTAACTCCAAGCAACCAATCATGCTTAGATTAATGTATAAATAGACCTGGCATTATTTAATTTGGTGAAAGCAACTTACATAACTAAAAAGCTCAATCAAAAATTATCAAAACAAGTTACGCCTCCAGGGTCCATTTTCCCCTTTTTTCTTTTAAAAAAAAAAACCTCTGTCCTCTACTTCTGAAAGAACACTTGCTCACTATCTAACTGAAGCTCTGCCTACCAGTTTGCAAATCTATTATGTACCTAAATAAAGACTGTCCTTGCTTTTATTTTAACCTTGTTGATGATTTCTTGGTTTACCAAAAGTAGAAAATGCAATGGATCACAATATTACACCAGATCCCAGGCCTTCTGTAACAAATAGATGTCTCCGCTTTTCTTCAGAAGAGAACAAAAACAAAATCTTCCAAGTAAGTTTCAGAAGGAAATGGAAAGGTGGTAAGGAGTCCCACAACAAAAGAAATTAAGGGCCGGGATTTAGTTCAGTGGTTCTGCAGCCTGCCTTGAAAGCGCAAGGTCCCGAGTTTGATCCCTGGTACCAAAAAAAAAAAGGAAATTAAGGCGATTAAAGTGATTACTGCTTCGTACCCAATTGACCACATCTTTAATAATTGCTAACTGCAAGGCATTGTATCAGCATTATTGGAAAAATGCAAAAGTCAAACTCTTGATTTCTGCTATCAGGATAATTATAAATAGGGGAATAGAGAAGAAATTTGAGTCTAAAATAATAATCTAAGATATGAATAATGATAGAAGATATGACATGAAAGTGTGTCAAAACCATAAGTGAAAAATAACTGGAAGAAAGAAGAGAGTTTCAAAAGCTTTTTGGTTCATTATCTGGGAGCTATGATAAAATCTGTGTTTAAAAAATCCATAATCTATTGATGAAGGGAAGAAGGCTGAAAAAAAGGTTACTTTAAGTGTGTAGGAACTTATTAACCTAACCAAGAGCCTGCTAAAAATTATTTGATATAACTTCTTGGATGCTAGTGAGTGTAACTTTATTTTTAGCATTCTCCTTTCACATTTATTATTTAAGATGTTTGTCATAATCTGTGGGGTTTTTTGGTTTGGAACTTTTTTTGGGGGGTGATATTGGGGATCGAACTCAGGATCTTGCACTTGCCAGGCAGGCACAGCACCACCGAGCTATGTCCCTGGCCCTGTCGTAATCTGTCTTTTGGTAGCCTAAAAATTTGAGTATCTGTCCCTTACCTACACAATCCAATTACCTACACGTAGCTTATCAACTACAGATTGTTCCGATAGTGCAACATTGTGATACCTTTAATACGGCCCTACAGGAGTGAAAGTAACCTATTGGCAGTACTTGGAACAATCTTATATATTATATATAAGATAATATGAACACAAATGTCAGGGAGTGGCCATCTCATGTCAGGGTTTGTTTGTAATGGATGGCCCATACCCAACTCTGAACCAACTTCACTCTGTCTGGTAATTAGAAAGTTTTCCTTGACGGTTTTCCAATTCTTTGGTCCCCACTTGGCATCATCTGTTGTCATGATTTCTAGCTTCTCTGTTGAACATGGCAACACACCTCTAGCTTCCAACAAATATTCCACTCAGCCACACACTCCCATGACCAGTACTACATGGTTCAAACTGTGTTTCAGCTACTTCTACTTTGTACAATATAGACTGATTCTTGATACACAATATTTTACATTCAGCTGAAACAAAAAATTTCCCCCAGTAAAACATTGTCCCTAAAGGCAGTTGACTGGTAGCAAGGGCAGACAGAACTTCATGTTCCCACAAGTCCTAAAGCCTTCCTTGGCTGGATTCCAGAGTGCATGCTAATTTGCATCCTGAACTAAGGTGATCTATTTATTGAGGCAATGAAGCTGAGCATTAGATTATAATAATTAACTATTTGAAAATAATTATTTAGCTTTAGTTCAAATTTATCAGTCTCCAAGGAGTAGTTGGCTCTGATTCCCACCTCATAATATTGTTTGGAAGGAGTTTCTAAATACAGATAATAGAATATATTTTTCCTCTGGACTTATTATGGTTCTATTCTTGCATGAGTTTAACAAGGTCTCATAATTAATTACAGTCTCATAAATGTAGTCCTCACAGCTTCACTCTTCAGTGACCATTTCCTTATCTGGAGAAAAGAACTCAAGTGTCATAATTACCTAGTTATTGTAATATTTGACTGATGCAGAAGGCAGGCAAATTACCCTAACAGAAATTTACTGAATGTCTGAAAATTTGATTGCATAATGATACAGGTGTCTTCTAAGCATGGGCATTGACAGTGAAAGAATGCTATTCCTTTCAGACTGCAAAAATGTTTCAAAATAAGTTAGAATGATTGACATGTTCTTGGGTTTGCAAAGTTTCTCAATTCTTAATCTCTCATTCCACTTTTTCCAGCTTGTTTCCTCCCATTTTCAGCCACTCTCATATAATTTAAATTCTTTTTTACTCTCTTCCAAAAAAAGATTTAAAATCTTCCCACATGATACAAAATTATCTATGCAGTATATTCATAGCAATGTAAAAATAGAAAAAAATACTGGTTAGAAAAACACTAAAGAAAATAAGCTACTCTGTTTGTAATGAGTTTTAGGTAGAGTTTTATTCTTTTTAAAATATCTATGATCAGTAAACATGTTTGTGATAAAATGATGATGATGATAATTATGATGGTGATAATAAACACAATAACATAGTGAAAATTACATGAGCTCAGGATTCAAATACATCTGATTTAAGTTTTTACCATGAGACTGTGGACAAGTCCTGTAACCTCTCTGGGGCACTGTTGATACCATTTTATCAAATTTGTTATATAATTCTTTTCTCCAAGAGCTGTTCTGAGACTTAAACAAGACAATCTCCATAAAGCCTCTTACATGACACACATTATTTTCCTCTACAGTAATGAGAGAAGAAACCTCAATGAAAATTAATCAAAAATGCCATCCTGTATGAAAAATGTGATATCCTTGTTTCTGTATAACCATGCAGTCAAAAATGAGATATGAAATCGGAAATGTCTTCTACACTGATGGCATCAGCTCCAATCTAGAATGAGTAACACTAAGCACATGAAGACGAGCCCAGTGACAGATAGGCATGGGTGTTAACTTGCTTTCAGCCATGTAACAGCTTTTCCCACCTGGATCCAGGGTCGTAATTAGGTATTTCAATGGTGTGTCTAGTTTCTCAAAAACCTGGTGAAAATAAAATGCCAAAAGACTAGCAAAAGATACATTTTTAGTACATTTCCTCTAAAACTAATTAATTTAAGGGTCCAAAGGTCTCTTGTGATTAGAACTGGTACATTCTGGCGGGGAAATTGAGTCTCTGATCTGACAATGGGGGAGCGTTATCTGATGCTATCTATGCATCATAATGATTCTCCTCCATAAAACTGTAGTAATAAGGCCAAAATTGTTTGTGCTATTCGAAGAGAGCTAAAGAATAATTTTGAGATTTAGCCATTTGAGGGAATATGTACATTTCATTATATGACTCAGAGTTATTATTTCTGGTCAATAAAAGCAGTATGAGAAGGTTCTAAAAGAGTATCTTTTGCCTAGAAATAAGTTTATTTAACACACATGTTCTGAGTGTCTCCTGCATGTGAGACCTACAGCATACGAAATGAATGCTGCCCCACGTTGATTCTTAGTGCATCCTGTGTACTTTTCTTCCACAGTAAACCTTGTTTTTGATCCCCACTGCCATATCCATGGCCCACACGTTCATCTTCTCTCTCTTAAACTAATGACAATGAACTCCTTCTGTATGCCTTTTCTGTAACTGTTTATGTCTGTTTATGTTTATGTTTATCATCCTCTCTCCAGTACCTATGCCTTCCAGGAGACCATCCAAGCTCCTCCAAACTTCACCTCTGCTTTTTCTTTTCAGTCTTACCTCACCACTTTTAGCCCTACAATTCCACTGAATGTGAAATATGGACATCAGGGGACATGCTGTTTTGACCTTTTCAAACCCATTATGCTAAAGCGTTTGGTCTCCTTGGTGTGTTCCTGGTCAGCTTTTTGCTTGGATAATTTTTTAATCAAATGAATATAATTTTGCCAGGGTATGTCTGCAATATACTAATAAAATACTCATAATAGTTACATTCATTTGAGGAGATTGGTACATGTGTATAACACATTGCTTGAATAATTTTTCTCATTGCCCAAAGATGCACTCTATTAATCACACCTTTTTACTTTTTGTGTTCTGATGGTCTGGGCCTTGCTGAACTTGTGATGAATTCCCCTCCCAAGGCTAACCAATTTCCAAAAATGGTTAATATCTCACCTCCAAGTGTACCTTTCCTCATAAACCAACCAGTCCATAGCCCCCACTCAACCACCTCCCTTACCAGATTCTAACTCTGAACCACCCTCCCACTTGCCTTAATCACTTCACAGTCTGGTACCAGACAACTACAGACAGCCCTATATCTCAGAGCCTGCAGAAATTATTTAGACTCACCAATCCTAAGCCTGTTGATTGTGCTCACTCATTCTTTACCACAGAAGTCATGATAAAGGCATATGGGTCATTCTGCTTCCTGACACCTCTGGTGCTTCTAGAAGTGGCCCTATGAAGGATGATGTAGCTTCTCTTCTTCAGATCTGTAAGCAACAATTATTTAAATGCCAATCTTCTCCTGACCCATTGGCCTCATTGTACTTGAATAATAATAAAAAATGTATGTTAAAACCCTTAACTCCATTTTCAACTTCCCTGGAAAATCTACACAAATTCTCCTTTCTCCCAAACTACATATGACACAGTCTATATCATTTGTTCTAATTCTTCCATTACTACACAGACACCATCATGAAGGTTCTCTGCTGCACTGACATTGAGTGTGATATGGCAGCATTCTTCGGTCTGGCTGTCTGGCCAGAACTTATGCTTACTGCCAGAGCCTGAAATAACACCTAGTCCCAGAATGTCCATATATTTGGGAAACTGAACTGAACTCGAGAATGATCCTTGCCCTCAAGTCATAAATTTGGAAAAAGATACAGAGCACAACCAGTTCATTCTACTCCAGTAAAGTGAATATTAAGATAGAAATAAACACAAGCCATTGTTGAACGTGGGGGATGCAGAAGAGAGCTGTCACCCGTGCCGACTTAAAAGGCTTCATGTTGGTTTGCTCTTGGACTTCAATAGGCAAGAGTACTATTGCTTTCAACAGAGCTTATGGATTATTCCACTATAAATTTAAATTTGTAAGTAGCATAAAAATAGTCTTCAAATTCAGTGAATTTGGAGCTCTGGCCAATCAGACTGGAAGACCAAGCATATTTACACATAAGGAAGAAATGATTGCATCCACTGAATTAGCTTTCTTGGATTCCATCTTCTTACCAGCAGGCCCTGTCTTCATTCCCTCTGCTGCTGCTTTGTCATGTTCACACCAGCCATATGCCTTCATCTTTGGGGAAGAACCAAGCAGTGAGAAAGAACCTGCCATTTCTCTTACACCTTGGACAAGTGATTCAACCTCCGCAAATATTTGTCTGTCTTCAATAAGCTGGCATCAATACTAATAGTAACCACCATTCAGAGTTAGGATAAGGATTAAATCAGTTCATCCATGAAATATGTCTTGCACATACTAAGAGCTCAGTAAATATTATTGTTACTACTCTTACAGTATCTCCCTCAAATCTCACCTCCAATTGCACACATGCTATCAGATCCTTCCTCATCTAGGGCACTTGTATAATGTAAAATCATGACCATATTTATATCTTACCTTTTAAACTTTTCCCAGAGCTTATAAAATGAAGTCTAAACTCCTTAATAAGCCATTAGAGAACACCATAACTGTCCCTTACCAATTTCTGCAGTGTCATTTCTCATTATAGTATTTCTCCAGCCAAGCTGTGCTACTAGAAGCTGCTCAATACATCTGGCTTCTCCAGATCTCCCCTTTGTACTTGACCAGCTCCTACCTTCATCTATAATGCCCTCAGCATTACAAGACACCCTTGCCCAGTGAAAATCACCAACTTCGCTACTTTGTTCTCTTTCATCTCAGTGATTGTTCGCTTGCCATTTTTTCATTGATTTATGTGTTTTCCACCATAGGCTGTGCCAAACTTAGAGCAGGAACAATATCTTTCTCACCTTCATATTGCCAGGGTCTGAAATGGTGCCTGAAAGGTAGCCATGGCTCACAGAATTCTCATAGAAATATGCATGAATCAGATGAGCACAGTTACTTAACATACCAAAATTAAGTTTCTCTTTAATCTGCTAGTTCAGTTTAGAAATTTAGCAAAAAGAGTTGGTTTCAGTACCAATGCCAGCACTTAACCCTTCCCAGTCTCTCCTTCTACCTATATCTAACCCCCTCCCTCCCATTTCCCTTTGCTACACACAGGACAGTACAGATAACTGGATCCCACACATCCTTTGGTTGACTGATCTGTCCCCAGTGTATAAGTGTAAAAAAAAGTTTAAACCTAAAGGAACTGATCAAGGTTCTCAGGTGTTGTGTGATTAAACATTTAGCTGATGTCACAGGGATGTGGTTGGACTAGTGCCCCTTTCTTCTCATTTCAATACTGCACATTACAACTTCTTACAAAGCTCAATAAACTGACTCACTGACATAATGATTTTAGGGAAATATTCAAACTCTGTGATTTAATAATTCACTCATTCTCCAAATACATACCCATTATGTCTTGAAAACATGTTATACTGCATTATCAATAAAATTGTAAATGAAAGTACGCCATGGCTTTAATGCTGGTCAGAGCAAATATGAAAGACTGTATGGAACCATGGAATGCTTCAAACAAGAAACCCTAAACCACAGAGGAAATACTGGACTTAATTGGATTGTTGTTAGTTGTATTTTAATGCTGAGTTGTTCCTAATGGCATGTGTCAGTGGAACTTTCCATTCTCATTATGACATTATTATTGCTTATTTTATGTAAGTCTGTAACTGATATTATAGATATATAAATCTATGTTTTCTGTTCCCTTTAGTCTTCTTAGATACAGTATTTACTAGAATATCTTTCCATTAAAACCTTTCACTACAAGTAACAGTTGATGCAATCTCATTAAAATGTATTTTTCTGAGGGAAAAAATCTTGAAAGAAATGCAAAAGTGTCACAAGTCTAATTTTTAAATAAATTATTACTTGGATTATCATCCAAATTTATCATGTAATAAGCTAATTCTAAATTCTTAGTATCATATACAGTCTTTGATAAAGGCATATGGAGCTCAATGATTCTCATGGCTTGATTGGGATTAGAGCAATGCTAAGAAGGCTATTCCCACAATAAAATTGTTGCTCCTCAGGGTCACTAAATACATACAGAGATGAGGCTGTTTACCGACCACCTTTCCACTCTGTCCCAAAGTCTGAGAAAGATTTTATTTTTTCTTTAGAAAGAACAATATAGCTGAATTTCTTTCATCTAGGTCATTTACCACCAAGGCTACCTGCTGCTTAGTTTTGCTCTGAAAATGTGCCCATTTTTAAAAACTCATATTTGCCACAGGAGAGGTGACAAAGAATGAACCTCGCAAACTTCTAACTACCAGGCACATAACGAACCAAGAACCCAGGCACTATGCTCCAAAATCCATCACCACATCTCTGTCAAGACTGCTCCCACCACCAGTACAGAAGTAGATATCATTACTTAAGTAATGATAAGTAGATATCATCATTTAAGTAGATATCATTAGCCTCAGTCTATAGTTCTGGAAACTGAGCCCTAGATTTTAGGTTATCTCGGAGAGGAGTGGCAGCAATTGCAAGATCTGCTAAGATTTCCATTAACATTTTAAACAGTAATGTCACATGGATTATGTGTCATGCCTCCACAAACCAGCTCCCTTCTCAGGATCATTCCAGTTTGCTTCTAGTTTTCTCTATCCATGAGCTAGTGGTCTCTTCTATGGCTTCTAAAAATTTGGTTGAAATAGACTCATGACAAGTAAAGGTATTTTCTAGTTCTGGACTCTTTATATTCTTTCTTTTTCTTTTTGGTAGCAACACTCCCAAATTCCTTCAGTGAGTCATTGTACCATGACTCTTGTTTTGTGTAATGTGTGGCTGAGTTAAGTACTCCTAGCAGCAGATGTTGAGTCTATTTTAGGCAGACTAACCCAAAAGAAAATAGTTTAGCTGTACCCAAGTCAAAAAACAGAGATCCATTGACAAACAAAATTCTGGAATGTATTTCACTTCAGCTATTAAGAGTTAAATCAACTACTTTTCTTAGTCCTAAATCATGGTCCCTCTGTTGTCCAGAATATTTCAAGTCTATTTCACTATGAGTACTTCAGAGACAGAATACACTGTTCTTCTGTCTATCTATAACACCTGCCCTACTTCTGATACATTTAATACATGTGGAGTAACAGAAGGGTGGATACAGACACGAGAGGACAAACATCTTGTTAGGTGCCATCCTGAATGTAAGCAATCCCCACAGACATTACTCTGCTGCACCCCAGTCAGAAGCAGAGTAACGGAAAAGAGGATAAGGGACAGGTGATGAGAGAGAGGGATGTTTAGAAAATGAGTTAGTGGCTTTGCATGGATACTGAAATGACTAAAAAACGGATATTTTGGTAAAAATTGAAATATTCTTGCATTTCAAACACCATGAAAGAACTACAAAATTGGCAGTAGTGAAGGCACAAATATAAGCAATTAAAAAGGTCAACTAATGAAAAGCTATCTTTCCAATTAGAAAATAAGAAGTCCCACCACAATCTGCAGCACCTCTATCATTTTCTAACATATATCCACTCACTATAGTCCACCTGGGTAGTATTTCCATTCTAATCGTTCTTCTCAAAGCATTGTATGTTTTTTTGACCCTTTCCTTGCATCATATTCTTCAAGTTTATGTACAAATCACAGTCCTCTGAGAAATCTTATTTTTTCTACTCTGAGTTATGAACTTAACACTCAGTAGAGGAAAGAAGCACTTTCTAAGAACAATTGTCTACAGGATTACAACAGTGATTAAGAGACAAGATGGTAGGTTTCCAACACTGTCAAAGCAGTGTCTTCACATTTAACCATGCGTTTGAGCCTCGGTGGAAGAATTCCTTCTTTGTTACATCAATGCTTTAACTGCATCAGTATTTTTCTTCATTAAAACAAAAATATAATAGTCATATTTCTTTTGTTTTGAAAGTGGAAACTATTTTATAATTCTCTTTTATTCTTCCTTTTCACCCCTTATTATAGCATCTAGCAGGTACACAGGTAAGAATATCCTAAGTATGTGAAAGTTTTGCTGAATCAACATACATCAACAAATCAATTGTCTGCTGAGTGTAGGTAGTACTATTGATGTCACAGGAAAAACAGTCTCTTCATATTGGGAAGTCTCCTTCCAAGGATGGGACCATATTTCAAGCAGCTTCCTTTCCATCACACAAAACCTTGTGAACCCACTATTCATAAATATATCCCAAACATACATATTCTGAGATCTCATCAAAATTGCTGCCTGAGCAAAAGTATCTGCAGCCTTCTTCATTCCAAACCCCTAAAAATGACAAAAATATTTTAAAAATAATAAATCTGTAACACAATAGAAGATGTAGAAAACATGACATTCAATTGTCGGAGAGAAGTATAGCTAAAAAAATATGCAAGAGAAGTGACAAAATGTGTAAAGTGATGGAAATTTGCCAGAATAGCCTAGTTTCTGCTGCCACAGAAAACATCTCAAAATCAATGCTACTTGACACACAAATTTAATTCTGCTTTATGCTCTGTGTCCAAGAGGTCTGGTCGGATTCGGCTATACTCAAAGGCCTGGGCTGCTTTAGCACGGAGACACAGCGAAGCTATCAAGAGTTCATTGATCAACAGCAGCCTCATGGCCCTCTCCTGAAAGACAACTGTGAAATGCAGACAAGTAAGTGAAATATTTGGTGACTAGTACTGTCTGTACCACTTCATGGCAAGCTATTTCCTTAAAATCTTTCAGATGATTCTTTGTGGCTTGATTTTAGGAAAATGGCAGACCCTAGCCTTGTAAAGGAAGAGCTAAGGAGAGGACAGCTAAGGAGCTAATAAGAAACCTAATTTTATTGCTATTACACAAAGTATTTGTTCTCTACTCTTATTGGCATAAATTGGTTTCTTTCCATCTTTTATCTAGTACATTTTCTCTTTCTTAATAACAAAGGTATTGGGATTTTACCTTTTCCCTGCAACCAAGCAGGAAGTCCCATCTGAGAAAGAGGAACAAAGCCTTGTATAGAGATTCTTTGTGGGTCCAATGGGTACAATATAAACTATATATTTATAAATTCCTCCTTGATGTATTCACCAGCCTCTTGGTTAAAATGTGTTCAAGGAGTGTCCCTGTGTGCCAGGTAATGTGCCAGGTACTCTGTCTCTAGACACACACACACACACACACACACACACACACACACACACACTGCTCCCTGCCCAAAGCAGAGGAAATAGACAAAAACATGAGGAAAAGTGTCCAAAGCATTTTTACAGAATATTCCAAAGAATTCAACAATGAAAGAAGAGCAGATCAGTTCTGCAGGTGAACACAAAAGTAAAAATCTATAAGGAGTTTATATTGAAAATAATATTGAAGGAAATGTATAAGGTCCCTGTTAGGTAACATTCTGAATTTTAGAAAAATGTTCTGTTAAGTTTTTTTCTCTTTTTCCTAACTGTAATCACTTTCTTTCTGAAGTCATTTTTCCATTTACTTGCTTGACAGAGTAATAGAACCCTATAGGATGCCATTTTTCTTCCTTCCAAATCAATTCCAGTTTGCCTTTTCCAGCTGTTGTGCTGAATTTAAGTCCACAGAACCAACCTGGAGGCACAGGAAGCTAACACAGTGAAAGCCTATTCATTTGACTGCTCCTTTCCCATTTGATAGTTAAGTCAGCTTTTAAAATAATGCTCACCTTATTTGTTATTCTCCTTCTTTAGCACTACCACCAGCTGTACTTTCCACTTCACAGGAATTTTGGTCTATTCCAATTTTCCACTTCTCTGACTCTGATCCCACATTTACAAATGGAATCCCAGGTTACACTAATATCTCTTACTTGCTGGCTCTGAAGAGATCAATATTTCAAAATGCTATATGCTTTATAGATCAGCCACTGCATGCATACAAATACAGTGATATTTGAATCATTATGGTATTTGTAATTACATAAGCTAGTGACCAAAATATGGAAACTATATCCTTTGTGTCTAAATTTCCAAAGATCATTTTGATTGTTAAACCATGAGCTGTTTACATATCTTTTGTTAAATTTAAGAATTTGAAACATGGCAGCAATTGAAGTATAAATAAATAAGCTAAATATTGACAGTGCATTGGATAATTTAATTCTGATCACATCCATTGTCAATCAGACATTTTCTTGGTCTGGCATGAATGTTACCCAAAAGTAGCATTCAGCTCCTCCAGAATCTTTCTGCCACAAATTTCTTCACTTACTCATTCAAAAAATAGTCATTGAGCACCCTATGTGACATGGTGTGAACTATCCTCCAGGAATACAAAGACAAATAAATTACTTCTCAAGAGGCTCTTTGTCCACCATAGGAGATATATACATATATAGGCACTGAAACATAACAAAGACAATGATGGAAACACACAGTACCTTGGAAATGAAGGGAGACCCCACCTAAGAGAGGCAGAAAACATTCAGAAGGAAGGGATACCTATGCTGAATGTGGAAGGATAAAGAGGAGTTCACTGGGCTAAAAGAATTGAAGTCCAAATATTAGAAAGAACAGAGCATGTATATAGATAGGAAGCTGCATGTTTCAATATGGCCAAAATAATTCATGACAATGGGTATGTATTAGATATTAATAAAAAATAAGAGATGATCTATGCTTCAAAAAGATTAGTTCTGAGGGGACAACTGGAAGCATGAAGTAGTCTTTTGGATGATGCTTTGCCTTTATATATGCATCTTATATTTTTCACATATAGCATTCAATTTGATCCTTTCATTAGCCCTGAAGGTGCATTTAATGAAGGTCCTCTTCAATCTGCTGATAAGGAAACTAAGACAGGAAGATATAAAATATGTTGCTTTGACTCGTCATGTAATAAATTACAAAATTAGGCCGTAAGCTCTGATCCCACGGCTAACAAAATGAACCAAAATTTCAATTCAATGATGTATGGGATCAGAAATAAAGGCAGAAATTATGAGATGCAGAAATTTAAAGGAAAGTAAAAAAATCAGTGTTCAAAAGTCAATGTAGAAGAATCTGACATATAGGATAGAAGTTCAGCAGAGTGAGGAAGAAATGCACCTTTAGAGGCAGAAGAAAAATAAATGCTTAAAAAGTTAAAGTCATTAATTTATGATTTGACTTCCTTCTCCTGTTGAGCATTGCCCTTGTCAAAGGATAATGGAGAACTGGAAAATATTTATTGCAATCCTATAACACATTAAACCCTGTGCCTTCTACTTTACAAGTCTTCTCTCATTTACCCCCCAAAACAAAACAATAAATTTCCTTATTTTTTCATCCATGAAATGGGAATGAATCCAGATTAAAAATAAAAAACATGTGAAATGCACACATAGCACTATGGTTCACATACAGTACCCTTCATTCTACAGGTCCAGAAAGTAACCTGGAGAAAGACTGAATAACTTGCCTTCAACCACACAACTAGAGGAAATAGTAAGAGTGTTTTCATTCAAGTATGTCTGTTTTATACCTTCACAATCTTTCAACTAAATAGTGTAAACTCTTGGCTCATGAATACAACTAAGGCAGAACTGATTAATAAGCAAAATACACATTCATAGAGAAAAAGTACTTTTTCTATAACTAAAAATGTATGATTTGATATTCTCCCTCATACCCCACTATAATAGGTTTTCATTTACGAAACTTCAGACTTCCTGAGATCCCCATTAACTGTAATTGTTTAAATAATAGATGATAGATATAGAAGATAGATAGATAGATAGATAGATAGATAGATAGATAGATAGATAGACAGACAGACATCTATGCATTGATATGATGTTACTGTCATGCATAGCCAGTTTCAGGTGCTTTGTATTTTATGACTTTATCTGTAATTTGCTTAATTAACCAGTGTAATGTTAGCAAGCACTGAGCAGGTGAGGTGTTAGAAGTCTCCTCAAGTTATTACATGCTGATCATATCCTTTGATTTAGCAAAAACCAAACTACCTGCAAGTATCAAAAGAAGGTAAAATCATCAGGCTCCACAGAGTCTTCAAAGTAATAAAATGAACCAGTTTCAAGGCAAGAAGAATGACCCCCATTAAAAAGGAGTTTTAAAAATTAGGTATGTTAATACAATTCAGTCTACAGGAGCAGTAGTCAAATGAAAATATATTTAAAGAGTGCTTCTGGCCCCTGTGGTATATGTACCCTGGGAGAGCCATCATCTCTTTAATAACTTTGCTGTATTTCTTTCCCACATTATTGAAAATTGTTTAATGAGCAGTTTCCCTCAGAGAAGGTATCAGAATCTCAGAAGCAGTTGCTATGAGAGATACTCTTTAAAGCTTGATGAAATTATGTTTACTCTCTTACATTTCTTCCTGGAGCGGTTGAAATAGTGGTGCTTTCATTTTTTTCTTTTAGAAATATGTTTCTACTAATGAAAATAATACATGTTTGCAATAGAAATTTTGAAATTTAAAAAGTATAAATAACAACAAATACATAGGTGATCCCTCTGTTTAAACACAGAACTCTTAATGTTTATGCTTATTATTTTATAAATTTAAACTCCTGGGTTATTTTATATGAATGAGATCAAATATATACATGTTAATTGCATGTGTATACATGTGTGATCTTGTAGCCTACATTGTGTTTTTCAGTGATTATTATCCCAAATTGATTTTAAGCCCTCTTCTAACACAGGCAACTACTGCCTGAATACTGCCACATCTCCCATCCCATAGTGGTCTTCATTCCTCTTTACATCTAACAGATGCTTTGCATCATAATCCGTGAGCTTTAAGGTAGCTTCTCTCTCTCTTTTTTAGCCTACTTATCACATGCTTCAGCACAGCCCAGTGAAGACACATGCACATTCAAGTCAAGAAGCCAGGCATCAACTTGCCCACCTGCAATGACTACCTTTCAGGCTTGGAGTTAGCCAGGGGAGTTCCCCAGGTGTCCATATTTCTTATCCATGAAATTGCTATGAATCCACATCACAAAGTAAAACACACCTGCATACTACAATAGTTAACAGGGTAGACCAAAGATTTGTGGTGAATTCTAACAGTAGTAGAAGATGAAGAAAATTAGTACAAGAAATTATGTCAGTAGTGATAATTGTAACATTTTTCCAATACTACTAAGATCTGATTTTGTGTGTGTGTGTGTGTGTGTGTGTGTGTGTGTGTGGTACTGGTTAAGTGTCCTCTACCACATACTTAAAACCTGTCATAAGATTCTTGAGTATAATAAATTTTACTGAAGTTTCACAGCGTAAGTCAATAAAAAAATTAAATCCATGTTTAAACATCACTTTTCCTAGAAAATTAATATTTCCTAAAGAAATTTCTCACTTTTTTTGAAATGAGAACACAATTTTTCATAATTATAGAAAGTCCCTCTGAATTTTTGCATCCATTCCATTTGTACCATTTATATTGATTCTATTCTTTTCTTTTTGTAGACTTTGTTTCTTGTTGCATTCATTTACTGGAATTTTAGTGCATTTATTTATAGATGCTATTTTATGTCATGTCATCTATTATATGTGATATTATAATTAAATGGGTTATTATTCTATGTTGATTCTTTTATTCATTTTAGCTATAATCTCTTTGCATTATTTTTCAAATGATTTCACTAGAAATTTTAATTTATATTAAAAAAAGGAAATATATGGCTTGAATGTGCATCCATTTAGCTATAATTGTTTCTAATTTCTCATTCTTTATGGACCTACTCAAGTGAAATAAATAGGACACACATGTATAAATACCAAATAGTTTCTCTGGTGTGAGAAACTGAAAGTGTAAATTAGGATCAAAATATATAATAGATAATTTGAAATAGGAAAAAAAAGTCCAAGGGGGAAGGGGAAGAGGCAGTGAGAAGGGTTGGGGAAAGGAATAAATATGAGAAAAGGAAAAAACTGAAACAAAGTCTTTGTAAATAGGGAGAGGTGGAGGCATTGAAGGGAGGGCAGGGGAAAGGGGAAAAATATGATCCAAAATACATCATGTAAAGGTACAAATTCCCAATGATGAATGTCATCATATTGTGTATCTAAAATGTACCACTAAACTTGATGAATAAGAAAATACACATGGATTTAATATTTGACTGCTTTACATAAAAATTATAGAAAAGTTTTAGTGTCATACTATAAGTATATTTATTATGCTTATAAACCTTGCAGCCTCATACTATAGTGTTACAAACATTGCCTTAAGTAGCTACACATTTGGGGGTTTATTTTTTTTAAACTAAGAAAAGAAACCTTCCTTAGTCTTTCATATTTGTTTAGATATTTGCCCCTTTTGGTGATTTCTTTCCTCACATAGATTCAAGTTACTGTCGGAAATAATTTCTCTTCAACATGAGCAGAATTTTCTTTAGCATTTTTTACGCAGTAGATCTGCTGACAACAAACTTCTTCAATTTATGTTTCTCTGAAAATGTCTTTATTTAGTCTGTTGACTTTGAAGGACGCCTTTGCTGAATACAGAACTGTGTTGACAGTGTTGCCCATTAACATTCCAGAGTCCTGTTTCCCTCTAAACCCCAGTGTTTCCAAGGAGTTGTCAGCCACTAACTGTATTGTTGCTCCCCTTGTGTAATGGACAGCTTTCTCCATCTGTTTTCAAGGTTATCTTATCTTTAGATTTAAGCATTTTGATATTGTTCTTCACATTTATCTTTCTATTTATCTTACTTGGAGCTAATTGAACATAATTATATATTTTCTACTTAGTTTGGAAAGTTTCCAACCATTTCTTCTCAAATATTTCCTTGGCTCTCTGAGACTCAGTTACACACATCTTACATTTCTTGGTAGTCTCACAGGTTCTGATCATGTTTCTTCACCTTTTTTTTTCTTTCTATATTTTACATTAGATATTTTCTTTGATCCTCCCAAAGTTCACTATTTTCTTCTGCTGTTAAACCCTTCCAATAATATTGATACTCTGGTTACTGTGCTTTTTTTTCAGCTTTAGCATTTCCAGTTGGTGTTTTTCTTTGTCGTTTCAATTTATCTGCTGAGATTAGCCATCTGTTTATTACATGAATAACTTCCTTATGTTCTTGGACATACTTACAGTAGTTTCTTTAAATATCATTTTCTGAACATTGTAATATCTGGGTCATTTCAGGGTCAGTTTCTATCATCTAGTTCTTTTCTCCCTTAAGCATGGATAGCATTTTCCTTGTTTTTAACATGTCAAATGATGTTTTTAGATCTAAACATTATGAATGATGTATTTGTAAACTGTCTGGAATATCTCATATTCTGTTAAATAACATTTTGGGGTGTTTTTATTGTTTTGGGGTCTTGGCATCAGTTAACTTAGCTGAACTCAATTTTTAGACTCTTGCTCCCCTATGATGGAAATGACTGGAATCTCTTCACAGGTGTTCAATATCCCAGTTGTATATTTTTTTCAGGATCACTTGCCATGTCTGCCTCTTGTAGACATAGGTATGTTGTCAACTAAGAATTGGGTAGTTTTCTTTAGCAGATCAGGCATCTCACACTCTGTAGCTCTCTCTCCCAGGTGCTCCCCCATAACTTCCTCATTGTTCTTCCATCCTGGACCTTACTCTCTGCCATTGTATGCCAATAAAGCAGGAGCTTTCAGCAGCTGAGCTGCATTCAAAATGGGCATGGAGGGTGGGAGCAGAGGAGGAAATTTCAGGCCTTAGGCTCCAATTCACAAACCCCATTCTCCTTTCCCCATGTTTTCTCTCAAGGGCTTTCAAATATTGTATTTTTCTGTATTTTAAAGTTATTGTCTGTAGAGGGTTTGCTCCAATCAAATATCCTGGCTACTAGAAATCATATTTCTCTTAAATTCTTTTCTTCTTCCATCACTTCTGTATTTGAATTCCTCTGAACAGTCACTGTCCCATTAGAGAGGAATTATTCCTCATTCAAGAGCATATGGCACTTTCTTTTTTTTTAATTAAGTTTATTGGTACATTTTAGGTATACAATATGATGACATTCATCATTGGGATTTTGTACCTTTACGTGATATATCTTGGTCCTTATTTTTTTCCCCATTCCACTTCCCTCCCTTCAACCCCTCCACCCCTTTACAAAGACTTTGTTTCCATCTTTCTTTACTACTGAAGTCTCTAGATAAAGTGCAGGGATGTCTCTCATAGCAATAACAACTACATTTACTAAGCCTAAACCACTTTTACCTCCCTTAAATGACAGAAAGTAGTCAGAATTTGTCTATCTAGCAAGGAGTATGGAAAAAATTTCAAAAGGAATTAAAACCTGTTTTTATTTTTTTGGTATAAATATGATGACATTTCAATCAGTGCTACCCCAATGTAAGCAATGGTTGGAATAGTTTCCCCACCCACTCCATGCCATTGGTCATCCCCAGGTAACCACTTGTACCTGGTGGATGTTAATATACACCATGTCTGGGGTGGAAATCTTTTGAGAACACAAATCATTTAGTAGTGAACTTACTCCTAAAGTCAGTCCTACTCTAATACACAGTTGTAACTAAAAATGTAGAAAATATTTTTAGGGGGAAGAAAGGGGAAAGTAAGAGTTGAAAGCTAGAATTGATGAATAAGGGGGAGTCAGAAGGTAAGGTATTAAAATATGTAGACTGATGTTCAATATATTCTGTCCCCTAGGAGATATGTTTAATAATGACTTATTGAAGAAATGATAATTTATTCAAGCTAGTAAATGAGAGAGTGTCTTTGTTCATACTCTCTGCTATGATTTCTTTTAAAGGTTTTATTTAACTTTTCTGGAAAAAAGGACTAAAGTTGTGTATTATGATCTCTGCAATTGTCTCTAAATCTTGCAAAAAAATGTGATTTTTTAATTTCTAGATCAAAATGGGTTCAATGTGGCCCCCTCCAAGCCCATTATAAGTCTTTCCACATCTCTATTACAATCTTTCATACTGTTTTGTAGTAATTTATAGAGTTGTCACCTCCATCAGACTGTGAACTCCTAGAGAATGAGAACAGTGCTATACTCATTTTAGACGAATCCAGCAGTAATTATTGCCTGCCATACACAGTAGAAACTCAGAAAATGACAAATGGGTACATGTGGGATTTGTTGTTCCTAAATGAATGCTTTTCTTAGTATGTAAATTATCAGTAAGGGCTTTTTCCCCCTATGGCATATTAATATACCAAATTAGACCTCTATTGTGAATACAGTTTTAATACTAATTTATTGACCACCTAAGGGCCAAGTACCGAGAAGGGACAGAAGATGCAAAAATGTGAGCATTTATCCATGTGCTTATAGCACCTAGGGTCATAGACTCTGTTGTGTATTTGCACATTAAGTAAAACACCAAAGGAAACAAGGCCTCTATGAGCATTATCTTTTATGTGATTTTTAAAGTTAATGTAATAGTCTCAAATTTTGATTTTTTTAAAAAAAATACCTTGTCTACTTAAACAGTTATGGGAAGATACATCACCAAGCAATGCTCCCAGGCTTAGACTTTTCAAGAACTATTTTCAATTTCTACATTCAATCCATAAGTCAATAGGTCGCCAGAAATTTTTTACATCACATCTTTCTGTATTCAATTAATCCAGCTCATTTCCAGAAGTAGAAGTTTTAACACTTCAGTTTTACCATAAATTGAGATGGATAAAGTAAGGCTTATGTCCTTAGCACGTTGGAAAAACTGGTGTCGTTTATTATTTCTTGGATTTGGTAAAATAGTGGATTTCTGAAATAAAAATTTTAGGTTACTGAATTGTACAAAGAAATGACTGGGTGATTTCATTGATAAGCTCTAATCTTTAGAAAGAAGTAGTAAACTCCATGAAACAATGCATTCAGTATTGGAGCACTTAACCAAAAGGAAGTAAAGAAACACATGTAAGAGTTGCAGAAAGTAGAGATGTAAGAATGGAACTAGACTTTTCTAGAGCCAAAAACACAGCAAAAAGCAAAATAATAACATTTACTATATGGTGGTCACTGACCCCTTTTCTTCTGCTCTATGTCTACTAGGCCCATTGTTTAACCTGCACAATTTTAATAATCTCTGAGCTTAGTCCTTTGTCAGGAGGCTCAGCCTCTTCCTGTGTATCCTCCAAAGCTACCAGAATAGAGGAAACACATGACCTTCATACTCAAACTCCTTAACAATTCCATTACAGAGCACACTCTAAAGTCAACTCCCTTTACACATCCCTCCTCTGTAAGCTTTTTAAAAACAACAACAACTACAACAATAATATGGAAGACCACTGTATTCTGGACATAACATTAGAACCTTTAACATGGGCATGTTTTAAAAGTCCGTGTTTCCTCTTTAATTGTATTTTCAGCCCAGGCAGGACAAGTGTGATTTCTCTATCAACTCTATAAACAGGGCCCGGGATTTAGCTCAGTGGTTCCGGCTCCTGCCTCACAAGTGCAAGGACCTGAGTTCGATCCCTGGTAACAAAAAAAACAACAAAAAAAAAGAAACTGTCAACTCTATAAACAATATTATGCAAATATCTAGCAGTGGCTGGATTAATTACGAGTCACCAACTTTCAAGGTAATTCCAGTGTGAATCTTAATACTACCATGAAATCCAAGGCACTTGTTCACCTTTAACAAGCTGTACAGTAAAGGAAAGGAGATGAAATTTGGCACTGCTAGGGATGGCACAACACTTTTTTCATCCAAATGATCACTAGTTGCAACAAAACCAGAAAGCTCTCTGTAACTTTTTTCAAGACAAATGGGAGACTTGTTATGCCTTGTATCTAGATATCTCCCCAGAAAGCCTCATGAGTTAATAGGTGGTGGATTTGGGAGGTGGCTGGGTCATGGGTGTGTGATACTGGAATGAAGGGTATGTGGTACTGGATTAGTACACTAATTGGTTTAGCATAGTTCTGGGTGTGGCTGAATGTATTCACTGAAGACAGAAGCCCCACCTTGGATGTGGGTGGCACCAACCAATAGAGCCTAGACAGAATATAAAGGGAAATAGGGACTCCCTGCTGCTGCTTTCTGCCTACCATGCCATGAACTGTTTCTCCTCTCCCACATCCCTTTGCCATGTCGCCATGCCTTGGAACCGGCTGACCATGCAATGAAACCTCTCCAAACTCTGAGCCAAAATAAAGCTCTACTCTTTTAACTTGTGGGTGTTGGACATTTTTTCCTAGCAATGAAGAAGTAACTAAGACACTTGTATTTCAGTCAAATGCTAATTTTCTGACCCTCAGTGACCAGATCACATTTAGGACTAGTGGAATTGTTCAGGGAAGTTTCATTATGCCAGAAAATAAAATTAATGTGCAATCCAAAACTAAAATTGACTTTCTAGGAGCACACAGAATTGCTAAAATCTAACTGAATTTTTTTTTAAATAAAATGACAGCAACATTAGTTATTTTTTAAATGCAACAACATAGTGATCCTGATCATTTTTTAAAATGCTTTCCACATAAATATGATCAATGCCTATAATTATAATTTATTTTATATTTACTCATACATGCCAAATGGAGACTATATTTATTCTTTTTTATTAATTCTTTTATTGGCACTTTTAGGTATACAATACATTTACATTTCTCATTGGGTGCTCGTACCTGTACATGATGTATCTTAGTTCTTATTTTTTCCGCATTACCTGTGCGCCCTTTACCCCCTCCACCCATCACTATTTACATAGACATCATTTCCAGTTTTTTCCTTTCCTTTCTTTCCTTTCCTCTTGCCCTCCCACTAATCCTACACTCTTGGAACTTTACCTATTTCAAATTATCAGTTATTCTTTTTAATCATTTTAATCCTTATTTATACTTTCAGTTTCTCACACTAGAGAAACTATTTGGTATTTACACATGTGTGTCCTATTTATTTCACTTAAGAGGATGGTCTCAATATGCATCCATTTAGCTATAAATGACTCTAGTTTCTCATTCTTTATGGCTGAGTAGTACTCCATTTTATAAAAAAAAACACATCTTCTTTATCCAGTTTCCAGTTGATGGGCACTTGGGCTGTTTCCAAGCTTTAGCTATAACAAACTGTGCCGCTATAAACATGGGTGCACATATATCACTGTGGTATGATTCTTTCAATTCTTTTGGGAAAATACCCAGCAGGGGAATAGCTGGGTCAAATGGGACCTCTAGCCCTAGTTCTTTGAGGTATCTCCATAATGACTTCCACAGTGGTTGCAACAGTCTGCACTCCCACAAACAATGAAGAAGGGTTTCTTTCTCCCCACACCCCTGCCAGAATCTGTTATTGGTTGATTTATTGATAGCAGTAATTCTTTGTGGGGTGAGGTGGAATCTCAGTATTGGTTTCATCTACATCTCTCAAATGACCAGTGATGTTGAACATTTTTACATGTATTTATTTGCTGCTTTTACTTCTTTGTCTGAGAAATGTCTGTTCATTTCAGGTGCCCATTTTCAGATTAGGTCTTTAAATTTGGGAGGTCTGATCTTTTTCAGTTCTTTATATATTCGAGTTAGTAGACCTTTGTCTGAGGAAGAGCAGGTGAAGATTTTTTCCCACATTGTGGGTTGTCTCTTCACACTGCTGGTGGTTTCTCTTGCTGTGCAGAAGCTTTCTAATAAGAAGAGATCCCACTTGTTTATTGTTTGTGCTAGTTCATAGACAACAGAGGTTTTGTTCATAAAATCTTTTCCTACACTAATGTCTTCGAGAGTTCTACCTAACTTATCTTCCAGCAAGTTTAGTGTTTCTGTCTTAATATTTAGATTTTTAATCCAGTTTGATCTTAGTTTAGTGCATGGTGATAAGTATAGGTCTAGTTTTAATCTTTGGCAGGTTTAAATCCAGTTTTTCCAACACCATTTATTAAATAGGCTATCTTTCCTCCAATGAAGGTGGTTGGCAGCTTTGTCAAAGAGGAGGTGGCTGAGTATGTCTGAAGTTGTTTGTGAATCTTCTAATCTATTACACTGATCCTCAGGTCTGTTTCTTTGCCAGTACTATGCTGTTTTTATCACAGTAACTTTGTAGTATACTTTCAAGTTGGGGATTTTGATACCTGCTGCCATGTCTCTGTTGCCTAGAATTGCTTTTGCTACTCTAGGTCTCTTCTGGTTCCAGATGAAATATTAGATTATTTTCTCTAGTTCTGCGAAGTATATTTTTGGAATTTCAATCACCATTGCATTAAATCTATATGGTAGCTTTGGAAGTTTGGCCATTTCCACTATATTGGTTCTTCCTACCCAAGAACAAGGGATATCTTTCCATTTTCTTATATCCTCCTTGATCTCCCTTTTTAGAGTGCTGTCGTTTTCAGTGTAGAGGGCTTTTGCTTCCTTTGTTAGGTTGATTCCTAGATATTTCATTTTTTTGGATGCTATTATAAAAGGAATTGTTTCCCAAATTTCTCTTTCAGTGAGTCTGCTATTTGTGTGTAAGAAGACTATTGTTTTTTGAGTGTTGACCTTATATCTATCTACTCTACTGAATCTGTCAATTAAGTCTAGAAGTCTTTTGGCTGAGTTTTTTGTGTCTTCTATGTAAAGTATCATATCATCAGCAAATAATGGCAGTTTGACTTCTTCTTTTCCTATGTTTAGTCCTTTTATTTCTTTCTGTTTTCTAATTTCTGTGGCTAATGTTTCCAAAACTATATTGAACAGGAATGATGATAGTGGGCATCCTTGTCTTGTTCCTGATTTTAGCATGAAAGTTTTCAGTTTTTGACCACTTAGTATGATGTTGGCTGTTGGTTTTTCATAGATAGCCTTAATCAGGTTGAGAAAAAGACCTTCTATTCCAATTTTCTGTAATTTTTTTTATCATGAATGGGTGTTGGATTTTGTCAAATGCCTTTTCTGCATCTTATATTTATTCTTTTACTCACTCCAAAAAGCTACCCCCAAATATTCAAACATCACCCATTCATCTATAAAGTTCAGCTAGAAATACTAGATTGTGCTCAAAGTAGGTTTTCAGAAAACTTTTGATTTTTGTAAATCTGTTTGAGCTAATAATGTGTTTCTGTCTACTCCAAAATCTGGGATCTGCAACTTCTATCTTGACCTTGCAGCCCCTTCATATATGGTATTGACTCCTCATCTCCTGGTTCTTAGCGATCCCCTTCTTTACACATTTGCCTCAAATTCCTTTGACTTTTCTGCTGCTTCAAGAAGAAATCATTCTCACATAGAACATCATTGAGTCCTATGGTCTTATAATAAATATAGCTGTCAACTCTATATCTTCAGTTCACAGTTGGCATGGTTAACCACGCTCTCTGTTTGATATAGTCTTGCTTATATGACTTCCAGAATGACATCCTCTCTAGAATTCCCTCCTACTATACTGTCTGCATCCTTTTGATGGTTATATCTGAGGCAGCTTGTCTTTTCTAAATGTACTCACTTCTTTCATGATCTCATCAATCTCAGGGCATTAAAATCCAACCATCAGCTGAAGTCTCCCAGGAGATCACTCTCCTCACTGAGCATTTCCCTTAACCTCTTATCTCCAACTCTCCTTAACATTGCCATATGGATATCTAATAAATATCTTGAACTTAACAAGTCCCGCAGAGAGCCCTTCCCAGTCTTCGGCATCTCTGTGTGGGCAACTCCATCACTCCTGCTGCTCAGAGCCAGTTGTCTGTGCATCTTTTCTTACTCTCACACTCATCAGATCAATCACCACACCCATGCTGCCATCCAAATGGATGCTGAAAACTTCACTTCCACTGCCACCAAGCGACACCTCATGACCAGTCCCTCATAATCAAAAATTCTTCATAAGAAGCTGGTTTCCAATCAAAATATCATTTATAAAGTTTTACATATTTATTACTGTATTCTATGAAAATCTTTCCTGCATTCATTCAGTAAACATGTATGGGGCTCTGGCTACAGTTTTATGCAGTGTGATTCCTGTCTTCTAGCAGTCTAGAGGAAGAGACAGTTCAGTGATGGCAAACCTATGGCATTTGTGTTGCAATAGGCTGTTTATATCATTGAAAGCTCTAAAAGGTTTTCCATCACTGCAGGTGATTGAAAGGTAGCAGGGCGCATGCAGGACAGAGAAAGGGAGGCATCTGAAGACAGTGTGTGACATGCAGGAGGCAGTACTTGGGGTCAGTGCTGGAGGGTGGAAGTGAGTGTAATGGCAAAGTCTTTGCAGACAGAAACAGGAACAGTATGAACAAAGGTATTGGTAGGGACAGTGACTGAGTATGACCATCTGATATAGCTTATACAAATGAAAATATTAAAATATAAATTACAATTAGTGTGTCACTGTCAAACTTAGTAGAATTAAACCCAAGAGTCTACATCTGGGAGAAAAAAAACAAATAAATACATTTCAGCCTGAAGACCCTCCAGAATTTTTGAACTTCTTGACAGCTGATACAAAAATTTATAATCTAAAACATGGCAAATAAAATTCATAACAATGTGAGCAAAGTTAAAAATAATAAGAAATAAAATTAAAATGGCAGTGAATTCATTTCATTGGTATTTCAATATCCATGAAGGTAAATCATGATAGTTCCTAAGGGAAAGGAAAATTTTGCCAAGTACTTATCGCAGAAAGAAATTTCTTACATATAACTTCTTTAAAGAAATCAGAACAGTGTTGTAGGTGGCATTATTCACCCAGCTCAATAGGAAATCATGTGTGAGTCTCAGGAAGAAGTTTTTCTGATATCTCAATGAAAATTTAGTCCCTATCACCAAAGCATAATGGAGTATAAATCATTTTATTGTAGGAGAAATAAAAGTGTTTTTTGCAATATTTCTTTCTCATTACCTCAGACTTCCAGCCTAGAGTTTACTTGGGAGAATAACCAGCAAGGTATATGAGAGTCCCTGAGACTCCCTTTCCAATTAGGACTTTCTGATTCCTGCCCAGACCCCTCAGGCCAATTTGATAGTTTCATTATCTGAGCTCATTAACCAAGGGGTACTTAAAAAAAAATCATCAAACTGGCTGTAGTGATACATGCTTGTAAACCCAGCACTTTGGGAGATTGAAGCATGTATCAATCAGCACTTACTAGAGAAACAGATTTAATGCAAGATATACACATACATAACAATTTACAAGATTGTTTTACAATGACCACCCACAGAGTCAGGTGAGGAAGTGTGCAAAATGTCTGTCTGCCCACTAGAGACCTAAAGATCCAGTCAGAGAACAGGAGCTTAGTGTAGTGTCCCATGTGAATTTGCATCAGGAGGCTGAAGGGGCTGTGATGGAAGGCTAAAGTTCCTGAGCTGAGAGCCAGAGGACGACTTCCAAGGCAAAAGCAAAGACTAGATATCCTCTGAAGAAACAGAAGTAACCCTTTTTTCTTCCTTTTCCTTTTATATCATTGTGGAGACAATCCTCCTTAGGGTGGGTCTCCCACACCCAGAGCTATACTGATCCAATATAGTTGGGTATTTCTTACTCAAGTTGACACAGTCTGTTAACTATCACAATCCATTCCTTGTCAATTTGAGATCAGACACATTTCTTTAAACTATAGCTTCCAGATACAAAGACAAGCCCATAGTTATACCTAACATATCATAACTGTTCTGTATACAAATGGATATGCACTAATTTCCTCCCCAGAACAGAAAGCAAGTTTTCTTTGGATGATGCTTATCCTCAAATTTCATAACTTGAACATTATAAGTTTAACAATATTTAAGAACCAATATTAATTCTATCAACACTATATTAAATCAAAAACATGTTAGGAGAGAACTATTACAATTAAAAACTTCATTTCTGTAGCTGATCACAGGGTTGAAGCTGGTATTTAGAACTACCTTCTTCTACTACCCATTCTGTATTCCCTTGGCATTCAGCAAGCATCTCAGCAGGTCTTGATTCTTTCCCTGGTGGGGTGACCTCTACCTTTATTTCTGAAGGTTCTGGACCATTTGTCATTCTGCCTGGATTGGTTTGTTTTAGTTTCTGATTGACTTTAATAACAAGGTATGGTAATACTAAAAGGCATTCTAGGGGATCTCCTGCACTTCAAGTATATTCTTCCATTCCTTCATTGTGGTGTAATAGTCCAATTTCCCCTTGACAGTCTGGGTTAATCACCTCTGCCAAAACTGTAACACCCTTTTTAGTTTGTTTCCTCAGAAGCATGAGGAGACCAAAATTATCGGGAGTAACTCAGCTTCCAGTTCAATGGTATTATTGTTCTTCTTCCTGGTACAAACCTTACCCCTCTGGAACTAAGACTTGTAAGCCAACAGAGCAAAAGGTCATGGAAACAGGAAGCAAAAATTTGCTAGTGAATTACTAGGGGTAATGGTGGGTGGTACCATTCCCACTTCCACCTCTGGATTCCTGGACCCATGAATTATGGCTATGGGAAATAGAGCACCACATAGTGGATGCTGATTCAAAGCATATAGGGATTTTGAAGAACCTTGACCCACCCTTGCAAGCTATTGCCACCAGCTGGCACTGTAACTGTGTCTTCAAAAGACCATTCCACCTCTATCAATCCAGCCTCTTCTGGATGGTGAGGAAAATAATAAGACCAGTGAATTCCATGAGCATGAACCCATTGCCTCACTTTTTTGGCCATAAAGTGTGTTTCTTGCCAGAAGCAATGATGTGTGGAACCCCATGATGGTGGATAAGACATTCTGTGAGTCCACAGATGGTAGTTTTGGCAGAATTATTACATGCAGGAAAGCAAATACATATCCAGAATAAGTATATATGCCAATAAGGATAAAGTGCAGTCCCTTCCATGATGGAAGTGTTCCAATATAATTAATCTGCCACCAGGATGCAGGCTGATCACCCCAGGGAATGGTCCCATATTGAGGACTCAGTGTTTATCTCTGATGCTGGCATATTAGGTATTCAACAGTGGCTGTAGGCAGATAAACTTTGGTGAGTGGAAGTCCATGTTGCTGACCCCATGCACAACCTCCATCCCTACCATGACGGCCATTCTGTGCATGAACCCATTGGACAATGACATGGGTGGCAGGAGAAAGAGGTTGACCACAATCTACAGAATGAATCATCTTATCCACTTGATTGTTAAAGTCCTTTCTGTTGAGGTCACTCATTTTGGTAAGCATTTACATGAGATAAAATATTTTGACATCCTTTGCCCACATGGAGAGGTCTATCCACATGCCTCTATCCCAAATATCCTTGTCACCAATTTTCCAGTCATGTTTCTTCCAACTTCTTGACCATCCAGCCAGACCATTGGCTACCACATATGAATCAGTATACAGTCGCATATCTTGTCATTTCTCCATCCAGACAAGATGTACTACCAAGTGCACTGCCCAAAGTTTTACTTACTATGAAAATTTCCCTTCACCAGTGTCCTTCAGTGATGTCCTGGAAAGGGGTTGTAATACTGCATGCTACAGCTGTCCACTTTCAAGTAATGCCTACATAACATGCAGAACCATCCATAAACTAGGTCCTAGCCTTCGCTTCCTCTAATAGCTGATTATACAGTATACCCCATGAGGCCATGGGTGGATGCTGGGAAACAGAAGGCAATATGGCAGGACTAGGAGCCATGAGCATCTGGGCAACTTCTTCATATAACTTATTTGTAACATTCCCATTTAATGATAGACTGTCGCTGTCCCTGTACAACTCTATGACTTGGTGGATCAGGTAATACCCATCATGATAGACAACTCAGGTCGCATGGTAACCTGATGTCCCATAGTCAAGTGTTCAGTTTCCACTAAGGCCCAGTAGCAGGCCAAGAGCTGTTTCTCAAAGGGAGAGTAGTTGTCTGCAGATGGTGGCAGAGCCTTGCTCCAAAATCTAAAGGTCTCTGCTGCAGTTCACCAATGAGGACATGCCGGAGACTCCTAACAGTGTCTCTACCTGCCACTGACACTTCACGTACCATTGTATCTGCTGGATCATATGGCCCCATGGGCAGAGAAGTCTTCACAGCAGCCTGGACCTGTTGCAGAGCCTTTTCCTCTTCTGGGCCCCACTCAAAACTAGCAGCTTTCCAAGTCATAGGCCAGAGTAAAACACCCTAAGTGAAGAATGTGTTGTTTCCAAAATCCAAATAGACCCACCAGATGTTGTGCCTCTTTTTTAGTTGTAGGAAGAGTCAGGTGCAACAACTTAGCTTTTACCTTAGAAGGGATATCTCTACATGCCCCACACCGGTGGACTTCTAGAAATTTGACTGATGTAAAACAACCTTGAATTTTGTTGGATTTATTTCCCATCCTCTGCTTGTCATCCTATCCTGCTTCACTAACAAATCTAAGGTGGTTGCTACCTTTTGTTCACTTGGCCCAATCACCACAATATCATCAATGTAGTGGACCAGCGTGCTACCTTGTGGGAGAGAAAGACAATCAAGATCCCTGCAAACTACGTTGTGACACAGAACTAGAAAGTTAATATAACCCTGAGGTAGGTAGCAAAGGTGTACTGCTGGCCTTGCCAGCTGAAAGTACATTGCTTTGAATGGGTCTTATGAGTAGATATAGAGAAGAAGGCATCTGGCAAATTAATAGCTGCATGCCAAGTATGGGTTAATGGAGATATGTTAATCTGTTCAGGCAAGGAAACCACATCTCATACAGCAGCTGCAATTGGAGTCACCGCTTTATTCAGTTTACAGTAATCTACCATCATTCTCTAAGAACT
Source organism: Heterocephalus glaber (assembly GCF_053883595.1). Taxonomy (NCBI): domain Eukaryota; kingdom Metazoa; phylum Chordata; class Mammalia; order Rodentia; family Bathyergidae; genus Heterocephalus; species Heterocephalus glaber. The sequence goes on along the minus strand of NW_028258143.1, from coordinate 23,687,964 downwards.
ATCCATCTTCTTCACAGGCCAAATGGGAGAATTAAATGGAGATGTGGTATGTATCACCACCCCTGTGTCCTTCAAGTCCTTGTTAGTGACACTAATTTCTACATCTCCATGGATGCGATACTGTTTTTAGTTTAACATTTTATCAAGTAAAGGCAACTCTAATGGCTTCCATTTGACCTTTCCAACCATAATCACCCTCACATTACAGGTTAAGGAACCAATGTAAAGATTCTGCCAAGTACTAAGTATATCTATTGCAGTTATGCATTGTAGAACAAGGGAAATGACTTCATGATGGATTTCAGGACCTACTGGACCCATTGTGAGTCAGATCTTTGGTAAAACTGCATTGATCACGTGATCTCCATAGGTCCCTAGTCTTACTGGAGGGCAATAGTGATGCTTTGGATCCCCTGGAATCAGCATTAGTTCAGAACCAGTAGTCCACAAAATGTCAAATTACTTCCCTTCCTCTAATGTACAGTGACATGAGCAAAAGGCCTTTAGAGAAGAATGGGAGAAAGACTAACCATATAAACTTTTGGTGCACCAGGGTCCTTCATCAAGGGGATCCAGCCTCACCTTCATTCAAGGGGTTTTGTGTCTATAAACTGGCTCAAATCCTGGAACTGGTTGAGGGGCCATGATTCCATGTTTCTATGATTTGAAGTAGGTTTCTGTTCACTTGTCCTTAAATTTTTTTAATTATGTAAATTTAATAAAAATTTTGTAGGCTTCCTGTCTGTTTCACTTTTGGGAAAACTGTGGCTGATCAGCCAACGCCATAGAAGCAGAACGATGATCTGAATGTGTTAGACCATTCAGATCATCGTTCTGCTTCTGCTATCTATCATGGTTTAAGTACATGCACCCTGCCTTTGGTGATTAAATGCTGCTATTTGACTCCTGCCACACTGGGATCCAATCAAGCCCATTGTTCTAAGTTTCTTAATTGAGTAACCTTGGTCCCTACTGCAAGGTCTGGCAGACAAAGAAGAGCAATTATAGGGCTCTTCAGGGATGCTGGCCCTCCCCAACAAATCTGTTTCTCAAGGTGTTAGTGAAGGGTACATTTTCTGGATCATCCCAGTGTGGCAGATTAGGTTTGACATAAGAAATCCACTCCAACATTCCTATTTCCCTAAGCCTCTAAATCCCTGCATCAACAGTAAACCATGGAATATCAGGCATCTCTAAGTCATTCACATTGGCTATCTTTTGGTCCAAACTTCTTGCAACCAGCCAAATGAACTATTAGTACCTTTCCTTACTCCATGAGCTAAAATATTAAATTCAAAATTCCTGCTTAACAGGCTCATATCAACAAACTCATCTAATCCCAGTGTATATTTTTGCTACTATTATCCCACATCTGTAAAATCCATACCCATAATTGCTCATTAGCCCTCTGTTTATAAGAGATAGAAACTCAAAAAGTTCTTTCAGAGAATAGTGGACCTCCTCATGGGTCATACTATGTACCTTCCCCTTATGAGCCTTCTGTGATTTGAACCTAATACAGTAGGTGAGAAGGGTGGGTTCTTAGGAGAGTCAGCATTATCATCCTTGGTCAATGCAGAATTAGTTTCCCCAGACCAGGAAAGGCCAACACCACGGAGGATGGGGGTGGGGATGCCTCTGCCACTGTGAGTGGGGAAATCTGTCCCTCTGGCAAAATAATCTCTTCAGAGTCAAGGAATTCAATATCCTCAGCCTCATTAGGATCCTCCACCCCAGTGGATGGGATTCCATTCTTTTCCTATCAGTTCCCTCACATTTATTTCAGATACCCTTTGAGGATAAGCATTAAACTTATACTGTCTTTCAGCCAAACAAATTATGAGAGCTTGTGTTTGATTTTCTGAAGTCTCAGCCCTGCAGCTAAAGGAGAAGAGATTCTGTTTCAGGACACACTTAAAAACTTTTAAATTTTTTATGTCTGTCTGGAGCTGGGGATTTGAATCTTTGAGTTCTTTATTTTCCATTATTAATTTGTTTTCACAGTTAGAAGACTTTAGATTCCCTATGGATATTTTGAACTCATTGTTTTCCTTAACTAGTTTGTCCAGAGATGCCAAGAACAAGCAGCCATCATCATTATATTTCCTACTCTGCCAAAAATATTCAAGTTTTGTATATGGAATCACTAAATTCCTTACATCTCACAAGTAGTGAATTACAATAATCAAATGGATCTACATTAAGTATTACTTTAAATAGTACATACCAAGAGCTATTGGTATTCCCCACAGTATTAGAAGGAGAGACCATGGCATCTTTAGGTCTCATCAAATTAGACAGTCAACTCCAGGAACCCCTAAAGCCATTAAAGAATGTCATCTTTACAATTCTGTTTCTCTAGAGCCACTCCCAGTACCAAAATCTGTATCAGTCAGTGCTTACTAAAGAAACAGATTTAATGCAAGATTTACAAATATATAACAATTTATGAGATTATTTTACAATGGCTGCCCACAGAATCAGGTATGGAAGAGTGCAAAAGACCTGTCTGCTCACTGGAGATCTGAAGGATGCAGTTGAAGGACTGGAGCTCATTATGTCCCTTGCGAGTCCGTATCAGGAGGCCAAGGGTCTGTGATGGAAGGCTGAAGGGTCTGTGCTGCAGGCTGGACTCTGCACTGGAAGCCAGTAGACAATGTCCAAGGTGAAGGCAAAGACTGGAGCTCTTCCAAAGAAACAAAAGTGAGCCTTCCTTCTTCATTGCCCTTTTATGGCATTATGGTGACAATCCTCCCTAGGTTGGGTTTTCTATACCCAGAACTATGCTGAGCCAATTTAGTTGTGTATTTCTTACTCAAATTGACACAATCAGTTATCTTTCACAAGATAGGAGGATCACAAACTTGATCCCAGCCGAGGCAATTTAGTGACTTAACAACATCCTGTCAAAAAAAAAAAAAAAAAAAGAAAGAAAAAGAAAAAAAAAAAGTTGAGATATAGCTCAGTGCAAAGGCCATGAGTTCAATTCCCAGTTATTTTAGTTACTTTTCTCTTTGCTAAGACAAAATACCCAAGAACTACAAGTTAAAGGAGAAATGTTTTATTTTTGGCTCAGTTTGTAGAGGTTTCAGTCCACAGTCCACTGGCCTCAAAGAACAGGGCAAACACAGAGGGGCATGGCTCATGGCAGAGCAAGCAGGAAGCAGCCTCCTTTTCCCTTTTATCGCATGCAGGTAAAAGTATTTTGGGTGATGCCACCCACACCCAGGGTGAGCCAGCCCATTAGCTGCACCTGGAACTATGCTAAATCAATCAGTGGACTAATTTAGCACTACATACCCTTAATACCAGTATTGCACACCCACGATCCAGCCACCTCAGAAAAGCCCCACCTAGGAGACCATTAGGCTTTGGGGGACATTTAGACACATACAAGCCATAACACCAGTACCACAAAAAAAAAAAATAAAAACTGAAAATGATGGAAGGAAGGGAAGGAGGGAGGGAGAGAGAGAGAGAAAGATGGAGGGAGGGATAGGGGTCTGTAGAAAGGAAAAGAATAGAATAAGGACCTCATTAAACTTTATTAAAGAAATTAGTAGAAAATTTTATTAAAACCAACTTATGCCTTTGGAGTTAGATACACTGGCTAATCCTGAATAAAGGAGTTAAAATTTTACTAGAAGAATTCCTTTAGGGGTGATTAAAAGGAAGAGAGAGAGGGAGAGAGAGAGAATACAAAAAGGTACCAGGTAACACAAAAGGCATGAGACTTTTCAACAAAGGCATATTCTCTAATAGAGAGCATTACCAGAGGAACTGCTGACAGGCAGAGCACGAAGGGAGCCAAGCACATGGAAAACAGGATAACCACCCCAGTGTCACTCTATTACTGTGTCAGATACACACATCCCTTACTTAATTACTAACTCTAAACTGCCTTTTCTACAAGGCTCCTCCTCCTTATAAATCCCAGAGATAAGGCCCTGACAAGGATATAAAGGGCTGGAAGAAATCAAACAAGGACCACCAAAAGGAAAGTGAACCTGGGACGCATCCCAAGATAACTCAGGAAGCCAATCAGATTGTGACATGTTACAAATATCCACTAGGAAGGAAGGGCCCCTAATCCTAATAAAATAATAAGCAAAGCCAGGGATGAGGGCTCATGGGTTCCCATCTTCTGCGGGACACCCTGCCTTCTCTCCACATAGCTTGTTTTGGTCTCCTGCTTTTTCCTCCTTACAAATAAATCATCTTCCTTTCTTAAACTCTGTCCCTTGAATTCATTATTGGTACTCAGTTTTTGATTCTGATAGCTGCTCACCCTGTTGTGACAGAAAGCAAGAAAGGAAGAAAGAGGAAGGGAAAGGAAAAGGAAGTAGAGGGAAGGGGAGGGGCAGAAGAGAGGGAGTGCAGAGGAGAGAAAAGAAAAGATTGTGTCAGTGTCAATATTTATTAAAAATATTGTCAACTAGAGATATTTTCTATATTTGTTTTTGTTTACTTTATACATTGTGAAAACCTGAAACCTATTTTTATTTACAGAGGAGAGAGTGACCATTGTTGTAAAAACACATGCCTATCACATGGGCAGGAAGTAGATGGGAAGGAATGAGAGTACTGAGGACAAGGAGCATTCATTCCGACCCAGGGCTCATTCTCATTCTCCTCTTTCCAAATCCCAGCCTTCTTCTACACTCCATCTTTACCCAGCTCCTCACTGAATTCAATACTTTGTCTATTTCCTCAGCTTGCTGGTAGAATTAGCCAGAGCCAGGTCCCCATCAAAATTTCCTGACACCCTGGTTCATCTCACTTCTTCTCAATTCAGAGCACCAAGAAAATCTGACAGATCCAGTTTATCTCCATGAGCCAGTTCTCATGGATCCTATCACTCACTGCTTCTCCTGCCCAACTTTGCTCCAACCGTGACTAGTATGCTAAGAAGTGGAGACAATACCTGGGTGTCTGTTGATAAGGTGAGGGTATTGAGACAGGTGACAAAATAAAGACATGATCCACATCACAGCTTCATGCACAAGAAGAGCCCATTTCAGAACCTATGACATCACAGAAATTAAAGGAAGGTGTGTATTAGTAGAGCAGAAGACTATTTAGCACCTTCTCAAATTCACTGTGAATTAAGCTACTGACAATTTTATCTATGCACAGAGTATATTCTTTAGGGGAAATAATTTATCTCACCCTGTCCATTCCCATTTATTGATCCTTTTGGTAATAAAAACTGTGTTTTAAATACATTTAAAAATGTGTTAGAACCATTATACTAATGTAAGGAAATAGAGCATATTCAAACATATTCTCTTTTTCATTTGGTTCTTAGGTCAAAATAATCTTTTTTTTCCAAAAAATAATAAATCATAGAAGAAACATTTCATCAAAAATGTAATGCAAGGAGAGACCCATTTTAATTGCAAATGTATGTAGTTAACACATATGGAATATTTAATCTCATTATATTTATTGTCAGTAGGTGGCTGTCACTGCAAGCCTTCCTGTGCCCACCTTCCTTTGGAGAAAAAGAAATTGATAGCTTAGGAAACAGAGCTTCCCCAACCAAAAATATGAGAAAAATCAATTTTAGTTTTGATCAAAAAGAAGTCAAAGAACTCTCAGCACATCAGATCAGTATAACTTATGCATAGCTTCACTATCTCCAAAGTTGTTGTTCCAGAATTTTATCCACAAGTACCCATTAAATTACTGCCAAATGCAGCAATAGTGATATGCTTGTTTAGACATCTGAGGCTGTCAAATAATGCATTTATTTTGGAGGATGACAGTGATTTCATTGCCTCACCACAGAACAAATACAATGAACTGGAAGAGTATCGCTGTCTCCAAAAAGCCACTTCAAACCATCTGCAAGTCAAAGATCCTCCTTTGAAACTAATGGTAAGGGGAAAATGGAGTGAGGGGATCGCTTTGCAATAACATGGTCCCATTTTAAAATTGCATTCAAAGAATTTTTATTGTGAGACATGCTATTTGACTGGAGAATAAAAATTGACAACTAAAACAGGAATAATGATGGAGAGAAAATGAGAATTTTTAACTTGAGCCAAATAGTGATGACTGTACTTAGTAGGTCCAGCCTTGGCTATAAGATCTTCAGATCTCATTCTGTCAACATGCCTACCACCAACCAGCCTCTTGTTTCTACAACTTGTTCATACCCACTTCTTTCCCATCAAAGACTTACACTCTAATTGCAAGCTAAGATGTTCTGTTAATCATCTATATCTTGATCAGGAATAATTTTAATCAATGAATTTTCTTCATGAAGAAATCTTCAAGAGAAGGTGAGCCAATCTCAGCTCCCGGGAAGAGGCTCTGCGGCCACCATTCCATGCTCCTAGGGAAGAGAAGGTGAGCTGTGTGGGCACCAGAAGCACTGCCCCCCACGGCAATGAGAAGGCATGTAAATAAGCCTCAGAAACAGACTTCCAGATCACCTACAGCAACCCCAAAGGGAAACGAGATGGAGCACTCTGATACTTAACCACCTGGACTCCCTGAACTGGCAACAAAAGTGGATCTGGAAAAAATGAAATCAGAAATAATTTCTCAGATAACACCAAAATTTGTGCCCATAGTGAAAGACATGATTAATAAATCCAGAGAAGACACAGATAAAAAATAGAGGATCTGAGGAACATGATGGAATCACAACATAGAAAACAAATGGAATCCATAAAACAGATGCAAACAGGTTTCCAGGAGATTAAAAACTCCACTGAAAGTCTATGCAGCAGAATGAACCAAGGTGAGGATAGAATTTCAGACATAAAAGGTAAGATTGCAATTAGTGAGGAGGAAAAGAAAAATTGCTTGAAAATGGTAAGGGACCATGAGAAATCAATCCAGCAGCTGCTAGACGATATGAAGAATAACATAAGACTGATTGGAGTCAATGAAGAAAGAGGAGAGAGTGCAGATGACAGAAAAAAACTGTTCATAGAAGTGATAGCAGAAAACTTCCCAAGGAGGGGAAAAGAATTTGACATACAGATAAGTGAGGCATATAGGACTCCAACTGGCCTGGATCAAAAAACTCTACACATAGGCATATAATAGTTAGGATTCCAGAAACTGAACAGAAGAACAAAGTTCTACAAGCAGTGAGAGGAAAGAAACAAATCACATCCAAAGGAAAGCCCATCAGAATCACAGCAGACTTCTCAATGCAAAACCTCAAGGCAAGAAGAGTTTGGAGTGATATATTTCAAGCCCTAAAGGTAAACAGCCTTCCAACCCAGATTGATGTACCCTGCAAAACTATCTTTCAAAATTGATGGAGAAATAAGATACTTACATGATAAACAGCATCTTAGAAACTTCGTGAATACCAAACCAGCACTCCAAAAAATTTTAGAAAATACCCTAGGAAAAGACAATGAGGATCACAACCCAAAGAAGCCCAGCAGAATGAATCCATTGGGCATGACAAATTAAACGCAAAGGGGGAGAATCCAACAAAAAGAAAAAGTCATGACAAGGCTTTCAAAACTTTTAACTTCATCTCCCTAATGAGTATATAATTCAATCTTCTTATTGTTCATGATCAGTACTTTTCTGATTCTAGTGTTGCACACCTTTCCTTGTGCTGTACTAGCTATTTATCATCTTCTTGTGCCTACTTTTTAATTGGGTTGTCTATTAATGAGCTGTAAGAGTTCTTTATATATTCTGGTCATAGCTTATATGCATTGTAAATATGGTCTGTTTAAGGATGACTTTTCATTTTAATGATGTCATTGAAAGTTTTAAATTTTGATGGAATCTCATCAATTTTTTCTTTTATACATCATGTTTTTTGTATCCTAGGAAGTTCTTGCTACCCTAAATTCATAAACATTTTCTCTTGTAATTTCTTCTTAAAGTTTTATAGTTTTAGTCTTTCATATTTAGGTTCATAGATCCTTTCAAGTTATTTTTATGTATGGAAATAAAGGGTTGAGGTTAATTTTTTATATGCGGATACCAGGTGTTCTAGGGCCATTTGCTGAAAACACTATCTTTTCCTCGGCTTTTGATTTGAGTTTGTATTCTATAAAATGTTAATGTTAAATAATCTTTCAAAACTCAGGGGACCATATATTTGTAGTTTTATTTCTAGATTCTCTGTTTTATTCCAATGATCTATATGTCTTTCCTTACACTAACAATGCCTTGTTTACTGTAGCTTTAGAGGAAGCCTTAAAATTAGGTACTAAACGTCTTCCAACACTGTTTTTTTTTTACTTTTCTAGGTCTTTTGTATTCCTACATAATTTTTAAATTCCAATATCCAATTCTTCATTTATAGCATGTATACACAGACCTGAAATTTTATATATACCTTGTGTTTTCTAATCCTGCTAAATTCAAATACAAGTTCTCAGGGCTCCTAGAGATTTCTTAATATTTTCTCTGTAGATGATTATTTCACCTACATATAAACATTTTGCTTCTACCTTGCCAATCCTATCCTAATTGTGTCATTTTATTGCCAGACTATTTTGTTTGGGGCCTGTGTTTCAAAGTTTAATGGACAGATGAAGAGTAAGCATATCTGCCCTTGTTCCCCACCTTAAGGAGAAAGCATTGTAGCTTCTCCATTCATATAAGGTGTTCTCACTGGAAGTATGGAGTACATGTCTAATCTGATGAGAAGGTTCTGTTTTACTTCTAGTCTCCTGATAGCTTTTACCATGAACAGCTGTAGAATTTAGTCCAATACTATTTCTCCAACTACTGACAGGATTATATGGCTTTTTCTTTTCCTCTGTTAAAATGATGACTTTTGGGGGTAGATCTTCCAATGCTGAACCAACATTGCCATCCCTATAATAAAACCACTTTCTACATACTGCCAGATCTGACTTCTAAGAGTTTGTTTTGTTAAACAAATTTCTCTCTATGTTCATACTTTCTTCTTCTATTATCTTTATCCAGTTTTAGGATTAGTACAATGTTGAGTTCCTAAAATGAGGGGAGAAGTGTTCCTTCTTTTTTCTGCTTTAATTGTTTGATATAATTTATCAGTTAAAATGTTTATGAGCCTACTGTTGTTATATAGGTAGGTTTTCAAGCTAGGAATATACTTTCTTTACTAGGTGCTATTCAAATTTTATATTTCTTCCAGAGTTAGTTTCATTAATTTGTCTTCCAAGGTATTTCTTAGAAGTTGTCAAAATTATTTCAAAAAAGATTTTTGAAATATGCTTACTATATCCTTTTAAATTCTTTAAAATCTGTGGTAATGTCTCCTAGATCTTGATATTGTAATTTTAAAAATGTGTAATTGATAGCGTGTAAAGGATGTAGAGGTCTAAAGGAGCAGGGGAAGTGGGAGGGGTAGAGGAAAGGAAAGAAGGGAAAAGAAAAAATATGAGAAAAGGAAAAAATGGAAAATAATCTTTGCAAATAGGGAAGGGTGGAGGGAGTGAAGGGAGGGCAGGGAAAGGGGAAAAAAATAAGAACCAAGATACTCATGTAATGGTACAAGATCCCAATAATGTATGTGAATGTATTGCATACCTAAAATGTACCAATAAACTTAATGAGGGGGAAAAAAAGAAAAAGATATTTTCATTCTGAAACTTGTAGAAATTGCCCCCAAAAAGATTAGATTTTCAAGAAATTTCCAACAATAGCATTATACATCAGTGGAAAAAATATGACAGACACCTAAAAACTTGATGATAATGTCATTTAACTGGAGGTGCTGTGTGGGGAAGCATGTTCCAATGCTCTCTTACAACCCCATAGTGACCTTGTATATTAGATTACCTACTTTAAACTCAACCCAGGGAGGAAGATGAGGCTTAGAACAACTGAATTAGCTTTCCTGTTTCAAAGGAGCAACAGGCAGTAGATCCAGGATTTGTATTTTGATCCTTCTTAACAGGATCCATAACCCATGTTCCAACTAATAACTACAATAGCCTTCCATCTGCTTTCATAATCCACATCCGCACTGCCATGTGAACATGCTAAACTTCATATCTGACACCCTTTCCTTAAAATCTGTCAATGATTCTCAATCACTTGTGAGCTCCTTAACATAGCCCACAAGGCCATTCATGACTTAGCTCTCCTTTGCTCTATTGGCTCATTTCCTGCTAGATCTTGCATTGACTGCATGGCTTTCTGTTATGGCTTGTGTCTATATGTCTTCCCAAAGCCTCATGCAGTCTTTTTCAGAGATGGCTGAATCTGGAATATGTGATGGGATTAAGGGCTTGTGATTACTAAATCACTACATATGAGTGATTGGTTTGGCACTGTCCTAATCCTGGTACTCTGGATATCATAAAGAGGGCAGAAAGACACTGTTAAGGTTCCTTCTTGCTCAGCTATCTTCTAACCACCATAAACTGTTTCTCCTCTGTCAATCCGTCCTGCCTTGGAGCAAGCCAATTAGGGACTGAAATCTCTATGAACTGTAAGCCAAATAAACCCTTTCCCCTCTAATTTTAAGTGTCAGGTATTTTGTATCAGCAATGAGAGAAAAGTAACTAAGACACTTTCCATGTGCCATGAGAGTAGTAGAATAATAATCCAAACCAAGCCCAACCTCATAAAGGCAACTTCATCATTTAATACCTCAATATTATCTCATTAACTCCATAGCACTTCTAGGTCCAGTAGTGTACAGTAATCTAGGCACTTCTCTTAGGATGCTATAGGAGAAAGAGAAGCTCAGTATAAAAAGAAACTCCAGCCCAGTTTATCAGTGGAATCATCACATCCTTTAAGATTCTAAATGGGAAATATGGTACACCAAGAAGTTCAATAAACTTCCACATCCAACTTCGTGAATACCAAACCAGCACTCCAAAGAATTTTACACAATATCCTAGGAACAGATGTTGAGGATCACAACCCCAAGAAGCAAAGCAGAATGAACCCATCTGGCATGACAAGAAATTAAATGTAAAGGGGGAGAACCCAACAAAAAGAAAAAGTCATGGCAATGACAAGTCAATACATTTCAGTTATAACCATCAACGTTAATGGTCTCAATTCACCAATCAAAAGAAATAGACTGCAAATAATGAGAATTTGACTTCTTCATTACCTATCTTTATTCCTTTTATTTCTTTCTCTTGTCTAATTGCTGTGGCTAATGTTTCCAGAACTATATTGAACAAGAGTGGTGATAGTGGACATCCTTGTCTTGTTCCTGATTTGAGTGTGAAGGATTTCAGTTTTTGACCATTTAGTATGATATTGGCTGTTGGTTTTTCATAGATGGCTTCTATCAGTTTGAGGTAGAGACCATCTATTCCAATTTTTTGTAGGGTTTTTATCATACATGCATGTTGGATTTTGTCAAATGCTTTTTCTGCACCTATGGAGATAATCATATGGTTTTTGTCCTTGGCCCTATTGATATAGTGTATTACATTGATTGATTTTCATATATTGAACCATCCCTGCATCCCTGGGATGAATCCCACTTGATCAGGGTGTATGATCTTCTACATGATACTCTATATAGAAGACCCCAAGAACTCCACCAAAAGTCTTCTAGACTTAATAACCAAATTCAGTCAAGTAGCTGGTTACAAGGTCAACACACAAAAATCAATAGTTTTCCTCTACACAAATGACAGACTCACTGAGAGAGAAATAGGGCAAATAATTCCTTTCACAACAGCATCCAAAAAACTGAAATACCTAGGAATCATCCTCATGAAAGAAATCAAAGACCTCTTCTCTGAAAACTATGGCACTCTGAAAAGAGAGGCTGAAGATGATATCAGAAAATGGACAGACATCCCCTGCTCCTGGGTAGGAAGGATTAATATAGTGAAAATGGCCATACTTCCAAAACTGCTATATAGATTTAATGCAATTCCAATTGAGATCCCAGCAGCATACTTCATGGAACTTGAGAAAACAATCCAAAAATTCATTTGGAAACAGAAGAGACCCAGAATAGCAAAAGCAATTCTAGGTAACACAGACATGGAAGGGTGTATCACAATCCCCAACCTACATCTATACTCCAAACTACTGTGATAAAAACAGCATGGTACTGGCACAGAAACAGACCTGAGGACCAGTGGAACAGATTAGAAGATGCAGAAACAACGCCAGACACACTCAGACACCTCATCTTCAATAAAGGAGCCAAACACCCTCACTGGAGGAAAGATAGCCTCTTTAAGAAATGGTGCTGGAAAAATTGGTCTTCAACTTGCCAAAGATTAAAACTAGACCTATATCTCTTGCCATGCACTAAACTAAAATCAAAATGGATTAAAGATCTAAATATTAAAATAGAAACTCTGAACCAATTGGAACAGAGGTTAGGTAGAACTCTTGAAGACTTCGGTGTAGGAAAAGATTTTATGAACAAAACCTCAGTTGTCCATGAACTAGCACAAACAATCAACAAATGGAATCTCCTCTTATTAAAAAGCTTCTGCACAGCAAGAGAAACCACCAGCAGTGTGAAGAGACAACCCACAATGTGGGAAAAAATCTTCACCTGCTCTTCCTCAGACAAAGGTCTACTATCTCGAATCTATAAAGAACTTAAAAAGATTAGACCTCCCAAATTTAAAGACCCAATCCAAAAGTGGGCATCTGAAATGAACAGACATTTCTCACACAAAGAAGTAGAAATAGCAAATAAACATGAAAAAATGTTCACCATCACTGGTCATTCGAGAGATGCAGATGAAAACAACTCTGAGATTCCGCTTCACTCCAGAAAAAATGGCTGCTATCATGAAATCCACCAATAACAAATGCTGGCGGGGCTGTGGGGAAAGAGGAACCCTGCTCCACTGCTGGTGGGAGTGTAGACTGGTGCAAGCACTGTGGAAATCAGTATGGAGATACCTCAAAGAACTAGGACTGGAAGTCCCATTTAACCCTGTTATTCCACTGCTGGGGATCTTCCCCAAAGAATTAAAAGAATCATACCACAGTGATATATGTGCACCCATGTTCATTGCAGTGCAGTTTGTAATAGCTAAAACTTGGAAACAGCCCAAATGCCCATCAACTGGAGACTGGATAAAGAAAATGTGGGGTTTTTTTTATAAAATGGAGTACTACTCAGCCATAAAAAATGAGAAATTAGAGACATTTATAGCTAAGTGGATTCACATTGAGGTGATACTCTTAAGTGAAATAGGACACGCATGAATCAATACTGAATAGTTTCTCTGGTGTGAGAAACTGAAAGTGTAAATAAGGACTAAATGTATAATAGGTCATGTGAAATAGGAAGAAAAGGGGCAAAGGGGAAGGAAGTGGGAGGGCTAGGGGAAAGGATAGAAGGGAATGGGGTTAATATGAGAAAATGGAAAACTAGGAACAAAATCTTTGTAAATAGGGAGGACTGGAGGGGTTGAAGGGAGGGCTGGGCAAGGGTGAAAGATAAGAACCAAGAGAGATTATGTAAAGTTGCAAATTTCCAATGATGAATGTCATTATATTGTATGACTAAAATGTACCAATGATTAGAATGAATAATCGATAATGCAAAATAGGAAGAAAATGTCCGAAGTGGTAGGGGTATTGGGAGGGGCAGGGGAAAGTAAAGAAGGGAAAGGAAAAATGCTGAGAAATGGAAAAAATGGAAATAAAGTCTTTGTAAATAGGGAAAGGTGGAGGGGGTAAAGGGAGGGCTAGGAATGGGGAAAAAATAAGAACCAAGATGCATTATGGAAAGGTACAATTCCCAATGAGAAATGTAATTGTGTTGTGTACCTAAAATATACCAATAAAAGAATTTAATGAAAAAAAAAGTTCCACATCCAAGCGTAAAACTACACCAGATAAGTTTAAACAATATTTGTGTGCTTTTTCAACTTATAGGCAGGTTTAGACCTTGGATTAGGTTGCTAAAAGTTAATGGGGGCATGAGAATGAGCAAAATATTTTTCAAAATTAATAGGCATCAATAATAAAAGAAAAAATTTACAATTGTGAATGCTTTACTTAATTAACCAAACAGAAAAGAAGCGAAGAGAAGCTATCACATAAGTTATTTGACCATTTAAAGCCATCCTTTTGCCTGCAAATATTACCCTGTAGAAAATAGTGATGAGGTCATATTTTACAGCTTTCTTCTTCTTATATTCCATTATAATAGTGGACATCCATATGAATATTAATGTTGTGGGCTGGGGATTTTGCTCAGGGGTTCTGCCGCCTGCCTTGCAACCACAAGGACCTGAGTTCAATCCCCAGTACAAAAAAAAAATTAATATTGCATAACAGAAGCTCCTTCAAGTTCTCCATGTGTGTTAATCTTAAACTACACAGAACTCCCCCAGTCGCATGCTTTCCCTCTGCCTTTTGTACCTCTGCACCCTCTCTGGGAATGTTTCTCTCTCAGGAATGCCCTTCTTCCCCCTCAGCACTGGGCTCAAGAATCATTTGTTTAAATAATCCTTTCCTGAGCACCAGGATAAGCCAAGCTCAATTCTCTGTGTTCCTAAGAATCTATGCTTTCCTGGGGGCTATTCATATGGTATTTTGCTGAAATAATCTGGTTATGAATCCATCTCCTCACACATGGCTAGTTCTGCAAATAAAGATATGACTAGCTGAGCTGCGTTATAGAGTAAGACAACCCAGGGTAGAATCCTAGTTACTTGCATCCTTACTCTACTGTGATATTAACCTTGTATACCATGGACACCTTATCTGTAAATGAGGAAAAGAACTTCCCCTACTACCAAAAATGCTATACATGAAGCTTTGGTGAAATGACATACTTAAAATCCTGAAACACCACGTGGAACATAATAATTTATTCCAAACAAGTGTTAGGTATACATAGGAGAATCTAAAATTATTGACATGATCTGTCCCATACCAACTTTGGCAATAACTTTTGAGAACTGGCATAGTTAGATCATGTGCATGGTAGTTTTCACAAAATATAAGGACAAGCAAAACAGCTAATGGAAATTTTAGTGTAACATTGCATATAATTATTTCATATTTTTCTGCAAGTTTGGAGTGCTTACCTGCAATACCAACCACCCAACTGACAACAGACCTGCAAAAGTGGTCTTTACCAAACCTTTCCAAATGCTCATCATAGATAGACCCCAAAGGGAGATACTCTCCAAGCTCTTTTATAGAAAAATCAAGATGTATTAAGTGATGCTTTCAAAAAGCTAAAGTCATCCCAAAATTCTTTTTTATTCCAGAATTATTTCTTTATTATATTTTGATGTTGAAATGCTCATTCTTTTATGAAATAATGGTAAAGTTAGGTGACAGTGAGTTTGTTCAGTGTGTGGCTTTTTTGTTTTGCTTGGTTGAATTTTAAGAATCTTATTTGGAAATAAATAGTTACCAATTCATTTTTGTTTTCCTATCCTCCCTTTATTTTCTGAAATTTTTCTGTTTCATGAAATGAAATAGGATTTAGACAGTGTAACTCACTATTATAAGGGTTTTATTAGAATCACAAGTCTTTTCTTCCATCTAAAGGTCAGGAACCTGATTGTCAATTAAAAGAGATGACAAACAGATACAAGGATTAGGTAGAAGCATAATTACAACAGCTGAACTATACTGAATGTTTAATTTATATAAAATATTATGCCAAACACATCCCATTTTGTCTTCTCTACTGTCCTATGAGAGAGGATGTTCATACTTACATATCTAATTAGTGTTGAAACATAATTCAAACTTAAGTCTCTCCTCCTCTGAAATCTATTTTTTTCCATTTAGTTTATTGTTGCATTTTTGATATACTCTACAGTTACATTCTTCATTGGGATCTTGTACCTGTAAATGATGTATCTCATTTCTTACTTTTTCCCCATCCCCCTACCCTCTCTTCACCTCCTTCACCCTTCCCTGTTTACAAAGACTTGGTTTCTATGTTTTTCCTTTCCTTTCTCCTTCCCCTCCCATTTCCTCTATACCTTTAGACATTTTCTTCCTACTTCACAATATCAATTATACATTTTGATACTTATTTACACTTTTAGTTTTTCACACCAGAGAACCTATTTGATATTTACACAAGTGTGTCCTATTTATTTCACTTAAGAGTATGGCCTCAATGTGCATCCATTTAGCTATAAATGTCTCTAGTTTCTCATTCTTTATGGCTGAGTAGTACTCCATTTTATTTAAAAAAACACATACACAGACATTTTCTTTATCCAGTCTCCAATTGATGGTCAATTGGGCTGTTTCCAGGTTTTAGCTATTACAAACTGCCACTATAAACATGGGTGAGCATATATCACAGTGATATGATTCTTTTAATTCTTTTGGGAAAATACCCAGTAGAGGAATAGCTGGGTCCAATGGTACTTCCAATTCTAGTTGTTTGAGGTATCTCCATACTGATTTCCACAGTGGTTGTACCAGTCTACACACCCAACAACAATGAAGAAGGGTCCCTTTCTCCCCACAACCCCACCAGCAGTTGTTATTGGTTAATTTCATGATAGCAGCCATTCTTTCTGGGATGAGGTGGAATCTCAGTGTTGTTTTCATCTGCATCTCTAAAATGACCAGTTATGTTGAACATTTTTTCGTATGTTTCTTTGCTGCTTTTACTTCTTTGCCTGAGAAATGTCTGTTCATTTCAGGTGCCCATTTTTGAATTTGTTCTTTATATTTGTAGGGGCCTGATTTTTTTTAGTTCTTTATATATTCTAGATAGTAGACCTTTGTCTGATGAACAGCTGGTAAAATTTTTTTCCCACATTGTAGGTTGTCTCTTAGCTCTGTTGGTGATTTCTCTTGCAATGCAGAAGCTTTTTAATAAGATGAGATCCCAGTTGTTGATTCTTTGTGCTAGTTCCTGTGATACTGAGGATTTGTTCATGAAGTCCTTTCCTATGCCAATATCTTCAAAAGTTCTACCTAAGTGGTCTTCCAGCAAGGTTAGTGTTTCCATTTTAATATTTAGATATTTAATCCACTTCAATTTTAGTTTAGTGCATGGTGAAAGATAGGGGTCTAGTTTTAAACTTTGGCAAGTTGAAATCCACTTTTTCCAACACCATTGATTAAAGAGGCTATCTTTCCTCCAGTGAGGATGGTTGGCTCCTTTGTCAAAGATGAGGTAGCTGAGTATGTCTGGAGTTCTTTCTGCATCTTCTAATCTATTCCACTGATCCTTGGATTTGTTTCTTTGCCAGTACCATTGTGTTTTTATTTCAGTGGCTTTGTAGTACAGTTTCAAGTTGGGAATTGTGATATCCCCTGCCATGACTCTGTTGCCTAGAATTGCTTTTGCTATTCTAGGTCTCTTCTGGTTCCAGATTAAATTTTGGATTATTTTCTCTAGTTCTGTGAAATATGCTGTTGGGATTTCAATGGGGATTGCATTGAATACGTATAGTAGTTTTGGAAGTATGGTCATTGTCACTATATTGGGTCTTCCTACCCTGAACAGGGGATGTCTTTCCATTTCCTTGTATCCTCTTCGATCTCTTTTTTTAGACTGCTGTAGTTCTCCATGTAGAGGTCTTTTGCTTCCTTCATTAGATTGATTTGTAGATATTTCATTTTTTTGGATGCTATTGTGAAAGGGATTGTTTCGCTAATTTCTCTTTCAGTGAGTCTGTTATTTGTGTATGAGAAGGCTATTGATTTTTCAGTGTTGACTATGTATCCAGGTACTCCACTGAATCTGTCAGAGTTTTTTGGGGACTTCTATGTAGATTATCATATCATCAGCAAATAATGACAGTTTAACTTCTTTCTTACCTATGTTTATTGTTATTTCTTTCTCTTGTCTAATGACTGTGGCTAATGCTTCCAGAACTATATTGAACAGCAGTGGTGACAGTGGACATCCTTGCCTTGTTGCTGATTTTAGTGTGAAGGTATTCAGTTTTTGACCATTTAGTATGATGTTGGCTGTTGGTTTTTCAGAGATAGCCTTTATCAAGTTGAGATAAAGACCATCTATTGCAATTTTCTGCAGGGTTTTTGCCATGAATGAGTGTTGAATTTTGTCAAATGCTTTTTCTGCATATATTTAGATGATTATATGGTTTTTGTCCTTGACTCTATTAATTAATATAGTGTGTTACATTTATTGATTTACATATGTTGAACCATCCTTGCATCCCTGGGATAAATCTGACTTGTTCAGGGTGTATGATCTTCTTGATGACCCTCTGTATTCTGTTTGCCAGTAACTTATGAAGGATTTTTGCATCTATGTTCATGAGGGAGATTGGCCTGTAGTTCTCTTTTTTGCTTGTTTCTTTCCCTGGTTTTATAATCAAAGTAATACTTGCTTCCAGGAATGAATTTGGAAGTATTGCTTCACTTTCAATTTCAATGAAAAGTTTAAAGAGTAGTGACAATAGTTCTTCTCTAAATGTTTTGTGGAATTCAACAGTGAAACTATCAGGACCTGGGCTTCTCTTTGTTGGTAAATATTTAATTATATTTTCAATTTCACTGATTGTAATTGGGGTCTTTATAATTTTTATATCTCCTTCACTTAACTTTGGTAATTCATATGTATCTAGAAATCTGTACATTTCTCATATATTTTCCATTTTATTAGAGTACAGGTTCTCCAGATAGGTACTGATGATCCTCTGGATTTCTGCTGGATCTGTTGTGACTTTATCTTTTCTGTTCCTGCATGTATTTAAACCTTTGCTTTCCTTTTTTTGATAAAGTTGGCTAAGGGTTTGTTGATTTTATTTATTCTTTTGCAAAACCAACTATTCAATTTGTGGATTTTTTGTATCATTCTCTTAGTCTCCATTGCATTGATTTCTGCCCGGATCTTTATAATTTCCTCCCTTGTATGAGCTTTGGGTTTGTCCTGCTCTTCTTTTTCTAGGTACATAAGATTCACCATTAGGTTGTTTATTTTAGCTCACTCTGTTTTCCTAGTGTAGGCATTCACTGCTATGAATTTCCCTCATGGAATTGCTTTCATTGTGTCCCATAGATTCCTGTATGTTGTATTGGCATCATCATTTATTTGTAGAAACTTGTCTAATCTCTTCTTTAATTTCCTCTGTAACCCATTGGTTGTTCTGAAGAGTGTTATTCAATTTCCATGTGTTTGTAAAGTTCTTGAGGTTTCTTATGCTATTGATCTCCAGTTTAACTACACTATGGTCTAATAATATACATGATATAACTTCAATTCCTTTGCATATACTTAAACATATTCTATGAGCTAGTATGTGGTCTATTTAGGAGAATGACCCATGAGCAGCTGAAAAGGATTTATATTCTGATTTTGTGGGGTGGAACACTCTATAGACATCTATTAAGTCCATTTGTTCAAAAGCTTGATTCAGTTCTAGTATTTTGTGGTTGAATTTTGGCTAGATAATCTGTCTATTTGTGACAATGGATATTGAGGTCCCCCACTACAATTGTATCAGTGCTTATTTGGTTTTTCATGTTCCCTAATATTTGTTTTGTATCATTAGGGGCACTTGTATTTGGTGCATATATATTTATAATTATCATCTCTTCCTCTTGGAGTGTTCCCTTTACAAGGATGTAGTGACCTTCTTTGTCTCTCTTAATTAGTTCTGGTTTGAAATTTACTTTATCTGCAAATAAGATAGCTACCCCTGCTATTTTCAAGATTCCTGTCACACGGAGAATAGTTTTCCATCCTTTTACTTTCATTCCATGAGTATCTTTTTGAACTACATGCATTTCTTGTGTACAGCATATTGTTAGATTTTGCTTCTTAATCCATTTTGCCACTCTATTTCTTTTAATTGGTGAATTGAGGCCATTAATATTGATGGTTATAACTGATATGTATTGATTTATCATCATGTTATTTTCCTGTTGTTGGTTCTTTTTTATTTTTCTCCTTCTCCCTTTAATTTCTTGCCTTGCCTGATGAATTTGCGCTGTTGGGACTCATGGAGTTGTGACCTTTGGTATCTTTTTCTAGGATATTGCTTAGAATTATTTGGAGTGATGGTTTGGTATTCATGAAATTTCTCAGGTGTTATTTGTCATGGAAGTATCTTATTTCCCCATAAATTTTGAAAGATAGTTTTGCAAGATACATCAGTCTAGGTTGGAGGTTGTTTTCTTTTAGGGCTTGAAATACCTCACTCCCAGCTCTCCTTGGCTTGAGGGTTTGTGTTGAAAAGTCTCCTGTGATTCTGATGGGCTTTTCTTTGCATATGATTTGTTTCTTTTCTCTATCTGCTTGTAGTATTTTGTTCTTCTGTTGGCTTTCTGGGATCTTGATTATTATATGTCTAGGTGTAATTTTTTTATCATGGCTAGTTGGAGTCCTATGTGCCTCACTTATCTGTATGTCAAACTCTTTTGCTCTATTTGGGAAGTTTTCTGTCATTAATTCTGTGAATAATTTTTTTATGTCATTTTTACTTTCTCCTGCTTCTTCATGGACTCCTATCAGGCTTATATTATTCTTCTTTGCATAATCTAGGAACTGTTGGACTGATTTCTCATGGTCCCTTACTATTTTTAAGAGATCTCTCTTTTCATGGTCACTAACCACAATCCTGTCTTCTATATCTCATATTCTGTCTTCAGATTAGCTCAGACTGCAGTGTATGCTTTCAATAGAGTTTTAGCCTCCTGGATATCTGTTCAAATCTGTTTCATGGATTCCATTTCTTTCCTATGTTGGGCATTCATGGTTTCCATCATGGTCCTAAACTCACCTATTTTTTTTATCTGTTTGTGTTCTAGAGTCTCTAATCATGTCTTTCATTCTGTTTACCATCTCTGTAGTTATCTGGGAAGTTATTTCTGTTTTGAATTTTTCTAGAGCCCCATTCATCTGTTTTGTTACTTCCCCTGGTATCAGTTTAGGGTACCCAGGTGGTTGATTATCAGATTTTTCCACTTCATTGCCCCCAGTATTTGCCTTTGGTGAGCTTGATGTCTGGGTTTATGCCTTGCTTAAATGTCTTCTCATTTTTATTTTTGTAGTTGGTACTGTCCTTGGTTTAATTCCTGGGTTGATACTTTGATATTGCTTATTGAAAGTAACTTTTTTGCTTGTATTTAGAACTCTTATGGGATGATTGATTCTCAGAGGTGTCTTCCAGATATAGCTGGCCTTTAGGTTTTGAGTCTCTAATGACTCTGAGGCTATCTCATTTTCATTATGCCAGGAAAGACAATGGATTAGATCAATCACAACACCTTAGCCCAAGTGATACAATCAGCAACACAATAGCATCAAGCACAGCTCAGAAAATAACAATTTGTGGTAGTTACTAATCTATCACCTTTAATTGTGTGAATTAAATCAAAATCAAGGACCAGCACTACATATGTTTATAGTGAATAAATGCTTCAATATAGCAACTTTACCCTTCAGGCTGGGGACTTAGAAGGAGTTGGGGAAGGATGGATAGATAGGCAGAAGGATAGAGGAAGGTTAGCAGTGAGGCCAGAGGACAGAGGAAGATGAACCAAACTCTAGGAAATTGTTGAAGACAAGAGGAAAAGACAGGATGAAAGAAGAAAGATGAGAACAGAACAGCCTAACAGCAATAGATAGGCCAGAAACTGTATTCACTTTCCTTTAAAATTAATGGCAATTGAGAGAAGGAAAAAGAGAAGAAAAGAAAAAGAAAGAAGAAATCTGAATTAGGGCCAGAATAGGGACAAAATGGGAGATGAAGAACAATGTGGGAAAGCAAGAGAGTGAGAGAGAAAGAAAAGGAATAAAATGGGAAAAGAAGAAAGGAAAAAATAAAAATTTGAAAAGAGTAGAAAAAATAAAAATTAAAAATAAGAGAATAAATAATAATTTTGAGAATGACAAATAAAAAATAAAAATGAAGGGCCTCCTTCATGGTATGTCTCTGCTGTCACAACAGAGAAGGTGGACAGCAGTGTGAAGATATAAGTCAATTAGTCTCAGCAAGCCAGTAGAAGACCTGTGAGATTCAGGCTGATTTCTGGCTGAAAGTTCCAAATTGAGCCCCCTTACCTCCTGCAGGGTTGAACTCTGCAAGTTTCTACTGCAGGTTCCAGCTGCCCTTCCCCTGAAGGTGGGCCAAGTTCTGATGGAAGGTGATGATCCTTCCACCTCAACTATAGTGGTCTGGTGTGCCTTTATTACAGAAATTTTCTTCACTTTTCCAGTGGGCTTCAGTTTTCATCAAGGAGCCTGAGAGAGGCCCCCTTTTTCTTGTTCACTTCTGCTCTATCCTCTGCAGCTCAGGACAATGGCCTTTATGATCTCCTGTGCCTCTGCAATGTGTGCAGTGTGGGTCCAGGTACCTACACAGTCAGGAGGCCAGAGGCAGGGGTGGGGGTGCATTGGGTTGGATACCATGCTTGAGGGGTGCTGCAGGGGTCCTTGTGGCTCCTCTCATTGCTCAGAGGCAGAGTGGGGGCAGGGTGGGGCAGGGCAGGATGGGGTGGCAGCCCCAGCTCCAGGAGGCTGAGGTCCTCATCCCTCTGAAATCTATTTTAACCACCACAAAGCATCACTGAGGTACACAATTCCACAATTATCACTCTTAGTGACTTGAATGAGATGTACAATTGGTACAACTGGTCCTACAGACCAGTTTCCTTGGGCATCAGTGCTCCCCTTGTTTTCTATTTGGAACTAATGTATAAGAAATTGCACATTAAAATGGCAATAAATTGAAGGCTTTTTGGTAAGCATGAAATTTGGTATTTTGCATCTAATATTTGGATACTCTGGATTCCAAAAGAAGCACTACAGCAACTTGAATCATTCATATTTCATTATACGGTTAATAGGGTTAGATAATCTAAATATTGAGAATTCTTAGGCAAAATTTCTTTTGTAGTGGGGTGCTTACAGGAAGAACTGCTGATATTTGCCTTCTAGTCAATAATTTTATCCTTTCTTTATGTTAACATAAATCAGTTTGTTGAAAACTCTCCTTTTTGTCTGAAAGTTAATTCTTTTGTATTGTCTTTTCATATGTTGCTATAATCCATTCTAAAATGAGAAGGAAATAGAACAGAGTGGTACCCAACCCAGGCTTTGAAAGCAGCCTGCTCCACCCTGCTCTGTGGCCACTGGAAAGTTTCTTAATCTCTCCAAACTATAGTTTACATGTTTCTGAAATGGATGTGAGAATTGGTAAAGTGATTCAATGAGACAATATATGAAACAAATATAGAATGTTTCCAGGAATGGGGACAGGCACTCAGTAAATTAATGCTCTTCCTGCCACTGCTGTTGCTGTTACTGTTTTTGCTCATCTTGTAGCCCTCAAAGGAAAATTGTATTAGCCTTTACTGTCAATGCTTGAGAACATGGCACTGTTCTTCTGGGCTCATGGCTCCACTCTGTAAGGAATCTTTGCTCGGTAGTATTGTTTACCAACCTGTTTCCTGTCTGCAAAATTTTGGGAGTCTGATTACTTTCATTTAATCCTCTCTCTGGATTTTTGTTGGCTTTTAGTGAAAGTTGATGATATTTCTGCTAACATAGTGTACTATTAGATTGCAGGCTTCTCCACAGTTCTTTCTTTTTTGCATAATCCTATCTCTATCCCAGGCTTCTGCTTAGATATCTCTTCAAAGAGCTGTCTGTGTCATGTAAGTACTCTGACTTCTTAATTCTTCCCAGGTACTGACAAAATGTCATCTAGTCATGTCTTGACTTTCCTTAGAGGGAACCCTGTCCTGACAGGGAATTACCTAGTTGTTGTGCCTTTCACAATCTTCACAGACAGTAAGCCAAAAATCACCAAGTTCTGTATTTCATTTGCCCAATAATTCTTCACTCAATGTGTGTCTCTCCTCTCACATTTTAGTGAAAGTAACAGAATCTAGACCACAACTTCAACACTTTTCTTGTAAATGTCTTAGTTAAAATCCTATACGTAACTTACAAGTTCTGCTTCTCACCTACCTGTAAGATAAAAATCAATGAAGTTTTCTGCCACTTCATGACAATGATTCTACTCCAGTCTCCAGTAGCATTTTCTTCATTTCCTTCTAAGATCTCATCATCTGCACTTTCAGCACCTGTATTTCTACCAATATTGTGTCCATAATTATTTGAGTGTTCTGTAGTGATTTGTATCTGTAATGACTTGCCTATATATGTTTCTCTTGCCATCTTCCTTCCTTGCTTTTGAACTCTCACCAGAAGAGTCCTTGGCATCAATATTTACGAATGTGCTCTAGGAAATAAAGGCTTTTTCTATCATGATCCTCAAATTCTCCCTGTCTCTGCCCACTACTCAATTCCACTAGAACTTCTACAGTTTCGGACATGTCATGACAGCACCTGATTTCTAGGAATCAGCATTCACATTTTCTTACCATTGTTGAGCTAGCAAATTAAATATTAAATTTATTTAATGGCTTAAAATAAAACAAATTTATCACCTTATAGTTCTGGAGGTCATAAGTTCAATTTGGTTCTTAGAAGGCTTAATTCAAAGTATGGCCAGAGCAACATCCTTTCTAGAGGTCTAGATATTCCAAATGGTTCTAGAGGCTCAAAGGAGGAATCCATTCTTAGCCACTTTCTGTATCTCCAAGTTTTCCACATTACCTGGTGCAAGACTGCAATACTCTGACATCTGCCCCTCTGTCTCCTCTCCTCCTCAGGCTCTAATCTCCCTGTCTCCCTAGTGTAAAGACCTCAGGGGTCACATTGGGCCTGCTCAGCAAATCCATAATCTCCCCAGCTCAAGGTAATTAACTCAGAAATGTGATGAAGTCCTATGATATGTAGCATATTCACTGGTGCTGGGGATTAGGGTATGGACATCTTTAGGAGAGTATTAATCTCTCACAAATTGTAGTACCTTTTGGTATAAATTGGGTACTAGAACCTGATTCAGAGTATGATTTGTAAATATTTTCTTCAATTCTGTGGGTTGTCTTTTTACTTTCCATGATTGAAAGTTTTAAATATTAATGAGGCCCAATGTATATACTTTTTTCTTTGATGGCTATCCATTTGGTATCAGAACTACAAGGCTTTCACAGTATTAGCTCTTATATTTATGTTTTTAGTCCTGTTTGAATTTACTTTTCTGTACAGTGAGAGGCAGCAGTCCACTGTCACACCAGTGTTTAAGCATCACATACTGAAATGATCATGTTTCCCCATTGAATTTATTTAGCAGTCTTGACAAAATCAATTGATTTAACAAGAGGGTATATTTCTGGACTCAAACTATTTCATTGACCTATATGATTAATATGCATGCTAGTATAACATGCTCTGCTTTTCTGTAGCTTCGCTGCAAATTCTGAAATCAGAAATGAGATCCTTCCAATTTGCTCTTCACCAAAACTGATTTTATCATTCTGTAATTCTTGCATTTACATGTTGATTTTAGGATCAGCTTGTCAATTTCTGAGGAAGAAAATCAGCTGAGATCTTCACAGAGATTGTATTGAATCTGTAAAACAAGTTGGGGAGTATTCCATCTTAACTAATTATTTCAATCCATGAATATGGTATGGTTTTGCAATTATTTTAAAACATCTTTATTTCCTTCAGCAGTAGTCTTTTTTAACCAATGTACAAGCCTTCTACTTTATTTTAGTAAGTTTGTTTATATTTTGGTGACACTTCAATAGTGTCACCAAATAATAGTAGTATTGTTTCATTACAATACTGTTCATTGCCAGGAGATAGAGATAAAATGACTTTTGGATGTTAATCCTATACTATGCAGTCTTACTGAATTCATTTACTGTATGTAATGTGATATTTTTGTTATTGTTGCTTTTGTTTCCTTAGGGTTTTCTATGTGCAAATCACATCATTTACATTTAGAGATAGTTTTAATTCTTCCTTTCCAAGCTAGAGAATTCATTTCTTTTTCTTGCTAAATTGCTAAACTAAAAATACTAAACTGAATCAGCAAAAAGTGGATGTCTTTGTTTCTTGATTATATGGGGAAATTTTTCAGTTTCTCACTATTGAGCATGATATTAGCTATGGGTTTTTCATAGTTCCCCTTGATTACGTTGACAAAATTTTATCTTATTCTTGGGTTTTTAAGTGTTTTTATTATGAAAGAGTATTCAATTTTGTCAAATGCTTTTTCTGTATCAATTGAGATTAACATATGATTTCATTTTGTTCCTGATTCTCTTAATATGATATATCATATTGATTGTTTTTGCATATTAAATCAAACTTGAACTTGAGAAAAAATTCCAACTTAGTCATGGTTTATTACCCTTTTTTTTTTTTTTTTTTTTTTTAGCACCGGGCATTGAACTTGGGTCCTTGCGCTTGCACCGCAGGCAGCAAAACCACTGAGCTAAATCCCCAGCCCTATTACCATTTTTATATGCTGCTAGATATAGCTTGCTCCTTGTTAAGGATTTTTGCATTTACAGTCATAAGAGAGATTGATCTGAGTTATTTTTTTCCTATAAAGTTTTGTCTGTTTAATATCAAGATAATAATGGCTTTATAGAATGGGATGGAAAATGTAACCTCTGCATTTATTTTCAGAAGAATTTGTGAATGGTAGGTGTTCATTGTTCTTTTCTAGACTTTACCAGGGACATCAGTCATCTGGTTCTGAGATTTTTAGGGTGTATGTGTGTGGGGGGAGTATTTTATTTCTAATTCAACAGTTTGCTTGTTAAATATTTATTTATATTTCCTACATATTCTTGAGTTAGCTTTAATCATTTGTGTTTTTCTAGGATTCTATCTATTTAGTTTGCCAAGCTTGACATAAAATTTTTCATATTATTCCTTGATAATTCATTTTTGTTATATAGTTAATAGCATTATCCATCCTTTCATTCCAGTTTTAATAATTTGAATACTTTTTGTTTTTCAATTTTCATCAATTTAGATTAGGTAAAGGTTTTTCAATTATATTGATTTCTTCAAAGAAACCGAATTATGATTTGTTGAATTTTTTAAAATTTGCTTTTTTTGAGTGCATTATTTAATTCCTATAAATATGTGAATTTCCCAAATTTAATTATGTTATTAATTTCTAATATTATTTTATGGTAGTTGTAGAATATAGTTTAGTAGTTTCAATTCTTGTAAATTTATTAAGATTTGTTTTATGGCCTCATATATCATTTATCCTGAACATTACCCATTCTACATTTAAGAATTTATTCTGCTGTTGTGGGTTGACTATTCTGTAGATATCTATGCTGTTTAGTTAGTATGTAGTGCTGTTCAGGTCTATAATTCCTTGGTCATCTTTCTAACCATTCTATCCAGTACTGAAAGTAGAGTATCAAAGTGTTCAACTATTATTGGTGAACTGTCTATTTCTCCCTTTAATTTAGCTTTTACTTTACACAGTTAGAAATTCTTTTGCTAAGTGTCTATCTGTTAATTATTGTTATATATTCTTGATGCATTAACCCTGACTTCTCTACCTCAAAACCACTTCACATGCTAAGAGATCATCAAGCATTTTTCTTAAGTATCCTCTTTTATCTACACACTGAATCCAGTTTCATGGCTTCAAACAACATCTCTGCACTGGTAATTCAAAAGTTTATATCTCTGCTCCCAATTTCCAGAGTCATATATTAAGCTGTTA
Source organism: Heterocephalus glaber (assembly GCF_053883595.1). NCBI lineage: Eukaryota > Metazoa > Chordata > Mammalia > Rodentia > Bathyergidae > Heterocephalus > Heterocephalus glaber. The sequence continues at coordinate 23,660,503 of NW_028258143.1, read as the reverse complement.
ATTCTCCATCTTATAAATATTTCACACATAATGGGTTCAAAACAAAACTTATGATTCACTCACACTAAACTCGCTCCTCCTGTTCTTTCCATCACAGTGTCACCATCAACCAATGATTTTCTTAGTCTTCCTTTCCAATGCTCTCTTTCTTTTTCTCTTTTCCTCTTCTACCATAGCCAAATCACCCATAAGTTTTAATTTCAAAGCATACCCTAAATCTACAGTCCCTGCCACCTCTGTTGCTACCACTCTGTCTAAGCCACCATTATCTACCATTGCCATTACTGCAATTATCTCCTAACTGGTCTCACTGTTCCTATAATTATTTGCTTCTTCATAATCCAAGTTTTAAATAGAAATTATTTTAATCATAAATCAGATTATATCACTCCCTAGCTATGACTTCCCAATTGCTTTCCACTGTTTCGCCCTTGCAGTAAAATCCAACCTCCCTACTAGGATGTCAAAGTCTTCCCCTAAGGTAAGCTTCATTCTTCTCTAAGTTTCCTGTCCTTCTTTGCTTTGTTCTTTTCCTCAAATATACCTATTTTCTTCTCTTTTTAAGTTCTTCATACTTGCTGTTGCTCTTGTCTTTGATCATCTGGTACCTTTTCATTAAGTCTCAACTTTATTGTTAGCCTCTATGAAATGTTTCTTCTATGAAAAGTTTCTCCCTGTGACCTAATATAAATAACTTTTCTACACACCCACCAGATACAGCTCCATGTTCTGTTCTTTTCATAGCACATCATGTTATTATATTTATAGTACTTAATCATCATCTTAAATAATATGTTCACCTATTCATTTGTTTTTGTCTCTCCCCTCCCCATACTCCAATTATTGTTAGTTTCACAAGAGCATAATTTTCATTCTATTTGCATTCCCTAAGCTAAGCGTGGCATATAGCAGATGTTCGATACAAACTTGTTGAATAAATGAATGACTAAATCTATGTAACAGGAATGGATGAGTTGTTTATTTTAGAGCCAATATCGGGATAGATGAATTCTCATCATACTCAGTCCATGTTTCTTTACTCAAAATTCCAGGAATGTGGAGCAACAGGAACTGAGGGAGGGAGAAGCATACTGACAAGTCAAACTCAGGATGCTCTGTCAGACAAAGAAAGAACAACACCACAGAACTCAAAACAAAGCTGTAGTCATGCTGAGATTAAAGTTGTGAAAGATTAAGTATGAATGTGAAGAGAGCAACTAAAAATTATAAAAATAAAATCATGAGGTTTAGGCATAGTAGAATAAAAAACAATGTTACTTAAAAAAATTATTCAATGCAGGAATGAAAATTATTCAATGCAATTTAAGAAAACTGAACATTAAGGTAGAAAAGTTAAAGGAGCCAAATAGAAATGATAGGTATTAACATAACAGTAAATTCACTAAGATATTGTAAACATCTCATATGCTTTCAACTTCAATGAAGATGATTCAGGTATTAAAAGACCTAGGGTTATGATCCATTATTACATTAAATTTATACTTCTTGTAAGCCCACAGGCTCTGAGAAAATAAGAGTGAGCACTAGGGAAATGTAAAGCAATTGAGCAAAGTGCCTTGGCCTCCAGCTTTCCTTCACGCATATCATTGAATAAGCACACACTTGAGTCTACGGCATTAGCACAAATGAGTGGCACAATCAGGTAGCTCATAGTTAAATGAACATGAAAATAGCATGATGAGTGCAATAGTACAGGGAAAAATCTAGGACCTGAGGAAACACAGACAAAAACCCCCTTGCTTATTAAGGAATTGATAGAATTTAGAGAAGATTTTCTTAGAAATGTAAGGCATGTATCTAATCCTGAAGGAGGAGTAAGAAAGATCAAGACAATAATCTCTAAAGGGTTAAAAAAAAGTAGTATATTTTCATGGAGTAGGAAAGCATTCCAGTCACAGAAATTGAACATGACTTGAAGAATGAGCAGGATATATAGAGGTCTGCATAGGAGTTCCTAGAGCTACTGCAAGGAATTATCAAGAGAAGGAAAATTTAAGCAGAAATAAATTTTCTCAGCTTCAGAACTGAATCCAAAACTGATGTGTCAAGAAAAAAATCATACTGCTTCAAAGGCTTCAGAGATGACTCCTTCTTGTTTCTTCTACCTTCTGGTGGTGCCAGCAATCCTTGATATTCCCAGCTTTATGGGAGCATGACTCCACTTGCTACCTCCATCTGTGCAAGACATTCTCTTCACTGCATTTCTGTCTGACTCTCTTTCACTAGGCACTGGATTCAGAGCCCAACTTAATCAAGTTTAATATTGTCAGAGTGCCACAGACTGGGGCCCTTAAACAGCAGAGATTTATTGTATCACATCTCTGAAGGCTGGAAATCCTAGATGAAGGTGGTAGCAGGGTTTGTTTCTTCTGAGACCTTTTGCCTTGGTTTCTAGATGATCAATCTTCTTCCTGTGCCTTGATAACATCTGCACAGACTCTATTTCCCCCCATTCTGCAGTTTCAAATGGATGTGCATATTATAGGGACACTATTCAACCTATTATATCTGATGACATGAAACTACAATTTTAAATGAAACTGTCTTTTGAGATTTGGCACTTCTAAATATGTATTCAAAATATTTAGCAAGTGTCATGGTCAATAACACTAATACACTAATGTATGTGATTATATGTGTGTACATATACACATATATATGTATATACTAATTAAACTATATATATATATTAAACTAAACTATAAACCAGCTACCATTTTTTACAAGTTGTATGGGAAACTATTTATCAAATCATTCTAAAATTCTCCAAAATCATTCTGTTGTGATCTTTTTTATGATATGAGTGATGGTGTTTGTCCCAGCCATATTTGGATACAGGAAATCATATCAAGCCAGTCTAGGGACTGTCCCATTGAATGAATATTTACTAAGTCACATGTAGTCTATAAAAATCAAGATTTTTGCCAGGCATAGTGGTGCATGCCTGTTTTCCCAGAACTTGGCAGGGTGAGGCAGGAGGATCACGGTGATTTCAAGGCCAGCCAGGTCTACATAGTAAGATCTCATCTCAAAAACACCAAAAATTCAAGATTTTCTCTTAAAGTTAATAATATTTGTTCTGTCACAGAATCTTCTTCATTTCTACTAAATGAATTGTTATTGGGCAGTTGTAATAGCTCAGTTTTGTAAAAGAACTAAATTTTAAATAAAAATTATTTAAAAATTTTAAATATAGTTTCTATTTTTACTGTTGCCTCTGGGTAATGAGAGATGCATGGCCCATAATACCCTTCTATGAAAGCAAAATCTGTCTCTGTCTCTGTCTCTCTCTCTTCCTCCCTTCCTCTCTCTTTCTCTCCCTGCTGTCCAATGACTGAATAAAATATATTCTGATGGGTCGGGGAAATATCTTTAAGGAAGAAGGAGTTTACTGGGCCTCTGAATCATCCCCTTAACAGGGAACTGCCCAAAAAAGCCTTCCAGAAAAGTAGCTTTTCCAGGCAATGCATGAGGAAAACACAAACATGGGTTATGTTGAGCCACTGATCTTCCCAGAGGTTTTGTGTTGCTCCTGCAGAACAGCTGATATTCTCCTGAGATAGATGGAAAGATCAGAAAAAGACACCCAGTCAATATGTAATAGATGGCAGTGATGAGGCTGCTACCATGAGCTTATCGTTATTGCAGAAATATTATCAGAAAGGAAAAGACGCTTGTGATTTGACTGACATGTCAGGGAAGCCAATATCCTAGACATATTCATGTTTCCCACTGTTTTATCAGCCCTATGTTGTATGACAGCGTGGAATGCCATAACAGAGTGCCACAGACTGGGGGCCTTAAACAGCCAAGGTTTATTGTATCACATCTCGGAAGGCTGGAAATCCAAGATGAAGATGTTTCTTCAGAGGCTGTTGGCCTTGATTTGTAAGTGACCAGTCTTCTTCCTGTGCTTTGCCATCATCTTCCTTCTGTGCATATCCAAATTTCATTTTTCTTGAAAGAACATCATTCATATTGAATAACTGTCTTTATCCACTTACACTACTATAACAAAATATCATTGACTAGATGATTATTAAATAATACAAATTTATCTTACAGTTATGGAGATTTAGAAATTCAAGATCAAGGTTCCAGTAGAAACAATATCTGGAGAAAGTCCACTTTGCTTCATAGACGGCACCTCTTACTGCATGCTCACATGGTAGAAGGAGCCAAGGAGAGTAGCTTGCTCCCTGCAGCACTTTTATAAGGACACTAATCCCACCCAGAAACTCAGTCCCCTCAACCAGATCACCTCCCAATGGCCTTAGTACCATCACCTCAAGAATTCAGTTCCAACAGGAATTTTAGAGGGAGATGTACATTTAAACTATGGCAATTAGGCCCACCTTCATGATCTCATGTTAATTAATTTACCTCTTCATACTAAGAATTGCCAATTATAGTCTCCAAACATAGTTACATCCTGTAATAATTGAGGTTAGGAATTCCACATATGAATCTGGGTAAGGAGCAAAATTCACCCATAACAATCATGAACCAACAACTCTGTCAGAATTAAACTAAAGAAAGCCTGTCCCCTTAGCAGCCTTTTACATTTCTGGAGTGATGATCACAAGTAAGTTAACATCTCTACTTAAATTTGCTCTACAAATGTCACTGTTACACTGTCTACATGGAGACAATGTTTCATTGTGGGACAAAGAGAAAATAACTATGAAAAATATAATTGGTTTTCTCCTCAGTTATGCAACTGAAATGCATGTGATGTAGTAATTTAAACTTGAAAGAAAGTGAATTTCAGAGGGCATTCCTGCTGAGCAGGAAATAAAAGTGACCTCTATTAGGACTCAGACCCCCTTTGATTATTGTGTTGCATCACAGGTGGATATATGGCTGCACTTGTTCAAAGGAAGATTGCTATCTCTGGGGTTCACACAACTATTTAGAAACATATTGGGAAGAGATTTTTTAAAATATATTTTTCATGTTCCAGAGATATTAGAAAGCTAGAAAACAGACATGAAGGAAGAATGAAATTTTATATAGCTTTTTAAAAGTGGTTACATTATCAAAAAGTTACTCAGGCAGCTTTTTCTATGAATAGAATTTATTTTAAAGCCTCCAGAAAGATTTGTCATTGAATGTGAAGCTACTGTACATATTGTTAAAGAGGCCATACTCACCCTGTGGCTTATCCTCTCCGATCTCCTGATGCTGTTCAGGCAGAGGTCTCCTCATTCACTTATCTGCCACAGCAAGGAGCATCAATTCCTACCTAGCAAGCAAAACCTTGAACTCATTGCTCATTGATCACTCTCAAAATGTCAGCTGCAGAAAAGTGATATGTAAGGAGGATTACCTGAGAACTATGTAGTCTGTTCCTCTTATCTAGGTAATTTGCTTTAAAATTTTATTTGCAATATTATTTTTGATTGAAAAATCATAAATGTACACATTCATGAGGGTGATGTGAGTTTTGATAAAAATATGCAATACTGCATAATTAAGTCAAAGTAATTAACATATACATCACCTTGCTAGTCTCTATTTTGTAGTGAGCCATTTGAAATTATACATTTGTGTGTGTGTGTGTATGTGTGTGTGTCAGTAAGTATAGTCACTCTGTTGTGCAGTAGATCTCCAAAGCTATTCTTCCTATCTGTCATTTTGTATCCTTTGATCAATAATTTCCCATTTTCTTCTCACTTCAGAGACCAAGCCTCTGGTAGCCATTGTTCTACTCTGTATTTCAATGAGTTCGACTTTGTTAGATTTCATATGCACAAGATTGTGCCCTTTTTCCTGTGACCGACTTATCTCATTTAGTATACTATTATATGGTGCTTCAGATCCATCCATGCTGTTACAAACAACAGAAATTACTTCTTTATTCATTTATTCATTAATGGATACTTAAGTTGTATCCAAAGCTTGGTTACTGTAAATAATGCTGCAATGAATGTGGGGCGTAACTATCTCCTTGACATACTGATTTTGTTCCCATGGATATATTCCCAGAAGTAGGATTACTGGTCATGTGGTCCTTCTGTTTTAGCTTTTGAGGAACCTCTGAACCATTTTCATTAATGACTGTGCTAAATTATTTTCCCACTACCTCCTCTCCAACACTCCATATTTTTCATCTTTTTGAACAAAGCCATTATCAGGTGTGAACTGATATCTCATTGTGGTTTTAATTTGTATTTGCCTAATTCAAGACTTTGAACATTTTTTTCATTCATGTATCAGTTTTTATATGTTTAGAGAAATGTTTCTTTGGGTCATTTGCCCATATTTAATTGGATTATTTTCTTGCTGTTGAGTTGTTTGAATTCCTTATATATCTTGGATTATCAATACTTTGTCAGACATATAGTTCTCAAATATTTTTTCCATTCTGTAGGCGCATTATCATTTTGTTTTCTTTGCTATCAAGAAACTTTTTATCTTGATGTTATTCCATTTGTCTGCTTTTGCCTTTATTACCAGTGCTTGGAGATTCATAACCAAAAAAATCATTTCCCAGGTGGATTTTGTAAAAAAAAAAATCCTGTTTATTTCTAATAGTTTTACAGTTTTGAACTTTAAGTTTTTAATCCATTTTCAGTTAATTTAAATAGACGATGTAAGACAAAGGTCTAATTTTGTTCTTCAAGCAGACATCCAGTTTTTATAGCACTGTTTATTAGAAAGACTGTTCTTTTCTCATTGTGTTTTCTTGACATCTTTGTCAAAAATCATTTAAATATAACTATCACATTCCTGGGTTTTCTTTCCTGTTTCATTGGTTGATGTGTCTATATTTATGTGACTACTATATTGTTTTGATTACAATCACTTTGTAAAATGATTTTTCCCTTAAATTCTTTTATTGGTACATTTTAGGTATACAATATGTGTACATTAATCATTGGGTGCTTTTACCTGTACATGATATATCTTGGTTCTTAATTTTTCCCCTTACCTGTGTACCCTTCACCCCCCCCCCACCCTTCCCTATTTACATAGAAAGAATGGCTGCTACCAAGAAATCAACCAATAACAAATGCTGGCTGGGCTGTGGGGAGAAAGGAACCCTTCTCCCTTGTTGGTGGGAGGGCAGACTGGTGCAACAACTGTGAAAATCAGTATGGAGATGCCTCAAAGAATGAGGGCTAGAGATCTCATTCAACCCAGGTATTCCCCTGCTGGGTATCTTCCCAAAAGAATTAAAAGAATCATACCACAGTGATGTATGTGCACCCATGTTTATAGCGGCACAGTTTGTAATAGTTAAAGCTTGGAAACAGCCCAAATGCCCATTAACTGGAGACTGAATCAAGAAAATGTGGTTTTTTATAAAATAGAGTACTACTCAGCCATCAAAAAAGAGAAATTAGAGACATTTATTGCTAAATGGATGCACATTGAGGCGATACTCTTAAGTGAAATAAACAGGACACACACGTAAATACTGAATAGTTTCTCTAGTGTGAGAAACTGAAAGTGTAAATAAGGACTAAAAGGTATAATAGATAATGTGAAATAGGAAGAAAAGGGTCAAAGGGGAAGGGGAAGAGGGGGGGTGGGGAAAGGAAAGAAGGGAATGAAATTAATATGAGAAAATGAAAAAATGGAAACAAAGTCTTTGTAAATAGGGAAGGATGGAGGGGTTGAAGGGAGGGCAGGGCAAGGGGGAAAAAATAAGAACCAAGAGAGTATGTAAAGGTGCATATCCACAATGATGAATGTCATTATACTGTACACCTAAAATGTACCAATAAAAGGATATACAAAAAAAAGATGTGGTTTTCTTTATAAAATGGAGTACTACTCAGCCATAAAGTAGGAGAAACTAGAGACATTAATAGCTAAATGGATGCACATTGAGGCCATCCTCTTAAGTGAAATAAATAGGACACACATGTGTAAATACTGAATAGTTTCCCTAGTGTGAGAAACTGAAAGTGTAAATAAGGATTAAAATGATTTAAATGAATAACTGATAATTTGAAATAGGAAAAGGTCCAAAGGTGTGGGGGGGGGGGGAGAAAGGAAAGAAGGGAATGGAAAAATTATGAGAAAAGAAAAAAGATTGAAACAAAATCTATATAATATGTTTTGAAATTAATGTGTGTGATGTCCTCAATTTTGTTTTCCATGATTGTATCGACTATTTGAGAACTTTTGTAACTGCCTACAAACTTGAGGACTGCTTTTTCCATTTCTATGAAAAATGACATTGGAATTTCGATAAGGATTGCAAAAAACCTGCAGATTACTTTGGGTGTGGACATTTTTACAATATTAATTCTTCCAATCATTGAATATGGGATAGCTTTCCATTCATTTGTGGGTTTATAATTTAGTTTCTTTCATCACTATTTTTTAGTTTTCAGTATACAGGATTTTTACCTTCTTGGTTAAATTTACACCTAAGTGACATTTGTTGCAATTGCAAATATGATTATTTTCTTAAATTTCTTTTCAGATTATTTATTATTAACATATAGGAATACCACTGATATTTTGCACATTTATTTGGTATCCTTCAACTTTGCTAAATTTATATTAAAATTAACAGTTTTAGGGTAGAGTCCTAAGAGTTTTCTATACATAAGTTCATACTATTAACAAATAGAGAAAAATGTGCTTCCTCCTTTCCTATTAGAATCCCTTTTTACTTCTTTCTCTAAGCAAATGCTCTAGCTGGAACAGTCAGCATGATTGAAAAGAAGCGGTACCAGTAAGCATCTTTGTTTCATCTCTAATCTTAGAGAATATGTTTTTAACTTTTCACCATTGATAATGATGTTAAGATTTGTCCTCTAGTGTCTGCATTGTGTTGAGGTATAGTCACTCCATACTTAGTCTCTTGAGAACTTTTTTATTGTTCTTCATAAATTTCATAAATGCTTTTCCTGCATAATTTGAGATAATCATATGATACCTTTCAATTTGTTAACATGGAATACCACATTTATTGATTTGCTTATGAACCATACATGTGTTCCAGAGTTAAAGTCACTATTGATCAAGGTAATGATTCTTTTAATGTGCTATTGAATTTAGCTCCCTAATATTTTGTTGAGAGTTGTACATTTGTTTGCATCAGGGATATTGATCTATAATTTTCTTTTTTTGTAATTCCTTTTGTTGGCCTTGGTATCAGAGTAAAGTTGGCCTCATAGAATAAGTTTGGAAGTATTCCCTCTAGTTCATTCTTGGACGAGCTTTGATGAAAAATTGGTATTAATTTTGTTTAAAATGTTTGGTAGAATTCAGCAGTGAAGCCAACTGATCCTGGGCTTTTCTTTGGTGGGTGACATTTTATTATTGATTGAATCTCATTATTCATTATTGGTCTATTCATATTTTCTGTTTCTTTGTGAGTCAGTCTTAGTAGATCTCTAGGAATTTATCTATTTCTTCTAGATTACACACTTTTTAGCATATAACATTTCTTAACAATTTTTTGTATTTTGGAGGTATGAGATATAATGTCTGTTTTTTTTTACTTTTGATCTCATTTATTCAAATCTTTGCTTTTCTTCCTAAACTAGAGTTTTCTGTACCTTAAAAGTAACTCTTAGTTTTGCTTATTTTTTTGTTGGTTTTCTAGTGTCTATTTCACGTATTGCTGCTCTAATCCTTGTTATTTTCTTTCTTCTGCCAACTTTGGCCTAAATTTGTTCCCCTTTTTCTGGCTCTTTGAAGTATAACATTAAACTGTGAACTTTCTTCCTTTGTGAATCAGGTATTTATTGCTATAAAATTCCTTCTCGGAACTGCTTTTGCTGAATTCTATAAGTTTTGGTACACTATGTTTCTATTTTCATTTGTCTCCAAGTACTTTTTAAATTTTTTTCTGTGACCCATTGTTTGTATAGAATATTGGTTAGTTTTCATGTGTTTGGATGACTTCCAAGATCTCTCCTATAGCTGATTTCTAGTTTCATGACATTGCAAATCTGAAAAGATAATTTAAATGAGTTTCATCTTCCTAAACTTGATGATTTGTTTTTTTGAGCATGATCAATGAAAGATATTCCCTGCATAAAGGAGACTGCCCTCCACTCTGCTCACAGAGCCTTCCCTTTCCTCATTGGTGTAGGCAGCTCTGTGGAAGGCACCGAAAGACAGCACCTCCAAGTGATGCAGCTATTAGACCCTGGAGTACTTCAGAGAAGATGTGATTGGAAGAGGTAGTCTGTTCATAATAAAAATTCTGAATATTAAATCTCACTTGACAAGAAACAAATTTCATTCCTATTTTCCTGCACATTCTGTGTAAGACCTGAAATTGTCCATCGTGCACAAAGCACAGTGAAAACCTTGGAGAGTGTCTTTGGCAGTTGAGATCGCTGCGTGGTCCAGAGAACGCTGCAGTGTCAGGAGTGATGATGTAATCTGCATTAAATAAATAGTTGAGTAATGGAAGATGATGCAAGGTCTACATTAATTCATTATAATAATGACTTCTACAAAAGTTTAATATTATGTATAATTATAGAAGATATCAAGCTATGCACAAAATGGTGTACTTGACAAGACAAGGTAGTACCTGGACCCTCTGAAGAATCTTCATATGCACTGGTTGTACCATAAATGAATAAGCAAATAATTCTTTTCTACCTGCTGACCAAAAGTATTCATCAATAAATAGCTACACTGCACATGGGCTCATGAATTTTGAGTTACACCTTTATTGTTATTTTTGTTATTGGAAATTAGAATTCAGGTAGATGTAGGGAAAAGTGAGGATTTCCAGGGTAAGTGGCACACTCTGTAACAGTTTTCATAGAAGTATATTCCTGTATAAATGGCAGGATAATGTGCTTAGATTTTAAGTAGACTCTATATTTTAAAGCAACTTTAAGTTTACAGAAACCCAAGCAGAAAGTAGCATTCCCAGGCACCTCTTCCCTGCAAGTACATCATCTCTCCCACTCTGCATTGGTGTGATACATTTGATGCAGTAAAAGAGCCAACAGTGGCATGTTTTTAGTTGCCACGGTCTACTTTACAGTAGTGTGTTCTTTGTGTGATGTGTATTCTATGGATTCTGACAAATATATAATGACAAATATCCAACATTGTCATATCAAACAGAATAGTTTCACTACTCCAACAATGTACTTTTTTTGCTTTATTTTTATTAGTACATATTTGTCATACATATTGATCACAAACTTGGACCTATATATAATATACCTCAACTCTTTTTCCCATTATCTTCCCCACCTGCCTCCTCTCATTTATAAAAACTTTGTTTCCATACTTTTCCTTCCATTCTCTTTTCTTCCCTTTTCCCTTCCTTCCCTTTTCTCCCCTGCTGTGTTCCCCTCCCCATTTTAACATGTTCCTCCTATTTCCCAATATCTATCTTCCATTAAGCTCCCATTTTAGCCTTTGGATTTCTCACACAAAAGAAACAATGCTACATTTAAACCTTGGTGTCCCACTTATTTCACTTAAAATCATGGTCTTGAGGTGCTGAAGAAATACAAACAGCAAATAAATAAATATATATATATATATATAAAAATGTTCAACATCACTAGTCATTCAAGAAATGCAAATTAAACAAACAATGAGATTCCATTTCACCCCCCAAAAGAATGGCTATCATCAAGAAATCAACCAATAACAAATGCTGGTGAGGGTGTGGGGAAAAAAGAACACTTCTCCACTGATGATGAGAGTGTAAAGTGATACAACCACTATGGAAATCAGTATGGAGATTCCTCAAAAACTAAAGCTAGAAGTTCCATTTGATCCAGCTCTTCTTCTTCTAGGTATCTTCCTGAAAGAGTTAAAAGCATCATACCACAGCTATATATGCATACTCATGTTCATAGCAGCACATTGTACAAAAGCTAAATCATAAAAACAGTCCATATGCCCATCGACAGATGAATGAATAAAAAGAAATGTGATATTTATACACAATGGAATACTACTCTTCCATAAAGAAGGGTAAACTTGAGTTTTTTGTAACAATGTACTTGTCAAAATAAACTTTTTACCACAAAATAATGTCACATTTACAGAAAGTTATAAACATATGATACACCCCATTTTCCCTAATATTAATGTCTTACATAACCATGGTACATGTACCTAATATAAGAATTTAGCATTGGGACAATACTATTCACTGAACTTCAGACTTTTCTTTATTTCCTAGTTGGTATTATTTTTAGAAAAAATATTCTTTTTTTATTCCAGGATCCTTGACGGCATGTCATCATCATGTCTTCTCAGTCTCCTACTGTTTGAGACAGTTTCCCAATCATTATTTTTCATGACCATGGCACTTCTGAAGAAGAATGGTCAGATATTTCATAGAATGCCCCTCAAACTTGGTTTGCCTCATATTTTCTAATCAGACTGATGTCTGATACATGTTTAAATTAAATTGTTTATGTAGATTAGAGTGTAGAAAAGAGTTTGCCATGTCCCAGGCAAACTAGATATTGACCTGCTGAGGACTATTGATGCCAAAGCCCATGCTCTCAAGCAAACAGAAAGCAAAGAGCAATCTCCTTTCTCCCCAGTTTCCTGTAGACCTCTGCACACTCCTCAATCCTGACGAGATGCTCTTGTCCTCGATCAAGTTCATACACCCTGCCTTCTCCAACCACAATGCCCTTCATTCTCTTCACTGCTGAGTGCATGAGCCTCCCATTCTTAAACAAAAGTTAATTCCTCACTCTTTTTGTAGATGATTTCATTTCTCAATTTTTAAATTATTACATTAATAGTACAAATTTATAGGATATTATGTGATAAGCCCATACACATATTTGGTGTACAGTGATCAAATCAAGATGGTTAACATGTGCATCTCCTTAAACATCTTTTTTAAATGTTTGATTAGCACATAACAATTGTAGGTATCAATGGGGTAGAGTGTATCATCTCAAAACATGTATACAATACTGATCACATCAGGGAAATTAACATTTTTATCTCATCATTACTTTGTGTTTGAAGTTTCCGGGTGCCTATTTTCTAGTTATTCATGAAACATGTAATAGATTATTGTGAACAGTATTCTCCCCAATGTGCTATACAACATAGAAACATATTGTTTCTATCTAATTGTGTCTGCTACCCATTATCTAACCTCCTTCCACCCTGCCCTCCACCTTTCCCCATCGCTAGCAATCTTGATGACATTCTCCTCCAATCTTCCTCTACACACATTTGATCTGCAAGTGGCCTTTAGCAGAGCCTTATTTGTGAAGGCTCTTTTATAGTTGGGAATCTCTGGTGATTTCACATATTGTTACCAATACTTTCTTTATTTTCTCATTTAGATTACAAATCAGATGTGCACAGGAATGTTCTGATTCGTTTTTATCATTTCTCCACTCTGCCAGTTCATCTTGACTGCCACTTTGATTGGAGTAAGAGACTCCTAGAGAGGGGACTGGCTTGTGAGGGTATTAACCTGCTCAATGCGTTCTTACTGATGGGTTAATGCAGTGCAGAGCCCAGTTAGAGTAAGTAGGCATTTCGGGGCTTGGCCTTGGAAACAATATTTGGTTCCTGCTCCTATATCTCTCAGCCATTCTTCTGCTGTCTTCTTCCTTGATCCCATAAATTAGGCAGGATTTTCCCTCCATACTCTTCACCACCTTGTTTCTGCTTTGTAGTCAGCTGACTGTGGACTGAAACTTCGGAAACCTCGAGCCAAGTAAACCTCCTCTCATTTAAGTTGTGTGTCAGGAATTTTGGCCATAGGGTATGAAAGCTAATATATTCACAGTGCTTAGCTTAGTGCTAACAACTTTTAAATAAACAATTGCAAAATGACTGTAGAAAGTAGTAAGAGATCTTACATCATTAAGGAAACTGAAATTATATCAGATAAAAAATTTTAAGAAGACATTATTCCTGTATAAATTTTTATTCTGCTACATTTCCTACAGTGATTTCTTTTATTTTGCAGAAGTACAAGAGTAAAATGTTATGGGAATTTCCCAAAAAACTAATTATCTTTTACTCATCAATTTGTTTACTTATTCAATGTGTACGCCTCTTAGTCATTTCTCTGCCACTGGGATAAAATATTCAACAACCCACAACTTAAAGGAGGCAAAAAAAAATTTTGGCTCACAGTTTCATTCTGTGGTAAGCTGGCTCTAGCAGAGGGCCGTGGCAGAGGAAAAGGTACTCAGCTCATGGCAGACAGGAAGCAGAGAGAGAAAAAGGAGGAGCTGGGAACAAGAATACATCCTTCCAGGTTACACCCCCCGGTGAGCCACATTTACCAGGCCCCACCTCCTGACAGGAAGTCAGCTATCAGGCCCCATGATCCAGCCACCTTCCAAACACAGGAGTCTTTGGGGGAACATTTTAAATCTAAACCACAACAGCGATGACTGAGCACTTATGATAAATTAGACACCAGGTAAAAGACAAGAGTTTTATCAAAATGCTCTCTGTATTGTTGGGAAAGAAGGATCAGGAAACTTAACAAACAGCACAAGGGGATGAAAATGGAGATGTGGGGAGGAAGAAAAGGAGAAGGAGAAAATATATGCATGTGTTCATTATTGGATTTTTATTGTGTGGTGTTAAAGTACATTTATTTCATTCTTACTCACTTTTCACCTCTTATAGTAGCCACATTCTCTGAAACTTATGAATGTATTGGGCACATTAATTATCATTTGCATTCTAAAATAAAGAACAGTTCACATGTGAAATAAAGAGAGTTGGATGGAACTCAAACACAAGTCAGTTTTACATGAAGAGTTTATAATACTTATTTCTCTTATATTAATATTTCATAAGATCATTTATTTGGGAAAGGAAGAGTCACAAATTAAACATAAACAGCTCATCAAAATTTGATAATTAGAATATGCTTTGATTGTAATTACTCTTTGAGCGAAGTCTGTCCATGATGCTTGGTTCTATCAGATATACTACATGACAACAGGCCAGAGTCAGTCCCACTGATCCACCTGCAGAAGGTACAAGCTCATTAGATGTATGGCATCAACCACTCTCAGTTCTATGCTGTGAGTTGGGGAGCCACAGTCAGTCTGATGTAGAAACGAGCTTGCAATGGAGGAACCAAGTATTTAGTCCCATTAAAATCTAAAATATCTTGATGGAAAGAGCACATGAAATCTTATCCGTCATTAGGACTTTAGAGAACATTTGTTGATATATGTTGCTATGTTAAAAATATAAATAATTTAGTAGTGATAAAAAGCAAAAGTATATAAAGGAGAGAAAACTGCTAGAACATAAAGGTCCAAAATCTAATCTCTTCTGCTTTGCAGATTTCAGAACCTGACATATAGACAAGAATTTGGCTCCAAAAAAATAAGGAACTATGAAATATTTATCCTTATAATCTTGACATTGTTGTTATTTATATATTTTATTTATGATTTGGGGTAAAACCATAAGTCAACATAATTTCCAGGGTTTTGGTTTTGGTTTTTAAGAATCCAAAGAATGCTTTAGAGTTAGAGAGATTAACTCTTTGCTAAATCTTGATTGAATGCGCTCTAGAATAAAATGAAGGTCAAATGAAAAGTTATTCTTAATTAAAGTGAATGAATACATTGATTAAATAAAATTATAATGTTGTTTAATGACTGTGGGAGATTGTGTTCAGGGACGAAAACTGACATTTTGGCTTAATCGATGCACATTTTATTAAAATCAATGTGGTCTATTATGTAAGGCCTATTGAAAAAACTTTAATAAAGTCCAATCTATAAAAAGTAACCAAGTCAAATTCAATAGAAATTTAACCTGATGATAGCTATAATATTCATTCAAGATGTATTTATTGAGTTCTTACTATGTCCTAAGCACTGGAAAAATACCATGAAAAGTCCCTTTGCCCTCTCTTAAGGTACATAGCATAGAACAACTATAATCCATAGTTTAGTATTTCACCAGCATTCTTACAAGCATTTTAAAAAATTGTTTCTGTTACATTTTAATTAAAATTCAGAGTGAAAAAAAAGTTGGATGCCAATAACTTTCCCAATTCTTACAAATGACAAATTATTAGTCAAACATGGAATAAGTCTCCGTGTCAGGTTCAAAGGGAGATTTTGGTACTTTTAAATGGTGGCTATATATACTTTACATTGTATATAGCTGTACTCTCCTGGAGTTCACTCTGTTAAAATAAAAAGTAAAATTCTAGCCATGGGTATTTTCCCTTTTGGCTTCCAGGAGCCAGATGTGGCATTGCAGCCTACTGTTGCTCTCTTGTTTTCTTGATTTCAACTGCCATTAGAACTTCTATTTCCCTGATTCTGATTCTACATTTGTAGCTACTGTATCCATTGAATCTACTTTTAATGGAACATGCTTCAGAACCATTAAGGAAAAAAGTGAATGAATAAAATGAAAATATGACTTTTTGAAAAGATGTTGTGGTGCTTATGGGGGAGTTTCAACTTGTTTGGCTTTGGGATTCACCCTGGGGATAGGTGGATCACACTATAGGGTAAGTTTGGGTGGGTTGTAGAAGCATAGCTTTAGGATCTGTGTCTAATCCCATGACCCTCATAGGCACCATGAGCTAAGCAGCTTTGCTTTTCCCCTACATCATGATATCGCTGCCTTGAAGCCAGCTGACCATGGACTAAATCCTCCAAGTGTGCGAGTCAAATGAAACCTCTCCTCCTTTAAATTGTGGTGTCAGGTGTTGTGTCCCAGTGATGAGAAAGCTCACTAATGCACACACATAACTGTTTATAGGCTAAAATAGTGTGCAGTCATTATTTCCTCACAGTCCATTACTCCATTTTTGTCACAAAACAGGTAATCATTAATTTTATAGTATTTTAAATTAGTAGATAATTTTATTTATTAATATAGCAAGATATATGATCATTCATTAATTTAACAAGCATTGACTGCATTCCAGGAACCTTGATACGTGCTGAGGTTACAAATAGGAATTCAACTATCATTGCCAGAGTGAGTTGATTGCTGTAACAATCTTCAAATCTCAGAGACCAATAAAAAGTTCATTGCTCACTCACACTACAGTCCTGAGCCAGGGAAGGCAGAGGCTCTGTCTCATCATGAAGGCTTATATTTTTCCATGTGAGCTCCCTAGCATGGTCCTGAGCATCAAAATCCAGCAGGAGAATTAGGAGAGAAAATGTGGAGACCTGGAGCAGGGTAAGGCAGGCTAAAGGGCCACCTTTTCCACCCATGCTCCAGGAGCAAGAATCCAAACCACCATTGCACCTAACTTCAAAAAGTACACACTCATTAACAAGGGCTGGAAAATGCCTTGCTGGATGACCAGGAAAAGAAGAAAAGAGGCTTGGTGAGCTTTGAGCATTACATTCCTCAGGGTATACCCATCTGACCTCCATGTAGTATACCTGCCCCTCACGCCAGATACAATACAAAGGCCTGGTTAGCTGCATCCTGTTTTCAGCCCAGGTGATGCGTACTTTCTTGTGGTCCGGGGGAGAAACACTTGCCCATGAGAGACATATACATGCTTCATAGGACAAGGGGGAGAGTCACGAAAAGGACAATGAGAATTCCCAGAATGAACAGGAAAGAGTGGAGGACACACAAGTTCCTGGCCCAATTATGCAACCCAGCTAAGTAAGGAAGGGAAATTTCCTGACTAGGTTTTCCTTCTGTTTTGTGAGAAGAATCTCTCTGACCAGCTTGCTCTGTGATACTCTGAAGAGGAAATAGGAGCATTGTGCTCCTTGGGCACTGTACCTCTTCCCCAGCCTTCTTCATGCTGCAGCAAACTTGTGTCCTAAAAATCAAGTAGGTAAAGGAATTTTAATTGGGGGTGGATATTATTTTATCTTGTTTTATATGTTTTAGTATTTTGGTTTGTTAGCAATAATTTTTTTCAAAATGCATTTACCTTCTAATCTATTTGTTTCGACTTGGTTCATGTTTGTCTTCCTATACCCACAGTTCTTTCTGAGGTATTTCCAAGTCTGTCTGTCTTTCTCAGCAGATATCATAGGGCAGTTTAAATAAAAAACATTTATTTCTCACTGTTCTAAAGGCTGAGAGTTCAAGACCAGTGTGCCAGCTGATTACCTTACTGCTGAGGGTCTGCTCCCTGGTTTACAGGTGATGCCTTCTTGCTGTATCCTATATGGTGGAGAGAGAGGTCATTTCACTCACTTTCCTCTGATAAAGGCATTAATTTCATCATGATGGCTTCACTCTTATGATCTAGCTACTTGCCAAAGGGTCTACTTCCACATACATTACACAAGGGCATTGGGCTTCCACATTTGAATTTTGGAGGGGAATTTTTCCATAGCACTGTCTTATGTCTACATGTCATGTTCCCAAAGCCCACTCTCCTAAGTCATGTAGGGGAAGCCCAGGGCAGGCAGTGACAAGTTACCCTCATGAGATTGGGGAAGACTTCTACAAATTGGAAAGATTGAAGATTTCTCTTGAAAAATTTATGATGTTCATAAGGAAGATTAAAAGAGAAAAAAATCAAAGAGTGATTATGTACCATAACCAGCAGGTTAAAGGAATTGTAAATCTTTTTGGTAATTCCAGAGCAGAGTTTCCTAGGGGAAACTTGCAAGGACTGAATCTAAAAAGACCTTCACATGCCAGCTCATAAAGGGTCAAACTGGGCTTAGTGAAAGGTTAGCTATACACAATGAGGAATCTCTAAAGGACTTTAAGCAGAGGAGAGAAGGACTAAAATTATGCTTGGAAAAACCCCTACCTTCCATCAGGAAAATGAAGCAGAGAAAGAGCTAAGAATGAATTCTGTGACAACTGCCACAGCCCCGGAGAGAGCTGATGGAGATACAGCCAAGGAAGAGGCTTTGGAATGGAGAGGAGTTTGGATACAGGGAATTTCAGGATAGAGATTCCCAGACTGCAGACACCGAGGAATGGCCATTCTCCTTGCACTCAGTCTTTTCAGACTCCATGCTCACTCCAACCATACATGCAAATGATCATCTCCATTCTGTCTGTTTCAGTGAAGTTGTGAGTTCAACCTCCTATTCTTGAAGTCTTGCATGGGGATTCTCTTCATGAATCCTGAGCAAAAAGCCCAAGTTTCCAGGCCTACAGGCATGTAGATTCTTGAACCCACAGAGAAAGATCCATGGAAAAGAACAAACCAAAAAAAGTTCCAGAGCTCATCAGTCAAATGACGTAAGCTGAACCTTTAGCTCCTTTTAGATAAGACACTATCTACCTGCCACCAAGAATGGGGGGGGGGAGAGTTAGGAGAGAGAGAAGCAGAGAGAGAATATTAAAAAATATATGATTTTACATCCAAACCTAGGAAGGCAGATATTTTCTAGTGAACTAGAATGCCTAATCATTAAGTTATTAAAGTTAAAATATTCTAAATGTTAGGTAATCACCATCAGCTTCTTAATTCTGTTTGACCCAAATATAAATTCAAACACAAGAGTTTTCCCCTGTGATTGTCTCTAATTCAATTTAAATACAGCATGCCTTGTAGTACTTGAGAATGTGTATAATTAAAGGGTGGGAATAGAAGTACTTTGTGAATCTGGTCTTTCTCGGGTTTGATTCACTAGTTTGTTACTGCCCTATAGGTAGAAATACTCTTTTTGAAAACTTAGGCCATCTTGAACCCAATCTGTATGTTCCTTACTAAACACAAAGGACATACTGAGGGGTTATACTGTAGCCTTGCTAGATAGCACCTTCAGGGAAAGTAGAGGCAAAACTAGACAGTGAGCAGTGAGGTGAGAGGGAAGAGCACTAGCATACAGTCAGACTGAGGGCCTGCTGCTTCCTAGATGGGTGGTCTTGGACAAGTGTTTGTAATAAAGCGTGGTAGTGAGGATTAGCTATAAAGGAAAGGTGCAGAATTGAGGCTGCCTGAGTTCTAACACAGCAGGTTCTCAGTAAAAGCAGCAGTGGTGGTGCTGGTGGAACTCAAGTTCTAAAACAAGATGTGGGAGCTAACTTGGTACACCTGGTAATCTATAAGGCCAGGGATGGTGCCAAGAAATGGACCTTATTAGTCAAACAAGCCTATCAACTCACATCCACTGAACAAACTCCCTAGGCAATATCATCCCTCAGGTAAGTTATATGAAAGGCTCAAAACAATGCACTTCCTCAATTCTAATGCATATGTTTGTGTTCACATGTTAATACATCTGAAATCTCTATAGATCTTACAATTGATTTACAACCAACTAAATGTTATTCATCCCCTGCCCCAACCCACCCATGAATGTCATGAAATTGGTGGAGCAGATTCCAATCAAAGGCATTTTGGAAAGGGGTAAGTACATTTCCCATGTAGGGCAAGTACACCTCTCTTTACCTACTTTCAGCACATTTTAGGTTCAAGGCATCTCAAGCTCACATAGTTTCTACTTCTTTTACAGTGGGTAGGCATGCTCAGAACAAAGTGCTCAAATGAAATCAAATGTAGATCCCAATATTTGCTTCATGAGTGGCACATCCCTGAGCCCTTGTCAAATGTCACTTTTCCTAGATTGACTGCTGATTTTGCCCTGACAAGGACCCATGAAAACTTCAAGATTCACTGGAGCCACTCTCTTCTCTGAAGCTTGTTCTGATATAGACAACTCTTACCCATGAATGGGAATGAAAACTTCCTCTTCTTTCCTCCTCTTTCCCTCATAAGCTATTACTTCAGGAGTGTTCCTAATATTTCTTTGCATTTGTTGATACATGAGTTAATCTGTTTCCCATCCCTCACCCTTTAGAGCAAACACTGTATGCATCTCATTCCTCTCTAAGCTACTACCATTTACTTAGAACTTGTAGGTATTTAAGAAGTTCTTTTGAACAAATTAGTAAGTATCCCACATACTAGTCCTTGTCCATAAGGAACTTTATGAAGGAACTACACTTTGAGAGTAATAGAAAAGTAACTTGTGACCTAAAATATCCCCTTTGGAAGAGGGGCCTCTTGGTAGTACAAGTTTAAAGCTATAGACCTTCTAAAATTCATGTCAATATCAGAGGGCTAAAAGTGAAAGTGGCGTTCTGTATCGTGTAAGCTTTCAGGCTGTGTGCTTTACTGGGGTTTCCTTATTAACCTGTATTTTTCCTATACACCAGGCTGAAGTCCAATCTCTATAGAGTTCCTCCTGTTCTTCCTGTATGAATCAAACTGCAGATGCTCATCTTGTTGTCAAATTCGTCTGACAGATAGATTTGCTACAACAAATGAAAACACTAAATAAGCAGCTCCCATCTATTTTTTATGGCTGACATTCATTCCAGGCATACAGCAAATGTTATCCCAGGATGAAAGCATCTATAATTCCTGAAGTTTTCATTTTGCTGTAAATCATGGTGAATACGTATTTCCATTGTGAGACTTCTTAAATGTAAACTCAATGTTAAAATGCATGTATTTTTAAAATTCCTTGGAAAGTGTCACAACAAAGTTTTGTTACGGGAACATGGAAAATGTCATAGAAGGGCTAAAAACATCTTTAGAAATATTTAACCTAATTGTACTTTATAAATAAATATATATGCATGTATACATGTATAGATGCAATCAAGAGTTCAAACACAAGGTGCTTAATTACAGATGCCTCTCCTCTTCTGTCAGTTTAAAAAATTTGATATTGTACCACACTCCAAGGTCATCGGTACAACTGGCAGAATTCCTGAGACTAAGATGTTCCAGCAGCAGCTGTCAGAGGCTCACAAAGGCACCTGCCATTCAAATACTCCTTTGTGGCAAAACTTGGTCAGAAGAGTGAGTGAAAACAGAAAAGAATTCTGGGAGAAGTGATAATAATACTAAGAGCTAACAAGTATAAAGCACTAACATATTATTTTCTTTAATCTTCATGAATATATGTTGGGAAAGGTACTCTAAATAGTACCATTTTATAGATGAAAGAATGGAGGCCTCAAAAATTTATCTTGCCCCAAATAACAGTTAAGGACAGAGGATTGAAACTAGTTGAGCTGTGATTTGGACTGAAGACCAATATAGACAAAGAAATTGAAATGCCCTTTGTGATTGTCCTTTTTCATTGTTAGACTTGAATTAAAGAGAGGAATCATAATGGTTACACATTTATACAAATTATCTCCTGGCCAGGGTCTTTTCTATTCATCAGCATTTGGGGAAGTTCCACAGAGTCCTATCTTCTCCCAGTGTAACTCTTACCAACTGGCTACAGGAACTAAAAATATGTCTATTACATCCTTCCCATTTCCACAGCTTTGGTCCTTGTAGGAGTTCAATTGATCTGGATATGGCTGGAAAATCATCAAACTTCCAATTTCTTTCTGCCTCTCCCAAGGATTCCTAAAAAGAAGATTAAAACTTTGAAATGTCCTGTTTGTAAATATCACATAAACAACATACTACCTTCATCAGAGGTGCCGTGAATATAAGATAATTTATTAGTGCAAGTTAGTAACGGAGAATAACGAGGTTCACTTGGGGAACTGGTACATGCATGTAGCGTATCTTGATCATTTTCATTCTCTTAACCTTCACTTTTCCTCTCCCACCCTCTGATTCACTTTCCCATTTCCAAATGTCTACTTTCTAGCTTTCTTAAGTGCCGAACACTCTATTCCAGTTCCCTCTAAAAGGACGTCTGTATGCACTGTCTGAATTCAACTGTACAAAACCTTATATGGCATATTATTATCCCATTTTATATATGAGAAAAGTTTTTAAGCTAGAGGTTAAAATGCCCAAGATCATAGAGGGATTAAGAGGCAGAATCAAATTGTAACATAGTTCTGATTGTCTATTCAATACAATTCTTCCTCTCTTCCTTCCCCTAAATGAGAATAGTGCACAATACTCAACACACGACTTGGAATTGTATTTTCAACAGGCCCTTTATTTTCTGCTTTTTAAAATTAGATAATTTGTTTTTGTTTTTTACTTGAAAATACCTCACACAAAAATCATCCTCTGATTTTTTTTTTCTGATAGGTGCTGAATAAACAGTTTTGGTGATGTGTGACCACAATTGCAAACTTGTCCAAATCCAATTATTAATCTGATATTTATGTATTTATTGCTGTCATAAGACTGTGCACAATGGCTTTGAAAAATTGCCGTGACTCTAGTTCATATCTGAGGCTTTATCAAATGCACATTTTTTTCATATAATAGAAGGGCCATGGGGTTACAGGCACACAGCGGTCATATCCAATAACACTCTATAACCCTGAAAATAAAACACTGGGTTACTTTTATAGAAAATTCCTTCTTGCTTATATTTCTTATTCCAAAATTGTAAGTCATCTATGAGAAGAAGGTGGCATTTTCTAAATAGGAGAGTCAGTGAAAGGGCTTTCAGGAAATGGAAAAATGGTCAGTCAAACATCAGAATAAAGATTAAGACTCTACTGCATTTCACAGAAATGTGAGATGTCATTTGAAAGTTCAACTATTAATATTGGGATATTTGATTCCAAAGAAGCTTCCTCTGAAACCATATCTAACTCCTAGAACCTCCATGGGGAAGCTTTTGCATAATACCATCATGCCCAAGATCATTTCTCTTTTGTGTAGGAATAAAAAATATGTAGAGCTCAGAATCTACAGGCTGCAGGGGATATTTACATAGTGTCAAAACTATTGTCAAAATAATTCACATAAATTAGGTATGTCTAACAATAAATTGATTTGTAGTTATGGCAGCTTTCCCAAGTAGATCTCAAAGACAGTTTCCAAAATTATCCTATGTCCATTATTTTCTTCCTTTTTTCCCGTGACACCAGTTACCCCCCCCCCCAAGTACTAGGATCTTTACTAAGGAGAGGTGACAGATAAACATACCTCCCCACCATCAGTCAAGGACTCTGTCCTTCTCAGAGATTTCACTTAAACCTTTAAGAGGCTCTTATTAAGAGGCCTATGCCCGGGTGAATTAGAAATGGCCCACTTATTCTTCAATGACTGTCATCTCTAAGACTTTGTACCCCAAAGCATGGCTTGATTTCATTCATCTCCTTTTGGCAGCTCTAAAGAGAACTCTAAGGTGGTGCTACTAAAAATAATGTTGTATGATAATCTAGTTTATTATTTCAGCATCCCCACAAAAGCCCAACAGCTGGCCTATTCCTGGAGGAAAGAATAAAGAAAGGTGGGGTACCAAGCAGTGGTTGTTGACTATAAATATACACTGATGAGGAAAGATGAGCACCAATAGTATAGGTTGAGGGAATATGAAAAGGAAAAGGCCCTCTATGCACACCTGTGCTGAGCTACAAGCATTCCATGAGGCAAGGCTCCAGCCGCAGCCCTGTGGGCACTTGGATAACTTTGTTTTAGCATCTACACTGTCCATTGCAAGATGTTCACTATCATTCCTGACCTCTACCTAATAGACACCAGGACCACTCTCCCTTGACTTTTAATGATCAAAATATGCTTACAGACATTTCCAGAGAGCCCTAGGGAGAAAACTGGCCTTAGCTGAAAACCACTGTTACAAAGTATACCAAACCTCAATCTTGCCCATGAGGAAGACAGTGTCATGCTTGCTTTACCAGACAAAAAATAACAGGAACATGGAGCTCTTACACAGAACTAATTATGAGCTAGGCATCCTTGAAAGTTTTATACACATATTTATTATGTATTCATCTATCCCCAAAAAAACCTAATGGGTTTATATGTAATACAACAGTAGTTAATATTACCTCCATCTCACAGATAAGGAAGCTGAGGCACAACTGGTAAGAAACTTATCTAGAGGAGTGACTGGCTGAGCTGAGACAGCCGCTCCCCCCTCTCACCAACATTGGTCTTTGGTTGCACTGTAGGAGATTAGAAATTCTGCCCCAAGGCCATGTTCCTTCCACCACCTAAAGCTGTCTCCTAAAACAGGGAGGGATTGTAAACCGTAGAAAGGTGTTGTACTAATAAGCAGGACTCTAACACACCTGGATTTCTAATAAGAAAGAACAGCTTCTTCTACCTTACAAACTAAGTCTGCTGCCTGTTCTGGTGGAGTGCAAGGCTCTAGGAAGGAAGGCTTAAGGAAGAAGTAAGTGACCCAGGAAATGACAGGCAATGTCTATTCTAGGGGATACTTTTTGACCATGTTCTCCAATCCACACCCTCACCGCTCTATGCTCAAACTTCTCAACAAGCCAGCCCATTGAAAACTAACTACAAGGCAAACAAATCCTTGCAACTGTTGCTTTGAACAATATAGAAACATAAAGCCTGGCTGGATTAATCGGGTATGAGCTGATAATGAATAGATAGGCAAGAAAGACTGCTGGCTAAATATACAAGGCTTTTAGGTAACAAAACCTCAGGTTCAAAGCCTAGTTTCACTATTCACCAGCCCTGTAAGTCAAAATTTACATGTAATCAGATAAATGGGGACAACAAGCACACCTCTTAGAGTTCCGGAGAGGGTGAACACTTTGAGAAAGGAAAAGATGAATGAGTTTAGCTGGTGAGAGAAGATGCTATGTTGCTTCTCATAATCATCCTTTCTCACCAGGACAGAATGAGAAATAGAGGTGAATCCACTATACTGGTGATTAGCAGGTTCTAGATCAATTGCCACATCTCTCTCCTCTGAAAGAAGGCAGACTATTGATTCTATTTGGAAAAATTAAGATCTTATTTCAGGGAACATAATTTCCTTTCTTTTGCTCACAAAGAAGCAATTCTTAAAAAAATAAAACTACCTATGTATTCTCTAGTACACGGATTCAAATGGCCTGAAGCAATAAAAGTCACTGTCCCATGATTCCATTTTTACAATAATCCTTCTCCCAGGGGCATCAATATTAATACAGTCACACTTTCCAGGAGGGTGAATAGCTAAATCTGCAAAGCCCCCAGGGACAGTTTAACTGCAAACCATCATGTCCAGAATCGTACAGTGAAGCATGGCCCTCCTGGGTACAAATCCTTGTGGATGCAATCCTTGTGACAAGTAGAGATAGCTGGAGAGATAGGAATGAAAGATACTTGGGAATGCACATAGAAGACTGCATCCTTATAGACTAATCAATTCGTAACTGATTAATCCAGCCAACCTTTCTGCTTCTTTATTGTATAAACTAGCCATTTAGGCAACATGAGCAATTCCATCTGACTGTAAATCTTAATTTCCTTTCTTCCATCCTTCATGCTCACTATAAATATATATCCTCATGCCCTGGCATGAAAGGGCAAGAAGAAAACTGGTAAAGACTACAGCTTATATAGCAGGCACTTACAAGAAGATGATTAGCCAACACCTGTCTCTTCTCTTTAGGAACTCAGAGCTCTACTTTTTGAATCTTTCCTCATGCTGAAGCCCCCATCCCACTCCAGCCACATTACCACTTTCCTACTCCTTCTAACTTCCTTTCTTTTCTTCCAGGAAATTGCCACTGGGAACAAAGAAAGCTTAGTTATCTAGTTGGGATTTGGAAATGTATTATTTTTTGGAAATCAAAAACTGAACTTCCCCCCAAATATAGCTAAAAATAGATAACTCTTTAACACTAAACAGAGTAACACTAACAAATAGCATGTTGAATGGTAAAACTTATAGGCTGAAAGTAACTGTATTTTGTTGGGGTTTTTCCTCTCCTTCAATGCTCTCAATCATGACTAATTTAATCCACTCAATTCCGAATGTCAGAAGAGAATGTTCATTTGCAATTCGTGAGTCAGCTCTCCTTATACAAAACTGTCCTAGGCTACCAAGGTATTATTCATAGTGCCATCAAAAGTCCCAGCAGAGATGCCTGCTTTGGCCCTTTCAGGAGTTATGTATTCCAACAACATAGTGAAACAAGCTGTGGTTGAAGCATGAAACAATGGTTTCAAAGCCTTCTATTCAATCTCCAGGACACAAAAAGAAAGAGCAGACAATAGTAACCCTTGTGATGAAGTAAACAACAACTCAAGAAAAGCTGAAATGACTTCCAATCAGGAAAAAACTTCTACTTACCTCTCTAAATTGGAGTAAAATTATTTGCAGGTCAATAGGCATCTTCTGTGGCTGCTGATGATAACCTGGGCAGAACCTGACACAGCAGCTCTTCTCAGTGTTGGAGAAGAAAGGAGCCAGTTTCACTTGGTCTCCAAATATCATATAAGCTCCTAGCAAACCAAAACCTTTGAAGAACAACTTTAAACAGGGATTAATCCATTTCTGTTTGTCTCGGTCGAGATTGAAAATATCTCCATCAAGTTTTTCTCGGAGGTTTTACCTTTCAGATAAGGACACCTGATTTAGCAATCCAAAGTAATAGATTATTCATGGTATGACATAGAAACAGAATCCATTATACAAGCTCCATCACCAGGACAGCTGTAACTCTTACATTGTGAAATACATTGTCTTCATAAAATGTTTGTTAAGAGCCAAGTTCCATTCTAGGCAAGTGAGAAACAAACATCAGTGAACATATTAGACAGAAATTCCCTCCCCTCATGGGATTGGCATGATAGTTTGTGGGAGCTTCAGACCCTGGAAGATAGTGTTATATTTTATTTCCTCCATTACCCGACCCAGTGCTCTGTACATAGTACACTGCAACCGATGAAGCTCTATGGCTTTATAACTGCTCCTTTAACAACCAGTGTAAAATACAGAATTCATGCATATTATTTGCCCAGCACTGAGGGAACCTCAGTGAGTATTTTGATCCTTGTTCACAGGACATAACAGGGATTACCCGGGAATTAGTCCCCTACCACTGCTGCAGTGAGAGTCTGCACAGGCCCAGAAGGAGCAACAGAAGATGAAGATAAAACCAATTAGAGAACTTGAGAAAGGCCACTTAGAAGAACTGCTGCTGTAGCTGAATCTTGGAATGAGTAGCTCATCACCAGGTAAATGAAGACAAGTACAGGGTAAGGGAAGGAATGGAAATTTCAAGCAGAGGAAATACTTTGAACTAAGGCAGACAGGAGGAAAGTGGACTGGTGTGTTGGGAGAGTTACAAGACAATAAATTGTGCCTTATCCCAAGCCAGAGATGGGGCCTACTGAATACAGTGGCAGCCTTTCTCAGCCTCTCTTTACAGCAGATGGGTGTCCTAAGAAAGATGAGTGCCTTCAAGAAAGAGGTTCCCATTCTTCATAAAACACAAGAAATATTATGGTCGTGTGCTCCTATGAGTAGAGTATTTAACAGTGATATTCATTGGGCTTGAGGAGCACAAAAGATGCAGGACTGAGTCCAATCTATTCCAGCAAGCCCCGAGGAAGATGAAAGGTCACCAAAGAGCATAATTTTAGGACAGACATCTTGGTCATTTTGCTGTTCTTTTGCCCTTAGTTTGCCTTCAAACACACCCTTCAGTTATGGGCCTATTTGTCTCACATCCACTCTCACTGTGGGGAACTGAATATGCCTTTAATATTTATCTGCACTGTGAAAACTGCTTCTACATGCATCTCTTTAAGAGAAACAGCCAAGATCAATGCAGGACCGACATATACTAAATGGAGGAACAAACAGAAATGTTTATTTCTCTGTCCACAAACTTTAGTGCCTCCTGAGAGTGAGGGCAAACCAGTAGCAGCACCATAACCCTCCAACCCAGCCTGACTGTCTCTAGAAAAGCCAGACCTGAACACTTGTTTCTTTTTTTATATGAGAGAGATTTGTACAAAAACATAATGCAATGAAAACAATATTTTAAATGTGGTTTCTTCCTGACTGTCCTGGGGTTAGGATATCTCAAACCTTATTTTGTTTGAGGCCTTAATAAGAAAAACCATCGAGTACTGGGTTCTCTAAACACTTTATGCCATTAAATTCAGACTTCTCCAATTTAAGCATTATAGTTGATATTTCACACATTATGAACCAAGCAAGCCAGGGGGTGCATAAGAACTAAGTTCATGTGGCCCAAAGCCTTGTTCTCTTTCTTCAGTTAGCGCTACTGTCCATGAATTTTGGATATGGCTGAATATATAAATATGCAAAATACAAGCATGAATACTGTATGTCTTGGGTGAGTTTCCTCTGAACCAGCTCCTGCGACAAAAATCTTGAGCAAATTACTTATTAAAGAGGAAAAACAAGAGAGGTCACTTCAGACAGTTGTCCTGCAGAAGAAGCTACAGCCAGTCCTGCAGGGTACTCAGGCTATCTCAGCACAGTCTCATCCAGAGCAGGTAGCCAGGCCACCATGACACTGTGGGTTGGTCACCAGTGAGGACCTGGCCTGGGAGGATGTGGATTATTAGGCCCTCTGACTCTACATAAAAGTCAATCCATTGGTTCAGACACTCCTTGAAATAAGTCAGGAACCCACTAAACTTTGGAAAGAATTACTGAGAAACACTGAAATGGACCTGAGAGTGTGCATGGAAACATTGAGAGAGTCCATGATACTATTTCAAACCAAATCCTCACAAGCAAAAGAATAGCACAGGTTCACTCTTCAGCAAGTAGAGACATCCCAGTTCTCCCCACCCAACCTACAAGCAGAAGTTGGGCTCAAAGGCTCCCCTTTCAGTCCCTCCCTCCAAGGCCACTGTGTTAATTCCAGCAAAGGCAGAAGAGGGTCCTCAGACTCAGTGCCACCTACAATTGGAGGTGGAACTTGACGTCCTTCCTCTGTCTGGTGCCCATCCTCTGAATATGGTGTTCCCTCCAAGCCTTGACCTCATCATCACTATGCTTGTCTGGTATTCTTAGTATTTGGACAGGTCTGGAGTCTGTATGGCTCTTGTCTTTCATGCTGTCTAGGAATTACAACCTGATTCCATTCACCATAAGGTGATCAAGGTCAGAGAGACATTGATTTGCAACCTGCCTCTGCCACTTTCTTGCCCTGGATTTGGATCAAGTCACCTAACTTCTCTAGGATTCCTCTTCTGTTATACAGAGAACAGAAAAACTGGCTCAGGAGTTCCTGAGAGGATTAAATGAGTTAATACAGCACGAAATAACCACTTGTCAATTATTAGTTGCCATTTTCTTTATTATTGTTATTTTCACTTGCCCTCTTGAAACCAGGACTTCTTGGTGTAGAAAAGGCAGCCGGATTGAGTTCAAATTCATAATTCTCTATAAGAGATCTAGCCCTAAAATCATAGTAGAGCACCAGAGTTATTCCTGGCTTTTCTCAGACTACTGAGATTTCAATTTTCAAATTTTGACACTATTAACCTTGGCCTCCACAGCAATAATTCATATGTGCCAAACTCTATAACTAGTGGAGGCTGATGTCACAGAGAGAAAGGTGAGACATAATACCTGGTGACCTAGATCCCTCATTCAGAATGTGAACTTCTGGCTTGAAGCAAGGTGGGGGACAGAGCATCAGTGAACCAATTAAACCAACAACAGAGCCCAGCAGGGTTCTTGAGAGAATTGAATCCTAATACCTTGAGGTATCCATTATATGGAATAAATTACCTACTCTTGTATGCGCTTAAAATGCCACAATTTATATATTATCATGGGGAGTTTTGCAAAGACAATCACTCAGATCATTTTCTATGTTCTATCATATGAGGAGCCCTAGCTGAAAAAGAATAATCTAAACCAGTACTTCATTAATAGATGTTCAAGATGATGTTCTAGAGCATAAATGACTTGCTCAATCTATGGGCTTATGACAAAGCTAAAAATAGTAAGGTCCTTTGTAATTTTAGGCTTTAGTACTATATAATAATAAATCCTTTTTTAAACTTTGCAAGAGAGAGATCCTTGAATGAGGTTGAGGATGCTTGGATGAGATCTGGTCCAGACCTGTCATACATCACATACAACAAAGTAACAGAGCTGATACATGAAATTCAAATTCATTTGTTCTAGCTAAGAAAAAAAGTAGCTGAGAAGTCATCCATGCTGGACAACTTTTAATTTAATGAGGTTAATCATCCTTCTCCTCTGTGAGTGTGTAACACTATGTGTTCATATCCATCCTAGGATTTACCCCACTAAACCTTGGGATAATTAGATGGAGGAAACTAATGGTAGATAAAGTTCCTTTAATAAGATTTGTCTGAGCAGATTCTTGGTTATAGTTAATATCTAGATGTCCTCCCCAAGCCTCATGTACTAAAAGGGAGGCTTTACAAGGTGCTTGAATTATTGGGGGTTTATAGCCAACTTGATGTTAGGAATCATGCCTGGCTTGAAGAGAGGGATCACTGGGGGAATGGCCTGGAGGTGTTTGTCTTCCTTCATTTTCTGTTTCTTGTCTACCATGCCAGGAGCAGCCATTCCCCTGCCATACCTCTCTGCCCTGCCTCTGACCCAGCTGACTATGGACTGAAACCTCTACAAATTGTGAGGTAAAATAAAACTTTCCTTCTTTAATTTGCAGATGTCAGTATTGTGTCCCATTGAGAAAAAAGTAAGGTAATCCTTCTATTAGTAAAGGTTGTTTTCTTTTTCCTGGTACAAGAAGGAGAATAGGAGAAACCTTCACATGGGGAATTTAGGCTCTGCTTTTAGTCAAAGAGAGAGCAGATAATTCTGTCTGCCTTTTTCTCAAGTTACTTTCAGCTCAAAATAATCCTTATGCCAAATGGCAAGCGTTAGGGTATCATACTCTGTACCCTTCAAATCCATCTAATAAAAACCATTTCAGAAGTTAGAGAATGGTGGATTTAGAAGGTTGGTCCAACATGGTGGATATATACTGTCAAAATGAGTCAACTTATCAATTTTTAACAGTGCTTTGACCTTGAAAACTATGACAACACATTTTGATTAACTCTGTCAGAACCAGCTTGATATATTAAAAACAGTTGTTTGACTTTTGCTGCATCTAAAACAATGTACCACGCAGAAGAACACTTGTATGTCTCATCTTGAAAATGGTTGTATAAGCAAGATTCAACTTTTAATGATTTATATGATAAATAAATTCTGTGATTCAATGATTACAAACTCAAAATTCTATAGGTCTTACTCAGACATTTAGACAAAGAGTGATTGCTCAGGTAATTTAGATACATAAATAAGGAGCCCTAACTATTTTGGGACCAAGTTTTCAAAGTGAACCACAGGTATGGACATACATGTAACCTCCCCATTGTAAATATGTGCCAACATGGTGGGTACCAAACTTCCTGGGGACTAGACTTGGCCTTTTTGAGAATCTAGGTGATCATATAAGTCAAAACTAAAAATGTGAGAGTTGTAGAGTTGGACAAAGTGAGTCAAAGAGAAAATTTCTGCTTCCATTTGTTTCTTAATTTTTGTTCCACTCCCATACATTTAGTCTAAGTTTCTGCAAACAGTGGATATTTTAGACCCAGATTTTGCCTGCTGGAAGATTACAGTTTGAAAAAGGCAAGTTATAAATAAACAGGCCACATAGAAAACAAAACTGACTATTCTTATTTTTTGTGCCCAAATTGTACATGTTCTTCTTTTACAACCCCTGCAGCTCTCTGTTCTGTGCTCTTGGCATTCATGAGCTTAACTTTTGCAATTCCAATTACATGTCACCAGAATCAAAAGCCCACAACATACAGAAAATTGTCTTTTAGCTGAGGTATAAAATGTGAAATATAAATACTGCAACTAGTGAGGCACCCTGGCTCACAGCCTAGTAGTCCAAACTCATCTTTTCTTTCTTCTCTTTTCTTTTATTTTATTGTATTTTCTCTAACAATCACGTGTTCTGTTCTGAATATTTGTGTTCCTCTCAAATTCATACGTTGAAACTTAATCATCAAAGTGATGTTTAATATTAAGAAGCTGGATCCTTAGGGGATGATTAAGTCGTGAGCATGAAGCCCTCATGAATGGCACTGGTGCCCTTGTAAAAGAGGTGAGGGGAATCTGTGTGCCCTTCCTCCACATGAGGACGCAGCAATGTCACCTTCTATGAAGCAGATACTAAGTAGCCTTTCACCAGACACCAAATCTCTGGTGCTCTGATGTCGGACTTCTCAGTCCCTGACACCGTGAGAAA
This sequence comes from Heterocephalus glaber, assembly GCF_053883595.1. NCBI lineage: Eukaryota > Metazoa > Chordata > Mammalia > Rodentia > Bathyergidae > Heterocephalus > Heterocephalus glaber. Next base: position 23,627,650 of record NW_028258143.1, on the reverse strand, counting down.
ATAAATTACCATTATTTATAAATTACCCCCTGTAATGTATTTTGTTATAGCACCACAAAGACAACATTCCATATATATACATGAAGAGTTGAAAATATTGATTCCTAGAAAAAGAAAGCCACCACTTGTTCTTAATATGTGGAGGCATAAAACTCAACTTTTAAGGCTGGTAAAAAAATGAAAAAAGAAAATAAAATCCTTCCCTTGAGTCAGCCTCTCAGTCTGTCAAGGTTGAATGTTAGCTCCGCAGAAAGTTTTCTTCCCTTGGCGTTCAGGAGCTCATTTGCTCTCAGCTGCACCATCTTACTACTCACTCCTTTGCAGTCCCTTTCCAGATCTCTCCTCATCTTCCCAACACTGACCCCTCAAAGTGGTCCAGGACTCAGCGCTCACTCTTCTTCACTGTCCTTGTTCCCCGTGAATTAGCCTGACTTACAGCTTCAAATGGCAGCCACATGCTGAGTACTTTCAGATCCTGCCCTCTCCCACCTCACCCAAAACCATGATTCCTATATCCACATGCCCTCTCCTTATTCCCGCTTGTCTCTTTTTCTACAACATAAGCCCAATCCAACTCCTGTTTCCTCCCCAAACCCTTCCTCTTTCATGCTCTTTTCCGTGCCCTTCCCATCTCAGTGAATGCCTGCTTGGGGCCACTGGTCACCCAGAATAAGAGGCTAGCATCACCTTCTCCTTTTTATTTCTCATACATGTCACAATCTGCCATCAATCCCACTGGCTCTACTTTTAATAGAGATCTAGAATCTGCCCTTCTCCTCATCTCCATTATGGTTTAAGCTACCAACACCTTCCACCAACACTGTTTCCACACCTGTTGCCTTGTGCTGCCCTGGCCATGCTCCAGGCTAATCCCAACAGGGCAGTGAAGTGATTTGGTACAGCAAAGCTGGAGCCTACCCTCTTTTCTCAAAATGTACCACAAGGTCAGTCTTCTTAGTTCCTTGCCAGGTTAGAGTCTTTCTTTGGTTCTGCCCACCTCTTTCCTCACACAGGATGGCCAAAATGTCTAGAAACACTAATATTTAGTAGGCAATCAGTTGCTTTAGGAGTTTTAGTCATTCTATATAATTCAAAATCCTAACAAGGACTTAGGTAATCATGCATCTAAAGAGAACACACTTTCAGATCTGCTCTTCCTAATCACTTCTTCTGTGACCACCTGACATCCCAGCTAACCCAGTTCATTCCTGCCAAAGACTCACTTGCTGTTTCCCTAGATGTCTGTATGGCTCATTCTCTCAGGTTCAGATGTCTCCTTCCTAAAGAGACCTTCCCTGCTCATCCCATAGAAAGTACTGCAGCTTCTTCCTCAATCTCTTTCTCTTTATCTACTTCTTCCTTTGCTGCCATTACCATTATTTTATATAAGCATAAGCTCCCTGAGAATTTCTGATACTTAGTAGATGTCCAATAAATGTTTATTATTAATTGTTCAGCTAAATTAGGACTAAGCACTATAACGTAACTGAATGAGATTAGTTTTTCCATTTTAATTTATTGCATGTTACAAAGGTAATGATAAGCTGCAAAGTTAGTATCAAGAGCTTCAATGTGGCTTCTCCCGGGAATGTATTTATTGCCTGTGTCTCCTTCTGGACTAGAGCTCTTGGAACCTGTCAACTTTTCAGTACTTATCTATGTATCTCAAAATGACTTGCCTACCATAGATGCCCCCTAAAATATTATTCAGTGATTAAGTAGACAATGGTAAACTGATATTTTAACCAGTTTATACCAGGCAATATGACTTAAGAAATGATTACAGATCTGCCTTGATGTTATAGTTTAGATATTGAACGTCCCTCAGAAAGTCATGTGGAAGCTTGGTCATCAGCCCATGGCACTGCTGGAAGGTTGTAGAGCCCTTAAGAAGTGGTTCCTAATAGGAAAAGGTGTTCAGCTCACTGGGAGGGTCCTTAAACAGGTTGTGGGACCCCAGTCCCTTCCTCTTCCTCTCTGTCTCCCACTGCCAGGAGGTGAGCAGTTTCCTCCACCGCATACTCACAGCATGATGCTCTGCCTCGCCACAGGCTCAAAAGCAACAATCAACTGCCCATAGACCAAAACCTCTGAAACTGTGGAAAAAATAAATCCTTCCTCCTTATAAATTATCACAGGTATGCTGTCACTTTTGTGGAAAGCTGACTAACACATTTGACATCATGTGCAAAAAGAGAAAGAAGAAACTGCTTTCAAGTTTTTTTCCTAAGATACACAGTTGTGTTCCTAGGTATTGAATGTAGAATTAACAAGCAGTCTTTTGTCTCCCTAAATAGGCAGCAAATGCTTGCCCATTTAACTACTCTTCAGGAGAGGCAGACGAACAAAGTAGTCAGAGAGAAGCAAACTCAGTTCCTGTGGCAAGGTTGAGAATGGCAAGGTGACTCCCTGCTGATGAGGTTCACAGTGACAGGAAGGGGGTGCGCTCTAAACTGGTCTTGTGTGTTCATCTTCCTCCAGGCACACATTTCTCTCTCAAGAGCTGGACAAATATTCCCTCATTTGAAAACTGAAATTTCTACCAGTGTGGTTTTTCTGACATTAGCTGCCCAAATTGTGGTGCCCGTGCCTGTAAAGGAAGGTGTATGGTCCTACAGGTACATACACTTGTTTTCCTGCTGTTTCCATATAGCAGAATGGAGACTGTGGGTAAGTAGAAATTACTGCCCATCTGGTGAGCCTCTCACACAGCTATAATTGTATATTTCCCCACAGACTCTGCTGCCTCAGTTCTCCTACCACCTCAATTTATTCCCTCCCAGCTCCCACCCCCTACCTTCTTTCCATCCAGTGATTGATTAATTGTGGATCTTAAAATGGACTCCCAGCTTGGAATGCAGAGAAGCTGAAAGAAATGGAAAATGTTCAGTTGGTATTAATGGGGAAGAAAAAACAAGCAGCAGGCATTTTATTTCTCCAACACAACATTCATTTTTCTTTAAACTTAGCTCTTCAAATTGTAGTGAATGTTCCCACTGTGACACATCCCCTATAGAGGGCCTTGCTTCTCCTTCAAGTCCTAGAAATTTGTAAAGCAAAGAGCATGTGATAGGGAAAATATTCACCCTGAGTTGGAGCTGGCCCTGTGCTACCCTGGTTAAGAGTCCACTTCAGCCCCCGGGATCTGTGATCTCCTTTTGCCATGAATCTTGGTGAATGCCTTTGTACTGCTCAATCCCTTTCTTTCCTTCCTGCCTCTCCCTGCCCAAGGTCTCAGTGGTGTCTTGGCCTCATTTTTCAAGGTTGTGTAACTCTATGTATTGTAATTAGGGATGAAATCCTTTACCTCTCCTACATTTTTTTAAGCTGTTTGTGGAACTTCAGCATACATATTATTTGATATGAGGATGGTGGTATAGACACATGTAGATTTAAGTGACAACAAAATATTCAAAACATAGAGATCAATCTGGAAACTATCACTGTTTTCTTTTGTAGGGTCTACTACCTCAACTTGCCAGAAAGCTTCAAGAAAGTAGGAAAAGGCACTAGTTGGAGCCTTAAAGGACTGTTTAGAAATACCTAAGATGACCTAGAAAAGTGCCCTTTCTTATCATAAATTATGGCTTATGATGAAATCAGAAAGGGGCTGAATATGTGCGGGAAACAATACTAAGTCAGGAAGTAAAAGAGCAGTGGCTAGAAAATTCTCAGGATATTTTTCCCTCAGCTTCACTGGAGATAATACAGATCTAGGTCTCTTGATGCTAGTGGTAGTTCTGGAGACCACTCCAACCCTTGTATTCTCTGTGTTACTCTGAAAGTTCCAGGGCCCATGACTCTCATGGCCCAGGGAGCAGGGGGAGCACAATATAAACACAAGTCAAATTGTAAAAAAGCATAGAAAGCATAAGAATGATTTTATGTTCAGCAGCCATTGGATGTTTCAAAGCATGCCATCAAAAGGTTAATAACCCTAAATATATATATACATATATGTGTGTAAACACATGCGTACATTATATATGTATAAATGTGTCTTGCATCACATGTCTTTGTAAGTATGTATCATGGGTTTTTGTTTTTATTATTATGCTGTTTGAACCCTTTGCTCTATTTACTCCACATTCTTTCTCTCTGTTGAAGAGCATTTTCCTTATATTGTCCCATAGTGGTTGCTTTCCTTCTCTGAGAACATTCCTGCTTGTGTTTATGCAGTAACGTTTTCCTAGACTTACCTAATCGGGAATCGCAAGCTATCCTCGCCATCTATTACTTTCTCCATCTTTAAAGTTCATTTGAAGAACCATTCCGATTTAGTATTTTTGTTTTATTCTATTTCCTATTACAAACACTCTTACAGTGTTTTTGCAGTGTCAAGGCTGTTCTAAGTGGCTGCAACTCTACAGAGTTGCCTTTGAAGATTCCACCCTTCAGTTCTGAACCCCATAGTACCCGAAGGTTCAGTCTAGAGTTTCTCTAACTCATGGAGACTCTCTTAGAGACCTTTAAAGGCATAAAAAGACAGCACAAACTGGGAGAAAAAATTTCAAAGTAATATATGATAAAAACTTATATTGAAAATGTACAAATTCTTACAACTAAAAAAAATTAATGGGCAAAAGATTTAGTAAATACATCAAAAATGACACATGATAAGCATAGGAAAACATGCTTAATCTAAAATATCTTTGCAAATTAAAACAGAAATATGATGCCACTATAAATGTATCAGAATGGCTAAAATCCAAAACCTTACAACACCAAAAACTGGCAAGCATGTGGAGCAGCAGAAGCTCTCAGCCACTGCTAGGAAGAATGCAAAATAGTACGGTCACTTTGCAGGGCAACTTGGCCATTTCATTTTTGGTGGTGGTAGGCTTTTCTGATGTTATTGTTGTTTATATTACTGGGGATTGAACTCAGGGCCTTCACACTGCACTAAATCCCAAGCCCTTTTTCAATCTTAATTTTTATTTTTGAGATAAGGTTTCACTAAGTTGTCCCAGCTGGGCATGAACTTCCAATCATCCTGCTTCAGCTTTCTGGTGTTCGGGATTGCATTCTGTGCCACCACACCCAGCTGGCAGTTTCTTACAAGTTAAGCATGATTTTACCATACAATCCACAATTGCACTCCTGTGTACCCAATTAGTTGAAAACTTGTGTCTATCCAAGAACCTGCACACAAGTGTTTATGGCAGCCTTATTCATAATTGCCCCAAATTGGAAACAACCAAGATAGACTTCAATACAGGAATACCTAAGTAGCAAACTGTATTTAACATGCATACAATGCAGCATTGTTCAAAGATAAAAACAAATGTATCAGATCACAAAAAGACATAGAGGAAACAAAGGCACATTGCTAAGTTTAAGAAAGAATCTGACAGCACCATATGATTTTATCTAGATGCCATTCTAGAAAAGATGAAACTAAAAATAGCAGTGGTTGTCCAGGTTGAGGGAGAGATGCGGAAAGAGATGAATAGACTGAAAACAGGAGTCTTAGTACAGCGACTCTATTCTGTGTGATACTATCATGGTGAATACGTGATATTCTACATTTGTCAAAATGCATAGAATGTCGAAGACCAAGAAGGGACCTCAATGTAAACTGTGTACTTTAATTATTAGTAATATGGTCACATAAGCTCATCAATTTTAACAAAATACCATATCAGTGCTAGATGTTAATAACACAGGAAATAGAGGAGAGATTACATAGGAACTCCATGCTTTCTCCTTATTTGTCCTAGCAATCTAAAATTAAGTGCGTCAGTTTTGGGAAACAATACTAACATCTCAAGCTGCCTGGCTTCTGCTTTCTGAATGTTGGTCAGGAGCAGGACCGGATGGGATCTGTGCAGCTGCATTTCCACCAGCTCCAGTGATACCACAGTGAACCCAGTGTCCCCACTCTGCTAGCCCCAGTTTAGTATGCACTTGTGCACTGCCATGCATGGCTTAGCATTCAGTCTCACATTCCTCCCTGTTTCTTCCATATGCTTATAAATTCTTTGGAAGAGGGCCCCTGTCACCTTCTTCTACTGTCTGCCCCACAGTGGCTCAGACAAGAATGGCAGCAGTTTCTGATTAATGTTTCCAAAAGGCCTTGCTAGATGGAACAAATAAAAACTCTCAGGCTTTCCATGCCTTTTATTGACAGGGCACCTTCTGCTCAGCTTATTGTGTTCTATAAAGGGTGATGTGCAGAATGTTTCCTTGTACTCTGAGATAGGGGTAAAGAGGACTCAGAGATGAGAGCTGGAAACAGAACTAGTTATGATCAAGGAACCAAGAACAGGGAGGACAAAGGAGCTGACAGCCACCGACCAGGTCACCCCACAAGCCCAATCCCTAGAGACAGAGCCAGGCTTCCTGTTGGAGTTTGTTGTGAGTGAGGATTATGGCTACTCCAAGCCAGAAATTCTATAAATAGGAGAGCCTGGAAACGCAACATTAGCTTTAATTCATCCATTCTGAGTGCCTTTATGGGGATCGATACCTGTTCCCTGTAGTAGTTTTTGTCACTGCTTCTTTCACTCATTCATTCAAACATTCATTAAATACTATGTTCCATATATGTAATATGTTTTAAACTATGGCATTATATGTAGCATTAACTAATAACCTAAGTCTTTCTACAACAAAGGAGTTTATTACTGTGGAGTAAATTTTTTGAAGAAAGAGCTGAATTTCATTTATTTATTTATTTTTACTTTTTTTTCTTTGGTGCCGGGGATCAAACTCAGATCCTTGCACTTGCAAAGTGGTGATGGAACCACTGAGCTAAATCCCTAGCCTGTAGAAGCTGAATTTCAAAGGGCAGCAGGAGCTGGAGTTCACCAAGGCAAATGCACTCAAGTCCTCTGTGCATTTGCTGGGGGAGTGTCCCAAACACCTGACCTGGATAATGCTGATTCCAAATGCTGCCTCTCACCCTGCACACTGCCAGTGAGAAGATGCTATCATTTAACAGGAAATAAGAAGCTGCTGGATCAAATCACACAGCCATGCTAAGAGTGTCCATTGGCTATTGACCCCAACGATATCTTACAAAGAAGGCAAATCTGTCAGTTAACCTTAATAGTGAATTTGACTAGATTAAAAGACACATGACAGGGAGATAGGATCGTGAAGGTGCTAACTTTGTCAATAGGATAACTCACTGATGAGTTCATAGCTAAGTGAACTGCTGAGAGGCAGCCTAGTTGGAAGAAGTTAGTCATGAGGGATATGACCTTGCGGACTATGTCTGCTCCCCAGCCCCTTCCTTTTTGGCTCTTCCACACTCACTTACTTACTTGTCTTCCTGTTTGCCATGAGAGGAGCAGCTTTCCTCTGCCTTACCCTTCCTCTGTGATGTGTCTGCCTCGGAGCCAGCCTGGACTGAAACTCTGGGCCCTGAACCCATTTAAAAACGAGCATAGGGATAAGCATCAGGTGCGCCGGGGTTCATACACCCTTGCAACTACACCACAGACGCTGGCTCTCCCAAAGAGTCAATACTAGACCATCTGCAAAGAGCTGTCCTTTTGGGGGCAGAGAGAAGTAAAGAGGAGGACCAGCCTTGGGCTCTCCCCTTAGGGTGCACTGTCTTAAGGCAGTTACACTCCTCCACTCTCCTTTGGAGACCTTGAACATCTACACACTCAAACCTCTTCCCTTCTCTCTGTGTACTTGGGTGCCATCTAATCTGACACACCCTCTCATCCTCTTCAAAACATCCATGTACAGAAATCTTCTCTTCCTTTTCATTTTTCTGATAGGGGTGATGCATGTTGGGGGAAGGGGGTGATAGGATATTACAATTCTAAATATCTCTCATCCAATCCATGGAATTGAGAGGATCTTCCCACATGGGACTAGTAAGAATATTGCAAATAGAGGGGGAATGAGGGTCTGGAAAGGGCCTAACCTTTCCAATGGTAATGGTGGTTGAGGACAACTGTGCCCTATGTCCCCAGACTCAAAGAGCAGCAAATGTATCAGGACCAGTAAACTGAACCTTCTGCAATTGCATTGGCACCTCCTGGAGGATTTTTTTCTTTTTAATCATTTTCATTTTTGAAAACATAGGGAAAAACAAATTATTTTCAGGTATTCACCATGGGCACACAGAAACATGTTTGTTTCCAGCTGCGGTGCCCAGCCAAGCTCAGGAGAAACATCGAGTCACTTCCAATCTACAGTTTTCTGCTGATGCTGACAGAGGCATCTCCCTGGGGACTAGAGAGGAAATACTGCATTTACTCACATAATTCCTTCTCCTTTTAAAAATTGTGGATTGCTCCAGAAAGTGAGTTAGAAGGGTGTGCTACAAAAATACTCTGTGATTCCTCCAGCCCCTGCAGCTGGGAGCAGGAGGATGTGGGGAGGGAGCTGAAGGAATGAACAGGTATGGCTCAGACAACAACCTATTAATTACACCTAACTGTTGGCCACCTAAGTGCTGAGAATCCATGGTGATTGTGATGGTTGTTCAAAAGGCAGTAACTGCTATGAAGTAGTACTGGGTGTTCACTGGGGACCACTGAGACTTTTCCTGAAATCGCAGTGTGAGAGAGCCTCAGGGATCCTGACACTTTAACCACTTGACTGCCAAAAGAGAACTAGGAGTTTTAGAGTTTATTTTTATTCTTGCAGCATTTTAAACTCTCCAGCTATGTAGAAATTTAAAAGTCTAAAATCACAGGTTCCTGGGATCTTGCTGAATAGCGTACCTACTCATTATTCCAAAACTTGGAAAAAGTCAGAATTAAGCAGGTAACCTGCATTTTGGGTATGAACCATAGTTCAGAGTTAGCAAATAATTCATGAAGGAAAAATTATTGTTATAAACAAATGCTGTCTACAATAATCTCTCCATATCTGTGGTTTTATTTTCCACTGTTTCAGTTAGCTGTGATCAGCCATGGTCCAAAAATAATAAATGCAAAGCTCTAGAAATAATTTATAAGTGTTAAATTGTACAGCATTCTGCCTAGCATGGTAAAATGATGGATGTCTGCTCATCACTTCTTAGTAGAGCATCTAGGGTTCAGTGCTCCCTCTGGTTCTGGTATCCATGAGATCTTGGAGCATAACTGCCGTGGGTATGGAGGGACGACTCTAATGAATGTGCCAGGAATGATAGAGCTGGAGAAATCCACAGTTGGTGACACCCAGTGAAAAACAATCAGCTGGACAGCAGTTATCAACAGTGTGAAAACTAGCAGTAAAAGGTCCACAGAGACTTTTAGCAAGTCTGGTTCACATTGACAACACCACACCCCACTTACCAACTGTCACATGTGTGGAAAGGAGGCAGTCATTCTGTTTCCAGATGTGATACCTAGGAAGCATACAGAACCACCTATGAAAAGAAAAGTGTCAAAAATAAAGCATATAACCTGAATCTAATGATGCCTCTAGATTAATCTGCCATCTTAAAGGAAATCTGGGGGTTATAAGAATATGTCAAATAGACACAATCCGCCTGGTGCAGAATGTAGGAAAATTGATAGAAGAAACAACCAAATATCTTCAACAATTCATTGATATGGGAGAAGGGGAGGAGGGGAAAATTATTAAAGGTAAAATAAGTCTTTGTAGTTATGTTATTCAAATGCAGTGTGTGGGCCTTTTTTAGATCTTAATTTTTAAAAAGTATACTCAAAAAAAGACAATTAGGAAATAGTGACTAGGAGTTAAGTATTAGATGATATTATGCCATCTTTAAGGAAGCTGTTCATTTTGCTTTTTGGGATATTATTGTATTTATGCTTTATTTGTGTTTGCTTTGTTTGTGCTTTATTTGAGTTCATACAAAGGACAGATACATATTAGTATGTACACAGATATGTGTACATATATGACATCTTAGACTTGTACAAAACAGTTCTCTACCAAAAAGAAACAATGGCTATGAGAGGGTGTTAGATGAAAGAAGAAAGACATGATGTTGATTAATGATGAAGATGGGGGAGAAGTTCTAAATTTGTGTTTGGAATCTTTGCAACTTTAATATTAACTATGTGATATGGGGAAAGTTATAAATTTTGACTTCTGATCTTCTCATCAACACAACAGGGATAATGTTTTCCCTCATGTGATTGTTACTCGAGGCTCCTAGTAAGTATTTAGTAGAGAATTTAATGTAAGTTTCTTATAGCCATCACTGAGAGACATTTTGAAACTTCATTGATACTAATCCTTTTACATGAGCAAATTACATCTCAGCAGAGCTTCAGGAAGTCTTACTATTGAGTCCCAGCTTGAAGACACCCTTTCCTCAGGGATGTTACTTAAAGAGACACATCCTGTCTCATCCAGGTACAAAATCCTAGTGAGTAACACAGAGCACCTGTGCAGTGAGCCACAAGTGTGTATCAGCTGGCCCAGTGATAGAAAGAAGGAACAGTGCCTGATAATCTTGCACAGTGGAAGTATGAGCACTGCACAAGTAGATGAAAATGCAAGCTATAGGTTAGGGTGAAATGGAACAGAGAATTGATGAGAGGAATGAGTGTAATATCTGGGTTAAAATACATGAAAATAAGATACAACTGTAAGCCTTTCTGAGAGACCAATAGCAAGGTAAGTGTGAGACAAGTGCAGAGAAAAGTAAGTCAAGTTATTTTAAGAAAGTACAGGACAGAAAGATGGACAGAGCAAGAGCACAAGTGTGAGGCTACTCCAAACAAGTAGTATACCTTCTCAACCTTCCTAAAACCAACAGAGCATTCCTTCAGATCGAGCCTTCACACACCACAGACCAAGTGGTAGTTAGACCTTTGTTCAAGACTGAAAAGGGCCCCTTAAAGGTTGAGTCTATCTACATTTTGCAAAGATTTTTTTAAGTATTTGTAAATCAAGAGCCACATCTTTATGTATAGATAGTGATAAACTTGATCAACATGAGGTGTTAAAAATGAAAGGGGAGAGATTAGTTTAAAAAAAGGCATAAAAATCAGACTTCGGAAGGAAATATTTAGGATTCATCAGAAATATGAAGAGATGGGTCAGAAGTGGGAACAGATCCATTAAATGTATCACTTAGGGCTTTGAAGATCTGGAGCCAGCACAATAGAGATTGCTAATGCAACAGCTCAGCAAAAGAATCTCATTTTGTTCCAAGCCAAAAATGGGTACTTCAAGTCGAGTTCCATTAAAGGAAAACGTCAGTGCAATAGGAAATGTGTTGTAGACAACATATCTCATTACAGGGAAAAGAAAATCTTTGAAAGCAATATCAAAATCAGAAATGATGTGATATGAAATGAAAGGAATAGGAAAGTGATCTATTGTAGTTTTCAACTTTTAAAACATTGTATTTTAAAGATCCTATTGGTGAATAATAGATTGCAAATAAAGTCAAGTTTCTACAATCAGCTTATCTTGAATAATAGGGAAATCATTTGTAATCCAGTAAAGGCCCCTATGCCTCCAGAAATACGTTGGGGTATAGACAGAAATGAATGAGGCTATTTTTCTTTCCATATCATGTCAAAAACAGTGTTGAAAAATGTGGATACAATCCTGAACTGTCTGAAGTTTTCAGAAGTTGGAAATCATCGATGCATTGGCAATTCAATGGTGAGATTCTCAGAAGTTGGAAACCTTTTAAGAGATCTGATTAATTTAATATGTCAAAGCTAATGGTGAATGAGTTCAATTTCTCTGAAGAACAATTAGTCAATGGAATACATTAATATGAAATATGCAAAAACTGTGCACAATTCCAAAGCTAAAACACTTCTGTTGTTGGTGTTGAACTTGATTCTTTGTTCTGTGAAGGGCTTCTGTGACATAATTCCCTTACTGATCCACACCTAAGAAAACGTTGCTCTATTTCTCAGTTGAAGGAAAGCAAAGGCTTCCTAATTTGTTTTACATTAACCATACTCCTCCACCCCATTCTCCTGTTCATACACTGTGTATTGGTATTTCCAAACCACAAAACTCTTTTGAAAAGCTCTCAACAACATCTGCTACACTGGGGATAGACGAGCGAGATTGGCACACCTTGAAAAACTCAGACTCCTCTGCACCCTCAGCCCTCCGCCCACCCACCCACATGCCTGGTCTTCTTTCATTTCTTTGCACTTTCTTCTCTGCATCACTGTTTGAATCTTCTTGTGAGAGTAGTTGTCTAACGAGATATGAGCTGGGATGAGTTGAGGGAGGGAGCTTTGTACCTGCAGATAGACAGTGGTTAAAGTTTTTTGAGATTGAAGTCTCAAAATTTCCTGAGAAGGGCATATCAAGCCTCTTCCAAGTTGCCTCACTTACTGCCTTACACCTGTGGGACTCAGGCATGTACAGACCCAAGTTGACCCATGGTGTCCCAACCTAGCCTCTTGTCATTTGCATACATTTGCATTATGGTTTTGACCCAGTCCTCCAATGGGCTTTGGCTGTCATGTTTATTCTAGCCAAGACCATATCAATTATAAAGCTCCCCCTATTGATGCAAAGGCGCAGTCCTCTTATTGATTGAAGTAATTCTACTTAACAATAACCCTGAACCACTCCTTCAAATTACAGGAAAACAAAAGAGAAACCAAGCCCAGAGGTCACTATAGTTCCATCTGTGGATCTGTCTGCCTTTCCTTCCTGAGAATATACTTTCATTATGGCAGTGGAAGTTGCCACAACTAGGCTCTGCCAACATGTTTTCTCTAATAAAGCCACAGTGTTTGTTACTCAGTAAAGAACTTGTTTAAAAAAAAAAACAAAACAAAACAAAAAACTACTACTTTCTGATTGTGAGTCCCTTCTGTAGACTTGCTGGCAAATCTGCATAAGGGTCTAAGAGCTGAGACTGTCACACCATACAGATCATCACCCAGTCCAGGCTGATCCCAAAATTCCATTAACATTTTCCAATACTGAAACAATTGGAACTAAAACAATCTTCCCATTCTTAACTTCTCACATAGCTAACTTGACCTCATCCTTCAGACTTCTAGTCAGACCTCAGAGCTACTTCCTAAGAAGCACCTTCCTGACTTCTCTCACAAGGCCAGGTCCGTCCCTGTATAGCACATCATAACTGTCCTCATAATTATCCTTCAACCCCTACCGCCCATGCTCTCAAAGCCAGCACTCTATGAAAATCGCTGTTTCTAACACCACCATGATTCTCCATGTTAAATGCAATGGTCCCTTCTTTGTTGCTTGGAAGATCATCAGCATTAGGCACAACTGAAATACTCCTTCTTATTGTACACATTTCTGCCAAGATTAAGGACATCACAACTATTTAGTCTTCCTTCCAGCATATTACCCACCTGTTTTTTGTAATAATTTCTATCTTCTCTTCCAGAAATAAGTTCTTCATTATTTGTCTGCATTCTCTTCCCATGTGATGTCAGCCAGTTCTGTGGCTTTAAGTAGCACCCATGTGGCAATGGCACTCAGTTCTATGCATCTAGACTCAGGCATCTTCCCCAAGCTCCTTACCAGTCTATTACGACATCTATACCACAACTCCTCTTGAATGTCTATAGTCATCTCAAAATGACTTCAGAGAAACATAATTCTTGATTATTACCTCTTTCCTCACTCAATAAAGCACAAAAGTCTACCTCCAGCCTTTCTCATTTCAACAAATGGTCCCACCACCCATCCAGTTATTCAAGTTAAAGGAGGCATCCTTGCTTCTTCTATTTCTCTCCCCAAATCCTTGACACTCAGTCCATCATGATATTCCCTCGAAAACATGTTTTGTATTTGACCATTTCTCTACAACTTCACAGCTAACTCACAGTAGTTAACTCCATGCTTATGTCTCACAAGGACTTTAGAAATTCCTCACTGGTCTCTTTGACCTTTCTTATCTCCTACCATCCATTCTCCACAATTGTCAAAGTAGTTTTCAAAATGTAAGGAGGACCATGTGATTGTCCTGGTTAAATTTCTCCAGTGGATTCCCATTGCATAGGAGATAAGAGTGCCCAGCATCCATACACCTACTCTCTGGCTTTTTCTCCTCCTCCTCCTCCTCCTCCTCCTCCTCCTCCTTCTTCTTCTCTCTCTCTCTCCCCTCTCTCTCTCTCTCTCTCCCCCCTCTATCTCTCTCTCTCCTCTCTCTCTCTCTCACTTTTGCTGCCTCCAGGCACAGCAGCTGAGAAAGAAAGCCAAAGCCAACTTTCTCTTCTCAGGAGGAACTAAAAGAAAATCATCAAAAATTATTGAAAATGTTTTATAGAAGCAAGAATTAGGGATGGTTATAGTGAGGACATATGCATTAGGAAAATTCCTTCTTTTTGTAACAAATCTCTAATACAAGTTCACTTTTAAAGAACATTTATGAGTTTGAAAAAATAAGCTAAAATTGTTTCAAAAGTATTAGGAAAAAACAATATTTTAAATAGACACACAAAACAGGGAGAAATAGAAACACCCATAGAAAGTTTTGCGGTTTGCAAACAAGAAAAAGAAAAAAGCCAAGAACATCACTGATATTTGACTGATGAGAGTTAAATTTTAGATAAAGGATAAATTGTGCTTCATCCACTCTTTATTGCCATGGCAACTAAATTCTCTACTAAGAGCAATAATTTCCCAATGTGAAAAGGCACCTCCAAAATTAAGTAAGTAGTAATTTAAAAAGCAATGGTGCCATTGGTAGACCACACTCTGGGGGAAGGTCTGGAGAGGGACTAGTACAGTGCTATTTCACGTCAAAGGACAAATATGAAGAGGAAATTTCAAGGGCTGTGTTTATCCCTTTTCCCAAATTTCCTCTCTTTCTTTGTCTCTCTGTCTCTGTCTCTGTCTCTCTCTCTCTCTGCCTCTCTCTCTCCGTCTCTCTGTGTCTCTCTGTCTCTCTCTTTTTCTGTGTGTCTCTCTCTGTCTCTCTCTATTATATACAGTGTATACAGTAAGATAACTATGTCATAGCTCCATGTTGCCTCAAATATATGACACTAACAATCATTCTCCTCTGAGAAGCCCCTGGAGGAAGTAGAGTAGGAAAATCTAAACTCATTCTCTACCTTTACTCTTATCCAGGAACTATCATTTGTTAGTTGAGCAATAAGTATTTACTGAATGAATGAATTAATTAATTAAAAAGAAAATATTAAAACATACTGTAAGTAGCAAGGGTTGAGTTTTTTGTGAAGCTTTTGTCATTTGTGGCAGTTTTATTTGTGTGTGTACCTGGAAGGTAGTGGATCACAATGTAAAGTGCATTGCTTACTTCTTGACACAACTGAATTTCTTAAAAAATTCAAAAGCCTCTGCTATATGCCATAAACATGCTGAAATGCTTTTAGTTTACTAAATAAAACTGTTCATACTTGTGGCCTATGCAGACTCTCTTCTTTCTGTGGCAGGTCCCTCTCCCCACCTTGGTGCATGTGAGGTCTCTTCCGAAAATTAGTTACTAGAGCTGTGACTCCAAACCCACTCAGACATTCTCCTTTCATCTCCCTAGGACAAAGATTATGCTTTCTATGTAGGTTGATCTGATCTCATTGTATTTAGATTCCATCAATTGTGTCATATTTTATTTACAATTGACTGCACACTGCTTGTCTCTCTCCTAAATTCTTGACTTCTTAAAGGCACAAACTCTCTCTCTCTCTCTCTCTCTCTCTCTCTCTCTCCAAGATCACATTGTATTGTGTTTTTGAAATGTTTGCTGAACAAATATATAAAAGAACAGAAAATATAAAAGCTATTTTTCCTAATGAAAAGTGCTTCCTATGCAGCTGCCCAACTCTCAGAAGTGAAGTTTGTTCAGTTATCATACTAGATAGAACAAAAGGCCCCACCCTGATGGTCCTGCAAGCCTGCATTCATCTGCTGCCAAGGAAACCCCAGAGTTGGCCATAAATGATTATTTTCAGAGTATAGACGTCAAATTGACCTGAGAACACCTTCAAATATCAAACATACAGATGCCTAAGAAAAAAACAAAAGGTAGCCTACCAGGTCAATATACTTGACTAGAAATGTCAGTGAAGGTTGCAATAATATGTTTTCTTTGGGACATCAAACACTTTATATCAATATATATTATATTAAAGCCTTGTTTGGGAAAGCTTCTTTTTTAACAAAGCATCATAAAAGGAAAAGTATTGTTTCAGCTCCCTGCATCTCTAGGGAGACCCGAGCCTTTCCATTCTGTTAACATGAGCACAAGAAAGAACCAGGAACAGAGAAATGAAACCAAGCTTCTGTTTCCAGATCAGAAAGGGGATTCAGGCTGGTTTCTCTGAGGATGGTGGCTACCACACAGATTCCAGACGCTGTAGGCTGGCACACTCATGAAATAAGATGCCACAGGGAAACAGAATCAATCAGAGTTGCTACAGCCCATCTCTCATTTCATCAACTGATCCACATTTCCCCATCCATGCCTTTCATTAGCATAGACATTACAATAAATTTCCTAGAATTATTCAAATCAGGGTTCAGCCCCTGTTCTGTCTCAGCTCTTCTCAAACTTGAATGGGTATTTGAGCCTCCTGGGGAATCTTCCCAAGGTGCACATTTTTAATTCAAGATGTTAGAGATACTGCCTTTCTCCTGACCTCTCCAGCGGCTCTGGTGCTTCTGATCCCTAGAGTCCAGTGCTGAGATATCCAGCCATTCTTCGCTAGGCAGAGATCCAGCTGCTGACTCCTGAGTAAGGAGGATTTGCAACTTGATCTTTGGCTGATAGAAGGAACCTCCATCAATAGTCCCCTTTTAAAATAAAAATAAGAATGAATAAAAATAAGAATAAAAATGAGAAAGCCTTTTGTGAAAATAAGGAAAGTAGCCCTAAATCTATGTTCAATTGTGTGATATTTCAAGTGAAAGGGGCTCTTTTGGCTAATCCCAACATAAACCTAGTTTTAATTCTTATTTCATCAAACAGAAAACTAAGATGCAGGTATTAACACTTGTAAAGTGATCCTGGCAATAAATGGCCAAAGCAGGATTTGAAACAATCTACTCTGACCCCAGAGTTGACAGTTTTCATTACTGCTTCTTTTCTGGTTATCAGTTAATACTTTTATGTCAGTTCAATTCAACAATAAGTAGGGAGAAATAGAGATCATGTTGTGTGTGGGGGTGTGAGATAGTATGTGTGTCAGTGTGCGGTGTGTGTACAAAGAACGGAGAAGAGAAGGCGTAGAGATGAAGAGAATACATTGAAGTCTAATAGTGCACAGACCAGTAGAAAGAATGACACACAAAGACATCAATCTGGTATAATGTGCCTAGAGTCGGAGAAAATCTCTTGATAACAGCAAGGACTTTCTCCCCTGTGTGTATAGAAGCCAAGACTGAGGTTTGGGTTGTTTTTTGTTTTTTGTTTTCAAAAACAAAGAGCTTTATTCAGGGCTGATAACAAGGAGAGAGGCAGCCAGTTCAATTGTGTCTCTCCAATCAATGGGGTAGCAAGGTGATTTAACTGACCCCTGAAAAGGAGTCTTAGAGGGCAACTGATTGTAACCAGGAGCCCTAGTTGAATCATCTGCATGAGGCTCACTGGCCCACACAGCAACACTCAATTGTAATCTATTTCTGCAAGGTCTTGTCCCCTTCCTCAAGTTCCTCTTCTAGTTGGAGGCTTCTGGTTATGCCAGGCATTCAAGGTCATTTTATATCAATTCTAGTCTTGTGTATCTGTACCCTGAAAATAAATTAGATAGTTATTTAGGAACTAAACAAGTTCTTACGAACAAGCAAGATGGCGTTTTTATAACTTCTGTCTAGATGTCCCCCCAAAGCCTCATGTGATCATAGGTGGGACTTTCCAGAGGTTACTGCTCTAGGCTGTGTGATGTTGGGATCAAGGATGTGATGCTGGGATTGAATCATGCTGGGACTCTAGGATTAAGAGTGTGAGTGTTACTCACCATAAAGTTGGGTAGCCTGGATAAAATGTAAGAGACAGAAAGAGGGCTGTTGCTGCTTGTTGTTTGCTACCTTCTGCCTGCTTGCTCTGTGATGCCCCTCTGCCATGCCACCCTGCCTTGGAGCAACTATGAACTAAAACCTCTGCAAACTGCAAGCTACAATAAACCTGTTCTCCTATAACTCTGGGTGTCTGGTATTTTGTCTTAGCAACAAGAAAAGTAAACAAGACACTGTTTTATGGCCTGTTTTATTCTTAGCTGAATATAGGTCTTGGGACATTTGACATTTGTGCTGGTTTTAAAGAGTGAAGAAGCATTTATTTTCTAAAGAAAGGTATGCGTATTGCCAAATAGAGGAGATAACTGAAGAAAAAGATATGAAGGTATGATATAAATTGTTGCTTAAGGAGTATTTTTGGCTAAGCACCATGTCAGAGTCCTTTACTTATTAGTCCTTTACTTATTAGTCCAAAAATTAAATAATTATTTTTTTAAAGGTTCTGAGTGATGAGATAGATATATCAGTTATATGAGATAGATTTTTGTGATTTTGGGGGGACTTATGCTTTAATTTTTTATGTTTTGAAAGGGTTATTTTTTTATTTTGTTTTGTTTTGAGGGATTTTTTTGTTTGGTTGGGTTTGGTTGAGCTTAGGTTTTATTTGTTTATTTAGACAAAATCCTTTCATTTGTCTATCCTGAATACCATAAAGTCAGTTTTTTACACTAATGACTTCTTGACCTCCAGCTGGACAGGTGAAAAGAAATTAATCCACACTTAGCTTCTGCTTAGCCACTGTCTCCCAAAGCCAGAGATGACTGGCAGAGGTAACAGTCAAACTTATTTTTATCTTTCTTCTCTAAGCCCCAGACATACGGGTTTCTCTCCTCTTCAATGGGCCCGTTATAAAGCAGCAAGCACGAAAGCATTCAAATGGCATCATACAAGGCAAAATGTCTAAAACTATCAAGCAAAAAGGTATACCTTAAATAATATAAATAAATAAGAAGTTCCAAGGTGCAGGTTGGAGAATGAAGAAAATTTGAAATGAGAAATGTTAAAAAGACTCACTGCCATAGGTTCTCTGCCATATTTGTACTAGGGACTGTTCGCCTGTCTACTGCACAGTGGTGACCCCCTAGCCAGAGGCTCCTGTGCCTGTTCCTACCGGTCACATGCTCAACAGAACCTAGAGCAGAATCTGCCAACTTCCCAGCTTGTATCTTCCTTCTCTGACAAGAATTAATTAATCTGTGAGGGATGCTTTTGCAAAGTCTTACAAATGTTAGATCTAAACCACTCATGATTGTAATGCAAATGACCCAGGACCTTTTATTTTCTTGCCTTGGTCATTTTCACATGGTCCTTCAAATAGACTGGGGTATTTGATTATCCATACAGAAGTTAAAATAAAACCAGATCTCTTAATTATTCTATAAGTAAAGATCACAGGTACATCAAAGATATAAGTATGAAAAAAAACCCAAAACTTGAAGGCAGTTAGTAGAAAACAATGGAGAATATTTTATGACTTCACTTAGGAAAGCATTTCTTAATAAGACATGACAAGGGCAAACATAAATGATAGCAATCAATATATTCATCTTCATACTAATTTGAAAACTTGTTACTAAAATAAATCATTTGCAAAGTGCAAAAATAACCTATTAAAAATGGGAAGGCAAAATATGGAATGTATCTAACCCTCAAAGTATTCCCACCTAGATATATAAGGCAATCCGCAATTTAGTAAGAGACATGGACAAGGGTGTGCACAGCAAGGAGGCCTCTAATGTCAAATGTCTGAAAACAGGCCCAGCACACACCAAGAGGAAATACATGGAGGGCTGCTCAACCATCTTAACACAAAGCAGCACTTTCAAGGAATGAGCAGGAACTGTTATCTTTAATCATGGGTGAATATCATAAATATAATGCTGCTTATAAAATTACACAAGAGTACATTAAAATCTGAATAATATTAAAAATGGGAAGCCATGCCATGTATATAAGACTTTCATGGTAATACTTAACACCAAATGCAAAATTCGGATCCTTTCTACTTAGAGAGAAGGATGCTGCCTGAGGAAGGGAGCACCAGAGAATTCAGAAATTTTGGCACTATTTTATTTTTTACACTGGGCTTTTTATTTTCCTTTTAGCTGTCTTATGTGTATAAAATTATTTTATTATTCTGTATAGCCTTTAAATGTGTCAAAAAGACCTTGTAAGTTATTTCTTGTTTGGTTGGTTGATTTTTGTTTATCCCAGTCACTTTCTCATTGCTAAGATAGAATACCTGACACCCACAAGTTAAGGGAGAGCTTGGCTCTGCCTCACAGTCACTGTCCATGATCAGTCTGGGCTAAGGCAGGACAGCAAAACAGAGGTACAGAGCAGAGGACAGCTGCTCATTTCATGGTGGCAGGAGGCAGAGCGAGAAGGCAGAAGCCAGGAAAGGAGATGTGCCCTTCCCAGTCACATGCCCAGGGACTGCCCCTCGCCTCTTCTGGCCGGGCCTCACCTCCTAACTTCACATCAATTCAATCACCCTTCAAAAGTCCCATCTATAAGCACATGAGGCTTCGGGGACATCTAGACATAACTAGAATATTGATTTTTGCTTTTTGAGACAGCGTCTCACTATAGTTCAGGCCAGCTTCAGACTCACTATGTAGCCCCAGGTGGTCTAAGATCTTCTTGCTTCAGCCTCCCCAGTGCTGAAACTACAGGTGTGCACCAGCACACCTGATTCAGTCCTTTTATTTTAAGTGGGATGGAAAGTTGACCTCATCTTCAATGAACACTACAAGAAGATAATACAGAAAGTAAAGGAAGAAAGAGAGGAGGTCGGGGGGAGGAGAGATACACATATTCTACTAACCCTTTAATAACAGATCCCAAAATAGAAAATAGAGAGGAGAAATATATACAAATCCTTAAGAGGAAGAATTTCTTAGCATGTAAAATTTTTTTTTAAATATCAAGCCAAGTATGGTAGTTTACATCTTTAATCCCAGCACTCTGGAAGACAGAGGCAGGAGGACTGGAAATTTAAGCCCAGTCTAGGAAACTTAACAAGATCCTATCTCAAAATTTAAAATATTTAACAATTAGAAAAGGACTGGGGATGTAGTTCAGTACTCAGGCCCAGGACTCAATCCCCAGTACCATGGATAAAGATAAAAGGAGAAGAAAAATGAAGAGAAAGAGGAAGAGGAGGAGAAGAAAAAAGAGGAGGAGAAAGAGAAGGAAAAGAGGAGGAAGAGGAAGAAGTGAAAGACGCAAGCATATATATCACGATGAACCTCAAAGAAAAACAGTGCATTCAGAACTTCTAGAAAGAAAAATAATATATTATTTACAAAGAAAATATAATTAAATTGGTATAATACTCTTAATAGAATTAAATATAGAAATACAATAGAATAATTATTTCAAGGATCTGAGAAAATATTTAGATCAAGAATTTTGCATTCAAGCCATCTATTTTAAATCTCTATAAATGTGAATTGAAGCAAAAAGGAAGCTCCAGTTGAAAAATCAGTTGTGTGCCTACAAACCTTCAGTAAAATCTGAAAAGGAAATAAGAAAACAATTTCATTTACAATAGTACTGAAAATAATTTAAAAATCTAAGAATAAATTTAACCAAAGATGTGAAAGACTTATGCAGTGAAAACTACAAAACATTGCAAAAGACATCAAAGGAAAGCAAAATGCTCTTCTCCTTGATACCTGAAATATTCAATGATGTATCGTATTTAGCCATAGTCACCCTCCTGCACAACAGTCTACTGAAACTTATTCCTTCTATTTATATTGTTATTCCCATAACCAACCTCTCTCATCCACACCTCTTTACTGTTCTCCTCAGCTTCTGATAACCATTATTCTATTCTCAACTTCTGTGGAACCAAGCTTTTAGATTCCACAGGTGAGTGAGATAATACAGTATTTGCCTTTTTGTGCCTGCCTTATTTTACTCAATATAATGTCTTCCAAGTTCATTCAACATCATTGCAAATGACAGAATTTCATTAGTATTCCAGTTTATATACATGACACATTTTCTATATTCATTAATCCATGTATGGGCATTAAAGTTTCTCCCAAGACCTCAAGTTTCATAACTAATGTTCAATAAAGACAAAGATGTTTGTATTTATGTGTGGAAATACTTAGTATTATTAGGAAGTTGTTACTACACATTTAATCCTTACCAAAATATCAACATCTTTTTTGCAGAAATAGAAAAATCAGTTTTCCAATTAATATGGCATCACAAGGGGCTCCAAATACACAAAACAATCTTGAAAAAGAACAAAGTTGTGGAAAATCACAATTTCCAAATTCAAACTTGGTATAAATCTGTAACAATAAAAGCAAACAGGCATATAAATCAATGAAACACAATTCAGAGTTTGCAATAAAATCATAAATTTATGGCCAACTGATTTTTTAAAAGTGTGCCAAATACAAAGAATAGGAAAGAATGGACTCTTCTATAAATGATTCTGGGACACTGAATTATCCCATGTAAAAGAATAAAATTGGATCAGTACAGTCTTTATTACTACTAGTTGCTGGGACAAAATACTTGACACCCACAAGGTAAAAGAAGGAAAGCATATTTTAACTCATAGTTTGCACAGGGTTCAGTGCATAAGTAGCTGGCTCCAAAGCAGGGCAACATAGCAGAGGAGAAATAGTCCATGGCAAGGCAGGGAGAAAGCAGCAACATTGAGCCTGCCTTCTTTTTTGTCCCTTTGCATTCCAATTAGGCAGAAAGCCTATTGCTTGGTGGGGCTTCCATTATCCACACCCAGAACTATGCTAAACCAACTTAGTTAACCACAACCTTAATCTATATTCACAAACTCTAGATCCAGCCACCTCCAAAACCCCCCACCTATGAGTGCATGTGGCTTTGGGGGCACATCTAGATACAAACCATAACAACTGCATCATACTGTATATAAAAATTAAGTCAAAATGTATGAATAGCCTAATTATAAAAGCTAAAACCATAAAATTCTTAGAAACAAACATATGCTGCATATTCTTGATCTTGGATTTGGCAAGAGTCTTAGAAACAGAGTCACACAGAACACGCCAAATCAGCCCACTGCAGACAGGCAGATCTGTGCATGCCCTACAGAGGTCCCAAGTCACACAGAAGATGCTGAATCACCCCGCTGCAGACAGGAAGGTCTGTGCATGCCCTACCGAGGTCCCAAGTCATGCGGAAGATGCGGAATCACCCAGCTGCAGACAGGCAGCCACCTGGTTCCACGCTACAAAGATGCAGAGGACACCAGACCACCAGACCAGGGTACTGAGTCCAGCTGCTCCTGGCCCAGAGGTAGGGGCTTCTGAGCTGCCATCCCACTGCTCCTGGTCCAGAGGAAGGGGCTTCCCGGTCACCATCCCTCCCGCTGCTACCAGCCCAGAGGAAAGACCTTTTGGGCCACCTTCTGTCCCACTGCTCCTGGCCCAGAGGAAGGAGCTTCTGGGCCACCATCCCTCCCACTGCTCCCAGTCCAGAGGTAGGGGCTTCTGAGCTGCCATTCCACTGCTCCTGGTCCAGAGGAAGGGGCTCCCCGGTCACCATCACT
Source organism: Heterocephalus glaber (assembly GCF_053883595.1). Taxonomy (NCBI): domain Eukaryota; kingdom Metazoa; phylum Chordata; class Mammalia; order Rodentia; family Bathyergidae; genus Heterocephalus; species Heterocephalus glaber. The sequence continues at coordinate 23,604,222 of NW_028258143.1, read as the reverse complement.
CCCGCTGCTCCCAGCCCAGAGGAAAGGGCTTTTGGGCCACCTTCTGTCCCACTGCTCCTGGACCAGAGGAAGGGGCTTCTCAGCCACCATCCCTCCCGCTGCTCCCAGCCAACAGGAAAGGGCTTTTGGGCCACCATCCCTACCGCTGCTCCCGGCCCCTGTCCCACATCTCCCAGCTCAGAGGAGGTAACCATGCAAGTGCTAACAGCCCCCCACCCAGTTGAAATGAGAAAACACATAAATAAGTCTAAAAACCAGACTTCCAGATCACCTACAGCAACCCCAAAGAGAAATGAGATGGAACACTCTGATACTCAACCACCTAGACTCACTGAATTGGAAACAAAAGGGGTTCTGGAAAAAATGAAATCAGAAATAATTTATCAGATAACAGGGGAAATTGTGCCCCTAGTGCAAGACATGATTAATAAATCTAGAGAGGAGCTCAGGAACTTGATGAAATCCCAACATAAGAAACAAATGGAATCCATAAAACAGATGCAAATAGATTTCCAGGAGATGAAAAACTCCATTGAAAGTCTACACAGCAGAATGAGCCAGTGTGAGGACAGAATTTCAGATATAGAAGATAAGATTGCAATTAGTGACAAGGAAAAGAAAGATTGTTTCAAAATTATAAGGGAACATGAGAAATCAATCCAGCAGCTGCTAGATGATGCAAAGAAGAATAACATAAGACTGATTGGGCTCAATGAAGAAACAGGAGAGAGTGCAAATGACATAAAAAACCTCTTCACAGAAATAATGGCAGAAAACTTCCCAAGCAGGGGAAAAGAGCTTGACATACAGATAAGTGAGGCATATAGGACTCCAAATAGCCTTGATCAAAACAAATCTACACATAGGCATACAATTGTTAAGATTCCAGAAACTCAACAGAAGAACAAAGTTCTATAAGCAGTCAGAGAAAAGAAACAAATCACATACAAAGAAAAGCCCATCACAATCACAGCAGACTTGTCAACACAAACCATCAAGGCAAGAAGAGCTTGGAGTGACATATTCCAAGCCGTAAGAGAAAACAACCTCCAACCCAGATTGATGTACCCTGCAAAGCTATCTTTCAAAATGGTTGGAGATATAAGATACTTTCATGACAAAGAGTACCTTAGGAACTTTGTGAATACCAAAGCAGCACTCCAAAGAATTTTACACAATGTCCTAGGAATAGACATTGCGGATCACAACCACAGGAAGCAAAGCAGAATGAACCCATCTGGCATGACAACAAAATTAAATGTAAAGGGGGAGAACCCAACAAAAAGAAAAAGTCATGGCAATGAAAAGTCAATACACTGCAGTTATAACCATCAATGTTAATGGTCTCAATTCACTAATCAAAAGAAATAGACTGGCAGAATGGGTCAAGAAGCAAAATCCAACAATATGCTGCATACAAGAAACACACTTCATTCAAAAGGAAACTCATAGACTGAAAGTTAAAGAGTGGAAAACAATACTCCATGTGACAGGAACCAAAAAAAAAGCAGGAGTAGCTATCCTCTTTGCAGATCAAGTAGATTTCAATCCAACACTGATTGAGAGAGATGAAGAAGGACACTACATCTTTGTAAAGGAAAGAATCCAAGAGGAAGAGATAATAATCATAAATGTCTAGGCACCAAACACTAGTGCACCCAACTATATAAAACAAATACGAACGGACATGAAAAGTCATATATGCACTAATACAATTGTAGTGGGGGACCTCAACACCCCACTGTCACAAATAGATAGATCAACTAGACTAAAAATAAGTAATGAAATACTGGAACTCAATCAAACTCTTGAACAAATGAACTTAACAGATGTTTCCAGAGTCTTCCACCCCACAAAATCAGAATACACATTCTTCTCAGCTGCACATGGGTCATTCTCCAAAATAGACCACATACTCACACATAGAACATGTTTAAGTAAGTGCAAAGGAAATGAAGTTATCCCCTGTATATTATTAGAACATAGTGCGATGAAATTGGAGATCCATAGCAAAAGAAACTCAAAAAATTTCATCAACACATGGAAATTGAACAACACACTTCTGAATAACCAATGGGTCACAGAGGAAATTAAAGAAGAAATCAGAAAGTTCCTTCAATTAAATGACAATGACAATACAACATATTGGAATCTATGGGAGACAATGAAAGCAGTCTCATGAGGGAAATTCATAGCAGTGAATATGCATATTAGGAAAACAGAACGAGCCCAATTAAACAACCTGATGCTGAACCTCAAGCTTCCAGAAAAAGAAGAGCAGGACAACCCCAAAGCCCATACAAGGGAGGAAATTATAAAGATCAGAAGAGAAATCAATGAAATGGAGACTAAGAGAATGATACAAAAAAATCAATGAAGTCAAGAGTTGGTTCTTTGAAATAATGAACAAAATTGACAAACCCTTAGCCAACCCTATCAGAAAAAGGAAAGAAAAGGTCCAAATCTATGCAATTAGGAATGAAAAGGGTGAAATGACAACAGACCCAGCAGAAATCCAAAGGATCATCAATACCTACTTCCAGAACCTATACGCCAATAAGACGGAAAACACAGAAGAAATGGACAGATTCCTAGATACATATGAATTACCAAAGTTGAACAAAGAAGACCTAAAAATTCTGAACAACCCAATATCAACCAATGAAATTGAAAATGTAATTAAAAACTTATCAACTAAGAAAAGCCTGGGCCCTGATGGCTTCACTGCTGAATTCTACAAGACATTTAGAGAGGAACTGCTCCCACTACTGTTTAAATTCTTCAATGAAATTGAAAGGGAAGCAGTACTCCCAAATTCATTCCTGGAAGCAAGCATCACCTTGATCCCCAAAGCAGAGAAAGACTCAACTGAAAAAGAGAACTATAGGCCAATCTCACTAATGAACATAGATGCAAAAATCCTTAATAAGATACTGGCAAACAGAATGCAGAAGATCATCAAGAAGATCATACACCCTGATCAAGTGGGATTCATCCCAGGGATGCAGGGATGATTCAATATACAAAAATCAATCAATGTAATACATTATATCAATAAAGCCAAGGACAAAAACCATATGGTTATCTCCATAGATGCAGAAAAAGCATTTGACAAAATCCAACATGCACTTATGATAAAAACCCTACAAAAAATTGGAATAGATGGTCTCCACCTCAAACTGATAGAAGCCATCTATGAAAAACCAACAGCCAATATCATACTAAATGGTCAAAAACTGAAATCCTTCACACTAAAATCAGGAACAAGACAAGGATGTCCACTATCACCACTCTTGTTCAATATAGTTCTGGAAACATTAGCCATGGCAATTAGACAAGGGAAAGAAATAAAAGGAATAAAGATAGGAAGTGAAAAAGTCAAATTGTCATTATTTTCAGATGACATGATACTCTATATAGAAGACCCCAAGAACTCCACCAAAAGTCTTCTAGACTTAATAACCAAATTCAGTCAAGTAGCTGGTTACAAGGTCAACACACAAAAATCAATAGCTTTCCTCTACACCAATGACACACTCACTGAGAGAGAAATAAGGCAAATAATTCCTTTCACAATAACATCCAAAAAACTGAAGTACCTAAGAATCAACCTAATGAAAGAAATCAAAGACCTCTTCTCTGAAAACTATGGCACTCTGAAAAGAGAGATTGAAGATGATATCAGAAAATGGACAGACATCCCCTGCTCCTGGGTAGGAAGGATTAATATAGTGAAAATGGCCATGCTTCCAAAATGGCTATATAGATTTAATGCAATTCCAATTGAGATTGCAGAAGCATACTTCATGGACCTTGAGAAAACAATCCAAAAATTCATTTGGAATAAGAAGAGACCCAGAATAGCAAAAGCAATTCTAGGTAACAGAGACATGGCAGGGGGTATCACAATCCCCAACCTGCAATTCTACTACAAAGCCACTGTGATAAAAACAGCATGGTACTGGCACAGAAACAGACTTGAGGACCAGTGGAACAGATTAGAAGATGCAGAAACAACGCCAGACACACTCAGCCATCTCATCTTTGATAAAGGAGCCAACCACCCTCACTGGAGGAAAGATAGCCTCTTTAAGAAATGGTGCTGGAAAAATTGGGCTTCAACTTGCCAAAGATTAAAACTACACCTGTATCTCTCACCATGTACTAAACTAAAATCAAAATGGATTAAAGATCTAAATATTAAAATAGAAATTCTGAACCAGTTGGAACAGAGGTTAGGTAGAACCCCTGAAGACATCAGTGTAGGAAAAGATTTTATGAACAAAACCTCAGTTGTCCATGAACTAGCACAAACAATCAACAAGTGGGATCTCTTCTTATTAAAAGGCTTCTGCACAGCAAGAGAAACCACCAGCAGTGTGAAGAGACAACCCACAATGTGGGAAAAAATCTTCACCTGCTCTTCCTCAGACAAAGGTCTACTATCTTGAATCTATAAAGAACTTAAAAAGATCAGACCTCCCAAATTTAAAGACCCAATCCAAAAATGGGCATCTGAAATGAACAGACATTTCTCAGACAAAGAAGTAAAAATAGCAAACAAATACATGAAAAAATGTTCAACATCACTGGTCATTCTAGAGATGGAAATGAAAACAACGCTGAGATTCCACTTCACCCCAGAAAGAATAGCTGCTATCATGAAATCAACCAATAACAAATGCTGGCAGGGCTGTGGGGAAAGAGGAACCCTGCTCCACTGCTGGTGGGAGTGTAGACTGGTACAAGCACTGTGGAAATCAGTATGGAGATGCCTCAAAGAACTAGGACTGGAAGTCCCATTTGACCCTGCTACTCCACTGCTGGGGATCTTCTCCAAAGAATTAAAAGAATCATACCACAGTGATATATGTGCACCCATGTTCATAGCAGCGCAGTTTGTAATAGCTAAAACTTGGAAACAGCCCAAATGCCCATCAACTGGAGACTGGATAAAGAAAATGTGGGGTTTTTTATAAAATGGAGTACTACTCAGCCATAAAAAATGAGAAATTAGAGATATTTTTAGCTAAGTGGATGCATATTGAGGCAATACTCTTAAGTGAAATAAATAGGACACACATGTATAAATGCAGAATAGTTTCTCTGGTGTGAGAAACTGAAAGTGTAAATAAGGACTAAATATATAATAGATAATATGAAATAGGAAGAAAAGGGGCAAAGGAAAGGAAGTGGGAGGGCTAGGGGAAAGGATAGAAGGGAATGGGATTAATATGAGAAAATGGAAAAATAAGAACAAAATCTTTGTAAATAGGGAGGACTGGAGGGGTTGAAGGGAGGGCTGGGCAAGGGTGAAAAATAAGAACCAAGAGGGAATATGTAAAGGTGCAAATTTTCAAGGATGAAATGTCATTATATTGTATACCTAAAATGTACCGATGATTAGAATGAATAATTGATAATGTAAAATAGGAAGAAAAGCTCCAAAGGGGTAGGGGCAGTGGGAGGGGCAGGGGAAAGGAAAGGAGGGAAAGGAAAAATGATGAGAAATGGAAAAAATGGAAATAAAGTCTTTGTAAATAGGGAAGGGTGGAGGGCATGAAGGGAGGGCTAGAAATGGGGAAAAAATAAGAACCAAGATGCATTATGTAAAGGTACAATTCCCAATGAGAAATGTAATTGTGTTGTATACCTACAATGTACCAATAAAAGAATTTAATTTAAAAAAAAGAGTCTTAGAAACAACACCAAAGGCTGAGCAACAAAAAGGGAAATTGATTAAATTGGACTTCAACAAACTGAAAACTTTTGTACATTGACAGTCAATATTAAGAAAGTAAAAAAATGATCTGCAGAATGGGATATAGTGTTTGAAAATCAAATACCTTATGAAGTTTTAATATACAAAATATATAAACTCAACAAAAGAACTGGGTTTTTAAATGGGTAAAGGACTTGAACAGACATTTCTCTAGAGAAAATATTCAAATGCCCAAGAAGCCATGAAAGATACTTAGCATCGCTAATGATCAGACAAATGCAAATCAAAATCATAACGAGATACCTCTTCATACATACTAGAGCAACTATATTCAGAAAAACATTATATAACAAGTGTTGACAAGGATTTGGGAGAAATTAAGACCCTTGTACACTGCTAGCAGGATTGACAAAATAGTGTAGCCACTATGGAAAGCAGTTCTGCAATTTCGAAAAAGTTAAATGTAGAATAACCACTAGACCATCAATGCCAATCCTAGGTAAAATTGAAGAAGTAATCCAAATGTAATTCAAAATAAAGACTCAAACAGAAACTTGAATTCCATAAATAACCACAATGTAGAATAACTAAGCTTTAGGTTCTCTGGAGTCAAACTGCCACAGTAACTGGGTGAGAGACGGCCAAAAGAGAGAGTCACAGAGAAGAGGTGGATTAATCACAGATCCCCTGAAAAGTTCAAGTAGTGATGAGCTTAGCTTGTGAAGGACATGGCGGTCTCACCCTTTGTGAGGAGAGGCCCAGCTAGTCACATGTGGTTTTCTGAGAGGGCTGCGTCTGAAATTGCTAACATTAACTCCACAGACTGGTTGGTCTCCCTTGCTGCCTACTGCCAGCACAGAGCTCAGTGGTCTGCTTGCTTTTCACATTTGCCAAAGTGCTCAGGGATATGCTTGAGCTTGGACAGTTCCCATACCCTGGCGTATGCAGAGGGGCCTCTGGAGAAGGAGGGGCACCTCAGGAGCACACAGGCTGTAAAACTAGTAGGAGACAGCAGTGATGTAACACAAAGAAGGGCATACACATTAAGAGCTGCTGGAGTGAATATAACCCTCAGGCAAATAGCAGCCCACTGACTGACTACACCCAGTGGAAAGGCAGGGCAGGACTTGGTATTCATAGCAAAAAGTGGAAAAGGATACAAGATGGGGAATACTTGTGACCACGATCCCCAACCTATATCTGGTAGATTCCAGTACCACAGAGACTGGAAATAATTAAAAGAATGTAAAATACTTAAAAGAAGGTGCTGGTGAGCACCAGAAAGCCCAAAGGAAAAGATAAAAGTATACATCTAACTGGAAGAATAGTTAAGGCCTGCTGCTGCCTCCAACACCACCGCCCAGGGCCATGCTGCCAAAAGCAATACACGCAAGCCTCTGGCGGGCCACGAAGTATCTGAATCCTCACTGCAGAGATGGGGGGGGGGTGCATAAAGGAAGAAAATCTCTGTAATAAAGGCACACTAGACCACCATGGTTGGTAAGTTCTTGGGATCAGCACCGCCACACAGAAACCCTGACTCACTTCAGGGGAAGGACAGCTGGAACCTGCAGTAGAACCTTGCAGAATTCAACCCTGCAGGATGACAGGGACCTCAATTTGGGCCTTGCAGCCAGAAATCAGCCTGAATCTCAGTGCACTACAGCTGGCTTGCTGAGACTAACTGACTTAGATCTGCACACTGGTGCCCACGCTGTCTACCAGAACAGCAGAGATATACCCTGAGGGAGGCCCCTTTTATATTTTTTTTTCTTTCCTTTTTCTCTCTCCCTCCCATCTTGTTCTGCATTTCTCCCCCTCTTTTTCCCTGCTCCTGTCCTATTTTGGATTGTTTCTCTCTCTCTTTCCTTCTCTCAACTGCCATTAGTCTCTGTTCATTTGCTCTGTCTTTTCCTCTTGTCTTCAACAGTTTCGCAAAATTTACATGATCTTCCAGTGTCCTCTGGCCTCACTTCTAACATTTTCCTCTCCTTCTATTTCTCTACCCTTCCCTCCCCAACTCCTTCTAAATCCTCACCCCTAAGGGCAAATTTTCTGTATTGAAGGGTTTATTTACTAAAAACGCATTTTAGGCTGGTCCTGAATCCCAATCTAGCTCACATGGTTAAAGGTGACAGATTAATAGCTACTACAAACAGTCATTCTCTAAGCTGTGTTTGATACTGTTATTGATGCTGATTGTATCAATTCGGCTAAGGTGTTGTGATTGATATAAGCAGTTGTCCTCCCCAATACAATGAAAATGAGATTACCTAACAGTCATTTGAGACTCAAAGCCTAAAGAGCAGCTATACCTGGAAGACATCTCTGAGAACCAATCATTCCATATGGGTTCTAAATTAAAGCAATAATGATACAATATGCAATATCGAAGTATCAGCCCAGAAATTAAACCAAAAAATCACCAACAACAGAAATAACAACAAAATTTGCACCTAAATAAGGTGCAAATCCAGAATTCCAGCTCACCACAGGCAAATTCTGGGGGCAACAAAGTGGAAAGATCTGATAATCAACCACCTGGACACCCTGAACTGATAGCATGGAAATAACAAAATAGATAAACCAGGCTCTAGAAAAATTCAAAACAGAAATAATTTCCCACATAACTACAGAAATGGTGAGCAGAATGAAAGACATGATTAGAGACTCTAGAACATAAACAGATAAGACATTAGATGAGCTGAGGAACATGATGGAAGCCATGAATGCCCAACATAGGAAAGAAATGGAAACCATGAACACCCAAAATAGGAAAAAAATGGAATCCATGAAACAGATTCAAACAGATATCCAGGATATTAAAAACTCCATTGAAAGTATTCACAGTATGTTAAGCCAATGTGAAGATAGACTATCAGGTATAGAAGACAGAACTGAAGTCAGTAACTGTGAAAAGAGAGATCTCTTAAAATTAGTAAGAGACCATGAGAAATTGATCCAGCAGCTGCTAGATGATGCAAAGAAGAATAACATAAGACTGATAGAAGTCCACAAAAAGCAGGAGAAAGAACAAATGACATAAAAAACTGTTAACAGAAGTAATGGCAGAAAATTTACCAAACAGAGCAAAAGAATTTGACATTCAGATAAGTGAGGCATATAGGACTCCAACTAGCCATGATCAAAAAATATCTATACCTAGACATATAATAGTCAAGATCCCAGAAACCCAACAGAAAAACAAAATCCTACAAGGAGTTAGAGGAAAAAAAAATCACATACAGAGGAAAACCCACCAGAATCATAGCAGACTTCTCAACACAAACCCTCAAGTCAAGAAGAGCCTGAAGTGAAGTATTTCAAGCCCTGAAAGAAAACTACACTATTGGATCCTGCAAAATTATCTTTCAAAATTGTTGGGGAAATTAGACACTTCTATGACAAAGAACATCTGAGAAACTTCATGAATACCAAACCAGCACTCCAAACAATTCTAAACAATATCCTAGAAAAAGACAATGAGAGACACAATTCAATTACGCAAGGCCCAACAGTTCAAAGTCATTAGGCAAGGCAAGAAATTAAAGGGAAAGAGGGAAAATTTTTTTTAAAAAGTCAAAAACAGTAATATATCATAACAAGGAGGAGACAATACATGTCAATTATAACCAAGTTATAATTACCAATTAACCAATGTTAATTGCCTCAATTCACCAATTAAAATAGACTGGCAAAATAGATTAAGAAGCAAAATTCAAAAATATGCTGTGCACAAGAAACACACCTCATTCAAAAACAAATTCATAGACTGAAAGTAAAAGGCTGGAAAACTATTCTCTATGAGACAGAAACCCAGAGAAAAGCAGGAGTATCTATCTTATTTGCAGACAAAGTAGATTTTAAATGAAAACTAATGAAGAAAGATAAAGAAGGTCACTATATCCTTGTAAAGGGAAAAATCCAAGAGGAAGAAATGATAATCATAAATATATATCCATGAAATATGAATGCCCACAACTATACAAAACAAATATTAATGGACATGAAAAACCAAATAAGCACTAATACAATTGTTTATTTTTATTCTTTTAATGGTACATTTTAGGTATACAATACATTTACATTTATCATTAGGTGCTTGTAACTGTTTATGATGTATCTTAGTTCTTATTTTATTCCCCATTAACTGTGCGCCCTTCACACCCTCCACCCTTCTGTATTTACATAGATTTCATTTCCATTTTTTTTCTTTTCTCATAATTTTTCCTTTACCTTCTTCCCTTTCCCCTTCCCCACCACACCTACACCTTTGGACATTTTCCTATTTCAAATTATCAATTATTTGCTTTAATCATTATAATCCTTATTTACACTTTCAGTTTCTCACACTAGAGAAACTATTCAGTATTTACACATGTGTGATCAATTTATTTCACTTAAGAGTATGGCCTCAATATGCATCCATTTAGCTAAAAATGTCTCTAGTTTCTCATTCTTTATGACTGAGTAGTACTCCATTTTATTAAAAAACCACATCTTCTTTATCCAGTTTCCAGTTGATGGGCACTTGGGCTGTTTCCAAGCTTTAGCTATTACAAACTGTGTTGCTATAAGCATGGGTGCACATATATCACTGCGGTATGATTCTTTTAATTCTTTGGGGAAGATTCCCAGTAGGGGAATAGCTGGGTCAAATGGGACCTCTAGTCCTAGTTCTTTGAGGTATCTCCATACTGATTTCCACAGTGGTTGCACCAGTCTGCACTCCCACCAAAAATGGAGAAGGGTTCCGTTCCCTCCACACTCCCACCGGCATTTGTTGTTGGTTTCTTGATAGCATCCATTCTTTCTGGGGTGAGGTGGAATCTCAGTGTTATCACCTACATCTCTCAAATGACCAGTGATGTTGAACATTTTTTTCATATATTTATTTGCTGCTTTTACTTCTTTGTCTGAGAAATGTCTGTTCATTTCAGGTGACCATTTTTGAATTGGATGTTTGAATTTGGGGTGTCTGATTTTTTTCAGTTCTTTATATATTCTAGATAGCAGACCTTTGTCTGAGGTACAGCTGCTAAAAATTTTTTCCCAGAGTGTAGGTAGTCTCTTAGCTCTGTTGGTGATTTCGTTTGCAGTGCAGAAGCTTTTTAATAAGATGATATCCCAGTTGTTGATTCTTTCTGCTAGTTCCCATTCTACTAAGGTTTGTTCATAAAGTCTTTTCCTATGCTGATGTCTTTGAGTGTTCTACCTAACTTATTTTCCAGCAAGTTTAGTGTTTCTGTCTTAATATTTAGATCTTTAATCCACTTCTATCTTAGTTTAGTGCATGGTGATAAGTATGGGTCTAGTTTTAATCTATGGCAGGTTGAAATCCAGTTTTTCCAACACCATTTATTAAATAAGCTATCTTTCCTCCAATGAGGGTGGTTGGCTCCTTTGTCAAAGATGAGATGGCTGAGTATGTCTGGAGTTGTTTTTGCATCTTCTGATCTATTCCACTGATCCTCAGGTCTGTTTTTTTGCCAGTATCATGCTGTTTTTATCACAGTGGCTTTGTAGTATAGTTTCAAGTTGGGGATTGTAATACTCCCAGCCATTTCTCTGTTGCCTAGAATTGCTTTTCATATCCTAAGTCTCTTCTGGTTCCAAATGAATTTTTGGATTGTTTTCTCTAGTTCTGTGAAGAATATTGTTGTAATTTCAATTGGATTTGCATTAAATGTATATAGTAGTTTTTGAAGTATGGCCATTTGCACTATATTTGTTCTTCCTACCAAGGAATAAGGGATGTCTTTCCATTTTCTTATATCCTCCTTGATCTCCTTTTTCAAAAGCATTAATACAATTGTAGTAGGGGACCTCAATACCTCACTGTCACAAATAGACAGATCATCTAGACAAAAAAATCAACAGCAAAATACTAGAACTGAACCAAGATTTTGAATAAATGGACTTAATAGATGTCTACAGAGTGTTCCACCCCACAAAATCAGGATGTACATTCTGTTCAGCTGCACACAGGTCATTCTCCAAAATAAACAAATGCTAGCTCATAGGACATGTTTAAGTAAATGCAAAGCAATTGAAGTTATCCCCTGTATACTATCAGACTATAATGCAATCAAATTGGAGATCAACAACATAAGAAACTGCAAGAACTTCACAAACACATGGAAATTGAATAACACTCTTTTGAACAACCAATGGGTCACAGAGGAAATTAAAGAAGAAATTAGACGGTTTCTACAATTAAATGCTAATGCCAATACAACATGCAGGAATCTATGGGGCACAAGGAAAGAAGCTCTATGAGGGAAATTCATAGCAGTGAATGTTGACACTAGGAGAATAGAGTGAGCTCAAATAAACAAACTTAAAATGAATGCCAAGCTCCTAGAAAAAGATGAGCAGGACAAACCCAAAGCTCATACAAGGGAAGAAATTATAAAGATCAGAGCAGAAATCAATGCAATGGAGACTAAGAGAATGATATAAAAAATCAAGGAATCAAAGAGTGTTTTTTTGAAGGAATAAATAAAATCAATAAACCCTTAGCCAACCTTGTTTAAAAAGGGAAAGAAAAGGTTCAAATGCATGCAATTAAGAATGAAAAAGAAGTCACAACAGGTCCAGCATAAATCCAGAGAATCATCAGTACATACTTCAAGAACCTGTACTTTAATAAAATGGAAAACACAGAAGAAATGGACAGATTCCTAAATACATATGAATCACCAAAGTTGAACAAAAAATATATAAATATTCTAAATACCCTAATCAGTAAAATTGAAAATGTAATTAAAAATTTACCAATAAAAAAATCCCAGGACCTGATGGCTTCACTGCTGAATTCTACAAGACATTTAGAGAAGAACTATTACCACTACTGTTTAAACTCTTCAGTGAATTTGAAAGGAAGCAATATTTCTAAGTTCATTCCTGAAAGCAAGTGTTACTTTGATTCCAAAAGCAAACAAAGACCTAACCAAAAAAGAGAACTACAGGCCAATCACCGTAATGAATGTAGAAGCAAATATCCTCAATAAGATACTGGCAAACAGAATACAGAGGGTCATCAAGAAGATCATCCACCCAACCAAGTCAGATTTATCCCAGGGATGCAAGGGTCGTTCAACATACGTAAGTCAATAAATATAATACACTGTATTAACAGCCAAGGACAAAAAACATATGATCATCTCAATAGATGCAGAAAAAGCATTCGACAAAATCCAACACCCACTCATGATAAAAACACTACAGAAAATTGAAATAGATGGTCTATTTCTGTCAACCTGATAAAGGCTATCTATGAAAAACCAACAGCCAACATCATACTAAATGCTCAAAGACAGAAAACTTTCACACTGAATTCAGGAACAAGACAAGGTTGTCCACTATCACCACTACTATTCAATATAGTTCTTGAAACATTAGCCACAACAATTAGAGAAGAGAAAGAAATGAAAGGAATAAAGACAGGAAAGGAAGAAGTCAAACTGTCATTATTTGCTGATGATATGATACTCTACATAGAAGACACAAAAAACTCCACCAAAAGACTTCTAAACTTAACTGACAGATTTGGTAGCATAGCTGGATACAAGGTTAACACTCAAAAATCAATAGCCTTCTTGTACACAAATAACAGACTCACTGAGAGAGAAATTAGGGGAAAAATGCTTTCACAATATCATCCAAAAAAATGAAATATCTAGGAATCAATCTAATGAAGGAAGAAAAAACCTCTACATTGAAAACTACAGCATGCTGAAAAAAGAGATCGAAGAGGATATAAGAAAATGGAAAGACAGCCCTTGTTCCTGGGTAGAAAGAACTAATATAGTGAAAATGGCCACACTCCCAAAATTATTATATAGATTCAATGCAATGTCAATTGAAATCTCAATGGTATATTTCACAGAATTAGATAAAACAATCCAAAAATTCATTTGGAAAAAGAAGAATAGCAAAATATAGCCCTGAATAGCAAAAGCAATTCTAGGCAACAAAGTTATGACAGGCAGTATCACAATCCCCAACTTGAAACTGTACTACAAAGCCACTGTGATAAAAACAGCATGGCACTGGCAAAGAAACAGACCCAAGGATCAGTGAAATAGATTAGAAGATCCAGAAACAACTCCAGACATACTCAGCCATCTCATCTTTGACAAAGGAACCAACCATCCTCACTGGAGGAAAGATAGTCTCTTTAATAAATGATGTTGGAAAAACTAGATTTCAACTTGCCAAAGATTAAAATTAGACCCTGATCTTTCACCATGCACTAAACTAAAATCCAAGTGGATCAAAGATCTAAATATTAAGATGGAAACTTGCTGGAATATGTTAGGTAGAACTGAAGACATTGGCATAGGAAAAGACTTTATGAACAAAATCTCAGTAGCAAAGGAACTAGCACAAAGACTCAATAATTGGGATCTCATCTTATTAAAAACCTTATGCACAGCAGGAGAAACCACCAAAAGAGCTAAGAGACAACCTACACTGTGAGAAAAAATTTTAGCAGCTGTACCTCAGACAAAGGTCTACTATCTAGAATATTTAAATAATTTTAAAAAATCAGACTCCCCAAATATAAAGATCCAATTAAAAAATGGGTATCTAAATTAAACAGACATTTCTCAGACAACAAAGTAAAAGCAGCCAATAAACATGAAATAATGTTCAACATCACTAATCTTTCGAGAGATGCAGATGAAAACAACACTGAGATTCTACGTCATCCCAGAAAGAATTGCTACTATCAAGAAATCAACCAATAACAAATGCTGGCGGGGCTGTGGGGAGAAAGAACTCTTTTTTATTGTTGGTGGGAGTGCAGACTGGTGCAACTACTATGGAAATCAGTATGGAGATGCCTCAAAAAGCTAGAGGTCCCATTTGACCCAGCTATTCCCCTACTGGGTATCTTCCCCAAAGAATTAAAAGAATCATACCACAGCTATATATGTGCACCCATTTTTATAGCAGCACAGTTTATAATAACTAGAGTTTGGAAATAGACCAAGTGCCCATCACTGGAGCCTGGATAAAAAGATATGGTTTTTTTTTTTATAAAATGGAGTACTAGTTACCCATAAAGAACGAGAAACTAGAGACATTCATAGCTAAATGGATGCACATTAAGGACATAATCTTAAGTGAAATAAGTAGGACAGATATGTGTAGATAATGAATAGTTTCTCTGGTGTGAGAATCTGAAAGGATAAATAAGGATCCAAATGTATAATAGACAATGTGAAATAGAAAGAAATGCGCAAAAGGAATGGGGAAGTGGGAAGGGTAGGTGAAAGGAAAGAGGGGAATGGAATTAATATGAGAAAATGAAAAAATGGAAACAAAGTCTTTATAAATATGGAGGTGTGGAGGGGGTGAAGGGAGTGCAAGGGAATGGGGAAAATAATAAGAACCAAGATACATCATGTAAAGTTACAAGTTCCCAATGATGAATATATCTATATTGCATACCTGGAATGTACCAATAAACTTAATGGAAGAAAAAGAAATCAGCTCAGCAAAAATAAAGCAATAACAATGTTCAATAAACATTTTACAATAGCAAATCTCAATGTAAATGGTCTCAACTCCCCAATCTAAAGACACAGACTATAAATTGGGTTTTTTACAAATGCATCCATATATTAACTACAGGAGACTCACCTCATCCAAAAAGTAGGACACAGTCTGAAAGTGAAAGATAGAGAATGATATTCCATTCAATCAGAGCCCCAAAACAAGCAGGAGCAGTTATTTTATTTTCAGACACAGCAGACTACAAACCAAAACTGATCAGAAGAGACAAAAATGGACACTAAAAACTGATAAAGGAAACAGTTCGACAAGGAGGTAACAATTATAAATATCTATGCACTGAATATGTGTACCCAACATCATAAAACAAAAACTACTGGACTTAAAAGGATAATAGACACCAATACCCTCATAGTAGGAGACTTTAATATTTCACTTTCACAATTAGATATGTCAACCAGACAAAAAATTTAACAAAGAAACATCAGAGTTAACCCACACTATTGAACAAATGGACTTAACAGATATCTAGAGTGTTTCATCTAACAACAACAAAATATAGATTTTTCTCAGTGGCACCATTCCCAAAATAGACAATTTCTTAGGCCACATAGCATGCTTAAATAAATACAAAAGGATTAAAATTACCCACTAAATAGTATCAAATCATAGAGGAATGAAGGTAGAAATCAAGAGCAAAAGAAGCCACAAAAGCAAACACATGAAGATTATTGAATAATTAGTGGATCTCAAAAGAAATCAGGGAAGAAATAAAAATTTTCTTACAATCAAATAACAATACAGCACAACATGCCAAAAGCTATGGAATACAATGAAAGCAATTCTGAGTGAAGTGTATAGCTCTTGTGAATGCATATATAAAAAGAATAGAATGATCCCAAATAAATAACCTAGTGTCTTAGTCACATTTTCTTGATGCCAAGACAAAATACCCAACACCCAAAAGAGGAAATGTTTATTGGCTCACAGTTTGTAGAGGTTTGTAGTATAGTTCCAGTCTATAATCAAATGGCTCCAAGGCAGGATGGCACAGCAGACAGGCATCTAAGGAGAAATTGTTAAAGGTGGGCAGAAGGTAAGCAAAGCAAGAAAGTGACAATACCAGCTTTTTTTCTGTCTCTTTTATATTCTATCTAGGCTACCTGCCTTCCACCCTTACCATTCACATCCAGAACTATGCCAAACCAGTCAGTGGACTGATTTAGTAATCACATATCCTTAATCCCACCATCACACAGTCTAGATTCAACCACCTCTAAAAAAGCTCCACCTATGACTGCATGAGGCTTTGGGGGGACTGTTAGACACAAGCCATAACACCAAATGATGCACCTCAAGTTCCTAGGAAGACAACAATAAAAATCTGAAACTAACAGATTTCAGAAAAAGAAAGAAATTACAAAGATCAGAGTGGAAATTAATGAAACTGAGACAAAAAAGAAAACAATACAAATATGAATGAATTGAAATTGGCTCTTTAAAAGGACTGGAAGAAGACTAGGAATAGGGGTAATGGGAGAGAGAGGAGGTGAAGGGGAAGTGAAATGGATCAAGATGTGATAAATATATGTACCAATCCCCCTGTGATGAATGCATTTATTACGTATCACAAACATATACTAATATACTAATAAAACATATACTTATAAAAAGGGGTGAAAAAGATATATAGATATATAGAGATCTAAAGATATAGATATATAGACAGATAGATATAGATATAGATATATAGATATAGATCTTCCAATCCCAAGTTTTAGGTGAAGGTAAATATGAAACCTACAAAAACATGTCTGTAACACATTATACTAGAATAATAGGATATATTTGCTATTGAGTTTCCTAAGTGTTAATTTCTGTGAATATTGCATTTTCTTTGTTTGGTATGTAATTGTTTCTAATCTACTGACTGGCACTTATTTTTGTCTACATGAGCAAGGAGCAATGGAGCTGTGATATTCAGTAGGTTAAGTGTAATAAGTGCATGTTTTACCTGTAATATGTGTAATGTAGAATGTGCTTATTGGGACACAATTCCCATAGTAATTTGAGGATTGTCTGTATGTTATTATTAATATTATTATTACTGCTGTTTATAATTGTCAATAACTAGAAACAAAGTACAAATAGTTGAGTTAATGACAAAAAAACTTAATCACAGAAATAGAAAAGAAACTTTGCAAACTCCCTCAACCTCCCATCTAGTAGCCAGTGTCTACAGCTCTACCCATATGTGTCCTGTGGTTTCCTTCTGGGCTGTGTTTGCCAGCTAGAGGATGCGCTCTCTGTCTGAAACCACACCATCTCTCTTCTGGTTTTCCTTCATTCTTTTATTCAGACTTAGCTCATGTAGTCACTACCTCCTCTGGAAATCTCTGGACCTCCTTGGGAGTCCCAATCCCACCCTGTTCCTCACCCACCACACTATTGGCGCAGCCTGTGACTATTTGCATCTCAACAGAATGAGGACTGAGACCAGGAGACTCTGAAAGGCAGAGGTTGGGGAGAATATGCATTTAGGCCATGTCATCTGGTATAATCCCTGATATCCAATAAGCATTGGACATCAGTGATTATTTATTGAGCTAAGATGAAAATGAATAAAAGTCTAAAAAAGAATAATTAAACTATTCTGTGTTGCTACTTTCTACTCACTCTAAAGTTCACCAAAATTTAGCTGTTGGAGGTTCCCTCTAACTAATTCAAAGCATGAATAAACCAAAAATACAGTAGACTTGGAACACAGCCCCTGCACCAGACACATGGAAGTCACGCTTGTCTTCTCTTGTGAATCTAGATTCTTACTGAGCTTATTCCCCACTTCCTCTGACCCACAGTACTTTCTTGTCTACCTGAATTCTCTGGCTCAGGTCAGCACAGATTAGCTGCCTCCAACAATTCATCCTAATTTCCATCTCTGATTCATTTCTTCATGTTTAATTCTTGGTTCTGCTCTATTTTCTGATTTCACTCACTGTTAGGTCAGAGTCCTACTGAAAATTTTTATGCAGAGGAAACCTTCACATCTTTAGAAAGGGAAAATCTCCACAATCAAACTATGGAGTGAGAAGGCTCTTAATGTAGTCAGCTGGTTTGCCCTCAAAGTGAGCAAGTTAAATAGGCTTAATGGCCAAGGGGGAGAGATGTTAAACTGAGGACAACATTGCATGTATGTACAAAAATGCCTATATTCATAAGAAATACTTGCTAAACAGATCAAAGAATAGTTACCCAAACAATAAAACACCAGATTTTTTTTTTGAAACAAGAGCTTGTTTTATGCAGCGTTTCCACTATTGGGGTAGAAAAAAATGTATGCATATATATATGATATAAGATACAAATTGTGAAACTTAGGTTATATTGTAAAGGAGCTAAATACTCACTATTTATACTAACAGCTCACATTGCACAATACTGAGCTCAGTGGTAAAATTCATGGTAATAATTAAAAATTTATTTTACTTAGAATGACAATAGATAACAAACTGGCAATATTATTACAAGTTATCAGAGAGACTGCAAAAGAAAGAAAAAAACCTATGTTTTAGTAATTCTACTCATATTTTTTTCTTGCTTTTTGTACGGATTCTGTATTTTTATTTGGCATTGGATCTACAAATAATGTACCCAGCCATGCTATATATTGTCACAAGGGTTCATGACAATTTTAGTAGGCATTTTTCAAAATGATTGTTTTAATTACACTCTACCTGAAGGGAATAAAAGTTCCTGATATGCCATATCCTTGTCAACACTTGATATTGTCAGTCATTTTAATCTTAGATATTCTCATGACAACATTAAATTTCCATGATGACTGATGAAATTGAGTTTTTTAATGTTTATTGGCCATTTTTGATCTTACAAACAATTGATTTGAAAACTACCAAAAAGTCCAAATGTAGAGAGGCTTATGGTCTAAACTGTGTTACACACACAGTTATATAGAATGTAATTGGGTAAACAAATGAGGAAAATTTCTATGAATTGATGTGTAGTGATTTATTTTCAAGAAGAATAAACAAGAAACCCATGATGTTAGTTATCTATGAAAGACTGGGAGAAATAAGACAACAGGAGTATGAAAGGAAAGATGCTTTTGTGTTTAATTGTGACTTTTCAGCTCAGAAATGCCCATGTCATCAAAGATGAAGAAAGATGAAACAAATAATCCAGATGTGACAACTAAAAAAATGCATACAGTCCCAATCCTGAGTGGTTTCTGTTCTTTGTGGGTAAAAATCCCATAAAAACTTATTTGGGGTCAATAGATAAAATCAAGATATGGAGAGCAGATCAGAGAAAACATCATATTGATACATGTTGATATAGATACAAATAGAATGGTATTTAAAAAGAAAAATCAAATAGCACTAGGTGAATAGGTAAAGTGTGTTTGGTCACTCTTTGTATAATTCTTGTGCTTGCTTTTCTAAAGTTTAACATAACTTTCAAATAAGTTAAAAAAGAAATAGAGATAGGGGAATATGTGAGATCTTTGTTCCTTTTTTTGTCATTAGCACTAATCTCTAATACATGCTTTTAGAATAATAAGAATAGCTAGCACTTGGTATGCGCCTTCTATGTGCCAGACCCTAGATTAATGATTTTGCACACATTTTTACTTGTACTCAACCACATTAAGCAAGCTTTCTGTTTTCTGCCCTATTTTCTATTCCATTGTTAATGCTATCTAGAATGACCGCAGAACAGATGCTTCAAACTATTAGTTATTTTTGTCTCCACATTAAAACCTTGATTCTCATCACAGATACTGTACATAGACATGGCCCCAAACCATTTAAGAAATTACAACCCATTAGCTGATTACTGATGATAAGTAACAATAGACGTAAGGCTATTGTTTTTCCTTTTTGCCATGCCACAATTCTAAACCTACAACAAGCTTTACTTAAAAAAGAAACATTCATTATAACCACACATATTTAAAACTCAGAAACAATCATGTTTTCTATTCATGGCTTTTTCTCTCTAATCTCCAGGAAATTATTAAAACTGTATCAGTAGTACCTTTCATTCAATCATTCTATTACACTAAAATATTTCCTTTCAAAAATAGGTTGCATTCTATCTCTGCCTAGCAAACTGAAAATGAGTCTAGCCATTTAAAAACTCAACATGAAAAATACCCAGATAAAGGTGTGTCAATTAGTTTCCTGTTTCTATAGGAGACTGCAGCTTAATAGCTATTTTTTAAAAATCTCTAGGACCATTTCCTACTTCCATATTTATATTTTAAGCAGGTTCTAGGTATATCATTTTCAAAGAAAAACAAAAAAAAATAACAACTGTAATGAATACTTCTACTTCCTTGGTTTGAGAGTTTCAACCAATTTACTCCACTTTAAGATGGCTTTTAAATAATGGATTCTGTAATGCAATAGTTATGTAGCTGATAGTATGATTCATTATTTGGCCACATCATTGCCACCCAGTGATTAGTGAGGAATATAAAAATGAAATGTCTGATTTCAAGCGACTTTATTATATTAACAATTTGGATTTTATTCTCTGACATCATGACACAGAAACCTTCATGGAAGATATATTGCAAAATAATAAACATAAGTATTGTACCTACCACTGAGACATGCAATTGTCTCGCTAGATGAAAACACTTCTGGTTTAAAGATGAGGGTGCTGAGACAAAAAAAGAGATACTGTGACACCTAGACCACAGAGGTGACATCAGAGTTGATCCTCAACAGAGGCTGTCGTGGATGGCAGCCTCCTTTGCTTTTGATGCCAAGTGGAAACACCCTGAGAAGAACACTCGTGTGAAGTGCCCCTCATGTGAAGTCTTCAGGAAACAGTATTTTCCCTTCAGTATATTTTCTATTCTAGAATATTCTATTCTTTTTCTCATTCATGCCCTTTTATTATAGATAACGTTACTTAGGCCTATTATTGAGTTCTTTTATCTTATTAGTACATGTTTGCAGTACATGCATTTTATGATCATCGTGGAGAGTGGGCATATGTACATAATACAGCTTGGTTCTTTTTAAATCCCCTTCCACTCCCTCCCCTTCCTCTCTCTCCTCCTCTAATTCCCCTATCCCAATTTTAATTCTTGTTGATATTATTAATCTTAGTTCATATTATGGCAAATAATGTTTACATTCACTGAGGTCATTAAGTTCCTTTACATGGCACATCTTTATTCTATTTATTTCCCCTTTTCCTCCTCCTCACCCCTCCCCCTTGTTCCCTTGGACCCCTTCCCTATTACAAGAGATCCATTCCCTTGTCCCCTTCTATCTTTCCTTCATTATTATTTGTTTGTACTTTGGCTTATTCAAATAAGAAATATTATATGGTATTTAAGCTTGTGTGTCTGGTATATTTCACTCAGCAGTATATTTTCCAGGTGCAAGCATTTTCCTACAAATATCTCAAATTGGTCCTTCTTTATAGCCCAGTAGTATTTCACTGTGTATAGATACCACATATTCTTTATCCAATCATGTGTTGGTGGATACATAGGCTCCTTGCAGGATTTAACTATTATTAATTGTGCTGCTATAAACATTGGTTTGAATGTATTGCTGTAGTATAGTGTCTTAAGCTCTTTGGGGAAGATAACTAGAAGGGGGACGGCTGGGTCATACGAAATTTCTAATTTCAGTTCTTTGACATATCTCCATTCTGATTTCCATAATGGTTTTACTAGTTTACATTCCCACCAACAATGAAGGTGGGTTCCTTTTTTACCACACCCATGCCAGCATTTGTTGTTATTTGCTAGGGCAGACACACTACTTTAGTTTTAATTGAAATGCTCTAATAGATGCAGCCTTCAGTTTGTTCTAAGCCAGTGACAAGATCCAGCTCAAGTCTAAGTTCCATCAGGAGGGTTTTTACACTCTTTTTCTCTTTGGTGGATGTTGCACAGTGTGAGCTTGGGGGAAGAATGAGTGACAAATAAATGTCCTGATGAAAACTACCAGTCAATCTTCCTAATCCAAGCATTCCATGTTGTGGTTTGTCTCCTCAAGTGTGTCACTCTTCAGGGAGACTTGCTGGGGACACAGCTATGTACATGTGGCCATGGTGCCCTCCTCTGGGAGGCTGCAAATGCTTCCAGGTAACACCCACTTGCATAAGCCACATCCATGCCACTGTGCAACAGTCCTGTCTGCAGGCTAACAGATATGGGACCATGCCAGGAGAACAAAGGAACCAAACCCCTCAGAACAGGAGCTACTCTAACCCTGCCTCCAATACAGGCCTGGAGCTCCCTTCACTCTCTCTATATGCTCTTCTAGCTCTAATCTCTGTCCTTTATGAAGGACACTCTTTGGACTCGCTGCTCTTCATTTATAACCAAGCGCAGGCTTCATTATGCAAGATTCTACTGAGATTTTTCAGAAATCTTAGGAAACTGAAATTTTCCTCACTTCCTCTGAGAAATTAGAAATAGAAAATGCTTCCCCTTTCTCCAATAAAAATAAAAACTAGTGCCTGCATATTGCTTCATAATTTTGTTGTGGGCTATGATTTGACCAAACTTTTAAGTCTGTACATAGAAGATTGAGGAGGTATCTCATAGGACCCTCCAACCCCTTCTTGCTCAAAATATCAGACATGCTCCTCTAAAGTGCTTCCTGACTCAATACTACACATTATTCAAAAAAATTAAAAAGACTGCTCAATCTTCTGCTCAGATAGTACCATATGGAAACCACTATACGACACTTCTTCAACTTCAGTCACACTGAAGAGCCTGACTCATCCCCAGGACTATCACCTTACACATTTGACACATCCCCTTAACTAATCCAAACTCCCACTTTGCTTCGATGGCCCAACTTTGAAGACAGGTCACAAGTTATAGGCAGCAAATTCTTCCTCTCTTCTCACTTCATCTGAACATTCCTTACACCTTGTTCTAACTGGACAGTGCCTCTAACAACTGTTGCCTATGAAACTCTCTCAACTGGAACCTGTTTCTCTCACACTCATGCCCCATAGGCTTCATGGTTGCTTCCACATCATGTTCTTTGTTTCTTTCCTAGGACCTAAACCCCCGCCTTCAGCCTCTCTAATGTACATTCCATCAGGCCCATTCCTCTTCTGGCACAAGTCATCTATTCTCTTCCTGATATTTCCCCCTAATTCATGCAAGATTCTGGCCACTGGATCATTGTCTCTCTACAATTATTCCTGTAACAGTCTTGGTAACTTCAAAATTCTTGACCAATCCATCCATTATTATTCCTTTACCTTCTCACTGTCCATGAATTTCTCTTCTACTCCTTGTGAGCCCCCATTGATATTAGAATGTCAATTTAGAAGTGGATCATGAAATCAGCTTTTATTTTACATAAAATATAAAAAGAAATCTCATCATGCATTGTGGGTAGTAAGGGTAAAAATATTTTGTGACAATTTGTTTTAATTATATACATGTGTACTGTGTCATATAAAATAGGTCTCTCCTGTATTAATCCATGGTCAAAAGACATTTGATGCCCTATCGAGGTGCTGAGTCACACAGAACATGCCGAATCAGCCCGCTGCAGACAGGCAGGTCTCTGCACACCCTACCGAGGTCCTGAGTCGCACGGAAGACACCGAATCATCCCACTGCAGACAGGCAGCCACCTGATTCCACACTACAAAGACTCAGAGGAAAGCAGAGCACCAGACCAAGGTACTGAGTCCCACTGTTCCCAGCCCAGAGGTAGGGGCTTCTGGGCCGTCGTCCCACTGCTCCTGGTCCAGTGGAAGGGGCTTCTGAGCCACCATACCACTGCTCCTGTTCCAGAGGAAGGGGTTTCCCAGCCACCATACCTCCGGATGCTCCCAACCCACAGGAAAGGGCTTTTGGGTCACCATCCCTACCGCTGCTCACGCCCCTGTCCCACCTCACACAGCTCAGAGGAGATAATCCGTGCAGGCACTAACAGCCCCCCGCCCCAGTCAAAATGAGAAAACACATAAATAAGTCTCAAAACCAGATTTCCAGATCACCTACAGCAACCCCAAAGGGAAATGAGATGGAACACTCTGATACTCAACGACCTGGACCCACTGAACTGGCAACAAAAGGGGATCTGGAAAAAATGAAATCAGAAATAATTTCTCAGATAACAGGAGAAATTGTACCCCTAGTGCAAGACATGATTAATAAATCTAGAGAGAAGCTCAGGAACATGTTGGAATCCCAACATAGGAAACAAATGGAATCCATAAAACAGATGCAAATAGATTTCCAGGAGATGAAAAACTCCATTGAAAGTCTACACAGCAGAATGAGCCAATGTGGGGACAGAATTTCAGATATAGAAGATAAGATTGCAATTAGTGACCAGGAAAGGAAAAATTGCTTCAAAATTATAAGGGAACATGAGAAATCAATCCAGCAGCTGCTAGATGATACAAAGAAGAATAACATAAGAATGATTGGGCTCAATGAAGAAACAGGAGAGAGTGCAAATGACATAAAAAACCTCTTCACAGAAAAAATGGCAGAAAACTTCCCAAGCAGGGGAAAAGAGCTTGACATACAGATAAGTAAGGCATCTAGGATTCCAGCTAGCCTTGATCAAAACAAATCTACACATAGATATATAATTGTTAAGAGTCCAGAAACACAACAGAAGAACAAAGTTCTCCAAGCAGTCAGAGAAAAGAAACAAATCACATACAAAGGAAAGCCCATCACAATCACAGCAGACTTCTCAACACAAACCATCAAGGCAAGAAGAGCTTGGAGTGACATATTCCAAGCCCTAAAAGAAAACAGCCTCTAACCCAGATTGATGTACCCTGCAAAACTATCTTTCAAAATGGTTGGAGAAATAAGATACTTTCATGACAAAGAGCACCTTAGGAACTTTGTGAATACCAAAGCAGCACTCCAAAGAATTTTACACAATGTCCTAGGAATAGACATTGAGGATCACAACCCCAGGAAGCAAAGCAGAATGAACCCATCTGGCATGACAAGAAATTAAATGTAAAGGGGGGGAACCCAACAAAAAGAAAAAGTCATGGCAATGAAAAGTCAATACATTTCAGTTATAACCATCAACGTTAATGGTCTCAATTCACTAATCAAAACAAATAGACTGGCAGAATGGGTCAAGAAGCAAAATCCAACAATATGCTGCATACAAGAAACACACTTCATTCAAAAGGAAACTCATAGACTGAAAGTTAAAGAGTGGAAAACAATACTCCATGTGACAGGAACCAAAAAAAAATGCAGGAGTAGCTATCCTCTTTGCAGATCAAGTAGATTTCAATCCAACACTGATTAAGAGAGACAAAGAAGAACACTACATCCTTGTAAAGCAAAGAATCCAAGAGGAAGAGATAACAATCATAAATATCTAGGCACCAAACACTAGTGCACCCAACTATATAAAACAAATACTAATGGACATGAAAAGGCATATATGCACTAATACAATTGTAGTGGGGGACCTAAACACACCACTGTCACAAATAGATAGATCAACTAGACTAAAAATAAGTAATGAAATACTAGAACTCAATCCAACTCTTGAACAAATGAACTTAACAGATGTTTACAGAGCGTTCCACCCCACAAAATCAGAATACACATTCTTCTCAGCTGCACATGGGTCATTCTCCAAAATAGACCACATACTCACTCAGAGAACATGTTTAAGTAAGTGCAAAGGAATTGAAGTTGTCCCCTGTACATTATCAGACCATAGTGAGATGAAATTGGAGATCCATAGCAAAAGAAACTCAAAAAATTTCATAAACATGTGGAAATTGAACTACACACTTCTGAATAACCAATGGGTCACAGAAGAAATTAAAGAAAAAATCAGACAGTTCCTTCAATTAAATGACAATGACAATACAACATATCGGAATCTACAGGATGCAATGAAAGCAGTCTTATGAGGGAAATTCATAGGAGTGAAGACGCATATTAGGAAAACAGAATGAGCCCAATTAAACAACCTGATGCTGAACCTCAAGCTTCTAGAAAAAGAAGAGCAGGACAAACCCAAAGCTCATACAAGGGAGGAAATTATAAAGATCAGAGGAGAAATCAATGCAATGGAGACTAAGAGAATGATACAAAAATATCAATGAAGCCAAGAGTTGGTTCTTCAAAAGAATCAACAAAATTGACAAACCTTTAGCCAACCTTGTCAGAAAAAGGAAAGAAGAGGCCCAAATCCATGCAATCAGGAATGAAAAGGGTGAAATGACAACAGACCCAGCAGAAATACACAGGATCATCAGTACCTACTTCCAAAACCTATACGCCAATAAGGTGGACAACACAGAAGATATGGACAGATTCCTAGATACATATGAATTACCAAAGTTGAACAAAGAAGACCTAAAAATTCTGAACAACCCAATATCAACCAACGAAATTGAAAATGTAATTAAAAACTTATCAACTAAGAAAAGCCTGGGCCCTGATGGCTTCACTGCTGAATTCTACAAGACATTTAGAGAGGAACTGCTCCCACTACTGTTTAAATTCTTCAATGAAATTGAAAGGGAAGCAGTACTCCCAAATTCATTCCTGGAAGCAAGCATCACCTTGATCCCCAAAGCAGAGAAAGACTCAACTGAAAAAGAGAACTATAGGCCAATCTCACTAATGAACATAGATGCAAAAATCCTTAATAAGATACTGGCAAACAGAATGCAGAAGATCATCAAGAAGATCATACACCCTGATCAAGTGGGATTCATCCCAGGGATGCAGGGATGATTCAATATACAAAAATCAATCAATGTAATACATTATATCAATAGAGCCAAGGACAAAAACCACATGATTATCTCCATAGATGCAGAAAAAGCATTTGACAAAATCCAACATGCATTTATGATAAAAACCCTACAAAAAATTGGAATAGATGGTCTCCACCTCAAACTGATAGAAGCCATCTATGAAAAACCAACAGCCAATATCATACTAAATGGTCAAAAACTGAAATCCTTCACACTAAAATCAGGAACAAGACAAGGATGTCCACTATCACCACTCTTGTTCAATATAGTTCTGGAAACAGCCATGGCAATTAGACAAGAGAAAGAAATAAAAGGAATAAAGACAGGAAATGACAAAGTCAAATTGTCATTAATTGCAGATGACATGATACTCTATATAGAAGACCCCAAGAACTCCACCAAAAGTCTTCTAGACTTAATAACCAAATTCAGTCAAGTAGTGGGTTACAAGGTCAACACACAAAAATCAATAGTTTTCCTCTACACCAATGACAGACTCACTGAGAGAGAAATAGGGCAAATAAATCCTTTCACAATAGCATCCAAAAAACTGAAATACCTAGGAATCAACCTAATGAAAGAAATCAAAGACCTCTTCCCTGAAAACTATGGCATTCTGAAAAGAGAGATTGAAGATGATATCAGAAAATGGACAGACATCCCCTGCTCCTGGGTGGGAAGGATTAATATAGTGAAAATGGCCATACTTCCAAAGCTGTTATATAAATTTAATGCAATTTCAATTGAGATCTCAGCAGCATACTTCATAGACCTCGAGAAAACAATCCAAAAATTCATTTGGAAAAAGAAGAGACCCAGAATAGCAAAAGCAATTCTAGGTAACAGAGACATGGCAGGGGGTATCACAATCCCCAACTTGAAATTGTACTACAAAGCTACAGTGATAAAACAGCATGGTACTGGCAAAGAAACAGACCTGAGGACCAGTGGAACAGATTAGAAGATGCAGAAACAACACCAGACACACTCAGCCATCTCGTCTTCGACAAAGGAGCCAAACACCCTCACTGGAGGAAAGATAGCCTCTTTAAGAAATGGTGCTGGAAAAATTCGGCTTCAACTTGCCATAGATTAAAACTACACCTGTATCTCTCACCATGCACTAAACTAAAATCAAAATGGATTAAAGATCTAAATATTAAAATAGAAACTCTGAACCAGTTGGAACAGAGGTTAGGTAGAACCCTTGAAGACATTGATGTGGGAAAAGATTTTATGAACAAAACCTCAGTTGTCCATGAACTAGCACAAACAATCAACAAGTGGGATCTCTTCTTATTAAAAAGCTTCTGCACAGCAAGAGAAACCACCAGCTATGTGAAGAGACAACCAACAATGTGGGAAAAAATCTTCACCTGCTCTTCCTCAGACAAAGGTCTACTATCTTGAATCTATAAAGAACTTAAAAAGATCAGACCTCCCAAATTTAAAGACCCAATCTGAAAATGGGCATCTGAAATGAACAGACATTTCTCAGACAAAGAAGTAAAAATAGCAAACAAATACATGAAAAAATGCTCAACATCACTGGTCATTCAAGAGATGGAAATGAAAACAACACTGAGATTCCACTTCACTCCAGAAAGGATGGCTGCTATCATGAAATCAACCAATAACAAATGCTGGCGGGGCTGTGGGGAAAGAGGAACCCTGCTCCACTGCTGGTGGGAGTGTAGACTGGTGCAAGCACTGTGGAAATCAGTATGGAGATACCTCAAAGAACTAGGACTGGAAGTCCCATTTGACCCTGTTATTCCACTGCTGGGGATCTTCCCCAAAGAATTAAAAGAATCATACCACAGTGATATATGTGCACCCAGGTTCATAGCAGTGCAGTTTGTAATAGCTAAAACTTGGAAACAGCCCAAATGCCCATCAACTGGAGACTGGATAAAGAAAATGTGGTTTTTTTATAAAATGGAGTGCTACTCAGCCATAAAAAATGAGAAATTAGAGACATTTATAGCTAAGTGGATGCACATTGAGGCGATACTCTTAAATGAAATAAATAGGACATACACGTGTAAATACTGAATAGTTTCTCTGGTGTGAGAAACTGAAAGTGTAAATAAGGACTAAATGTATAATAGGTAATGTGAAATAGGAAGAAAAGGGGCAAAGGGGAAGGAAGTGGGAGGGCTAGGGGAAAGGATAGAAGAAAATGGGATTAATATGAGAAAATGGAAAAATAGGAACAAAATTTTTGTAAATAGGGAGGACTGGAGGGGTTGAAGGGAGGGCTGGGCAAGGGTGAAAAATAAGAACCAAGAGAGAATATGTAAAGTTGCAAATTTCCAATGATGAATGTCATTATGTTGTATACCTAAAATGTACCAATGATTAGAATGAATAATCGATAATGTAAAATAGGAAGAAAATGTCCAAAGTGTTAGGGGTAGTGGGAGGGGCAGGGGAAAGGAAAGAAGGGAAAGGAAAAATGATGAGAAATGGAAAAAATGGAAATAAAGTCTTTGTAAATAGGGAAGGGTGGAGGGCATGAAGGGAGGGCTAGGAATGGGGAAAAAATAAGAACCAAGATGCATCATGTAAAGGTACAATTCCCAATGAGAAATGTAATTGTGTTGTATACCTACAATGTACCAATAAAAGAATTTAATACAAACAAAAAAAAAACAAAAAAGACATTTGAAAGTAAGTACTGCAAACATATGTGTTTCAAATGATTGCACCCCATCCAATGTTCCCATTTCAACCACCCTACCCTCTAATCATTGCCTTTTTCTTCTTGCTCACTCTCTCTAATATGTCAGCTCCATTAAGTTTTCAACTGCACCAGGATTTCCAATCCATCACCCTGCCCTTTCCATACAGTCTGCTCATCTCTGGAGCTCATTTTCCTCCTTGTCTGGCTCGGAGTTCATGGTCCACCACCATAGTTACTCTCTCCATACTGAGATCTTCAAGGACAGCAATCATATCCTGATATTTTATACCTGGCATCAACACTGTACTTGGCACAAAAGAGGTATTGAGAACATCTTTGTTAAATTGACAAGGCTGTTAAATGTACAAGACTCGCTCTAACTGAGCAATGGATAAAAACCTCTATCACTTGTGTTTAATTCTGCTTATCACTGACCCACACCACTCAATCTCCTTCATCATTATACCTCTAATTTCTACTTTATAGAGGGTTTTTTTCCCATATTTTAATTCAATACAATCAAGGCCCAGAAGGATATCCTCAATATTCTATTATGCCATGAAGAAGTTTCTAGTGAGCATTTCACCTATTAGCTTTCCTATTATAACCCTGGACTGGGAGAAAGAAAACCCTCAAAATCTGTCCAAAGATTAATAAGTTTTTATATACAGTTCAACGCTGTCAGGTATAGTTCATTAGAATAATAAATCCATTAAATTTCATTATCTCATCCTTGTTATAAGAATGAAGGTTTTATTATCACAATGACTTTAAATAACTCTTGGCAGTAATGCAATCTCTTCACCTCATCACCCAGCCCCCACAGTTAGGCTCTAATATAATTGTTTTGAAGTTGGACATTTTCCTTTAAAGGAGAATCAAAATGTCAGGGTAGGAGAGGTTGATGGAAGGCTTTGTTTTAAAAGGCTCTTCACATCTGATTCATTTATACTTTTACACCTTTCTTTCCTAAATGTCTTTACTATCACATTTGGCATTTAATCATTTAAAGCTCAAACCATGATGTAGAATGCAGCAGTGTGAAAAAAACACAAGATTTGGAGTCTGTTAGCCCCAGCATGGAGGACTGGGTCTGTCTTCCCTGTCTACTCAGTTAATTTCCTCTTTGGAATTTTCCTTTCAAAGCTGAGAGCCAGGTGTAGGTATGTAAGCATACATTGTGTCTATAAGCCTTCCTTAATTTATGCAGTGCAGCAGATTCTTCTGTATGCCCTCATTAAATGTAAAACCTTAAAAACAGATACAATACTACTTTTTGATTTATCACATTTTGCTACAACCTTTATTTCACTCATTTTAGTGGCTGGCACCTAGCAGATTATCAAACAGCATAGCAGATTCTCAGAAAAAATTGCTAAATGAATAGCAATGAATATGTCTCTCCTATTTGACTCTGGTATGGTGAAGGTACTCAGTTCATGTGTTGATTTCATAGAAGGATCTGGAGTAGAGATTTATTGCTATTTTAGTTGAAAAATCTAGACTTCAGGGTTGCTATAGTTTAACTATCTCCCAAAGACTTCTGCTGAAATGCAATCACTATGTGACAGTAGTAACAGGTGGGACCTTCAAGAGGTAACTGAGTCATAAGAACTCTTCCCTTGTGAATCAACTAATACCACTATTTCAGGAAGGCTTAATTATCATGGAGATGGGCTCCTGGTAAGAGGACAAATTTGGTCACTGTCCTCTCTCTCATGCTTTCTTACCTTTCTATCTTCTGCCATGACATGATGCAGTATGAGGCCCTCATCAGATCCTGCTGCCACTGTCTTGCACTTTCCAGTTCAGAACCATGAGGCAAATAAACTTCTATTGCTTATAAACACAGTCTGTGGTATCCTGTGATAGCTGTAGAAAAGAGACCAAGACAAGCTCAGAGAGGTCAGAAGTGCTAGAGCTGGGATTAGAATATAGGTCTGCCTAGCTCCAAGCACTCATCCATCCACTACACCAGCCTGTCTCCTTGTGAGACCCAGGGTCTCCTTGGTGTCATCAGCGCCTGCATAAGCATTACCGTCTGACTGCTGGGCTGTCTCAGCCAGTGGAGTGCACTCAAGAGCACCGGTTGTACATGTAAAGTGAGTCAAAATCCCAGATTGCTGCTGCCTCTCTTTGCCAGAGCTAATGGGACCAAACCCTTCCTGAAGACATCTCAGAATGTCCTTTTAAAAAGTGAGTGCTTACTCCTTCACTTAGGATACATTCACAACATAGATAAGAAACCATTTAAAACACAAAGACAGACTCTGCACACAGTGACATCATCCCATCACGGTTCCCTCCCACAAGCACCAAGAACACAACAGTTAATGGCATTTCTAATGATTTATCTGCATTCCAGAGACAGCTACTCAGTCTATGTTATGGAAACCAGTATGGCCATTACATGTTTATTAAAAAGACAGCACCATTTCATTTTACCTTGTCAGATAATTTAACATCTAATATGAAAAGGGTATCTAAACAATAACAACCAGCTGGAAAAGAGAAAAATGGCCAAGTCATTCCACTGTGGAGCATCCTAAGGACAAAACCAATCTCCAAAACAGATTATAGACTTCGTGTGAGAAAATGCTGTTTCATTCAATTGAATGATTTTCTTTCTTTGTTTCATTTTGTTCAGAAGTAATGATAAAGACCTCATCAATTCATCCCCCACCCAAACTTCATCCTTCCAGACCACACAGATTCACCCAAAACAGGCTGTGGACAGACACCTGCTTGCAAAAATAATGCAGTTTTCTTTTGAGTTGGGTTTTTTGAAGCCAAAGTGTTTATTCTTTTTGACCTTTGTCCTGTTACAGTTTTGTATTCCTTGTATAGCTCTCTATGAGTTTATGTGTTAAGTATTAATAAAGACATTTTAGAGAGTTTTGCTCTGTACCTCCAAATTGCAGCTAACCCAGATGGAATCCTCCAACCATGGCCTCAAGGCAACTTCAGCCAGGGAGGCTCAGGGTAGTAAAACAGTATCTTTCTGCACTTCAACCTCACTGTTTTTCAGTTGCAAATGATCCATGAGGAGTACCTGTCCATACCACAAATTGTTTCTTTCCAAATAAAACTGTTGCTGACAAAATTTTTTAAAACTGAGGGCCTAAAGGCCCTTTAGGTAATGCAACAATTTGATCTTAGCAATATTCCTTTTTTAAATTTTTGTCAAAAAACTTTCATATCAATTAGTTCTATTTTAGTCTGTGTATTTAAAATAATTAATATAGAGCTTCTAATTAAAGACAGTGGAATAAAGCATTTTTCTCTAATTTCTCCAGAACGCAAGAGAAAACAACAAAAGAATAAGAATGGAAATTTAAAAAGATCTCTATCTCTGCTGACATACGTGTAGAGTTTAATTATAAGCATACAAGCCCAGCTGTTAAAAAGAAATTAGCATTCTCTTTATTTTTCTCAAGCAATTAACCCCTCCATAAACTGATGTAAAATTAATCTATACAGATGGCAAATGTGCACATGAAAATATGCTGCACATGATATGCTATCAGAGAAATGCAAACTGAATTAATACTGAGATACAGTTGCATATCTATTAGAGTGGCTAAAATCTACAACACTGATAGCAGCAAGTGCTGGTTAGACTGGGGAGCAACAAGTTCATTTGTTGCCAGGGGTGATACAAAATGGTGTAGCTGCTTTGGAAGACAAATTCCTTGTAATATTGAACACAATCTTGACATATGATCCAGAAATCATACCTCCTGATATTTACCTAAAAGATATGAAGATTTATGTGACATGAAAGCCTGTACATACATGCTTATAGCAGGTTTATTTATAATTGTCCAAATTTGCAAGAAACCAAGATGTCCTTAAGTAGGTGAATGGATAAACTGTTACATCCAGACAACTGAACATTACTCAGAGCTAAAAAAAGAAAAATTTTAAAAATTTTAAAAAGCTATTAAGCTACAAAAAGACAGAGGGAAGTTAGATGCATTTTACTAAATGAAAGAAGCTAATCTGAATGATTATGATTACAAGAAGCTTATCTCTATGACTCCAAATCTATGACATTCTAGAAAAGGCAAAACTGTGAACACAGGAGAAAAATCTCGAGTTTGTAGGAGTTGCGGGGAAAGAGAAACTAATACAGAGCTCACAGGAGGTTTTGAGGACAGTAAAACTGCCCTGCATGAGACTGTAATAGCAGGAAAATGATGTCATTATGCAGGGGTGACAGTGGATTTTGGGTAACAGTAATGCCTCAATCTGGGTTGGTCAATTTTTAACAAATGTATCACTCTGCCTGGAGATGTTGATACATGGAGCCTGAGCTTGTGCAGGAGAGGAAGGAATGTGGAAAATCTCTGAGCCTTCTGGGCTATGATGTGGATAAATGTACCTCCCCAAAGGCAAGTGTTTTAAAGGCATGACACCCAGTCTATGAGGCTACGAGAGATGGTGAAAACTTTAAAAAGTGAGGCCTACATAAAGAAAATGTGATATTTATATGCAAAAGAATACTACTGTGCCATAAAAGGATAAACTGGAAGCATAAGTAGATAAATGGATGCACCTTGAGACCATAATGTTAAGTGAAATGAATCAGACACACAAGTTTAAATATCACATTGTTTCTCTTACATGAGAAATCCAAAATATAAATAAAGAGCAAACTAAAAGATAGATAATAGGAAGTAAAGAAATCTTTTTCAAATGGGAAGGGAAACAAGAGATGGAGGGAGGAAGGAAGGAAGGGAAAAGGGATTTTTTTAAAAGGAGAATCAAAGAAAAAAATGGAAATAGGGCTTTTTCAAATGTAGAGGCAATCAAGAGTGGAGGGAGGGGGAGTAAGGAAGATGGGGGGAAGGAGGCAAAAATGAATTAAGATGTGTTGTCTGCATGTACCAATTCCCCAACATAAATGTAATTATTATGTATTAATCAGCAAACATTCACTAATTTTTAAAATACATAATTACAAAGAAAAAGTGAGGCCTAATGTCAAGAAGTTAGGTCCCTGGGAGTGTGCCCTGGAAGAAGACATGGGGACCATGGCTACTTCCTGTCTCTCTCCTTGCTTCCTGGCTGCCATAAGGTAAACTGCCTCCTCTGCTCCTGTGCTCCCTACCATGACAAGGTCTTACTGCACAACCAAAGGCAATGGGGCTGAGCAGCCATGAACTGAAACCGTTGAAGCTGAGTGCCAAAATAAACCTTTCCTTTTTAAGTTGATTTGTCTCAGACATTTGTTATAGTAGCAAAAAGTTGACTTTCATATTCTGCTTAATTTTACCGTGTGCTTAGTGGTTCTGCCTTCTGCCCAGCAAGCAAAAGGACCAGAGTTTGATTCCCAGTACCAAAAAAAAAATGTATATTTTTTAAAGAAATCGTTATTCTTTCTATCAATTAAATTCTCAGCCAGTGAAGTAGTGGAAAATTAATCTCAGTTGATTCTGGATTCCCTCAGGATCTCTCTAAGACTATCCTCATGTTCCAAAGCCTGTGTAGCACAAATGAGATGAGTGTTTGTGCTTTCTATGAAGATGCAGAGGAGGGAAAGCATCTGGAATTGGATTTATGCATCCACAACAGAAATTACTGTGCCATGCTTCACAGACCCATGGTAATCAGAACACACACACACACACACACACACAGAAGGTGAGCCAGTCCCAGCACCCGGAAGGAAGCACCCCCTCATCGCCTTGGAAGTGACAAGACACGTAAACAAGCCTCAAAAACAGACTTCTGGATCACCTACAAAAGAGAAATGAGATGGAACAATCTGATGCTCAACCACCTGGACTCTCTGAACTGACAACAAAAGAGGATCTGGGAAAAATGAAATCAGAAATAATTACTCAGATAACAGCAAAGATTGGGCTCATGGTGCAAGATATGATTAACAAATCTAGAGAAGACACAGATAAAAAAAAATAGAGGATCTGAGGAACATGATGGAATCACAACATAGGAAACAAATGGAATCCATAAAATAGATGCAAACAGATTTCCAGGAGACTAAAAACTCCATCGAAAGTCTGTGCAGCAGAATGAACCAATGTGAGGATAGAATTTCACATATAGAAGATAAGATTGCAATTAGTGACCAAGAAAAGAAAAATTGCTTTAAAATTATAAGGGAACACGAGAAATCAATCCAGCAGCTGCTAGACGATGCAAAGAAGAATAACATAAGACTGATTGGAGTCAATGAAGAAAGAGGAGAGAGTGCAGATGACATAAAAAAACTGTTCACAGAAGTGATGGCAGAAAACTTCCCAACCAGGGGAAAAGAACTTGACATACAGACAAGTGAAGCATATAGGACTCCAGCTAGCCTTGATCAAAAAAAATCTACACATAGGCATATAACAGTTAGGATTCCAGAAATCCAACAGAAGAATAAAATTCTACAAGCAGTGAGAGAAAAGAAACAAATCACATACAAAGGAAAGCCCATCAGAATCACAGCAGACTTCTCAATGCAAACCCTCAAGGCAAGAAGAGCTTGGAGTGATGTATTCCAAGCCCTAAAGGAAAACAGCCTCCAACCCAGATTGATGTACCCTGCAAAACTATCTTTCAAAATTGATGCAGAAATAAGATACTTTCATGATAAAGAGCACCTCAGGAGCTTCATGAATACCAAACCTGCCCTCCACAAACTTTTAGACAATACCCTAGAAAAAGACAATGAGGATCACAACCCCCAGAAGCCCAGCGGAATGAATCCATTGGGCATGACAAATTAAACGCAAAGGGGGAGAATCCAACAAAAAGAAAAGGTCATGACAAGGCTTTTAAAACTTTTAACTTCATCTCACTAATGAGTGTATAATTCAATCTTGTTATTGTACTGATTAGTATTTTTCTGATTCTAGAATTGCACACCTTTCCTTGTGCTATACTCGCTATTTATCATCTTCTTATGTCTACTTTTTAATTGAGTTGTCTATTAATGAGCTGTAAGAATTCTTTATATATTTTGGTCATAGCTTATATGCATTGTAAATATGGTCTGTTTAAGGGCTACTTTTCATTTTAATGATGTCATTTAAAGTTCTAAATTTTGATGGAATCTCATTTATCAAATTTTTTCTTTTATACATCATGTTTTTCGAATCCTAGGTAGTTCTTGCCTACCTTAAATTCATAAACATTTTCCCCTATAATTTCTTCTTAAAGTTTTGTACTTTTAGGCTTTCATATTTAGGTTCATAGATCCCTTCAAGTTATTTTCATGTATGGAAATAAAGGGTTGAGGTTAATTTTTTATATATGGATACCAGGTATTCTAGTGCCATTTGCTGAAAACACTATCTCTTCCTTGGCTCTTGAATTGAGTTTATATTCTATAAAATGCTAATGTTAAATAATCTTTCAAAACTCAGGGGACCATATATGTGTGGTTCTATTTCTAGATTCTCTGTTTTATTTAAATGATCTATATGTCTTTCCTTACACCAACACTGCCTTGATTACTGTAGCTTTAGAAGAAGTCTTAAAATTAGGGACTAAACATCTTCCAACACTGTTTTTTGTCCTTTTTTTTAACTTTTCTAGGTCCTTTGTACTCCTACATAACATTTAAATTTCAATATCCAATTCTTCATTTATAGCAAGTATACACAGACCTGAATTTTTATATATACCTTGTGTTTTTTAATCCTGCTAAATTCAAATGCAAGTTCTAGGGCCTCCTAGGGATTTCTTAGCATTTTCTCTGTAGGTGATCATTTCATCTACATATAAAGATTTTACTTCTACCTTGCCAATCCTATCCAAGTTGTGTCATTTTATTGCCAGACTATTTTGGTCGGGCCTAGGTTTCAAAGTTTAATGTACAGATAAAGAGTAAGCATATGTACCCTTGTTCCCCACCTTAAGGAGAAAGCATTGTGTCTTCTCCATTCATATAAGGAATTCTTACTGGAAGTATGGAGTACATGTCTTTAATCTGTTGAGAAGGTTCTGTTCTACTACTAGTCTCCTGATAGCTTTTACCATGAACATCTATAGAATTTAGTCTGATACTTTTTCTCCAACTAGTGACAGGATCATATGGCTTTTTCCTTTCCTCTGTTAAAATGATGACTTTTGGGGGTGGATCTTCCAATGCTGAACAAACACTGCCATCCCTATAACAAAACCACTTTCTATATACTGCCAGATCTGACTTCTAAGAGTTTGTTTTGTTAAACAAATTTCTATCTATGTTCATACTTTTTTCTTCTATTATCTTTATCCAGTTTTAGGATTAGCACAATGTTCATTTCCTAAAATGAGAGAAGCATTCCTTCTTTTTTCTGCTTTAATTGTTTGATTTAATTTATCAGTTAAAATGTATATGAGCCTGCTGTTGTCATATAGGTAGGTTTTCAAGCTAGGAATACACTTTCTTAAATAGGTGCTATTCAAATTTCGTATTTCCTCCAGAGTCAGTTTCATTAATTTGTCTTCCAAGGTACTTCTTAGAAGTTGTCCAATTTATTTCAAAAAAGATTTTTGTAATATGCTTTCTCTATCCTTTTAAATTCTGTAAAATCTGTGGTAATGTCTCCTAGATCTTGATATTATAATTTTAAAAATGTATAATTGATATTGTGTAATAGAAAGAAAGGTCTAAAGGAGCAGGGCAAGTGGGAGGAGTAGGGGAAAGGAAAAGAGGGAAAAGAAAAAAATATGAGAAAAGGAAAAAAATGGAAACAAAGTCTGCAAATAAGGAAGGGTGGAGAGGTTGTAAGGAGGGCAGGGGAATGGGGGAAAAGAATGAGAACCAAGATACTCATGTAAAGGTACAAGATCCCAATGATGAATGTAACTGTATTTTATACCTAAAATGTACCAATAACCTTAATAGGAAAAAAAAAAGTACACACACACAACACTGCTGCACAATACACGACATATAAAATATATGTTTTTTAACCTTCAGGTTATAATACATATCTGCACTTCATTTCCTGTTAAGGCTGAATAGTGTTCTATTGTATGAATATATCACATTTTTTGTCCATTTATCATTTCATAAAAATTTGGGTAGTTTTCTCCTTTGTCTTTCTTGAATAGTGCTATAATGAACATTTTTATATTTAAAAGTGTGCTCAAGCTTGTTTGAGAAGTTGTTTTCAATTGTTTTATGTATACACCTAGGAATGTCATTAAATTTTATACTTTAAAATGGTTAAAATGATAAATTTTACACTATATTTTACCACAATCCCAAAAATAGAGATATGTAATATATATATATAGGTACCCGGGATTGAACTCAGGTCCTTGCACTTGCGCAGCAGGCAGCGAAACCACTGAGCTAAATCCCCGGCCCTGTAATATATATTTTGATATAAAGTGCATTATATATATACAATAAAATGTCTAATGTTTTATATAGTAAAATGATGTAAAGCTATATATTATATATAATGTATATACACACTAAAACAACCCCCAAAACCCCCTCATGTCTATGAAATGTAATAATTTGATGAAATCTGGATGAAATTAGGAGAGGAGAACACTGAAAGCACCTGTACTGATTGTACTTTTGGAAGAAAGCAAGAGGACATTAATTTGTTGATTAGCT
Source organism: Heterocephalus glaber (assembly GCF_053883595.1). NCBI lineage: Eukaryota > Metazoa > Chordata > Mammalia > Rodentia > Bathyergidae > Heterocephalus > Heterocephalus glaber. The sequence continues at coordinate 23,564,928 of NW_028258143.1, read as the reverse complement.
CATTCCTCATACCAAAGACTCAATGGCTACTGTTGAATACTGAGACCCAGGGTATAGAAGTTAGAGTATATCACGTACAGATAACATATACAACATTAAGGTCAAGCCACTTGCCCAGGTACTTCCAAAGAGGCACAAGGTAGAAGGTAAGCATTGGAGTGGGTTCCCCAAGGAGGTACAAAAGAAGCAGGTCAAAGATCAGAGATCAAAGAAGAAAAAGGCAGTGAAAGGAAATACGTATGCTCTGATTATTTCTCCTGGCATGAAAATTAATGTAGCAGAATGTAATAGGTCAAAGAATATAGGGTTAAATACATTAGTAAAATAAGCAGAAAAAAAAAAACATTTAACAACAATAAACCAGTATCAGTATTAACAACAAGAACTGAAACAGAGCATAAACTTTCCAAGGTCCCCAAAAGAGTACAAGAATGTGCACAGAGCAAAGAAAATGCAAAAATTGTACCAAAATGCAGAAAACACACTAAGAATACATGCTACAAAGAGTGATCTCATCAAGTGTCACTGTCACATTGTAAGAGCTAATAAGGTGAACTCGTTTTGACAAAGAAAATAGTTTTCAGATTCCATAAACTATAAAATCGATACCCATGATATAAAGAAGAAATGCACACAAAAGACTTTGAAAGAAAAACAATAGGTGACCATACATAGTACAAGCTAATAGAAACAAAAAGAAATTGGGAGTCAACTGTTAACATTAGTCCTCGTTGAATGCACAACATAAAGCAGAGAATGAAATGAAGTATACTTCACAGTGATAGACAGCTCCATCTATAAGGAACCTCTGACATAAATCTTCACCCAAGAAAACATAAATATTTATGAGGCAAGAACATCAAGAGAGAGGGGGGAAGAACCCATAAGTCGTTTTTACTCACTGGTCTATGGCCATTGAAAATAAATTAGAATGCAATAAATTAAATTATTATACATCTAAATTACCTGATTAACATTAGATGTAATAGACATATGAAACTGCATCATAAAACTAAAGATATACCAGATGCCAAAAGAACATTTTTAATCGTTCATATACCTTTGCTACAAAAATATCTTGTATTCTCTGATCTCTCTGATACCATTTTTAAAATGTAGATAGTAATAGTGCAAATAAACCACAAAAATATAAACCACTGATACATTTTAAAAGAAGAGAATGGAAATATGTTATTCTGGGAGAGAGAATAGGTAGAATGCTTGAGAACACAGGAGTAGGAAAAGACTTCATGAACAAAACCCAGACCTCACAGGAAATACTACAAAGAAACAGCAACTGGGACCTCATCTTATTAAAAAGCTTTTGCACAATATGAATCTTTTAATTCTTTCAGAAATATACCCAGCAGGGGAATAGCTTGGTCAAATGGGACCTCCAATTCTAGGTTTTTTTAAGTATCTCCATACTGATTTCCACAGTAGTTGCACAAGTCTGCACTCCCACCAACAGTGGAGAAGGGTTCCTTTCTGTCCGCAGCCCTGCTAGCGTTCGTTATTGGTTGATTTCTTTATAGCAGTCATTCTTGCTGAAGAAGAAATCACACACAGAGTAAAAAGATAACCCACAGAGTGGGAAAAATTTTAGCCAGCAGTTCCTCAGATAAAAGACTAATATCTAGAACATACAAAGAATTGAACAAAACCAGCCCTTGCAAATTTAAATCAGCCCAATCTAAAAATGGGCATCTGAATAGATTAGAAGATGCAGAAACAACTCCAGACATAATCAGACACCTCATCTTTGATAAAGGAGCCAACCACCCTCATTGGAGGAAAGATAGCCTACTGAATAAATGGTGTTGGAAAAACTGGATTTCAACGTGCCAAAGATTAAAACTAGACCCATACCTATCACCGCACACTAAACTAAGATCAAAGTGGATTAAAGAGCTAAATATCAAGACAGAGAAACAGTTAACTTGCTGGAAGATAAGTTAGGTAAAACTCTTGATGACATTGGCATAGGAAAAGACTTTATGAACGAATCTTCAGTAGCACAGGAGCTAGCACAAAGAATCAGCAATGGGATCTCATCACATTAAAAATCTTCCACACTGCAAGAGAAACTACCAACAGAGCTAAGAGACAAGCTACAATGTGGGAAGAAATTTTTAGCAGCTATACCTCAGACAAAGGTCTGCTACTGAGAATATATAAAGAACTGAAAGAAATCAGACACACAAATTCAATGACTCAATTCAAAAATGGGTATCTGAAATGATGACATTTCTCAGACAAAGCAATAAAAGCAGTAAATAAACATATGAAAAAATATTCAGCATCACTGGTCATTTGAGAGATGCAGATGAAAACAACACTGAGATTCCACCTTATCCCACAAAGAATGGCTGCTATCAAGAAATCAACCAATAACAAATGCTGGTGAGGGTGTGGAGAGAAAGGAACCCTTCTCCATTGTTGGTGGGAATGTAGACTGGTGCAACCACTGTAGAAATCGGTATGGAGATACCTCAAAGAACTAGGACTAGAGGTCCCATTTGACCCAGCTATTCCCCTACTGGGAATCTTCCCCAAAGAATTAAAAGAATCATACCGCAGTGATATATGTGCACCTTTGTTTATAGTGGCACAGTTTGTAATAGCTAAAGCTTGGAAACAGCCCAAGTGCCCATCGACTGCAAACTGGATAAAGAAGATGTGGGGTTTTTTTAATAAAATGGAGTACTACTCAGCCATAAAGAATGAGAAACTAGAGTCATTTATAGCTAAATGGATGCATATTGAAGCCATACTCTTAAGTGAAATAAATAGGATGCACATGTGTAAATACCAAATAGTTTTTCTAGTGTAAGAAACTGAAAGTGTAAATAAGGATGAAAATTATTAAAATGAATAATTGATAATTTGAAATAGGAAAAGGTCCAAGGGTTTGGGGGTGACAGGAGGGGAAGGAGAAAGGCAAGAAGGGAAAGGAAAAATTATGAGCAAGAAAAAAAATGGAATCAAAATCTGTGTAAATAGGGAAGGATGGAGGGGGTGAAGGGTGCACAGGTAATGGGAGAAAAAATAAGAACTAAGATACATCATGGTCAGGTACAAACACCCAATGATAAATGTAAATGTATTTTATACCTAAAATGTACCAATAAATATATAAATTTAAAAAATGGGCATCTGAAAATGAAAACAACACTGAGATTCCACTTCACCCCAGAAAGAATGGCTGCTATCATGAAATCAACCAATAACAAATGCTGGCGGGGGTGTGGGGAAAGAGGAACCCTCCTCCACTGCTGGTGGGAGTGTAGACTGCTGCAACCACTGTGGAAATAAGTATGGAGATACCTCAAAGAACTAGGACTGGAAGTCCCATTTGACCCAGCTATTCCTCTGCTTGGTATCTTCCCCAAAGAATTAAAAGAATTATACCACAGTGATATATGCACACTCATGTTCATAGCAGCACAATTTGTAATAGCTAAAACTTGGAAACAGTCCAAATGCCCATAAATTGGAGACTGGATCAAAAAAATGTGTTTTTGTTTTACAAAATGAAGTACTACTCAGCCATCAAAAATGAGAAATGAGAGACATTTATTGCTAAATGGATGCACATTGAGACGATACTCTTAAGTGAAATAAATAGGACACACGAGTGTAAATACTGAATAGTTTCTCTAGTGTGAAAAACTGAGAGTGTAAATAAGGACTAAAAGCTATAATAGATAATGTAAAATAGGAAGAAAAGGGTCAAAGGGGAAAGGGAAGTGGGAGGGGTAGGGGAAAGGAAAGAAGGAAGTGGAATTAATATGAGAAAATGAAAAAAAGGAAACAAAGTCTTTGTAAACAGGGAGGGGTTGAAGGGAGGGCAGGGGATGGGGGAAAAAATAAGGACCAAGAGAGTATGTAAAGGTGCATATCTCCAATGATGAATGTCTTTATATTGTACACCTAAAATGTACCAATAAAAGGATATACAAAGAAGAAGTCAACCAACAGCAAATGCTAGCAGGATTTTCGGGAAAAAGGAATCCTTCTCCACTGTTGGTGGGAGTGTAGACTGGTGAAACCATTGTGAAAATCAATGTGGAGATTCCTCAAAAAATTAGGATTAGAGATACCATTTGACACTACTCTTCCCCTGCTGGATATCTTCCCAAAAGAATAATACCATAATGATATGTGCACACACATGTTTATAGCAGCAGAGTTTGTAAAAGCTACATCTTGAAAACAACCCAAATTCCCATGAACTGATGAATGGATAAAAAAGATGTGGGTTAACTATATAATGGACTACCATTCAGCCATAAAGAAGGATAAACTGGAGACATTTCTAGGTAAATGAAAACATACTCTTTAGTGAAATAAATTGAGCACACATGTTTAAATATCACATTGTCTCTCTGGTGTGAGGACTAAAAGTGAAAATAAGGACCAAAAAGAATAATAAGTTTTGCGAAATAGGAAGAAATTTTTCAAAATTATACAGACTGTGAGATATTTCATCAATACTTAAAATGTTTTATGCAAAAAAAGATAATATTATCAGGAAATGAACTGAGAGATAGATTAGCAAATGAAAATATATTATTTTAAGATCATGATATGCAGTGTATTTACCATGGTTATTCTCTAATAATTTTTGGAATGAAAAACTATTTTTTCATAGAATGGCTTTTATATTTTCTTTATTAATATCTACTTGTACTACATTAAAATAAACAATTTTTTTAAAAGAATGCATCTCTCCCAAATTAAAACCATAAAAATTTAAAAATTAAATTAAATTGTAAACACTTTAAATGTTATTTAAATAATGAAAAGTAAGTTTAAAATGCAATAAAATTTCAAAATACCAGAAGACATCAATTAAGCTACATGCTAATTTGCAGTGTGGAAGGCTTTCTGACACCCCAACATGGAGTATGAAACCAGGCAGCCTCATTAAAATGCAACATAGCAATAAGCGTCATTTAAAATGCCCATTTCCTATGATCCCAAAATCCTGCTTCTAATAAATTAGCCTACATCTGTAATACACTAAGTGAAAGAAAAGAAGTACAAGGATGTTAAATGCAACATTATTGACAGCAAAAATTTATATTAAACAATGGAGTATTAGGAGGAGGTTAAAAAGAATTCAATCAATATAGATAGGAAATGGATGTGAGAGGACTGGCAATATTCTGTCTCTTGATCTGGATGGTAATGACATGGCTATGCTGACTAAAGTTCATCGTATCATATCACATCATATTGCCAGGGTCAGCACACAGTTCTTAATGGGCCAGATAGTAAATATTTCAAGTTGTGAGCCATATCGTCTCTCTCGCTGTAACTAGTTAACCCTGGCATTATAGAGGGAAAGAAAGTAGTCATAAAAAACACATGAATAAATGGATATGTTTGTGTTCCAATAAATATTCATTAAAATAGGTAATGGGTCTGAACCATAATCTGTCAACCCCTTACATAGCACACAGAATATGCACAGTTAGACTTCTATAGTCTCAGATTCCACATCCACCAATTTAAACAAAAAATATCTCTGTATTGAACAGGTACAGAATTTTTATTGTTATAATTCCTTAAGTAATATAAGGTAACAACTATTTACATAGAGTATAAGTACTCAGAGACAATTAAAGTATACAGGGGCATATAGACAAATCCTATACCTAAATATACAGTCTATAAAGTACTTGAACATCTTTGGATTTTGGTATCTGCAGGGGTCCTGGAGAAAGTGCCCCATGGACACAGAAGGATGACTATATAATGTACACTATATGCTTATATAATATTTTTCCGAAAGCATGAAGACAACTATATTTGTGCATAGGTTTTTAAAAATGAGGATCAGAACATGTTTTTTCTGTGTTCTTAATTTTGTCCTCCAAGAGCACATGTAGTATGTATCTTTGTTTGTGCACAAGCAATCCACATCTGGAAGTGTTTGTAAGTGCCCACTGAGCATTCTTGAAGAGGGGCTAAATTTTTACAGAGCATGTGCTGGATTTATTTTCATGTATAATTTTTTTAAGTTTTAGAATGAAGTGGAATCATTGTATAATCTTTGATTATTTGATCTTATGTATAGACTGGCCCACTCAAAATTTAATTTTCTAAAACTGATCATTCCTTTTTTGTCCTGTGAAAATGAGAAGAAAACAACAATCGAGAAATACAGCATCTCTCATACATGTGTGCAAACTCCTCCACCAAGTAACAGGGAACAAAAACACTTTGAAAATAGGTTGCAAATAGCCCTTTGTTTCCCGAACTTACTTTCTCCTTTATTTTCTACAGAAAATTAAAAAGTCATTATCTCTAAAGAAAAAAAAACCAATGCCATTTTTCCAACTAATGTTTGGTATTTTCATCGGGAGGTGTGAAAAAGAAGGAGGAGGAAGAGGAGGGGGATAAAATAAAAACAGAAATACAGTGTCCATTAGTAGCTAATTTTTACTAAATCCATAAGGACGATTATATGTTTTGTGAGGTTATAGCCTTCAATTTCAAAGTTATCAGGGTAAATCTCATTATCTCTTCCATCACTGACATAATAATCTTCAATTAAACATTCCGGTTGTCACCACAGATGGAAATGTCTTTGCAGTCTTACTAGCCCCTTCGGCATCAGAAGGTCCTGAAAGCTCATTGAAGAAAAGGTCTGGGCAGAGGCAGAGGCTGGGTAAAGAAACAGACTTAAATTTAAGATGCATGGCTCTAATATGAAAAGTAAGAGGACTGAAACCTAGCAATAGTTTAGGGGCTGGGATTTTCCTAGTGAATGGCTAATACAAAGCTTAATGGAAGATGGAGGGCAATAAAATCACCTGTGATAGGTAGAAGAATGGTGCACACAAAGGTCAATATCAGAAATGCATATTCCCATGACAGCAGAAAGCAGAGCCAAGGTCTCACAATAATAAACAAGGCCATGTGTTCATCTTTACAAATTTGTAATCTCTCTCTATATATATTTTTTCCAGGGCATTCTTTACATTTCCCAGGGATTCACTGAAAATTCTAGATAATTAAAGCATGGTAACAGAGCCAATTCATTCTAAAATTTAAAAATGTTAGTGAGATTTTTATCTATTGCACAGGGCTCCCTCCTCCCTTTCTAATTTATCTCCTGGGCCCCTCATGTCATAAAACGTTTGTTACACTCCAAGGTGTTGTAGTTCTTTACTAGGTTTAGTGGGAGGATATTAAATATATAGTTATTTACCATGGAGATTTAATTGGAGATATCCACAAAACATTTTCTCCAGTGAGAACTCATCTTTTCATCTTTAACTTTAATGAGAATACATCGTCTGAACTCATGGGGGATAGAAACACACAGGTGGTACTGATGATTCTGGCAAAATCACGGAAATCAAGGACACTAGCAAGACATTGGCCATCTTGGGCCTTGCTGTTCATCCATTCTCTGCAGAAAGAGCCCATCCTGGATTTCAGCCTTGGCTCACTGAAGTGGAGGTTTTATGCTTCTAATCAATCAGTTCTTAGATCATCTGATCATTGCCAAAGCAATCTTCATTTTTATGATCTGATAAAACATCCAAATTTGTCATATTAAAGACATTGGATATGGGGTGTCTTAAGTACATGTGTCATTTTTCAGTTTGTGTGGAATTACAAAGGGTTAAGCTTAAGAATTGGACACTTCTTTCACTGACCAATTGTCTCCTGAAATGTTTCCAAGATGCAAAGATTGTCTTACATTATCAGAGCAGTCTCTTCTAATTTTGTATTATTTTCCAAATCTCTTTAATGCAGACTAATAACACTACATAATGATCGTTTATTGAGCATTTCCTATCCCTATATACTTGTATGAGTTTTACTTAATTATAGGGCAACCTTATGAAACACATGCCATGATTAGCCTATTTTCTTAGATGAAGCCCTGCAGGCAGAGAGGCAAGCTACTTGCACATAGAAGCAGAGGGGTTTTGAAGCTAGTCAGCTAGATGCTTTGTCATCTCTGTCCTAACCAGGTCTAAGAAATATATTTTCAAACACATGTGGATAAAATCTGATTATTCTTGTTATTTGTTGTGGAGAGTCTTCATTTATTGGTAAGTATCATTTAAGTGATCAAATCAATAGCACATAAATGATCTCAAATAGGAATCATATGCAATTTTAACTTTTCCCTGCAATTGAGTTAATGCTATGTATTTATCAGGGAGATACTTTCTTAATTATTATAACTACAATGTATTGATTGCTCACTATGTCCCCTTCTTTCCTGCATTATCTCTAACCACAAGGGGCTCATGTTTCTTTAACAAATTAGGAAAATGCAGCTCAGAGAAGGTACATGATTCATCTCCCGTTCTAAAGAAGATGAACACTGAGGGAGCCCTGGCCAACTTCAAAGCCTGTTCTCATTCTACCACCCATGCAGCCTCCTCTTCATAAACAAATCATCCCCTTTCCATTCCAAGATTTGGCACCAACTCTTCATTACAGAAGTCTGTTGTCATGAAAGTGTCCCAGTATTCCTCTTTAGTTATAAAATAGTCCCATGGCCACCATAATCTACAAGAAATACCATATAACATAAGGGTAAATGCACAGACAATGACACTCAGGGCCATAATGAACAAAGGTCAATGCCAATGTTCAAGCTGACTTAGCTGCTTTCCCATCTCCAGTTCCTGAGACCCCCAAGACAGCACAGATTGGTGGGACTGGGCCAAGGTGAAGGGATCACCAGAGATTTCCTTGAACAACTTTATATGTGAAATAGGAAGAAAAGGGGCAAAGGGGAAGGAAGTAGGAGGGCTAGGGGAAAGGATAGAAGGGAATGGGATTAATATGAGAAAATGGAAAAATAGGAACAAAAGCTTTGTAAATAGGGAGGAATGGAGGGGTTAAAGGGAGGGCTGGGCAAGGGTGAAAAATAAGAACCAAGAGAGACTATGTAAAGGTGCAAATTTCCAATGATGAATGTCATTATATTGTATACCCAAAATGTACCATTGATTAGAATGAATAATCAATAATGCAAAATAGGAAGAAAAGGTCCAAAGGGGTAGGGGTAGTGGGAGGGGCAGGGAAAAGGAAAGAAGGGAAAGGAAAAATGCTGAGAAATGGAAAAAATGGAAATAAAGTCTTTGTAAATAGGGAAGGGTGGAGGGGGTGAAGGGAGGGCTAGGGATGGGGAAAAAGTAAGAACCAAGATGCATTATGTAAAGGTACAATTCCCAATTAGAAATGTAATTGTGTTGTATACCTACAATGTACCAATAAAAGAATTTAATAAAAAATAAGAAAGAAAAAGAAAAACTATGAAATATTGATTAGAGAAATTAAAGAAAGCCTAAATAATGGAGTCACACATTTTGTTCATTTGTCAGAAAGCTCAGTATTATTAAGATATCAATTCTTTCCCAATTGATCTATAAATTCAAGGCAATTGCAATAAAATTACCAACAAGATTTTTTTTTAGAAACTGAAAACAAAAAAAGAAACCATCTTTTGCTATTTTCATGGGTAAGATAATTATCACCTAACCCCAGATGATAAGCATCTATCCTGAAGGAACTGATTAATATGTTTACAGAAATAAGATATTGGTTTTTTTGCAGAGCAAAGGAGATCTCTGTTGTGGTGCTTAAAAACTCACCAGATATTTAAAACTATAGTACCATTTGTTCTCCTGATGGAAAGGATTCATAGCTGTTCTGCCACGTTCTACTTGGACTCATTTAGATTCAACACTGCAAGAGTTCACAGCCCAAAAGGAACTGCTGAACTCCTTATTTTGAAAGTCTTTGCTCAGGGCACCAGCTAAGTTCTCTGTAAACTCTTGTTCATTATTTACAACAGAATTTTAACTGGAGAAAAAATAACGTGCAGAGTATAGAGTGCTAAGCCATGCTATACTATAATACATTCCATTTTTACATGGAAACTCCTCAATTGGAGTTATATTCCACATTGCATTACTCTGCTCCCACCAATTAGGACTCATGAGTTGGGAAGTACAGACAGTATGTTGTAGTTTATATTTCAATGAGATCAATCACTCCATGAATTAACACTCAAGATTATGGAACCATGAGACAGTTTCATATATGCATGGAGAATTTGGTATTGAATCTCCATCTGATATTATCATATGACTGAAAACAAGGTCTCAGTGATCTCCACAGAAATTAACCTTTTCTCATAACCACTTATGTTAGCAGGATCAATAATCATCTACGTGACCTTTTACGGCTAATTAAATCCGTAATTCTGGTCTTAGAGCTGATGATCTCCTGAAACTCCTTTTAACCTGAAGACTGTTGTATTTTATGACACAGCTATTCCTTGGACAAGCAGGAAGTGCACCTCAAACTTGGACATAGGAAAAAGTGGTTAACATGAGAGAGAGAGGAGGATGAAACCAAAGGAAATTAAGAGAGGGGTCGGAGTAGTAAGGGAGAAGTGCAGTGACAGTCACTTAAATGTAATAAAGCCTATATTCATTTCATATCGGTGCCAAAATGTGCTATTGCTCCTTATCTATTCCTTCCTAGACTTGTTTTCTAAGAGTTATCTAATAAATAAATTTGATTTAAGACCAGTTAAAGCAAAATAAAATAAAACCTAACCAAAAAAATTCAATTGAGATTTTGGCAATTTGTATGTCCAACTCCCAACTTACGTTTTGTTTGGCTTCTTAAATTGAAGGACCTGTACTGGTGCTGTCAGACATGAGCAGAATGAAGCCTTATCGATTATGTACAAACAATGAGTATTTGCAGACTTTTACCTCTTCCAAAAAAGAAAACTCCGGAAGCCTTTTGCTGTTCTTCTGATATTGTCTTAGAAGAGTTTTAAGAAGCAGATCAATTATGTAATCACCAAAAGATTCCACTATTTGCAATACAGTTAAACATTATTGTATAAGGGATATATGGGCTACATACAACTAGCAAGCCTGTGGGGACTCTGTCCAATATATAAAAAGGTTGACAATGGTGCATAACAAATGGCCTACCATTATGACTGTCTTGATGTTTACTGTAATGGAATAAACCATGATGAATCCTTTCGGTTCTCATGCACAATTTCACAGCATTTCCATTGTGATTTACCAGGAAATAATGCACAACATTTTTACAACTCTGCCACCTTGCAGAGAGGAGCCAGAGGAGAAGGATTTTAATGGGATAATAGTTTTGCTGTTGATCCTGAGAGCACACCCACTTGTATATTTCACCCTGCACGTGAAGTCTCCCCTCTTCTGTGTTTGCCATGACATTTACATTGTATTGGCTTAATCTGCTTTCTAATTCTCCTCACCCAAAGAAATTATTCTTCAATTCTATGTTCCTCTTGCTATTGAGCAGTCTTATATTCTAACCATAAGCCTGGATTGAGCTCTGAAAATTGCTGTTGATAGGGTGTGGCTTTTACAAAGGAGAAGAAAGAACTTCCATGCCAGTGGAAGCTGAGGAGCCATGTTCACTGAGCACTTACCATGCACTACACAGTACCAGAAGCACTATAGGAGTTCTATCCTGCACACCCCTGCTCAGGATTAATGCATGTAATCCTTACAAAAACTACACCCAAATATAGATATTATTATCAGCTTTCATTAGTGGAAGAAACAGGGATTTAGAGATAACAGACCCATACAATACACCACCGTGCCTCCCTGAGGGATTAGAGAAAATAATTCATAATGCATACACAATATACATCATATATATGGAAGCAGAGAATTAGGGCAATGTACTGTTAATTGACAAATGTGTTTATGAGTAAGAAATCACTGTAGTGAGTTATCTTAGGAAGCCAGTCTGGGTATGAAAACACAGTTATGTACCACATAATATTTCAGTCAAGACCAGAGCTTATGTGCTACAGTGGTCCCACAAGGTTACACTGCCTAGAAACATGGTAGCTGTCTTAGTTTAGGTAAGTACTCTATGTAATGTTCCCACAATGACAAAATTGTCTAGCATAATTCTCAGGATGTGCTCCATCATTAAGCAACATATAACTGTATATAAAGAATTTTACTGCATCTCAATTTTCTTGGCCATATTTTAAATCATCAATAGTCTAGCTTCCCTTAGACAAGCCCTACCTTTTTTGGAATCTGAAACAATGTGGCTAAAATAAGTGAAAATTCAAATGTTTCACTCTGTCTTGTTTTACAAAGCAGAGAGAATTTCAGGGTTAGAAATTTTTTAAGTTTTGGCAAAATCTTCATTTAAGGTGAGGAAATTGATATCTAGAGAGTAAAATGAGTTTGTCCATTTTTAGCTACAAAACAGAAGGAAGATATCAGGTTAAGTCACTATACTATAATGAAAAGTTCCCAGTTCCTTAGCCAACTAACTGTTATTTAACAGACTTAAAAACCAAAAGGACATTAAGTCCAGTGATACAAGTGGTGAATTTGCCCTTCATTTAATCAATCACATTCTGCAAGAAATGTGACTGCTTGGATGCAGCCACATCTTTCCTTGTGAATTCTCCTTCGCCTGTCCTCAGTCAGGCACTTTGGTGCTTTGTTGGTTCATGTTCTCCCCTGGGATGGTATAATGATACAAAACAGACACAACCAGTTCATTTCAACAGTAGGAATTTATTAGCCTTCCAGTCTGTATTAGGTTCTCAAGCCTAGATTGTGAGGAATCACATTCCCTAATGAAGAAAGAGATATGAAAAGAGCTAAGTAATTAGATGACTGCAATACTTTTGTTCCGTTGATTCAGTAATGATTTATTGGACCACAGCTATGTGCCAAGATGGCACTAAATGATAAACAAAAGTAAATGGAGTTTACACCCTACTGTGGAGGTAAAGATTAATCAGATCATCAAAAATAAGTAGAAAATTTCAATCAGGACAAGTGATAGGAAACATGGATCATGAAAACAAGCCACAGAAGGAAAGGACCAAAGCTAGGAAGGCTCTCAAAGTGATTGCTACTTATTTTTGTACACTATAGTCTGTTATAGATCAAAATTTTAAAGTTGGTAAGAAAACTGTCACAAGAAGAACACTGGGGAGGGTTGGAGGAAAAAATCCATTGGATATAGAGAAAGTCCAAGCTGAGTCTGTGCACAGCATACCTGCCTGGAGCCCATGACCTGGAGTAAATGTACAGCCAGATGGACTGCATCCCTCTGCACACATTCTGATGTAAAGTCATAACTTACACCTCAGTTTTATCTTTGCTTACTTTATCAAAATTTACTTTAAGTTCTATAATCATTTACTATAGAAATAAATTGTGCAACCTATAAAACTTCAATATACGGACTTTAACAATTTGAAAGTAGAATTTGTATAAGTGCCTGGAAGTAAAATTCTCTCAATCACTTCTTCCCTTGAAAACATACAAGGTAACTCTTGAATAAAAGGACTCTAATGTGAAATAGTAACTTTTTCAAAACAACACTTCCTGAAGCAATACATTCTAACCTTAGCACAAAAGGAAAATTTGGAAGAACAAACACTAAACAAACTTCTACTAATCATGGCTTTTCCCCAGGGCCAGATGGCCAGTTCCATCATGTCCCTCAGACAGCAGGAGCTCTTGGGGATTTTCTGTGGGAGATAGGAGGGGAAATGAACAAACTTCCACCTCCTCAATTATCCAACAATTGTTTATTAGTTGCCTGTCATTTTTAAGCCAATGCACCAGGAAAAGATTCTTACTTGAAAGTTAAACTAATGCAACTCTGAAAATATTCATTTCACTCTTGTACTAAATCAAACAAACCTTTTCTTCCCTCCTTTGCTGAGAATTTCCTTCTCCCTCACACCCATATGTACATAATTCTTAATTAGTGAGATTGACCTTTATTCTTTATTGCTAAGAAGTATGAAAATAAGTAAGGGCCATGCAACTGAGAACAAACACAATCTGTTTATTCAGAGATTGTTATAGCAAAATAGTTGGCCACCATCCCTTGAGAAGTTTGGCAGACAGTCAAAGCTAGAAAGGGATGAAGGGAAGCTTTATGGCTTGAAAAAAAGAAAGGCTTCAAATACATGTAGACAGCAAGTTGTTGCCATAAATGAATGGAGGCACACTAACCAGAAGTGGTGCATCTTATGTGATGGCTGGGGAGGAAGTATGTCTTTCTCTGGTTGGTTCTGTGCTGGAAGCAAATCAGGGTGACAGAAGCTGTCCATCTTTGAACAAGCCCAGAACTTGCTAGGCCCATACTGCAGATGCTGCAGTTTGGCCTCCTGGACTGATTTCTGCAGATGTGGGTCTGAGCTTATTGGTATATATGACCTGATTGTTGTTCACTTGTTTATTGATCGACCTATCTATGGCAAAACTTTCCCCTATTTTGAGAGGATTAGAGGTCCCAACCTTCCCCATTTGTGAATGTACAGTTGTCTCCTTACTCAATTGTACTGTGATATCCTCTTGATCTTTCCATTGTGTTATCATAATGATCATCTGACAGGGGAATGCCTGCGTTGGAGATTCCAGATAGAATGTAACAGACCAGCATGATGACCATGTGACTAAAATGAGCATGCTTAATAATCCCTAAGCGATGCTTCAGAATCAGCAAATACAATGATTCAACCCAGATTAAAAAATCTCATGTAGGCCATAAAGATTGAATTTAGAGAGCCAAATAGCTTTTCCTCAAATAAATGCATAGTATCTTCCACACTATTTCACTGATAAGCAAGGCATTCTAATAAAAACGCCTAGAGACATGTAGTTATCTATCGCTGCTCTTGCCAGTAAACTGACACTAATCTGTATGTCCTCCATCTAGGGCAGATTTGGTATCATTAATAACATTGCAAGAGTTAATGTTCATTGGGAACACTGCCTTCATTACTCACATAAACAAGTAGCAAGTATAGTGCTTTAAGTAGTCAAGGGTAGCTTCAGTTTGAAGGCCACATATGGCAAAATTTCTAGCTTTGGTGATTCTGTTAGTTTTTTATTGCTTTTTTTCAATACAGGTTGAGTATTTCTTATCTGAAATGCTTGGCACCAAAAATGCTTCAGATTTTGGTATTTTTCAGATTTTTGGAATATTTGCAAATTAATTGACTAATCATTCCTTATCTGAAATCTGAAATGTATCAAAAAGTTTTGGATTGTGGAGCATTTCTTTTTTGTTTGTTTTTAATTTTATTTGTACATTTTAGGTATACAATATAAGGACAGTCCTCATTGGAAATTTGTACCTTTATGTAATATATCTTGGTTCTTATTTTTTCCCCATTCCCCTGCCCTCCTTTAAACCCCTCAACCCCTCTCTATTTACAAAGACTTTGTTTCTATTTCTTCATTTTCTCATATTAATTCCATTACCTTCTTGCTTTTAAACAAGACTGGAGAAAATCAAAATCAAAGGATTTATTTTAGTTAATGATTTCAGAGGTTTCAGTACATGGCTGCTATAACCAATGGTTCTTGGGGCTATAGTGAGGCAGAACATCATGGCAGAATCATGTGGCAGAGGAAAGCTGCTCACATCCTGGTGGTCAGGAAGCAGTGAGCGAAAGGAAGGGTCCAGGGACAAAATATCCCCTTCAAATGCTCCAGTGATCTACTTCCTCCAACAAGGCCCCACATCCAAAGTTACTATGAACTCCCATTAGCAACACCACCTTCAGACCAAGGCTTAAACCTGTCAAACTTTGAGAGCCTTTCCAGATCCAAACTATAACAATAACACATAGGAATAGGGCCTCCATGTACACACAAGTCTTATAATACTATTTCTAAAATGTGTGAAGGATTAATCTGAAGCAAATAGGACCAGAGGACCAGATATCCTGCTATAAATGGAGTAGCATTCAGTAGAGTGTGAGAAGATCAGGCAAAGAGTGTTGTTCATACATGAGATGGGAAACAGAGTCTAAAATTAGCTGGATTACATTTAGATCTTTATTAGTTCTTCCCAATTGTCAGCATTTTATCCACTACCCTTCAAAAATTGTAGAATTTAAATTTGGTATTATGTACCATTAGCTCAATAGTATGTAATAGTTAATTATGTTACTAGAAGAGGAGGACACCATCAAAATCACATGTTGATTTGTTTAGGATTAAGTACCTATGAAGGTGCAAGTAGAAGTGCTATGGGCTATGATTCCATACGGCCTTGCTCAATGAAACCAGAATTGTCCAGAGATTTTCTTCATAGGGCTCTGGTAATAGATAGCATACACAGGAGCCAGGAAGACTGAGAGTAGTGGCTGCTGTTTGGAAGTCTAGGATTAGAGTTACAATGAGTAGGTTTGGACCTAATGGTTATAATAAAGAGGAAAGAAAAGTTTAAAAGGGATAACATGGATCAACAATAACCAGGTGCATAGAGAAAATGAGACTGAGCTGATTAGAAGGAACCAGATGAAACTCAAAACAGGAATTAGGCAGAGGTCTTAGTCCAAATTTTGGGCTGATTTCTGCTGTCTGAGATCATATATTTGTTCTAAAGATCTTGGGTCAGCTGTCTACTTCTGAAGATAAGCTAATTCTAGGGGATTTCTAAGAACACAGTTTGGAGCCATAATTGAAATAATCTTCAAATTGTGTGGAATCCTAGATTGATTTTTTAGTTGTTTAACTAAGGTTTGATCTAGCCAAGAATTGACTCCCTGAAGTTTTGCTACCATATTTGTGACTAACGTACATGAGATGATCCAGTGTCAGTTCATTTGTGCTGCTAACACACAATACTATAGACCACATAATTAATAAACAATAGATATTCATTTCTCAGAGTTC
Organism: Heterocephalus glaber; assembly: GCF_053883595.1. NCBI lineage: Eukaryota > Metazoa > Chordata > Mammalia > Rodentia > Bathyergidae > Heterocephalus > Heterocephalus glaber. The sequence continues at coordinate 23,548,192 of NW_028258143.1, read as the reverse complement.
TGGAGGCTTGGATATTCAAGATCAAGGAACCAGAAAGTCTAGTGTCTGGTGAAAGTCACTCCTTCCAAGATGGTACTTTGTTATCGTGTCCTCTGAAGGGGTCAAAGACAGTGTGCTCACAGGGAAAAAGTGGTAGAGGGCCAAAAAGAGAACCTAAGCTAATTTCTCCAGCCCCTGTTAAGGGCATAATCCATTCATGGGAGCAAAATTCTCATAATGTAATCATTTCCCAAAAGATCCCCCCGTTAGTGTCACTGCAGTGGGGATCAAGTTTCAACATGAATCTTAGAGGGGACATATATTCAAACCATAGCAGGCTCCTTGTCACATAGTTTAACAACTTTTTCTTTTCCAATAAGTCTTCCAATAATCTCCTAGTTGTTGAAAACCATGAAGCAGCTCTTTAGGAATGGTTTTTAGGAAGTCAGACTTACCTATCGATGATAGCCTGGATATAGTATTCCAGTTCCCTGCAATATTCTGCTGCCTCAGTATGCAGCATTAGAGGTAACCAATGAACTGAAATTAGGGACTTTAAAACCATTAGGGTTATTTCAAGATAACTTTGGGCAAGGGAACTCAAGAGATTCAGAATATTTTGATAATTTTATTCAAAATATATTTTCCTTTGACAGTCATTTCTGAAGACCATGCCTGGTCACAGCAGTGTACTGGTAGTTTTTTTTTAAATTAATTTTATTGGTACATTTTAGATATACAATATAATGACATTCATCATTGGAAATTTGTACCTTATGTAATCTATCTTGGTTCTTATTTTTTCCCCATTCCCCTGCCCTCCCTTCAACCCCTCCCTATTTACAAAGACTTTGTCATTTTCTCATATTAATTCCATTTTTTCATTTTCTCATATTAATCCCATTCCCTTCTTTCCTTTCCCCTACCCCTCCCACTTCCCCTTCCCTTTTGCACCTTTTCTCCCTACTTCACATTATCTATTATACCCTTTAGTCCTTATTTACACTTTCAGTTTCTCACATCAGAAAAACTATTCAATATTTATGCATGTGTGTCTTATTTACTTCAATTAAGAGTATCGCCTCAATATATTGCCTCCATTTAGCTATAGATGTCTCTAATTCCTCTTTCTTCATAGCTGAGTAGTACTCCATTTTATTTTAAAAAAAACAGACACATTTTCTCTATCTGTCTCCAGTTGATGGACAATTGAGCTATTTCCAAGTTTTAGCTATCACAAATTGAGCTGCTATGAACATGGGTGTACATATATTGCTGTGGTATGATTATGATTCAGTTACTTCTTTTGGGAAGAAATCTAGCAGGGGAATAGCTGGGTCAAATGGGACTTCCAATCCTAGTTCTTTGATGTATCTCCATACTGATTTCCACAGTGATTGCACCAGTCTACACACCCATCAACAATGAAGAAGGGTTCCTTTTCCCCAAAGCCCTGCCAGCATTTGTTATTGGTTGATTTCATGATAACAGCCATTCTTTCTGGAGTGAGGAGGCATTTCAGTGTTGTTTTCATCTGCATCTGTCAAATGACCAGTGATTTTGAATATTTTTTTATGTGTTTATTTGCTGCTTTTACTTCTTTGTCTGAGAAATGACTGTTCATTTCAGATGCCTATTTTTGGATTGGGTCTTTAAATTTGGGAGGCCAGATTTTTTAAATTCTTTATATATTCTGGATAGTAGACCTTTGTCTGAGGACCAGCTGGTGAAAATATTTTCCCAATTGTGGATTGTCTCTTCATACTGTTGGTGGTTTCTCTTACTGTGCAGAAGATTTTAAGGAGAAGAGATCCCACTTGTAGATTGTTTGTATTACTTCACTGACAACTGAGGTTTTGTTCATAAAAACTTTTCCTACTCCACTGTGTACAAGAGTTCTACCTAACCACTCTTCCAGCTGGTTTAGTGTTTCTGTTTTAAAATTTAGATCTTTAATCCATTTCAATTTTAGGTTAGTGCATGGTAGGAGATATAGGTCTAGTATTAATCTTTGGCAAGACAAAACCCAATTTTCCTAGCACGGTTTATTAAAGAGGCTATCTTTCCTCCAGTGGGGGTGGTTGGCTCCTTTGTCGAAGATGAGGTGGCTGAGTGTGTCTGGAGTTGTTTCTGCATCTTGTAATCTGTTCCACTGGTCCTCAGGTCTGTTTCTTTGCCAGTACCATGCTGTTTTTATCACAATAGCTTTGCAGTATAGTTTCAAATTGGGGATTGTGATACTCCCTACCTTGTCTTTGGTGCCTACAATTGCTTTTGCTATCCTAGGTCTCTCCTTGTTCCAAATGAATTTTTGGATTGTTTTCTCAAGGACCATGAAGTATGCTACTGGGATTTCAATAGGGGTTGCATTGAATCTGTATATCAGTTTTTGGAAGTATGGCCATTTTCACTATTTTGATTCTTTCTACCCAGGAGTAGGGGATGTCTGTCCATTTTCTGATATCATCATCCATCTCTTTTTTTTCAGAGTGATATAGTTTTCAGAGTAGAGGTCTTAAATTTCTTTTGTTAGACTGATTCCTAGGTATTTCAATTTTTGGATACTATTGTGAAAGGAATGTTTTGCCCCATTTCTCTCTCAGTGAGTCTGTTGTTCATGTAAAGGAAAGTTATTGATTTTTGTGTGTTGACCTTGTATCCAGCTACTTTATTGAATTTGGTTATTAAGTTTAGAAGAATTTGGTGGAGTTCTTGTGGTCTTCTAATTAGAGTATCATGTCATCTGCAAATAATGACAATTTGACTTCTTCATTTCCTATCTGTATTATTTTATTTCTTTCTCTTGTCTAATTGCTGTGGCTAATGTTTCCAAAACTATATTGAACAGGAGTGGTGATACTGGATATCCTTTTCTTGTTCCTGATTTTAGTGTGAAGGGTTTCAGTTTTTGACCATTTAGTATGATATTGGCTGTTAGTTTTTCATAGATGGCTTTTATCAGATTGAGGTAGAGACTGTCTATTCTAATTTTTTGTAGAGTTTTTATCATGAATGCATGTTGAATTTTGTCAAATGCTTTTTCTGCATCTATTGAGATGATCATATGGTTTGGGGCCTTGGCTCTATTGATATAGCATATTACATTTATTTATTTCCATATGTTGAACCATCCCTGCATCCCTGGGATGAATCCCACTTGGTCAGGGTGTATGATTTTCTTGATGACCTTCTGCATTCTATTTGCCAGTATCTTATGTACGATTTTTGCATCTATATTCATTAGTGAGATTGGCCTATAGTTCTCTTTTTTGGTTGGGTCTTTCTGTGCTTTGGGGATCAAGGCGATGCTTCCTTCCAGGAATGAATTTGGGAGTATTGCTTCCCTTTCAATTTCATTGAAGAATTTAGACAGTAGTGGCAGTAGTTCCTCTCTAAATGTCTTGTAGAATTCAGCAGTGAAGCCATAAGAACTGAGGCTTTTACTACTTGGTAAGTTTTTAGTTACCTTTTCAATTTCATTGGTTGATATTGGGTTGTTTAGAACTTTTAGGTCTTCTTCGTTCAACTTTGGCAATTCATATGTATCTAGGAATCTGTCCATTTCTTCTGTGTTTTCCATCTTATTGGCATATAGGTTTCCAAAGTAGGTATTGATGATCCTCTGTATTTCTGCTGGGTCTGTTGTAATTTCACCCTTTTCATTCCTAATTGCATCAATTTAGGCCTTTTCTTTCCTTTTTTTGATAAGGTTGGCTAAGAGTTTGTCAATTTTGTTTATTCTTTAGAAGAACCAACTCTTGGCTTCATTGATTTTTTTTGTATCATTCTCTTAGTCTCCATTGCTCTGATCTTTATAATTTTCTGCTCTGATCTTTATAATTTCCTCCTTTGTATGAGTTTTGAGTTTGTCCTGTTCTTTTTCTAGAAGCATGAGGTTCAGCATCAGGTTGTTTAATTGGGCTTCCTCTGTTTTCCTAATATGAGTATTCATTGCTATTATTTTTCCTCATAAGGCTGTTTTCATTGTGTTCCATAGATTCTGATATGTTGTATTGTCATTGTCATTTAATTGTAGGAACCATCTGATTTCTTCTTTAATTTCCTCCATTGGTTATTTAGAAGTGTGTTGTTCAATTTACATATGTTTATCAAATTCTTGTGGTTTCTTTTGCTATTGATCTCCAATTTCATCAGACTATGGTCTAATAATATACAGGGGATAATTTGGAATCATTTGCACTTACTTAAACATGTTCTATCCGTGGGTATGTGGTCTATCTTGGAAAATGGCCCGTGTGCTGCTGAAAAGAATGTGTATTCTGATTTTATTGGGTGGAACATTCTGCAAACATCTGTTAAATTCATTTGTTCAAGACTTTGATTGAGTTCTAGTATTTCATTGTTTTATTTTTGTTTAGTTGATCTATCTATTTGTGACAGTGGGGAGTTGAGGTCCCCCTCTACTGTTGTATCAGTGGTTATTTGTTTTTTTCATTTCTGTTAGTATTTGTTTTATATAGTTGAGTGCATTAGTGTTTGGTGCATATACATTAATGATTGTCATCTCTTCCTCTTGGATTGATCCCTTAACAAGTATATAGTGTCCTTCTTTGTCTCTTAATCAGTGTTGGTTTGAATTCCACTTGATATGCAAAGAGCATAGCAACTCCTGCCTTTTTTTAGGTTCCTGTCACATGGGTTACTGTTTTCCACCCTTCAACTTTCAATCTATGAGTTTCTTTTTGAATTAAGTGTATTTTTTGTATGCAGCACATTGTTGGATCTGGCTTCTTGACCCATTCTACCAGTCTATTTCTTTTGATTGGTGAATTGAGACCGTTAATATTGATGGTTATAACTGATATGTATTGACCTATTCTTCTCATGACTTTTTCTTTTAATTGGATTCTCCCCTTTTGCATTTAATTTCTTATCATGACACATGGATTCTTTCTGCTGGGCTTCATGAAGTTCCTCAGGTGCTCTTTGTCATGAAAGTATCTTATTTCTCTATCAATTTTGAAAGATAGTTTTTCAGGGTACATCAATCTGGGTTGGAGGTTGGTTCCTCTAGGGCTTGATATGTCACTCCCAGCTCTTCTTGCCTTGAAGGTTTGTGTTGAGAAGTCTGCTGTGATTGTGATGGGCTTTCCTTTGTATGTGATTTGTTTATTTTCTCTCACTGCTTGTAGAATTTTATTCTTCTGTTGGTCTTCTGGAATCTTAACTATTATATGCCTATGTGTAGATTTTTTTTTTATCATGGCTAGTTGGAGTCCTATATGCTTCACTTATCTGTATGTCAAGTTCTTTTCCCCTACTTGGAAAGTTTTCTGCCATTACTTCTGTGAACCATTTTTTTAGGTCATCTCCACACTCTCTTATTTCTTCATTGACTCCAATCACTCTTATATTATTCTTCTTTGCATTGTCTAACTGGATTGATTTCTCATGGTCCCTTTCTATTTTTAGGCAATTTTTCTTTTCATGCTCACTAATTGTAATCCTATCTTTTATATCTGAAATTCTGTCCCCATATTTGCTCATTCTGCTGAGTAAACATTCAGTAGATTGTTTACTGCCCTGATAATCTGTTTGCATCTCCTGTATGGATTCCATTTATTTCCTATGTTGGAATTCCATCATGTTCCTCAGCTCCTCTATTTTTTTATCTGTATTTGCTCTAGATTTATTAACCATGTCTTTCACTGTGGGCACAATCTCTGCTTTTATCTGAGAAATTATTTCTGATTTCATTTTTTCCAGGTTCTCTTTTGTTGCCAGTTCAGGGAGACCAGGTGGTTGAGCATAGGTTGTTCCATCTCATTTCCCTTCAGGGTTGCTTTATGTGATCTGAATATCTGGTTTTGAGACTTGTTTATGTGTCTTCTCACTTCAACAGTTGCAGGCTGCTGTGCCTTTGCTGAGTCAACTTTTTGCTCACCCAGTGGTTCTCAGCTCTCAGCAAGCCACAGGGCTGCCTTTTCTCTGCTCACCACTGCACCAATTCCTGGGTTCAGAATAGTTGCCTTCTGGATCCCTGAGCTGACCTGTTGTCTGGGCAGACTTTTGCTGTGGCCTGTGTGCACTTGGGATTGTATCTAGGTATGCCTATGGTGAGGGTCTGCCCCCCTATGTAGCTGTTGTCTGGGAGGGCCTTTGCTGGGTGCAATGCACCCCAGTCCCTGGTGCCTGAGCAGGCTTCTGGCTAAGATCTTGTGCACTTACTGATGATATTGGGGAGAGCCACTAGCTGTTGCTTGTGCACCTGTGCAGCAGCTCTTTTCCTGGTGGACCCTTGGCTTGGGCCTGTGTGCCCAAGCCACTTGGGTTGGGGGGTGGCCCTGGCTGGATCTGCCTGCAGCACTGCTCTGGTCCATACCACTCATGTGCTGGTATTTTTTTTTTGTACTGGTAGTTTTCAGCAAAAGCTAGTGACATACAGAATTCCTTCATAATTCTTCCCATAAACTATGGGCTTTGGTCACTTGATATATAAAAGTCAATATTCAATATTCAATATCCCTCCTTTACACATTTTATAGGAGATTATATTTTTGGTGAGTGACTCATGACCTCAAAATATCTTTAACTTTTTAAGGTTTCTTCACAAACTTTGATTGAAGATAGTAACCAATTTGTCTATGAAGATGAGTTTCATGGAGAAACTTAGTTAATATCCATTAGAAATGATCTAGAACAGCTTCCTGGGGAGCACCAGAGGTATCAAAGAAAAGGATATAATCAGAGTGTTCTATCCTTCCATTTCAAAATCAGGAGATAGGTGCTGACATATTTTTGAATTCTTGAGGTTTAAGATCATAACCACATCTAGGCTCTTGTTTCTAATGCTCTGATAAAGCATTTTTCTAGCTCCTGTATTACCTCTCTATTCTTGGATCTCCCACTTTATAATAATATCCTAGTAGGATACCTAAAGCTCTCTAACTTCTCCCTTTGACAAGAGTTCCACAAGAAGCAAGAAAATTCTTTGTAACTAAATTATCCTAAAGTCATACACTACCCCAAAATTGTATCTGCTACTTACTTTAGTCCTTTGGCTAGTCAATGAGCCATACTACATGCAATAAATTCTGCCGTTTGAGTTGATTTTACCTCACATAATGGTCTATATTCTAAAGGAGAGTCTAAATTGGCAATTCTATGTCCTTTTTGATAACCTGCATTTTCACCTTTGGGAAATGATCTAGCAATCAATATTAAGTCAGTGGTCAATGGAAGTCTCAGACAAATCTTAATGAGATACAGGATGTCCCTAACTGAGGTAAGATAATCATGAGGTTCTCTTTCTGGCACAGGCAAGGAAGTAGCAGGATTTAGAATGTTACAGCAATAAGTGATAATGTGAATCAGGCATATTTAGATCTTTTACACCTTTAAAACTTAAGGTTAATATTACCTTTTTTAATCCAAGAGTGGTGATGGTGAACATTTTAGAGCTTTTAATTATACAAATAGCCCACTGTGGCAGGTGTGCCTTTGGTTCACCACCATTGCCCTAGGACATTGACTATAAAGGTATATTGCTATCCTCCTAAGGAGAGAACAAAAAGATACTGCCATGTTGTAGAAGCACACTGAAAAAGACAAAACAAAGATACACTGTAGGGAAGAAAGTTCCTTGAAATAAAACTGATGGCATTAATAATATGTCATCTAGGTTCTCATCTGCGCCATTGGGCTGGAGTGTTGCTTGCTGTGTGTGTGGTTTTTACCGCCAAGTGGTTCTGCTTGGTGCCATCCATGGAGGGTGTGCGCTGGACCTTTTCCTGTGGCACTTGGCTGCTGAGCTGAGCCAAATGGCTGCTGGTTGTGCGATTGATCCAGCCAGAAGAGAAGGAGTGCATTGGCCAGTTCATCTTTGCCTGGGATGCTAAGGTAGCCATGGCTGGTTGTCTCATGATAAGAAAATTAGTTGAGGAGAAATTGAATATCCCTTGGCATAATATTTGTCTGCAAAGAACTGCAAAAGGAAAACCAGTTCTTGCAAAGGACTCTTTGAACCCTTACCCCAATTTCAATCTTAACATCTCTCATTAAGGGGACTATACAGTCCTTGCTGCTGAACCTAAGTTACAAGTTGGAATTGATGCAATGAAGACTAGTTTTCCAGGTCGTGGTTCAATTCCAGAATTTTTTCATATTATGAAAAGAAAGTTTACCAACAAAGAATGGGAAACCATCAGAAGCTTTAAGGATGAGTGAACTCAACTGGATATGTTTTATAGGAATTGGGCACTGAAAGAAAGCTTCATTAAAGCCATTGGTGTTGGACTGGGATTTGAATTGCAATGGCTTGAATTTGATATCCCTCCATTAAACTTGGAAATAGGCCAGGTTTATAAAGAGGCCAGGTTTATAAAGGCCAGGTTTATTTGTTCCTGGATGGGGAAGAAGAAAAGAATGGGCATTTGAGGAAAGCAAAATAGATGAGCACCATTTTGTTGCAGTAGCTCTTAGGAAACCTGATGGATCTAGACATAAGGATGTTCCTTCCCAAGATGATTCTAAGCCATCCCAGAGGCAGTTTACTATTCTCACCTTCAATGATTTAATATCATCTGCTGTTCCCATGACACCTGAAGATCCTTCATTTTGGGGCTGTTTTTACTTTACAGAAGAAATTCTAATACAAAATGGTACAAAGTCATGATATGATGCACTAAGTAACAAAAAAAAGTGAAAACTGTTTGTAATCTACCATATTCATTGAAAAAATAAATACCTGATAGTATCAAATTTTATTTTAAAAAGCAGTTTTTTTAAGAAGCCAAAAATTTTACTATTATAAAATAAGACTTCTCTTTCCAGGTAGATCACTAGAGTATATGTTTCCCTCTTCCTGTCCAAACTTGGTTTGAATTAATAGAAACAGAAAGGGTGGCAGAATCTTCAACTGATAAAGGAAGATTGTAGAAAAGGCAAATATGCAAAAAGGAAATGTTTAAATCCTATCTCTCAGAAATCACTCCTCTTAAAACCTTGAGTATCTTTCCAGACCTTTTGTCTTGGCAAATGAATCCCTATTAACTTATTTTTTTCAGTGGGGACATGCTATTATGTAATTTTTTTAACTCCACATCTGCTGTTGATAACTTTACCTCTATTACATGAACTAGTGGTTCTTGAGTACTTTCTTGTATGACTAATATCAATTTGATCTGAGGTAACTATTCAGTTACAATTGGCTTAAGTAACTAGGAACGTTTACAATTCAGGGTGGTTGTTTTTGGGTTTTGTTTGTTTGGCCTTAGCCTCAATTTATTTATTTTGCTTTAGGCTCATTCCCCTTCCCAGTTACAAGAACAACTGCTATAACTTCCATTTTACATCTTAATAAAATTGCATCTACAAGACAGGAAAGGAGAGAGGTTATTTTTCCTATTGTAATTGTTTTATTGGTGAGGAGGCCATCTCCCAGTAGTCCCTTGAAACTATCCCCTCAGTTTCTGTCTTCTCACATCTGGTCACAGAGACCCAGTGTCTTGACACCTTTTGCCTCTGTTAGTAGATTCTGTTGGAAGAGAAAAGGCTAAGACAGGTTGGAGAGGACAGCATTGAGCTGCAGCCCATTACCTGGCATAAGGTGTACTATAATATGCTCATTTTCCTCTGTATTAGACATTTTGGTTATCTGCATTTTATTACTGAAGTGGTAGTGCATCAAATGTCCTTGTACATTTTAAGGTACATACTTAATTATGTTCTTAAGAAAGTTTTAGAAGTAGAATAACTGATTCAAAGGGCTTAAATAAGCATTCATTTTTAAAGCTTTGGTATTACCATATTGCTCTTTAAAAAGTCTGTACAATAAATTGTACACTTTCATTTAGTAATATATATGTGACCACTTCCACCTATATGCTCCCTGATCAAGTATTATCTTTTTTTCCTATATATTTAATCTTTGCTAATATAACTGAAAAATACGGCATTTTAAAAATTTGTATTTCTTTCATTACAAGTGTATATCAATATTATTATTAGCTTTTTGTATTTCTTTTTTATGAACCTTTTGCTCATCTTCATCTGTTTTTATGTTTAAAATAGCACATAAAGTGTGAACATAATATATTAAGATGCCAAGACAATCATATTGATACCAGAATCTATTGTATGGTTGTAGTGCATGTCTTCAGGATTAGTCTTGTTATTGGTAAATATCAAGAAGTAAAATATTTCATTGTTTCTATTACTAACACTAACAGTTATATAAAAGTAGGTACTTTGCTCAGTAAAAAAATTGAATGTTTTATATTTCCTTTATTAAGCATCCTGTTATCCAAGCATAGTAAATAATGTGTCTTAAAAAGATCAAATAGCATTTATAATAGAGGAAGTGTTGTTATGGCTAGCATGAATGTAATGGTAATACAAAGAATCATTTGTCTTGTCATAATAATAATAAAATGATTAACAATTAAAAAAAAATAGTATGCCATCTACATACTCTTTCAAAGAGAAGGATAACATGGTAGCAGTCTTGATGTTCTGAACAAGTAAATATACTTGTCTACTTGGTATCTGTGCTAGCAATATGAAAGTATTACATATTATTTCAGAGAATAAAAACCCTTTGGACACACACCTTTTAATTTTAAGTTTGAGCCCCTTTTTTGATTCTGATCTCAAGGGATAGTTGGGAGAATATTTGTGAAAGCTTGATAGAATCTGTCGGAACTTTGGTAAGTTTTGGTCCCATTACATTCTTTCTATTTTAGTGAAATATTTAATCTATGGAGTATTAGCTAAGTTGTCAAGATTTTTACTACAGTGTGCATCAAGTATAATGAATAAAGCAAAGGTATATCCAGATGAGAAACCATCTTTTTATAAAGAAAAGAATCCTCTGGAACCTCAAGTAACAATCTCCCTGAAGAGCATTTCAAAATTCCACATGCACAATAAATCTCTCCATGGTCATTTTCCATGGCTGGAATCACAGAACACAAAGGGATGTCTCTCAGTCAAGTGACCAAGTGTTATTATAAGAGAAGAAAGATAGAAAAAGGTTGTGGGTTATTTGAAATTTCCACTACGTGTGCAGTATGTTTACTCTGAGGAAGAGGCTGACCGACAGTGGCAGGGTATAATGTAGCACCATATCTACTAGGAGCGGATGAAACTGACCATCTGTATTTATAGTTAATTCACTTCAAGTGTTGAAAGACAAAGAAGAAAACTGGGTATTGTTTTCTTCTGTGGAGAATAATCACTCATCTGAATTGAAGGATTTTTCTTTGTCTTGTCATTTCATTGCAAGTTGAGATTATCTTCTTCCCTTTGGTTTACGGTATCTGTAAGTGTCCTTGTGATAAGAAGTTTTTTGGGAAGTGCACCAACCACATGTTTGATCTACAGTGATAATTTTATATTTTGTCCTACTTAATTTTTACTCAAAAACATTGTCAAAATGCTCTCCCAAGTGTAGTTCAAGTAAAGAGGCTATATTCATTCTAATTTCTGTTTCTGAATTAGTTCTCCAATTTGAGGTTCAAATCTAAGGATGAAATGAAATAAAGCGGCTGGAAAACATCAATCCCTTTTATAACTCTTAAATGTTGTAAGAAGGTGTTTTCTAGTTTCTTCTGAAAATTTCCCATAGTTGCATGATTAAAATATGATTCAACCAATTTTATTGGAGAAAATTTGGCCTACTTTCTGGTTTTTTCCCCCTTGGGTTTCTTATTTAAAAAGATATTCTGAAAGTACCTTTCTAGGTTATTCTAATCAACTTTTGCACTTAGAATTTAGTGTATAAGATCTAAACAACATGTATAGAAGTTTATATAGATCAGGTATTCCTGGGTCATATGCAGGCAAAATAATTATGAAGTCTTCTATGGATAATTGCTAATCTCATCTGTGTCTAGAGAAATCCCTAATTCAGCTCAGGTTCAAAGTTTAAATTCTGCATTTACCTGCATATTTGGCTCGTGTGAGGCGTAGAACTTTAGAAGTAACTCACATTGTGTGGTCTTGGGAGAATCATTGACAAAAGATAAAGAGTCTAAACAAAATGAAGAAGAGAGATAGAGATGAGGAAGGATTGACACCAAGATAAGGGAAAGGAGAAAGAATTGATGTAGAGAACCGGCTGGAAGACAATATGGAGGAGGATTTTCTAGGGACGTGACACAAGTTTCTTGTTGCTTAATTTAGTCATTTCACTCATTAACTTTAGCCAAATACTCTTAGTGAAGAATTTTTGAAGCATAATTTTGTCTGAGGGCCTTCATATATCAATCAAACTCTGTTGCACATGGAGGCTGAAAAATACTATTTCCTTTCTATTTCCTTTCTTTTATAAGGGATTTGTCAAATTAAAAATCTTATTCCAATCAAGCCTTCCCCAGAGTGGCTACTGAAAACCAAAGCATCCTTGATAAATTAGATAATTTCAAGATAAGCACAAGGATTAGGACTATAGTGAGAGTGCATATAGAAGTAGGGGTTTTCCTCCAAGTGGCCGGGATTCAGTCTTAGACAACCTCCTGAGAGTTGACAATGGTGAGTAACAATGTGATCCTTCAGCACTTCATGTTCTGGGTCCCCAGTATGGTGGCTGTCTCCTCCAGAGGCAGACCTGACGATATACACCCTCAGCATCCAAACAGAGCCAGAAAGAGCACTTTAGCTGATACCAAACAAGCACTTAGGACAAGAAAATGATGGGAGGGGAACCTTGTTCAGTTGTACTGGTCACTTACAGAAACATTTGTCCAAATGGAAAAATGTAAAATGAGGATCATACACTCAGGCCAGGGATTTAGCTCAGTGGTTCGGCCACCTGCCTCACAAGCACAAGGTCCTGAGTTCGATCCCCAGTACCAAAAAAAAAAAAGAGAGAGAGAGAGAATCACACACTCAACCAGTTTGTGAGGCTGCCTCAAACAACAAGCTTATGCTGTTTTCACCTGCATTCTACCCTGTGATTCTCCTCCTTATGACAATCAACACTGTTAGACAACACAACACACACACAAAAAAAAAGAACAAAGAGGGATGAGCTTTAGTGGCTTGATTTTCCAATCAAATGAGAATCAACAACAAAACCCGTGCAGCAAGCTGAGAATGAAATCTAGGCAAAAGGAACAGAGTTCAGACCCAAGGCTGACCTATACCACATCAGCTTGGACTTAGTAGGCCACAAGCAACAAGATGCAAGTGAGTGAAGGCACTGCCTTCTGGCCCACGGTGTTAGTAGTGACTCTGCCTCTGAACTCTTCCTAAACTACCTTTGGTGTCATTCTTTTTTGAAGGATGATACATGTTTGCAGCCAGATAGCTTTTTGAGCCATTTCCTACCTACAGAACCCCAGAAGTGCAACAGCTGTCCTTCTCCTTATCTCATCTCTGTCCCTTCAGTTTAAGCTGGCAGAATTTCTTCTGAAATGGTTCATCTGAACCACAAGCTACTCTTTTTAGCAAATGATTGTCCAGCCACATTTGGCCCTGTTTCCAGAGCACACCATCTGGAGAAGTTGAAAATATTTAGGAGTTGATTTCTCTCTTCTAAGAAGTTCCTTCTTCAATTCATTTCTTTCTTCTTGCCTTCTACTGTAAGCAGCAGGAAGAAACTAGATCATGCCTTCAACCCTTTGCTTAGAAATCTTCCCAGCTAAATATCTATGTTCATTGTTTCCAAGTTCTACTTTTCAAAAAAAGAACACAATTCACATAAGTCATCTGTCAGATTATAACAGAGATCTCTTTTCCGTCAGTTTCCAATAACATGTTCCACTTCTGTCCTCACCAGAAGCACCGTTCTCCATCATATATCTATCACAGTCTCCCAGAGACAATTTAGTCTTCATCACTAACTCCTTAAAACTGTTCTAATTTCTACCCCTTACCAAATCCCCAAACCATTTCCTTATGTTTAGGCATTTGTTCCAGGAGCAACTCATTTCCTGCTGCCAAAATCTATATTGGTTTGTTAGAGCTTCTATAACAAACTACTACAGATGGGGTCATTTAAAAAACAGAAACTGTACCATCTCACGTTTCTGGAGGGTAGAGATCAAAGATCAAAGTGTCAGCAAGGTTACTCCCTTCTCAAGACTGTGCCTCTCTTGCAGCTCCTTGGATTTGCTGGCAGTCTTTGGCATTCTTTGCATGTAGAAACACCACAACAATCTCTGCCTTCATCATCACATAGCATTCTCCCTCTCTCTTTCTCTCTCTCTCTCTCTCTCTCTCTCTCTCTCTCTCTCTCTCTCTGTCCAAATTTTCCCTCTTTAGTCATAGTAGAACTGGAACTCACCCTCCTCCAATGTGACCTGATCTTAACTTATTAAATTTGCAATGACCTGTTTCTAAATAAGATCACATTCTGAGGCTTTGGTGGCTAGCACTTCTACATACACACTTGGGAGAATACAATTTAGCCTATAACAAACTTGTTTTCATCTAATTTTATATTTTTTAAATATATCCTTCATTTCTGAAAAATGAATGACTCCTTAAGCCCTTGACAGAATCTTCTTGCATGACAGAAAAATGTCTATTTTAAAAATAAATACATTTTCTGAATGGAGCTTAGTATTAGATTAATAAGCAAATATAACCTAGAGACATGATAATTCCTAAGATAGAATAAAAATATATCTCGGTGATAGTAAAGAAGTTCTAGAAAGCAATATGGCAAGCTAGAATGGCTTATAGTTTTTGTATGTGTAACTACAAAGTAGTTTTATTTGAATCTAATCACACTCATAACAGAAGTGGATGTGTATCTGGACAATTAGAATCTGAAACACATTTCAGACGAAATTAGCAAAAGTGCTGTAAGTGCATGATGGAGGGAGAGATTCTTTCACTTGTTGAAGATCACTCAGGAAAACCACAGGCAAGCATGGGTCATTTAACTTAAATCCACTGTGCTTTCTACCCTACAATATTTTTTGTCTTTATTGATTCAAAATGGAATTTACCTAAAATACAATTGCACCAGCACAAAAGGGGAAGGGGCGACAGAATGTGAACGTAACCTTGGTCCTCTAACCTGCTCACTGAGCTGAGCTTTGCAAAGCACAGCTTTCTAAAAAGAAAGGGCAGAATTATATATTATACAGACATATGAAAAAGAGTCTTTGTATCATCTGTTTGAACACTACATTTCAGTAGACTTTTCCTACTTCACAAAGGCTTCTATTCCTCATTTTAAGTGATGAAAGATAAGCTCACTTAAAATGTGAATTAAAATAATCTCTAGACTTTTGCCCTCTTTCAAAGAAAATGTGTAGTTTTAATAAGTTATTTGCATACTATTTACAGATTTTATATATATATATATATATATATAGTTATAGTTACATTTCAAAGTGCTTTACATTCCTGTAGAGCTTACTAGGTAGTCATTCTCTCCATTTGAAGAGTGTAAGATGGAAACACAGAAAACCATTTCAACTTGACAAACTTCATAATGGCCTCATCAGGACTAGTAAGCAATATAGCTAGCTATAGGGATAGTAGCTGGTAGTAAATTAACTGAAGACCAGTGCATTCAGAAAGTCTGATGGATTGGTTTCTGGACAATGAAGTCATTGTGATTCCATACAACGGAATAGACACAGACACATACAAGCATCCACACAGCTCCATATATAACTTTTCAAGTCTTGGTTGCCTCTTGGTTTGCAGTTACTTATGAAGAAATAAAATTGAAAACAAAGCATATTCCATAAAGCACTTGGCACCTAAAGTTTCAAAAACAACAGCTACCTTATTAGAAAATGTTATTGTTACTTCTGTAATTAATGTAAGGTGTCCAGTTGGCCTCCATTCAAACACATTTTATTTTACTGTACCTGGAAAGACACTTAAATCAAAAAGTAGATAATTTCCAAAGGATTCTGCATAAAGCCAAGAGTGAAAGAATTAAAAGTATGTGTTGCACAGCCTGCACAGCTAGGTAGCCAGCCTGGGGAACTAGATGGCAATTTCCAATATAGACAACTGCAAAGACAGGAGCAAGAATGACAAAAAAAAATAGATGACGTTTATTGAGGGCTTGGTCTGTGCCAGGCACTGATCCAGAAGCTTTTCAACTAATGAAATATGTGATCCCTACAAGACTCCTATGAGGGCATGCTATTATTAGCAACTTCTACAGATAAGGACCCTGGGCAGATGAGTAACTCATACAAAGTCAGAGAGCCAGGGTAGAGTGCCCCTAAAACCATAGTCTAAAAGCAGTCCTGTTTGCAAACGCATTTGTGGATATCAGAGGGAAAATGAAAGTTTTGATTGTTGAAGGTACAGATAGATTATTGTACAGGCATGAAAAATTACATTTGTGAAGACTAGAGAAAACTAAGAATGTGTGTAGAATAAGTGAGTAAAAAAGAAGACAAAGTGGTATGGGACTCTTTGGTTTCTAAAATGCATCTATAAATAAAAATAAAGGCAGCAGACAATAAACCATTAAACACGAGTAGACTGATTTTAAACTGTGGAGAAAAATTATTTTAATCATAAAACTATGGAGGGAATGTTCTGTTGTCTAGGATAAGAACAGATGTCTGACTCTAAGTCTCACAAAAAGAATCAAAGAAGCATATTTAACATTATATTATTATTATTATTATTATTATTCAGATTAGGTAGTTAAAACATTTTTCTACAAAAATTCCTATGAAGAACCACATCCAGAAGGCTGAATGTTTAGAAAGAACATTGCCTAGAAAGCAGTCTAACCTCTATAATAAGAAATGTGTGTAAAATATATTTATGTCTCAATATTAAAGTGAAACTGCAGGAAGTGGTGATTTAAAATAGCTAGAAATTTGAACTAAACAAACTCAACTGCAACTTGATGTATACTGTTTGCTTAATGCACATTATAAATCTTGCTTACAGCATTAATACAGTGAATAGTCAATGATAGGAATGCAATTATTTTAATAAAAAAAGAAGTTTGAAAAGTAGAGGGAGAAAAAGCCAAAGTGCTTTTTGTGGAAATATATGTGAATATGGAAATAAATGTTTTCACGCTCATTTTTCTCACTTAACCATGTTTAGATTGTACCTGCTAGTCCAAATACTGTTAAATGATCACCAACCTTTTGCTTATAAACTCAAACTCATTCATCCTGAAAGTGTTGCCTACAATTGAGTCTGAAATAATCTTTGTGAATGCTGCAAATTCCAACTTAAAATTACTTACCTATGAAAAGGGAGAAAATTTTGTCATAACTGAGGGAGAGAAAATATAGAAATTGACTGGCCTATAGCACCTCTTTCCTATCAAAAATCAAAAGGAGACAAAACAAACAAAAAGTATAGAAATTACAAAAACTTAGATTTGATTTCAGTAAAATTATTGGAGGAAACCCGTGAATAGGCAGAAATATGCATCAGGTAAGCAAAGGAAGTGATAGAGGGACCATAAGCATGCAAGTTTAGAATTCACAAACTTTGTGTGGAAAAGATCTCAGCTCCCACAGTCCATGAAAATGAAGATTTGAGCCATGTTTATCTAAATATTCAGGATCCAAATCAGTTCTATTGACTTCTTACCAATGTTGGGCACTGGCCTAGGGTCTTGAAGCTGAGAAACTGGACCTCAGGACAAATGCAATCTATATGAATAATTATCCTAGAATTAAGCTAAACTAGCTCTTTGTGACTGCCAGGCAAGTGTCCCACATCTGAGGAAAAAGGTGGCAGTTCTTGCATGGGCCATGTTGGTGCCTGGGAGATGATACAAAAAACAAGAAAATTTAAAGAGTGGTGTCCAGGTCGAGGTGAGTGTCAAGATCAATACACGTAGGTCATTCAATTGTACCTTAGCCAGGGCAGCGCAGGACAAGAAATGAATTCATAATCATCCATCCAAAGGAAACTGGAAATGGTGGTGAATACAGCTTCATGTGGCCATCCAAAAACAGAAAAATGACCTCAATAGCTCTGCTTGGGATCATTGAGAAGGGATTTTTCTCCTACTTTTCCTGCTGTTCTCCTGCTCTGGGTCACTACCAAGCAAGATGGGATGAAGTGGCCACAGCCACATGGATATGAGTGAAAACAGAGCATCTGTGGAAAGGCAGAGCCAGACCAAAGGGAAGGATTTGGAGCTGCAGTTGAATGCACCACTGAATGGTTCAGAGGAAAGCAGGCCTCAGATGTGGAGAAACAATAGTAATGAATAGAAAAATCACATGGTCCAGAATTAGAAATTACATAAGGTCTAAAGTCACAAATCTCTCTGTCTCCAGGGCACAATATCCAAAAGCCTTCAAACAGACATGCAGGAATATGGACAATATCCTGGTCCGTGGCAGGCTTCTGAACTAGCAACAAGAAGGAGAATAGATGTTGAGATTTTTGAAATAAGCTCATGACTGCGGTGGGAAGATGAGATGTAACTGGAGCAAACTGAAGGAAACAATGACAGGAAAAGATAGCTAGAGAAACTGAGCCTGTTCATTATGACTGAGACTTTCTTCCCCCAGTTCCTGTTGTTTTAGGAAGATAGATAGAAGGTAGTGGTCACCTGCTACCTCCTAGACCTTACCTTGGGTCTGGAAACCCAAGCTCAGTGTGCCAGAGCTTATGGAGAGAGAGCAAACAGAGGTAATTATTTGATTTCCCAACTGTGGCCAGTAAAGATCTTCAGAACAATCCAGAGGCTCCTAACAGATACCACAGCCTATTCCCTTTCTGGTCCATGTGTGATCACTGCACAGCTACCCCACAGCACCCATCAGAGCCCAAGTATTATGGAGAAGTGTCAAGAAAATAGAAAATGTGCCAAAGACTTTGTGCAGTTGGATTCCATCTGTTTCACCCTCAGCTCTTGATGGACATTTTGGGGAAACTGTACCTAAAAGAATTCTGTGTTAAGCCTCCAGAAACTGAGATCAAAAAATGAGGAGGAGATGATTAGTATAGGTGTCTCCCAAAAACTGCTGGTTTGTAAAGGGTAGAGCCACAGACATGTGCTAAGCCCTGGCTCGAATGGTAGGTTTCTTCACACCCTCATGCAGCTCTGTGTGCAACCACGCCAGCCTGCCCCGATGACTTCTACTGAGCAAGAGTGGCCCACTCAAAGAATCCATGTACAGAAGAAACAAGACCCAGCTCCTATACAGGCTGTGCTGTGGAAATAGATCCTTTCAGGGGAACTCAGTGTCTGGAAGGGTCAACCCAGAGGCCACAAGTGGATGGTGCCCATTGTTATTTCCTCATCCATCCCCTGGAGAACTCACCTGCACTGGCACCTCAGAAAAGACTGGATTATTTTTCTGCAAGAGGTAAGATAGAAAAAAATATGTACTAAAATTTCAGGAAATCATATGAAAGGCAAAAATGAGCTGTCTTTTTGATAGCTGAAAAAAATTAAAAAGAATGTGGAAGAAACCACTGTGTTAAGGGACACCATGTGAAATAGCTTGCACTTCTCAAGTGGGCACTTGGAGTAAGGAAGGTCACTGATTGGGACCCAATTTCAGGAAGTCAGTGGACAGCAAGCAGACCAGAGGAGGCACACTCAAAGCTGGGATTCGGGTATTCAGTAGTGACCCTCCACCATGACACCCAGGGTCATTCATGAAGTCCATCAACACATGATGCTCAGAAAATTATCCAAAGAGAAAACTATTGATGCCATATTATCATGGATATTAGCGTGATGACAATCACAGCCATAAGAGCAGGGACAGTATGTCTACTGAGAAACAAACCTAGGAAAAATTCAGAATTGTAAGAGCACCCAAAAGTTTCACAGGCCTATGAATCTGATATGTGGGGTGGGGATATTTGAGCCAGGTTCATCCAAATCTCAGGGATAAAATGAATAAGAACCCTGCTTTCCTGTTGCAAAGGCATTGCATGTACTCAGTGATGTCTCCCTGATTGATAATTCCAAGTTGTTATAATATGCAGCCGCATGCTGCATACGACAAGCAGACATAGGGCAGAGCTGACAGGGAGGGTGTTATGCTTATAGGTACCACTGAGGTTGGAGCTTTATCAAGACAGTGGGTGTCTGAGTAATTGGAACTCAAGATTTTAATGGGACCGTTACTGTGAATAAAAGGTTTGTATCACATGCCACAAATATGTGTTTAACATCTGGGTCATTATATCCATTAATTACTTACCTTTGTCATTTCATATATTTACTTTTCCTTGTGTTATCACTTAGACACAGTAAAGAAATATGTATGAGTTCAGTTAGTTTTGACAATTGCATGTACTCACAAACTATCACTCCAATCACAATACAGAACATTTCCAAACCCTTTGAAAGTTCCCTCCTGCCAACCCTTAACCCAGAAGCCAAAGCACCACTGCTCTGACTTCTAGCAGAGAAGACCAGTTTTGTCTGTTCTTGGAATTTAACATGGAATCTTTTGTATGTTGCTTTTTTGCCTCAGATCTGATCCATAGGACATTTATGAAGTATGTTCCTCAAAGTCTTAAAAAGAAGACTCAATTTGGGATGTCAAGAGAGTTTCATACGTGGCTAGAAATTGTGAACAGGGAATAGGAAACCCACACACAGGTCACCTCCAGGAGACCACAGCCTGAGGGAGCATGAGACAGTGGTCCTCAGAAGAGAGAAGACCACTCTATGAAAATGGGGTGAACTTCATCCAGGGACACAGCCAGCCTGGGAAATCATGCAGGAAGAAAGCTGGGAACAAATGCCCAGTTTTGTTTTCTCCTTCTCAGGAGCTGCATTGGTACAACTGGGGACTCAAATAGTGAGAGCCCTGTTATTTCCTGCCAAGAGATTGCCCACAGAGGTGGAAATATGTGAAGGATTTGATTGGGAGAGGAAAACTGAAAGGGCTCAGCACACGGCAGACTTTCAGGGTATGGATAAATTCATAGAGATCTGATTGCAGGGAGGATATAGTTAAGAAGGTTCTAGAAAAATAACTTTTTTCTGTCCTTTCCCTTCTTTTCTTCTTCTCCTTATTCTTTCTTCTTCCCTTCCTCCTTTCTTTTTTTTCTCTAGAATGGCTGTAACTTCTTTGGACAATAACTGAGCATTCACTGTTATGTGCCACTTGCTCTGTTAGGAGATTTTTTATACTTATAGCCTTTTCATTTTAGTATTCACTATCCCCTATGGATACCTACTATAGAGGAGTAAGTATTCCCATTCTAGATTAAAAATATAACAGAACTTTATAAAGTTTACCTGCCAGGCTACAAGGTAAATATGCCACATTCCAATAGGATTAACAACCTGTGGATACAAGCATCTACAATGCCCCACAGCCTTTGAGAACTGCCAACCAGGGAAGGCCCTAGGCTGGAGTGACCAGGGAGTAGCATGGAGAACAGGAGTCAGTCTGATTCTTGAAGGAGGGGAGATTCCTAAGGCAGAGTATGAACAGCAGTAAAAAGGCACAGATGCAACAAGGAGACCTGTAAGTTTGGAAGACACAGGCATTTACTTCAAGATAATGAAAGTTATTAAAGAAAAAAGGTAGTAAACCATTAAGAAAAATTTAGTGAATACTGAAACTCTGAATTTCATTCTTAGTCTCTTTGATGCTCTATAATAGAATACTCAGACTCTCCAAGCCTGACTCAATGATGAATATGATCATAATATATACTTAAAATGTACCAATAAAATTAATTTTAAAAAAGAATATTCAGACTTAGTAATCTATACAGAGTAGAAATTTGTTTTCTCATAGTTCTGGAATCTGGGAAATTCAAGATCATGGCACTGCCACCTCATGAAAGGTGAGGGTCTTCTTGCTGTATCACTACAAGGCAGAAGGTGGAAGGGCAAGAGAGCAAGAGAAAGCAAACTCTCTCTGTCAAGCCTTTAAAACAGTGTTAACCTTACTCATGAGAGTGGTACCTTCACCACCCAAATATCTGTCAAAAGGCCCTACTTCCCAATATTATTGTATTAGGGATTAAATTTCAGCATGAAATTTGGAGGAAACAAAGACATTCAAACCACTGAAGAGTCCCTGGCCACCCAAAATTCATGTCCTTCTCATATGCAATATCCATCCATCCTATCCCAATAGCGCACCAAAATCTCAATGTGTTCCAGAAGCAATTCAAAATTCTAATGTCCAAAGTCTCATCTAAGTCAGATATGGGTGAGACACAAGGCACAATTCACCCCAAGGCAAACATCTCTCTAGCTGAGACCCTATGAAATCAAACAAGTTATGCTTTTGAAATACAGTGGTAGGACAGGTATGAAGCTGAAGTTCTCTGAAGAACCCACTTTAGACTGCTTGAACTTGGCTGAGTAGACAATCATGACTGTGAAGAAATGGAATGTTGCATGAGGAAAGTCATAATTATCTTGGGCATTTTTAGAAAAATAGCCATTTACTTTTAACCTTTGTAGCTGACCTATCATTCTTTTGACTATTAGGTAAGCTTTTCTGAATGTATTGTTCAGCTTAACAGACCTCTAGCCTCTGCTGACCCTAAAGCTAAGAATGCTATAAAATAACATCTGATACCTAGAAGAAAGATTTGCCCACTTTGCTGTGGCCTGTCCACTGCCCAAACAATGTATATGATGAATGTATTGATTCACAACCTCATGGTGTAGTTGTAAAAGTTCATGTAACCTCTTCCATAGTGGAACATGTCATTTGGGGTGCCTTTAATCCAGTTTCCCAGGCCATAGTTAATCAAAGGTAGCTCAACATAAACTATTTTCTTATTTCCTTAAAAACAGAGTTGTTATCTTTATATCAGCACAGGCGCAGGATAGATATTTTCATTCTGAATGGGGGAAATGAAAGAATTAAAGTCATTCCAGATCCTAACCAAGTCTGAAATCCAACAGAGCAAACAGTGTTAGATCCTAACCTTCTTTGAACCCATATCCTCTCTCAGGCACAGCAAGGCTAGGGTTGGGACCCATTGCTCCTGGCAGGCCTACAGCTTTTCCTCACAAGTTCTAGTCAGGTGCCTCCCACTCTCCAAGGCTGGTGGTGCATGCTGCTGGCTCTGCAGTTCTGAGGTCTCAAGGGCACCCCTGTCCCCAAGGCTGTGATACAGGATGGGCTTTTCTGACTTGGGAATGAGAGGAAGGAGTCTGAGCCAAGTGTTGCCAAGCGCATGCATAGGAAAGCCTTTTGTGGGGAAAGCTTCAGCTGAAGGGAGTTAGCACTGATTGAGAGAATCCAAGCTGCTCAAAGAACAAAGAGAGCAACAAGCTTTGTGATTTCCTGGGGTTGGACAAAGCCTGGTAACATACCTTAGCGTAGGGGATAATTCCAACAAATGTTTCTTCTTTTGACCACCAGGTGGTTACAGTCAATTTGTCCTAGGACTGCTGAGTTACTCTTGTAACTGACACTAACATCCTGTGAAAAATTTCTGGCATGTAGCATGGCCTGGGTCTTAGGATAGAGCTAAGGACATTAAGTATTCTGGCTATTGCAGCTGCTAAAAAAGCACAAAGGTGGGGGCAGAAAATAAGGGAGAGAGAAAGAAAAAGAAAACAATGGCTCCAATGAAGCAATAGGCCAAATTAACCTTCTAGTACAGTCTTGGACAAAACATTTTTAAACAATCAACACATCTACATGCAGAGCTGAGCAGAATCTTATCCAAGTATTAAGACAGCAAAAGGAACAGACAGAAATGAAGACACAGACACCAAGCCTTTTATGCCAGTTTAGTCATCTATAAGAAATCTGTGGGTTCAAATGAAGAGTTAGTGTTTTCAGCAGAAGCAGCCTTCCAGTTTCTACAAAGAAACTTGAGGTAATGTTACCATAACCCATGTGTCAGAGGTGTTCTCTACAGCAAAACTAGTAGGAAATTAAGGATGTACGAGCTATGTGACCTCTAAAGTTAGTGATATTTTTAGTTACCTAACAGTAAGTGAAACTATAGGCCTTATTTAGATTTTCCGGTAGCAGTTCCATCATTTTGTGCAAACACTTTGCTTTTGTAGTTTTAGCAAGGACTGGTAACAGGTCTGTTGAAAAAGCACAAGGGAAGAAAAGAAATCTGCCACTCTTCAAAGGTTTGTATTGGTGTCCCACCCTTTTGTCCTACCCTGGTGGTCCAGGACTGTTTCAGCTCCATTAAGGATTGCTGTAGTGGGGGCTGTCTGCAGCAAGTCCCTGTAGTGTCATTTGAAACCTGGCTAAGAGAAGCTGTCTCCACAGCTTGAGCACTCTGTGCCTGCAGAATTGGTGCCATGCTGATGCTGCCAAAGCTTCTGGTTGGTGATTCTGGAGCAGAGAATAGAGCCACACTTGAACCTCCCTGCCACAGCCAGGGTGGCCCAGGGGCTCCATGCTTGAATGCGGGGAACAGAGCCCTCAAGTGATCCTAGTTGGCCTTCCCTGAGATCCCACAGAACCCTGGGTTCTTCTCCCATGTTCTGCATCTCAGGGCCTAGCACTGAGGACCTATGAATGAGGGGGCAGCTTCAAAGCTTTCTGCAATCCCTTCAGGGCCCTTCTCTCATAGCCTGGATGAATAGCACCTGACTCCCTTCTGCCCACTCAACTCTCCTTACCAAAGGGTCACTTGGTCACCACATTTAGGGTTTTCTCTGATAAATGGACTCTGTTCTTTACCTGGAAAGGCTGTAAATGTTCAAAATATTTTATGTTCTGTCCTTTTGGTTTATAAATTCTATCTTTAAATCTCTCTCTCTCTCTCTCTCTCTCTCTCTCTCTCTCTCTCTCTCTCTCTCTCACTGTAAGCAGCTAAGGAAAGGCACACAGCCCCCCAACATTTTGCTTAGAGGTTTCTTTAGCCAGATGTCCTAGTTTATCACTCTTGAATTCTGCTTTCCATTAAATCCTGGGGCATGGATATAATTCAGTCAAGTTCTTTACCCTTGTAACAGGGATGGCCTTTTCTCCAGTTTCTAATATCTTATTCCCGATTTCCAACTGAGACCATATGAGAATGGCCTATACTACCTATGGGTCTGCTAACATTCTGATGACACAGACTTAAGTGTTTTTTAAGAAGTTTCAGGCTTCGTTGCAGCTCTTTTCTTCTTCAGGGTCCTCATTGGAATCACTCTAAATGCCCCATTCCTAGCAGTATAAGAACCTTTTCTAGTCTGCACCTCAAAACTTTTCCAGTCTCTCCCCATTACCTTTCCAAAGCCACTTCTCCATTTTTTAGGTATTATAGCAACATCCTACTCAGTCTTAGTCCTTTTCATCTATACCTAAAACAGAGTAATTTATGAAGCACAGAAATTTATTTTCTCATAGTTCTAGAGCCTGGAAAGTGCAAAATCAAGGCACTGACACATGAAGAGGAACTTCTTGCTATTACCAGAGTCCTCACCAGAGAGGGGACCTAACATCAAGGAGTTACAATTAACCAGGTCTGGCCACTGGGCCCTAAAATGAAACAGAAGAAGTAATGTTGAAGTCTGAATGGGATTTCTTCAGTATAATCAAAACAAAGGAGAGGGGAACCAAACTTCCTCAACCCTGACTTTGGGAAGCTAACAAGAGCTTTGTGATTGAATAGGGTAAGGAACACAAATGGGAGAGGACAAGAAACATGGGTAGTAAAGCAATCTTGGTCCAGCTGTGGGCTAGTGATCATTGTCTCAGAATCCCACAGGTGGAGACTTGTCTGTTATAAGAAAGTTGCTGTTGCCTAGGGATATTTTTGTCACAAGGTGTTTGTCACAAGATCAGATTTGTTTCTGGAATCCAAGATGGCTACAGGTGCTTCAGTCACTTTCTTCAACACTGACACACAATACCAACACCCACAAAAGAAGGGAAGGCATATTTTGACTCATATTTCAGTCCATAGCTGCAAAGCAACACAGCCTGGCAAAGGCACGTGTCTAAGGATATGAAAACTGGCAGGTGACAATCTATTGGACATAATGTTCCTATGAATCTTAAAAAATACCTGAATTATTCTAATCTTGGTGCCTTCCACCTTAAAGGGAAGGGGGGAAGATGATTAGCTTTGGATGAATCTTCTCTCTTTATTTTTTTTAATTAATTTTTTTTTTTTTGGTACCGGGGATCGAACTCAGGACCTTGGACTTGCCAAGCAGACGTGGTGCCACTGAGCTAAATCCCCAGCTCCCACCTTTTTTTTATAGTGCTGAACCCAGAACTTTCTCACTGAGCTACATCCCCAGCAACAACCCCTCCCACCTTTTATGTTTTTATTTTTGAACAGGTTCTTACAACATCATTAATTTTCCTGAGTTGGGTTTGAACTTTCAATCCTCCTGCTTCCTCCTCCCAGAATGCTAGGATTATAGGCAAGGGTATATGATGAATCCTTAAATGATTAACAGATCTATCTGTCTGTAGAGGTGGGCAGGATTCTGGCCTGAAGTTTAAGGCAAAATGGAAATGGGTACAAAATGAAAGCAGAGATGCCTAAGTTTTATACCATGAGGCCTCTGCAGCCCCAAATGTAGAGTCAGTGCTTTTAGTAAAAGCAGCCTCTCAGTCCCTGTTAGATCCCGCATCATCACACAAAGATGAAAAGGCAGGAGAGTAAGAGACAGCAAACTTTCTCCATCAAGCCCATTCCAGTGCCATTAATCTGTCCATGAGAGTGGAACCTCCATGACCCGAACACCTTCCTAAGGATTAAGTTTCAACATGAGATTTGGAGGGGACAAAAATATTCAAACAATAGCACATTCCATAGACTATAAGAAAGCAGCAATCATTTTTATCGTGAGATTTATAAGATCACAATGTATCTTCAAGAAAACATGCCTTGTGTCAGTGGGCAATAGATGAGCCCCAATAAAAGCAGCTGGAAAGTTATGTGACCTAGGAGAGAAGTTCTGACTAGTGTGGTGCCCTCCACAATGAAAAGAGACAGTCCTGAGATAAAGTGTAAGAAAAAAATCAATGGGACTTGACACCCAAGTGGACAGGGTCTTAGAGAGACGATGAGTAGTAAACAAATAACTTGAAAATTCAAGCTCAAGAGAGGGACAAGCACAGGGAGGAGGGAAGAGCTCAGTGGAGGGCAGGAGTCAAGGGAAGAAAGAGAGACATCAATTTGGTTGGGATAAATTGCATCAAGGAACCTGCAAGGCATCCAGGAAAAAACACTTTAGTTATCGTGTAGAGGGAGCAGGAGGGTGTCAGAGAGGGAAAGAATTACCCTCAGAGAGATGACTGGTCAACCACTAGAAGTGAAGGAGAGCACTGCGAGAGAGAGACAGAGTAAACAACAAAACGTGGCCAGGGAGGGGAGAGCCCAAGGTCCTACTCAGCTCCACAGTTCAAAGGTCAAGGATTTGCAGTGGTCAGATTCCTGGCTGGCTTGGCTCTTTTTAGTGGCATATGGAGGAGAGGACATTTCAGTACTATAATAATCCTCTGTAAACCACAGGTATGGATGGCTGTTCAGTCTTCTCCAGTCAGAAGTGGCCGAGGGTACTTTATTTCTAGACCATTCTTTGCTTAAATCAAATCACCAGGAATTGTGCTTCTGGGAAATACTGTACCAAACACTTATTAAATATGCAGCCATGCAGTTTGTTTCTCACTTTTCTTAAGGGTAACAATTAACCTTTAAAAGATCTGACCTTTCTGTAAAGGTGGTCCTGTTGGTGGGAGCTCTCTGAGGTGTTGGGTAAATGATTCAGAAAAAATGTTGGCTTCAGGGGAAAGAGCTTATAGCTGCAATGGTCTCCTTCCCTTGAAATGCTCTAAATCTTTTTAGTGGTTACTTCCTGGATAATTTTAATTTGTGAAATGAAACCATCAGTGGGCATCTCAGGGATCAGTCTCTCACAGAACAAGAATGTCACCTCCCAAGGGAAGGTGCAAAGCCACCAGCAGGAGTGCTCACATCTCACAAACTCACCCAAGACAAATGTGCCAACATAGGGGCCTATTTGGAATTATCCTACAGTTTATACTCAATCATTAGGGCCCTACCTAGGGCCTCTTCTTTCCCTTCCCTCCTATTCTCCCTGGCCAGTTCATATAACTCATCATTGGTGTTCATTCTACCTCAAAATTGTGCCACATTGTTCTCAGAATTCTCATGTTTATCCAGGCTATGATCAGGACCCATGACCTGGCCCTTAGTTTTACCTGCCACCACTAGACCTGTTCCTCCCACCACCTGCACACACAAACACACTTTGTTCATACCCCAACCTAAGGCTGAACAGCTCACTATCTATCTCCACTCAGGCTGTGCTGCTAGAGAAGCCACCAGCTTTCCACTGCTAATGACTACCTGCCTGCTTTTTCTTCCAAGTCATCTCAGAAGCCACCTCTGATGGACAGCCTGCTCAGATCCACCTTGTACTGGTCAGCTTTCCTGTTACTGGGATAAAATACCCAACATGTACAGTTTAAAGAAGTTTACTTGGCTCACAGTTTCAGAGATTTCAGTCCATGGTCAGTTGACTGCAAGGCAGGAACATCATGGTAAAAATATGTGGTGAAAACAAAAGTGCTCACTTCATGGTAGCTGGGAAGCACTATGAGTCAGATACAGTCTCAAGGTCATGCCTCCAAACACACCGAGAAGTGTGCTTTATTAATGCCCTAGGCAGCTCTCAAGCTAAACAAGTTGATAATCCATGGAGTCTGGTGACCCTTCATACACTCAGAGGATTCTGCAGTTACCTGTTTATTGACAGGGACCGAACTCTACCCTACTGATCATGTAGACTGGTCCCAGGTCCCATAGTACCACACATGGAAGAGACTCTTAAGGGGAACTTGGGCAATCAGTGCAAGGATAGTTGCTTTGCTCCAAGAGGAATAAGTGAAAAAGACACAAGTGCACTCTCGTGGACATTTCTGGAAAATAACACGTTTAGTATCAGTAAGGTTCCAGTTAACAAAGATAGCACACACAAGCACATACAAGGTATCACTGCAGAGAGCCTGGAAAAGGATGAGTAGCAGGGAGCTGGGAAGCATGAGGAAGGCAAAAGAGCCCATCAGGCCTACAAAGATATAGGGAGGGAGCAGAGTCCCCAGACCCCGGGTCAGCACTAAGTGATGCTGCCTCAATGTGAACAGTTCTAAAATGGGGTTCATAGACCACCAGCAGCAACATGCAGGAACTTTCTAGGGGACAAATTCCAGGTCCGACTGCCAGTCTGCAGAATCAGAAGCACTGAGGGCAACAACTCCATGTGTTTGAACACCCTCCAGGTGCTTCCTATGTGTAGTTATATTTGACAACTATGATTATGGATGTAGATCACAGGTCAGCAGCCTCCATCCCAAATCTGGCCTGCTGGCTGTTCTTTTCTTTTATTTTGCCTTGTTTTCTTTTGTTTATGTTTTATGGCTCATGAGCTAAGAATGATTTTACATTTTTCAATGGCTACATGCTAACTCGTTATATAAATACAGATACTTTTGGATTTATAATGGGGTTAGGTCTCAATAAAGCAATCATAAACTAAAAAGGTTATAAGACAAAAATGTACAGATACACATGACTTACAAGCATCTCTGCTCAGCAACACAGCACCCAGTGGGGTGTTAGTGGTTGTTGCCCCTGGTAACCACAGAGCTGATTGGGAGTTGTGGCTCCATGCTGCTGCCCAGTATTACCAGAGAGGATGGGGCCTTATATCATCAGCCTGGGAAAAGATCAAACTTCTAAATGTGGAGTACGGTTCCTATAGAATGCATACCACTTTTGCACCATCATAGAGTGGAACCATAAATAAGCTTTGGAACATCTGCACCTAAATAATACCCTTGATTTTGCCTTTTGGACCACAAAACTGAAAATATTTACATACTTGGTGCCTAGAAGGAAGGTTTAGGCCCCTGATCAGGGAAACACAGTCAAGGAGCATATCACCCTGTATCCCTGGTCCCAGTGCCTGCCATGGGCCAAACCCATGTGAGCTAGACAGCAAGAGGAGCCACAGAGCTCAGCCACTGAGACCCAGAGCAGGGCAGAGAAAGTCAGAGAACCTACAGGGGTGAGGGAAGCAACCTGAGCCCAGCATACCTGGGCTGTATCTTCGCATTCCACAGAGACTTCTCTCTTCTCTAACAACAGATACCCATGAGAGAAGCAGGAAAGCTATCAGAGAGGACTAGGGCCAGCACCATGCAAGGACAAGACAAGCAGAGAAGGGTGGTTAAGACCAGATACTTCGAAGCAGGACAGGCCTGCCTTCTGGAAGAGAGAGATTAGCCAACACCACTTCAAGGAAAGGAGGTTTCTCAGAACTCGGTCCCTAGGCATGGCTGAGGGAAGGGCCATGCTGATTATGAAACTGCATCTCCAGGCATCATTGACAAATGTCTTCAGGAAATCACAGCAGCTCAGGATGACAAGAGCCAGGCTTCCGTCACAGGGGCCCAAAGACTAGGCCCAAGAAGTAAGCACTGAAAGGACTCTAAGAGACCTTCTTACCTTGCTGAGGACCCAAGATCTTATACTCTAATGATTCAGGAGCCATTCCTAGCTGAGTAAGAAGATCACTGAGCAACAATAAATGCAGAATACAAGAGAAATGAGACTCCTTGTTGGCACAAGCAGCTATCTTGTCCCAATTTCAGCCAAGAAACTCTCCAACCTGCAAGCACCTCAGGACCCATGGATGCCTGTGGACTGTCATCCTGGGAAGCACAGATGGGCTCACCCATGGCCAGGTTGGGGAGGAACAGGCATTAGGGTGCAGAGGTATTGTGGTCTGAGGTGAGCTACATGGCAGCTGGGATACACTGCCAGTGGCCAGCAAGGCTGGCTAGACAAACAACCACCCCAGCCCAGCTATGCACAAAAACAAATGAAAAGGATTCATTATCCTAGAAAGGGCAGCAAAGATAATCTTCTCTTATCAGATAATGAGTGTGCTCTTCAGGAGCCAGGCATGAAAGTGAATCTATTATAAAAGCCAATGAGAAACGCAGCAGCATCACAAAATGCCTGTGCTCTTTACAGAAGAGGAAAAGAGACACTCCATAAATTTCAGACACAATTAGAAATGCAAAAGTAACAAAATCATATAGGGAGAAGAAGGAAAAAAATATTGGTTCCAGAGAAACCATTAACAGTGAGGAAATATTAATATTGATTTCTGCATTTACAGTGGCAAGAATCATCAGCCAAACAGGCAACTCAATTAGCACACCATGTCTTAACCAGAGCACAGAAAGAGAAATGCTGTGTCAAGCACATTCAAACTCCACTTGAATCAATTTAAAATAATTTCCCCTCTTTGAGATTTGTGGTGAATTCATTAACAGGCTCATATAAAAGGATTATTTAATCCCCGCATTCCACCTGTGTGTGAGGAGGTTACAAGCCATAACATCCCAGAGACACTGAGGGAAGCAGAGGTGGAAACATCTCCGCTGTCTACACGATGACAGCAGGTCAAGACAGGACACCGTGGTGTCTTCCCAGGCTTGAGTCTGCATGAGGAAGATGAGCCAAGAAAACAAGAACCAAATTCAACTTCTATACCAACCAGTGTGTCACTGCATCCGCAGTGAGCAGAAATATATTTTAAAAAGGAGGGAGCCACAAGGTTTCCAAGGAAGAGCAATCCCAAACCAGTTCAAAACAACCAATATGGTCACCAGGAACCACTCAGAAGGAAATGGGGCAGTGTTAGTCAAAGGAGACAGACTTGTAGTTATGGAAGATGAGTACATCTAGAGAGCTCAGTACAGCATAAGGATTGTAGTTAATAACAACATTTTGTTTACTGAAAATTTGCTAAGAGAATAAATTTTAGACGTTCTCACCACAAAAAAGGTATCTATGGAAGGTGACAGATATGTTAATTTGCATGACTGTAGCAGTTGTTCTACTATGCAGAAGTAGATCAAAACATGATAGTGTACACTCAAAATATGTATAGATGCTCCTCAAGTTGCCTTGGAGTTGCATTGCAATAAATCCATTATAAGTTGGAAATACCCTAAGTTAAAAATGCACATGATATATTTAGCCTGCAGAACATCACAGCCTACCATAGCCTATCTTATGCATGCTGAGAATGCTTACATTAGTTTACAGCTGGGAAAATTCATTCAACACGAAGCCTATTTTATAATGAAGTGTTGACTATCTCACTTAAATTATGGAAGACTGTACTAAAAGTGAAAGACAAGATGGCTGTAAGGATATGTTTTTGTACCATCATAAAGATGAAAAATTATAAGTCAGGACCATTTTTGTAATTAAGAAAAAAACTGAGTCCCTGACTTCTTCCTCTTAGCTGGTTCCTTTATCATCTCACCCTGCTTTTCCTTCCCCCTGCCTAGTTCAGGCCTCAGGCTGTCTCCCCTGGGTGGTTCCCAAAGTCTTCTTTATCCATACACCCTAGATGAGTCCCATGCCAGTCTCTACAACTCTACCTTGATGGCAGGTCACCCTTTAAAATACTCATTAGAGATCTTGTTTAAGAGTCTCCTGTGGCTCCTACTTCCTCCTGTGTAACCAAGATAGGAAGCCCGACATCAGCTTCATTTTCCACCAGCCCAGGCTCCCCTATCTTCCTTACCCATATCCTTCTCCAGCTGTGGCTCATGTCATCTTGAAATCCTGATTCCCTTTGGTTTCCAGATGATATCCAGGGGCTTCCCACACATCGGTATCCACTTCATTTCACTCACTTTGCCTGCAGCACCCTCTATTTTTTCATAGACCTGAGGAAGTCTCATCTGTCTTTATCAGTCAGGGAAGCCTCACTGCTGTAACAAACAGCCTTACACCTTGATGATGTGTGCTCATGTCCCCCATTTAGTGACCTCTTCTGTCCTTAGTTATTCAGGACCAAGTTCCTTCTGGCCAGTGGCTCAGCTTCCCAGGGCCTTCAAGCACTCAGGTGCATCTTCTGCACCAGAGAAGAGTGGCAGGCCCTGTAGGATGGACAGGAAGAGTTTAGAGCCAGATTTGCAGAAAGTGAGAAGGGACACTTCATTTCTGCTCATCTTCCATCAGCTGGGAGATGGAGCATGATATCTTAGGGGCCAGAACTACCTGATCTCTTTCTCCACCCTTCACTTCTCCCCACTCCCTGCATTCAGGAAACTCTGCTCTATGGCAACCACCAAACACTAAGGGTTCTGCAGCACCAATGGAGTCTGTCCCACTGTACCCTCACATTTTGCATCAAAAGAGCCACAGTGTGTGTTGGAGCAATGCTTATTTGTTTTTAAAATGGTGGAACAAAGTGAAAGAAAACACAACCAGGTTTATACATATAAGTGGGAGAAGGAATAAACTCTTATTCCTTGCTGTGGTTTGGAAGTGTTTCCCAAACACCTATGTGCTAAAGCCCACAGCACTATTGAGAGGTGGTAGGATCTTTAGAGGTGGAGCCTGGTGGGAGAAAGTTAGGTTATTGGAGGTGTCCCCATGATGGAGATAGTGAACCCCAACTCCTTGCTTCTTTCTCTCCTCCCCATCCCCCTCCTTTCTTCTTGCTCTCTTCTCTTCTCCCCTCTCCTCCCCCATCAAGCTCACCCTCAGAGCAGCTTTCCTTCTTCACATACTCCCACCATGATGTACCATACTGCCATAGACCCAAAGTGACAGAGCTAAGTAACTGAAACCTCTAAATTTATGAGCCAATATAAAACTTGCCTCTTTTAAAGTTATCTTAGGTATTTTGTTACAACAGTGGAAAAGTCATTAACACAATATTCTCCTTTGATAAACAGGTACCTAAATTAGGGGATGGATGAACCAGGTGAAGGTGAAAGAGATCCTTTTCATCATTGGTTTGGCTCATTTGTTAGTGGACCAGACACTTTGCCACCCTTTTTATGTGTTGTCCCCACCCCATTGGTGGCAATCCTATGAAATTGATGCTATTAACATGGATACTTTAAAAGATGAGGGAGCTGAGATTCACAAAGATGAGCATCTTGTTCAAGTTTATACCCTCCGAGAAGGATACAAGAGGAATTGAACACAAGCATCCCACTCTGAATGGTATACGTGACAATAGAGGACATGTGTTAGAAGGAGAATAATTACCTACCATGGTATGGGTGTTGGTCTGATTTCAGTTACTTTGACAAAACATGTGAAATAATAAACTGAAAAGAGGAAAGGTTTATTTTGGTTCACAGTTTTGGAGGTTTTATTCCATCATCAGTTAGTCTTGTGGTTTTTTTTGTGGAGAGACAGTACATCATGACACAAGACCATAATGGAGCAAACCATTATCCTCATTGCCAAAGCCTAAACAGAGAGAAAGAGGAAGGACTGAGGCTCCAATGTCTCCTTTGAGGCCATGCTTCCAATGACCTAACCTTCTCCCATGAGGTCTCAGCTTTTAAAGGTACCATGACCTCCCAGTAGCATACAGGCTAGCAATCAAACCTTCAACACAGAGGCCAGTGGTAGATATTCCAGATCTGAACTAAAGCAGGTGTGTATTAGAGAAGTCAGCTAGAGACCAGTTGGAAACCATCTCAGCCTTGTAGCAGAATAGAGACATGTCTGCTGAGCTTCCATGATGCCAGGAGAAGTATCCTTCTTCCAGGTACCCATCAACTTGGCCCATGTTCTCACTAGAGCCAAACAGGACAATGACAAACAAATCAATGGCAGTTTTGTATCTCTTTCATATGCAGAACAGACTTCCTCAGCTGTTCTGCCTGCAGGCTGAGATCCCCAAAGATGTGTCTATCTATCCTAGGACAGCAAAGGAGAAATGTTGATATTCCAAGCTTTGTGTTTCATTTGTAAATTAGAAGTACTTACCTATTAATTCATATCCTCACCATTTTTGTTATTACTTGTGATCACTCAAATTATTTGTAACTGGTTTTTATGAGGCTCTGAATCTTCAGTGTTGAGGGTCTAAAATTGTCATTCAGTCTAAATTAATGGTAGTTTTGTTGGCTCATTATTTCTGACATCTGGTTGGAAGTGCAAAGCAATAACTATTAGGTAATAATCGCAGTCAACTCTGATTAGAAACTAATAACATTAGCAATAAACTTTAAGTGTGGCTGCTATGAAGCTTGATCTAAAGGAAAGAATACAGAGCTGTTGTGTGATGGAGAGAAACTGGAGCAGGTGGCTAGGACTCACCTCATGGCTCCTGCCGGATTGGACCATGGCACATGGGTGACTTATATTACCAAAATCAAAATCCAGTTTTGTAGGAGGAAAGAAAAATGATGGTAGATAAAAATGCACTGCTTGGATGGAAATATAGCAAAAGGATCTTCCATATTTCTAAATAATTCACCAAGATTCCAATATTTTTCTCTCAATATTTTCCTTCCTTCTACAAAAAATATACAGAAAGTCTTCTCTTGTGTTCATAATTTCTGATGTTTATTGAACCCTAATTGTGGACCAGTCCCTCTTGTAGGCACTTCGCATCTGTCATTGCATGCCATCCTCAATAAAAGTATATTGGATCATGGCTATTGCTATTCCCATTTACAGATGAGGAAACTGAGGCACAGAGACAAAGTCACCTGACCCAGGTCACACAGCTAGAACAGTAGTAGAGCTAAGCCTGTGACTCCTTGAATCCCATACTCTCTAACCGCTATGCCACACTGTCGTGTTTGCTTTCGTTTTGCAAAAAGCTTTATTGAGCACCTAGAATTTGCCAAGCACTCTTCCATGAGTATTAGTGCAACATTCTTACAAAAAGAAACAAACAGATAATATCATAAATCTTTCTTTTCAACAAAATACAGTGAAAATTACATCAAACTGAAAAAGGAAATTGTAGAAGACATCAGAAAATGGAAACATTTCATGTTCCTAGTTAGCCAGAACCAACACAATCAAAATGGCTATACTTCTAAAACTAATATACAGATTTAATGCAATTCCAGTCAAAATACCAATGCCATTTCTCACACAACTAGAAAAAAACTCCTAAAATTTATATGCAATCAGAAGAGACCCCAAATAGCAAAAGCAATCCTGGGTAACAAAACCAAAGCAGATGGCATCAAAATCACAGACTTGAAGTTGTATTGTAAAGCTACAGTGATTAAAACAGCAAGGCACTGGCACAAAAATAGACATGAGAATCAACGGAACAGAATAGAAGATGGAGAAACAACCCCAGGCACACACAGCTATTTTATCTTTGTCAAATGAACATCTCTTTTAAAATTTGAAACCCTTTTCCCAGAGATGCTTCTCATCTCTTTCTTGTTTTATTTGCTTCCATGGGACATTTTGCCACTGAGCAAACTGTAGGTGCTAGTTAGCTAGTTAGTAGGTTCATGGTTAATTTCTCTGCCCGTCTTCCTCTTCGGTATAACTTCTAAGATGTAACTGAACACACTGTGCTAGTCAGCTTTCCATCATTGTGACAAAATGGCTAAGAAAGAAGATATGAAGGAGGTTACATATATTTTGACTCAAGATTTCAGTCCATGGTCATTTGCTGCCATTGTTTGGGCCCTCTAGTGAGGCCGAAGATCATGGTAGTCACACGTGGCAGAGGAAAGGTGCTCACCTTATTGCATCTTGGGAGGAACAGGGGAGAGGCAGAGGGAGAGAGAGGAGAAGAAAAGAAAGAAAGAAAGAAAGAAAGAAAGAAGGGGGAGGAGGAGGAAGAAAAAGAGGAGGGGATGAAGAGGAGAAGGGACCACAGCCCCAATATGCCTGACAAAGGCACACCCCAGGGACCTAACTCCACCACTAGGCCCCACCTCCTGAAGCTTCCACCACCTCCCAGTAGCTCCGAGCCCTCAGCACATGGCCTTTGGGGGACATTCCAGATTCAAAGCATAACAGAGTCTATTCTGTACACTGCTGTATTCTTGGTGCTTAGGATGGCATCTAGCAAACAGTAGATACACAACTCATGTATATTTAATAAATAAATAGACTCTATCACTAAGGATCTTATCTGTTTATACAACCAACCTGAACTCACCCTTTCCTGAAAATACAGCCCTGTAAGACATTTTATGAAGTAGTCTAAGGTTAGTACCAAGAATCTTCAAGCTAGAGTTTTGTAGGCTCATGGTCTGAGGTCTTTCCAGGTCCAAGGACAGAGAAAGATCTTTTGGGGAAATGCAGACTGGAGCACAGAGGCAGGAGCAAATGCTTGGTTTATATCCTGACATTGCTACTTACAAACTCTGGTGCTCATTCCCTTGAAAGAGTTATTCAACTTCTCTGAGTCCGTTTCCTCGCCTGTGAGCTGACGATATACCCACCAGGTAACTGTGCTGTGAAGATGAAATTGAATATTGCATGCAGACAGCCAAGCTCACATCCACCACATGGAGCTCAGCACTGCAGATTTCACTTCTCCTTCCCATGGAAATGCTGGAAGGAGAAGGCAAATACAAGAAGTGTGACAGCTCTTTGGAATGGCCTATGCATTGAGCAAGGAAATAGGCTGAAGTGAAGTGATAGCCAATGACGTCAGCAGATCCAGCTGGCCTTGAAAGACAACAGAAATTCAAATATACAAATTAATTTGTTTCCCCCAAACAAAAGTCTCCTGATAATCTAGCTGATCTCATCCACCTGTCATGAGGACTCAAACTGCATGCAAGTCCCATTGCTGCAGGTGTGGGTGGAGCCTCAAGCTCAAGTGTGGTCTGGAGCGCCACCGTGGTCTTTATATGATATGAGCGTCATGGCAAGCATTGCTCTGGGCCCCAGATCTGTATAATACTAACCCTTCCTATGCCTACAACTCTAGAACAGGCATCAGGAGAGGGCAGAGAATGATGACTCTAAGGCACTTACCAAGTATTATTACCCCCTTTCCCAAACATCCGGAGTCCCTGTTGCCTAAAATTCAGAGTGAGGCATCTTGGCAGAGCTTTTAATGTTCCTTAAAATCTGGCCCCATCATGTGTCCCCACAATCTTTTATAACACTGTTAGAACATAACTCACCTAGTTATCATTCCTCAAACTTACCACACACTTCCACAGCTCCTCAATTTCACTCCTGCTCTTCCTCTTCTTGAAACCCCTTCTTCCACTTACCCATTTCATCAGCTCACCCCAGGCTTTCCAGGCTCTCCACAGGAAGGCACCACACCTCTGGCTGAGCTGAGGAAAAGCAGGCAGAAGGTGACTGCTGTTTGCTGATCTCCTACTGCTGTACCAGGCCCTGGGATGAATGATCACAGAGATAGGTTGTTTTAATCTTCAGAATAACTCTTGGGTTATGCATTACCCCGATTCTACAGAGGAGAACTCTGATCTGTAAGAAATCAGCATAACCTTGTTCCCAAAGTCACAATTTGGAAGCATAATAGAGAGACCTGACCCAGATCCAGGGCCCCTTACATCCACTGCCTCCCCTCATGTGCTTAGTGTTTCCGGTGCCTAGGATGGATAACTAAAGCTCTGCTGGTTTCATGGCCACCTTGATGGTGTGCTCTGGCTCTGACCTTGCTTCTTTGTCTCTGCCCAGTGGCTGCCTGGATGAAGCACTCAGCTCTCCCTGGCACTTCCCTCTCATGGCCTCTAGTGACAAATGTTAGAAGGACATTAGTTTTTACTCAGCTCATCAAGCTCATTGCCAAAGATGTCTACCTTTGGGTCTTAGTTTAGACCAGAAAGGAAGGAAAGTAACTACTGTGCAAACAGAAGTCATTGAGGCCCAATTACCTGGCAACGTGTGGCACAGAAGTGGTCAAACAGATGAATGCACTACAGGGTCTCTAAGTACCACGTGGCAGAGTCCTTGCTTGTCAAACCTTCACTTAGCCTGCTGAAGGTTCACCCAGGCCCCTCCTTGCACTTGCTTGTAAACTCCCATTTTAACAAACAGCACTGCTATGTCAGCTTAGCAAGAACTACCCCCACCCTCCATACCAGGTCAGGGTCCTCATCTTCCATCATACCCCAAGAGATATCTAAGCTAGAATTCTGTTAGGTCAGGTGAACCAGAATCCCTCTGATTGCTGATATTTCCTGTTAATCATTTTATATCTACCCACCCCTATTGCTCCTTGGCTGTTCATCCCCACCTGCTATGTGGTGCTTGGAGTTGAAGTCTACCTTCCTCCCCCAATGCAGTATCCCATTACCCTGGTCCGCACACCTGTCAAGATGTTCCTGAGTAAAGTCTGCCATACTATGCATTAACAAGCATGACTGAATAATCCTCCCTCGACACTATCTTGGGCCAGCCACTGGAAGCCTCCTTCCCATTTCCCCCGCTATGTTTGTCCCAGGTACCACCCCAGGCTCTTTGGTCTCCTTGCTCTTTGTGGGGCCCCAAGCTACTCATGAGGGTTCTCTGTTTATATCTCCAGGTGAATGCCTTCCTTCAGGCCAACTCTGTGTCCCACTGCCGCTGGGTACCTTCTCCCACATGTGCCAGCCACAACAAAACTCAAGCCTGGAACAGCCATGATAATCCTTCCTCCTTCTCAATAAGTTCTTGCTCTTCCTAATTCCTTTCTTCCATATGAAGACACTCACTGCATCACAAATCATAGAAGTTGACCCCTTCAACTTGCCCCTGTCTAATCGATTACTGAATTCTGGAAATTAGCATTCACAATAGCTGTCATTTTTCCTCTATTCAAGGGCCACTGCTGTAACTTGGGACTTATCTCTCAATTGGTCTCCTGGCCCCATTTTATCACCACCATTTATGAGCCACAAAGATGTTAGCCCCATCTTTCTGAAGTACAAATCTGATTGTGAACTCTCCTACCAAATCTATGAGCATCTCTCCACTACTTTGAAAGCAAAACATATTGCACCTTAGAATGCACTGCACCTTGTGGTCATCTGAATCTCTATTCAAAGAACAAGGTCTCTGAGTGGTTTGTCTTTGTGTTCCTGCTGACTATTCTAGATGCCAGCATAGGGCCAATTAATACATGAGTACACTGCCAAATGTCTGAAAACATGAGCAAATGAAAGAACTAACCCATGGAGGGAACATCTAAGAACTCTGCTAAGGTCAACATTTCTGAAAGAAATGTTCAGAGAGTAAAATTTCTATTCTCCCCTTTATACTCACAGCTACCAGAACTACCAGACACTTTCCTGCCTCTTCATTAAACTGGTTTTGGGCTACATTAGCCCAGGCAGGATAGAGAAGAGAAGAAAAGAACTCTTTTTAAAGGGTACATTTCCCTCATTTAGTTTTCTGAGCTACTAAAACTTAATGCAAAAGTTCTTATGCATCTGGGGAGAACCAAATGCAAAGAATCTCATATAGGAACCTGGGTTTCTTCATCCAAAGTACTGAGAAAGGGCACTTGTCACCAAATCTCAAATGTGATGTTCATAAGAATATTCTGATGACTTCCTTAAAAATTTTCATCTCATCTCCTGATTCTGATTCAGTGGGTCTGGGGAGGGACCCAGGAAACATTTTAATGAGCAAGGTCACAGGTGTTTCTGGTGCAGGTGGTCCAGGAATCACACTTTAAAAGCACTGCTTTAGGTGTTTGGTAAACATTCCTACTGGTTCCTAAGCTGAATATAATTTTCTTTGATTTTTCAAAAACCTACTCCAGGACAAAGTGCTCTGAAGAGCAAGTATATTTGATATTCTATTCAGGACTAATGGGAGCAATCAGTTCTTCTCAGCTTGGAGAGCCCATTAGGAGAGCAGATGAGCTAAGTATTTAGATGTTCAAGATGCATTTGGAATATCATTCACAACTCCTCTCACAGGAAAAACTAAAAACAATTCTACTGCTGAGAGAGGCTGTTTGTGTCCGTGTGCATGTGGGCGTACACACAAATACACACAAGCATGCCCACTCACAGGTGCACATGCTGCCACGTGGA
This sequence comes from Heterocephalus glaber, assembly GCF_053883595.1. NCBI lineage: Eukaryota > Metazoa > Chordata > Mammalia > Rodentia > Bathyergidae > Heterocephalus > Heterocephalus glaber. The sequence goes on along the minus strand of NW_028258143.1, from coordinate 23,507,573 downwards.
TTGATTAAGTCCATCTCACTTCAATAAACCCAAATATTCTTGTGCTACCAATTTCACCATTTGGGGGTAAAGTTAACAACATTCAGAGGAAAATTTAAAATTAAATCTGTAAGTCTAATACGGACAGAGAAGGGTTGTGTGGAAGGAAAAAAAATTGCATTTGTAAGCTGGACATGGTGTCACAAACCTATCCCCAGCACTCTGGAAGGCCGAGGGTTGCAAGTTCAAGCCCAGCCTGGGCAACTTAGTAACTTAGTGAGTCCCTGACTCAAAATAAAAAATAAAAGAATGACAAAGGCCCTGGTTTAATCCCCAGTACTACCACCACCACAAAAAAAAAAAGTCACATTAGTGTCTCCACAGTACATTATAAACTAGATGTAGAAACTCCAGAGCCAAGTTTTAGTGCACAGAAAAAGCCAAGTTCCAGCTGCACATCCCAATACAGACACACACACACACATTTAAAAGTGAAAAAAATATTAAAATTTTAAATTATTAGTATGAATATTATAATTTCTCTTTACATTACACAATGCTAGATAAGTACAAATCTAAGACCACTAAACTCAATTCAGATACAATGTGTATTTCATGGCTTATACATGTGTATGTACTTCATTCTGACAAGAAGAGTGCAAACCCTATGCAAACCCTGTACAAAACAACCCTATAATTGATTGTTTTAATTTTTCTTTCACTTTGAATATGTGCATGTTTTCCCCAAAACACTGGAAGCTGAAAGTTGACAGCTTCCTTACCACACTGACCTTGGATTGGCTCTGAGACTTTTTCAACACCCTGTGGATCCATCAGAATGTTGGGTTCGTGGGGCATGATGAATTCTGTACTCATGTGGGCATCAGTGGACATGTGGACTCTCCATTGTCCCATTGGACTTCACTTCTAAAACACAAGTTCAAAGAAAAAATGATTAAGAATATGAAGATGGCAGCACCAAAACACAAAAGCAAGCACCAAGCCTCCTGTGTGTAGGACCATGGAAGTGCCCTGTGTGCTCTGTGGAGCCTGGTGGCCATCCAGACCTAGAGTGTGATGGAGGCAATTGTGAGAAATCTGGAGGTTGGAGACTATGGACCTGAATTGGAGAAGATGAGGGAGAGGAAAAACTGCCCTGGGAGGGGGCTGCTTTCAAAGTCAGTGGGGCAGAGGTGAGTGAAAAGGGCTGCTGCTGAAGGGCTGACACCCATGAGAAGGAGAAAGGATGAAGGGAGGGATGAACGTGAACTGAGAGGGAGCCAAGCCTATGGTGACTGAAGGAAAGCTCACAGTGCCCCACAGGGAACCTCAGGAAAAGTCATCAGTGCCTCAGAGGAGGGGTGGGGGAGCTGCAGGAAGCCACTGAATTAGCCCAGCTTCCGGTCTCCAGCAGGTCCAGCTGTGGGTGGACAGGAGATACAGGTTTGAAAGAAGTTCAGCGCTTTATGACACCAGACTTGACAATTGAACTACAGAATTGCAGCTGTTTTTCTGACTAAAAGGGGATGGTTCATTATCTAAGAGTGGCAGCACATTCCAGAGTCTGTCCATGATCATGGCAGCCGAGGTACTGAGAGGCAACAGTCCACTATTTGTTTGACTTCGACAGAAGGGCTAAAAGTGTTTTTAATTTGTGCAAGGAAATGTTTCCCTGTGCGCGCACACACATATGGCACACACCCCTGCATGCTCGAGTGCACATACACATAACTCTGCCACAGGGATCCACTAAGATCGTTTTACTTTCTATACACAGAAAGATTTGTGTCACCTATTTCACTATTGGGAATGAAAAGTTAACTCAAAATCTAATCTACAGCTCTAATAAGGAGGAAGCAGGGTTGTATAAAGAAAAATGTCATATCTGCTTCGTTGTCTATTATGAATGTAAAAACATAAGATGAAAGACTCTGGGGCTTAACTTCCTCCACAGTTCTACTGGATTTTGTTGGGGTGGTTTTTTTTTACCAGTTTGTATGTTTTCCTTTCTTTTCTTTTTCTTGCTTACTTGTTCATTTATTTTAGTGATGGTATGATAATTATGTCTGACATGAACTTAGGTCACAGACCTGTGCCCAGCTCAGAATCCAGAGGATGTTTCTTAAAGGCATCCCCCCAAGTCCAAATTAAAGTTCATTGAAAATGAACTGTGAATTATTTGCAACAATACACTAACATACACTATATACTCACCATAGTGCTTAGCTAAAGATTTCTGGCCACCTCAAACTGATGGTTGGTTGCTAGTACTTAACCCTGAAGTCAAAAGAAATAAATCATGCATCTTTGAGCTGCAAAGAAAGAACCAATGTGAACCATAGTATTTTCTATTGTATTCTATAGGGAGGAGACTCTACCTTTTTGGGTCATAGCAAAGTATCTGATTCTGAATTTTAGACCACTTTTTCTATTTGCAACATAAAAACAGATTTTTGAGGGGTTTTTTTAATGATTTATAGTTCTACTAGCACAAATATATAGGCAAAATTAGTAAATCTCATCTAGCCAGAGCTGTCTGCAAAAATCATTTGTATTCTCAACAATAATTTCAAAACTTTTACATTTCCACCTTAGTCTCTAACCCTAACATTCTTTCTTTCCTGAAAGACCATTTCAAGCAGCTACTACGGCAACTGGAATAAGTGATTGTGTCAAACACCATTTCTGAGGTCTTTCTGTGTGCTAGGCTCTATTTTAAGGATTCCACTTATCTTGACCACTTGGTCTTTACCACAACACTATGCATGTTACAGATGCTGATAGTGAAGCCAGAGTGTCCCCAGCTTGCTCAAGTCCTCTAGCTACTAGCAGCAGGACAGAGAGGCAGACCCAACAGGCTGGCACTGTGTTCTTGTCCTCAGCCCCTCCTTTCCCCTACCACTGGGTGACTGGAAGCTATGCCTCTCCTTAATGGATTCATAATGTCATCAGCACTAAACAGACTCAAACAGTTAAAAATACAGGTCTTCAATCCAGTGTTTTACCAAATCACACAGTGAATCTTAAGATAAGCATTGAAAGTGTTTCCTTATCTAGATAATGAATGCAATAGCAAGAGCCCTCTACTGCCTCCAGAAGGTTGATATGGAGTCAAGAAGCAGGAAAGTGATCTTTACATAAATATCTGGTTCGTAATAATCCATTACCCTTAATGACTCAAATCCTTTTTGAAATTATTTTTTCAACTATTCAGGTAATCACTAGTTTAATGGAAGGAGGGGAAAAAAAGAAAAAAGAAGGAGAGTATGAGGAAGGGAGGGAGATAGAGAGGAAGTGAGGCAGTGAGGGAAGGAAGAAACAAGGAGAAAGTGAGACAAAAAACAAGCAAACTCTATGTGAAAGAAGTGGCAGAACTCAGATTAGACCCAGTTTCTCTTACTCCAAACCCCAAATGAGAAAAAAATCATTATATAGGCCTTTTAATGTAGTTCTGCAGTAGGTTTTGAAACCTAATTTATTTTTGTTTGTTCTTTTTAGTTTGGTTTTGTTTTTGTTTAACATTTCAGAGGAAATCATTCTCTTGGGAATGTGTTGCAAGTGTCATAGGCATGCTAGAAGAAAGTGGGGATTATAGTAACATCTCAGGAAAAATATACTCAATATAGCAGAAAGATATTAGTTTTTTAAAAATTGCTCCATGAAGATGTAGCTGACAAAGACACACACAGGAGCAGGGCCTTATGCCATACTCACTTCCTGCCATATCTGAGGCTGGAGGAGTCTACAGGGAGAATAACCAGGGTCAAAGGCTGGTGAGAGGCCACTCACTGTCTCCTAAGGGATGCATTTTTACTGTTCTTGTCTTCGCTGTTTTAATTATTTACTAGTGCCCTGTTCTTATAGTGAGTAGAGTCTTCTCTGAAAATAATCTGTTCCCCCCAGCAGAATGAATAAGGCTTCTTCTTCTCAGAATAATTGCTTTTTGTCCAAAATGCAAACCACCTTGTTATAGTGGCTATTTCGTGGTGTGAGTAAACTGACTGAAGGAGCATCACCAAAATGGTAGCCTTGCTTCTCTTATCCTCTGATAAGCCTCCAACATGGGGAGACAAGAGAAATGAACAAAGGAAATACCTAACAAATAGCCAAAAGCCTGAAAGTAACCAATTCTCTCAGGAATTGCCCACCTCCACCACAACACATTACAGAAATTGCCCACTCAAAAGTCTACCTGGGGCCAGGCAGACGACAAAGACTGGTGAAACTGATTCAGGTATAGACATGGGCATGTCCCCAATGTTCCCAGGACATTGGTACACTCTCTCAAAATGCAGCTAATGTGGCCAACTCTGAGATTCTTTCAACAGTAGCTGGAAATCAAGACTTTCACGTGAAACATGCCAATTTTCAAATCTGGTAACTTTTGTTTCAATTTAATACATTGTAGGGCCAACCAAAACCCATTTCCTGGCCAAAATGTGATCAGACTTCATGTGAACATCTGCTAACCTACGGGTTGTCCTGTCCAGCAGATCACTCAGTGACCATGGGCATAAATTGGAATAATCTTTATGGCAGTCTTTGGATGCTCTTGATATTTGAAGCCCTGAACTTAACAATTACTTTGAAGGGCTCAAAAGCATGCAGCTAGAAAAAGAATGGGTCTTTCTTTCTGTCTGTGGAGGGTGGGATGGGGTCGGCATTTACATTTTATGAGTTACACCAACTGCAAAATAATAGGAAAAACAATAATACAGGTTTATTATGGAATTGAAATGTGCTCATTCACAAACACAAGGTCAAGCAGAAACCTCCTGGAAGGTGCTCCATAAATCTTAGTTCTCAGCTCCAGGCAAAGGGATGGGTGACCTTGAGCATATTTCTCTATTTTTCTGGACTTCCAATGTTCAAATGTTGAGTTGGGACCATATTATCTCCATGGCTCCCAGGATGCCACCTTTCTGAAAGTCTTTGACAGCCACCTTCCAGTTCCTGGCAGTGCCTCCCTATGACATCTTGCTCTCCCTGTAATTACTAGGATGACTTTACTAACACAGTTAGCTCAAAATTGAGCAAAGGACTCATTAACGATTTAACCATGTTTAAAAAGAAAATACAAAAGATCTCCAGATCTCTCAGAATGCTATCTAAAGAATAAATGATTGTCATTTAAGTTTTGACATAATTATAACATTAAAGGTTAAAATGTGCACTGCTCGGTAATCCTTCCTGAATAATTGCAGTGTTCCAGAGGATGTGGAGCTTGGTAATTGACTTGCCTGAAGGTTGCTAGGGAGGCACTAGCGCAGGATGAGTGAAGGGAATTAAACAATGGGACCTGAAAGAGACAGTTCTGTCTCAGAGAATAACCTAGTTAACTGCAGCAAGTAGGGACAGAGAAGGAGGGACAGGAACAGAATCCAGCTCGCAGGCAATGAGGCTAGCTGTGCAGAGACCAATACAGCTGTGGCGTTGTGGAGAAAGACACCATTCACCACACCTCTGTGCCTTGTCCTGTACATGAGGCTACTGTTATACTCCTTCATTGTTATGGGTCCCCAGTCCCAGGCAAGTTTTGTTGCAAAACAAAAAATCTCAGCATTGTAACAATTGATGAATGTTGCAGTTCGCTTGCATGTCTTAGGTTCTGCTGTGGCCAGTCTGGGTTTGCTCCGCATGTCTCTCACCTTCCTGTAACCAGCACATGTCCTGGGCAGAGTCCTATCATTGTGATGACACAGAGTCTAAGGATAAGCAAAAACGCATGGGGCCTCTCAGGAATCAGCTCAGATCTGAGACACTGCTATTTCCATCACACTCTACAGTAACACCACCATACCCAACATCCATGCAGGGAAAATACTCCTTCTATGGGAGGTGGGAGAACATAGCCACTGAACGAACAATCAATCATCTCATCTACTGCACCCTAGAGACCAGGAGCCTGGGAGGGTAGGAATATTCTTGTTCCCTCCCCAGCACTTTGCCCAGAACAGCTCTAGAAAAGTTGACATTCATTTGTTTGTTGAAATGCAGGCCAGTGGTACCCAGTGGTAGACATTCAGACCAAAGGCTAGGATAATGGAGACTTTGCAGGAGAACTGGCATTAGAGAAGTCTGGAAATGACTGGAATGCCAGCTACATTACTCATTCCTGAGAAGTAGACTGAAAGGGAGATCTACAAGATCTGGATCAACAAGCCAACAGTTAAACAGATGAACAACGAGGTGACCACGAGGCCCAGAAGAGGCAGATGCTCAGTCATGAGACCCATGACAGCTGACAGGAGCAGAACCACAGTAGAACTGCATCTCTGAACAGAAATATTCTCCTTCCTCAGCTCATCTGGTCCTAGTACCTGGGACTTTGGCTGTTTGGAAAGCTGGAAAGAACATGGACTGTAGCACTGGAAACATCTGGAGCCTTCCATCATATCTAACAAGGTACACTTTCTAACCATGAAGTTTATTTCTTCATCTGTGAAATGGAAGTAAGAGCATTTCTTCACTGTGTTGTAGTGAGGTTTACAATCAGACAGCATATGTAACATGCCAATGTTCTTTGTGCCAGTATGCTTGGTTCTGGAGAGGACCCTCTTCTGGGCTGTCCACAGCTGACTTCTTGCTATGTCCTCATAGGGCAGAAAGACTTCAAGCTAGTTCCCTGGCACATAAGGGCACTAATCCCATTCATGAAGGCTCCTGGCTCATGAAGGAATCACCACCCAAAGGCCTTCCCTCTTTTTTGTCCAGCATCAGCTGGGCCCTCTCTCTTACAATACCATCAATATATTAACGTGAGGAAGGCACAAATATTCAGACTTTAGCAGGTCCCTTTACCCCAAATAATAATACTTAGTATATTACAAAGAAATTTTCTCCTCTGTTCTTTCATAAGATTGTCAAAGTCTTCCTTGGAAAGACAAGTGTTACATATTGACTGTTTGGATCCCCCAAAAATCATATGTTGAAGCCCTAACCCCAAATATAATTGCATTTTCAGGTGGGGCATTTGGGAGGAAATTGAGTTTAGATGAAGTCATAATGGTGAGGAACCATGAGCTTTCATATAACAAAAGGAAGAGAGAGACTCTACCCCTGTGTGAGGACAGTGAGAAGGTCAGAAAGAGCACCTTCATCAGGAATTGAACTTTTAGCCTTCAAAACTAAAGCAGACAGATTCCTACTTTCTTTAATCTGTCCAGGTACTGTATTTTGTTATAGATGCCAACACTAAAACAACCGGTGATATTGTCCCCTTTCCCAAGATGAAGAAAATGAAGCTAAAATTGGTTAATAAGTGACTTTCTTGAAATCACGCTGGTAGGAAAATACAATCCTTCCATTAGTTGTTTGTTCTCTTTAAGGCTGAAACCATTTCACTCACAGATACTTCTGAAAGAGTCATTGTCCTCCAAGGCTTACTGTCACCTTGAACTATGGCTGTGCTCAACTGGCCAGGGCCAGGAGACTTTGATGAGTGATGGCAACTGACTGCTCCTTCAAAAATACCCAAAACCCTTGCATAGCTTGGCAACCTAGCAGTAATTTTTTAAAGGGGCTGGTGCTCACCATTGTGAAGAAGAATATTAATGGATCCAGTTTATGTGAGAAGCTATACAAAACTATGGACAGTGGCTCTCCCAGGAACCTGGGTATGGGGGCAGAAGGAAGGTAAAAGGCACCACATTTGTGCTGTTTCAGTGAGGAAAGGGGGAGGACAGTAATGTTTATTCAGCACACATCTTGTCTCTGATACTCTGCTATGATACTTAATATTTCATGTAATTTAATCTTCAGTTGAATCTTTCTCACAACACTAACTTAAGGAATTTATACAATGCATCCCAGATAAATCCAGGAAATGTGTAGATTGAGCACCAGGACCTCAGTGTTGAGGTTACTTCTTGAGTAACCTACAATGATTGATGAAGTGGTCACTGACAAGATATAGCTATGCTGAGAATGGACTCTGGTCAGTTATCCTGACCAAGATGGAACAAGATGTGAAAGTGACAAGTCCCCAGCACTAAGCACTGTCCATGCCCTTTCAGCTTTGTCTTATGACCATGGATATTTTAAGTATATGGCAAATTGGAAGTATTTGGAAGCTTGAGATCCCCCAAGCCCTCCCCTGTGCTGTTGATGTGCATGTGGTGCCTGATACATGTGCTTTCTTAGAGGTGAATTTGGTACTGCACAGATTATCTGTCTCATGAGTTTGGTGGTGAGTGTTAACTCCAGGTCATTGTTTTCAGTCAAGCAGAATGGGCAATGTATTCATAAGCCTGTTCTCCAAAAGGGAAATCCACTCATCCAACACAACATGGTTAGTTATGCACGCTTGAGAGTGATATCACTCACCCTTCTAACCCCTCCAGGTTGGAAACCCTAGGAGAAGGGGAATCCAGCCTCCACTCAATCACCCAGCAATCAAGGTGGTCACATTCCCCTTGCTCATAAGGATTGATGGTCATTTCATCAGCTGGCCAGTGAGACATGAGGTCCTCAGGGACTGGGGATAGTAGTCTTTACTCTTTTAAGAAGGAGGCCTTGAAAGAGGTGGTGTTTAGGTCTCTGAGCATTACTGTGAATTTAATAGCCAGAAAAGAGAGATCACAAGTGTGATGAGCAAGAGGGAGCCCTCCTGAGGGCAAAAGTGGTACGCTGAGGATGGCAGAATGAGGAGATTCCTCTTATTGTTAACACTGGGCTATAATTGTGTTAGACATGGAGTTGCCCTACTATAAGGTTCTTGCTTTGTGCAACAATTGATGTCCTTACCATCCCATGCAACTTGGGGCACTGTCTTCTCTTACTGGCAGCCAAGGACACCCTAACTCTCAGAGTCAGTAAATAGGGGTTCTGAGGACCTACCTTAAGGCTCACTCAAGTGCCTAGCAGGGACACTGACCTTGCAGGATCATCACAGAGTAATCTAATCTGGGGTAATGAGACTGTGTCAAGCACCATGGACAGAAAGTTGTCATGGCTCAGCACTGAGTCCTCCCAAGGGAGGAGGAGAGAAACTGAAGGGAATCAGTCACCAGCCAGGAGTCCTCAGTTTCACCAAGCCAATACTTCTGTTGCAACTATTTGGCAAAGACCTCTTGAACTCAGGTTATCCAACACCAGATTTGAAAACTTTCAAAAAAGAAAAAACATGTATCCATAGGAATTAGAAAGGGGAATTCAAAATGCATGGGCTGTAAAAGTCCTAACCAAAGGGGACTTTGGGGTATCTCAAGTCACAGCCCAGAGATAAGTGCCAACTTGCCTTACTAAGGGTCAGCTCTGCATAGAGCAAAACATCTTTCCAAATCCTATAATGAGGTCATGATTGCATACTTGACTTGAACCTCGAGTAGAATAATGCAGTATTTGATCAAACTAAAAAATCCCTTCTGTCAATGAAGGTGGCTTTCTATAGAAATAATGCCCAGGATTGTCAGGAGTAACAGTGAGGTCACAGAGCATTGAGTTGAGTTGGTTGTTCCTGACACTTACATATTTGATTTCCATGCTTTCTTTATTCTAAGATGCATAATCCATGTCATCCAACGCAGAGCTGACTATGGGCTACTTTTCCTTTGAAGCTGTGCTAATTTGAGACATTCTTACCAACCACTCAACACTGGTGTGGGTTACAGAGCATGCACATGATCTATTTCTCAGGATAGCTCTGAAAAGGAGGACATTCACACAACTGTCTGTGGGTTTTTCAGGGCAGCAGGCCTGTTGACAGACTGTCGGATGGATGAGCTGACCTGGAAAGGTCCTCACTGTCAATAGTCACTGGCTGGGGAAAAGGAATGAAACCAGAGAGAGAAGTTTGAAAAGTTTCATTTCAAATGCTATTCCAAGGCAGGGGACTATTCAATAACCACAAATTGCTGGAGGATTTTTAAATCTTTCTTTCATACCTTGGTTTTATATGCACATAAAAAGACGTACAGACAAGGCCAAGAGACTTACTCAGACACTCTTCTACCTCTCTCTATTACACTTCAGTCAGCAGAGGTAGCTTTCCAGGCCAGCAATCAAATTAAATAACTGAGTGTCTATGAATCACATCTGTAACTTTCACCACTTACAACTGCCTGCAGATCTCATAAGGGCTGCAGAACAGGTCTTTCTCTTAAAGACATAGACATTGACATCTCTACTTAACCAAAGTGGTGTTTTACTCTTGGTGTTTACCATTCTTGAAAGGCCTCCTGCCTCCTTGGGACCAGGCAAAGCTCTGAGCATTTCATCACTTTGAAGAGGAAAATGAAGGCAGGTCTCTGTGCACAAGTTATATATCTCAAGTGATGGCCTTGACCATTGCTTAGACCACAGGACCTTGGCTTGGCCTTAAAACTCTTACTTATGGTCTGGTACAGACCATAAGAAAGAGAGGGGGCTCTAGAATTTATTGCACACCTGAAATGAGACAGGAACATTTGATAGAATTTTTGGAGGTAATTTTCAAGGGCTCACTTCCAAGAGCAGTAAATAACTTATGCAAAAGAAATAGCCCATAGTGTTCCAAGACAACACACCCAGGACTTTCCATGGATTATCTCATTTAAGTCTTATATAATCCCTAGATAATAAAGACTCTACTGTCCCCCATTCCCATCCACAAATGAGGAATCTGATGCCAAGAGAGATTAAGTAACTTGCCCAGAGATCAGTGAAAGGGCTAGAAGCAAACATGGAAGTCTGAGGTTAAGACCATGGGTTTCCTTGGGATTCCTATATGTTTGTGTAAGGGAAAGAGCCCAATTCTTAGCTGAGTATGTCTGATGCATCCAGAAACATTCTTTCTGAGGTATCACACTATTTCAGAAAGAAGACAATGCAGTTGTCTGAGAAATTGATACATGATCAATATTCGCCATGCAAATTCCATGCATCTTAAGAGATGGAATGGATGTGAGAAACACTTGGGCCCTTCTACACTCCCATCTTCCATTCAGATACTCCTATTCTTATACCACTGACAGCCCCATTTCCCACTCAGAAAGAGAGCTAAAAGGGATGAGAAAGGGAGCATGACTCATCTGAACATGCACTATAGGGCAGTAGCCAGTTGCTACAGGAGGAGCTCATGGTTCTTCAGCTGAGGCTAGGAATCAGAAGCACCTGTCGAGCTAGCATAAAATACAGAACTGCCCCCCAGGCCTCATCACAGATCCCCCAACCAGAATCTCCAAGGTGGGGCATGGGCATGTGTACATTTTTCAAAACCTATCCAAGGTTCTGGAGGGGTGGTTCAGTGGTAGAGCACTCACCTAGCACACTCAAAATCTTGGGTTCCATCCACAGCACCAGAAAAAAGAAAAATAATTGTAAAGACTTTGGGTGATTTCTTTTCTATACACTTTCACTTACTTTTATATTATTTGAACCTTTCACAGTGAAAATGATATCAAATACTCCTTTCTGAGATAAAATGAGGCAATAAAGAATGTGATGTGTATGTATACTCCCCACACTTATCAAGTTTTTCTGATGTGCAGGCAGACTTGAGATCTTCTAGTGCTGCTCCATGGATTCCAGGGTGTTGCTGCCCCAAACCCCAACCCACTTTTACTAAGGCTTTTAATGAAAATCAAAGAAGTTGTATCAGCACTAATAAGGGAGACCGAAGAAACAGAAAGGACCTGCAACCTGAATGAAAGTTCTAGAAAAAGGACAGGTTTGAAGTTAAAAGGCCCTAGTTTTGGATTCTCACTCTGCTATTTATTGCTGGATCAGTATTCTTAGAAAAGTAGCTTAATTGCTCTGAGCCTTGTTTTCCCTATCTGTATTCTGGAGATAATAATTTCTGTCTTGCAGAACCATGGCAAGTATTAAACATAATAGTGCATGTAGCATGCCTAATGCATGCTCAGTGCCGGCAAATGGTATGTTTAATTATAGTTCATTTCATTGTTATCAAAACCAATATTTTATTAGCACTGATGAACCTTCACTTCCTAGAATGATTGGGAAAGAAAGCAAAGAAATTTTAGAGGCCTTTAAATAAATAGAAAGAAACAACTTAGAAAGTATTCAAGTACAGAAAGTACCACAGGTCACTGCAGAGCCTTCTCCAAGGTTCTCTGGAGCTATCTGATCTTTTTTATGCAGTGAGTTCCAAAGGCAAGGTTGCCTGTTTCCTCTGTAGCTGATATAAGGCCAGGCATGAGGGTGGCACTCAATAACACCATTTTATCTCCTCTTTCTTTTTAGAGCTGCCTTGAGAGAAGAAATCAACCGTGCTCCAGGTAATTTTTATAGAAAAAAAGCAGCATCAAAAATTGGAAGGTGCTTGTTTAACTTTCCAAAGAAAGAGGCATTGTAATCTTTTCACACCTTGCGGCGTGTGTAGAATCAGATGGTATCAAATCGGGAGTGCAATGGCTTCAGAGAGAGGAAAAGGGAATCCATCACACAGTTCTATCTCCTCCACGCGGATTAACAATGGGAATTTGGCTCTTGAAGTCATCTTGTCATATCATGACAAAAGGCTGACATCCAGGGAGCTCCTGTGGGAGACAGATTCAGAAGAAATCACTCTGATGGATGACTGTGGGCTCCAGGCGCACCTGTTGGAAAGCCAGCGCTAAATAGCAAGTGGAGGAAATAATAAGGAAGGAACCACAAGACAAATTGCCAGATGAAAAAGCAAAGCTTAGAAAAAAAGTAGAGCTTTCGTTAAAATGACATAAAGCAAATGGTTAAAAAACAGAAAACCTCAGTCAATTCAGTTTGCCAGGGAGCAGTCCTCACAGCCAAAAGGATTCTGCCCTTGGCCTTTGCCTCCAGCTCCTCCTCCCACTGGAATTGGACTCAGGATGCCTTGCTACCCGGAAAGCCTTTGCTGGAGGACACTCAGCAAAGTCCACACTTCCCTTAGCATCCTCAGGAAGTAGGTGAGAACCCAGGTGTCCTTCCTGTCCTCTTTCCTATTACATCAGACTAGCTCAGGCCCCAGAAGGGGTTTCATCTGCACACAGAAATTTTAAGCCTTCAGAGCAGGTCACCAGAGATAGGTGGCATTTTTGCATAAGTCTGAGGAAAGAGTTTCTGACTAGGTGCTAACTAACAGTCCCCAGGGAAAACGTTCCAATGTCAGGGATGAGCTCAGAGCTTGGTGAAATGTTCTTACCTGCCGGGAGGGAACTGGGGTGGGGCATGCTTCCATGGCATCTTGACTGACTTCTCATGCCATCTCCCATTGATTCTGTGTCCAGTCCAAGGTAGCCTAGATCTACAAAAGACTGTGAGAGACACAAAAACCCAGGATACAGAGAGGGAAAAGGAGGCAGAGATCAGGAGGCCAAAGGTTCAGCTCTTCCATAGTTGTCAAATAAAATTATTTTTATGCTGAACCCCTGTAATTGTGTTTCTAGGCTGGTGAGATCTCCATATCTTTAGTGGTATATGGGTTTCCAGGTCCATTGGCTGTGACCTTGAAGGATTGTACCCTTTCCCTTGGCTTCCCCTGTTTAATTCCCAGAAGAAAAGGGAAGAAAGGTGGAGATGTTTGCACTTTTTTGATCTTGAACTTTCATAACAAGAATAATTTTTGAAGTTTCCTCTAGTATTTGGGATATCCTGGATATATCTGAATTTTGAAACTCTTATAAGTTTTCTGTTATTTTGGTCCAGAAAGGGGGAAGGTAAATGTCACCTGAGGAAGAAGGTTATGCAGGGGGAGCTGCTGTCAAGCAGGAAGGAGGAAGAGAAGGACACTGCCTTTTGAATCCAGGAGGATCCTGAAAAAAGGGGACAGAAAGGGAAAAAGAGGCCCTCTCTTCTGCTCTCCTCCTCTCTCTCCTTTACTTATGAGGCTAAACATGCAGAATTACAAGCAAATTTTTGGAAAAACCTAGGAAAATGAATCTCATCTCGCGCTTCTCCAGAAATAGATGGAAAACTTTCAAAGGCCCTTAAAGAATTGTCAAATTCAACATGGCACTCCTCTCATCAAGACTGGAAATGTCAGAGAGAAGAGAAGTCATTGAAGTTCCTCACAGCCAAGACTGGTGTAGCAGAGACTCATCAGTGTCCAGTGGGATAGGGACAGTCACCAAGGATGGTGGGACACAGCCAGGTCAGGACTGATAAACTTAAGAGGCAGCACAGTAAGAGGCAGAGAAGCTGTGGAATGGGAAATTTGGTGGGAAGCAGGTCCCCAAATCAAAGATGCTACAAATAGATGACCAACCCCATGCCTGATATCCACAACTATGGCTCCTGTCCAAGTCAGAACCCAAACTATACCATGCCAGAGAACAGGGATGAAACCTTCTCTAAAACACAGACGTGGTAATTCTCATCCCAGGGGGTAGAAGCACCAGAAGCTACATCTGTAAAGGAGACCATAGTAACAAGCAGACCTGAGCCCTTGTGTGTGGTTGATACTTGTAACACCCACCACGAATAAGCCTAATAGAAGAATGTGTAAGGCTGCTAATATCAAAAGGACCCATCCACTAACCTTCTGCTTCTCACTGACTCACCCTTGGGTATGGTCCTTCACTTCGTAGGATGCTGGAAACAAACAGCTTCTTCCTAAGGCTGCACAGTGACTCAACAACATTCAACCATTGGAGAAAGCAGCAATTTCATATCTGTAATTGGATTTTCCCTTACACTAGTTAAAAACTAGGAGATAAAATTAACTAATCTCTGCTTACCCCCTTTCTAAAGCACCACTGGGTCAATCAGAGAAGCTTAGAAATTTTTTAAAAATCTAAATGGACTTGGCACAGCTGAGTCCTGATTATTCCTAAAATGTGCGTTCTGGAGGAGAAGGAGATGTCACTTAGCGTGGGAGAGAAGTCCTTTGCTTTCTTTGATTCCCAAGGTAGATTTACTAGGCATGAAATGACATAGAACAGTGGATCCTACAACCCTATCTCAACTCTCCCCCCACACTATGCTCTTTCTTCTGCACCCCAAAGTCCCTCCAAGCCCTCAAGGGAGAGAAGAGAGCATGAAAGGTCAAGGCTATGTACTGACAGTGTGAAGGATCATTCTACTTCATCCATGTCCAGGACAGCATGGGCCCACTATCCCCAAACAAGTCATTTCTTGGTCACAAGAACATTGGCCATCCAGGAAGCCTTCTGTGGGTCCACCCACATGGTATTCCCTGTGACATGAGATGGTGATTTTGTGCTGTTTTGTAGAACTGGCAAAATTCTGCAAAAGTTACCTCATAGCTCATAAGTTACCTTCTCTTTCTGTCTCCAGCTAGGGAAGCCTAACCTTTGAAGAGCAAAAGAAGAATGTTCTCATCAACCTAAAAATATCCTCAACAACTCTTCAGAAAAGTGGTAAAAACAAGTATGAACAAATCATTGGCTCAACCATTGTAATTAGGTTATTGCAGAAAAAATAACTTGGCTACCATTTCTAATGTCCTCCAAAAGTTGGAATAACAGCATAAACTCGCCTTCATGGTGTACAGCCATGGAGTGAAAGAGGCAGAACCAGCCCAGACTTCTCAGTGCCTATCAGAGCCACCCTGGTCAGTGTCTGTGAATAGCACTGCTGAGCTTTAGGCAGAGCTGAAAAGCTCCTGTCTCAAGATATTTGTAAACACTATAGATGGCTCTGTAAGCATAACTATGAAGTGAAGTGTTTGCAGACCATTCTGCAAAAATTCGTCAAACATATGTCAACAGAAAATTTGGACCCAGAAAACTTTAGGGAGTCAACTTTCTTGGTCCCCAGGATAATCTCCCACCCATAGGTTTACTCTGCGTCCACATAAGCAAGACTGCTTCTCCATTCAGGGTATCCAAAATGCCCTGCACAGCCTTCAGGAGCAGATCATTTAGGGAAATCCCTCTCCTGCAGTAGAAAACAGAATGCATAGTCTCAGGAGGACAGCTTACATAGCAGAGGAAGTGTCCTCCCCTGGATCCAGTGACAAAGTGGCCCTCTGGGTCAGGAAGTAAATGTGAACATCTCAAGGTCAATTGTGAGGGACAGCTTTCTGTCTTTATATTCCAGCTCTTAGCAATGTGCGTGACACACCGTAGGCACTAGAAAAAGTAAAATGAATGAGCAAATGGATATATAATCTAAACTTTGGCCCACTGATATAAAACAGGGACAACGTCCCTATGTCAAGTCCTGCCTACCTCAAATAGGATGACTGTGAGCATCAGAAAGCAAGAGCAACCTGCTTGTTACTGCATCATTTGGGCAGCCCCTCTGGATCCATTCCATCCTTATAGCCCACCTCTTTGTTTTTCCTGGTACTGGGGATTGACCCCTGGACCTTTGCACTAAGCTACATCCCCTGGCCATTTTTTCTTTTTTTTTTTTGAAACAAGGTTTGATAAATTTCTAAGCTGTGCAGACTGGACTTAAACTTGCAGTTCTCCTGCCTCAGGATCCCAGAGTTCTGGGATCACTCTACTTTTGACTCTGTGTTCCCTAATGTGACTTACTCACTAGAAGATATGCCTTTGCCAATGGACTTAATGGTCCTGAGGGCAGGGACTGGTGATGCTTATCTCTGCTCCTCATACCCAATACGAATATTCAGGGGTGTTGCTGAATGGATGCTGGAGAGCACACCCCAAGAATATCTCCCTGAGCCCAAATTCTGGGAGCCACATGCTGCCAAAGCCATTGGAAGCTCAGACATCAGGGGAAAGTGACTTGTGCTTGAGCACTGGTGGTAGGAAGTGAATGTTAACTATCTCCAGTAGGAAATGTCGGGGCAGGGGGGAGGAAGGAAGGAAGGAAGGAAGGAAGAAAGAAAGAAAGAAAGAAAGAAAGAAAGAAAGAAAGAAAGAAAGAAAGAAAGAAAGAAAGAAAGAAAGAAAGAAAGAAAGGAAGGAAGGAAGGAAGGAAGGAAGGAAGGAAGGAAGGAAGGAAGGAAGGAAGGAAGGAAGGAAGGGCAGGCACTGGAGTAATATAATGAGGCCAGCATTTGTGGGGTGGCGGGTGGCAGGAGCTACAGGGCTACAGAAGATTTAAGACTGCACTCTGCAGGGAGGAGGCTGGAGCAGTGAACACCCCAACTTGTGATCCTTTTGCCTGTTCCCTTCAACTGCTAAAGAGCTCCGTGCTCCCTGGTGGTTCAAGGAGGACTCTGTCAAGATGAGAAATCCACTTAGAAACATTTTACATCTTCCACACAATTGGCTCATTCACAATGTAATTGTGCCAGAAGCAGAGGCATTCAAGCACTCCCCAGAAGCTACGTGCTGTTTGTACCCAGATCTTGATAATACTTGCCAAGCTCTTGGCGTCACCTTGATTTCCACAGAAAGAATTTGCAGCAGAATACCGGGGACCTTCATCTCAGCAAGAGATGCTTGAATATATTGCTCATATTCAGCAGGAAGAAGGCATTTCCAAGCCCTTGTTATTGTTCTCAAAGGAAAGACAGAAAACTATCTTTTTAAAGGCATTCATGATCTGCAAGGCCAAATAAAGAATCTTGTATATCTGGGTTGGCAAATACATGGCACTTTCAGGCTTCCCTTCTGCTTCCATGATAAACATCACTAATCAATTACTGCTGGCCATTGAAATGCAAAAATTCAGCCTCAAATCCTTTTGAACACTAGGCTTTATTTAAACAGTCATTCTAATCAAATGATATTCCTAATGGAGATGTGCCAGCAGTACAATACTGGCTTCATGAGCTAGCCTTCCTCACCTAATGGCTCATTACTTCCCACATGCATTTGTTATTTTTTCTAGCCCTTTCTCTTGGTTACAGACTCTAATTTCCTTTGGGAACCACCCACCCTCCACACTTCCAGCTTAAGTGACTTGTATGCAATAATGCTACCCTTGTTTCTGGGAGTTGACACACTAGCCAGGCCCAGCCAGCTAGGACATCAAATCCCCCCGGACGGAGGGATTAGACCATGAATGCTCATGGATTCTACCTTGATCCTAAGACAGTCTCATGAGTTAGAGCAAAATGATCAGGAAAAGGGAACTTACTTTATTTCTGGACCTTGGCTTGTGAAATTGTAAACCTGGAACCAAAGGGGGCATATTTTCACAGAGGAGATACCAAGTCAGAGAACGTGAGAGATGAATGAGAAATGGGATTTGTGTCCTCGTGTGTCTTTTAACAACACTTGAATCACTGTCTTCTGGGTTTTAAAATCAGAGCTCCCTTTGTACTTTTTCAATGATATGCAGCAATAAAAATCACTTTTGATAACCTACTGAAGCCAACTTCAGTGGAGTTTCTATTATTTGCAGCTGAAGCAGTGCAGCAGGTTGGCTTATGCATTTCCTTCCTTGACAATTGACTCCAAAAGGAGTAAAATTATGCAAACCCCCTGGATCAACCTACAATGAGGTATTTGCAGAAGCATTCCTTGTGGGCCTGGAACACAGACATCTGCTCACACATCCAGCCCACACACATTGCCTTCAGAGGACAAAACTCATGGAAGGGTCACTACGGAGAAGAGGAGCCTACAAACAGAGGTTATTCATCAGTGCCTCCCAGAGCCACCTAGGGGTGCAGTTCCTGGCACAACCAAGTTCTAGGGGTTAACAAACCTCACACCATTGCTGTAATTTGGTAGTGCCACCTCCACAGACACAACTTGGGAAAGCAAGCCCAGGACCTAAGCACTTCCCGTGATGTAGATGGGAACCCCTCACCCTGGCCCACTGCCTGAACTGCACTTCGTTGTGCTCCTGTGGTTCCAGGTCATGCCATTCTTTGCTCCTGTCACTTTCCACCCTACTCCAACCTTCAGTGCCTCTTCCCCCTGCCGATGTGACTCCCCAGTGTCTACACTCCAACTCTCTCCAACTCTGCAAGTGTAGGGTTCAGCCCCATGTGGGATCCCCTTCTTTAGTGAAAAGCTTCCCCATTAAGCATATCCTAGTTTTCTTAAAAGGCTGTCAACACTGGTCCACTATTTTCTACTTCATTATGGAGTCTTTGGTTTCTGTATCTGAAGGTAGATCCACGTCTTCCTGGGGTGCCTGGGAACCTTGCAGAGATAGTAGAGTTTGCTTCTGATAGTTGGATCAGATCTTCATCCCCTGTTATTGTAGAATCCATAAACACTCTCCCTGTTGGTGCAATATTGATGGTTAAAATATTAATCAGGAGTACTCATGTATGCATTATTCACAATTCAGACATTCAGGGCACTGATGCCGAGAATACACATTTTTTCAAATGTTAAACCCCTATTCTTTTCCAGAGAGCACACATTTCAGCAATCATACAAAGGGGACTTTTGAGCTCATTTCTCAGCATGGGCCAAAAGAAATAAGAGTGAAACTGAGCTCACACTGTTAATAACAGATGCCCCCATCTGGATACTTTGTCAAAACCTCTCAAGGAACACATGTGTCTCACTCACTCCTTGTTCTATCCCTCTTCTGGCTTCTGTTAGAGTACTTCTCATGACCAGGAGAAAACACATCAGCAAGAGAAAGATTTCACCATTTCTATAAACAAAAACAACTCTAGAAGATCCCATAGAGAATTGTTTCTTTGTACATGAGAGCTCAATTTTTAACAACTTTCAAGGAACCTTTGGAAATGTATTAATTTTTAGAAACCAGTTTTCACCAGGACATAAGCCATCTACTAGAGATCAATAATATCATTTTTCTGTCCTTGGAAACTACCTTTTCAAGCAAGAACAATTATGATACTATTTCTGGTGATAATAAGATTTTGCCCAATTCAAGATATTTTCTTTATCATATGTCTAAACTCCCAAATAGCTAGTTCACAGAAACTTTCATTTTTCCTTCTGCCGCTACCTTCCCTTCTGCCGCTACCTTCCCTTCTGCCCTTCCCCCACCTACAAGTGCTCCAGCTGCCAGGTCCTCATACTAAATAGTGGCTGCTGGTACTTGTCACTGTCTCTACCACCCAAGCGCTTTCCTGTGGCACATGGGCAAGGGACCAAGAATCATATCTCCCAGACTCTCTCACTAGCCTGGTTCCCTTTCTTGCACCTTGCACTAAGTAGTGCCCATGGAAGGACTTGGAAAGGAAAAGAAGCAGAAGCCATTGTGATCTTCCACCAGCAGGAAGCAAATACAAGACACTACAGCAGCTACTAGAACCTCACCCAAAAGTTGCTTCTCTGGTGATGACCAGCAGAGATTATCAACAGCTATTCCTCATGCCTGTCTTTATAGTATCTGCTGAATTCTGCCAAAGGTTATGAGCCTGAAGGAATGAAGAGTTGTGGGCATGGAACTTGCCACATCCCCTGACAAGGATTTTGGAGTGTCTCTATGCAAGAGAAGATTGGCCTCTTCTGCTGACAAAGATAGCTCAGCACAAATGCTCGAACTGTTAGTCTCATCAGAATCCATACAAACATCCTTATTCTGTTTCTCAGTCCTGCTCTTTCCCAGTCAGTACTCTAACTTCTACCAAAAAAAGGGAGTCAGGCTGTGGAGTCCACTTCAGCTGTGAAGTCAACTTGAGTTATAATACTACAAACTTTGTCCAAAGGAGAGGTGATTAGAGATATAGATCTCCACTGATTTCTGAGCAGTAACCAATGGCTTTGCTACATGAGTGAAAGCTTGAGAGAAAGGAGGTGGTTCAGAGAAATGTTAACAAGGAGTTATGAAGAAGAAGCCAGGAGATGGACCTGTCAGAAAGAACACCGAGTGTGGAGATGCCTATAACTCTTTACTAAAGGGTGCCTACTGTGCTTCTTGATTATAGTCTCAACAATCAGATGAAGGATAGACCACTAGACAAGTCCACTTCTTTCCCCAACTATCCCAGTACTTGCTCAGTGAACTCCTGTGTGGTATGCTTAAGACATCAATTCAACAATACGGATATCTTCTGGTTGTCACTATTGCCAAACACTCCACCTGCCGAACTGAAAAATGGAAACCACATCCATAATTATCATTATAACATCAGGGGCCAGGCAGTTAGTCAGTGGCAGTGTTATTATACTTGGGTCTTTCTAATGATGGGTCAGCAAATTGTTTTTACTAGATAATACTAACTTTGGACTTGGACTTAGCTTTTCTGCCCCCCACGCTTCCAATGGACCATCACTCTTGAACCTACTGAACACCTTTACTTCCATAGTATTATTTCTACACAACATTGCTTCACAAAGAAATTCATTTAAAGAGAATGAGTAAGACAAGGATGTGCCCTTGGTATTCACTCCTTTTACAAGTTTCCCCATCATACACAAATCACTGACCTTCTAGATATTTCAGTGGCCTAATATAAACTCACCGGCTCAGAGACACCACTATACAGAATCAGGAAGTAATCATTAACACTGCAGCATATGCTGTAATTTAGCGATCAGTAGAAGGCCTCTGTTTCTTTGCCACCAAAATATAAAGGTGGGAGATAGAAGCAATGAAAGCAAGTGTACCCACCTTCACTGCTGCTCTTATAACCAACTTCCAAAAGTTTTCTTTCTGTCTCCAAAACATTGAGACCTGCTTGTCTTTGTTCCTCAGGCAAGAATACTGTCCTTCAGGGACAGAACAATTATTCCACTAAACTGTAAGTTGAGATGGCTATCTGACCATCCAGTTAACCAAAAAGCAAAGAAGATGGTTAATGTATCAACTTTAATGATATTTCCTAATAATAAAGGAGAAATAGAGTTGCTGTTAAGAAATAAGGATCAATATGTCAAGAATCCACAGTATTCCCCAGGGTAACGGTCTAATGATTCCATGTCAAATGGCAAAAGTTATTGTGTAATGACAATCCAATATATTCAGTTACAGACTCTTAAAAATAAAAGATTCAAGTCTCATCAAGTAAAGTACTTTGAAGAGCCAAAGTATTGGTTAAGAGCAAAGAGAATTTGAAATGAGTAATGGAAATAAAAATAAATTACAAATCGAGAGCATAGCCTCAACAAATTGCATAAACTAGAGTTTCATTAGCTGTGTATACCCGCTGATTGTTACTTTTATATTTGTATATATTAATCGATTTTTCCAGGCTCCTCCTTTATGATTCTATACCATATTGTTGGTGATGTCTAATGTTTTAATTTTGTCTCCAAGTGATAAGATATGAAAGGAGAATTGTTGCCAGTACAGAGGATCATAACATTACTCAGAGTTAGGTACTATGACTATAATGACTTTGTTTCTCCCACTTCTTGGAGAAACTGAGAGCATCTTTGTTACAGAAGAGATAGCTGTACTATTCTTAGAAACATATTTGGGTTGTAACTGTTCTTGAGAAGTTTAAATATAAGTATAGGATTGTTTGTGGATGCTCAGAAGGCAAAAGTTCGGTCTGTGCTGGATGGTGGTGGTGGTGGTCCTCAACACCAACCCTGACCTTTTGTACATCCCTGCCCTCCCATGCCTGTAGTGCAAGGGCTGGATGTCTCAGACTGCATTTCCCAAATTTTCTTCACTTCTGGTCCCCATTAAGATTCTGCCAATGAGATGTCTTTTTTGACGCTGGGAAGGCAAAGTAGTGATGGAGGAAGGCAAGTGGGCTTTTGTTTTTGGAAGACATGTAGCTTTGTCATCAACTTCCATGTGACCCTAAGCACAGAACAAGAGTTCATTTTCTTTGGGGTTTATTGAACACTTAGAAAATACCTTTTGACTAGAAGAATGAAGAAGTACATGGATATATAAATGAATATGAATATGGATATATATAAAAGGAGAGAAGGAAGGAAGGAGAGGGGAAAGGAGAAATGAAGAGAAAGTGAAGCAATATATAATATATATTCAAGGAAACTTTGAATAAAAATAATCATATAAAGATCAAATGATGATTTTAAGTTTTGTTTTAAAGATAAATGAGAAAGTACAAAATGTTAAAATAACATTTAAGTTAAAAGAGAGATCCGCAAGAGAGGAAAATTTCAAAGATGCTGAAGAGGGTGGTGATAACTATTAACATAAATTATCAGACTAGACAAGGAAATGTGAAGGATATTTTTAGACAGGAGAGTCTTAGGCCTCCTCCAAGAAGAGTGCCACAAGGATTCAGAGGTATCTGTGTGCTTACCTTTGTATGTCCTCACTATTTCAGATACATTTTGTGTTGCTATGAATGTCTAGAGACATAGATTTGGGCTCCACAGAAGAAAGAACATTTTAGCCAGAAAGGCCAGTTAATTATGAAAAGGAGTGTCCTTGTCCACTATACCCATCAAACAGTAGCTCAATGGCCAGATCTGAAAAATTCTAGAGAAAGGATTCTTGGACCAAGTGGGAGTATGAGCAATAAAAATTCTGCCATCTTTTCTAAGTACAACTTCCAGGGTTGCTTTCTATCCAGCTGAGGTGAATGCACCTAAAAGCTTACCTGCACAAAGATTCTGGGTATGATTACAGCTACTGGAAGAGCTATTTTTGCATGAGGGCATCCATCCCAGCACTTTGCAATTCACAACACATAAGTAGTTGCCTACTCTGCATATCCAAGAGGGAGGATGATAAGGAAAGTGCCTGCTAAATAAAGCAGTCTAATTAATAAGGCAACTGTCAAATGCTTGCCATGCTAATTTCATCTACTTGCATTCTCACGCAAGTCCCAAATAGGCAAGCAACTTACCAAAGTAGAGTCATTTCTAAATTATCTTTTAAGATGATGACAAGTGCACAAACTGCAAAGAATTGAGGGGAATGCTGGAGGTTGGTTGAAACAATATCTGAAGGTCAGAGTCTATGCTTTTGATCTTTACTTTTCAAAGACCATCCCAGCCCTGCAGTCTCCCCTGAGGCTGGAGAACAGCAGTGGAAGTGCCTACTCTCCACTTGATGCTGGAAACCCTTCTACAAGTTGCATTCAGGCTCAAATTCAAAGGTGTCCTGCTAAAGGAACTCTCCAAGCTGGTCAGAATTTAAATGTGTAACAGTGTTCTTGCTTTCTCCCAGGTAACTGGGTCTCTGGATCTCTAGCTACATGGTCTAAAGCCTGAGCAGCAGAAAAGGGCATCCCAGCATGAACCTTCATTTCAGACCAGCTCAGGGTTTCAATCCAACTGCACTGTTCACCTGCTGTGTGAACTTAGACAAATTGCCCAACTTCTTTGAGCTTTGATAGTTCATGCACAAATTGGTAAAAGTTACTTTTTTGTGGACTATATGCAAATATTAACTCAGAATTTAAAGTTTATTACACAGTAGGCACTCACAAAAAATATTAATCTACCCACACACTAACCATAAAATCTTTGGTAATTTGAAAATCCAAAGATATCTTATTGTTCTTAAGTGTTAGCATTTTTTCATTCTTCAGTGGAATTTTGCATATAAAGTATTAACTGTTACTAACTACAGGCTCACTTATTCATTACACAAACACTTATTAAACACCAAAGCCATGCCGAGCCTTGCGGCCATGCTATAGCTCTAGAGTGTGACTATGTCCTGTCCTCAAGTACTCCAAGCCACTTCTTCACCTAAGCTAAGCAGAAATGTTAAAACCCTTTGCTATTGTCATAAGAGTCACTTGGGACCTTAGTGTCTCTGGACTTACAACTATTGGTGTTGTCAGGGAGTTGGCATTTGTCCTCTGAGACAAGACAAAGTTCAAGTATTTAAATAAAATCATTGAGCATAGACTGGCATGCTTCATAATCAAACTGACTACTAAATACAAAGAACTTCTGGAACTCATCTTGTACCTGAGATTTCACGTTACTCCAAGGTCACTGTGGAGTGACTGCAAAGAGACATAAAAATGCTTCCTATACCCACTGTTTAGTGAACAACCACTAATTCATTTATTTCCCATTAACAAGTATTTCCTGAGACCTACTATATACCAGACATTATGGCAGGAGAGACAAGAGCACTGTTCAAAATCAATTGTTTGGAAGCAGTGATCTTCATGGTATATAGAAATCATTGTTTTTTCTTTCCACTTTTAAAAAACACCAGCCTGGCTTCCTACCAGCCAAAAGTACTAGTTCCCTGTTCAGTGGGGAATCCTTTGTAGACGATCAAAGAATGAAGACAGGGCATCCCCCCTCCACTGCTGGCTGAAGCAAAAGGAAGCCAAAGATGAAGACATACCATCGTCCTCATGCATATGCAAGGAGGGCACTTTGAAACAATGGTCTCTTAAACCTGGAGGAGTCAGATAAGGCAGTTTATGAATCCAATGGCTCAAATTTCAACCAAATATAACTCTTCCATCTCCCAAGATAAATGTAGCAATCCAGAAATATTAAGAGGATGTAAAGAAAGGGAAAAGCAGTCTGTACTTACATAGAAATGAAGAGTTATCCAGCCATGCACCAGAACAACATGAATTATTAATCCAGTGGGACAAGAACTTTTTTTCCTGATACAGGTTAGCAACACTAATACTCGCATGACTAAGGAAAGGCAAGGTGTGCCCTGATCCTGCAGCAGGAAACACAGACATAAAAACCTAGTATAAACATTTTGGGCCAAGACTGAAGTGAGTACAGAAAGGTTATCGTTGACAATGTGGATATAAAAATATCAATCTGCAATATAATTATAAATAAAATGGTTGTTAACTTTTATAATGCCTGTATATATTTATGTAATGTCAAAGCTTACACATCACCAATCTTTATATCAACTTTTGTATCGGCTTTCTGAGAAAAATACCATATTTCCTGGAGGTTTTTTTTCCTTGCAAAATAATAGAGAGGTTGTGGCCATAAACATCCTTCAAATGCATAGATCTCATCTCTGTGTGTGTAAATGGTGTGTGCGCTGTGTACATAGACACGCTAATGAAAACATAAATAACTCACCAGAGGCTCCAGAAATGGTCAGAGCAGCACTGCCAGTTTGACCTTTAGCAGAAATAGAGTGAAAATATTACCACTGCAGCCAAGTGCTTCACTCGCCCATAATTTGGAACTGTGGGAAAGGAGCAATAGATGACCTGACCATCTCACCTAGGATGGTCTGGCACAAAGCATGCCTGGCCCGGGTTGTGGAAGCTGAGTGTCAGGTGTCATTTGGCTCTGGCTGGCTCAGTGATTTCTAAGCAGGGAAGGCATTTACTTTATGTTTCCAGATCATCATCCATAACAGACTGCAGTGAAAGTGTAAAATGAGATCCAAACTCACCTGGCTTTTTAAGACCCCATCTAGAAGCTGTGTATCAAAATGAGGGTTTATCCACTCAAATAAGTCACCTGAGAAGGTGGCACACTTATTCCAAGGGTAAAATTGTCGAAATCCTTTGTAAACCTCGTCAGTGATGACTGTCCTCCAGGGCAGCACTCTGCAGGGGAGACAGCCCTAATTGTTTGGGCCATGGAGCTGAATATTAATTATGACCCTTACTGTCTATAAGCAAGTAACTTAACCTCTCTGGGATGTGATTTCACCATCAACATCTTAAGGGTAGCGTTATCCACCTAACGGCGGTGTTGTAAAGATTAAGAAGCCACAACCATCCCAGTAACAGCTGAGCAGCAGACCATCAGTGGCTAGTTCTCCACCCTGAGGTCATTTATGAGTTGCACACAGACACAGACACAAAATATCTCCACAATACACCTGAAGGAGTTTTGTAAGAATCCAATAACATTTTTAATATCTCATTCATCCCACACACATCCTCTGAGCAAATGTACATGGAAAAGTCTGTTCTAGGTACAGATAAATGTATTATTTAGACATAATAATTAATATCATGCTATAACTTAGGGGAGGGAGAAGGCTTTTCTCTGTCTCCCTTATCTCTCAACATCCATACATAGAGCAAGCAGTTCTTACCCCCTCTTCTCACGAGGCAAATGCTGTGGAAGGAACTTTCATCCCTCACTCCCCACCTTGATTTACTTTTCTCCATTGGAAGAGTAAAGGTAAACATATCAACCTCCCCAGAATTAACTCTCTTGGGCATAGCACTTCACACACATTCACTGATTCAGTTCTCCTAGCAACCCTCACTAGATGGCATTATTATTATTCCCATTTCACAGAGGAACTCCAAAGAGAGATCTATCATATCATCTACTAGCAGAGGATCACATGACCAATACATGGCTGAACCAAGAATGATAAATAGAGAGAAATGCAGCCATATTTGTCTTTACAGACACAAGGCTTGTCCTACTAGCTCATGGTTCAGGACAAAGAGCCAAGAGGAAGAGCAGCCCTATTTCTTCTCCCTGCCACAGTTCCAACTTCATGGCAGTTGCATGCATGTCCTGAAGGTAATCCCAGGTGTCTTAGTGACATTTCCTATTGCTTAACACAATACCCAACACCGACAACTTAAAGGAGGAGAAGTTTAATTAATAGTTTCAGGGGTTCAGTACATGACTGGCTTGCTCCCAAGCAGAAGCACCATAGAGTAAGGGTATGGTGGGACAAAGTTGCTCAGTTCATGGTGGCCAGGAAACAGAGGAGGGAACAGTACCAGAAAGGAAGCTCCAAGAGACCATATATAGACCTCAAGACTAAATTACCATAATTCATGCAGACATATTCAGGACTGCTCTACCAATCCCAGTGGTGGATCCAAAAGCCAGTCAAGTTGACATACCACCTTAACCAGCACATTCCACTTCTTGCTGTCATACCCAAACATATCTCCTTAAACCATACTTAGTCTCCAATACAGGCAATAACAAGTTCATGATTCCACCTAACATAATACAACTATCCCATATACAACCTAAAGCACAACAATCCTTTCCCCAAAGTCTAAACAGTTCTAGCATTTTTCAAAAGTTCAAGTCAAAGTCTCTTCTGAAACTCAAGGCAAACTCTTAGCTATAAAGCTTTGTAAAAATCAAAACCAAGATACAGTGACACAGGGTAAACATGCACAGTCCAAAAAGAGGAATAGGGAAATAGAAAAAAATTACATCAAAGCAAGACCAAATATCAGCAGGGAAAACATCAAGTCCTATAGTTCTGTCTGGCATCCAGGGCTTATGGCTGTGAGACGTGAGTTCCAGAGGACCTGGGTGGCCCACACTCACCAGTTGTACCCACAGACCCCTCCCCTCTCTCTCTCTCGGGGTGGTTCCACCCATATCTTGTAGCTTTCCTCAGAAGACATTCCACATTCCTGGCACCTTTGACTTTCTGGGGTCTCCACTATGAATTTGGTTTCATTCCCATATCTTCACACACTTCCCTCTCAGAAGTACCTTTCCTGGCCTCAAGGCTTCCCTTTGAAATCTGGAAGCCTCCATGATTTCACTAGTTTTTCATTTGCATTCCAGGAAAACCAATGGTTGCTGCCAGGGAAGCAGTAGCCAGCACCCTTGTACTACTACTACAGTGGCTCCTGAGTGCCTGGATGGCTGAGCATGGTGAAATGAACCCCAAGGAACCAATTCCTTAGGAAGCCCTTCTCAAACAAGGGTTCCATCCCCAACACCACAAAAAAGTTATAAAAGTCAAATAAAACTAAACTTGTACTCATGATTATACCCCATCATGTTTGCTTACTTAAAATACCAGTTTCCAGGTATTATTTCTTACCTAATAGATACAACCATTACCTAGAAAGAACCCCATCCAGAAACCTAGACAACAATTTTCTCCTGCCCACTGACCTCCCTGAGTCAGTCCTTCCTAGACTCTGGGTGCTGTGTATCCTCAATTCCTCCAAGAGTCACCCATTTATCACTATCTCTCCCACCCCTACCCTTGTCTGGACTTCCACCATCTTTCCTCTACCAACATAACAGAATTGTTCCTAATCTGGTCTCCCTGACTCTCAGCTTCCACTAGTGCAATCTGTTCTCCTTACTGTACCATAGTCATATTTCTGTAATGTAAAACCAGTATCTCTATGATAATGAAAACTTGTATGTGGACACCTACTGCCTTAAGAATAAAGTCCAACCTCTTCACTAACCTTGTAAGAATTTTCAAGACTCTCTGTGGCCTCATAGTTCCTAACCTCCCTCTTTCCCACCACTACCACACCAAACCATGTAACCTATTTATAGCTCAACCCAAATCCTACTCTTTCCTCCTGGTCTTTGCTCCTAATAGTGGTCAAATACTAAGTATGTTCATCCACGCACTGGGACTGGGCTGATTATATTGTCAAGTACCTTTGTTTTATAACCTCTAATGTTTTAATCTAATTTTCTGCCATTGCACAAATGTTTGAGGAAAGACAAAAGATCTGGCTAAAGACACACCCTGAAAGGTGAGTGAAGGAGGGCTTTTGCTTGAGTAATTATTCAAGTTTCAGTCCAAATATTACCCCCTCCAGGAAGCCTACCTTGACATCTCAACATAACTTAACTGCCCACTTCATGCATTCATAACACGGTCTGATTTCTCCATATGCTTGGTGAACTGTGTTCACTTGGCTGCAAACTCCTCAAAGGCAGGGCTCTGCCCTAGTCACAGCCAGAGCTTTGGTTCCAATAAGTCAAACTTCCAAAATTGCATCTATCTGATACAATAATGATGTCAATTCCTCAAGAGGTATTCTTTTAAATGAGAAAATTAGTGTAAAGCACTTAACATGGTTTCTGACATATAAGTAAATATTTTTTGCATGTTAGCTGTTTTCATTATTACTCAAGGTGTTGCTCTTGAACAGATCAGTCAGTGCAAAGATGAGCATCATTATTGTAATGTGGCATATACATACTGCCAGGCACAGCTTGTGGACAGAAGTGAGCATCTGACCAAATGACTTGCCAAGGTCCTTTCTATGCCCATCACCTTCTAATTCTGAGGCCCATGAATTACCCCAGCACCACCAAAACTGGAAAATGTACCGCATCAAGCAGTTGTCTGTCACAGAGTTGGTAAGAGATGGGAAATGCTGAGAGTGGAACCACTTTTCTAATAGCTGGAAAAAATTGTGCAGTGTACATGTGGAAAGGGTCTTCAGTGAGATACCCCGTTATCTCACTCTCACAGGGCCTGGGTAGCTGGCCTAGTGCTGTTTTGCTGCTGCATTCCAACAGAAATCTGTTTTTTAAATTAGGAAATGTGCTCCAGAATGAAAAACTTACTGATAGAGACTTATGTCTGCCCCCTTTTCTTGTTTTCCACTTCCAGGGTGACTTGTTGTATGGGCAGTGACTGTTATTTCCAGCATAGCTTCTCCCACCTTAGAAACAGGGCTGTCCAGTCCTCTAGCTGATAGTGGAAGTGGAAGCCAGCTGGCTTGGGGGAATCTGATATCAGGGGCAGGAAAAAATAATTAGGTTTCTTTTGGACACAAAAGGGAAGCTACTAGATGAGAACCAGTGCAGGATATTGAGTTATCACTGGCCTGAAAGAAGCCTAAGTAAAGAGGATTTGAGTGAGAAGAACATTATTTTGTATCCTAAATCTGAGCATCTAATCACAAGTAACAAACATGCACAGAAGGAAAAACTGAAGTTCCATCAAAGCAATGGTTAAAACACGCAGAAAACAAAACCATGCCTGTTATTTAACCAGCCATGATTGGTGAAGCCCTGGACCCCTTCACAAATGTTATTTCATCTGATGCTCAAGTCAGCCCTGCAAGACCAGGGTTATCGTTATCCCCATTTAACTGAGGAGGAAAGTAAGGCTGAAAGCCAAGGAGTTGATAGCTCTAGGATCTCAACCACCTCCTTTCATCAGAGCATGTGCTTTGGACCCTATAGAAGGAACACCACTTGTACAAAAGCCCATTCCCCAAAAGTTTCTGTATTACCAAGAATGATACAGTTAGAGTGAGTTAGCAAAGAAAATGTCAAGTGTCTGGAACATCCCTTTCTCCTGCATCAATAATAATGACACTGTTCATATCTCCAAACCCATCAGAGTCCAAATACATTACATCCATGGCATGGGACCCATGAGACAATCCAAGAATTCTTTGTTTTCTAATCTCTAAAGCCTTTATTTCCAACTGTGCAATACTCTCATGTTGAAAGAGTGCAGAAAAGCCTGGCTCAGGTTTTACCCTATAAGGAGGTGGGGCAGGGATGTTTCCTGGGCTTGACATTCTCACACTTTGAATCCAGAGAATCCCCTAACCAGAGCATTGAGCCTATCTAGGATTCCTTGCCTGTACACAATGAGAAAGGTGAAGCTTCAATCCTTTCAGAAAAAAAGGCATCCCTTCCTGATGGGGTCTGAGCTGAAAGAAATGGCTAACTGAACAGAAATAAGTTCAGACCTGAGGAAGATCTTGGAGTGATGTCCAAAATCCATTTCCCTTCCTCCTTCCAAGTAAGCATAAGGGAAGATTTCTCTGCTCCTTGCAGTTAAGCAGGGCCATGCAGGCCTGAAGGCTATGAGCTGAAGTGATGTATGCTGCTTCCAGCCTGAACCATTTAACTCCTCATGCAAGACCCTCCAGCATCCTACCAAGAGGCCCATATGCCTCAGATGGGCAGCTATGTGACAGCTATGTGAATCCATCAGCCTGGGTCCATGAAAGGCCATAGACATCAGGGTGCTCCATCTAATATACTGCATCAGTAGATTGAGAGGAAAATAAGTTTATTACGGTGAATTTAAACACTGAGATTTGGGAGTTGTTTGTTACCTACCATAGCCAAGCCTAGCCTGACTAACAAGTGATATGAGATGTGTTCTCCAGAAGCAACAGAGCTCAAAGGGATCCTTGTGTTCCTACTTCAAGTTCACTGTCATAGGAGCTGCATGGACATCTCAAGTACCTGTCAACATAGTAGGTGATCCTATTCATTATGCTTTTATGGGTGTAGTACATGGCAAGTTATATTCAAATGTAAGCAGTGAAACCAGAAAGTATGTTGTATGTATTTTCTGTACTCTCCTCAGGACAGAGTTAACATTTATCAAGCATTTATTCTGTACTAGATATATTAAGACTAATAACTTCTAATTCCACAATATGACTATAATAAAAATACATATTATATAGATCAAAATATCATGTTATACAACATATATATATACACAATTTTGTTAAGTTTTGTCATTAATAAAAATAAGTGTTACAAATTCTAATTTCCTATATTAAGAAACTATGGTCCATGAAGATTAGTTTATTTAAGGTCACATATGGAAAGTGGAGTATAAATCGAGGGGCCTCTGACTCCAAAGCTGTGATTTTCCACCACATGACATGAGTCTGCCCACTCTTTATACTCTAGATAAATGATTAGATAGATAGATAGTCTCCTACCAGTAGTGAGGACCCCTCAAAAAAACTACTAAATGTATGGGGAAAAGAAACAACCTTCAGAAAACAAGAGACTAAAATAAAAGCACCTTGAGAGACACCATAGTACTGTGGTATTGAGAATAGGCTCTGCATTTAAATTCCAGGTTCATTCTCACTAATGATCTGTGTGATTTGGGGTAAGTTACTTTACTTTTCTGTGTCTCCCTTTCCTCAACTGTAAGAAGGTGATAAAAGCAATATCTGCCTCCTTGGGTTTTTGTGAGGACTGAGTAAGCCATAGTGGTACAGATAAGAAACAGGATGGATATGATGAACAGAGGGGAATGATGACTCCCAGGACAGACAGCAGCATCTTCAGTCCACTCTTCCTAGGGGTGATGCCATCCACCTTTCCTCTTCAAGATGCACCACAGCCCTTGTTTCTCAGAGGAAGGGTGGTCAGTGAGGACATCATCTCATGGGGGAAGGGGAAGCCCTGCACTCCTAGCTAACTGAAGTTTATTTTAGACTTGAGATGATTGTGCCCCCAAACTACCAGCAAAAATCCCACCTTCTGGGTCATTCTGCAGGAGATGAGGGCAAAACACAAAGCAGTACCCAGCAACACACATTGCCATGAGGTGCTGCACACCCTATTTGATACTGCAACCCCCAGCCTGGTTTGTGAAGGCTGAAAGTAATACTCCCATGTCGTTACCTTGTTTAGCTATGCTCCAGGTTTTCTTCAGACTCCTCTGTCAAAGACACCTCTTCACCTTGACTTTATTAGCTTCACAGCTGAGAAAAACCTGATTATAATGGTATAATGACTACAATAAAAACACTTAGAGATTATTGTTTTTATTATTTATATTACTCACTTAACCCAGGAAAACATGTTGCAGATGATAAAACCCTTGCATGTGTATTAGCAAATCCCACAGCCATGCCAAAAATACTGGGCTCAGAGAGATAGTGGTGTCCACATGTTACGGATGGGGGGAAAGGTGCAAATGTAGGCAGACCCTGCTGCAGCATCTCCCAAAGGCATTTGTTGCAAACATAATCCCCAATGCAACAGGTTGGGAGGTGGGGTTTAATGAGAGGCATCAGGTCATGAGTTCTCATGAATGGGTTGATGCCAATTGTAAGAGGGGCTGAGTCTGACAATTCCATCTCTCCTAGTTTCCTTTCCATCTACCATGTTGTGACACACCAAGAAGAAACCATTTGCCAACACCTTGAGAATAGACTTCCTAGCCACCGTAACAGTGAGAAATTAATTTTCTTTATGAATTACCTGGTCTGTAGTATTCTGTTACAGCAGCACAAAATGAAATGACAGATCCTTCAACAAAAGTCATATGACTTGCCCAAGGCCAACCAGTGATGAACTGAGCAGAACAAGAACT
The DNA here is from genome assembly GCF_053883595.1 of Heterocephalus glaber. Taxonomy (NCBI): domain Eukaryota; kingdom Metazoa; phylum Chordata; class Mammalia; order Rodentia; family Bathyergidae; genus Heterocephalus; species Heterocephalus glaber. The sequence continues at coordinate 23,474,183 of NW_028258143.1, read as the reverse complement.
CAAGTTCCATAGCACAGAGACTAAAGTACACTTTCAGACAATAATAGGCATAGCTCAGTTCCTGGCTTCACAACTGCAGAATTTGGAGGATGTAAGCCCCAAGCTCTTAGAGACCTAGGATCTGTGTAGGAAATTGTCCTCCTCCATAGTCATGGTGCCCAGTAGAGATTTCCCCTCCTTAATTATAGTGCCCAGTAGGAAGAATAGATGATAAGGACTCAATAAGTCTTCATAGAATGAATGAATGCTGACGTCAAATTTTTGAGTGATCCAGCTGAGATGAAGGTTGGATGATGTGGGGACTCTGCTATTCCTCCATCTATGTAGCCCATATAGAAGATTCATTTTTCATCCCTTAAAATGATTTTAAAAAGACCATTCACTGGTTCTAAAGTGGTTCTTTTGAAATTTGATATGCACACTAATTCCTCTTAAATATTTACCACAGGTTACTTCCTCAGCCTTTCCTTTCCACAACTCCTTTAAAAAAGTACTGGGCGATCCATTTCCTATTCACTTAGTTTGTCATTCCCTGATCCCTAAATTCAGTTTCTGGTGAGAAAAAAATAGGTTAAATTGGCTGAGAGTGAATCTCTATGGATTTGAAGATGTACCTTGAAGTAGCTTGCCTTGCAGCAGGCAAAAACTTTCCTTGTACTCTAGGGTTTTATCTTTTAATAATTCATGCAGATTTCACATTTCAGTTCCTAATGTATCTGTGTTTGACTAATATAAAAATAATGATATGAAATTACTTAGCAATTAAATTATTTGAATTTCCCCTCTCATTCATATAAAGAAAAACAAGTCAATAGAATGCTAGAGAAGATGTGTTGTCATCACACTGTGTATACCCTGTCCACCACCAGAATGTGGCACCACATTCTTGAGTTTCACAGGCAGACTCTGAAGGCCAGCCTCCCTTGCAAGTCACCCATAAGCTTCTCTTGCCACATTTCCCCACCACCTTCAGCTCTCACTCCTCCCAACTCTACATACACAGTGCAGTGGCTTGGATATAGTTTGTCCGCTGGGGCTTAATGTGTTGGGACCTTGGTTCCCAGTGTAGTTAAGTGAGAGGTGAGGGGACCTTTAAGAGGTGGAGTTTAGTGGGAGATGGTTAGGTCATTGGGGCACTGACCTCAGTAGGGATTAACATAGTAGGTCTCTTGAGACCCCAATTGGTTTCCATGAGACTGAACTGTTATGAAAAAAATTTTCACCCCTCCTCACTTTCTCTGGTTTCTTCTCTTTCCATGTGAACTTTTGCTCTTGTACACACTCCTGACATCATCACGCCATTCTCTTAAGGTCCTCTCCAGAGCTGAGTGGAAGCCAGTACTATGCTCTTGAACCTCCAGAAACCTTTTTCTTTATAAATTCACTGCTTTAAGTATTTTGTTATAGCAACAGAAAGTGTACTGAGACCCACAATTGAATGAAGCCAAGCTCCTTGTGCTTCCCTGAATGCACAATTACAGAGGTTGACAACCAAGGATCCTTCAGCAGATCTAGGCAGCACTGCACTGGGCCCCAGTCCTGAAATCACACTGGCCTGCAGTTCCCTCCCATTTGAATAGTTTCATTGGGAAAATTGTTGTACTCTTTAAGTAGAAGAAACCAGCAGCATCGTTGTGCCTTCTCTGCTTTCTCTTTGAAGCAACAGGAAGCCTCTGCTCTCCCATTTACTGGGTCCCCCAAGCCACAGCACTGCCCCTATCAGCCAGCACCTCTGCTCCTGATGTGAAGCTTCAGTGCACTGTCTCCAGCCCCACAAGTCACCGTGATCCTTAGATATACCCCCATCTATACCCAAAAAACATTTTGCATTATCTTTTTTCCCATCAAAAAAGCTATAGTGCTCATATTTTAGGACATTTAGAAAACAAACAGAAAAATAGAAGAACAATCACTTGCCACTCCACCACACAGAAGTAACCACTATCAATATTTTGGAACTTTCCTTCTGTTCTTTTTTCTCATTATAACCTTACGTAGTTAAAATTACAAGGCATATATATTTTGCATCTTTCCTTTTCACAGCACTTAAAGAGCATCAGCATTTCTACATGCTAAAAGCTCCTAATTATTCCTGAACACATACAATAATGGCTTTCTCATTTCTTTGCCCAAAATATGCTTCCAGTCTGCCTGGAATAATCCATGAAAATTAAACATTAACAGTACCTGATCAACCTGGATTTCCTGAGATTCTCCAATGGATAATTTTATGTGTTAATTTGACTGGGCTAAGCAATGCCCAGGTAGCGGGGGGGGGGGGTTCAAGAAGTGATGAGCAGTTGAATTAGTAGCTTAGTAAAGATCTGTCCTCACCAATGTGGGTGCGCATCAACCAATCCACTGAGGATCCAGAGAGAACAAAATGGTGATGAAATAATAACTATTCTCTCTCTCTCTCTCTCTCTCTCTCTCTCTCTCTCTCTCTCTCTCTCTCTCTCCTCAGTGCTTGACTTCTGTCTTCTCCTGCCCTCAGAGACTGGAGGAGACACTGAAGTCCTGATTTCACTCTGGAATAACACCAGTTTCTCTCCCTTCAAATTTTTACGCCTTCAGCATCAGACTAAGAGTTATGTCTTTAACTCTCCTTGGTTTCAGAATTTTGAACTTGGACAGAATTACTGACTCTGACTCTTTTGGCTTATTGTGGGCCTTTTAACCTCCACAATAACATGGGTCACTTCCCACAATGAATCCCCTTTCACATATCTATATCCATACATTTATCTCCTTTTGGTTTTCTTTCTTTAGAAAATTTGGGCTAATATACTTTCTTCTGTTTGTGAAAAAGTATTAATTTTCCTGATGCAATGAAAAGATCCCAAGGATAAGACTCAAGAAGTCATGACTAAATCCTATCTTTACTAATACCTGAGAGGCAGAAGAGAGAAAGAATGGGTGATTACAGTAATTATGATGGTGTGATAATCTAGCATAGGAAATGATTACCACATGTCCAACAGTATTCTAAGTACTTTACATCCTTGATTTACTCTTTACAACAACCTGTTAACACCTTGCAGTCAAAACTACCAGAAACACGCTTGCAGTTGAGCAAGACTGGATTTACTGACTCACTGCAAGAAGGGAGAACATGCATCATGAGAATTTGCAGGGCATCTCAGTAAGTGGGATGAATTTGTAACAGAGCTAGACATGGTAGTACAGACCTGCAATCCCAGCACTCTGGGAGGCTGAGCAAAATCTTGTCTCAAAATGAAAAATTATCAAGGGCTGAGGTTGTAGCTCAATACAAAGACTCCGGGTTTAATCCCCAGTATAGAATAAGAAGGAGGAGGAAAAGATGAAGAAGAAGGGGGAGAAGGAAAAGGAAGGGGAAGAGAAACTGGAGGAGAGGGACAGAAGGCAAAAAGTAAGAGATGAAAGGAAAGAAGAGAGAGAGGGAGAGAAAGAAAGAAAGAGGGAAGGAAGGAAGGAAAGAAGGAAGGAAGGAAGGAAGGAAGGAAGGAAGGAAGGAAGGAAGGAAGAAAAGAAAGGAAGAGAGAATGAAAAAGTTGAGTTGTGTTCAAGATGGGGAGCAGAATCCAAGAAAAGGACCCTCGGCTCTGAGTTAGATGCTTTCAGGAAGTAACTCTATAATTAATTGACTTGATCATTCTTATCTAGAAAGTAGAAAGAACAGATGGAGATGAACACTGTAATTGGTAAGCAGCAGTCACTTACATTACCGTACCCTGTCACTGTTGTGCTTTACCTCATGTTCTACTTTCGTCTGCATTTGGACATGATTATGAAGTGATCTTGTACCTGTCTTGCTCAATCATGGTTGCAGAATGGCCTTGTGTGGTGGTGATGCTTTCTGACACTTTTTGTGATCAGCAGGAGGACATGAAGTCTCAGCTGTGAATGCCAGCCCAGCTCCAGCCTCACAGAGGAGGCTTTTTTCTCACTAATTTTATTAAATAGATGTGGTAATGACATGTGTAATAACATAAAGAAGCCAAAGCTTAGATGGGATAAGAAATTTGTCCAAGTTCACACAGCTGCAAAGTGACAGGAATCAACTATAAGTCTGCCTCAAAAGGTACATGCTGTTAATGATCACACTGAGCCTCCTTTTCATGCACTGGTCTTCATCTTGTTTTATTTTACTTGGGGCTGGGATTGGGTAGATATCTATGCAACATGGTACAAAATTCAAAAGGAAAATGGGTACCATGTGAAATCAGGTCTGTCCCATTCCCAGCCCTGTTTCCTACTCACCCTCTTCCCACCCAGGAGGACAGACAGCCTGTGGATGAAGGAGATCCATTTAAAGCATCACTTAAGGAGACTAGCCACTGACTTGTGATTCAACAAATTGCTTACTTTTGTCCTGCTCTTCCAAAAATTCACAAAGTCTCAGTAACTCAACAGATATTAATTAAGCACATACTGGTTTTCTGACACTGTGCTCAGCACTAGAGCAATAAACAATGGAATCAATGAGCTCTTTGATCTTGAGGGGTGCACAGTCTGATGGAGAACACCACACAGATGTGCAGTGCACTGGACGGAGTGGGCTGCCCTGCCACGAATGGCAGAGAAAGACTGATGGAGAAGGAGATATTCTGCCTGGATTCTGAAGGATGCTGGGGATTTACTTGGTGCACAGAAATGAGAGGAAAACTCCAGAGAGGAAGAGCAGTCACTATGAGCAATGGCATGCAGGTAGGAAAAAGAGGACACACACAGGACTCTACTCCTGGCTCAAAATGGACAGAGCACAGAGTGCTTGGGGTAAAAGAAAGGAGTGACTGGAAAAGTAGCTAAGGGTGCTATCACAATGATCCATGTACAGGAAATGAAAGAGAATAAAATCTCCACCAGCAAATGCTACATGAAATTCTCTGCTACCTAGGTCCTATCAAAGTTGCATCCAGGATAGACTGTGTTTGAGAAAGAAGGTCTAAGGGTCATGGAATCCTCCCCCGCCTCAAAGCATCACAGGATTGGCCTCTGTCACAAGTTAGACTGAAAGAGATCTCATATATCTTGTCCACATCAGTATGCAGAATCCTCTCTACCTAGCTATGCTTGCTGTAGGGCGTTTGGCATTCAGACCCCAGAGATTCTTCTTTGTCCGGGGAACTGCTCAGGCACTGGCTTCATTTCTACAATAGTTCCCAACCAAGGGTAAATATCATTCCTTTAATACAAACTTGGAGGTTAAAAAGGTTCATTAATCTTGAGTCTTTATGTAAACTACCATGTCTACATAAATTTCTTTCTAGATTATGTTATTGAATATACTGTTATTCATACAGCCTATTATCCTAAAGACTTCTCCTTCTCAGATTCTCTAACAAAAACTCTAAACCATCAAGATTTTTGTTCTAATTTCAAGGACATTTCCAGTCAAATATGACATCATAAGAGTACAGGATTTGGAATCAGAAACCGGCCCTTCCACTTACAGGACCTTAGCTAAAGGATTGATATCTCTATGGCTCAGTTTACTTATCCATAAAATGGATATAATAATAAACTGCTTAGTTTATCATTAGAATCACATGTAAATGTATTTTTATTAGTACATTTTTGCAAGTACATAATGAACACATTCAGTGTGGAAGATTTGTACATGTACATAATACATTTCAATTCTCTCCAAACCTTCTCCCTCTCTCCAATTACAAAAGCTCTATTTCCATATTTTTCTTTAATTCTTTTTTTTTTTAGATCCCTTTCCCCTCCCTTCACTTCCCCTCCCATCTCTTTTTCTCTTGCAATTTGAACAAGTTCCTCATGCTTTAGAATAATGTAGAACCTGACACATAAGATCAATATATTTCATTGGTATAAAATAATGAGCTTGGCCTATGGATTTAATATAGCTACTCATTTGAAAAATAAAAACTATATATATCCTTTCAAGAACTAGATGAGTATCAAGCCAAGCCCCAGCACAAAGTAAGTGGTTGTAAATGTTCATCATTACCCAATAAATAATTTTCCTGTCAAAAGTAGGCTTTTTACTGTGGAATCTCTATCAAGTTCTCCAGAAGAATATGAACATTTTCATACAGTTTTCAATTCATTACTGGATGCTGCAGCAGACATGAATGAACTGGCTCTCATACTTGCCATGTGAGGTCCAGGAAAGACAGAAATGGGGACTCCTCAGGCCAGCAGAAGAGTGCATCAAAGACTCCTCTCAGAGCCACCATCTGAAATAGAGTCCAAACTAGATGAACTGATCACCTAATAGTATTCTCCATATGTGTGAGCAGAGCGGCCATAAGCTGGGCCATAAAGTGGGGTCTGAGCCTACAAAAAATCTCATCAACACAGGTGTCTGGTTGATGTCTGACACTTCAATAATCTACTCCTAGAACAAATAACTGATAACAATCCATTCAGGTTTTTTCCATAACTAGCTGCACATCATAGTCATAGTCATGATCTACAAGACCTGAGGTGAACCTGGGTCTTCCAAAGGCAACCTCCTCCAATGAGGGGCTCAGAAAGGAGAAAAGATTTATTGAACCCCATGACCATAGACTGACCAAGATGGGCCTTAGAATCAGGTCCTAGTTCTTACTGCCTTTTCTACCACCACATGGAAAAAAGACCACAGACCCATGAGTATAGGCTGGAGATGGGCAATGCAAGCTGTATATGTCAGAGAATCCTTACTGCAGTGCTCAGGGTGAGGTAGGGACTCAGACTAAGGGAGGTACTCAGCAATACAGGAGAGAATGGTGCCATACAGGACAATGAGACACCAGGAGAAGTGACTTGCTGCTGTGGGCCCCAGGCAGGCAGCTAGACTGAGGGAGACCAACAGGTGGAAGGGGAATGTGCCAAGGAAAGTCAGGCAGCTTTTCTAATTATATATAAGACAGTGATCAGGCCTAGAGGAACAGGCCTTCCCTACTCTGTGCCTGAAACAGCTTCCTCTTCGTCAAAGTCTTATGCAAAGACCACCAGGATCCACTGAAGGCCAGCCACACCTTTGAAGACTCGTGGCATGGGGCACTTTGTTTTGCTTGGTTGTTCTGTTTTGCAGTATGAGGATTAAATCCAGGGCCTTGCACTTGATAAGCAATGTGCTATATCCCCAGCCCCATATGCAGTTTGAAGAAAAGGTGCCATAAAACAACATAACCCAAAATAGAGCTGTTGGATTTCAAAAGTTATATCTCAGCTGCCTGTTAGCATCTTACAAGGGTCATAAAATCACAGTCTGCAGGTAAAATCTAGCCTACCACCTGTTTTTGTAAATAAAGTTTCATTGGCACACAGCCATATCTATTTACATATGTGTAGTTCAATCCTATTTTAGTGCCAAAATAGCAGCCTTGGGCAGTTCCAACAGAGACCCAAGGCCATGTGTCCTAAGAGAAATTTACCAACCTCTAGAATAGTACCCTGTATGATCTTAGAAAAGGGATTTTTCTTATAAGAAAAATACATTGCGATAATCAAAATCCCTCTTTTCCTGTGAAGTCCAATCGAAGCTTCATTTCAAGTGCCCCAAATTTACACAGCTTTGCCTTGATGCAGCACTTAGTTACACAGCTGGAGGTGTTGAGGTGCCAACTGCATCCCACCCTCTTTCCTAGTATTTCATTGCCTTTTCCAAGGTGCCCGGCCCCAGTGCCACCATTACCACTGTCCTATGGCCTTGCCTGTTTCTCATCACCTTCCCCAGCCTCAGCCCATCCCACACACACACCTATGGCAGACAGAATCAATTGTTCCTTTAGATACACATTCGAAACACATGACGTAGCACTCCATTACAGCACCTGTCTCACTGTACTGTTCATGTATTTAATGTGCGTCCTCCGTCTATAGTCTTTGAGAAAGAGACTGTGTTTTACCCCCTTCATGCCTTGCAGAGTCCCTGGCTTGTAGAAAATTATTCTGATGCTAATTTAATGGGAAAAGAATTATCCCACCAGATTCTTTCATTTTACAAAGAAGAAAACCAAAGCTCAAAGCTAAGTTCAACACTTTCTAGCACATCACATGGAGACGCAGAGATTTAGGTGTATGGAAAACAGCACTTGTGAAGAGGTCATTATTTTAGCGATGGCAGCTTCTAAAATGACACATTCATCCCCAGGCCCAGAAACCAAACGGCAGCCCCGGTCTCCTGATAGCAGTGACAGGAAACAGCGCGCTGCAGCCACCAGAGTGCCTGGCTCACAGGATGGGCCAGTGAGCTGCAAAATTGAACTTCTCTTTTTAGAAGCCATTTGTGTGTTAAGGAAGAGAATAAATAAGCTAACATCATGGCTACTTAAAAAATGCACCCAGGCAGAGAAGTTATTTGACTCTCTCAGGCCAATGGGGGAAAATGAGCTTTGTAATTGAAATTGTAATGGGATGAACTGCACAGGGCAGGGTGAGGGCAGGACATTTTTGGAGGAGGTGTCATTAATGAGTAGGCAGCTCAAAGTTTCCATGAAAATAAGAGAGAGCCTTCTAGAGACAGTGTGGGGTCCACAGCATAGAAGTGGTCTAGACTCTAGATTGCAGTGGAGCTAATGAGCCATTTTGAGGTTGTTTTGTAGTTAATTACAAGGTGTGCCCATCCTTGGACTAATCTTCCTCTGCCTGTGTTCTCCAACCAGAGCCAGACCCCACCTAGCTTGTCCCTGATAAATGCCCCTCATGAAGGGGATACAATGCCTGATTGTTCCCCCATAAAAGGCTATGAGATAACGTTTATTCTCTGGTTATGCATTTATTGAGAGCATTCTCCAGGTCCAGCACTGAGCTGGAGATGTCACCAGTGAATGAGAAGGTCTCTGCCATCTGAGTCTCCACAGCAGACACTCTCAGAAGGTTCTGCCTGTTCTAATAGAAGAGTCTCAAGATCAACAGGAAGCAGAAGATGGTTTCCAAGAGGGACCACCACATAAAGTGGAAAGGAAACTTACCTCACAAGCCTAAGGGCCTACTCATCAGCCATGAGACCACAGACAAATTATTGACATGGCCATATCCTCCTAGATAAATGGAGATTAGATTAGCAACTTCAGGACAGGAAGAGAGAACACAAAAGCCACTGTGGACCAGGACCCAACGTATGCCTGGCATGTTCTAGCTGTGAGGCCATCAGGGAAGGTCACCACCATGGTGATCTGAGAGCACAAGGATTCGAGAGAGGCACTTGAACACCACACATCCCTGACATGTCAGACTAGGCACTGAGGATAGGGCCAGTGGCACCATCAGCCATTATATGGGGCACTCACAAGGCCAGCACACAGCTGTTCCTCACTCTCTGCTGTTTATTTCAAATGAACTTGAGCTTTGAGGAGAATAGAAATTCTTCACTTTCCCCTCTTTTGAAAAGCAATGGGACCCATTTCTCATGCCTTTCTCCAGCTTCCCATCTTCCCTGACAGCATAGCCCACTCTCAGCAGGGATAGGATTCATTCAAGTTGTTCTTTCATGAGTAAAATGAATTCTTGTTGGAAAGCATGGGCTTAGTCCCTCCTTGGCTTGAAGTCTCAGCTGTGACATTTGCTTGACCCATCTGCATGACCTTTCAAGGCCTCAGTCTTCTTACCACAAAATGGGAACAATAATAGGTAGTGACGTGTGTTCACCAGCTTACTGCAAGGCTTAAATGTCCTGATGCATCTAGAACACTGAGCCTTATGTCTGGCACATAGCATCAATCAATGCTGGCCCTCGAGGCTGCTGATTCTTCTAAGACTGTGCTTATGTGCCTGTTGTAAGCATTCTCTTTCTCATTGTGAAGTGAACAGTTCCACCTGCACAAGGTTGCCCTGGACTTCGGCATTGTGTAAGGGGCCTTACATGGCACTTGGCACCCAGTAGGTGTTGCATAAATGCTGGATGCTCTCCTACACATACTTTGTGAGTTGCACTGACATGCAGTGGGAAATATCAGGATCAGTATGGGTCTGTGGATGAGGACATCAGCACAAGGCTGCTCAGTGTCTGAGGGGAGTTGCTGGGAGCTGCAAGAGTGCAATTTAATACTACAGGAATCCCTACTGTGACTTCCTTCCAGTCCCTTCCCTGTTGTCCATCCCAGGCCTTACGAGGAACAGATCAGCCCATCCACTTCAGTACTCTGCCCCTGGCCACTGCTGACACCCCTGCCCACTCATCCTGTACTGTGCAAATGAGGGTGGAGCAGCACTATCATCTTCATAAATAAGATGGGTGTTTTCTGTCCACTTGCTCTTTAAGGAATAAACCATAATTGGCCAGGCCTTATGTGAAAATGTGACACCCCTCACCTTTGCTCACATCTGCTTGGGCTTCACTTGCCATACTTCCCTTCTCCTAAATAATTAATATGCTGAGAGGACTGCCATTCCATCAGTGAGTGCATGCAGATCCCAGGGAGCAGCTGTGTGGCCCAAACTGGTGTGGCAGCAGGAAGATCCCAGTTGGGGGTCTGCTCCGAACGCAGAGGCTCCTGTGGAGCTGCACAGGCCAGGGCTCACCCAGAGAGGAGCTGCATAGGTGTGCAGGCTTCTGCCAGAGGCCCACCATACCATCAGCCACAGCCAGGAACCGCCCTGGAGAAAAGCTGTACAGGCACACAAGCAATACCCAGAAGTTTGCCCAATACCATTGATAAGTGCATGGTGACTATAGCCAAAGCCTGTGCAGATAACAGTAACTGAACTGGTGTGCACAGCCTCCAACCAAAGGCCCTCTCAGACAACAGCTACATAGAGGCCCCACCGAGAGGCATACCTAGATACCAACCCCAGTGTGCAGAGGCCCCAGCCAAAAGCCCACCCAGACAATAGGTCAACTCAGGGATCCAGAAGGCCACCATTCTGAACCCAGGAATTGGTGTACTGGTGAACAGCAGAGTAAAGGCTGCTTGGTGGCTCACTGACAATTCAAGACTACTGGGTGAGCAAAAAGTTGCCTCAACAAAGACACAGCAGGCTGCAACAGTTGAAATGAGAAGAAGTGTAAATAAGTCTCAAAACCAGACTTCCAGATCACCTAAGGGAACCCCAAAGGGCAATGAGATGAAACAATCTGACACTCAACCACCTGGACTCCCTGAACTGGCAACTAAAGAGGATCTGGAAAAAATGAAATCAGAAATAATTTCTCAGATACCAGCAGAGATTGTGCCCATAGTAAAAGACATGATTAATAAATCTACAGCAGACACAGATTAAAAAAAAATAGAGGAGCTGAGGAACATGATGGAATCCCAACATAGGAAACAAATGGAATCCATAAAACAGATGCAAATAGATTTCCAGGTGATTAAAAACTCCATTGAAAGTTTACACAGCAGAATGAGCCAATGCAATGACAGAATTCCATATATAAAAGATATGATTCCAATTAGTGACCAGGAAAAGAAAAATTTCTTTAAAATAGTAAGGGACCGCTAGAAATCAATCCAGCAGCTGCTAGATAATGCAAAGAAGAATAACATCAAACTGATAGGAGTCAATGAAGAAACAGAATAGAGTGCAGGCAACATAAAAAAAAGTTCACAGGCATAATGGCAGAAAACTTCCCATTTAGGGAAAAGAACTTGACATAGAGATAAGTGAGGCATATAGAAATCCAACTAGCCTTGATAAAAAAAATCTACACATAGGCTTATAATAGTTAAGATTCTAGAAACCCAAAAGAAGAGCAAAATTCTACAAGCAGTTAGAGAAAAGAAACAAATCACAAACAAAGGAAAATCCATCAGAATCACAGCAGATTTCTCAACACAAACCCATAAGGAAAAAAAAGAGCATGGAGTGACATATTTCAAGCTCTAAAGGAAAACCACCAACCCAGACTGATGTACCCTGCAAAACTATCTTTCAAAATTGATGGAGAAATAAGATACTTTCATGACAAAGAGCACCTAAGGAACTTCATGAATACCAAACAAGCACTCCAAAAAATTTTAAACAATATCCTAGGAAAAGACAGCCAGGATCACAACCCCAGGAAGCCCAGCAGAATGAATCCACCAAGCACAAAAAAAAAAAAAAATTAAATGCAAAGAGGAAGAATCCAACAAAAAGAAAAAGTCATGAGAAGGATAAATCAATACATATCAGTTATAACCATCAAAGTTAATGATCTCAACTCGCCAATCAAAAGAAACAGAATGGAAGAATGGGTCAAGAAGCAAGATCCAACAATATGCTGCATACAAGAAAAACACTTAATTCAAAAACAAACTCATAAACTGAAAGTAAAAGGGCGGAAAACAATACTCCATGCAACAGGAACCCAAAAAAAAGCAGAAGCTATCCTCTTTGCAGACCAAGTGGATTTCAAACCAACACTGATTGAGACAGACAAAGAAGGACACTAAATCCTTGTAAAGGGAACAATCCAAGTGGAAGAGATGACAATCATTAATGTATATGCAGCAAATACTAGTGCACCCAACCATATAAAACAAGTACTAATGGACATGAAAAATCAAATAAGCACTAATACAATAGTGGTGAGGGACCTCAATACCCCACTGTCACAAACAGATCAACTAGACAAAAAATAATGAAATAGTAGAACTCAATCAAACTCTTGAACAAATGAATTTAACAGATGTTTACAGAGTGTTCCACCCCACAAAATCAGAATACACATCCTTTTCAGCTGCACATGAGTCATTCTCTAAAATAGACCACATACTCACTCATAGAACATATTTAGGTAAGTGCAAAGGAATTGAAGTTATCTCCTGTATATTATCAGACCATAATGTGATGAAATTGGAGATAAACAGCAAAAGAAACTGAAAGAATTTCATAAACACATGGAAATTGAACAACGCACTTCTGAATAACCAATGAACCACAGAGGAAATTAAAGAAGAAGTCAGACAGTTCCTTCACTTAAATAACAATGCCAATACAACCTATTGGAATCTATGGGGCACAATGAAAGCAGTCTTATGAGGGAAATTCATACCAGTGAAAATTCACATTAGGAAAACAGAGTGAGCTCAATTACACAACCTGATGCTGAACCTCAAGCGTCTGGAAAAAGAATAGCAGGACAAACCCAAAGCCCACAGAAGGGAGGAAATTATAAAGATCAGGGAAGAAATCAATGCAATGGAGACTAAGAGAACCACACAAAAAAACAATGAAGCCAAGAGTTGGTTCTTCAAAAGAATAAACAAAATTGATAAACCCTTAGGGCCAGGGATTTAGCTCAGTGGTTTGGCTCCTGCCTCACAAGTGCAAGGTCCCGAGTTCAATCCCCAGTACCAAAGGAAAAAAAAAAAAAAAAGGAAAGAAAAGGCTAAAATGCATGCAATAAGGAATGAAAAGGGTGAACATTCAATGGACTCACCAGAAATCAAGAGGATCATCAATACCTACTCTGAGAACCTATACACCAAGAAGACGGAAAACACAGAAGAAATGGACAGATTCCTAGATGTGTATGAATTACCAAGTTGAATGAAGATGAGCTCAAAATTCTAAAAGACCCAACATCAATCAATGAAATTGAAAACGTAATTAAAAACTTACCAACTAAGAAAAGGCCAGGTCCTGATGGCTTCACCACTGAATTCTACAAGGCATTTAGAGAGGAACTACTGTCACTACTGTTTAAACTCTTCAATGAAATTGAAAGGGAAGCAACACTCCTGAATTCATTCCTGAAAGCAAGCGTCACCTTGATCCCCAAATCAGAGAAAGACCCAACTGAAAAAGGGAACTATAGGCTATAGGCCAATGTCACTAATGAACATAGATGCAAAAATCCTTACTACGATACTGGGAAATAGAATGCAGAAGATCATCAAGAAGATCATACACCCTGACCAAGTGGGATTCATCCCAGGGATTCAGGGATGGCTCAACATGCACAAATCAATAAATGTAATACACTATATCAATAGTGCCAAGGACAAAAACCATATGATCATCTCAATAGATGCAGAGAAAACATTTGACAAAATCCAACCTACATTTATGATAAAAACCCTACAAATAATTGCACTAGATGGTATCTACCTCGATTTGATAAAAGCCATCTAGTGTGAGAAACTGAGAATGTAAATAAGGATTAAAAGGATTAATAACTAATAATTGATACCTTGAAATAGGAAAAGGTCCAAAGGGGTAGGGGTGGTGCAAGGAGATGGGGAAAAGAAGGAATGGAAAGGAAAAATTATGAGAAAAGAAAAAAAAATGGAAACGAAGTCTATGTAAATAGGGAAGGGTGTAGGGGTGAAGGGTGCACAAGTAATGGGGAAAAAATAAGAACCAAGATACATCATGTACAGGTACAAGCACCCAATGATAAATGTAAATGTATTGTACACCTAAAATGTACCAATAAAAGAATTTAAGAAAAAAAAAACAAGATCTAATATCATACTAAATGGTCAAAAACTGAAATCCTTCACACTCAAATCAGGAACAAGACAAGGATGTCCACTATCACCACTCTTGTTCAATATAGTTTTGGGAACATTAGCCACGGCAATTAGACAAGGGAAAGAAATAAAAGGAATAAAGATAGGAAATGAAGAAGTCAAATTGTCATTATTTGCAGATGACATGATACTCTATATAGAAGACCCCAAGAACTCCACCAAAAGTCTTCTAGACTTAATAACCAAATTCAGTCAAGTAGCTGGATACTAGGTCAACAGACAAAACTCAATAGCTTTCCTTTATACAAACAACAGACTCACTGAGAGAGAAATAGGGCAAACCATTCCTTCCACAATAGCACCCAAAAAACTGAAATACCTAGGAACCAACCTAACAAAAGAAATCAAAGACCTCTTCTCTGAAAATTATAGCACTCTGAAAAGAGAGATTGAAGATTATATCAGAAAATGGAAAGACATCCATTGCTCCTGGGTAGGAAGAATCAACATACTGAAAATGGCCATAGTTCCAAAATTGCTATATAGACTAAATGCAATTTAATTGAAATCCCAGCAGTATACTTCACAGACCTTGAGAAAACAATCCAAAAATTCATTTGGAAAAAGAAGAGACCCAGAATAGCAAAAGCAATTCTAGGTAACAGAGACATGGCAGGGGGTATCACAACCCCCAACTTGAAACTATACTACAAAGTTACTGTGATAAAAACAGCATGGTACTGGCAAAGAAACAGACCTGAGGACCAGTGGAACAGATTAGAAGATGCAGAAACAATGCCAGACACACTCAGCCACCTCATCTTTGACAAAGGAGCCAACCACCCTCACTGGAGGAAACAGCCTCTTTAATAAATGGTGCTGGAAGAATTGGGTTTCATCTTGCCAAAGATTAAAACTAGACCTATATCTCTCACTATGCACTAAACTAAGATTGACATGGATTAAAGATGTAAATTTTAAAACAGAAGCATTGAACTGGCTCTAAGAGAGGTTAGGTAGAACTCTTGAAGACATTGGTGTAGAAAAAAATGTTATGAACAAAACCTCAATTGCCCATGAAGTAGTACAAACAATCAACAAGTGGGATCTCTTCTTACTAAAAAGCTTCTGCACAACAAGAGGAACCACCAACAGTGTGAAGAGCCAATCTGCAATGTGGGAAAAAATTTTCACCAGCGCCCTCTCAGACAAGGGTTTACTATCTAGAATCTATAAAGAACTTTAAAAAATCAGACCTCCCTAATTTAAAGACCCAGTCCAAAAACAGGCATCTGAAATGAATAGACATTTCTCAGACAAAGAAGTAGAAATAGCAAATAAACATATGAAAAAATGTTCAACATCGCTGGTCATCTGAGAGATGCAAATGAAGACAAGACTGAATTCCACCTCACCCCAGAAAGAATGGCTGCTATCATGAAATCAACCAATAACAAATGCTGGCAGGCTGTGGGGAAAGAGGAACCCTGCTCCACTGCTGGTGGGAGTGTCAACTGGTGCAACCACTATGGAAATCAGTATGGAGATACCTCAAAGAACTAGGACTGGAAGTCCCATATGACCCAGCTATTCTGCTGAGTATCTTCCCCAAAGAATTAAAAGAATCATACCACAGTGATATATGTGCACCCATGTTCATAGCAGCACAATTCGTTATAGCTAAAACTTGGAAACAACCCAATTGCCCATCAACTGGAGACTGGATGAAGAAAATGTGCTTTTTTTTAAATGGAGTATTAACCATAAAGTACAAGAAACTAGAGACATTTTTATCTAAATGGATGCATATAGAGGTGATACTCTTAAGTGAAATAAATAGGACACATATCTGTAAATACCAAATAGTTTTTCTAGTGTGAGAAACTGAAAGTGTAAATAAGTACTAAAAGGTATAATAGATAATGTGAAATGGGAAGAAAAGGTGCAAAGGGGAAGGGGCAGTGGGAGAAGTAGGGGAAAAGAAAGAAGAGAATGGAATCAATATGGGAAAAAGAAAAAATGGAAACAAAGTCTTTGTAGATAGGGAAGGGTGAAGGGGTTGAAGTGAGGACAAGGGAATGGGGAAAAAAATGAGAACCAAGATGGATTATGTAAAGGTACAAATTTCCAATGATGAATATTATATTGTATACCTTAAATGTACCAATAAAATTAATTTTTAAAAAAGAAAAGGCTAGGGCATTTTGCACAGGTGTAATACAGTAGTAATACAGCTAAAATGCATACAGCAGAAGGTGGAGAAAGGAGTGTCTGTAGAGGGTGATTTGCAAAGCCCCTTTTCTTTTTTCCCTCATTCTAGGGAGGCCCTCCAACAGACACTAGGCTAGGTAAGAGAGAAGTCATTTTCCACCTCAGTGAAAACTGAAGAGGGACCTGTTTGACCCAGTCTGTGCAACTTCCTGTTTCCATGTTGGCTTAGTCTGTTTGTGCTGCTATAACAAAATATGTGACACTGAAAAATTTATAGATAAATTTGCTTCTCACAGTTCTAGAGGCTGGGAAGTCCAAAATCAAGTTTCCATCACCTGATGAGGGCTTTCTTGCTACATCATCCCATGGAAAAAAGGCAAGAGGGCACACATAAGACAGAGAAAATGGTAGCTCTTATTTCCAGCTTTACGGAGGTATGATTGACAAAATTTGTCTACAGTTAAGGTAATGTAATATGATGCTTTGATACATGAATCTATTGTAAACTGATTATCACAATTAAGCTAATGAACAAGACCCATGGCTTTTCATATGTATGAATACTTCAGATTTACTGTTAGCAAATTTCAAGAAAAAAATATTTTGTCATCTGTAAAAAACAAATAATGAATATGCTGAAACCAAAATATTATATCACTTCAGTGCTCGTTATGTACCACAAGCTGAATCCATTATTATTTAGCCTTGCAAGAAACCAATAGGTAACTCTTACAGCACCTCTTTGGAGAGAGAGAAACTAAGACACAGAAAGGTTAAGAAATTTCCCCAAGTTCAAAGAGCCACCGAGGAAGTAGAGGAACCAAAAGTTGAACCTTGACAGTCTGACTCCAGAAGTCTCTGACCCACCAGGTTCTCTGCCTCTTTAATGAAGAAACAACCAAAGCTCTGCCCTCATGGTTCCAGGTACCAAGCCACACAATTTTGAGCAGTAGAGCTGGAATTCAGGCACAGGGCTGCCCCGTGCCAATCCCAGGCTCTCCATGTCAGTTCTGATGTTTCCTTGAAAATCTGTACCTGCAACTCCAGGGGGACCCAACGTCCCTCCTCAGGACACTGGACAGGTTCCCCTACTCCTTCTGATACCCAGGCCACAAGGATGGCAGCTCCCAGGGGAGGAGTTACTTTGGGCTCCCACCCAGTAAGAAAGGAATGTCTGGGGTTTTACAGCCTTACCTGCCACACCTCGCTCAGTAGGCCTGGTAACAATGTGGAAATTCCCATAATTGCTACAAATGTCTATTCAAGCAAAGATTCAGGAGCTGGAAAAATAACCACAGCATGGGTCCATGAGCTTAATCAATAGAACGCAATTTGGGGGAACCCTGGGAATTAGTATCCACAACAGCCAGCTGTGAGTAACCCCCAGTGTCTATTCTGCTGCCTGTCCAGTCATTCTAGTCATCCTAGCAATCAGATAAAGGACACTTTGAGAATGGCTTAAAGGAGAGTTTAAGCTGTACTTGAGTCAGGGCTGGTATGTCTTTCCTCAAAAAAGAGCTAAACTCTCCTTTATCAAAGGGCTGTGAGTGTGAAGGAGTTAGGTCTGAAAACTGATTAAAAAGCAGAGACAAGTTGAGTTTCAGGCTGACCAACGGATCCAGAATTTTTCAGGTCAAGTAACACTCCTACAGGCTGCCCTCCTACTGCCTTCCTAGGGACCATATCACTGCTAAAGATAACTACAGGCCAGAATACTCTAGTCACCGGCAGATCCCTGCTGCCCAGCACAATAGATGCACTTACTTGGTGTCTGGCAGGTACATGTTGTCATGTGACTCCTCCTATTCTAGGATCCCATCTTCTCCATTGAAATCATTGCATCCATCCAAGTAATGTAGTATCCACCATTGTGCCCAGTTCCAGAGTCAACCACCTCAGAGCTTTCCAAGGTTATTAATGTATTTTCAGATGCCTTCATGAAAGGATTATTCCCTGAGCCACCACAAGAGATATAGGGGAAGAAGAAGGAGAGACTGCAAAAACACATGATAAATTCACTTCAACATCCCTAACTTTCTAAGCTTTAAGATTCCTTCCCCATATCCTATCGGAGTAGTTGTGTCATCCCAACCTCATTTAAATAGGCAATGCTGTGTGCAGTTTTTAGTTTTATTCAACCTTTCAATCAAGCTAAGAGATTCACTTCCAGTTGCATTTCATATATCAAATTTTAAATCTCTAATAAGTGCACTGTATTTGTAAATTCCTTCCAACCTATTGTTAAATTCCATCCACTTAAAATTGTTAGAATCCATTTCTACATGTAAGTGTCTGCTGACATAAGCTAGCCATATTTTGTAATTACTTTAGAATGTAAGCTGTCTTCCCTGGGTCAGATTTTATGGTTATGTTTTTTGCGGGGTGGCTTTTTTTTTTTTTTTGTACTGCGAATCGAGCCCAGGTACTTCACACTTATCTCCATTCCTTGAGCTTTTTCATTTTTTATTTTGAAATAGGTCTTGCTAAGAAGCCAAGTTGCCCAGGTGGCCTCCAGCTTGCCATCATATTGCTTCAGCCTCCCAAAGTACCAGAATTACAGCATATTCTATAGCATTGTCCAGCAGCTATTGCCTCCTTGCTAAACTCTGACCCTGGTTATAGGTATAGATGTATGTATTAGTTTTCTGTTGCTCCCTTAGCAAAGTAGCACAAACTCAATGGTTTAAATCAACACAAAATTATGATTTCACAGTTCAATAAGTCGATAATCTAACACAGGTCTCCCTGAGCTAAAATCAAAATATCAGCATGCCTGCATTCCTTTTGAGGACTCTGAGAGGGGATCTGTTTTCTTGCCATTTGCATCTTTTTTCTTGGCCCAGGGCCCTTGCTGGCCCTTGCTCCATGCTCAAAGCTAAGAGCATTGCCTCTCTCTGACCATTCTATCACTCCTACAGCTAGGGAAACAAAGGAGGAGGTGAAAGTTATCAGAACATAGACTCGTGGCACAAAGGTTCCCAGGAAGCTGAGATCCATTGCTCTGGAGAGGGAGATAGGGGGCTGTGCCTGGTGCCTGAAAGGAATTCCATTTCGGCTGCACTAGGCTGGTTCTGGAAGTGTGGGAAGAAAGGTGGAGGCTGCAGCTAGGCCAGTGAGTGACAGGTGCAGCAGGATTTCTAGTAGGCTTGGGATGCTCATAGGAGCAGAAAGCGAAGGGGAAGGAGCAAGAGCCTTCCTCCCCAACCCTCTCATCTCTTTGAAGTACCTGTTAGTGGTAGATCCTAACAGGAATGCTGGAAGTGCTGAAATATGGTCTGCTGAAACCCAGCCATGGGGTCAGAGAGCCAAGAGTTGACTTGACTTGGAGCCCAAAAACAAGAGCTTAGTAGTCAGTACACGCACTATCTGACAGGTCTTCTGCCAAGAGCCGTCATATTTTATCCCAGTTACACAAATCTTTACAAACCAAAAAGGTAGGTCTTCTTATCTTGATTTTAGGATGAAACGGAGGTTCATAAAAGTTAAGGAAATTTCCAGGTAGCCCCCAGGTGAGAAGTAGCAGGACTGAGTGAAAGTCTTTTTCTACCAAGTTACTCAAATGCCCAACTCTGGCTGTGTTGTTAAATCACCTCAGAGAACACTAGCCAGAAAAGGCACATTGGAGCAGGACAGGGAGATAAGTCTCCCCAGCAGAACTGGATGGCTGCTGGTCTCCAAATGCTGATCGACCAGCTGGATCATCCAGAACCAGAGAAGAGGAGACAAAAGCCATCCAGTCTTCTCATCCATATCTACCCCATGTCCACCTCCCTGCATTGAGTGGCCTGCTGCTGTCCAGCTGCCACAATCACAGCTGCTGGGCTGTGGCTGCTGCCAAGAATCCCAAATCCATCTTGCAGAAGTGCACTGCTGGCCAGGGCCAGCTTCTTGGATGGGATTCCAGAGATGCAAACCAACAGAAAAACAAAACAAAAAAACCAAACTGGAAAGATGCCTCCGATTCATTATTCCATCTCAGAGTGTGGACTGACAGTTTCTATGAGAAGATTTGAGTGGGTGCCCAAAGGCCTCCGGCAACGTGCAGGAGGAGGAGACACTCTGTCCTTAAGGAAGATACCCACCTCTCCTGTTCAGTTAGTTATAAAACAGCAGCCACTCTGCTCAAGCACATGAAAGGCCAGCCATGCCATGAAGGTGGAGTGTCTGCAAAATAGCCACCCTGGGTACCAGATGCTGAGAGCATCAGCAGCGATCTGTTGTTCTTACAAGCAGCAACAGAGCTCCCAACAGGCCTGAAACAACAAAATTAATGGATTGGAAAGTAAAAATCTAATGTACAAGCTCTCAAAATTCCCTAGTCTTGCTGACTGTGCACATCCAGTAAGTCACAGCTCTGGGTGGGAGGCGGCCGGGACTCCTCGGGGTGGGGAGAGGATGGGACAGCCAGCAGAGACTGCAGGTCAACCCACGTCAGCTCCTCCAAAGAAGCAAAATATCATTTTCATGCAAAGCTTCTCTGAACTTCAGTAAAACAAATAGTATTTTCACAAACAAAAAATAAACTCTATAATGACAGTGGAAAGAAGCAGAATTCTTCCCAGTTCACTCGCTTGATGGTTAAATCATTTTTTATTGAATTCAGGTTTCATGGCCTATTAGAGGCCTGGAGGGAGAATTCTCGGGGATGCTTTTGGACTAATGAGTGTATTGCAAATTGTTTTTCTAGCAGATTTGTTGTTCTTTTTTCCTGAGAATAGTAAGAACCTTTGGTTTATAGAATTTGGCCCTGCATTTGAAAAATAACAGCAACTCTTTTAATTGAAATTTATTTATTCTTATTAGTAAGAGATGTTGGTGTTTTCTATCTTCCTGTTATGTTTTTGACACCAACACAAATATGCTTCCATCAGTCAAATGCCTCCAATACTTGTCTTTTCACATTTCTCAAACACTCTCTGATAGATGTTCTCTCTCCTCCTCCATTAAGATATATCCTTTCATCCTTTCATCCTTTCATGCACCCAGCAACCCAAAGAAGGTAGAACTTACAGGGTAGCCATGCCATCTATTAACTCCATTCTCCAGCTTTTCTTTTCTGGGAGGAACAGCCCAGCATCCCCTGGAAGCCCTGTTCCTTGCCAGCTGGGACAGATGCCTGCATGCCCACTCCTAGACCTAGGATCCTCCATCCTTTTTCTCCACAGCCACCAAAAGAGCACCTGAAGAGGTAACCCATGTTTCCTACTGGGCAACCAGGCTGATATGTTGGGCTTGGAAAAGCCATCTTGTTGGCCCCCTGGAAAGAGTCTGCCTTATCTAGAAAGAGAGATACACTTAAATTTCACTTTCAGATTTTTCCATCATAGGACCCAACAATTGTCTGATTTGCTCATTAGTCCGAAGTGGGCTTGTCACTTCCAATAAAGGATCCCATGGTGCCTGCAGCTGGAAATGAACCCATCAGGAACTATTTAGTGAGCCCTTTCCGAGGGCTTAGCTCTGTTCTAAGTTCTGGGAATAGACTCTCGACTCTAATCAAGCTATATGTTCATATGCAGAGACAGACAAATTAACAAATAAACATAAATTAAGGCAAGTGACACTAAGTATTCTGGGGCAAATCAAAATAGCATAATGGATAAATAGGGGACAGAGGGAAGCCAGTAGTCCTCCTTGCTTCCAAATCCCCCAGCAGTACTGGAGAAATCCAGGAACTGTCAGAGGAAACGTGATATGAGGTTGGGTAGGATTAGAAGATTGGTGGGAGAAAAGAAAAAAAGAAAAAGGAAAGTTCAGCAAAGGCCTTGCAATCCATGTGAAATAATTTAGATTCTGTCTTCAAGGCACTGGGCTCAGTCAGAAGTGGGGAGAAAGGTCACTGGGGCAGCTGGAGGGGGTGGGGGTTGCAATAGACCGAGAGTAGAAGGGGGCAAGCCAGGGGCAGCTGTGGTGGCCATCCCCACTGGGACATAGCAGTGTGCTTGCTGGGGGAGGCAGGGGTCACTTCAAACACCTGGTGATATTTAATCAAAAGGACTTGATGGATGACACCATGTGGAGTGGAGAGAGAAGCAGGTGAGGAGGAAACTCATGTTTTCTATTGGACAATCGGTTGACAGTGGAGAATTCCCCCTGAAAAAAATCACAGTATGGGGCTGGGGATTTAGCTCAGTGGTTCTGCCACCTGCCTCACAAGCACAAGGGCACAAGTTAGATCCCCGTACAAAAAAAAAAAAAAGTCACAGTATGAAAGAGGTATCTGGGAGGCTATCATAGATTCAGATTAGGTAATATTAATTTTTAAATAAATGAAATGTCCCAAGGCAGTTGCCCAGTATGTCACTGGATACCCAAATCTATGATTGAGGAGTAAAGAATGATTCTCAGAATTCTGTTTCTAATAATACCACCCAGTTCCACGCCACTCCAAACAAAAAGAGAACCCACTGCCCCTTCCTTCCCCTGGACATTCAGGGTACTGCCACTGCCACCTGACTTCAACCCACCAGTGCCCAACTCATCACTCCTCCCCTTGTAACCTGAGTCTCCAGCCACCTTGCCATGCCAGCCTCATCCCATACTTCTCTTTATGTCTCCAAAGCTGAGCCACCTCCCATCCTCCCAATTCCTACCACTCTCTCTGCAGCCTCTGACCAGTGTTCATCCAATCTCCAAGCTCTGTCTCCAGCTCTGTTCTCTTTCTATTTCCTTCTCCCTCTTTTTTTTTTCTCCAACAACTCTTTGTTGGAATTTAAAGCCACAACCATATTGACCTTGTTGTTCCACAAACAGGCCAGGGATGTTCCTACCTTTGGGTGGGTTCATTCGCTGCTCCTCCAGCCCCACACGCCCCTCCCCTATACCTACATGTCTCTCTTACTTCCTTCCAGCCTTTTATCAAATGTTGTCTTTTCAAAAAGCCTTTCTCTGATCATTCAAGACAAAGTAACACCTCACCCTGGTCCTTCCTGTCTCTTACTTTATTGTCCAGACATCCTTGCTGTATACCAGATGTATTCTATGGGTCTCCTTGTGCTTTGTGACCACTTCTTCCTGAGACCTCCCTGAGTTTCAGGCTATAGTGCACTGGTCAGACGGTCAGAATTTCTGGATCCACGGGGGTCCTGGTGAAATGTCCAGCTCCTCCTAGGAGTCCTGCATTCTGCTGGGACTCCAAATGTTGATGTTACAAGAACTGCATCTGTAACCTCTGCTGAAGCAGTCTACTTGGGTAGGAAACTTGCCTACTCCTACTATAGGGACTTGGAAAATGAAGAGGTTGCGCCCAAGTCCTTTCCCTGGTCTGGGGTCTCTTAACTCAGTTATCAGACCGGCTTCACAGAAAATCTAAGAGGACCGTCCTCCTTTTATACACTTTTCATAAGTCCCCCTCACTAGACCCCAATATTGTGTATACTGGAGAGAGAAACGGGAATCTCACGTCTGTCCCTCTGACCCCTCCTCTCCATCTCCTCTCAGCTGGTCTGTACCCTGGAGAGAAACAGCGCTGATGCCTCCCCTCAGATTCCCACTACCCCAGTTTCCCCCTTGAAGAAGGTGGATTGTCAGGGTGACAGTGTGCCTAGCCATCAGCTCCTGTTCTCAGACTCCTCTCTGCAGGGCAGAGACAGCCAGTGCCAGCTTCTTCATGCATTTCAGCATATAGCTTGTTCCCTTTTAAGGTTAAGTTGCTCCTGCTATAAAAATGATTAGCTAAATGGGTGTAGGGAGCACAAAACAGAGGGGGCCATGAGCATGGACAGCTGAAAATGGTTTTCACAAATTATTTCCATTAATGTTGAGAATAAATTCCCAGGACGCTGTGCCTTTGGTGTTCAGAGTTGCCTTAGAAATTAGAATCAGTATTAACCGCTTCTTCAAATTCTCATGCTACCTCAGCCACACCACCCATGAGAGGCCCCTGCAACTCAAATGTGGCTCACCCTGGGAGGCTCAAGGGGCCCACAGCAGGAGCTTAATTACAGTCTCCTTCAAACCTTGGGCTAGTACACCTGAAAGTCCGCATCAAAGCAATGGAAACACAATGGGCTAATGAGGAACCTGCCCCCTGCCTCCCTGCAACTCCCCCCTGGGTTAGGCATCTGTTTTAAAAAGGACAACAACTCAGCCCAGAACCAGCCCCTCTTAGACCAACTCCAGTTCAGCACACAGCCCACACAGTACAAGGCACTCAAGATTAAGAAATGACGGTGATTGTCTATTAATTGGCCTTTGTGCTAAGTCAACAGTGAACTGCTGGTGAGCCTGCTGGGAGGAAATTGTACTTATTTTTACTCAAGGGCAAAATAGCCCTTTTCATTCTTATGCAGGAGAAAAGAAAAGAAAAGAGAAATATTTCAAATGAGTCAGTGGGAATAAAAGAATTAAGAGTTACAGGTAGGGGGTAAATGTTTTGCATCTGGTTTAAATGCAATCTCTTATTAGAGCCTATTTTAATTATGAATTATTATTCCAGTTATTACTGGAAAAATGGTTGTCAATTGCTAAATTACCATGTTTCAGTCACTCCACTAAAGAAATTATTTGAGCCAGCAACACTTGAGCTAAATTTGCCTTTGACTGTCCCTTGGCTTTGCTGCTACTCATAGCAGAGACAGCAGGCATAACATCATTTGCTGAAATGATCTGGGATCTCCCTCCATGGGAAATGATGTGTTCTTCCTAGTACCCAGAGCAATAGATGCAAAGTTCCATGGACAGTCTTGTTGACAGTGACCAGTCTTAACTATAAATGTGAAGCAGAATCCAGGACACCCCTCATTTGGGGGAGGAAAACATTCTTTTTCATTTCTAAGAAGGACTGTTTAGACAACACATTATTGCATGTGCTTTTAGGAAAAATACAACAGGTATATGATACTATCCCCTCCCGACCTCCACCTCACCTTCCTCCCTAGTCTCCACTGGATTATGTCTGGAAGACTGAAGAGGAGAGAGAAGTCCTGCTGCTCTGACTAGGACCCTAGAGTTAAGAGGAGAGATAGGGTTTACCTGAGAAGTTTCTGACCCTAGAACAGTGAAATGTTCTCTGGCCCAAAAAGGTGGAGAAAGTTCAAGGAGGAAAATGAAGTAGCAAGACCACTGTCCAGGGTTAGGTAAATTTAGGTTCAATTCTGATCTGTGGGGAGAGACACAACTTCTTGAAGCCACAGCTACTCCTAGGGAACATAGGTTACTAATACCTAGTTCAAGTATTTGTCCTGAAACTTCAGGTTACCATGCACTTGTGGTTACCATGTACCTCCCACTAGATGAAATAACAAAAACCCAAAGAGAAAAATAGGCCACCAATGCAATACAGCAAATTACTGGTCTAGCCCAGAGCAAGGCTCCCTTTCGAGGCTGATCCACTGTGCTCCCCACCTCTTTCCCAGCAACTCAAATGTCACATTTCCACTGTAGGAACCCATGAGGCTCTCTCCTCATGACAGACAGACAGAGGAAGCAGTGTGGTTTTAGTCACATTTAGAATGAATACTTGTTGGAAAATAAGCGCCATCCAAAGAACAATGGATATTCATAGGAAAGTGAACATAAAATACAAGTGGGCCCAGACTGTAAAGGCTTTTACATGTCTTACTGAAAAATAAGAATTTATTTCTGCAGACAAAGGGAAGTCACTGCAGCTTTTAACTAATGAAACTTCTTTTTCAACAGCTGCACCCTGAATCTGCTATCAAGAGTCTTAGAAGAAAAACTAGCTTGAGAGGAAGACCCTCTCAGCAGCTTCACTCCTCATTAAAATTCTCTGACTGCTCCTTCTCAAGCAAGACATGAAATTACTGATTTTTGCTCTATCTTCTCTGATTTGCAAAGAGCTGCCCTTTTGAGATCCACAAATGTGCAATTGTCATGCTGCCATTAAGTCTTCCAAAATATTGATTTCAAATGTGAATTCCCATCCTCACCAATTACCTTCAAAAGAAGTGTATCAGAAAAAAAAGAAAATATTTCCCCACTCTTCCCTCTGAATCCAAAGCCATTTGTAAATTCAACCTTAGCTTTGGAGCTGCTGGTATTTCAATCCAACTTGTAGGGGAAACTGAGACCTACCATATGCAAGGAACAATGGGGTGCAGACCCACAGGGCTGCCCTCACTTTACCTTATGGAAAGGGTTCTCCTGATCTCTATTTACTAAGATCTGTAGGATCTATGTCTATTGTGTTGCTTCCCCCCACCTCACTGTGTGTGTGTGTGTGTGTGTGTGTGTGTGTGTGTGTGTATTTGATTTTCAGTTTGTTTTCTTGTCCAACTTGGTCCCCAACTCCTGGGGTCAAAGGATCCTTGTCTCATCCTCCAGAGTAGCTGGGACTACAGCACTCCTAACTATCCTCCTACTATCTTTTCATTCCCTGGAATCTGAGCAAGTGAGTCCAAGAACTTTTGTGAAACCATTGTGAAAAAAGTGCCCACTCCTCCTTAGGAAGATCTGGAGCTGAAAGCAGCCTTGTTCACAATCCAGTGGTCATGTGCATGAGAATAAAGCCTAATGGAGAAAACAGAGCTAATAGATGGGGAGAGGGACCATTTCTTGATGACATACCTTTGAACTAGCTGTGCCTGGAGCTGATCAGATTTACTTCTTGAATTTTCTGGTTTCTTGAGCTCCTAATGGTTTCTAAAAGAACAATAATAAAAACATTTTTTTAATTGTAGGCTGCTACTGTATAATCAAATTTCAATTATTTCCTCTAAACAGTTTTCTTTTCAAAATTTTTTCAATAATTTATATTTAATTCAATGTGTCAAAAATATTCTCATTTTAACTGTGGCACTTAACCACATTTCAGTTGGTCAAGAGCCACCACTGGCTGCTCTATTGGAAAGTGTAGTTCTAGGTCATGAACTAAATATTTTATTTTCTTTAAAATCTCCATTTGACTCTAATTTATATTTGAGGCTGAGAAATTTCTGTTGCTTGGGGTATAGAAGTATAAGGTGCTTTCAGGATTCATCTAGTGCCCGTAATGATTGGAGAACCTCCTACATGACTTTTTTTTCAGGTGCCTTGTGAGGATGGCAGATTATGCAGAAGGGCGCTTCAGGGAGGCTTTGTTAAGCAGTCTTCTCTACAGGTGTAAGGGAATATTGTGAGAGTGGTGGCTACGAGGAAGAACAGAGTTCCACTAGAAACAAGATGGTAAATATTGAAGATAATAGCTAAACAAGGCATGGACATGTGCAAAGACAAGAAGCATAAAGCCACAGACAAGATCAGAGGGGCCCAAGAAGCAGGAGACCATCATTCCTAGGATCAGGCATCCTGTCAGCCAATGCTAGGGTCCTGGCTTATTCACGAAGCAAAGAGAGCAATGAGGGCTGTAGATCTGAGGAAATCTCACTCTGCTTAGTCTTTCCAGAGTATCTTTCCACCATCAATGCCTAAAGACAGTACTGGGGAAGCTCTTCAGGTACACACTCTTGCCTTGTGGTTATCTCCCTCCAGGTCCTTTGTCAGACCAGGAGGCTTTGTGAGTAAGACTTTGTCTTGCAAACCATTCAGTCACCTCCAAGGCCTGGCATGGAGCTGACTCAACAATATCATTAGCATATGTAATTACACCTAATATGTACCAAGGTGATCAAAAGCTATGTGCATGTTTGAATTCCAAAAAACTTATTATACCAAAAGACATATTGCCAAGAACAGTGAGGTAAGTGTGTTCAAAATAATAGAGACTACCTTGGAATTTTTAGTATTTTGAGAAGGACTAATGGCAAGTGTCTAAGTGTCTTTTACTGTATAATTTTTAAATATTTAAACATTCACCATATTTTTTATTACATTGTATACATAGTATGATGTCATTTTCAAAGTATATTCCCTCACCAGGGAATCTTGTCTATCAGATTTTTCTCTCTTCATAGAAACAATAGGTTAGGTGGTTAAGTGACCACTCCGGGGCTCACCTTGGTTAGCTGAGTCTGAGTGTAATGGCTGCTGTCCACCATGCTGGCTCCTCCTTTACCTCCTGGCCCACCTTGACCTACAGAAGCAAGGCCAGGAGGCTTCTGGGGCCACAAAGTAGTAAATAACCATTAGCAGACTTGATGTCACTTACTCCAAATGGCCATAGATACTTCCACAGTTCTCTCTACTGCAACCCATACCTTTTCTTTCATGGCATTTTCCAATTTTAAATAATCTACTTAGTGATGCATTTGCATACATCTGTCTCTTCCACATTAGGCTATATGTGTTAAAAAAATAAGAGACTGTGTGTTTTTTATTTTTAACTACTAAACAAACAGTACCTGGCATACAGTAAACGTTCAACCATTGAAAACTCAAATAAATGAATGAAGAAAGGCATAGAGATGGAACCAATGATCTTGGCCTCAGCATCTCAAGGTTCCCTTGAGCAGCACACATCCTATGGATGTTGTCAGTGGTAAGATTCAGACCTATTCAAAGAAGAGCAAATCTGATGACCACACCATCCCCATCCTTATCTTGGCACCTCTCCAACACATTTCCCTGGAGCCTAACCCACCAGGATGTCCAGATCTTCCAGCACAATGGTGCCCGTGGCTGCCTGTGGTATACCACTTCTTCATGGCTGATTAGATAGACATATACAGGGGGAGCTCCGTCTTGCTTTGTTCATTTCACACCTTTCTCTGGCTCTCCATATAATCTGCAATGCACGTGTTTTGCATATTCAAGTGTTATTTAATAATCTGCCTACAAAGAAGGCTATACAGGAATCCTGAGCCATAGAACAGGGTAGAGCTTTTGATCTGCTCATTACAGAGGGTGAGATGAAAAGATGAAACAATGCAAAGAAACTATGAGGCAGAGGAATTGGCCAAGAGAGGGATTATGACCAACAGGCAGAGCATACGTCTTACTGCTGCCTGGTGTCTCTCCCAAATGCAAATACAATGCTACCTCTTTCTTGATTACAGTCCCCCAGGGGGACCCATGGTCCACAGCAGGTCTCAGCTGTTTTTGAGATGTCCCCTTATACCACAACCACCTATGAGGAAGATAGCAAGCATTGTTAATGGAAATTAAACTTTAGAAACAAGACTTCTGTTTATAAAGTGAAGCAGTCTCCCTACAATACCATGATTCTCTCTTGCTCTGTGTTCCTGAGTTGGAGAGAAAGCAAGGATATGCCCTGGTATCACGGTGCTGTGTTGGACCCCAATATGATGAGGGCAAGTCTGGTGCATGTGAGCATGGCTGTCATGGTGTGAGGCTGAGATTCCCAACCCAAAAAGATGGATCTCTGAGTCCTCAGAACGGGCACAACATTCTGGACTCCAATGCCTGCACTCTTACAAATCCTTACAAATCCTCCCCTGCCCGCCTCAACTCCCTCCAGGAAATCCACACTCTTCTACTCTCTTTCATTCTCCCTTCCTCTAATGCCTTTGCTCCCAATGTCTCTAGCATCTAGAAATCCCTGTTCCCCTCTTTTGCCTGCTTATACTTTAAGACTCAGCCTTGGAACCTTCTAGAATGCTGGCATCACTGTCTCCTGGCTCCTTTGAGTCCTCACAGTCCATGTTATTCTCCAACATGTTTGCCCATTCATTCCCAGTCTCCTCTGTGGGCTCTTCCTTCTCCACCCAACCTGCCAATTGTCAAGGGCCCTGGAGCTCACTCTTGACTGGTGTTCTCCATCTATACTCCTTGGACACTCCTCATTAATTTCACATTCCAATGTAAATCCCTAAGATTCAACTTTCTCTGAAATTCTGCTTTCCAATATGGCAGCCACAGGTGGTTAATGAGCCTTGGAAGTGTTGAATTGAGATATACTGGAAGTGAAAAACATACACCAGTGTTTGAATAGTATCAAAAGGTGTAAAATATCCCATTAGCTGTTATATGCTGATTGCATGCTGAGACTGTATTTTAGATATATAAAACATTTAGATATATAGTTTTAGTTACTTTTCATGTTGCTGAGACAAAATTCCTGACATCCAAAGTTAAGGGAGGAAAGGTTTATTTAGCTCACAGTTTGTAGAGGTTCAGTTCATAGTTGGCTGGCTCCAAGGCAGAGAAGCACTGCAAAGGAGAAACAAGCAAGCAGAAGGCAGCAAACTACAAGTGACAAGCAGCAACCCACTTTCTCTCCCTTATAGCTCATCAAGGCTACCCTCCCTTGGGGCAGGCAACACTCGAACTCAGAGTGGGGCACCCTTAATCCTACCTAGAACTATGGAAAACCAATCAGTGGACTAACTCAGTAATCACACAGCCTTGATCCCAGCATAACACACTCCAGATCCAGCTACCTCCAAAAAGCCCCACTTGTGATTGCATGAGGCTTTGGGGGAACATCTAGACACAAACCATAACGTATATATTAATGTTATATGTTTTCATTTAATCCTTTTAAGTGGCTTCTAGGGAATTTAAGAATCTTATATGTGGCTCACATTTCATATTCACATTTTATTTCCATAGGCCAGTGCTGACTCAGAAAACCACTCTTGCCTCCTCTATCTGTCTAGTGTCCCCATTCAGATGTCCAGGACAAATCTCATTTTCAATAGGATCAGACAGAATTCTTAATTGCTCCCCCCACTATTCCCTATGCACATTTTTTCTCCTTAGTTTTCTACTTCTCAATAAATAGCACTACAGTTGCTTGATTAAAAGTCCAATAATTAAATCCTTGAGTCTTCTCTTTTCTTCACCCTCTCTATCCAATTCATTTGCAACTCCTAGTGGTTCTTCCCGTAGAACATTTTGTCAGTCTAGGCAGTTGTCTCCCATCCCACCACACTAACCCCAAGCATCATTGTCTGTCCACTGGGCATAGCAGAAGCCAACGGGCTGGCCTCCCATTTCTACCTCCCACCCTCCAATAATAAGGCCAACTCTGACAAAAACTCTCAGTGTCTCCCCATTGTGCTTAAAACCCAAGTCCTGATCACAGCCTACAAGACCAGACAAGATTTGGCGGGCTGGCCCCTGCCCTCCTCTTTGATGTTCATGTGTTACACTTCCATTCCCCACCTTTTGCATTTCTCACTCACACACTTCAAGCTCATTCTGCCACATGGCCTTTGTGCTTACTGTTCCCACTGCCTGAAATATATTTCTCCTCTCTTCAGTGTGATATGACACCTCATTTACATAATGGCTGCCCTACCCTCTCAGTTACAGCCCTCCATTGTTGCATTCCAAGTCCATGTCACTCTCTGAAGTTTTGTTGTCATTATGAAGATTAATATGCATTCACTGAGAGGGCTGATGCCCAGTATATTTTCTACTCCCGGGAACCCCATCATCTCAGGTGATGTCAGCCCCCATGTGGACCCCACGAGAGGATCTTAATTCAGCTTCTTGACCTTCTTACTTACAGTGATCTTTTTTTCCACTCCACTCCATGCTCAGTCACTGTCTGAAGTTATCATAGTTATGTCCTGTTGTCCACTGCCCCTCTGGAAGGAAAATGCCCTGACTGCAGAGGTCCCGTCTGTCATATCTACCGTAGTAGTTCCAGGTTCTGGAGTCATTTTGCCCACAGGAAGCTCTCATGAACATTTGTTGAATGAATAAATGCACACAGAAATGCAATGCATCCATCCTTTGAATCCCCTAAATACTTATGATTGTCTCCATTCTAGTAATTTCCACTGTGAATCTCTTTTCTAATCTAGATCCCAGCTAAGAAATGAGCTAACAGAAGGAAGCTTTTTATTACTTATTTTATCTCTCAGCATCTACTACAGGGGGAGGCACACAAAGGGTGCTTGGTGAGTTCATTTTGAACCCACTCTCTGAAGTTATTTACTGGAAGATCTTAACAACTACATTTCTCAGAAATTGTTCCAGGAGGCAAGTTATCAGGCTTATCACAAAGGTTGAAGTTGACACTGCTCCTGGATGGGTTGTAGATGGCCACCTGCATGATATGCTCTGAGTGCATGCAGAGGCAGGAAAAGTTGGATCTGAAGAAAAAGACAAAAGCTGCCAGCATTCCATACACTTTTACTTCCTGGACTGACCTCATCTTCGGTCTAGTAGCATTCCTACCCTTGGAGTTTGGGAAGAAACATAATGAATTTTCTTATAATAAATTCTCCTTTCCTGTCCTTACCAGCACCAGTGGATATCTGCTTATTGATGCAGCCACCCAACAGGAAGGCAGCCCAGGCAGCCCTTGCTCCCCCGGCTACTTGGGGGTCTCAGGTTTATAAAATGCAATGCTTCTGCAGAATGAGCTCAGCCTGAGAAAACGAAAATTAGCCCCTCTTTTTTAAAATGTTGAGTTCCTCCCTGAAAGTAGAATAGATGTTTACATATCCTTTGATTGCCCAGTGCTCTGACCAAAGCAAAAGTCCCTTGGGTCTGGGGTGACTGATGTGAAAAAAATGCATGTATAGTTTAGTTTAGGCAGCAAGCAGCTTCCTAAAAACTATGCAAATCACATTCAAAAAACATTCAGCTCCATTTCCCCACTGACTGTGGCTATCTGCTCAAAGATGCCTTCTCTTCCATTCTGATTTATCTCCAACTGGCAGCAGCAAACTATAACCCTAGCTTTACATTTCTCTCCTTCCCAAATGGTTCATCAATCAATCAGCAGAATTTCCATTCAGAGCCTATTATGTGTAAGACATTGTTCATGATCTGTAAAGAGAAAAGGGAATGCACCAAATGCATCAGGGGATGCTGCTAT
The DNA here is from genome assembly GCF_053883595.1 of Heterocephalus glaber. NCBI lineage: Eukaryota > Metazoa > Chordata > Mammalia > Rodentia > Bathyergidae > Heterocephalus > Heterocephalus glaber. The sequence continues at coordinate 23,441,000 of NW_028258143.1, read as the reverse complement.
CTGTGAATCCTCTATAAAACCATGTGAATAGGCACCCTCTTATTTATCTCTTCTGTAAATTTAGGTTTTCTTCTATCAGGTTTTCCCAAAGAGGTACCCATGTGTGCTGAGCAGCCTATCTAGGTTACCATAGAAATGGAGAGGCATAAAAGGATGTTTAGAAATGTAAGTATTTCTACAAATCCTCAACAACAGCAATCACGATTGTTTAGAGCAGTAATTGAGAGTATTCATAGTGTGTTCCAAAGAAAAAACACAAATAACTCACCAATCTGAAACTCCTGGCAAAACAAAAGCAAACTAGGAAAAAGTTAATAATGTCCTTTAAAAACAAGTCATGATGGGCTAACCCAATTTTCCTTTGTGACAGGAGATAGATTCATAGCATCAAAGGGACCTCATATCAACCACCAACATCTCTATGAACTAGAATGCTCCCAGGGCCTGTGTTTTATTATCTCTGGCATCTAAGAGGCTGTCAGACCCACATCAGCAGCTCCTACTTAGCTTCAGAAGAAAAAATCTGGATTCTTTTCAAATACTCATGATCTACCTTGTCCCATAAAGGAGTCTGAGATACCTTATAAAAAACTGAGAAGCACCAAAAGCTAACTACTAAAAAGGAGAAATTTGGTAGAAGAAAGCATACTTGAAAATTTTTGTTTGCTTGCAAATAAAAGAAATGAATTCAAGCTAGCTTAATAAAAGCAGGGTGAGGGGGGAGACAAATGTGCAAATATGATATACTTAAGATTTAATAAGTGGAATAATCCAAAGTCAAGAAAGTAACTGGGTCTCCGGAAGAACAGCAGCCACATAAAGGCTTTGTTCTGGATCCCAGGCAGTACCAGCTACCTGTCCTTCAGTTCTCTTTCTCATGCATCTTCGCTCTTTGGTCAGAAGATTGGCTTTCCTGCTGCCCAGCACATGGTTACCTGCACTCCCAAAGTCTACTTTAGGCTCAAGTCACCTGGAGAGACACTGACTCTCTCTTGATTAACACCAAACTCCCAGGAAGAACTGAGCTTTGCAGCATTTTGTCACAGATAGCTGACATTTATCCAGTAATTAGTAGTTGAGCCCAGGGGTGAGTATCTTGGCTCAAGCTGCCTTAACCAAATATCATAGACTGAGTGGCCAAAAAATAGGAGTTTATTTCTCACAGTTCTGGAGACTAAATATTCAAGATAAAGACACCAGCAAGAACACCATCTGATGAGGACTCTCTTGAGTTGCAGTTGGCTTCCTTCTCGCTGTGTCCTCACATGACCTCTCCTGGCCACTCATGCTCCTCTCATTGGATGATCTTCCCTCCTACATCAAAGAGAAAGCAAATTCTGTCACAAAGATAACACTCACAACCACCCACACAGAGATTTTCCTTGTGAGAGAAACCACCACTTCCTCCTCTACTTCTAGAACAGGATTGCAGCTGACACAACTTTCCTTTCATCCTAGCTTTGGGTACCACCTTCAGAATTTCTCGCTACCACTTATCCTTTCTTTGCAATAATCACATCCTCTCTGATTGACTTTTCTTTGCTTTTGTGAATTTTCCCACTTTCAGACCAGAATCTAGTCCAGTTGCTACTCCATCTCCTTCATCTCCATTATAGTCAAACCTCAAGGAAGATTAGTCTTCACTCACTGATATCATTTCTTCATCTCCTGTGCACTCTACAATCACTCAGAGCTGGGCTGGATGCTCCTCATTCCATCTAAATGCCCCTTGCAAATGTCTCCAGTGAGTTCCATGAGAGTGAGTGGATGCTTTTCAGGCTTCACCTTCATCACCTTTCAGTATCATGTGAATTCTCCTGTTCCATCCCTTGGGTTTTCATGACCTAATACCTTCTTGATTCTATTTCTTCCTCTCAGACCATGCCATCTCCATCTCCTTTGCAGGTTTTCACACTTCTTCACTTCATAAATCTTTAAAACCTAGTCCTTGGCATTCCCTTTCTTCTCAATTAACACCATCTTCCATGTCCACAGCTTCAGGTGCCACCAGCACAAAAGTGAGTCACACATTTATAAAACCAGCCCAGACCTCTCTTTTGAGTCCTAGATATTTATGTAAAGCTACTTAATTGTTACCTCTCCTTGGGTAACCCCAGAACACTTCACATTTAAAAGCTCTAAAGCCAAATTTTGCTTCTTCCTACCAGCCCCCAGTATTAGTCTCTTCCAAGAACTTTATCTTGGGCAGAAATACAATTATTCACGTTGTTGATTCAACCAGAAACTTTGGTGTTAGAATACTAATGCCCATTTCTCCCTCACTTGTCATATTAAACATATCACCAAGCCTATTGATTTTAATCTCCTATTATCTTTTTTTAAAAACATCTACTTTTCTCTATTGCCATCAGCACCCTAATCCACCTTATTCCTAGAGTAGTATAGAAACCTTCTACTCTAGAACTTTCCAAACTGGTCTCTATACTCCAGCCACAGTCATTTTTTTCTTTAATGTATATCTGATCACATATCCCACATATCCTTATAGTCCCAAGCCTATAGGGAGATATTTAATTCCTCCTCTGAGCTAATTCAGAGAGAGAGAGAAAAACAGAGAGAGAGAGAGAGAGAGAGAGAGAGAGAGAGAGAGAGAGAGAGAAACATGTGCAACACAATCACTAGTGAGCTCCCTGAGGCATTTCCCAAGTCGTATTCATCTCTATACCCCTCGGTGGTGCCTACAAAAGATTTATGGAAGTGAATAAACTCAACTGAATTAGGCTGAAGTCATTCATTTTTCACAGCAGAAAATTCAGAGGGTCTGGTGCCTCCTTAAATATCAGATTGTTTCCACTACTTAATACATGAGATAAAAGTTGACATGTTGTCAAGCTGCTCGGTAGTTCCTAAACCATGGCTAAATCTGCTCTGCAATGGCTTTGGATGATTAAATGATACAGAATCTATGCCAAGTAGGAGTGACATAAAGACAAGCATGAAGAATATGAGCAGTGGGCAGCTGGGAGTGGAGAGTGGTGACCCTCTGGACAGCAGGGAAAGAAGCTAGAGGACAGGGACCCCTATTGCACTCATAGCATTTCCACTTGGCTTCTCAGCTCAGCTTCCTCTCCCCTGATGACTTTATGAGCCCTACCCAGAGCACGCACACTTCTTGGCAGCAGAGGGCAGTGGTAATAAGCCACAGTGGCGAGCTAAACACTGACAGGTGGCAGGGAAGCAGGCTCCTCTTTCCAATAAAAAGAAAACTTGTCTTGGAGATGAAGCAAATGGACAGAAACCATGCAGAGACACATCTTCTTCAATGAGGCACAAATCTTCTAAAGTGTCTTCCAATGACTTTACCCACAGACCAGGAGGACACAGAGAAAGAGTCTTTGTAGAGGTGGCCAAGCTTCTACTGCTAAAGCATTTCCATGAAGCTGGCTCTGGGCTTTATCTGATGACTAGCATCTAGATAAAGACTACAAATGGAAGGCTTCAAGGAGACCTCAGACCTGAAGATGGTCAAGATGGTCACCATCTCCTTGGTTCATACACCATTCTAAGAACACCTGTCTCTGAACTTCCACAATGTTTTCTAACAGCCTATAAGTATCTGTCCTCACATTGATCCATAAGCTTCTTGGGGACAGGTGCTATGTCTTATTCAACTTTACCATTCCTTAGCACCCAGCAAGATGTCTGGTACTTGGTAGGAATTTTGGTATAATGAAAAGGAGAACCTTTAATGAGACCTTGGATTGAATTTTTCCTTTCACACAATCTTAAGGCATTCAACCTCCCTGAACTTTTTTTTCATGTATAAAGTGTGCACCTTCTCTGAAGAGTAAATACAAGAATTAAAATTAGTATAGAGTGCACAAAACTTCAAGCAAGATGCCTACTATGAGGTAGTATTTGTTCAATGGCTCCCAGGGATGGACTCCCTGCCTCATCCCACTTAAAATATTTGGGAGGAAATGAGATTGCCTTAGTTCAGAAATCAATGAAGTGTTTGATATCTACAGAGAGAAAGAAAGAACCAACAGAGGGACCACCATGTGCCTAGCACTCTGCTAGAACGTTCTTCACCACAACCTTAGGGGTTGAGCATTATTATCTAAGACCTCAGATGAGTTTGGAAAGATTGTATTACTTTCCTGAGATATAACAGAGAATGTCAAACCTTAAAAATGACCCCTGATCTTTGAGACTTTAAGGATCTTTCCATGACAAAAACCAAAGTGATCAAGAATAAGAAAGCCACTAATGACAGAACCAGTCCCAAGGCAGAGTGGCTAGATCGCAGCCAGCCAATGCTCAGCCAAGAGTCCACACACAGGGATCCTTCTGGACAAAACAAAGGACATTACCCTGAGGCTGACATTCACTCCTCTTTAAAGTCTCCTAAAATGTTTGTCTAAGATATAAATCAGGAAACATGAATAAATTGCCTATTTTCATCCACTGGATTTTCTATCTAAATGCACACATGAACATTTAAGCTTCCATCTTAAATCCATGGAAGGCTCCCCACAACCAAAGTCCAATCCTTTCATAGTGCTGATCTGTTCACTGATTGCATCTTCTGACACCCCCTATCTCTCAATTTATACATTGTCAGCACTGCACAGCTCACATTTCTCCAAACACACCATGCGTCTCTCCTGTTCTTACTCTCTATATCTAATTCTACCTATCCATCAAGATTCAGTTTGGGCATCTATTCCTCTGGGAAATCTTCCCTTTTTTGTCATAAAGTTTAACTTCTGTTTTAACTTCTGAATTTCTCTTCCTATCCCTATAATTGCTGTGGTGTTTTATAAATATCTACTTATATATTTTTCTCCTAATTCTGACTATGAGCTCTTTGAAAACAAAGAATTCACTTTCACCAGCCACAACTTACACATAAAAAGAGCTCAGAAACATTTTTAATAAGGAATCACAGTTGTATTCCTATAAAGAGCTACACCTGGAAATGTACCATAATGGTGGACACAGGGCATTATATATATTTGCTCAAACTTGTAGAATGCACAACTCCAAGAATGACCCCTAACGTGAATGATGAACTTTGGGTGATAATAATGTGTTGATACAAGTTCATCAAATGTAACAAATCTACCACTTTCATGGAAGATGTTGATAATGGGCAGGGTATGCCCATGTAGGGGCAGAGGATATCTGTTCTCTATTCCTTCCTCTAAATTTTGCTGTGAACCTATAAAAAGAAAGAAAGAACAAATGAAAACTAAAAAGGGTAGGAAAAATCACCACTGTGTTCCCATTAAGAGATAAGCACCCCAGGAAATGTACAAGAAGCAGAATAGCACATAGATAGAGAGTGGTTCCACAGTAATTGGGTGGATGACACAAATTCCATGTGGCAGTGCCAAATGAACTCAAAATGTTTGATGAGTAGAGCACACCAGGAAAGGCTACAGGAAGCAAAGAGCGTTTATCTGCCAGGATGTGCCCATCTGTTTCATCCACCTGATAACTGGATCCCACTCTTGCCCACTGGTCAGGGCTGTCCCATATAAGCTGCCTTCTGGGGACTCACACAGGAGAGGGAAATCCTAGGCTGAGAGGAAGTCATTATTGACTGATCAGTTGTCACGGAGGTACAACTGAAGCAAGGGGAATGGCACTAACCACCATAAAAAGAAAATGGACTGTGGGGTTTCCTATGGCTAAGTCTTCTCAGACAAAGATGAGGTCAGCAGCTTAGAAACCAAACTCTGTACAATGGGTATACTACTCACCAGCTGTGATATGTATTCAGTGTGATCTTTAATATAAGATGCCTGGTACACTAACGGACAGTAGCTTCTGCTTACCAGTCAGTTACTTTTCCATCAGCTCCTTCTTTCTCAAGAAGCTAATATCCCCTAGCAAAAGTCTTGAATTTCAGTGTGAGGAGACAAATAAAAATTGTTTCTCCAGTGAAGTCTCCACAGGCATATTTGTTTTCTCTGAAATGCCACTTTTATTTAATCCTCAATATTATTCTAGTATACCCATTGTAGCAAATACTTTTAAGAAGGCCTTAAATACAGAAATAAATTGCAGTCACAAATTATAACTTAGAATGTGCATCATTAATGTTTAATTGGCAAAACTGGATACAAAGAAGATAGATAAGCCTATTGGAAAAAGCCAAATCTGATTTTGAAGAGAGTTTGACTTGTCCCCTTTTCCTTTTTCTTCCTGGCAAAGGGAAAGCAAACATCAAATGGTTCCAAATACGAATTTTGTGCCTTTGCGACAACTCACTGGTCCCAAGATGATTGGCTCCAGGGTCCTTTTATCTCTTCCTGACATGTACTCAGGAAGAAAGTGTGAGATGGAAACAACTCCTCATATTTCATAAGCAATGTTAATATTTGCATATTCCCCCTGCCCTATACCTAGAACTGAAAACCAACTACAGTACTTGTCTCCTTTAGACTAGAATCATATAGTTCATAAATTATTTATCACCCTTTCCTTGCTTTACTTTTAAATGCAGCACTGTCAAACTACACTAAATGATCAAGGGATTCAGACAAAAGGACCACAAAGGCAGGACAGTGTCTAAAAATAGAATTTAAATCCATTTATCCTATTTCACTTGGCAAAGGACTAATGCTGGATTTTTACCTATATGCAAGAAAAATCGAGAACAAAGCAAAGAGTGAGCTCCAGTGTCCCCAGTCTTTGTACTGACTCTGTCTTCCCCTCTCCTCTGGTTCCCAAGGCCCCATGAGCTCTCTCCCACTTTCAGGGCAGATTATGCTACAAAATGCCAAGAATTCAGCTAGTGCTCCTGGATTCCACCATTCAGGCTCTTGGCAAGCTGTGGCAGAAACCAGAAGGAAAGAACAGAGGCAGAACAAAATAGGACATGAAGGAAAAGAATTGGGTATAAAGAAAGCAAGTAATCCTTGGGAATTTTCCCACAAAAGCCCCAGAGGGCCATGTTTGATCATCCTCAATGAAGTCTGGACTGAGGAAGCAGGCATTCATGAGGCTTAAGATTAGTTAGAGAGAAAGATTTCCATTTCTGGATGCCCTTCCACCACTGTTCGGCCTGGGGTAGATCTTCAAGCAACTCATCTCCTACCTATTTCAGGGAACTAACTGGACTTATTAGCCCAAAAATTTCAGCACAGGTTACAATATCTTTTCCTTTCCAAATTCCATAACAACAAGCAGGGCACCTAGTAGCTGTTTATTCTTTGGGATCATCAGTTGCTAACAAACAACGTCAAAGTTATATTCCTACACATTGAAGCACACATGCAAATACTTTTGAAATTTCAAGTATACCTACATTTATCAAACAGATATGCATATAAAGTAGTCCTCCTTTATTTATAGTGTCCCTTCCCTATTTTCCATCATCTGCTGCCAACCATGGCCCTAAAACATTATTTGTCTTGACTCATTAGAGACAGAAAGCCTATTCACATCATTCTCACTACATTATATTGTTATAATTTTGCTACTTTATTATTAGCTATTGTTGTTCATTCCTTTCTGTACCTAATTTATCAATTATACATTATATATAGGAAAAATATACATTTATATGATTATGATTCTTTCTATTCTTGGTTTTAGATACCCAATGGGTGTCGTGGAGCACGTCCCCTTCAGATGAAGAGAATTACTGTATTTACATTCTAAACACTGGCTACAATTACAAAGCACCCTTATCTGTGCAAGATACAAAACCCTCAGTAGATATCTGAAACTGTAGGTAGTGCTAAACCCTATATCTTAATTAACATAATCATTACAATACTGCAACATTCAGTCTGATAGCAAACACAGCTAATAAGTGACTAACAGACAGGTACCATACACAACATGGATACATTGAACAGAGAGAAGATTCACATCCAGGGATGGACCATGGCAGCATAAGAGCTCATCATATTACTAACAATGGTGTGCAATTTAAAACTGATGAATTGTTTATTTCTGAATATTTCCTTTAAATATTTTTGAACCTCAGTTGACAGTGGGTTGAAGCAGAACTGAGGATAAGAGAGGACTACTGTAAACACAGAAATGCAACAAACTTCAAATAGCTTTATGTCTCCAAACTGTAGGTATAGTTGAGAAGCAAAAAATCCTGGCCACCGATTGACCACACCAAAAGACTCTAGTGTGTAGCCCCTAATTGCCTCAAATTTCCTCCAGAAATCTAAGGATGGATGAAGTCTGTTTAGAGCAAGACACCTGTGCACAGGAGCTTACTAAGCTCTCAGCTCTTCAGAGCTGCAGAAGAGGTGATACCTGCCTGCTGCAAGTCAGAGGGAAGCCAGAGGAGAGGGTTGGCCACATCACCAGTCTAAAGTGCTGGTTACAGAAGGTGCTGGGAGCCAGGGGAATGGAACACAGCAGATGGAATAAATATAGACCCATGACTGGAGCTGGAACACCAAAACCCCAAGCAGTGGCCACAATGAGTATTTATGAGTACACAGCCCAGGCTTCTTCATAAGACCAGAGATGGAGTGAATACAGAACAACAGCTACAGGCCTCATTGTGCAAGAGTAGCTGAACAAGCTGGGATTTCTTATTTTGTTACTTAGAAGAAATCAAAAGTAGTAAACTACAACTGAAAAACAAAAAGCTGATCACATTATCCATGACACCAGCAGCAGGAAAGGACACCCCTCAATTAAGGAGCACATACACAAGAACTGGAAAACAACCCAGCCTCTTCCTAAGACTCTTGATCACATCATAGAACCTCACATCACTTTGGTTTCTTGTCTGTTGAAAAAGAATGAAGACACTTGTTCATGGGGCTGTTGTGACGTCTAATGCAACATGGGTCTGAAGAACTGGTCAGCTCCTGGTAAATAGAAGATGTCCGAAAATGTTGCTTCCCTTCCCTGATCCCACAGATATTATCTTTAGCTCATTGCCTGGCAAAAAATTTGACCCCTATTTGTTCTTCTGGAGAACCACAGAGGAATGGTTCTGTCTCCTTTTATTGTAAAAGAAGAAAGACTCAAGGGTTATAAACCACCTGAACAACATCAAGAAGCCTGGATGGCCTTTAACCTGGAGAGTTAGGTGTGAGACATCTCACCTTACAATAGATGCTGTCATTTCTACCACCTTGTTGCTGTTTTGACCACATGAAGAAGATGCTTCACCATTAGTTCCCTTGAATGCCATAACAAAATAGTTACAATGGGTGGCTTTAAAACAACAGATACTTAAGTTTTCCATAGTTCTGGAGATCATGAAGTCCAAGATCTAGTTCCCAGCAAGTGAATGTCTAGTTAGGGCCTGTTTCCTGGTTCCTAGACAATGCCTTTCTCGCTGTGTCCTCACATGGTGAAGGGGAAAAGGCTTCTCTCTGGAGCCTCTTTCACAGGGGCACCAATCCCATTCATGAGGGCTCCACTCTCATGACCTCCTCACCTCCCAGAGGCCCCACTTCCTCAGGCCATGCCCTTGGGGATTAGAGTCTCAGCACATGAATTTTAGGGAAATTAGCACCCCTTTCATGAGATGGAAGAGACCTGTGAAGTTGCATGGCCATAGGGACACTCTGATTAGTCATCCAGCAGGGATAGAGCTTGAGGAAGGAGTGCAGAGGCAGAGCTGGGCATCATGAAACAGTTGGAGCATAATGGGCCTTGGAAGTCATGCTATGGGGCCCTGCCCTTATGATGGTGCCAAAGCACACTGTGCAGTGGCAGGTCACATTTTCATTCTGCAAACATCACTCTTTATGGCAAGTCATCTGTGGGCACCAATAAAAGTGCTTCTTTGGAGAAGCTCTGTCTAGTGGGAAGTATAATGTAAGCCATATGAGGCAATTACTAATTTCATAGTAGCCATATTATTTTTTAAAGTAACCACAAAACTGGTTAAACTAGCTGGAATAATATATTTTCTTTGATATCTCCCAGATACTAATTTAGCATACTTATAAAAATTTGTTAATCAGATGTTTTCCTTTTTTAATCATATTAAGCCTTTCAAATCTGATAGGCATTTTACACTCATAAGACATCTCAGTTCTACTAGCCCACATTTTGAGTGATAGCTAATAGTTACATATTGAACAGTGCTGATTTAAAACAATGATGATTACTCTCCAGTGACCTGAGTTTAAACAAACATTTCTGGAAAGAGTTCAAAAGCATTCAGAAATCATTACAAGGAAACTGGGAGAGCAACGAGCAGATGAGAGAGCAGTCCACTTCATCAATTAACCCCATCTGACTCTCCTGGAACTTTAAGAGTCCTTATTTTATTTTCCTTTGCTTTGTGAACTTACACTTCAGTCAAAACAAAGTGCCAACCTCTGGTGCCTTGAAGATTCCAGGAGTCTGGAGAATGAAATTTCATAGAAATAATGTTGAAAGGTCCTCAAGAGGACTTTGGGTCTCTGTCCCACCTGAGGTCTCCAACAGAGGGTGCTGAGTCCCTAACTACTTAGACCACTAGAGACTTGGAGAATCTGCCTGGTACTAGGAGTTCCCAGAATGAGATGAAATTTCCCACCACAGAAACACCTAGATGATCTCTGGAGCCATTTCTTCAAAGGAACAAGAATTCGTTCATGAGCAACACCCTGTGTACCACCTGAGTCTGCCCCAACCTCTTTGAGAATTGCCTGGGGATATTTGGCACCTGGTAGGCACTCTATACGTTGGGGGCTCTTGCTCCTTTGAATGGTCAGAAATACTCAGTGAATGCACAAAATATTTAGTGAAGCAATCTTACTGTGCTAGACAGCTTTTTGTGATTGTAATGAAACATCTGAGATAATGAGCTTATAAAGAGGAAAGGTTTATTTTGACTCCCAGTTTTGTCAGATCTGGAAGATACATGGCTTTGGGCCTTTGATGGGGTGCCAAATGACAATGGTGGGGAGTGTGTGGCAGATGTGTTTATCTTGTGGCCAAGAAGCAAAAAAGAAGAAGAGAAAGAGAACAGAGTTCCACAATCCCCCTCAAATGCACACTCCCAATATACCTGAGGACCTTCCTTAAAGCCCCCGGCTGGGGACCAAGCCTTTATCACATGGCCTTTGGGGGACATTTGACATTCGACATCCAGACCAACTCTGCTACTGGAAAAATAAACCAACCCAAAACATTCCTGGAGCACAGGACTTCCTGAGGGATCTATGGGCCCCCTCTCCTCTCGTGTAGCTGAGATAATGGACCATGTGTGTTTTGGTACAGACCTGGGAGCAAACTGACATTTTCTTCTTTATCCTCCTCCAAAAGCAGATCTATGGGACAAACATTTTTGTTGGGAAAATAAAATTATTATGCTCTTTTATTTTGGCCTTCCTGTATATTTTGCCAATACAAGTTAACAAGGCAAGGAAAAATAAAGAACAGAAAGACAGGCATGGTGGTTTTTAATGGATGAAAGCTGGTGATAAGCACATGAGTCACACACCATTCTTTGAACGTCCCTGTCTGGTCTGTGGAGATAACAGGGGCACCTCACTCTCTTGGATGGGAAAAGAGGCTTTGTCCTGTGACAAGTTAGCCCCAGTTAAGCAGGCATTTTAGGCCAGTTATTTCCCTCTTTAAAGTACAAAGAAGAGAGAAAAGCAACGAGTGATTCCCAGCCACTCCTGAATGTGTATCGACATTCTCTTCCCTATTGCTAACTTGTTTCCTCAATGATCTCATCCAGTCCCATGGTTTCAAGTGCACCTACATGGGAAGTTTCCCAGGTATCTACTTCAGCACCTTGGTACCCTCACCACATCCCATTGCTTCCCAAGCTATTTCTCTCTCTTTCCATTCAACTAGCAGCTCAGCCCAAAACTCTTAGAGGTACGTTGACCCATCTCTTTTCCTCTCCTCCCACATCCAATCCATTGGTAAATCCAGTAGGCTTACAATATATCCAGGCTCTGTCATTCTAGCCCCTCTGCCACCACCCTGACCCACCTCCTAGTGACATGGACAGCACATCTGAAAACCAGCCCATGTGCCAGGATGAAGGGCTCCAAATACTAAAACATCTTCTCATGTGTAACTCTCTATTTGCAATCCCAAGTAGAGCCACAACATAAGCTGAAGCCACTGGAGTGGGTTAAAAAGCCCTATGAGATCAGTAACCCTATGGCCTAATTCCTGCCACCAGCAGGCTAGAAGCTATAAAATCCAGGTGCAAGGGTCACAGGAGGAAATAGTGTTTGCATCTCATTTGCATACTGGAAGTTCATACCAGCCCAAGCATCCATGTGCTGAAGTTCTGGAATATTGTTGCTCCTCTCTGGTCTCCTTTAGTTCTAATGAAAAAGTAATAGAGTTTTAATGGACGGTAGCCATATTAATGTTGCCACTTGTGCAATAATACCCAGAGTTCAGAGCTCCTGGGAAGCTGGAACAGAGAGCCAGCAGTGATCTTTAGTCAAAGTAGGGCACTCTCACAAACTTCCCAAACTGGAAGCCAACCTAAATCTGGCATGGGTACGATGTGCCTCAGCTTAGCTTTCTGCAAGCTGGCCTCACACATCACCCATTCCTCTGATCTTCATACCATCCACATACTGACTGAAGACATAGTCCCCTGGTCCAGCCACAGCTTCACATACCTGAGGCCACACTGAGGACCTGCCCTTGGTCATCTACTGGGCAATTCCAAGGTGAAGGCTTTACTTGCAGTTCCCTCCTCTCCTCCCTGGGCCTCACTCCTCTGTAAATATCACATCCATGCACTCTGTTGCTAAAGCCAAACATGTCAGCTGTCCTTGCCTCTTCTCTTTCCTTCACCCTGACATCCTAACCATCATCAAATTCTCTCAGTTCTTCTTTAAAAATATGTCTAGAATCTAGCCATATCCTACCACCTCTGGCCCTACCCTCTTAGTCCCAAAGGCCAGCATTTCTTCCAGGTTCTTCAGAAGCCACTTAGATGTTTTCCCTGCCTCCAACTTTGCCCCTGCAATTAACTCTTCATACAGCAGCTGGATTGAAACACAAAGAAGTACAGGCTCCATCTCACCTCACAGCCTTGGCTTCTCCATAGAATAGGGATAAAATTCACACTTCCACATCACGGGTGCTCATCGGATATTAACTGAATAAATGAATGAATGAATGATGAATGAGTGAATGAAGTGAATAACCAGAAAGACACATAATCTACATAAAACTAACTGCGCCAATGTGTTCTTCCTCCCCGCACCCCTAGCCTCCAGATCTATCATCTCCGTGAAATAGTTTAAAGCCTGTTTTTTGCCCCCTGGCCAGGTCCTGAGGTGAATTTCTGAGTATGGCATCCCAGAACTATGCCCAGGAGATTCATCGGCAAATGAAGCTTCAGCACTGGGAATCAGGGAGCATAACACATCCTTGCTTCTGTTAGAAATGAAACTTACATTGATCCCTGACCTCTTTACGTTTGCTGTCAATGGGCTAAAAGGTACAATCATATTCATGAAATCAGCTCCTACAGTTTTGCAGATGAGGAGCCCAGGGTAGAAAGACAGGAATGATAGCCTTTTTATTGTGGGTCAGAGGCAGAATCAAACAATCAAGCAGGAAACGCTGCTTCCTGCCTTCCGCTCAAAGCACACCGCACTATCAACTGCTTTACCTGTTCCCAACTTGTTCTGGGGAAGCTTCCCTGCTCTAATTTTGCAGGTCCATCATCTTGAATAGAATATTTCCATAAACCCTAGACTGAAGGTCATTTGGCTAAAACATCCTCCATAAGAGAGAGAGAGCTTGAACAGACCACCCTATTGAAGTTGCCTCTTACACTGAATTTGGCACTGCTTCACTGGCACTTCCCAGGTGGCCCACCTCCAGACAGCACAGGGGTTAATAACTTGCGCCTCCATAACAGACAAATCTGTTTTGAGCCCTAGTTAGTCCTATGACTAGTCATGTGACCTAGTAAAACTTAACTTCCCTGCAAGACACAGAACAGTGGACAGTTTACTTACATCAAAATACATGGACATAGAGACACTCTGTTTCTATTACTCTAAGATGCTTTTGCAAACTTTCTATTAAAATTTAAATGGTCGCCTCTTATAATTCAAAGCCTTCCTCTCCACTCCACCCAGATTAGTAGCTGCAAAGTTCCTGTGCAGAATGACCACTGCTGCTTTCTGATAAGACCAAGAAAGGGCTGGCATTAAGGCACCTTGGATTCTATAAAATATAATAAATTTTCTAGTAAGTGTATATAAATTTGTTCTGGAAAGAAGCAGAGACACATTTGGAAGTAGTTAACTCCAGGGAGAGGAACAGCAAACAGGAAATGAGCCTTTTAGTTTCCATTATCTTCCACTCTCTGAGGTTTGACTTTTCCAACCCATGACATGTATTCAATAATAAATGGGCCATTTGGGGCTTATTTTCTTCTGTGCATTCCTATGACTTTATTTTTTTATTTATTTATTTATATATTAATTGGTACATTTTAGGTATACAATACATTTACATTTATCACTGGGTGTTTGTACCTGAACATGATGTATCTTAGTTCTTATTTTTTTCCCCATTACCTATGCACCCTACACCTCCAACACACTTCCTCCCTATTTATATAGACATTGTTTCCATTTTTTTTCCTTTCATATAATCTTTCCTTTCCCTTCTTCCCTTTCCCCTTCCCCTCCCGCCACCCCTCCACCTTTGGATCTTTTCCTATTTCAAATTATCAATTATTTGTTTTACTCATTTTCATCCTTATTTACACTTTCAGTTTCTCACACTCGAGATACTATTCAGTATTTACACGTTTGTCCTATTTATTTCACTTGAGAGTATGGCCTCAATATGCATCCATTTAGCTATAAATGACTCTAGTTTCTCATTCTTTATGGCTGAGTAGTACTCCATTTTATAAAAAAAAAAAATCTTCTTTATCCAGTTTCCAGTTGATGGACACTTGGGCTCTTTCCAAACCTTAGCTATTACAAACTGTGCCACTATAAACAAAGGTGCACATATATCGCTGTGGTATGATTCTTTTAATTCTTTGGGGAAGATACCCAGTAGGGGAATAACTGGGTCAAATGGGACCTCTAGTCCTAGTTCTTTGAGGTATCTCCATATGGATTTCCACAGTGGTTGGACCAGTCTGCACTCCCTCCCACCAACAATGGAGAAGGGTTCCTTTCTCTCCCCACCCCCGCCAGCATTTGTTATTGGTTAATTTCTTAATAGCAGCCATTCTTTGTGGGGTAAGGTGGAATCTCAGTGTTGTTTTCATCTGCATCTCTCAAATGACCAGTGATGTTGAACATTTTTTTCATATATTTATTTGCTGTTTTTACTTCTTTGTCTGAGAAATGTCTGTTCATTTTGGATGCCCATTTTTGAATTGGGTCTTTGAATATGGGGGGGTCTGATTTTTTTCAATTCTTTATATATTCTAGATAGTAGACCTTTGTCTGAGGTATAGCTGCTAAAAATTTCTTCCCATATTGTAGGTTGTCTCTTAGCTCTGTTGGTAGTTTCTCTTGCAGTGCAGAAGCTTTTAAATAAGATGAGATCCCAGTCATTGATTCTTTGTGTTAGCTCCCATGCTGCTGAAGTATTGTTCATAAAGTCTTTTCCTATGCCAATGTCATTGAGTGTTCTACCTAACTTATCTTCCAGCAAGTTAACTGTTTCTCTGTCTTGATATTTAGCTCTTTAATCCACTTTGATCTTAGTTTAGTGCATGGTTATAGGTATGGGTCTAGTTTTAATCTTTGGCAGGTTGAAATCCAATTTTTCCAACACCATTTATTGAACAGGTTATCTTTTCTCCAATGAGGGCCATTGCACCTTTGTCAAAGATGAGGTGGCTGAGTATGTCTGGAGTTGTTTCTGTATATTCTAATCTGTTCCACTGATCTTCAGGTCTGTTTCTTTGCCAGTACCATGCTGCTTTATCACAGTAGCTTTGTAGTATAGTTTCAAGTTGGGGATTGTGATACCCCCAGCCATGTCTCTGTTGCCCAGAATTGCTTTTGCTATTCCAGGTTTCTTCTGTTTCCAAATGAATTTTTGGATTGTTTTCTCTAGTTCTGTGAAGAATATTGGAATTTTAATCAGTATTGCATTAAATCTACATGGTAGTTTTGGAAGTATGGCCATTTTCACTATACTAATTCTTCCTACCCAGGAACAACGGATATCTTTCCATTTTCTTGTATCCTCTTTGATCTCCTTCTTCAGATTGCTGTAGTTTTCAGTGTAGAGGTCTTTTGCTTCCTTTGTTGATTCCTAGATATTTCATTTTTTTAGATGCTATTGTAAAAGGAATTATTTCCTGAATTTCTCTCTCAATGGATCTGCTATTTGCATAGAAGAAGGCTATTGTTTTTTGAGTGTTGACCTTATATCCAGCTACTCTACTGAATCTGTCAATTAGGTCTACAAGGCTTTTGACTGAGTTTTTTGGGTCTTCTATGTAAAGTATCATATCATCAGCAAATAATGACAGTTTCACTTCTTCCTTTACTATCTTTATTCCTTTTATTTCTTTCTCTTTTCTAATTGCTATGGCTAATGTTTCCAGAACAATATTGTACAGGAGTGGTGATAGTGGGCATCCTTGTCTTGTTCCTGATTTTAGCATGAAAGTTTTCAATTTTTGACCATTTAGTATGATGTTGGCTGTTGGTTTTTCATAGATAGCCTTAATCAGGTTGAGATAAAGACCTTCTATTCCAATTTTCTGTAGCATTTTTATTATGAATGGGTGCTGGATTTTGTCAAATGCCTTTTCTGCATCTATTGAGATGATCATATGGTTTTTGTCCTTGACTCTGTTAATATAGTGTATTACATTTATTGATTTATGAATGTTGAGCCATCCTTGCATCCCTGGGATAAATCCAACTTGTCAGGGTCCATGATCTTCTTGATTACCCTCTGTATTCTGTTTTCCAGTATCTTGTTGAGGATTTTTGCATCTATGTTCATTAGGGAGATTGGTCTGTAGTTCTCTTTTTGGGTTGGGTCTTTCCCTGGTTTTGGAATCAAAGTAACACTTGCTTCCAGGAAAGAATTTGGAAGGCTTGCTTCCCTTTCAATTTCCTTGATGAGTTTGAAGAGTAATGGTGATAGTTCTTCTTTAAACATCTTGTAGAATTCAGCAGTGAAGCCATCAGGACCTGGGCTTTTCTTTGTTGATAAATTTTTTATTACATTTTCAATTTCACTCATTGTTATTGGGATGTTTAGAATTTCTATATCTTCTTCATTTAACTTCAGAAATTTGTATGTATCTAGGAATCTGTCCATTTCTTCTGTGTTTTCCATTTTATTAGAGTACAGGTTCTCAAAGTAGGTATTGATGATCCTCTGAATTTCTGCTGGATCTGTTGTGACTTCACCTTTTTCATTCTTAATTGCATGGATTTGAGCCTTTTCTTTCCTTTTTTTGATAAGGTTGACTAAAGGTTTATCAATTTTATTTATTCTTTCAAAAAACCAGCTCTTCAATTCATTGATTTTTTTGTATCATTCTCTTAGTCTCCATTGCATTGATTTCTACTCGGATCTTTATAATTTCCTTTCTTGTACAAGCTTTGGGTTTGTTATGCTCTTCTTTTCCTAGGAGCTTGAGGTTCTGCATTAGGTTATTTAACTGACTTCTTTCTGTTGTCCTAATATGGGCATTCACTGCTATGAATTTCCCACATAGAACTGCTTTCATTGTGTGCCACAGATTCCTGTATGTTGTACTGGCATTATCATTTACTTGTAGAAACTGTCTAATTTCTTCTTTAATTTCCTCTGTGACCCATTGGTTGTTCAGGAGAGTGTCATTCAATTTCGATGTGTTTGTGGGTGTTTTGTGGTTTCTTATGTTATTGATCTCCAATTTTATTGCACTATGTTCTGATGATACACAGGGGTTATCTTGAATTCTTTTACATTTACTTAGATTTGCCCAATGAGCTAGCATGTGATCTATTTTGGAGAATGGCTCGTGTGCAGCTGAAAAGAATGTGTATTCTGATTTTGTGGGGTGGAACAATCTATAAACATCTATTAAGTCCATTTGTTCAATAGCTTGGTTCAGTTCTAGAATTTCTTTGTTAATTTTTTCCTAGATGATCTGTCTGTTTCTGATAGAGGGTTGTTGAGGTCCCCCACCACAATTGTGTTATTGTTTATTTGGTTTTTCATGTCCATTAATATTTGTTTTGTATAGTTGGGGGCATTTGTATTTGGTGCATAAATATTTAGGATTGTCATCTCTTCCTCTTGGATTGTTCCCTTCACAAGGATGTAATGACCATCTTTGTCTCTCTTAATTAGTTTTGGTTTGAAATCTACTTTGTCTGCAAATAAGATTGCTACACCTGCTTTTTTCTGGGATCCTGTCGCATGGAGAACTGTTTTCCATCCTTTTACTTTCAGTCTATGAATTTCCTTTTGAGTTAGGTGTGTTTCTTGTATACAACATATTGCTGGGTTTTGCTTCTTAATCCATTCTGTCAGTCTGTTTCTTTTGATTGGTAAATTGAGGCCATTAACATTGATAGTTATAATTGAGAGATACTGACTCATTCTTGTCATGATGTCTCATTGTTGTTGGCTCTTTTCTTATTTTTCCCCTTTTCTCTTTAGTGCCTTACCTTTCATGGTGTCTTCTCTCTGTTGGTCCTCATGGAGTTGTAACTTTCATTGTCTTTTTCTAGGATATTGCATAAAATTGTTTGGAGTGCTGGTTTGGTATTCATGAAATTTCTCAGGTGTTCTTTGTTGTGAAAGTATCTAATTTCCCCATCGATTTTGAAAGATAATTTTGCAGGATACAACAATCTAGGTTGGAAGTTATTTTCTTTTAGGGCTTGAAATACTTCACTCCAGGCTCTCCTTGATTTAAGGGTTTGTGTTGAGAAATCTGCCATGATTCTGATGGGCTTTCCTTTGTAGGTGATTTGTTTCTTTTCTCTAACTGCCTGCAGAATTTTGTTCTTCTGTTGGGTTTCTAGGATCTTGACTATTATATGTCTAGGTGTAGATTTTTTTTTATCATGGCTTGGTGGAGTTCTATATGCCTCACTTCTCTGTCCAATTCTCCACCTCTGTCTGGGAAGTTTTATACTATTACTTCTGTGAACAGCTTTTTATGTCAATTTTACTTTCTCCTGTTTTTTTGTGGACTCCTATCAGTCTTATGTTATTCTTCTTTGCATCATCTAGCAGCTGTTGAATTGATTTCTCATGGTCCTTTACTATCTTTAAGAAATCTCTGTTTTCATGGTCCTTAACTGCGATCCTGTCTTCTATATCTGATATTCTGTCTTCAGATTCTCTTAGTCTGCTCTGCATGCTTTCAATGGAGTTTTTGCTCTCCTGAATATCTGTTTGAGTCTATTTCATGGATTCCATTTCTTTCTTATGTTGGGCGATCATGGTTTCCATTTCTTTCTTATGCTGGGCATTCATGGCTTCCAGCATGTTTCTGATCTCATCTATTTTCTTGTCTGTTTCTGCTCTAGAGCCTCTAATCATGTCTTTCACTCTACTCACCATCTCTGTATTTATCTGGGAGATTTCTGCTTTGAATTTTTCTAGAGCCTCATGTGTCTGCTTTGTTACTTCCTGTGCTATCAGTTCAGGGTGTCCAGGTGGTTGATTATCAGACTTTTCCACTTCATTTCCCCAGAATTTCCCTTTTGTGGTGTGGAAGCCTGCGTTTATGCCTTGCTTAAATGTCTTCTCTTTTTGGGGGGGGTACTGTCCTTGGTTTAATTCCTGGGTTGATATTTCAAAATTGCTTAATGCAGGTATCTTTATTGCTTGTGTTTAAAACCCTTGTGGAATGATTGCTTTTCAGAGTTGTCTTCCAGATATGGCTTTTGTTTAGGTTTTGAGGCTCTAATGACTCTGAGGCTATTTCATTTTCCTTATACCAGGAAGGAAAACTGATTAGATCAATCACAGCATGTTAGGCCAAATGTTACAATCAGCAATACCATGGCATCAAGTACAGCTTAGAAAATGACAATTTGTGGTAGTTATTAATCTATCACATTTAACTATGTGAAGTATAATCCCTTGTGCCTCTGTAGTGTGGGACCAGGTAGCAGAAGAGCCAGAAGGCAGGGGGTGGGGGGGGTGGAATTGGGCCTTGCAGGTACCTGCGAGGATAAGTGGAGCACTGGATGAAGGCAGGGCTCCAAGCCACTCCCAGGACCTCACCGTGCCCTGGGCAGGAACCGGAACACAGTCAAGGAGCCTCAGGCCGCTTCCCTATGACTTTAAAAAAAACTCAATCTTAGCATTTTTTAGAAGTAGAAGAATAAGCCAAGTAAATAATTGTGTATCATCTTAATTCTTCATCTCTCATTCACAGTTTCTTTCCATCCAAGAAACTTGAAAAAGTTTCCAAAGATCTTTGGGCTTCACAGTGAGCCCATAGGAAGGCTGGGCCAGAGACGGGAGGGAGGGGTGGACAGCACCCCAAATTAGCAAAACTCCAGGGAAACCCTTACATTCCTGCATTACTGTTAGCTACCAAATTTTGTACTAACCTTTGGAAAAACATTTTTCAAAATTTAACAACCAAATATTCAGGCTTTTGACCCATAAATGTCAATACAATGATTTTATTGTAAAGAAAGTTTCTACAATACTTTAGAACTCTTATGCCTAAAAATATTTCTACAATTTCCTTTAATAGCAAAGATAATTGGCAGTATCGCAAATTTGCATGAATAGCTAATGGTTAAGTTACAAAAAAGATACAACTAGTGAATAGAAATGAATCCATAATGACATTATAAAAAAACTTTATTGAAATATAACCAGATTAAGTTTTAAAAGGAGATGCAGTATAAATTGAGAATATATAATGTTTGAGCATAAAAGAACATTTAGACAGAAAATTTAAAATATTGAAAAAACAAGTAAATTTATACATTGAAAATAAATGAAGTAAAGAACGTGGGCACTGTTAGTTTAACATCCCTCCACTCATGTGTTTCTGTATTCAGCCACTGTAGGTTAGGCTCTGTCTTTGAGCTTCATACCATCTTGTGGTCCAAAGAAAGCTCCCAGGTTTCTTGCCCTAACAAATGTTGTGATTTTGGCTGAAAGATAATCCATGTCTCTAATGAGATTAATCAAACAAGGGGATAAAAAAATTAAAATAATTTTTAAATGAATTAATTCAAAAAGCTAGAAGAAAAACAGCAAAACAAGACCTTAGAGAGAAAACAGAATTCTTAAATATGAAAGAATTCTAGAAATAATTCACTAAAATCCTAAAAAGCAAAATGGATAAAGAGAGCTTGTTTTGTAACAAGAGCAATGATACAGACAAACATCTGTGTCAATGGTGGTTTCACATGAAAGAACCTTAGAGCTTGTCATTCCCAGCCTCACAACAAGAAAAGAGCTGGAGAAATAAACTGTGACAGGTGAATACAGTGAGCTAGTATCTGGTTACCTAGAATGAAGCTGTGGGTGCTTCATGGTTGTAAAAGATACTCATAATATATTAATAAGTGACAAAAAGCAAATTGCCAAGCAATGTATACAGTGTGATCCCATTTTTTATTTAAGGAGAAAGGCATTTTGAAAGACTGCATACCAAATTGCTCATGCTTCTTAACTCTGGGCAATTGAGTTATGGATGATGATTTTTTTTATTTCATTCTTCATACTTTTTAAGTTTTCATGTTTATTAAAATAAGTGTTAAATATATACATATAGAAACACTGATTTATAAAAATACTGAAATGTAGCAGGGCATAGTGGCACATGCCTATATTCCCAGCACTCTGGGAGGCTGAGACAGGAAGATCACAACTTCAAGCCCAGCTTGGGCAATTTAGTGATTTAGCAAGAACTTGCCTCAAAATAAGAAATAAAAAGAGCTCAGGATGTGCCTCAGTGTGAAGGCACAAGGTTCAATCCCCAAGACTGAAAAATGAAATTAAACTAAAATAAAAGATTCCATTGTTTCGAGTGCTGGAAATATGGGCTAATTTTTTTTTGTTATTTTATTTTAACTGATACAACTGTACATGTTTACGGAGTATAGTGTGATGCTTTCATACATGTTTACATTGTAAGATGGTCAAATTAGAGTAATTAGCAAAAACAGTCATTTCTTTGGAGTAAGAACATTCAAAGTTATCTCTTCTATATCAGAATATACATCATTAACTATATTCTTTCTTAAATCCAACAAGTCTTACTCACCTCTGACACAAATATACAATGTAAAGCACTAAAAAAAAAAACACATACAAAAATACTGTAAAGAAACTAGTTTTGCTTTTCAGCACAGTCGGCACACTGTGGCAATGTCTGGCAGACTCATGAGTTACTTCCAAGATTTGTTTGAAACTATGAATATAACGTGAGCTCCACCTGTATTGGTGAAAGCTCACAACACAAACGTTCCTAAGTTGGAGACTTACTGTAGTCACATTGCTGTACAAGAAGACACCTTATTCCTGTACCTAAGCAGTTGAGGAGAGCCTAAGTACAAGACAACTGTACTGGTAACTGGAAAGCAAGTGAACTTGGCCATGGAAGTGCTCCTAGCTGTAGCAGTCTCTGTCAGTAGCAGGAACAGGGGCCCTGGCCTCAGCTCCTCAACTCTGACTGGAAGCAGGGGAGGAGATCTTCTCAGGGCCACCTGTAATGGCCACCGCGATGCTATTGGTTTCAAGGCACCTGCTCAGTTACCCGGGGAATATCTACTGCCCCTGCAAGTTTGGTACACAGTCCATTCAGAAACAGATTTTGAAGAAGGGGGGAAAAAAAACAAGTTATGTTCATTTGTTTCATTACAACAATTTAATAGGGACAATCATCCAAAAAATGGAAAATGTCAAGTGGGCTATTAAAGCTCTCCAGCAGGAACGGTTGAGTCTAGACACAAATATTAAATGAGAACAATTGCAAGAAAGGAACACAGGGGGCTAGAGATCCATGGCAACCGCATGTGCCTTCGGAGAGGAAGGAACCTGGCTGGTCCTCCTCCAGTGAGTCACTCACCCTTGCTCTCTGTTCAGAGGGCTCAGGGCTGAATGAGGGGGTGCTGTCTGTGCCACCCCAGATGCCATGCCAGGGCTGGGGCTCCAGAAGCGAGTAAAACACTCCCCCCATGCTCACCAATCTCACAAATCCATAAAGAGAAAAAAAAGCAAAACGCTAATGTCAATATTGAGGAGGCATTCGTCATAGAAATGTGGCAGGACCCCAAAGAAGCCCGGTGGCTCTGAGGACTCTGGCATGGCCTGCTGCACCCAAGGCATGAGTCCCAGCCAGATGGACCACATGTAGGAAGGGTGTGGTGTCAGCAGGGACCGTGGGCAGATGGCCCCAAGCCACAGGGGCTCTCAAGGTGGGCGAGGGCCAGGAGGAGCTGTGAGCCAAACTGTGACATAATCAGGTGTAATTACAAAGTCAAGAACCAGCCCCTACAGCCACTGGAACAAGAGGGGCTGGGGAAATTTCCCTGGGTGCACCTTCCCCTCTCCCCATGCCACCCATACACCCAGTGCACCCACCCCTGTGGCCTGTTTACCCAAGTACAACGCTCTTCTCCTTTCCCTGAGCCACATCTGAAGCCAAATATCATTGCCATACAATCACTGGTGGAAGGCTGAGCTCTTGGCTCTGGCCTGACACCTCTTGACTTTCCCTTGGTCTTTCACCTGCTCCTGGGAGAGAAACTCAAAAGAGCAGAAAGTTTGGTCTTTGTGTTTCTAATTCTCCACAATTAGTTCTAATTTGCAACTTGTTTCAAGGTCTCTGCTTCCATTTAAATTAAATCTCTGCAAAATTAATAATAATTATCTGGTTATTTTCCAGGGGAAGAAAACAACAACAACAAACCTCATTCACCCTTTGTGTTAGTGACACTGGCTGACCCTTACAGTGCAGGCTGGGCAGTGCCCACCTGGGTACAGGGTGAAGGCCAGGCACAGAGCTGGCTTGGCAGGTGGAGCTGTAAATGCAGATGGAAATGCTCTCCCTGGGCACCATGGAAAAGAGAAAAGAAGGGAAAAATGGGTGGGGATAGAAGAAGCGAGTGAAGGACCTGGTATCACCAAGGAGATTCAGGTAGGACCCTCAAGAGGAGAAGACTGCCCATTTTTCAATCAGATTAAATTCCAGGCTCTTTTCCTAAATAGTGCCGGTACGATTTATTCAAATCAAGAACAGTAGGTCTAGTCTCAGCCCACAAACCCAGAACATTTCAAAGAGAGCAAGTGGACTCCCCACCACCCCTTCCTTGATATTTGCCTTGGTACTCGATTCCACAAAAATCCAAGGCTCCAGGTGGAGTAAGGTGCCCACGAGCAGGATTTGCCAATCCAGGATGAAAAGTAGAAGACTCCAGGTTTTAGGGAATACTCATGCTGACTCCCAGTGTTTGGAAAGCGGCTAAACTCCTCTAGGCTTCAGTCTTCTCTTCTGTCAGTGAGGAAGATTAGTAATATTTTCCTTTACTGATTTGAAGGGGGAAAAAAGAGGACAGCAACCATACCTGGCATTGTTTTTTCCCTTCACCCTTCCTCCACAAACGTGATGGCTGGGTTTATAGCAGCCTTTCTAAGGCCCTGAGGCAAAGGCCAGGGCAAGCATATTTTTGTCTGTCCGGATATATCTGAGACACTGAATCAAGACGAGCAGGACACTGCCTACAGATTTCTTTTTATATGAGAAAAATACATCCTATAGATTTAAACCACCCTGAAATTTGTCTTTTGTTACTTCAGCCAAATCCACGGTTAATCTAGGGAAAGTTGTTAAAGCTATTCAGTAGGTTCCTGAATAGGCACTGCACAATGCAGCACTTAGAAAATAGCAGTCTCAACATTACTTGTCCTTTCTCCCATCAGTCGCCTCCTTGAAAACGAAACTCTCCTGCCCTTGAAGGATCATCGGAGATAAGGTCAAGGTGGGGTTTGTAGCGCAGACTCCCAAGGCCTCAGCCCAGGAGGCACCTCAGAAACACGCAAGCGTCTTGCACGTGAGGACGCTGCTGCCCAGCAAGGAAAAGCGACTTCCCCTAGGTCCTCCACAGAGAGAGGAGAAAATAACAGGCCAGGCCCCAGGCTCCAGCAAGCAACTGCTGCCGCCTGTGGTAGGTCCCGCGCTTGGCAGGGGGAACGCTGGGCTTGGTGACTCCGCTGGCCTGGAAGGATCCCTGGCCCTCTGAGTCGCCCAAGGCTCTACCCTTCCTTCCTTCCTTCAGCCTTTGCCACCCAGCTGGCCTCCAGCTCTGCCTGAAAGCACTTTCTCCCTCCTCCAGGCCGCAGGTGGACCGTGGCACAGGTCACCCCAACGCGCCCTCTACCACCTGGGACGGACCCGTGGGCGGCTCCGCGGGTCCCTTGTTTACATTTTTCCGTTCTTTTTTTTTTTTTTTTTTTTTGGTACCGGGGATCGAACTCAGGTCCTTGAGCTTTGAGCTTGCAAGGCAGGCGGCGGAACCACTGAGCTAAATCCCCAGCCCCATTGTTCCGTTCTTTAAGGCTGAGTAGTACTCCATTTTAATTAAAAAAAAAAAAAAAAAAAAAACCACACATCTTCTTTATCCAGTTTCCAGTTGATGGGCATTTGGGCTGCTTCCAAGCTTTAGCTATTACAAACTGTGCCACTATGAACATGGGTGCACATATATCACTGTGGTAAGGCTCTTTTAACTCTTTTGAGAAAATACCCATCAGGGGAATAGCTGGGTCAAGCGGGACCTCTAGTCCTAGTTCTTTGAGGTATCTCCATACTGGTTTCCATGAACGAAAAACTAGAGTCATTTATAGCTAAATGGATGCATATTGAGGTCATACTCTTAAGCGAAATAAAAAGGACACACATGTGTAAATATGGAATAGTTTCACTAGTGTGAGAAACTGATAGTGTAAACAAGGGTTAAAATGATTAAAATGAATAATTGATAATTTGAAATAGAAAAAAAGGTCCAAAGACAAAGGAGTGAAGGGAAGGGAAGGGGAAAGGAAAAGAGGGAAAGGAAATCTATGAGAAAGGAAAAAAAAATGGAAATGAAGTCTATGTAAATGGGGAAGGGTGGAGGGGGTGAAGGGTGCACAGGTAATGGGGGAAAAAAAATAAGAACCAAGATATATCATGTACAGGTACAAACACCCAATGATAAATGTAAATGAATTATATACCTAAAATGTTTATGTTTTTCCTTTTTGGCTCACAATCTTTATTTTTTATTAAATTTGTATTTTTATTAGCACATGTTTGCAGTACATGATGACATTTCTTGTGGGGAGTTGGTCCATGAACAGGACACATCTTCATTCTTTTTTCATCCCTTTCCCTCACCCTCTCCATCTCTTTGTCCTCTTCCCTTATGCAAAAGATCTATTCCCTTTCTTTCCTATTATCTGTCTTTTATTTTGTTCTTTATTTTTGTTTTGGGTTTCTCATATAAGGGAAACATATGACATTTAATCTTGAGTGTTTGATTTATTTCACTTAACATTATGGTCTCAAGGTCTTTCTTTCTTTCTTTCTTTCTTTCTTTCTTTTTCACTACAGGCAATTAAACCCTGGTCCTAACACATGCCAGGCAAACTGTACCACTGAATCACAGCCCCAGCTCTTTTCATGTTTTATTTTGAGATAGAGTCTTACTAAGTTCCCCGGGCTGCCCTTGAACTTGGGATGCTTCTACCTTGGTCTCCGGAATACCTGGGTTCGAGGCACATGCCACTGTGCCTGGCTCTTGACCCCTTTCCTAAGAGCCAGTTCCTCCTCTGAACTCCAGGAGAACCTATTTGCAGCACTGGGCAAATTAGCCTGTAGCATTTATGGCTTCATGTTTCCGTTTCATTCTCTGGTCCTTAAATGTCCAATCGCTTTCTCCTGAGGAGCAGATGCCATCTTACCTTTGTCCAGTGGCAGTGGCAGTGCTTGCAAGAAAAACGGCAGAGACAGAGCCTTGGCGGTCACTAACATCAGCTCAGAATGTGCTCATGGCCAGGCATCAACGGAGAAGTCAGTGGTAGCAAGATGTACTTTGGGCATCGAGACACAGAGGCTCATGTGGGAGCCTCGAAGAGAATGTAACACAGAGACTGTCTTCAGATGCTCCTGGGCACATTGAGCAGGGAGCATAAGCAGGAAGGAGGGGAAAACACCAGGACTGACTGTGCACTCAGGCTCCAGGGAAGCAGAAGAGAAGGCGCTCCCAGGGCTTTCTGAGACCTTGAGGCCTGGGGAAGGACTCAGCACCAAAGCAGGAACAAAGCAGGAAGAAATACCCGCTCTGCCTCTTCTCCCTCCATGCATCTCTTGCTGGTGCCTCTCATTGGCCAAATTCAACAGGAAGCCAGTTCGTGGAGGACTGAAAAACAGAAGTGATTGTGAAGAGGAAGGGAAGCATCTGTAACATCCAGGTTCTCAGGTGGGGATGAACAGTACCCAAAGCAAATTGGCAGAAATGACTTCAAAAGAGAATTCACTTCCAACTGAGGAGAAGGAAGATGAGAGGAGGTCACCTACTTTCCCATGGAAGAGCTCCAAGTTAAAGGCCAGGGTATGAAATCTTTCTTTTCATTCAAAATATAAAAAATGACCACCAAAAATAGAAAGTGAGTGGATGAACTCCAATACCTTAAAGAAATATTAAAAGA
The DNA here is from genome assembly GCF_053883595.1 of Heterocephalus glaber. NCBI lineage: Eukaryota > Metazoa > Chordata > Mammalia > Rodentia > Bathyergidae > Heterocephalus > Heterocephalus glaber. Next base: position 23,413,445 of record NW_028258143.1, on the reverse strand, counting down.
TATAGACAGAAATTGAAATGATGGAAGCCTTAGAGGACAACTCTGCTCTTGCCTTCCTAGGACCTAGAGAAGGGAAAAAACAATGAAGGATGCAGGAGGGGTGGGTCAGGGAGGAGCAAGATCCTGGAGATGGACTAGCACCAGTTCACCACTTACCTGCATTCTCTCACAGAAGCCTTTGCAATGCTTCCATGACGACAGGATTTCAATTCCCATTGTCAAAAGAGGCACAGAGAGATTAATTAACTAGCCAGGTCTTTGTGTAGACAGTCTAATACCAGAGCCTGTGTGCTTAATAAAGTGAAATGCTTGTTGGAATAAACAAAAGAATGAACAGGTGTAATCACTGCAGTGATTCCTTGTCTCTTCCATATCACTGTCTCTTTGGCACTGGCAAAGCCTAGAGAAAGAACCTCCATGATTCCTATTTTCAGCAAATTTCCCTCCCAGACCCACCCCTCAGGAGAAAGCACAGTGGTCATCTAGAACAGCAGTTCTCAAACATTTTGGTCTCAGAACCCTTTACCTGTTAAAAATTTTTTAGAGCTACTGAAGACCTTTTGTTCATATGAGTTCTCTCTATTGTTATTTGTCAAATTAGAAAATTAAACAAATTTTAAAACACAAAGTTACATGCCACACACAAAGACAATGCCATTGTCTATCATGGGGCTTCTGGAAACTTCCTCTTGCATTCATAAGAGAATGAGAGTGGAAAGGATGACCAACATTTGAGGATTATTATAAAACTAGTTTCAATTTCAAGGATCCCCTTGGAAGAGTCATGAGTACTTGACAGTAGTCCTTGGACCAGTTTGAGAATCATCAACCTAGAAGATGTCTTTATTTCATTAAAATAATCATACAAGCCATAGTCACACATGTCAGTAGCCTGAATGTAGTGACCAAAGGCCATAAGTCATGCTTCTTCTCCTGCCTCTGTTTTAATCTGTGACTATGGACAGCCCTCTACCCCGCATGCAGGGTGCTTCTGGAAGCCACCTCACAGGCCCAGACCCTGGGACTGCCTAGAGCAGGATGGAGGAGCCCTGCTGAAGTGGTCATCACTATCAGACGACAGGATTTCCAGGTGCCACATCAGGGAGCAGGCAGCAGAGCCTCAAACAGTAAGTCAGCAGAATCCTGCATGGGGAAAGTGAACCCCTGGCAACTGCCTTGGAGGGCGAGCAGCCCCCAAAACAAGCATCCACCAAAGCAAGCAAGCAGGGGAAAAGTGAAGTGAAAAAATGGGTCATTCCGGGGCTGGGGCCACTCTGGGCCAGCTGCAGAGCACTTGCCCCAGTGAAAGGCTTGGTTGTGCCCTTGAGTATCCTGTAAGACAGTGGCCTGGAGGGAGTGCCCTCCCTCCCAACCTCCCTTAAAGCTGGTCCTCTGGCTCGAAGATATCTTAGGCTCCAATAAACTCTGAAAAGCAGCCAGGAAAATGGTGGGTGACATGCTGCATGTAGTAACTGATATGAAATGGTTCTTTTAAAATCTGGTTTTATATCATGTCTTTCTTTTATGCTACCTTTAAGCGATTTGATTTCACCCACCCACTTTCTGTCCTTCAGTGAGCATATTTATATTCTGCAATGAAAAGGAAGATGTCATATCCTAACCTCTAACGTGAAGTTCTTCCTTGGGAAGTACAAGTGACTTCATCTTGTCTCTCTTCTCCTCAGGAAGAAATGAATTCTCTTTTGAAAGCATCTCTACCAACTCATGTTGGGTACCACTCATCGCCAGCTGAGAATCAATACAGTGAAAGACACAACCGTCATATTCACAGTTGTTTCTGTTTTTCAGCCAGGCATGTGCTGCTCACTGAGAGACATGAGCACATGTGTTATTTCTAATTTTCAGAACAACTCCACTAAAGAGTGCCATTGTCGAAATCGGGGCATGAAGAAAGATGATGTTTCATGTGGCTGGTAAGGGGCTGAGCCACCATTTGAACCAAAGAGGTCTAACAAGTCAAAACCTAAGGCCCAGTTTCCACAATGCCTGTCATCCATCTTTTCCCTCCGGATCAGCATTGCCTTGAGTCCACCCTTGTGCTTCCCAAATGTACCCTAGCCTGTGCTTAAGAATGCAGTGCTGTACCCTGTGTGATGAGTGTGTGGCTGAGGGGCAGACTGCCTGGGCTTCCTTCGAGCCGCATGAGGCGTGCTTACTACCTCTGGGGCTTGCAGCTGACACTTTCCCCACTAAACTGTAAGTGAAACCATTGTGTTCTCCTCTTTTCGAGAGAAGATTCCCTAGGTGCTGTGCTCTACCTCCAGCCCCCGGGACTCTAATCACTTGTTTAAAAACAAATCAGTTGAATCTCCTTCTTGTTCTGTTGATTCATTTTCTGTCCTTGTCCTTGGAGGAACTGACTCTCCCCTAGGGTTATAAAAAGAGCACAAAATTGCAAATAGCCAGTTTAATACAGCAGGGGAAAAGTTGTGAAGGTCTAACCAAGTGCTTCTTATTATTCCCAAATACCAGCATTTCAAAGGCTCCTGCCATCACCCATTGCTCTGCATCCTAAGAAGGGAACACAGGCAAATGCTGCAATCTTCTAACTGGAAGACTGCCTGGCACTGGCTCCAGGTTTGAGTGTGTGTGTGTGTGTGTGTGCATGCCTGTCTGTGTGTGCACACACCTTTCTGTGTGTACTAGCCAAGAGGTGTTCCATGCTGCATGTGGAGGAGTTTGTAAGGAGGGGTGGTTACTCAAAAGAGTAAATATACTACTCTGGATATACTCAGCCTCCTGAAGTTCTCAAAAACTAGTCAACTGAAGATGTTTAAACTGCAAAGTAGCTGTAGCACCCACATCTCCTGAAAAGCAGGCTAGCTCAACTGGGCTCCAAGACATGCACCTTTTCACAAATACTTAGAGTTCAGCTTCACTCCACACTTCATCTTCCCAGCCCATCCCACTCCTACACTCAGAGCCACCTACATTCTAAAATAAACAGGGTCTGTTATCAGCACCAAAAATGTGAACCAGGCTCACCATGGGGAGGTGTCTTTCCTAGGGACAACCCTAGGAACTGGTAGATCTAGATCAGTGCCTAGAATATGGATCCATCCCCTCCCAGTTTCCTGTGAGCAGTTAAGATTCTTGCCGGATAAAGAACAAGGTCACCAGCCCCAAACCTTGCTGCTCCACCCCTCCGTGCATTAATCACAAAAGAGGAAGAGAAAACATTGAGACATGGTTCCAAAAGGGTGGCCCTGGAATTGGGACTGAAAAATGCTCCCCGGGGGGGAAAAAATTAAAAGTTGGAGTCACATAAACCTAAGAAGGAAATTCTGTGGAGAGTAGCTCCCCCTGGTGGTTCATAGTGTGCATTAACCTACAAGGGGCCTGGGGAGTCCCTAATAGAAAAATCTGCTTACCTGGGCTCAACCCAAATTTATGTAGTCACAGAACCATCTTTTCCGTGTAACTTTACTTAGAATTGTGTGGAACTAATGTTCCCCTGAGAAATTTTAGGAATAATGCTATTCTAAGATAAAAGTAAATGCAGGCTGTTCTGTCAAAGAATTTTCTAACAAAGCAACCATTTAAAGAACTGGGTAGGGAAGGAAAGGAGAGGGAGGAGAAGAAGAAAAGGGAGAGGGAAGGGGGAGGGGAGAGAGGGAAAGAAAGAGAGAGGAAGGGGGAGAGGGAGGGATAGAGATGGGGAGAGGGAGGGAGAGGTAGAGAAGGAGGGGAAGAGGGACAGAGAGAATACAGGCAGGCGGGTTAGATACTCCCGATCCTCACTGCAGCCCTGTCTAGTGAATCTCATCCCTGGAGATTTCTTTTACAACCCTTCTACAAGCTCCTGCTAATTTTGTGTGCGCTAACATCTGTGTGCACATGTGCACATCAGCTGTGTGCAAGAGGGTGCCCAGGACCCAAGGGCTCCCCTCAATGAAGAAAAGCAAAGCTGCATCTGAATCCTGCAAAAAGACATCACTGCCCTTCAGTACCCTCACCAGGGCTGAAAATGTTGCCCGTTGGGGTTTTAAATGATGCATTAAAACTTAGAATTAGAGCATAATACCTTGGGGGTATTTAGGAGCAGATGATAGCTAAGGTATGTAGGAAGAGAGATCTTGCTTCCCACTCCATGGAGACCCCACAGGTCCCTGTCACTTTTTTCAGGGTTCATGTCAGATGACTGATGATGAGGGAATTTGATGCCACCCAGCTGAACAGCCCTATCCTGGGCCACTCTGTAACTTCCCTGTGTCACTCCAGAGAGGAAAACTCTGCCTGACAAAGATACCCAAGGAACCAGCTCAGCAGGTCCACTTTGGGTCAGCAAGGACAAGGACCCATAGCTGGGCCCTCACTCGGCCTGAGGTCAGGTGAGTGAACATCTATGAGGGGCCAGCACTGCCAAGTGCTTCACACAAGACCAACTCACCTTCTCCTTTCAGCCGCAAAGGGTTAGGATCATGGTGGACAGATTCAGGAATGAGAGTTTAAGGCCCTGAATGCCACGAGCAGCTTCACATTGTGGCTAAGCAGAGTGGAGGGTATGGATCTTCATCAGTGTGATTTTTTTTTTTGGTACTAGGGATCGAACTTGGGTCCTTGCACCTATCAGTGTGATTTTTAAATTTGCAGTCTCCTCACCACAGCACAGAACTCCTTCCTGAGCCAAGCTTTACGCTGAGATACTGATGTGCATGGATTTTGACCTTGAGCCACACAGACGGCCCTACGCACCGACCAGTCAGGTGCACAGTTCCAGACTTGAACAGATCTGGGCCTATCCCTGTTACTAAGGTATGATTTCTGCTACACTCTGAGTATTGCCTCCCCCCACACATACACACACACACACACACACACACACACACACGCACACACGCACGCACGCACACACTTGGGTATTAAAACCTAATCACAAAATGATGAAGTAGGAGATGGGAGCCTTGGGAGGGGATTAGGTCATGAGCTTGAAGTCCCCAGGAACAGGACTGGTGCCCTTACAAAAAAGCCCCAGAGAGCTTCCTCCTTCTATCATGGGAGGACTCAGCAGGAAGGTGCCATCTATGACCCAGAAAGCACCCCTCACCTCACTAGACACCCAATCTGCCAGATCCTTGACTTCTACTCTCAGCTTCCACAACTGTGAGACATATAGACCTCTTGTTCAAAAGCCACATGGCTGGTTAGTGTATTGTATAGCAGCACTAACAGACTCTCACTTTCACATCCACCTCTGTCCTCTGACTTCTGACTCAAGGCAGGAACTCTGCAAATTACGTTTCTTCCTTGTCAGAGGCTCCTGCTCATAGGGGCCACCAGAGTGAGACCGGAAGACAGGAGCTAGGAAGCAGAGAGGCCACTATCCTGTACTGGCTTACCATACCACTGTTATACCACAGATGGCCCTGGTTCCAACAGAAAAATTGGTCCCAGTTCTAGCTCCTGTTGGCACTTACAGACCAGCTTTCTTGTGACCCATCATAGTGCCCACAACAGCCAGGCCAGGCTCTATCGTTTGAGGCCTGGGATGCCCTGAGACACCCCTGAGCTGCTGAAGCATCAGCTCTACCTGGGCAGCACCCAGCTCTCCAGGCCCCCTCCATGCACCACCTTGCAATCACCCAACAGAACTGACAAAGGGAGAAGTTGGACAATTGCCCAATCTCTCCCTTTGTCCCCACAGTCTATGGTGGACACTCATTCCTCTTATTTCTTGTTCCTTTTCTGCCCCTTTAGTTTCTCCGGGGTTTCTGGAGCTTTAATTCAGCTGAACTTAACTCAATAGCAGAAGTGGCTGAGAGGTCCTATGGGCTGGCCAGAAACACTTAGGGATATGCGCAGGACATAGACCTGGTAGAGAGACAAGACAAGGAATCCTTTTGTTTTTCCTGAAACATTAGCATACCCATCATCACAGGATATGGTAGTGTCGCCCCCCCTCCCCAAGACCCCGACTCTTCCAAATCCTCATTCTACCATTTTCTTCTTCCATTCATAAGGCCTTACCTTTATGCTCAACCAGCCCTTGCCAAAGCAACACCCCAGAGGCTGAGTGGAGCCGTGTAGCTGAGTTCTCCCCATGGAGACACTTGGAGTCGACCTGAGGCAAAGTCCCCAGTGCTTAGAATCCCACTCTCCTTCCTCATGATCCCCTTTTCCCCAGCCCCAAAGCTTCTCAGACTGCAAACTCTTCCTCTATCTTTGAGCTTTGGTCAAGTCACTTTGCTTCTTTGAACATCTCCTTGTTCTTCTGTAAAACTGGGACAAAATCTGCCTAGCAAATTGGTTGTTTCAATTATATTTGAAAGGAGCTTACAAACTGTGGAGTACAATGCCAGCAGAAGCCAATATTTACACAATTATCATTCATTTTCATTGCAAGAATTGCCAGATCCCTTTTCTTTATTTCTGTTTATGTCTGCTGACATGGACAGTCATCCTTAAAAAAAAGTTATCCTAGTTAGTGTTCCCCCAAGCACAGCCTGAAATAAGCATTTGAGTGGAAAAAGTTTTTTGAAAACTGACTCTCCCCCTGCCATTCCTCAGTAGGGAAGTCCGGAAGCAGACAACTGAGGAAAGATACTCAGTAACAGGTGTTATCAAACAGGGTACCACTGTAGATGACTGCAGCTTGGCCCTGCAGAGGAACTCTGAGAACCAATGTACACAGTGCTCGCACCACAGGAAGCAGAACCTGTTCATGAGCCAACTTCTTTCACTCACTAGCTGATAGGTGCTACACCTGAGAAGAAGATATTTTAACATTTACAGTGGGCAGGGTGGACTCTGGTCACCCAAGAGAGACCTCAGGCAATGGAGCTGGCAGTTTGAAATCAATCTGAGTGCACTATAATAATAATAAGGTCTCTGAGGATGGGAGCATCAGTCTTTGGAATCATCCTTGGCAAGTGGTTGCTCAAATTGGATGTGATGGGATTTGGAACAGAAGGAATTGTTTCATTTCTTGCAAGGTAAATACCAGCCCAATCCATATGTGCTATACATGTTTTTGCTTTCAACTTTATTCTATAGCCCTCCCCTTTATCTACTTCTTAAGCTGAGTTTCCTTGACTTTTATTACAAAACTAAGCCCTTTCTCTCATGAGTCACCAACTTTAACCATGGAATGTTCTTTAAGAACTCACTCTCATGGTTCCCTAGCTACCACACCCCCCACATGCAAATACACACACACACACACACACACACACACCCTGCCAATGCACTATTTATCCAAGCTGTCAGGGTAGAACAAGCATATGCCATAGCTATAAACCACTACATCGCAATCATTTAACACTCCTGAAGTTCATTTCCTGCTCAGTCCTATGTGAGTATGGGTGGCTCTCTGGGACTTTAGTGATCTAGGATCCTTTGACCTCATGTTATGGATCCACACATCATTAGGAGTCTTCTAAGCACACTGCAGTAGGGGAGGGGGGTAATAAAGAGAATCACATGTAGACTTGTCAATGCCTTAGCCCAGATTGATACCCATCATGTCCACCCTCACTTCTTTGCCTAGAAGTGGACACAGTGTATTTGCAGGGAGTATCGAAGTATGAGGTCCAACAGCCCACCTCCCTGCAAGGACACCAAACATTTATGCACAATAGCAATGTGATCCAGTCACTCCCAGGAAGGCATTGGCTACAGAGAACTCATGGCCATAGAACTACAGGTGAACAATGAGCCTGAGTGTGGCCCCATGAGGCCCAGGGAGGCCTAACTCAGAGCCAAGAATGTGGAGCCAGATTTGCTCCAGGACTAAGTAAGTCCAAGTCCCTGTATCATATGCTTAGCTTTTCACTGAATCCACATGTAATCTGTGTCATTCATATTACTTATCTGATATGGCACTGGTATACTCAAGAGCCAAGAAGTCAGGGTGGATGGCCTGAGATGTCAGGAGCTGACCAGAAGAAGATGGTGGGGAAGTTCCCAGACAAAAACGTGACAACTAGTAGTCATGGGCACTGAGTCCAACTGATAGACTTCTTCTGTGTGATATGATAGCATGGACCTGAAAATGGGAAGGGACTATGCCCTAGAGATGCCCAGGACTCTGCTTAGCACCAGAAAACAGGCATCCGCTCCAGGAAAATATCAGTGAAGCCCTCTAAGAATTATGAGCATGGTGGGACTTTGTCTTCTATTAAGTTGTCATAAGACCCCAGAGGGAGGCTGATGATGGGGTCCTGGCACTGGGTAAAGCACTGCAGCTGCACATTAAGGACAAACACAGACTCAATTCTTCAAAGATCAATGTCATGGACCTTCATAAGAAATAAATGCTGAAAAGATGAATGGAGTTATTAAACCACTGCTTTAGTTTCTGATGATCTAGTCCCAATTCTTTACCTGCTTCAAAAACATTTACTTTTATACATATAAAGGCTTAGGCTGTCTCTTTTTTTAACCCTCAGCATGAAAATATCCTCTCTGCTGGCATAAGCACAGCCTTCACTTCTGAGCTGCTTCAGATGCAGCCCAATATGGAAACCTGAGCCACAGCCTGTTCCGGATGTTCCAAGATTAGGAAACCACATGCATCAAATGGAGAAAGTGGTCCAGGAGCCCATAGGATGGAGACAGCAGTCTTGCCCCACATGGGAGCATGGAGATGGCAGCACAGCTCTTATGAGAAGGGCTTGGTCAGACTGGAGCTGGCCAGGCCATGACAGCACTTCTCTCTTCATTCCCTTGGACAGAGGTAGCCATTGCAGCTTGGAAAGACACTCAGAAGCCCAGCCCCATTAATCCATCCTTGTGCTCACTGCCACAGCCTTGGAGGAGGGGGGACCTGTCAGTCAAATATCAGAACACAATTCACCTAATCTCCTGAAAAGGCAATGTCACCCTACCCCTGGACAAGATGCCTCTGGATGCCAGCAGAGCCACTTTTGGGCTGAGATGGAGCCATTCTTTTTAAAGCTGCCTTACCTTTGTAGAAAGCACTTAAAGACATCGATTTATATCAAGTGATAAAAATTTAATTAACACTCTAATGTATAAACCCAGCACATTGTGTGAAATAGAACATAAACCCAAGAGATCGTTCTTTCAGGATGAGAGAATTACCTGCTTGGTTAAAACAATGAACTGACCCTTCTAATGGCTTTATTCAGCCAGCCTGCATGTTTCTTGGATTTTGGAAGGAACGGGTTTCCTTAGTGTAGAATTTAATGATTTGTCCTCCCTTGCATCTCCCACAAGGCCACAGTGAGTCTGATTGGGTCCATAAGGGTAACCCTGCACATCCTGTCTTTCCTGATAGAGCAGGAAGACCTCTCCAGCAGGCTGGGCAAGGCAGTGACATCTGAATGTTGATCTTCAGTCCATTTGCACTGGGGAGCTGAGGAGGTGCAGGTTGACGGCAGCTACACCAGAAAGGTGGGACAGAGCAAGATGTGAACCTTCGCCCTCCTGTGGGTCAGATCAGTGCTTCCCCCATCACAGTGCTAGCTGTGACTCAAATGCAAAAGGCATTTCTTGCTGCCCTTTCCTTTATTCTATCACTCTTGTTGCCCTGTCTTCGGGTGCTCATAACCAAAAGCACCATGTAAAGTAGGGTGGGTGGGGAAAACAATCACAATGACAATAGTGTTAGGAGCAGGCTCATTTTGAACCTGTGGCAGGTGTCTGAAGGGGAACTGATCAATACCTGCACCTTCCCTCCTGGAGGTACAGAAACAATCTCATGCCATTCCTGAGTTATATGAAACTCCAGTCATTTTCTAGCAGTTCAGGGAGCTTTAAATTTTGCTTTTACTGCTATGTACTTCAACACCAGAACAGAAAATCATTTGAGCAGTCCATTCTTTAAACATGAGGTTAATATTCTATTCATAGTTGAGACATGGCCATGAAAGCCCTTCAGTCAATCTGTTGGCATCCCCTTCTCAAATCCACAATGATCTGAGATCTGCTTATCCTCTTCTTAGCTCTCCAGTTTACCAAACGGTTAACCCTAAGAACACTACCATTGTCAAATTGCCTAAATGGGTCTACTCCCATTGACATATGAAAAAATTAGAAAGTGAATTTCTCTTTAGTCATTTACCCCATGCAAAAAAATCTATTTTGTTTATGAACCCTACTAGGATGAATACAAGCGTGAGTTTACTATTCCAAGAAAAAATGGACTGAGTATCTTTTTAATTTTCGATCATCAGTAAACAAGCAGCTCTTGAGTCATCCTTCATTACCCACAGAAGGTCGATTCCAGGATCCCTGTGGATACCAAATCCAAGGATGTCCAAGTCCTTTATATAGAATGTCATAGTATTTGCATGTACCCTATGCACACCCTTCAGTATACTTTAAATCATGCCTAGATTACTTATAATACCTAATGCAATATAAGCGCTATGTAAATAGTTATTAGTCTGTATTATTTAGGGAATGTTATGGCTCGTGTCTCAATGTCCCCCCGCAAGCCTCTTGCAGTCAAAGGTGGAGCCTTTTCTGGAATTGATTCATGGTGCAATGCCAGGCTCAAGGGCAGTAGGATTGAGAGTGTCAGTGCTATCGCCCTAAGTAATCTGCAAAAAATAAAAGGGACAGAAAGATGCTGTCAATGGTCCCTCCCCTTTCCCTTGTTGCTTTGCTACCATCTGTGGGTCATGAACTGTTGCCCCTCTGCCACTCTGCCTTGAAGCCAGCTGATCATGGACTGAAACCTCTAAAAACTGAGCTAAATAAACCTCTTCTCCATTTAACATTGGGTGTTGGGTATTTTGTCTCAGTAATGAGAGAAAAGTAACTATGACAGGGAATAAATAATATGAGGGAAAAGTCTGTACATGCTCAGTACAGACAGAATTTTTATTCTCAGTGTATTCTCTATTGAGTGATGGCTGAATCTTTGAGAGTAGAACCTCTAGATGTAGAAGGCAGCTGTAATTATAAAAGCACCAGGAATCTGTGACACATCTCAAAAATAATTTCTGTGCAACATGTCTACAAGTGAGTCCCTTGCAAGCCTTCTTTTGGGTTAAGCATTATCTTTTCTACTCCCTCCTAAAAGGAAATAACCTTGGGAGCCATAGAATCAGCTCCCAGATGACCAAGTTTAGTTTAGAACACAAGTGCTTGTTGTAAGCACTGGAGGGTTGTGATGCATAAGAACAGGACCCCACTGGTGAAAGACCGCTGGGAGGAATCAGCCTCTGCACTGGTTGTTACACGCCAGGTAGGGCAGGCAGAGATTCCCTGTATGGCAGAGCACAGAGCCCAAAGCCACTGGCTTTTTTGCTGGGGAGAGGGGAGCTACAGAATAGAAGTGGAAAGCAATGAGGATATTTTTAGAAGTTCAATAGTCAGATGAAGTGAGAAAATGCCCTTCAGAGAGGGGGAACAACAGGGTCACGATCAGACATGCAAATCCACAGAGCATGTTGAAAAGCTACAACTGGCCTTCACTGGGATGTGCTTTTCCAGGTTGATTCTCCTCTGCCTGAATGAGAGGTAGAGACAGCAAGATAAGATTGGGGCATGGGAGAAACTGCTGTGCTAAGAACCCAGCACAAGGGGTGTGACATAAAGATAAATGTCATTCTGTCTCCCCAACTTCACCAGCAGCTCTTACTGCACATGCACACATCCATGCTATGCTCACAGCATAAGCAGGTGAGTGAGAGATCACAGAAGTGAAATAAAGGCAGAACCAATAGGGAGTTTAATGCAAACCCTTTCCCACTGCATTGTATGCTTGCTTCTCGACTGCTGCGTCAGACACAGCAGGGCCACAGGTAATGACAGCCAAGACAGAAGCTGAGCCATGCTTATGAGTTACCAGCCATGGACCCTGCTCACTGTGAACTCAGCCCACCTGGTCCTTTCTCAAAGCCTGGAAGCCTCCAGGCTGGGACCACAGAAGATGTCCCAGGACCTGCTGGTGGGGGAGATGGAAGGGACAGAACCTGCCCATGGGAAGGGTTTCCAGAAGCAGGACCTTGAAAGATCACAAAAGGGTACTTTGCTTTCCCTCCTCCTGAATGTCTGCCACTGCCCTGCAGAGCTGAGCAAGACCAGTCATTGTCCAGGCAAGCTGCGTGCTTAGCTAGGTTGGACAATGGGCAATGATGTACACAAATAAACAGATCACTGTTCTAATTAAGCTGCACACAGGTTACTGATGCAGAACCCCTGTCATTCCCCCACACCCTAACATCCTCAGTGAATAGTATTGAGGACCCCAGCCAATAGTTTCACCTCCTGCAAGGCAATACAACACAGGTGAAGGAAAGACATGGAAAGAAGACTTGAACAGAAAGTGGGGAACTGGGATGGGGCACGCCAACCATGGTGGCAATGAGGCCAAGCATGTGGCAAGGACCCCAAGCAACCAGAACCACCAGTATTTATGGATTACATGAGCAAGAGTAAAATAGGGTAGGAGGATACATGCAGCATCCGTTAATATCTGCTGACACAGGCAAGGCTTGTAAAAGGGGATAAGGCATTCTTGCAAAAAAGGCAGAACAGACCAAAGGTAGGTCATGATTAACTAGTAAGCTACTAAAACAATTAAGGGAGTGGCACCTCAAGGAATGGAGTGCAGTTTGGAGCTACATGGTCCTCTGCCACAGTGTTATCTCACTTAGGAGCCCTGCAACTTCACAGACCAGGATTTATATCTCCACTACAGCTGTGTTCAGGGGTGGGGAGGGCTATGCTCACCTGCGTGCCATTCCACATGCTCCTGTGAATCATGCAGGCTTTGGTCTGGCTCCAAATACACTGTGGCCAATTATGGGGGGAAAATGCTGGACAGTACAATTACAGCCTGCTCTGACTTTGTCCGGGGGGTAAGGGTGTCTGCCACTGAGTAGGGTGATAACAAGGAGCCTTTCTCAGACCCCAGCCAGTATGTGAGGGCAACCTGGCTGTGACATCTGTCACTCCATTGATTGCCAGGATTGATTTAGCTGATCTGGCTGCCTAGCCTGGTGTCCCTTCCCTCCCTTACTCTCTATGTGTGTCCCTCCCAGAGCTGTGCACTAGGTCAAAGAGGACAACCACCCCCATTTCCTTGGTCAAGGGTATAGGAGTAGCTGTGCAATCCTGCCAGAACCTCCATACAAACTCTCAGATCCCAGCCAGCTGCATGGACCTTTTCCTCCTAGCTTTCTGCAAAAGGACCCAACCTACCTTTCTTTCCTCCTTAAGGCTGCTACCACCACTTTATTCCTGGAGTCTTCTACCCATAAGAAAGCTGAAAATTAGACCTCAGTGTTCCTCTCCTCTCCTTGTTGCTCTTCAAGCATCCAAGTCTGAAGGAGGCAGAAGTACGTGGGTGATAAACAAAATGATGGCCTCAGGGGCTAAAGACATGGGCTCCAATCCTGGCCTCTCCTCTTTTGGCTGTGCAGCCATGGGTAAATTTTACCATCTCTGAGCTTCTCTGATTAAGCTGTCCAGGTGAGCTCAGTATGTCCAGAGAGGCATCCCCCTCACTATGGATCTGTGGGGCTCTGATAAGAGGACTCTGTAAGCCTCACATGAAACCTGATTCTCAGAGCCCCTTCCCTGGAAGCCTCCTCTTCACCTCTCCTAAGAGATTATTTAGGCCTTAACACCAATAATCAAGACTCTAGAAGGGCTGGCTTAGGAGGACACCTGGGGAGGTACAGAGCAAGGTGTAACACTAGTGGGCACCTGCAGGCAGGTGAGGTCGAGGCACTTCCCTGGACTCTCAGAACCAGTCTTTACTGTCAGTAGTTTGCCAAAACCCACACCTATATGCACCAAAGGTAGAAACTGAAGCTCGCACAACCACAAGGGATTCACAAATGGAGAGTAGAAATGAGAAAGGCCAGACAGGCAAGAAGAGAAGGAATTAGAGAGAGTATTTTTTGCCTAAGGCAGGCCCTTGATGTCAACAGTCTAAGAGCAAACTGGCTGTGGAAGCCCAGCCAGACTGCCTGGCTCCATTCCATATGTAAGATCAACACACCAACCATGCAGGACTCACAGGAAATCATCCAAAATCAAACGTGGGCTTGACCTCCTACCATTTTCCAGCAATGTGTGAGGCAGTCCTTCCCCTGCCCCTGGGTGAAAGCTGGGGCTGCTGATGAAGTTTCTGATTTCTCTTTAGTAATCAAACGTCTAGTATAGCAGAGACTCAAGCACACTTAGAAAGCAGATGCCCAGATATCAGCTCTACCCCTGCTAGCCTGGCCTGCTCTCCTTCAGGCCCAGGCTCAGAGCCTCCCCACCTTAAAGTGGTGTTGAGGAAAGGGGAAACAGGTAAAGAGAATAGGAACCTTTCCTGTTCATGTTGTCATCCAATGGTTTTGTCCTCTCTGGTCCCACAGTGCTGAGAGCTGAGTCCTCTTCCATAAGGGCTGGCGTGACTTCCACAGATATTGCCCTGGAAACAGATATTGCCACGCCCTGCCAGAGCACTGGCCTCCACCTGGTCCAGCCCTCCCCAGCTTTGGGACATCTGGGAACCCTCCACATAGGTTCTCTCTGGGTTTGACTCATTACTCCTATATGGTCCTTTTGGTCAGAATATAAAATGGCTCTAGGCCAGGCCTGTCTCCAAGGTTGTCATCTTCAAGTCCACGAAAACCAAATTCACATCCTAAGTCCTTAATCATCTGCACAGTGGCTGGCCCAACTGCAGTCTCCCTCTTCAGGTCCCAGGTAGCTGCTGACAACTACCCAGACATCCAGCTCTGCAGGAGTCGAGGAGGAAGTCGGAACCCCACTGCTTCCAGGGACACTGAGCAAACTTGCCCTGTCCTACCAAGCCCTTCTCTCTCTTGACTTGGAGTACAATTCTCTGACAACAGAGCAAAAGGAGGTGTATCCCTCTCTAGAGAAACCCCTCTTCCCCAATATTTCACTGTCTCTGATCTCTGAACATTTTTACATCTTTAACTTAGGTTATAGATTCAAGAATCAGGTAGACAGTTGTTTGCTATATATTTTGAAATGTTTGCAAAGTGGTCGTTTTGAAATGTGTCATCTATGGCCCTCATGTATCAAAAAGAATCTGATATTGTGAGAGCTCTATCTTAATATCCTAACATTGATATTTCTGTATTTTCCCCCACAATTCCATAAAGGAATTGTGACAATTTACCATATATACAAATTCAGCAAAGTAGCATAAGAACATGATTTTTTTAAAACCAAGAACAGAAAAGTTATTGATAGAATAGTACAACGATATCAGGAGAAAGATAGTTATTATCCTAATGTAATTAAAATTGCTGCAAATTTGGCACTGAGTTTGCTGGCAGTCAAAGCAAAAAGGGATAGTATATGAACTATTCAACTTACATCATCCTTGAAAAAAATCTTACCAGTTGTTTGAGGATAAAATAAAGCAAAGATTTCTTTTTCATATTCTGGAATCAAAAGGAATTTCAGGCTGGGGATTTAGCTCAGTGGCACCGTGCCTGCCTTGCAAGCACAAGGTCATGAGTTCGATCCATGAGACTACAAAAAAAAGGGAATTCCTCTCTCAGAACTTCTTAATGAGAAATAGAAAAAATCTGTACCAACATCTCTACAATTAATACAAACTTCCTCTCAGTGACCACAATTCTTAGTGTGCTATGACAGTGCTGAGAATATTGTCTTAAGAATTTCAACCATGCATGCTGCCTTCATCCATTTGGACTGCTATATACTAGGTGGTTTATAGCAACATAAATTTAATTTTCACAGACCTGGAGGCTGAGATGTCCAAGATGGGGCACCAGAAGACTTGGTGTCTGGTGAGATCTATCTCCTTCACAGATGGCTGTTCACTCACTGTGTTCTCACAAGGAGGAAGGACCAAAGGCACCAATTTGGGGGACCTCTTTTACAAGGCACCAATATCATTCCCAAGAGCCCTGCCCTCATGAGCTGATCACCTCCCAAAGCCCTCACTTACTAATATCATCACTTTGGGGATTGGGCTTCAACACAGTTCTGAAAAGCACACCAACATTCAGTCCTTTGCATATTCTGGAAAGGTCTGCTTGGGCCCAAGCCAAGTGCACCTCATCCTCTGACGGCAATAGCAGCAGTAGTTTGGGGAGGGAGGATTGTCACAGCGAGGGAATGAAAGTGGCTTAGCAGACCCGGGATTCCTCAGTCATGGAGGAAACAGCAAGTAACTTGCCAGTGTTTGTTCCTGACAACCCACTCAAGAAGAGATGCTCAAGTCTAACCTCTCTCAATATGCAAAGAGGCAAAAGTCAAATTCAACCAAAAAATGTCACCAGGAGCCAGGAGTAGCAGCTGCCTGGGAGGATGTGATGAGGACTGTATGGCTTGTAGCCTGCAAACGTCCCTGTTTGGCCTGCTATTCTTTGGGCAAAGCTCAGCCCATGGGGCTATGCTGACACTTGGTGACAGGTGTCTGGACCTGATCCACAGACCTCTACTTCCCTGGCGAATGTCCCATGGTGCCCACCTGCTGGAGTGGCACACTGCCTGTGGTGGCCAGTGCAGCTCCATTCTCTTGGTCCTTCCAATTAAATCTGGATTTAATAAAAAGTGGCAGAATAGATGGCCCTGCCATGCAAATGGATTGTTCCAGCAGCCAGGCCAGCTGAGCCTCACGGCAAAGAAGAGGCAACAAAAGAGGAAACTTCAAACTCCACAGGCTTCCAGAGGTGTCATTCATTCTGTCTGGGAGGTGGTGGCACCCAAGAATAGAACAACTATGTTAGATACTGGATCAAGCCTAGCCTGAAAGTGTGGTGGAAGAGCAGGGCCTTGCATTTAGCAGGGGCCAGTGGGTATTGGTTGATTGACTGTGTCTACCTGCTAGATCTGTTATGAGCAGTTCAGAGAAAGAAGCATGGGAAGACCTTGATAGGATTCTAACACATAACAGAGGCTGAGGACATGTTCCTGAGACCAACTTGCTGAATGAGCAGGACTCTGGGATGTTATCATACACCGCGTACCCCTGCACCCTGCTCATTCAAACCACTCAGCACAGTGGGTGCTTACAGAACATCAAGTCCAGAATCATTTTAAGTCACAAATATATACTCTGTATAAATATGCCTAGTTCTAGGTCATATTCCAAAACTTATTCTTAATGAAAATTGAACCTTCTTCTGCCTTGGCTCAGGCACATTACTGGCCAGTGGCCAGAGGTGGACAGAAAAGTAAGGGGACGAAGGACTTTCCCTCGTTCTCCAACTTCCCACTTTGTAACTCCATCTGCTTTGCTAATTAAGATTTTTGACCATTTCTGTGTTGAAGTTCATCGGAGGAAGATGACAGAGATAGGAAAGTTCTCATTCCACTCATCCTCTCCCAACAGCTTAGCAAAAGTGCTTTTCTGGGTTTAATGGGGGTTTAAAGCCAACCCTTCTATGAGCTCATGGCCTGATTTCTCAGAAGACTCCTGTCCCTGACAGGAATCTCATTCCTGAAATTGCCTTGATTTAGGGGAAAATTCACCCTCTCAGCCCCAGTACACCGGAAGCATGACCAGTTTCTTCCTGCTGAGAGGTCCTTCCCCAAATTCCACCTTTCCACTGACCCTCAGAGCACTTCCTTTTGTCCCCTTCTCCACGGTCCTTCTACTCTCTTATTCCTAAGACTTCTCAGACAATTCACCTCAGCTCTGTTGGGGGCATGGTCAGCATTTCAGGCCCTGGAAACACCACATATTCTCCAGTGTCCCAGCACACTCCTCGAGCAAGATGCCCCAGTGCAGTAACCCCACTTAGCTCTACCTTCAGCTTGCTTTTTTCCCCTTTCCATTGATGAAATGTCTTTTAGAATATTAGGTTGAGAGTTTGCTGATAGATTGCATACTCTGCAGCATATTCAGTCTTTCCACATACTATCAGCTAAGTATTTATACCGTGTAAGATCTACTCAAGCGCTACACTCATTTCTCAACAGTCAAGGCTCTCGGATAACATAACAGGTTAGAAAAGAACAGGTTTATGGAGTTAAATTGGCCCCCTTTTTCAGCTATCTGGTTGCTTATATTGCTGAACTTATTTGTGCCTGCTTGCATGAAGACAGGACTACTGTGAAGGAGAACAAGCCACAGAGGGCAGCCTAGTGCCCCAAAAAAGGAAAACTCTCTTTGTGGGCAGATACCTGGTAAGAACAGACTGTGCTGCAGGGGAACTAGGAGTCTACAGACAGAAATCAGTACCTAATTTTCAGAACCAAAAAGCAAGGTCTTTTGTTCCAATTTTCAACGCAGTCATGACAGAGCATTGCCCCAGCACAGAGCTTGGAATCACTGCACAGGCTGAAGCCATGATACCAGCCCATCTAGGGGCAGAGAAGGAAACCAGCAGCCCATGAACAACTGGACTCAGAGGGTTCTGCAGGTGCTGGTCAAACTGCCCTGCATGATGCTGGGAAGGAGCAGCTGCTCTACTGACTTGGAAACAGTGGAAGCTGTGAGGAGCTGTGGCTTGTCAGTAGCACCCAGCTGTTAGGTGACAGGTCTAGGATTCAAATTCTTCCACTCCACTAGGCATTACAGCCCTCCTTTCTGTCCCCTTCTCCATGGCTCTCTGTCCTTTTCACTGCCAGCTGTCCACCCTGAAACCCAATAGGAGAAAAACTAAGACAGACCCTCTATAAATGGCCCAGTAAGAGTTATCAGTGTGGCCACTCAGGCTCCTGAAGAATTTGCCTTTTAAACTCTAGCTCAAGGAAGAATAAAATGTTTTATTCCCTGCAGCAGAAAGGAATTTCCCTCATCAGTGAAGACAGAGGACCAAGATACTCACCCACCCATTAGCTGAGGACCTACTAGGCACTTAGAGTCCTGTGCTTTACTCCTGTCTCCTCCTGACACCCCTGGCTGCCCCAGAATAAAATAGTCATGTTTTTGTGTTCCTACTAGGAACTCTGGAACTCATCGAAATGGGAAAAAAATCCCCAATTTTTATAAAAGAATAATTCCAGCTTTTAGTTGAGTAGAAACATTAACTTGCCTATTTATAATTCTTCCTCAAACATAAACCCTGTAATTGGAAAACAATATACTGCTCAGTGTTAGATTGAGTACTTCACTTGAGCATCTTCCTAGCCTAATCTTAGATTTTATTAGTTACTAATTAATACTTTTTTGCTTTTTAGTCATGCAGAAAGAATCAATACTTTAATTACAGACTGCTTAATCATATTCCTTTATCTGTCCTTTAATGGTGCTGCCACTGTATTTAGATGCAAGCATCTAAGGGTTTTTATATCCCTTAGAGCAATTTCTCTTTTAAATACTTTCAGTGATATAGTTGCTTTAAAGTAATAAGCGAGGCAAGGAGACGTAGCATGAAATTACATTCCATCTCCGGAGCTTTTGTAATTAAATAAAAATATGTCACTCACAGCCTTCTAATTCTCAATCAGTTGGTTTTCTGGAGGAGATTGGAGACACTATTAATTAATGGTATCAATACCATGTTCTTTAGGAATCACTAGGTTTGGAGAGACATTGAGAATTCTCTGCCGAAAGTATTCATCACTCTGCTTAGAGAGGGGGACACAGTACAATGGCAAAGACTTGTGGCCTTTGGTGTGGGATAAACCCAGGTTTGAACATCAGCTGACATTGCCCACCTGGCTAGCCTTCAATGCTTTAGTCAATTTCTCAGAACCTCAGTGATCTCTTCTGTAAAATAAGAAAAATGGCAGCCTATCAGCTGCACAATGCCTACTAGCATGTTGGTATTTTTATATTATTATGATCAGTGACACTAGAGAAAGACAGAACACTTAAATCTCTTTTAAAGACAGTTCCTAACATGTATATCCCAAGGGAAATTATAGACATTACTCTGGCCCTGGACCACAGGAGTTCCGGTGAATAGCTAAACACAGGTTTTTGCAACACCAAATCATGCAATTTTCCAGGATATGGTGTATCTTTTATCTTCTTTTTTTTATGGTGTATCTTTTTATCTTCTTTTCGCTATAAGCTATTTTTAGTGATAGAGGGGAACACATCCAGAAGCAAAATCATTTAAAGATATGTCCTTATCGCTAAAAGGAGAGGACACATAAGAAATGGAGGATATCGTGCCCATTCCTAACATTCTTTGCTTTTAGATTCCCTGAGCTGTGTGATGCAGGACCCTTTGCAGAATTAATAAAATGCCTCTCATTTTTGTTTCTTTCTTTCCATGACTTTGTGAGAGGTTCTCTAGCTCACTGGAGCAAAGCTGAATTTTTTTAAATCTTAAACAATTGAATGTGATCCCCCATATAACTTCATGCGGCAGCAATGGCAAGTTCAGCAGAAGAGAGCTGGAAAAAGTCCTGCAGCAGTCAGGCAGCTCTGTTCCCTGGCTGCACCTTGTCTTGGGTTGTCTTGGGATAGGTACCACATTTCAGAGATGAGAGCTTCGTCCTATCAGTGAAATAGGATCTGGACAGGAGCAAATAAATGTACCTCAAGCTTCACTCATCAGTCTATGCTAATGACCAGCCAACTGCAGACACATCTTGTATAACTGGATACATGCTTATCACTCTGCTTATGGCTCTGAACTTCACTCACCAAGCAATGTGAAGCTAGATGTTCTGGGATGTCACAAAGGGCACAGGAGCCAGCTACAGGTGAGGGACCAAGTCAGCTAGGAAATGTGTCAGGACCCAAATATGATCTCACAGCTCTTCCATGAATTATACTATGGTGGTTAAGCTAACCTCCCCCGGCTCTACCACTGCCAACTAGTAATGGTAGGTTAGTTCCCCAACCTACCTTTTTAGATGGCTTTCTTTATTCCCTCCATCATCTGTTACCACACCACACCCACACCTGTGTCCATCTGAGCACATGGATTCCACAGCTGGGGACACTCTCACTGTCGGCTCTGGACAGTCAAGTCTCCCTGTCCTTTGAAATGCATTAAGTCCACCTCCTCCTGGAACCCTACAGGGTCCACTGCAACTCACAGAGCTTCTCCCCTCTGCTGACAACCTGAGCACCCACCTGGGCATGGAGAGCAGGTTCTGTTCAGCAGGCTTATCTTTCTGTGCCCACGCTACCCTCATGGATGGAGTGGAAATCAGGAGCAGCATTCTAGGATTGCCTGGCACCTGCTGGATTTTCTAGAGTTTTTGTCAGAGGTAATGGGCAAATAAAAGGCAGCTGCTATGGAAGGGACTTGGTCCAGAAAGTCTGGCCTGGGTCCAAGAGAAAGTGGTTCCCTGTCTCCTCTCTCCTGAGAGGCAGGACAACCTGACACACTTGGTTTCGTGTGATGATCCAGAGTCCTCCTAGCTAGGCAGGCAGCCAGCTGCAGCCCCACCACTCACAAGCTGGGTGACTTAGTTAAGGGCTGTCATTTGGATCTTCAAGGTCCCCCAAAAGCCCATGTGTTAAAGGCTCTCCAGCCTGATGCTATGGGAAGGTGGCAGAACATTTAAGAGATGGGGTCTAGCAGGAGTGTGAGACCCTGCCTCTTCCTCTTTCTAGCCTGTACTTCCAAACTATGAGGTGAATGGTTGTATCATGCATCCCCATGAGATGTGCAGTTTCATCATGGGCCCAAAACAGTGTGGCCAACTGATCATGGGTGGGCTAAAACCGCCACAACTGTGAACCAAGGCAGACTTCCTAAGAGGAAGGCTCATCATCCCCAATATTGGTTATAGTGACAGAAAGCTGGAAGCTAACATAGTGAGCTTCAAAGGAGTTTCCAACCTGTGAACTGGCATAAGTTTTAGGGTCAGACAGTAGAATCTTATGCACTGAAAGAGGAGAACACCCCAGAATCAGACTCACAGGAGGAATGAGACACTGGTCATGTTGACTCCAATGACTTGCAGCAATACCCAGTTCTTATCATGTAGGCTGAGACTAAGATGATTCCCACAAAGTGGATTTCTGCTTGAAAGGAAATTGATGGCCTGGCCTATAATTCTATTGTGCAAGCAAGATCTATCCTATTTATGGGGCCGGGGATTTAGCCCAGTGGTTCCGTCACCTGCCTCGCAAGTGCAAGGACCTGAGTTCGATCCCTGTACCAAAAAAAAAAAAAAAAAAATCTATCCCATTTGAAAATAGAGGGGAATAAAACCTGTCTATTCCCCCTTTAGAATTTGCCCTCTGAATCAAAATCTAAATTACTCATAGGCCTCAAAGCATTGTCCTAACTTTATCTTTGCCTTCCATTTCACAAACCTGGCATTTCCATTAAAATTCTCTTTCATAAAAGTCAGTTTGCCAAACAGATCAACAAGTGAAA
The DNA here is from genome assembly GCF_053883595.1 of Heterocephalus glaber. Classification (NCBI taxonomy): domain Eukaryota; kingdom Metazoa; phylum Chordata; class Mammalia; order Rodentia; family Bathyergidae; genus Heterocephalus; species Heterocephalus glaber. The sequence goes on along the minus strand of NW_028258143.1, from coordinate 23,391,267 downwards.
TGCTGGTGATAGATGGTACTGTCCTCCACAGCTGAAGTCACTACTGCTGACATGAATCCTATCACCAACCACAAGTGGGCCCATAAAGTCAGCTGTGCCCCTGTGCCCATTCATGCCAGACACCTGCAGACCCTCCTGATCCCATCCTGCCCATCTGATGATAAGGGCTCATCCTGTGTCTAATTCAATCAACCAGTTAACAGACTGGAAAAGATGTGCTGCCCAAGGTATGCCTAGACCTGTGCTGACAGTGGGAGACGCTGAAGAAGGCCACCCACCCAACCCCAAGTATTTGTAAAGGACTATGGTATCTCTGACTGGAGCCACTGTTGATACCAGGGAGTGAGGCAACAAATGTAACCAAAAGGTAACAATCTAGTGGGAGAGACAGATGATAAATTAGTGAACAATTAATAGTGAGATCACTTCAGATAGTGGGTAGGTGGTATGGAAAAAATACAGCAACACACAATGCAGTGACTGAGGGTGCAAGGCAGGATGGAGAAGGCAGGATGAAAGTCAATCCTTGGACACAGGGAATTTACATCCTAGTTGAGGGATTCCCCTGACTCAACAACAGTGAAATGCAATGCAATATTATAAACTAATGTGGTTGAGACCATGGGGCTGTAGGACTTCAGAGGAGGAAAGAGGAGGCAGAGAAGGTAGCCTCACTAGGAACACAGTACAGAGGAGGAGCACCTGGAGGCAGACTGCAATAAGAGTAACAGGGAGAGTTACCAATATCTACCCCTTCCCATGAGCCAAGCCTTACCGTACCCACTTCAGAGACAATGAAACTGAGTGTCAGATCCCCACGGTTGTGCTGCTAGTAACTGGCTGTGCCAAGTCTTCGCTCACACTTGGTCACATGGAAATCTGGTGTCACTGAACTCCAGACAAGCCCTCGAGATCCAAGTGTTTGAGAGAAATTATTGTGGATAAATTCACATTCATAAAATGAGGATTATTGTTTCATGTTTCAGATGCAGATGACAGAAGAGAATTGCTCCTAGAAAACTGGAATCTCCCATCATCTGCAACTCCAAGCCATAGTCTCCCTTGTTTTCCCCTGACCTTGGCACTCTGCCTCCCTGGGCTTCCAGAGATAGCTCCATGGCTCTTCAGTCCATGGCAGTGGCAGCAGCAGGAGCAGCATTAGGTAATAAACTAGATCAGGACAGAGCTTGTCAAAGAACTCCCAGCTCCACTGTCATCCTTAAACACACACATAACTCTCCCTCAGCTGTCACAGCCCAGCTCCCAATTATCAGGCAAGGTCATGGCCAGAGAGAGCATCAGCTGATGGAGACAAGGAGTGCAGATGAGCACCAAAGGGTGTGGGGCTTCAGATGCTTATGGTTTGGAGTAGGTTTTTTCTTCTTTTTCTTTTAAAATTAACTTGACTGTTATAATTTACATACAATAAAGTGCACCTATTTTAAGCATATCGTTCAGTGAGTTTTGACAACTACACACAATTGTGTTTTCAGAGATGTGAATGATTCTATCCAGCCCACTTGTAAAATGGGAAGTCATCCCACAGGAGTGTCATCACTTGCATGATAGCCCTGGGGACTGTCTTACATGGTCTCTGTGAGCAGACCATTTCAAAAGGGCCAATCTGCCAGACAGTACATGAAGAGGGCCACTAAGGACCCCTGAATCACCAGCAAATGTCTCTATTCTCCCACCAGCTGATAACTAAGGCATTCCCACACCCTAGCTATTTGAGAGACAGAACCGTGTAGTGAAGAAGGATACTCCATTTGGAGCTGGACGAATTCTGACCCATACCTCGTGAGTGCCTCAGTTTCCTCTCCCTATAATGGAGATAATAGTAGTACCTATCAGATCCCGTGGAGTATGTAAGGTGCTTATATGTGTGGCATTACAGTAAGCAGTCCATGTTCCATAAGCACTGCCATTGTGCATCATCCCAGGGATGAGATGTAGGCTTGCCCTTACTCAGGCCTAAGGAAAAAAGAAACAGAGCAGGAGAGAACAGTTGTCTTAATGTGCCATGTAACCTAATCCTTTTCAGGAAAGCAAACCTGAGCTGCTCATTTGACTATTAGTGTCAGGCATGTAAAGCTTTCAGGTCCACTAGGTGGGAGATAAAGCAGACACCAGAGGTGGAGCCTTATTTGTGAATGGACACACCCAAACTCGGCCTCCTTAAACTGGTGTTTAAAGGGTTAAGGTCCTTAGGAAATTTCTTTGTCTCAGGATCTGGACACGAGGGCTGGGTCATATTTTTTTACAACTACACAGAGGAGGGTCTCTGAGCCCATATCCAGCAAACAAGTTTGAGGGGGAAAGCCCAGGCTATTCAGGCCTAAAAGAATCCCCCACAACTGCTTACATGTGGCATGGGACCAGGGTTTACCCCTGGCAGCTGGACCTAAAGGGACAAAAGAGGGAATTTGGAGGGAGGAAGCCAATGTCTTCCAAAGAGAACCCTTCATGTGACCAACAGGTGCCTCTTGGGGTGAAGTGTGCTCTCAGGTCCCACACACTCTGGGTCAACCCTTCATGGGAAAATCTTCATTGCTGACATCTTTGGGGCACTTGTCTGTCCCCAACTGTGAGCTCAGGAGCATGAGGACTAGTCCTCTGTACCCCAGCATCCAGGAAAATACCAGGCATGTCCCATGTTTATAAACAGCACATGTTTATGGCATCAGTGAATGGAGAGGAAGAGGGATAAACTAGTATGGTTCTAGTCCACCCTTAACCATCTCTGTTTTGTCAGAAAAGACAATGACTTAGGTCATGATATCACAGGTACATGGATTAATACATAGCAGGATGGATAAATGCTTATTGAGTTAATTCAGACTAGTGAGGGCTCCTCCCCAAGGTGTTCATTTCTTAAATTTCTTTAAATGGTTGAAGACTACACCTGGGAATTTGATTTAAAGTATATAAGTGCTATTAAAAGTTCAATACATAAATCTCAGTTTTAAATCATCCCCTCTGCTACCAAAGTTGGCTAAGCTCACTAAATCCTATGATGAATACAGAGAAGAATTAAGCTCACTGGCCCTTTGGATAAAATGTGTATCTTAGAGACATTATGAAATGCGTTAGCTGCTCTTTTCCTTGGCTATAGGAAGTTTAGCACCAACATATAATCTACAAAATCTGAAATTTTCTATTTCCCTCTGCATTTTCATATAACTTTAAGAATATTTACATTAGTCCCCTAGTTTTCTCACTTCCCCTAGTTTCCTCATCAAATTACTTTTTCCTATTTTTCTATAAACCACCTCAAGTCTTTTTATGCAGATAGCCATAAATCTAAAGATAGAGGATGTAGTTTATATACATGTGCTTATATAATTTACAATGTCAATGTAAATACCTGAAATCCTCTGAAAAGCAAACTTGGCCTGAATCCCTGATTCTATGGCTTATTAAAGTCTAAAGCCCTCCTCATGATTTTTACCAATTCCTGAAAAACCTCCTGAGTCCTTCCACTGATTTCCCAGGAAACCCAACTCACCTCAGCTTTGGTGAGTTTAGTCAGCTAAGCAAGCTCCCAGTGAAGTCTCCTACAGAGCTGGGGATGGCCCACTCATCCTTTGGGCTCCATATTCTTCCATCTTGTCCCTCCCCTTGGATCTCCTGCCACATCTTCCTTATTTTTGCTTGTTATTTCACTCACTACATTTTGAGAATCAAACTGGACTTCTCACCATCTATGCCAAAAGACTTTTTGAAGTATAGTGAATTCTCAAGTTAAGACTAGCCTGACATACGAACAACTTGGGCAATGACCAGAATTTTAGTTTTAACTTACAACCAAAGTCTTGAGTCATGGAACGAATGCCGGCTGCTGGTGCTTCCAGATGGTCTCAGATTCAGATTTAACCCTTAAAGAGTCCTGGAAGGAACATTACAACATCCTTACCTGAGTGGGGTTTATTGAGAAATCCTGGCCAGTGTCTCTATAAGTCACTGAGATCTGCCTGTATACAGGAGAGAGACTTTGAAGACTGTGTAAAGGAACCTGAACCTTTACTGACAACTTGAGTTACAACCAGACCTCGGGAACCAATGGAGTTCAGAACTCAAGGGTCCACTATAAAACCTCTGAGTAGAATAATACTTCACCCAGGGTGGAATCTGTGTGCACACTGCCTCTGCCTGCTGGCATTTCCTTAGAAGAATCCTGCTGCTTACCACTGGAAAAGAGTTTCACCTGGGAAAGTGACCAGTCCAGCCCTAAGTTGGAACCCACATCCTAGGAAATCCACAGCAGGAACATGTTTGAGGACCAGATGTGAAAAGCTCCTTCCCAGGAGCAGGTGATTTGACCCAGTTAGAGACACTCAGTAATGTGCACAAATCGCTTAAAAATCTGTTCTTTTGCCCTTGACATCTAGTTGCTGATCTAACAGTGAGAGCACATTCATTCGCAAGGCATGGAGTGACAGGAATAGGTGGAAAATGTGGATTAGCCAAACAATAGACCACGCTGTACAGCGGGGCACACCTGGAAATGTCTGCAGGGAATTGCTCTTATCTTCTCACAGATTAGTGAAGGAATAAATAGAATTGGTCTTTCATCCAATCTGTATAATACCAGTAGAAAGAATCAGTTCAAGCTAAAGCTGACAATAGCTAAGATCGCACAGGGTAAAATGTATACCGGTAAAATTTAACCCAGAACGTTGGGCTTTGTGAAATCACTGACCACAAAAGAAAACTCACAATGACAGAAACCACAGTCAGTAAAAATGTCTTAGTAATAATAAAACTCACCAACAAATTAAACCTCCAGAGCAAAATATTGTATAAAAAGATTCTGATAAAAAAATAATTTCAGGGAAGTAGAAGTGGAAACAATTGGAGGCCATTTAGCTGTACTTCATAGAAAATTGAGCAAGAAATTAAATTGGATAATAGCGTTTACATAGAAAAATAACATTTTCAATGAATATTACTGAGTGTGGGTATAATTCTTTTTGGGGGGGTATAATTCTTATTCAAACATTTATATTCAAAACACAGAATAGAGGAACTGAGTGGAGGGATAGGAACATTAGGAATGGAGTTCTTTGGGCCAAGTGCAAATGAAAGAGAAAATTTTGCATTGATGACCAAGCCTGAAGCAGCATTGTACACTCAGTGAATAGTTGTAGAATGGTTTGTTTACTTATCTTAAAGCAGGTGTCTCCACCTCCCTGGCCAGCCTCGTCAATATACCACTTCACTTCTCAGTCTCCTTTCAGGTGCACATTCATCTCTCAGTCCCATTGTTATCCTCACACAGGCAGAACAGAGTAAAGGCTGCTACCTCACATCCAAGACCTCCCACCCCCAATGCAAAGGCTTCCTCCCACACAAGAACACCCTGCTCAGAACCTAAGGTGGTTTACTGTCCTCTAAAATTTCTCAGGAACACAAATATCAATATGTTGGCTTTGGAACTGGGGCAAGGGAGCAACAACTGATTAAAAGCATCCATGAATCACTCTATTATTTCCAAAGGTTTTGCTATTTAAAAATGTAAAGAAGAAGGAGGAGAACCAGGCATGATGATGCACACCTACAATTCCAGCACTCTGGAAAGCTGAGGCAGGAGGATTGCAAGTGCAAGAGCAGCCTGGGCAAATTAGTGATTTGGGCAGACCCTGTCTTAAAATACAAACTTTAAAGAAGGCTGAGGATGTAACTCAGCGTAAAGGCCCTGAGTTCAGTCCCCAGTACCACAGAACTGAAAGAAAAGAGAAGAAAAAGTGGAGATCAGCACTTCTTATGTGTTCTTCACATAGGCATCACAGAAATCTCACAAGATGATTAGCATTATTATTTGCTTAACTAATATTTATTGATTAATAAATTTAAGTAGTAGTATTATTTGTTTATGTCTGTGTCTTCTCTCAACTGTGTCTCTTGAAGGACTGAATGGGTGTCCAGTCCATCTGCCTGGTTTAAAAATGAACAGATGACATCAAGGACCCCCAACAAATTGACATAAAGGTGAATAGGCTCAAATTCCCTTCAGAGAAAAAAAAATTTCATCCAAAATAGAAACCTACAGTTCTGGCTGGCTCAGTCAGCAGCAGGACAAGAGGTGCAAGCTGAGGAGATTCCCTGTAAAGAACAAGGACAAAGATCCAGGTGATTCACACCCATCATGTCAAACAGCCGGAGTCCACGGGCCACCAGGAAGCTGAGAACAGCAGCAAGGATGACTGTGTGCTAAATACAGAATGTGCTTGATGGGGCTGAATGCCCACAGCTTGCTCCACAGCAGCCCATTTCCCAGAAAACAGACTTACCCTCAAAAAAGGGCACTTGCCTGAGTGAGATCTGAAATAAATCTAACTCATGATTGGGGTTGTAGCTGTTCACAGAAAAGTAGAGTTTTTAATAATAGAGATGCTGGCAATGTTGAGTTCCTAAAATGAGGGGAGAAGTGTTCCTTCTTTTTTCTGCTTTAATTGTTTGATATAATTTATCAGTTAAAATGTATATGAGCCTGCTGTTGTCATATAGATAGGTTTTCAAGCTAGGAATATACTTTCTTTAATAGGTGCTATTCAAATTTTATATTTCTTCCAAAGTTAGTTTTATTAATTTGTCCTCCCAGGTACTTCTTAGAAGTTGTCAAATTTATTTCAAAAAAGATTTTTGAAATATGCTTTCTATATCCTTTTAAATTCTGTAAAATCTGTGGCAATGTCTCCTAGATCTTGATACTGTAATTTTTAAAATGTATAAGTGATATTGTGTAATAGGAAGAAAAGGTCTAAAGGAGCAGGGGAAGTGGGAGGGGTAGGGGAAAGGAAAGAAGGGGAAAGAAAAAATATGAGAAAAGGAAAAAAATGGAAACAAAGTCTTTGCAAATACGGAAGGGTGGAGGGGGTAAAGGGAGGGCCGGGGAAGGGGAAAAAAATAAGCACCAAGATAGTCATGTAATGGTTGGTACAAGATCCCAATGATGAATGTAACTGTATTTTATACCTAAAATGTACCAATAAACTTAATGGGAAAAAAAATAGAGATGCTGGAGCTCCATGCCTCAGAAGGTGGTGGCTTGGCAGAACTGGGGTGAGTTGGGAGCATCTATGAGAATAGGAGGCTGTCAAGGGATTCTGTTCCTCAGAATGATGAGCAGGTTTGCATTATCTCAGGTGCTTTAAAAGATACCAGTACTTGACCAATCCAATCAGAATCTCCAGGGAGAAATGCCTGAGCGTTTTTAACAGCCAGGGTTGAAAACCTCTGGAAACTACAGCCTGAACACTTTTCTGTCTCTTTCTATCCATCCACACCTCTAAGATAAAGAAGCAATGTCAGTCAGATGTGGGACACACATCTATAATCCCAGCACTCTGATAGGGTGAGGCACACAAGGATCACAAGTTCAAGCCTAGCTTGGACAACTTAGGGACTTAGGGAGACCTGGTCTGAAAATAATAAAAAGGTTGGGGATGTAGCTTGGTGCTAAGGCAATGGGTGGAATCCCTGCTACCACAAGAAGAAGATGGAGGGGGCAATATCATTTGTTTGCCATGAAGCATCATTCCAGTAAATGAAACACAGCTATGTAGTAAATCCAGGGCCCAACAGCAGATGCTGTCACCTGCATCTTTGAAGACAAGCCTGGAGATCTAACCTGGAAGGCCTGGAGTGTCAGAGCAATGTCATGAATCTCTGTGAGCCCAACCTCTAGGCCAGAGCTGATTGGAGTCCTTATTCTAAAACACTGCCCTCTGCAGCCAGAGGACTTTCCATCCAGGCCACCTGGGAGCACTGTCATTAAACCAAGTCAGTCCCCTGAAGGTTTCAGGAACTTGCTACCCTGTGAGTCCCAGATAGACATCCAGAGCAGCTTTTGGAGGCTCTGGGCAAACTCTCCTGGAGAAAGCACTGTGATCCCTTGCAGGCAACTGCACAGAGTATCTGCAGGTCATGCTGACTTGTTCTTACAGCTGACATCTGCCCAGCACACCACATAAGGGCAGCTCAGGGCCAAATGACCACCCAACACCTGCCAGAAGGCAACAAGAAAGTCCTGGAGCCACCCCACCGCTCAGTGGAGGCAGAACATAGTGCAGATGGCTAATGGCCTGGCTGGGCCTGTAAGCCTCCTGTAGGCATTCTGCTCAGATGTCCTAAACTCTTTGCAAAGTTAGATTCTGCCTTCTAGCCTCTTTGGGAGAGGGACGGGAAGTTTGAGAATGCTGATGGAGGTGTGATGGAGCCAGCGTGCTTTCCAAGGGCTGTACCTTTTGTCTTTGATGATACACAGCCATGAAACAGTCACAGATCAAGAGCACTTGTGGGGTGAAGATGGGCAGTCCAGGGGAACAGACTCCACACATGCTCTGTCAAGGTACAATTCAAGTATGACATGCACCGATGCCTATGGCAATGGATCTGGACAAATCCTCTTCTCTGCATCTCAGTTTCTCCTTTTATACAAGGGAGATTCAGACCTCTTTTCATCTCCCAGCTTTACTACAATCATCAAAGAAGAATGGTAAGAGTACAGAACAGGTGATTAATAAGCAATAGTTGCTACCATCACCCTGAGATCCTCAGTCCTCAGTGCTTCCTCACCAAATATTTGTGAAATGCATGAATTAATGGGTGAATTCACAAAAAGGAACATTCTAGGTCAGCAAATTTCTAGGGAGAGCAAGTACTCTTAGCCAAGTTTCTACACAGAAGTCAAAATGCTTAATTTCAAAATAGCTACAACTGTTATTTCCTTAGCTATGATTGCCTATGAGGCACAGACTTCTACAGATCCTTCTCAACCATTCAGTAGTCTGCAAGGCAGGCAGATATTATTTATCAGTTCATCAGATGAAGAAATGAAGGCTCAGAGATGTTCTTACCACTCTCGTCTCTTGCCTTTGTCTTGTGCACTCCATAAAGCACGGGCCTACAGAGGATGGCAGGAATAATGGGGACCCAGGACCCCCATCCGTACTCTAACAGGGCTGGCTTACCTGCTATGTATACATAGTAATAAAATATGTATATGTCTGCATTATTCAACACAAGCTGGGTTACAAGTAACACTCAACCACCGAGTAGACCGTGATTATTTGGATTACAGATAATTTGTTTATTCATATACCTTTTGGATTTATGTTTTATGGCAAGCAGTATTCTCTATGTAGAAAATTTAGCAATTAACAAAGCTGATAATTGGAGTTTATACTGAATGGGAGGAAACATGATTTTTTTTTTCTTTTTTCAGTACTAGAGACTGAACCCAAGGCCTCTGCCCTGAGTTAAATCCATAGTCTTTGTTGTTGTGCGGGTTTTTTGGGGGGTGAGGGTGGTTTTTAGGTTTGTTTTCATTTTTGTTTCTGTTTGTTCATTGGTTGGTTGGTTTTGAGTTTTTGTTGTTTTTGTTTTGTTTGAGACTGGGTTTCACTAAATTGCCCAAACTGAGCTCAAGGTTTCAAGGCCTGTGTCACCACACCTAGCTGGGAGGAAATACCATAACCAAATACTCAAATAAGTCTAAAACATGCTGAGTACTGATACCTGCTGTTTTGAAAGAAAGCAGGTTGAGGGAACAAAGAATGACTAAGTGAAGAGCTGGTTTCTGTAGTTGGTTAATGAGGCCTCTCTGATTAGGCTGGGCTGGAGTGGGTTTCAGGCCACGGAGGGAATATACTGGGTAAAAATATCTGGGGAGAGGCCCTAAAGGAAGGGAAAGGGGACTGTCCTCTGAAGAGCAGGGGCAGGGCCCTGAGGAAGGAACAAGGGGCTGGGACCAGCTGATGTGACTAGAAGCTTTGCGTGGACCCCTGCCTGCTATTTTGAGGGTAGACTTTAGGGGCCAAGCAGAAGACCAATTACTAAGCTATTGCCAAGAGCTGTTATCAGAATTTTAAGGGATTAACTTGCTTAATCCTCACAACAATGCTATGAAGTGGCTGCTATTCTTAACTTCATTTCATAAAGGAGGAAAGCTAAGCACAGAGGGATTTAATAACTTGCTCAGAATCATACATACACAGTAGGCACCTGGCAATCTGGAGTCCACGTGACTAAACATGGTGAAGTCTAGAACCACCCAGTATAACAAACTGGGCAGCAGGAGGTAGAGAGCTGTCTTCCTCGCACAGGGAAATAGCCCACTAGTTTACTAAAAGAAATCTTTCTATTTATTTCTTTAAAATTCTTTGCTAAGGCTCAACTAATAAAGGAGGCTCAAACTAATGATAGGTTGACATTAATTAAGCTTACCAACAATATCTCACTTTTTTTCTTATACCAGTCCTAAGGTACAGATATTATTGTCCCCATTTACAGATAAAGCAGCTGAGGCTTAGCAAGGTTAAGTAATATTCATGGAATCCCACAGTAGGGATTCAGATTCCATTCTCTCCCCTCTACTATCCCTCTTCCCAAAAACACTTGAAAAGAAATACACATTAGGACAGGGTGGGGGAGAGGGGCATATTTTGTTCATGCTAGACCATCAGACTGGAAGCTTGGTCTAAAATAATAAGTGGGAACATTTTTGGAATCTATTCTGGGGACTAGGGTATTCACCATTGCCAAAAGCCTCCAGAACTGGGAAAGTCTAATGAAACCAAGCTGACAGCTGCCACTGAGCTCTTCCAGATGGTGACATCCACTGGGGGTCAAATGGTAGACTCCCTCAATGCTAAGTGAGCAGGTGGGGGAGTGTCCAGGTGAGAATCAGTGGTCCAGCAAAGCTGCACTAGAAAACAAAAACTCACATGGTGCTTCTGAAGGGATGAGCTTGGAACTGTCAATTACCACTCACATTGGGAATGGGCAAGTCTCTGTAGGCTCTTCCCAGAAAACCCTGGACCAATGTGCTGTTGCTACCAAATCAGCCAGCAAACCACCAATGCAATGGGAAGAGCAGCCAGAAGGGCGAAAGGAAGCATTATCCCTCCCTCCAGTGACACCCTGGAGTAGCATGTGTCATCCTGATCCCCAAATTGTGCTGTAAAAGAGCAAAGTTACAAAGGGCAATCGCCCAGAGAAGACAAACCCAAACCTGCCTCCATTATCAACAGCAAAATGTGCTCAAAAGAGGCTGAAACAACTTTTCATATCACTCAGTCTTGCAGGAATGAGATTAAGTGCATTTTATCTCCATCTGGTGTGTGCTGACCCAGAGGCTAGGAAAGGCTGTGTCCACAGAGCCAGGTAGTTGGTAAGTGGCCAGTGTGGGATCTTGTGTTCTGCCTCTTAGATTCCAAAGCCACACTCCCTCCCCTCGGCCAGAGATCAGGCCAGCTGCACAGATCAGCTCTCCTCCATGCTCCACCTGCTCCTGCCCTGTGGTACTTCCTGCCACTTCCCCTCAGATATGCTCATCCAGCCAGGAGCCTGAAGACTGCCTCCTTCCCAACCCACATGACTCTCCCAACACTGCAGGCCTTGCTACACCTGTTGCTCACCATATTACCTTCAACAAGCACCCTCCACCCCTGAATACTGCCTTACCTGGGGTACTCAGGACCACCAGCCACAAAGGTCTGCAGCCAAACTTGGAGTGCCAGTTGACTACAGCAACCAAGAGGACCACTACTAATTTGCTTTCTTATAATACTCTCCAATTGTCTCACTTCCCCATCTAGGTATTTTTTGTTTTGGTTTGGTTTTGTTTTTTGTTTGTTTGTTTGTTTGTTTGTTTGTTTTAGACAAGGTCTCACCATATAGTTCAGGCTGGCCTTAAACTCACAGCAATCCTCCTGCCTCAGCATCCTGAATGTGCCACCAAGCCCTGCTCACTTCCCCAGTTGGGTTATAACTTCACTAAACATCAGCACTATGCCCTTAGGGTGAAGGGTGAGCAGGAACTGAGGACAAGTGACAAGTGACAGGGAAGTGTTTGAACACACATGACTGAACTTCTGAGCACCCAAAAGTTGAGCACACCAGAAGGAAATACAATATGTAAGTGTACAATCTTGGTGGTTTATAGGTGAGGTTCGAAACCAAGAAATTGTAACAGCAAGGGAGAGAGAGCTTTACTTGTGCCCCTTATGATCTCAGAAAAGAGAGATGGCCTCACACATCATGGTCTCATGCCCCAGACTCATCCAGCCACCAAGACAAGTCAAACATAAAGCAGAACATGAATGCCTCTAAATATCCCATGGTTCTGTTCTCCCCACTACACTGTGTAAGTTACAACCATCACTAGCGGTAAGCCTTGGACTAATGAAATTACTTAGGTGGAGTAGACAAGAGCCCATGCTGCCTGCCTTTGACTCTTGGCTCAGATACCCAGTAACTGTACAGAACGGGCAACCTTTCCATGCCTCACTCTTATCATGGAGAGAATAGGTTCCATAAGGTATAAGTTGACATTTGTGAATCATTTTTAAATACCCCTCTTATATAGTTGGTACCAAGTAAATACAATGCATTGGCATTTCTTTTTCTTTTTTTTTTTTTGCTTAAATTCTTTTATTGGTGCATTTTAGGTATACAATACATTTACATTTATCATTGGGTGCTTGTACCTGTACATGATGTATCTTGGTTCTTATTTTTTCCCCATTACCTGTATGCCCTTCCCCCCTCCACCCTTCCCTATTTACATAGACTTTGTTCCCATTTTTTTCTTTTCTCATAATTTGTCCTTTCCCTTCTTTCCTTTCCCCTCCCCCTCACTTTTATTTCTTGTTCCAGTTTTTCTATCCATGGAAAGATAAAAAGACACTTGCAATTTTTTTCTCTATCAAAGTTGAAGAAAATTATTTGAAACAAGCTTGACTTGATTTATTACACTTCAAAACTGTGTAGTCACATTTAAACACTTAATTTGTGCAAATGTATCAGGAATCAATTCCAAAACACGTTGCATGAGTACACATCCGTTCACTGTATTGTTCCCTTCTTCTTTGTGGGGAATGGACAAATGTAATTTACCAACAATTCCCACCTCCATGGCTGAGCAAAGTCTGCTCCATCTCCCCCAAGCATTCATTGTATAGAATTCCATGTGTGAGTCTTTGACAGAATAATGGAGAAGAAAATAAAAGCATGTTTATTCCCATTGCTTGATTCCATAAAAACACACAAATATTCTATAGAATGTTCAGTGGAGCATCACATAAGCACTGGCCCCATGACTTGTGCTAATGCCAAAGTTGCTACTCAAGAATGGAACATTAATTTATTCCTGGGAATATATTGCAAAGGGGTTCTAAGGAACAAGACACCAAAGACTATATCAGTGAGAATTGTCACACAACATACTTGTTTCTTAAAAAAATAATGAATAAAAGCAGAGGCTTGGAGAAAACTAGATTTAAAAATTTAAATAGTTTTCTCAAAGGCACACACTGACTTCTTACTTTCAAAACTGGCATGAGATAAAACCAAACTGGACAGAAGATGAAGAAAGAGGGCAGGGATTGTAGCTCAGTGGTAGAGCACTTGCCTAGCTTGTGCCAGGCACTGGGTTCAATCCTCATTATCACAAAAAACAATTATAAAAATAAGAGAAAGGAGAGTGGGATTATTTGCAGCTATCTAGTAGAGGGCTGGGTACCAGAGAGCTGAGCCTACCACTCAGGGTTCCTTTTGTATGGAATATTTGAGGGTCAAGATGCATCAGCCAAATGACTGAGGAGCCCCATTGGAATAAGAGAACAAAATGATCACCTGTACCTTCCAAAGCAGGAAGTCCAGCTAAGCCGCCCTTCACTTTGGGCTAGGAGTGTTTTACAGTTCTACACCCTGGGGTTTGAGACATGCACTAGCCTGTCATGGGCAGCCTTTATTCACATCACCAGATGAACTAGGCTGTTTAAATTAGGTTAAGAATGTTTAGATCCAAATAGCTCAACATAACTAGAGCCTCTAGATGCAAAGCAAAACAATATAAATCTCTTCCAAATGTAGAAAATATCATAGTAGACCCCAAGTTATTTCAACAAATACACTTCCATTAAAATCAAAGAGATGCAGGTAGGTATGAAGATAAAATATCACTACATTTTAAAAATACATAGTGAATCCTGTTGAAAATGTAAAGTTACAGAAAGGTTGAAAATAAAAGAATGAAGAAGGATATCTATACAAATACTAACTAGAAACAACATTTGCACCTGTATTAATAATTGTTAAAATACAATCGATGGCCATAAAAGCATTACTAAAAAAAGAAAATTGACTCACCAGAAATTACACAATTCTAAATTTGGATGCACATAATAACATAAATGAGAATGAGAAATAAACATATTCATAACTATAATGGAATATTTTGATATACATTATCAATAGAGATAAAATAAGCAGACTTAAGAGTAGAAAAAATTTATTGAGAGAAAGAAAGCTTCTAAGAGAACAAAAGGGGGATCAGAAAGTGGGTTGCCCACCCACCCCACTTTTCAAAGATGTTTTATATATGTGGTGAGGTGGGTACAAAGTGGAACAAAACTATAAGACCCAATGGAAATTTACAAGGTGAGCATGAGGTGGGGCAAAACCCTGACCAACCAGTAAGATTATAAGTACAGTCACCCAGGTAATATTGATTAAATGGGGGTCAAATGGGGGAGCAAGTCACTTACAAAGCATACAAGGATTTTCAGTAAAGGTTGGGGTCAGGGATATTTCCTGGAGAGGCTGGGTTAAGACCTTGGCCCCCCACCCAGGTGATTGATACCTGTTTCGAATATCAATCACTGCTGTTCATCCTATGGGTGTGGTAGTTTCTCTCCTTTTACAATGCTGGCCTTCAGAGAATGTGTCATCACTGACCTCCATGTTGGCTCCTTGTGGAGTGACCCTGTCTAATTGCCTGCAAGATACCTAATTAATTTACCTATCTGCAATATTCTCCCCTCAAAGAAGCACCCCTAACTGCTGTGAGGGGACAAAGGACAAAGATCATTCTGGCTACTTCCAGCTGAAGAGGGTCAGAGTTGTGATCAGCAGTCGGAATTGCTTTACAGAGGGTCTATCTAAAGCCCTTCAATAGGTGCCAGGCATTGTCATCTTGGTAGCTATATATCTTTGAGTCTGGGGGAGACAAAGCCAAAGAAACAGCTAAGACTATATGGGCCAAATTATAAGGTCAGCAGGATTGCTATGAATATAGCCAACAAGTGTTTCCACTGGGAGGAACTAAGAAATTTAAAACTGTAGCTGACCTTTCCCATCTACGATGCTGCCCTGACTGGTACCCAGGCTGAAACCTCTAGAAACTGTGAGCCAAACTCCCAGTGCAGAGGAGGCTTCCAGATCAGCATGCCACAGCTCTCAGGGCAGAGGAGGCATCCAGGTAGGCATGCCAAGCTCCCAGCGCAGAGAAGGCTTCTGGGTCAGCTTGCCGCAGCTCCCAGCCCAGAGGAGGTAAGCTATGGGGGCACAAGCAGAGTGCCCCCCCACAGCAGTTGAAATGAAAAGACACATAAACAAGCCTCAGAACCAGACTACCAGATCACCTACAGCAACCCCAAAGGAAAATGAAATGGAACACTATGATACTCAACCACCTGGACTCCCAAAACTAACAACAAAGGAGGATCTGGAAAAACTGAAATCAGAAATAATTTCTCACATAACAGCAGAGATTGGACCCATAGTGCAAAACATGATTAATAAATCTAGAGAGGACACAGATAAAAGAATAGAGGAGCTGAGAAACATGATGGAATCACAACATAGGAAACAAATGGAATCCATGAAACAGATGCAAATAGATTTCCAGAAGATTAAAAACATCACTGAAAGTCTACGTAGCAGAAGGAGCCAATGTGAAGACAGAATTTCAGATATAGAAGATAAGATTCCAATTAGTGACCAAGAAAAGAAAAATTGCTTTAAAATTGTAAGGAAACATGAGAAATCAATCCAGCAGCTGCTAGATGATGCAAAGAAAAATTACATAAGACTCACTGGAGTCAATGAAGAAACAGGGGAGAGTGCAGAAGACATAAAAAAACTGTTCACAGAAGTGATGGCAGAAAACTTCCCAAGCAGGGGAAAAGAACCTGACATACAGATAAGTGAGGCATATAGGACTCCAACTAGCCTTGATCAAAAAAATCTACACATAGGCATATAATTGTTAAGATTCCAGAAAACCAACAGAAGAACAAAGTTCTACAAGCAGTTAAAGAAAAGAAACAAATCACATACAAAGGAAAGCACATCAGATTCAAAGCAGACGTCTCAATGCAAAACCCCTCAAGGCAAGAAAAAGTTGGAGCGATGTATTTCAGCCCTAAGGGCAAACAACCTCCAACCCAGACTGATGTTCCCTGCAAAACTATCTTTCAAAATTTATGGTGAAATAAGATACTTTCATGACAAAGACCACCTTAAGAACTTCATGAATACCAAACCAGCACTCCAAAAATTTTAGACAAAATCCTAGGAAAAGACAAGGATCACAACCCCAAGAAGGCCAGCAGAATGAATCCACCAGGCACGACAAGAAATTAAAAGCAAAGGGGGAGAATCCAACAAAAAGAAAAAGTCATGACAATGATAACAGTATCAGTTATAACCAGCAATGTTAATGGTCTCAACTCACCAATCTAAAGAAATAGACTGGCAGAATGGGTCAAGAAGCAAGATCCAACAATATGCTGTACACAAGAAACACACTTAATTCAAAAAGAAGCACATAGACTGAAAGACAAATGGTGGAAAACAATACTCCATGTGACAGGAACCTGAAAAAAAGCAGAAGGAGCTATCCTCTTTGCAGACCAAGTGGATTTTAAACCAACACTAATTAAAAAAGACAAAGAAAAACACTACATCATTGTAAAGGGAACAATCCAAGAGGAAGAGATGACAATCATAAATGTATATGCAGCAAACACTAGTGAGCCCAACTATATAAAACAAAAACTAATGGGCATGAAAAATCATATAAGCACTAATACAATAGTAGGAGGAAAGTCAATACCCCACTGTCACAAATAGATAGATCAACTAGACAAAAAACAAGCAATGAAATACTAGAACTCAATCAAACTCTTGAACAAATGAACTTAACAGATGTTTACAGAGTGTTCCACCCCACAAAATCAGAATACACATTCTTTTCAGATGCACATGAGTTATTCTCAAAAATAGACCATGTACTCGTTCATAGAACTTATTTAGGTAAATGCAAAGGAATTAAAGTTATTACCTGTATATTATCAGACCATAATGCGGCAAAATTGGAGATCAGGGCCAGAGATTTAGCTAAGTGGTTTTGCTGCCTGCTGCTCAAGTGCAAGGACCCAAGTTCAATCCCCAGGACCAAAAAAAAAAAAAAAACAAGAGGAAGAAGAAATTGGAGATCAATAGCAAAAGAAACTGCAAAAATTTCAGAAACGCATGGAAATTGAAAAACACACTTCTGAATAACCAAACCAACGGTTCACAGAGGAAATTAAAGAAGAAATCAGACAGTTCCTACAATTAAATGACAATGACAATATAACATATCAGAAACTATGGGACACAATGAAAGCAGTCTCATGAGGGAAGTTCATAGCAGTGAATACTCATATTAGGAAGACAGAGTGAGCCCAACTAAACAACCTGATGCTGAATCTCAAGATTCTAGAAAAAGAAGAGCAAAACAAACCCAAAGCCCATAGAAAGGAGGAAATTACAAAGATCAAGGCAGAAATCAATGCAATGGAGACTAAGAAAATAATACAAAAAAATCAATGAAAGCAAGAGTTGGTTCTTCAAAAGAATCAACAAAATTGACAAACCCTTAGCCAACCTTAACTGAAAAAGGAAAGAAAAGGCCCAAATCCATGCAATTAGGAATGAAAAGGGTGAAATTACAACAGACCCAGCAGAAATCCAGAGGATCATCAATACCTACTTCCAGAACCTCTATGCCAAGAAAATGGAAAACACAGAAGAAATGGACAGATTCCTAGACACATATGAATTACCAAAGTTGAATGAAGAAGACCTAAAAATTCTAAACAACTGAATATCAATCAAAGAAACTGAAAACATAATTAAAAACTTATCAACTAAGAAAAGCCTGAGTCTTGATGGCTTCACTGCTGAATTCCATAAGACATTTAGAGAGGAACTACTGCCACTACTGTTTAAATTCTTCAATGAAATTGAAAGGGAAACAATACTCCCAAAATTCATTTCTGGAAGCAAGCATCACCTTGATCCCCAAAGCAGAGAAAGACCCAACCAAAAAAGAGAACTATAGGCCAATCTCACTAAAGAACATAGATGCAAAAATCCTACGTAAGATACTAGCAAATAGAATGCAGAAGATCATCAAGAAGATCATACACCCAGGCCAAGTGGGATTCATCCCAGGGATGCAGGAATGGTTAAACACATGCAAATCAATCAATGTAATACACAATATAAACAGAGCCAAGGACAAAAAATATATGATCATCTCAATAGATGCAGAAAAAGCATTGGACAAACTCCAATATGCATTTATGATAAAAACCCTATAAAAAATTGGAACAGACAGTCTCAATCTGATAAAAACCATCTATGAAAAGCCAACAGCCAATATCATAGTAAATGTTCAACAACTGAAATCCTTCACACTAAAATCAGGAACAAGAAAGGATGTCCACTATCACGATTCGTGTTCAATATAGTTTTGGAAACATTAACCATGGCAATTAGACAAGAGAAAGAAATAAAAGGAATAAAGATAGGAAATGAAGAAGTCAAATTGTCATTATTTGCAGATGACATGATACTCTATATAGAAGACCCCAAGAACTCTACCAGAAGTCTTCTAGACTTAATAACCAAATTCAGTAAAGTAGCTAGATACTAGGTCAACAGACAAAAATCAATAGCTTTCCTCTACCTGAAGAACAGACTCACTGAGAGAGAAATAGGGCAAACAATTCCTTTTATAATAGCATCCAAAAAACTGAAATACCTGGGAATCAACCTACAAAATAAATCAAAGGCCTGAGAAGTTCAGCTGGTCCCAGCACCCTGAAGGAAGCTCCTCACCTCCATCCCAGGCTCCTAGGGCAGAGAAGCTGAGCCAGTCCCAGAACCCGGAAGGAAACTCCCTGCCTCTATCCCAGGCTCTTAAGGCAGAGAAGCTGAGCCAGTCCCAGAACCTGGAAGGAAACTCCCCCACTGCCGTCCCAAGCTCCTGGGGCAGAGAAGGTGAGCTGCATGGGTGCCAGAAGCACCCCCTCCTGTGGAAATGAGAAGACACATAAACAAGTCTCAAAAACAGACTTCTGGATCACCTACAGCAACCTCAAAGGGAAACGAGATGGAACAATCTGATACTCAACCACCTGGACGCTCTGAACTGGCAACAAAAGAGGATCTGGGAAAAATGAAATCAGAAATAATTACTCAGATAACAGCAAAGATTTTGCTCATGGTGCAAGACATGATTAATAAATCTAGACAGGACACAGATAAAGAAATAGAGGATCTGAGGAACATGATGGAATCCCAACATAGGAAACAAATGGAATCCACAAAGCAGATACAAACAGATTTCCAAGAGATTAAAAACTCCACTGAAAGTCTGTGCAGCAGAATGAACCAATGTGAGGATAGAATTTCACATATAGAAGATAAGATTGCAATTAGTGAGGAGGAAAAGAAAAATTGCTTTAAAATTGTAAGGGAGCATGAGAAATCAATCCAGCAGCTGCTAGATGATGCAAAGAAGAGTAACATAAGACTGATCAGAGTCAATGAAGAAAGAGGAGAGAGTGCAGATGACATAAATAAAACTGTTCACAGAAGTGATGGCAGAAAACTTCCCAAGCAGGGGAAAAGAACTTGACATACAGATAAGTGAGGCATATAGGACTCCAGATAGCCTTAATCAAAAAAAAAAAATCTACACATAGGCATATAATAGTTAGGATTCCAGAAATCCAACAGAAGAATAAAATTCTATAAGCAGTGAGAGAAAAGAAACAAATCACATACAAAGGAAAGCCCATCACAAACACAGCAGACTTCTCAATGCAAACTCTCAAGGCAAGAAAAGCTTGGAGTGATGTATTTCAAGCCCTAAAGGAAAACAGATTCCAACCCAGATTGATGTACCCTGCAAAACTATCTTTCAAAATTGATGGAGAAATAAAATACTTTCATGACAAAGAGCACCTCAGGAACTTCATGAATACCAAACCAGAACTCCAAAAAATTTTAGACAATACCCTAGGAAAAGACAGTGAGGATAGCAACTCCAAGAAACCCAGCAGAATGAATCCACTGGGCGTGACAAATTAAATGCAAAGGGGGAGAATCCAACATAAAGAAAAAGTCATGACAAGGCTTTTAAAACTTTTAACTTCATCTCCCTAATGAGTATATAACTCAGTCTTGTTATTGTACTGATTAGTATTTTTCTGATTCTAGAGTTGCACACCATTCCTTGTGCTATACTGTCTATTTATCATCTTCTTATGTCTACGTTTTCATTGGGTTATCTATTAATGAGCTCTAAGAATTCTTTATATATTCTGCTCATAGGTTATATGCATTGTAAATGTGGTCTGTTTAAGGACTACTTTTCATTTTCTTAACGATGTCATTTAAAGTTCTAAATTTTGATGGACTCTCATTTATCAATGTTTTTCTTTTATACATATTTTTTGTATCCTAGGTAGTTCTTGCCTACCCTGAATTCATAAATATTTTCCCTTATAATTTCTTCTTAAAGTTTTATACTTTTGGCTTTCTTATTTAGGTTCATAGATCCCTTCAAGTTATTTTCATATATGGAAAAAAAGGGTTGAGGTTAATTTTTTATATATGGATACCAGGTGTTCTAGTGCCATTTGCTGAAAACACTATCTCTTCCTCGGCTCTTGAATTGAGTTTATATTCTATAAAATGCTAATGCTAAATAATCTTTCAAAACTCAGTGGACCATATACGTGTGGTTCTATTTCTAGATTCTCTGTTTTATTCAAATGATCTATATGTCTTTCCTTACACCAACACTGCCTTGATTACTGTAGCTTTAGAAGAAGTCTTAAAATTAGGTTCTAAACATCTGCCAACACTGTTTTTGTTTTTGTTTTTGTTTTTAACTTTTCTAGGTCCTTTGTACTCCTACATAACTTTTAAATTTCAATATCCAATTCTTCATTTATAGCAAGCATACACAGACCTGAATTTTTATATATACCTTGTGTTTTCTAATCCTGCTAAACTCAAGTACAAGTTCTAGGGGCTCCTAGAGATTTCTTAGTATTTTCTCTGTAGATGATCATTTCATCTACATATAAAGATTTTGCTTCTGCAGTGCCAATCCTATCCTAGTTGTGTCATTTTATTGCCAGACTATTTTGGTGGGGACTAGGTTTCAAAGTTTAATGGACAGATAAAGAGTAAGCATATCAGCCCTTGTTCCCCACCTTAGAGAGAAAGCATTTTATCTTCTCCACTTATATAAGGCATTCTAGCTGGAAGTATGGAGTACATGTTTTTGATCTGTTGAGAAGTGTCTGTTCTACTTCTAGTCTCCTGGTAGCTTTTACCATGAACAGCTGTAGAATTTAGTCCAATACTCTTTCTCCAACTACTGGCAGGATCATATGGCTTTTTCCTTTCCTCTGTTAAAATGATTACTTTGGGGGGTGGATCTTCCAATGCTGAACCAACACTGCCATCCCTATAACAAAACCACTTTCTACATACTGCCAGATCTGACTTCTATTAGTTTGTTTTGTTAAACAAATTTCTATCTATGTTCAAACTTTTTTCTTCTATTATCTTTATCCAGTTTTAGGATTAGCACAATGTTGAGTTCCTAAAATGAGGGGAGAAGTGTTCCTTCTTTTTTCTGCTTTAATTGTTTGATATAATTTATCAGTTAAAATGTTTATGAGCCTTCTGTTGTCATATAGGTAGGTTTTCAAGCTAGGAATATACTTTCTTAAATAGGTGCTATTCAAATTTTATATTTCCTCCAGAGTTAGTTTCATTAATTTGTTTTCCAAGGTACTTCTTAGAAGTTGTCAAATTTATTTCAAGAAAGATTTTTGTAATATGCTTTCTCTATCCTTTTAAATTCTGTAAAATCTGTGGTAATGTCTCCTAGATCTTAATATTGTAATTTAAAAAATGTATAACTGATATTGTGTAATAGGAAGAAAAGGTCTAAAGGAGCAGGGGAATTGGGAGGGGTAGGGGAAGAGAAAAAAGGGAAAGGAAAAAATATGAGAAGAGGAAAAAAAATGGAAATAAGGTCTTTGCAAATAGGGAAGGGTGGAGGGGGTGAAGGGAGGGCAATGGAAGGGGAAAAAAATAAGAACCAAGATACTCATGTAAAGGTACAAGATCCCAATGATGAATGTAACTGTATTTTATACCAAAAATGTACCAATAAACTTAATGGGAAAAAAACAGTAAAACATAAGGCAAAGTTTCTAGATCTCTATTAAACTAAATTTTTTTTCTCAGAAAGAAATCAAAGGCCCCTTGTCTGAAAACTATAGCACTTTGAAAAGAAAGATTGAAGACGATATCAGAAAATGGAAAGACATCCATTGCTGCTCGGTAGGAAGGATCAACATAGTGAAAATGGTCATATTTCCAAAACTGCTATATAGATTCAGTGCAATCCCAACTGAAATCCCAGGAGCATACTTCATGGACCTTGAGAAAACAATCCAAAAATTCAGTTGGAACAAGAAGAGACACAGAATAGCAAAAGCAATTCTAGGTAACAGAGACACGGCAGGGGCTATTACAACCCCCAATTTGAAACTATACTACAAAGCTACTGTGATAAAAACAGCATGGTACTGGCAAAGAAACAGACCTGAGGACCAGTGGAACACATTAGAAGATGCAGAAACAACTCCATACACACTCAGCCACCTCATGTTTGACAAAGGAGCCAAACACCCTCACTGGAGAAAGATAGCCTCTTTAATAAATGGTGCTGGAGAAACTGGGTTTCAACTTGCCAAAGACTAAAACTAGACCTATATCTCTCACCAGGCACTAAACTAAAATTGAAATGGATTAAGGATCTAAACATTTAAACGGAAACACTCAACCATCTGGAACAGAAGTTAGGTAGAATTCTTGAAGACATTGGTGTAGGAAAAAATTTTATGAACAAAACTTCAGTTGCCCATGAACTAGCACAAACAATCAACAAGTGGGATCTCTTCTTACTTAAAAGCTTTTGCACAACAAGAGAAACCACCAGCAGTGTGAAGACACAACCCACAACGTGAGAAACATTTTCACCAGCGGTCCCTCAGACAAATGTTTACTATCTCAAATCTATAAAGAACTTTAAAAAATCAGACCTCCCTAATTTAAAGACCCAATCCAAAAATGGGCATCTGAAATGAAAAGACATTTCTCAGACAAAAAAGTAGAAATGGCAAAGAAACATATGAAAAAATGTTCAACATTACTGGTCATTTGGGAAATGAAAGCAATGCTGAGATTCCACCTCACCCCAGAAAGAATAGCTGCTATCAAGAAATCAACCAATAAAGAAGGCTAGCAGGGCTGTGGGGAAAGAGGAACATTGCTCCACTGCTGGTGGGAGTGTACACTGGTGCAACCACTGTGGAAATTAGTATGGAGATACCTCAAAGAACTAGGACTGAAAGTCCCATTTGACCCACCTATTCTCCTGCTGGGTATCTTCCCGCAAAGAATTAAAAGAATCATACCACAGTGATATATCCACACTCATGTTCATAGAAGCACAATTTGTAATAGCTAAAACTTAGAAACAGCCCAAATTCCCATCAACTGGAGACTGGATAAAGAAAATGTAGTTTTTTTATGAATTGGAGTACTACTCAGCCATAAAAAATGAGAAATTAGAGCTATTTATAGCTAAATGGATGCACATTGAGGCGATACTCTTAAGTGAAATAAATAGGACACACATGTGTAAATACCAAATAGTTTCTCTAGTGTGAGAAACTGAAAGCATAAATAAGGACTAAAATGTATAATAGATAATATGAAATAGGAGGAACAGGGGCAAAGGAGAAGGGGAAGGGGAATTGAGAGGAGTAGGGGAAAGGAAAGAAGAGAATTGAATTAATATGAGAAAATGGAAAAAAGGAAATGAAGTCTTTGTAAATAGAGAGGGATGGAGGGGTTGAAGGGAGGGCAGGGGAAGGGGAAAAAATAAGAACCAAGAGAGTATGTAAAGGTGCAAATTTCCAATGATGAATGTCATTATATTGTATACCTAAGATGTACCAATAAAAGGATATACAGTTAAAAAAAATAATAAAATAAGTAAAACTGTAGCTGAGCTTTGATAGATTTTACCATAGTTTTTTCCTAATGATCCATAACTGTTCAGCTACTGGTGTAGCTAGGAACTGCCAGAAGGGGTTAGTGACTGGAGCCCCTTTTTACATCTAGCTTTATTACTATGGAATTATTCTATACCTCTTTTGGTTATTCTTTTCTGCTGGGTGTTTAAGACCAAGTTAAAGTGAGATCTGTGTCAACCAGTATGAACCACTTGCTGTCTATCAAGGTCAGTTAAGTTTCCTCAGGCAGTACTCTGGAACCATGCATAGAGCCTCTCAGCTCCCCTGTTAGTGTCAGCCATCAGGATGGGTCACAGCTTTGCTTGACCATGTTGCTTTCAGTGAAAGCATGGGAGATTTTGCCTTCTTTGTGACCCTCCATTGGCACACAGTGCATTTGTCCTCTGGTGCCCAGCAATCTCCCTGCTCAGGAGGTTGAGTGACTTACCAAAGATGTAAGATCCTGTAGGAAATGTTTCTTTGTGTCCTGGATCTTTGTTGACCTTGAGGAGCTAGGGCCAAAATATTAGCTGTCCTCATAGCCCAGTTATCTTTCTAGTGCTGATCTCCAAACTTTAGTTGTTGAACATCCAGACACAGACTTTTATAAATAGAACATCACAAAGAAGTTTGCCTTATGGAAATAACATACAAAACACAGTACCTGACAACTGAAAAATACTTAGTACTTTTTAAAATTGGCCATTGTATGAGCCATAAAACAAGTCCTAACATTTTTTTAGACTGAAATCATATAGACCTGCAATGTGCCATATGATAATCCTTAGACATAAGTACCATTTAAAATTTAATTTAAGTGAAATTTAAAATCCAGTTCCACAGTCACACTAGCTCTGTTTCATGTGTTTGGTAACCATGCATAGCTAGTGATTTCTCTATTTGTAATTCTCAGTCCTGTTTTAGTTTTCTCTATAACATTAATAACAGATGAAAATTGGTATTTAGCTGTCTGTTTACAAATTTACTCCTTATTAACATGATTTTGGTCTGTTTTCCCATCAAATGTATGTTTTGTGAGATCAAGAACCAAAATTATCATTGTTGCCCTGGTGACTAGTTTGTAAAATTCTAATTATTTAACTAATGGTTTTCTCTTTATTATGTCATCTTACAGTACAAATTGAAGTTGGGAGACTGAAAGGCAGCACCAGCCATGTCAAATGGAAATTTCAGGCAAGAAATTTAGACAGAGAAAAATGGAAACGGGTTTCATTTTATCTTTTGGTGATATATCCTAGGAAGAGTTAATGTTAATTTGAGGTGCTTCAATTAGAATTCAGGAAGCTGTACAAATATCTGAATTTCAAGGTTTGGGGATCTGGAATCTGATCTGCCTTAATGATCTAAAATTCCTATGTTTTGGTGTAGAGTTGTTCACAATAGCCTCATACTATTCTTTTGCCCCAGATTAAGGTGCGGACTCCAGCCACCAAAATATTTAACCATTAAACAGAATCACCAATGAGAACATGCATTGCCATTGGTCTGGGAATGTCATATTGCTCATAAGCTGATTGTATATAAGGAGGGGAAGAGAAGTTGAAAGGAGGGGAGGGGAATGAGGAAAAAAAGGAATGAAGATATATCATGTACAGGTACAAAATCCCTGTGATAAATGTGATCATTATGTATATCTAAAATGTACCAATAAACTTAATTTAAAAAAAGAGAAATGAAAAAGAAAAAAGAAAAAAATCAGAAATGCCTCATGCACCATACTAAGTAGTTTAAACTTTATTTTGAAACATCAGGGTACCACAAGAGTATTCTAAATAGAGAAATAGAGTAGAAGGGAGAAATGAGACACAGAGAGGTTAACTACCTTGCCCTTATCCCACAGGAAGCAAGTGGCAAAAGTAAGAGTTGGACCCAGGCAGTCTTGTTTCAAACGATGTCCATATAACCACCACTGTGAATGGCTCAGAAAATGAGAAAATCACCCTAAGACACCCATGGAATAGCTAACCAAATGATCCACATTAAATGACCCCCATTTCTTACTCAAAGCAATTGAGCTCATTTAAATTAACAGGTCTTTGTAAACCCAGGAACACCACCTGGTGAAAACTGTTGTCTTTTTCCTTCTTTCTGAGGAGATTAGGATCATTAAACTCCAGAGACCATGATAGCTTAATTAAAAGGCAATTGTGGTATGGGAATGCTTTATTTGGGAGAGCTAAGTACTGCTTATTAGAACACCCAAGAGTGACCAACCAGATGACCACTGACGTATATTGGAAGAATGTCATTGTCAGAGGCCATAATTCTTAGACTTGAAAACATGTCCTGAACCTCCACACACCATTAGCTGAGGCACCTAGGAACTATTGAAAGTGGCAGCAGACAGCAAGGCAGAGTCACTCTTAAAGGATTCTGATACTTCTGCACTGGAAAAAACCCAAGACTGGGAAACAAAAGAACCATGCAGGAGGCTCTGAGACAAGGCACCCTAGGATGGAAATAGGGCTCTGCTAGGTAGGCAGGTATGAAGGACACAAGCAATGGCACCTGTCTGGAGAAGCCTATGTCCTGTGGGGAAGACCAGGCACCTGTTATTTTCACTCCTCTTGGTGAACATCATGGAGGGTTTGACAGCACAGACATGGGACCAAACATACCTGGGACAAGAAGAGTGCCAAGTATAGCTCTGGAGGTCAAGGCACTCCCTTGCTCACACTGAAGCCGAGAAGATACTGGCGGTGAGGACTCCTCAAGGACAAGCTGCTTCTATCCATGGACATCGGCATCATTGTTCATTTTCTTCCCTTTGACTTTGCAAAATCAAATGGCTGAGAGGTCAAGAGAAGCAAAATCATGAGGGCCCACCCCTGGACCAGTCTGCAAGTAA
This sequence comes from Heterocephalus glaber, assembly GCF_053883595.1. Classification (NCBI taxonomy): domain Eukaryota; kingdom Metazoa; phylum Chordata; class Mammalia; order Rodentia; family Bathyergidae; genus Heterocephalus; species Heterocephalus glaber. The sequence goes on along the minus strand of NW_028258143.1, from coordinate 23,364,162 downwards.
CAAAATTAAGGTGTGTGTTATGGCTTGTGTTTGGATGGTCTCCCAAAGCCTCACACTTTTCAGGAGGTGGCTGAATCTAGAGTGTATGATTGACTCAAGATGGGGCTAGACCCTAGGGCACTAGGATTAAGGGCATGAGTGCTACCTGCCCTAAATAGTCTGAATAAGATGAAAGGGGCAGAAAGATGCTGGTAAGGCCTCTCTTGCTCCTTTTCCTGCTTCCACTGCTACAAACTATTACCCCTCTGCTACCCTGCTTTGGAGCCAGGCAATAAAGGGCTGAAACCTCTAAGAACTGTAAACCAAATAAACCTTTCCCCCTTCAACTTTGGGTGTCGGATATTTTGTCTCAGCAAGAGAAAACCTACACAGTGTGTGTAGTTGGAGCTGACTTCCCAATGTTAGAAGCAGAAGCTGAACTAATCCAGATCTCTGGACACTGGGCCCTTTAAAAATTATAAATATAGTGTGATCTCTGTGTGAGTTTGTGTGCATGCATGTACATATGTGACTGTGTGTTGAGTCAACATAGGCTTGCAAGAAGTTAGATAAATGTGTAGCAGAAGGGATAAATTGAAGATTGGTAGAGATGTGAACCAAAGTATAAACGCAGAAATGATCCTACCACATAAAACAATGGCCAAAAAACTAGAGAGAGCAGAGACCTAAGAAAGTCCCTGCAAGGAAGGGTCAGGCTCAGCCTCCGCCACACTAGGGTGGAATTCCCAGCCAGTTGTGCTCTCCAAGACACATCCTTAACCTTTAAGTTTCATTGATATATTCCTTTCTTCAAGAAGTATTTTGAAACTGTTATGACTAAAACTAAGCACTAGAATACTAGAACCAATGGAATATGCCTCAGTTTCCCCATGAATCAAAGTGAATTAAAAAAGTGAATAAAATTGGAACTGGAGGTGGGGGTCCAGTACAAGAATCTATAGTCAGATGGTAGAGTGGATTTCTACAACTCAGGAGTTGTTCAATAATGGCAAAAATGAGGTGAGTCAGGCTGGGGATGTGGTTCAATGATATTTGCCTAGTGTGTAAAGGCCCTCCCTGGATTTGATCCCTAGCAACATAAGAAAAGATGAGTGACTCCCCATCACTCTTCCTTCTCTCCCCCATCCTACAGCAGAGGATCCTCAAGTGATTATTTGATCTTCCCCACAGTATGAACACTGGGTGGTAGCACAAAGAAACGTAAGGCTGTTACCCTAAGCCACTTCCCATCCTAAACCACTCATGGTACCAGTGAAAGCAAAGTCTCCATGTCATTCGGCCACCAGCCTTCTCTAGATAGGTAGCCTGTATCTAGGGAAAAACAAATTAATACCAGTCCGAATTTTTTTTTTTAAAAAAGAATAAAAATTGTCAGAAAGTAAGTGCTATGAGCCCCACCATCAGAGCCTTGGTGCTGAAGCCCAAACTTTAAATTCTGCCTGCCTTTTGAATCAGTAATGGGAAACAGTGAGTGTCCTCCACAGAGAAATGGACAGGATGATGCTTTCAAGCCCTTCATAGCGCCCGGGAGTATAAAGTGGCTCATCAGAAATGTACGACCAGCCAATTGGAATGTCAAAGGTTTGGCTTATAAATGAATGGGGGAATGAGAGACGTTCCCAAGAGGACAGGAACGTTCAAGTAGAACATATAGAGTTTCAGAGCTGGAATGACAGTTCAGTAGTTGAGGCAAATTAGCAAGACCAGAGAAGAGAAGTAGCTTGCCCAGAGGAACCCACCCCGAGACACCAGTGTCTCCATTTGTGCTCTCTAGAACACGGAGCCTGAGATGTTTGGATGTGGGTGAGTTATTCTGGGATTGATCCCAAGAGGCAGGGGCCAGGGAGAATGAGTCAGAGAAGGAATAAAGACCAACAGGATCATTACCAATGCTACTGTTAAGAGCATTAGGAACTCATACCCTAGTGGTCCTCTGAGCAGTCCCAGACTGCCCCCTTGGGCTATCTGCCAGAGAAACAAGAGGCAGAGGGATTTACTTGTCAGGTCCTGTTGCCTAGTGCTAACAATTGTCCCAGATGTCACCTCCTCTGCACACACACTGGCTGAGCAGCTCCCACTAGCTCAACCACTGAAAGAAGCTGAAGGCCGGAAAGTAGTCAGGGGTGTGACTTGAGACACCATCCAGAGAAAGTGAAACAAAACCTTTGAGGAGCTGCCCACTCCATGGTTGATCTTGAAAGGATGCAAGTCCTCTCATGCTAAAGCATATCCTATGATCACAGAAACATGACAATGACCCATTTTCTGAAAGATTTAGGGAGCCCCTGCTCCTGCCACTATTATCTAACCTGAGAGGCTCAAAGTTCTAGCCAGAGTCCCACTTACCTATTTCCTTTAAGTCCAAAAATGCAAAATTCCAACTGTGTGTTGGGATCACAAAGCAATGTTAAGAGCAAATGGAGCTCCTTGACTGTGCAGATAATATCATGTCCCAACAGAGTGTCCAGGTAAAATCCTTCCCATCCGAATACCCTTAAGCCAGCTTTGATGTCAGTAAGTAATAGAGGAGTGAAAGGAAATGCGTCAATGTTCAAGAAACATTTAAGCATCAGGCTTCGAAAGCCCAGAATCAATGCTATCCCTTCTTGCTGGGTTGTTCTGACATTCTTGAAGGAGACCCAGTTGACAAATTAACTGTAGGACCAGTGAAGTGCCTGGGAGTGTCAAAAAAAGTGACAAGTGAAGCCCAAAATGTGTCATATCCTTTTTGCAATGGAGCATACTAACAACCAAAAAAAAACCCTGCCACTCAATTTCATTGTTCCAGGCAGGCTGTCAGGTGCAAAGCCATGCTTCTTAGAGAGAGAGATAGGCACACTCCCGAGGCCTGCAGCCCATGACAGAGATGCTGGGAAATACTCCACAGTGATCCACATATTCCAGGAGCCTGTATTCTCTTTGAGATTCCGGGGGGGGGGGGGCGGGTTATATATCAAAAGGTAGTACAAAGTAAAATGCCAAACTGACATTAATTTTTAAGGTAAAAGTTATAACTTGGAAAAAATTCCATACTGTGATAAGCAATCTGGGCAATAGCCCTCAGGCCCGCTATGGGTATGAATTCATTCACTCTCCTCTACCCATAGGATAATTTTGATGGAAAGGTTTTGAAAGCACAGTAATGAGAAGAGCTCTTTGCAGTCAGACAGAGCTAAATTCAAAGAATTTTCCCCAGCAGAGTTTAATGAGTAATTCAACATTCTTGAGCCTCTGTTTCGTCATTTGTTGAGAGTGAATCATCATGCCTACTTCCTAGGGTTGTTGAGAGAATTAAATGGGATAGTATAATAAAACATATAGTACAATAATTGATGGTTAATAAACAGATAAAAAAATTTAAAATGAAGCATCCAGCAAAAAATCAAAAGAACATGAAAAATGTGCTTTTGAACTCAATTAAAAAAATATATAATTAAATGTTGAAATAAGATTGCTAAATTAGACCAAAAAGCTGGTTCATTCCTTCCAAGTAACTTTCAGGATTATCTTTCCAAACTGATAGGAAAAAAAATATTAGGTTGCCATAGCTTTACAGAAGTGGAAGGAGAAGTGCCTGAGCCCTAGTTAGGTATACAAATTAAGCTCTGTTCCCAGAGAACAAGATCATTCTTAAACTAATGCATTAGAAAAGGCTCCAGCATAGCTATTTACAAGCTATTTGATCTTGTGATCTTTTACCCTTTTAAATACCTTTAAGCATGTCAAGAGCACCAAAGAGCTTTGCTGATATGAATCTTAACAATATTTGCTGTAATAAAAATTAAAACTAAGAAACATTTTGGTTTTTATTTAAAAAACAATAATAAACCCATTATATATTAATGTAAATAACATGCTTTAAAGAAAATTAGCTGTATTTTCCAACAAAACAAAATTCAGTGAGAAAGTTGGAATGTTTTCTCATCTTGGTATGCCTCTTTAATGTCTGGCTTAACAAAAGAGAGCTAGATTGTCATATCTTCTTCTGCAGTCAACCTGTTACAATTTTTTTTTTGGTTGAAGTATGTGAAGGAAAACAAACTTTACATACATATGTCAAAAAATACATAGAGGAATATTTTAATAGCTTCACTGGTAATTATATATTATTTTAATTCATACTTCTCTAAAATTTTTCCAGTGGTAGTTTCTACAAGTGAGTTGCAACAGGAAACTTGAAACCATATCAATAAACTTTTTGTACTCAATGACAAGAAATCCATCGGTCTATCTTCCACTTTCAGTGGACTTTTTTACCCATACATAATTTTCTCATGATGGTATTTAGAAAAAAAAATGGTACACTGACTTGTTCAGACCTTCCAAATATTGGCAGGTTTCACAATAAAATGTTGAAAAAAATGATGAGCATCACCATTAGTTTTGTCAGTGAAGCAGTCCTCTTCTCTCTACTGTGAGTCTGTAGCAGGAAAGATATGATAACTAACTTGTCTGGTGCACTGCCTTGATTTGTGCTAAGGTACAAGCAATCTTGCCCCTTATTGGTTTTGCATCACTGAGCAAATGTCAACACCATGAAAAATGAAAGTAACATCCTCCTCCTGTCATGAAGGCAATTTTAACCTTACAGTCCCCCTGAAAGTGTCTTAGAATTTCCTTGAGTCCTCAATCCTTGCTTTGAGAAGCACTGTACTAGCATGACACTGAAAATATAGACAGTAATCTTTTAGCCTTCCTTTCAAGTTTTGGATCATTTTTCTTAATATTTCTGACTTTTACACAAATACATAGAGATCATTCAACTCAAATTAGGAGCAAGGAGAGAGCTAGGAAGGGAAGTAGGTTGGGAAGGTGAGTTTCACGGCTATCACCCTCTGATGGAGAAGGTATGTGAGGCAGGCCAAGCCAAGGAAGGGACCTCTTCTCCAAATTTGACTCTGCAGGATGCAGTGCATAATCAAAGCCAGCAATAAGTCCAGAGATCTCCCTGAAAGCAGATCTGACCACCCAAATGGAATCATGGGCAGGCTTACAAGTTTCACATCATAGCCAAATGCCCATTCACCATAAATCAACCAAGTTAATTAGTAGATAATCACTGTCCTTTAGACTATATGCTGCTCCAAAACACCAAACAGATAAATTAATTTACAAAAAGAACAAACCTAACTCTTTAAGAGTTAGTGTGAATCTGGGCTTTTGTCTTAAGCCTGTAAGTAGTACACTGATAACTCCCCCTTCAGGATGCACAGCCTCCTTCAGCCCTGGGCTTCATGTTTTCTGGATGGGACCAATGGAGAGGTGTGAGAAGATGACACAAGATGGGACAGATCCATCACTCATCCATTCAACAAAGACCTCCTCTTCCCAGCTCTTTGCCAGGAGCTAGGGATACAAGACCACAGTCTCTACCCATATCCAGGAGGAGGAAGGCTTCCAAGAAGGAGCCACAGCATTAAATGCATAATTGCAAACAGAACGAGTGTCCAAGAAAAAGGAGTAAGATGCTATGATAAGCTATTATGACAGTGTGTCTGTCCTGGGCTGGGGTCTGAAACACTGCTGGGAAATAATGTCCTTTGCTCCGTGATATGGAGATTGGAGAGCAGCTCATGGTCACATGTTGGCAGAAGACACAGGACCCCTGGGAAGAGGGCTTCTGTCAGGACAGAACATGGTGCACCTTGGTCCACCTTCTGAGAGAAGATGAGAGTCAGACCAGGCCTTGCAGACCAGTAAAGTTTAGGGGTTCACTGTGCTGAGGGCAGTGTGCTGCAAGTGAGAGGCTATTTGGTGCCATGCTTCAATGTGCATTGAAGTAGTAGTGAGTGTACCATGTGGAAGGTCGTAGGAGAGGTGCCAGAGTGCAAATAGGAAGATTGCATAGGAGACCACTGCAATGTCCCTGAGAAGGGCTCATAGCTTGGTTTACAGTGGTAATGATGGGCAGAGAGGATGATGCCTCTATTTAGTTGACTAAATCAACCAGGACTTCTTGGTAGAAAGGATTCAAGGGTGGAAGGAAAAAGAAATATAAAGAATAATACTTTATTGTTAGGTGGAATAAATAGATAGATGTTAGTGAGGCCTGGAGGAGGACAGGTTGGGAGTAAGCTCACGGGTTCAGCCCTGGCCACGTTGAGTGTGAGATATGAAACATCGCTGGAAGTATGACCTGAAGTGTGGAGTCTGAGGTATGTATTTAGAGCTCAGGGAAAGGTGTGGACTGGACATAACCAGGAGTAGTTTAAGTTGTGGTGGGGAAGATATTTGCCAAGGAAGAGAGAGAAAAAGAAGAGGAAGGAAGTGGGAAAGGGAAAAGAAGAGGAAAGGAAATAAAGAAACTAGAAGAGGAAAAGGGGGAGATGGAAAAGTAGAGAAAGGAGGGAGAAGGGAGATAAAATAGGAAAATAGAAGAGGGGAAAGGGACAAGAAAAGGAGAAAAGCTTGCACTTCAAAGTCAAATACAGAAGGAAGTTACTGCAATGAGTAAATGAATAGAGAAATAGAAAGGATATCAAGAGAATGTGATATCACAGGGGGTAAGCAAAGACAGGTTGTTGGAAAGGGAGAGCACTAAATTGTGTCAATGCTAGAAAATGCCCTTTCAGTTTTAGGCTGGGGAAGCTGTGTGGGATGCCTTCTCCATCCTCCTCCCCTGCTCTGCTTCCTGCCACAGGTGTCTATCTTTTTGGCGGGGATTGAACTCAAGACCTTGCATTTGCAAGGCAGGCACCAAAACCACTGAGCTAATTCCCCAGCCCCTACAAGTGTCTATCTTCTCCAACAACCCACTGTGACTTATTCCTGACATGTCAGTTGGACTGGGTTAAGAAATGCCTGCCAGATTGGTAAAGCACCCTTGTGGGTGTGTCTGTGGGTGATGCAAGCCAACAAACTGAGGGCGGTGGCCCACCCCTGAGTGGTAGCACCAACAAAAAGGCTTGTACCCTGCATGGAATAAAAAGGTAAAGAAAAAGGCAATGAGCCCATTTTGAAGAGCATCAGTCTACTGGAGCAAGTGCCTCCTCTCCACCATTGACATTCTCTAGGTCTCCAGTTTCTTCAGCCTTCCAAAGCAGACTCACACTGGCGACACTCCAGGGAGCATCCAAGCCTTCAACCTTGGACAGGCACTGCATCCTACATCCCTGTTATTCTGGAATCTCCATACTCGTGGGCTAAGAAACTACTGGATTCTCTGGGTCTCTAGCAACCAGATAGCCATTGTGGATTCTCTAGCTTCTGATCCTATAAGCCCACCTAATATATCCCCATGCATAATTATTCATATATGTTCTATTGTTTCTGTTCCCCTAGAGCCCCCTAACAAATACAACCACATTCCTCTCAAGTCAGGGAACATGTGTACCACTTACACAACATTGTGCCGATCACCAAGTAGCCATTAAGCAAACATTCAATGAGTAAATTAATTAAAGAAACACAAATGTACTAGCAGTAGAAAAGTCAGGCAGTAAAAGGTGCCAGATGATAGAATAGTATCAAGGGCTACATTATTCATTATCTGTGATTATAATAAAATACTGGAGGCCAGGTGGCCTATTAAAAAAAAGAAGTTTATTAGGCTCATCATTTTGGAGGCTGAATGTCCAAAGAGCACACTACCACCTCTGGGCAGGGCTCCACACAGGATAATGATGGGAGCACATATAACAGGGAGAGATCACATGGTGAAACAGAAAGCCAGGCCACCCAGGGCACATAAGGGCTACTTTGACTCCTTTTTGATGGAATTGCCCCCAATGACCCAAGCACATTGTATTAAGCCTCACTTCCTTTTTTTATTATTCATTAAGCTTATTGGTACATTTTAGGTATACAATACAGTTACATTCATCATTGGGATCTTGTACCTTTATATGATATATCTTGGTTCTTATTTTTTCACCATTCTCCCGTCCTCCCTTCAACCCCTCCATCCCTTCCTATTTACAAAGACTTTGTTGCCATTTTCTCCTTTTCTTATATTTATTCCTCTCCCTTCTTTCCTTTCCCCTCCTCCTCCTTCCCTTTCTCCTTTAGGCCTTTTCTTCCTGTCACATTATCTATTATATATTTTGATCCTCATTTACACTTTCAGTTTCTCACACCAGAAAAACTATTCAGTATTTACACATGTGTGTCCTATTTATTTCACTTAAGAATATGGCCTCAATATGCATTCCTTTAACTATAAATGTCTCTAGTTTCTCATTCTTTATGGCTGAGTAGTACTCCATTTTATTTTTAAAAATCTTTATCCAGGCTCCAGTTGATGGGCATTTGGGCTGTTTCCAAGTTTTAGCTATTACAAACTGTACTGTTGTGAACATGAGTACACATATATTGCTGTGGTATGATTCTTTTAATTCTTTGGGGAAGATCCCCAGCAGGGGAACAGCTGGGTCAAATGGGACCTCTAGTCCTAGTTCTCTGAGGAATCTCCATACTGATTTCCACAGTGGTTGCACCCATCTGCACTCCCACCAACAGTGGACAAGGGTTCCTTTCTCCCCACAGCCCCAGCAGCATGTGTTATTGGTTGGTTTCTTGATAGTCATTCTTTCTGGGGTGAGGTGGAATCTCAGTGTTGTTTTCATCTGCATCTCTCAAATGACCAGTGATGTTGAACATTTTTTCATACGTTTATTTGCTGCTCTTACTTCTCTGTCTGAGAAATGTCTGTTCATTTCAGATGCCTCACTTCTTAAAGGTCCCACCATCTCTCACTATCACCACACTGGGGACCAACTTCCCCAGTGGGAAACACACTCAAACTATATCCAAACCATAGCAAAGGCAAAGAGCCAGCTGAACCACAGAGGATCTTGAAAGGCTCTGAAAGCCTAAGGCAGTTGGCCCTACACTACATGGAAAGGGGAATGAGGAAAATCAATATCTTAATAGTTCATGAGATCTCATGCTTAAAAAGTAAAACCCTAGGGACCCTGAATGCCATCTGCCTGAGATATTGAATTACTCAATTTAAATGTCTAATACATGACCTGTCCCTGAAGGAGCTTTCTATCAAGTAGAGAATGAAAGACTATCACTTATCAAACAAGGAAGAGAATACAGGCAAGTCTGAAAGAGAAAGAGAAATCCTAAAAGTAAAAAAGTGTAAGATTTCCCTGGATGGGATCTTTAGAAATGTCATGGAGGACATAAGCAAGGCCATGAAAAATGAGTGTGAGTCACTTCAGTGAGGAAAAGACAAAACTTTCAATATGAAGGGAAGGAAACTAAAGAAATTTCCAAAAGAATAAATACAAATACACAAGGATATATAAAATAGAGCCAATGTTAACAGTTACCAAAGAAAGATAAAGCAATGAGATAGAATGTTTCAGCTCAAATATTAAAAATATAATTGAATTAAAATAGCAAGATCTTGTACGACCCAGAGTGTGGGGCAATTGGTGCTCATATATCCTGCACATCCTTACAAGCTCTCTGGAGAAATCTGGTGGGCATTGTGCATTGAATGAGTTAAATGTGGACAATATAGCTGTCTCCAAATATCCACAGGGTCCCAGGATCAAAATCTGCACATTATGTCTCTGACATAAAATGCCATAGGGGTTGCTTTTAACCTACATACATTTCCTTGTGTATACTCAAAGTCATCTCTGGATTACTTATAACACCTAAAATAATCCAAATAATTTGTAAATAATTGTTGTATTGTATTGTTTAGAGAATAAGGACAAGAAAAATATCTGTACATATTCAGTACAATCACAAGTTTCTCTGAATGTTTGGCATTAACAGTTGGTTGAATCCACAGATGGAAAGAAAACCCAGGTACAGAGGACCAACTATGATTTTTATTGTGGAAATTTGTCTTTTTTTCCTATTAAGTTTATTGGTACATTTTAGGTATAAAATACAGTTACATTCATCATTGGGATCTTGTACCATTACATGAGTATCTTGGTTCTTATTTTTTTTCCCCTTCCCCTGCCCTCCCTTCACCCTCTCCACCTGTCCCTATTTGCAAAGATTTTGTATCCATTTTTTTCCTTTTCTCATATTTTTTCTCTTCTCTTCTTTCCTTTCCCCTACCCCTCCCACTTCCCCTGCTCCTTTAGACCTTTTCTTCCTATTACACAATATTAATTATACATTTTTAAAATTATAATATCAAGATCTAGAAGACATTACCACAGATTTCACAGAATTTGAAAGGATATAGAAAGCATATTACAAAAATGTTTTTTGGAATAAATTTGACAACTTCTAAGAAGTACCTTGGAGGACAAATTAATGAAACTAACCCTGGAGGAAATATGAAATTTGAATAGCACCTATTAAAGAAAGTATATTCCTAGTTTGAAAACCTACCTATATGACAACAGCAGGCTCATATACATTTTAACTGATAAATTATATCAAACATTTAAAACTGAAAGAAAAAGCCATATGATCCCATGAGTAATTGGAAAAAAAGTATTGGACTTTTATCGCATCCAGGCTATAAACCTGTTGGATGGTGCCACCCACTCTAAGGGTGGGCCTTCCCATTATCCACACCCAGAACTATACTAAACCAATTTAGTTTTTATACACCCTTAATCTATATTCACATACCTTAATTTATCACCACACAGCCATGATCCAGCCACCTCCCAAAACCCTCACCTATGAGCACATGAGGCTTTGGGGGGACATCTAAATACAAGCCATAACACTGGACCAATGATACAGCTAGTTAGTGGCAGAAGGGCAAGGACCAGGGCCTGCAATCTCTCTGTTAAATGACTTTGGCCTTTTCATAGTGGCCAGAGCCCTTGGCAAGTTCAATGTCTTGAGAAAGGTAGAACATGAGCTCCCTTTTATTTCAGGTGGTGAATTAGAGTGAAAACACACACTGCAGTTACCACCAAGTCATATTTATTGGAAGCTAGCAAAGAAGAGTTCTGAAACCTCTTTCTCTAAGTTTGGGTCAAGTGCACACCCAGTTCTTATTTTTTGGCAAGCACTTTGTAAGAAAGGTTCATTTGTAGGCAGAGGCAATGGTATTCTGATGGGAAAATCAGGTACTTTTCTAGTCATGCCAGCTGAGAGAGACCCATGTTGAGTTAGGGAAAGTGGGAAACAGAACACACTCCATACCTGGAACACTCTTCCACAGAAGAAGGCTTTTTGGGTTTGATAAGTGTTTTCTCTCTTATTTTTGCAAGGGAAGTAATACTTGTTAGTCTTTTGAACCAACCACATTCTTCGAGTATCATTCTTTTAACCAGTGATGATGTAACTCCAACACTATGGAAAGGGCAGTTAACAACAGGTCTGTGATTTATTACTTTCCTTTGGGTAAGGCTTCTGGAATGCCTCTGGGATAGCAAAAAATAAGGCAATCTGCTTAAATCTCATGTATGCGTGCTACACCTGACCTTATCCCAAAGGCTGAGACGCGATCATGTATGCATGCTAATAATAGACCGCCCAAAAAGCCACTAATGGTAGCTGATGGTAGTTCATGTAGCTAACAGGAGATGCTTTACTTTTGGAAAGCCTTTCAGCGGGATGTGCCTGGATGCTGTAGAATTTCTTTATGGTAAATTTCTTAGTCTGTTCAAGCTGCTATAATAGGAATTACCATATACAGGGTGGCTTAAACAAAAACATTTATTTCTCATAGTTCTAGAGGTGGGGAAGTCCAAGATCAAGGTGCAAACAGCTTTGGTCTCTGGTAAGAGACCTTTGGTAAGTCCTGCTTTCTGGTTTGCAGAAGGGTTTTTTTTTTTTTTTTTGTAGTATCCTCACCTCGAAAGAAGGGAGAGAGGAAGTAAGTTCTTATGTCTCTTCTTATAAGAGTACTGATCCCACTCTGTTCTCCCTCCTCCTCCCTTCTTCTTATTTTTTCTTCTTCACTTTTTCCTCCTCCTTTTTATTTTTACTGATCCCATTCTTGAGGGTTTCACCTCAATGAATCATCACCTGCCAAAGGCCTTGCCTCCTAATACCATCAAATTAGGGGTTAGGATTACAACATATGAACTTAAGGAAGGACATATGCATTTGGTTCATAACAGTAAAGGAATTTGGAACTTACAGAATTATGGTGCATAATTTTCTGGAAAGTCTCATGTAGGCTATGTAACTATTTGAGTATAAAAATGGAGATGTTTTGTGGGCTAAATAACTTTTTTTGCATGAATGATGCATCCACATACCATATTTAGGGACCCCAAAGTGTTAATATAGCATGAAGGTGCTAGGGAGCTATGCAGAGGTCCCAAACCTCTCCTTGAGACCCATGGTTCTCTGTGAGACCTGTGTATTGCAATTACTTGTATCATTGAAGATATCAGTAAGTCTTAACACTGGGTAAGGTTTTTGATTCTTGTGAGTCTTACTTGAGGAGTTTGAGAATGTGCCTTTCTCACTGTTTATGCTAACCAGAATCTGGGCTAGATATTGGTAAGAAAAATCTGAAAGGCAAGACTTTTCCTCTGGAGTGTGAATTTATGATTAGATGATTCAAATGTTATTCAATAATTTCTGGGTTCTGCCTGTCTTTCTGTCTATCTGTTCCCCTCCCCCTTCCTTTCCCAGAAGCACATACAAGTGGAAAGGCCACATGAAGACAGGCTGAGAAGGCACAAATGAGGAATGAGGGCCCTCACCAAGAAATGTATCTGTTAGCATCTTAATTTTTTGGATTTCAAGCCTCCAGAAGTGTGAGAAATAAATTTATAATGTCAATGCTACTGTCTATGGTATTTTGTTAATAGCAGCTTGAGTTGAATAAGACACATCTTAAAAATCAGAATATTTCCATTTAACACAGTAAAATCTATGGGGATTGGACTTAGTTTCATTGTTACATATGTGTGCTAATCTTATCATTAAACTAGAAGCAGATATCTCAAGTGAAGATTGTGGATGGTTCTAGCACCTCCCCCAGCTCTCCATTCCATTTGGGCATAACCCCTAATATTGGAGGCTGATCAGACACCCAATCACCTGACCAAGGGTACCATGGATGAATTAAAAAAGACAAGACAAGATCTTTTTTTAAATTAAGTTTATTGGTACATTTTAGATATACAATACAGTTACATTCCTCATCAGGATCTTGTACCTTTACATGATGTATCTTGGTTCTTATTTTTTCCCCATTCCCCTGCCCTTCCTTCACCCCCTCCTTCCTTCCCTATTTACGAAGACTTTGTTTCCATTTTTTCCTTTTCTCATGTTTTTTTCTTTTCCCTTCTTTCCTTTCCCTTACCCCTCCCACTTCTCCTTTCCCTTTGCTCCTTTTCTTCCTATTTCACATTATCTATTATACATTTTGATCCTTATTTACACTATCAGTTTCTTACCAGAGAAACTATTTGATTATTTGTCCTATTTATTTCTCTTAAGAGTATGGCCTCAATGTGCATCCATTTAGCTATAAATGACTCTAGTTTCTCATTCTTTATGGCTGAGTAGTACTCCATTTTATAAAAAAACACATCTTCTTTATCCAGTCTCTAGTTGATGGACATTTGGGCTGTTTCCAAGTTTTAGCTATTACAAACTGTGCCGCTATAAACATAAGTGTGCATATATCGCTGTGGTATGATTCTTTTAATTCTTTTGAAAGGATACCCAGCAGAGGAATAGCTGGGTCAAATGGGACCTCTAATCCTAGTTTTTTGAAGCATCTACATATTGATTTCCATGGTGGTTGCAACAGTCTGCACTCTCACCAACAATGCAGAAGGGTTCCTTTCTCCCCACACCCCTGCCAATATTTGTTATTGATTGATTTCATGACAGCAGCCATTCTTTGTGGGGTGAGGTGGAATCTCAGTGTTGTTTTCATCTGCATCTCTCGAATGACCAGTGATGTTGAACATTTTTTCATCTGTTTATTTGCTGCTTTTACTTCTTTGTCTGAGAAATGTCTGCTGATTTCAGATTTCCATTTTTGGATTGGGTCTTTATATTTGGGGGTCTGATTTTCTTGAGTTCTTTATTTTTTTTACATAGTAGACCTTTGTCTGAGGAAGAGCTGGTAAAAAAAATTTTCCCACATTGTAGGTTGTCTCTTAGCTCTGTTGGTGGTTTCTCTTGCACTGCAGAAGCTTTTTAATAAGATGAGATCCCAGTTGTTGATTCTTTGTGCTAGTTCCCATGCTACTGAGGATTTGTTCATGAAGCCTTTTCCAATGTCTATGTCTTTGAGAGTTCTACCTAACTTATCTGCCAGCAAGCAAGTTTACGGTTTCTGTTTTAATACTTAGATCTTTTTTTTTTTTTTTTTTTTTTTTTGGTACTGGGGATTGAACTGAAGTCCTTGTGCTTGCAGGGCAGGCGGCGGAACCGCTGAGCTAAATCCCCAGCCCAATATTTAGATCTTTAATCCACTTGGATTTTAGTTTAGTGCATGGTGAAAGATAAAGGTCTAGTTTTAAACTTTGGCAAGTTGAAATCCAGTTTTTCCAATGCCATTTCTTCCCCATTAAGTTTATTGGTACATTTTAAGTATAAAATACAGTTACATTCATCACTGGGATCTTGTACCATTACATAAGCATCTTGGTTGTTATTTTTTCCCCTTCCCTTGCCTTCCCTTCACCCACTCCACCCTTTCCTATTTGCAAAGAATTTGTTTCCATTTTTATCCTCATCTCATAGTTTTTCTCTTCCTTTCTTTCCCTTCCCCTACCCCTCCCACTTCCCCTACTCCTTTAGGCTTTTTCTTCCTATTACACAATATCAATTATATATTTTAAAAACTACAATATCAAGATCTAGGAGACATTGCCACAGATTTTACAGAATTTAAAAGGATATAGAAAGCATATTTCAAAAATCTTTTTTGAAATAAACTGGACAACTTCTAAGAAGTACCTTGGAGGACAAATTGATGAAACTAACTCTGGAGGAAATATAAAATTTGAATAGCACCTATTAAAGAAAGTATATTCCTAGCTTGAAAACCTACCTATATGAAAACAACATGCTCATATACATTTTAACTGATAAATTATATCAAACATTTAAAGCAGAAAAAAGAAAGAACACTTCTCCCCACATTTTAGGAAATCAACATTGTGCTAATACTAAAACTGGACAAAGATAATAGAAGAAAAAAGTATGAACATAGATAGAAATTTGTTTAACAGAACGAACTATTAGAAGTCAGACCTGGCAGTATGTAAATAGTGGTTTTATTATAGGGACAGCAGTGTTGGTTCAGCATTGAATGATCCACCCCCAAAAGTCATCATTTTAACAGAGGAAAAAAAAAAGCCATATGATCCTGTGAGTAGTTGGAGAAAAAGTATTGGACTAAATTCTACAGCTGTTCATGGTAAAAGCTATCAGGAGACTAGAAGTAGAACAGAACCTCCTCAATAGATCAAAGACATGTACTCCGTACTTCCAGCAAAAATGCCTTATATGAATGGAGAAGATACAATGCTTTCTCTCTAAGGTGGGGAATAAGGGTAGATATGCCTATTCTTCATCTGTCCATTAAACTTTGAATCATAGGCCTAAACCAAAATAGTCTGGCAATAAAATGACACAATTACTATAGGATTAGCAAGGTAGAAGCAAAATCTTTATATCTAGATGAAATGAGCACCTACAGAGAAAATACTAAGAAATCTCTAGGAGCCCCTAATACTTGTATTTGAATTTAGCAGGATTAGAAAACACAAGGTATATATAAAGATTCAGGTCTATGTATACTAGCTATAAATGAAGAATTGGATATTGAAATTTACACAAAGGACCTAGAAAAGTAAAAAGAAAAAGAAAAAAAACATTGTTGGAAGGCATTTAGTACCTAATTTTAAGACTTCCTCTCAAGCTACAGTAATCAAGGCAATTTTGGTGTAAGGAAAGACATATAGATCATTGGAATAAAACAAAGAATCTAGAAATAGAACCACTCATATATGGTCCACTGGGTTTTGAAAGATTATTTAACATTGACATTTTGTAGAATATAAACTCAATTCAAGAGCAGAGGAAAAGATAGGATTTTCAGCAAATGGCACTAGAACACCTGGAATCTGTACATAAAAAATTAACCTCAACCCTTTATTTCCATACATAAAAACAATTTGAAAGGATCTATGAACCTAAATATGAAACACTAAAACTATAAAACTTTCAGAAGAAATTATAAGGGAAAATGTTTATGAATATAGGGTAGGGAAGAACTTCCTAGGATACAAAAAACATGACGTATAAAAGAAAAATATTGATAAATGAGATTCCATCAAAATTTAGAACTTTAAATGACATCGTTAAGAAAATGAAAAGTAGTCCTTAAACAGACCATATTTACAATGCATATAACCTATGTCCAGAATATATAAAGAACCCTTAGAGCTCATTAATAGACAACGCAATTAAAAAGTAGACACAAGAAGATGATAAATAGCCAGTATAGCACAAGGAAAAGTGTGCAACACTAGAATCAGAAAAATATGAATCAGTACAATAACAAGATTGAATCACACAGTCATTAGGGAGATGCAGTTAAAAAAATTTTAAAAGCCTTGTCATGACTTTATTCTTTTTGTTGGATTCTCTCCCTTTGTGTTTAATCTGTCATGCCCAATGGATTCATTCTGCTGCGCTTCCTGGGGTTGTGATCTTCATTGTCTTTTCCTAGGATACTGACTAAAATTTTTTTGGAGTGCTGGTTTGGTATTCATGAAGTTCCTAAGGTGCTCTTTATCATGAAAGTATCTTATTTCTCCATCAATTTTGAAAGATAGTTTTGCAGGGTACATCAGTCTGGGTTGGAGGCTGTTTTCCTTTAGGGCTTGAAATACATCACTCCAAGCTCTTCTTGCCTTGAGGATTTCCATGGTCTGCTGTGATTGTGATGGGCTTTCCTTTGTGTGTGATTTGTTTCTTTCCTCTCACTACTTGTAGAATTTTGTTCTTCTGTGAAGTTTCTGGAATCCTAACTATTATATGCCTATATGTAGATTTTTTTTGATCAAGGCTAGTTGGAGTCCTGTATGCCTCACTTATCTGTATGTCAAGTGCTTTTCCCCTGCTTCGGAAATTTTCTGCCATCACTTCTGTGAACAGTTTTTTTATGTCATTTACACTTTCTCCTGTTTCTTCATTGACTCTGATCAGTCTTATGTTATTCTTCTTTATATCGTCTAGCAGCTGCTAGATTGATTTCTTGTGTTCCCTTATAATTTTAAAGCAATTTTTCTTTTCCTCCTCACTAATTGCAATCCTATCTTCTATATGTGAAATTCTATCCTCACATTGGTTCATTCTGCTGCATAGACTTTCAATGGAGTTTTTAATGTCCTGGAAATCTATTTGCATCTGTTTTATGGATTCCATTTGTTTCCTATGTAGGGATTCTATCATGCTCCTCAGATCCTCTATTTTTTTATCTGTGTCCCCTCTACATTTATTAATCATGTCTTGCACTATGGGCACAATCTCTGCTGTTATGAGAGAAATTATTTCTAATATCATTTTTTCCAGATCCTCTTTTGTTGCCAGTTCAGGGAGTCCAGGTGGTTGAGTATCAGATTGTTTCATGTTGTTTCCCTTTGGGGTTGCTATAGGTGATCTGGAAAAGTCTGGTTTTGAGGCTTGTTTATATGTCTTCTCATTTTGATGGTGGGGGGCTGGGGTGCTGCTGGCACCCACGCGGCTCACCTCCTCTGCCCTGGGAGTGCTGGAAAGGCTGCTGGGGAGACTCCTCCTGGGCACTGGGATTGGCTCACCTCTCTGCCCTGGGAACAGTGGAATGGTGGCGAGGGAGCCTCCTCCTGTGCACTGGAATTAGCTCACCTCCTCTGCCCTGGGAATGGTGGAGTCCTGGAAATTTGTCTTAAGGAAGTAATTAAGGATGAGCACAAAATTTAGCCATAAGGCTTGTTGTAGCTCTATCTTTTATAATAAAATCTTAAAAATAATCTAAATCTCCAAAAACAAGGGTTAACAAATTGTGTTCATAAGAGTCTTATTCACACACGAAAAATATGATTTTGTAGAAATGCTTTTATTAATATAGAAAGATGGTCACAATATATTAAGCACAAAAAGGTTATAAAGCAATATGTATATTGTGGTCTGATTTTGCAAATGTGTCTGTGTGCACATACAAAGAGATGGGAAAAGTGATGCATCATTATGCTAACAAAGGTTAACTTTAGGTGGATACAATTATGAATATTTGAAAGTTCTTGTACTTGTCTGTATTTTCTGACTGTTCTTTAATAAGCCTTTGAAATGAGATTTTAAAATATAACTTTTTCAGTGAATGAGGCAGAGTATTCCAGGTGGAAAATAGATGAGCAAAGTCACAGAACTTGACTCAGAAGATGAAGACTGTGCAGGGGGGACACAGTGGAAACCAGTCAGATGGGAGAACAGGAGACCCCTGTGCCTGTGGTGTTTAGAATGGGCACAGGAGGCCAAGCAGTAAACTTAAAGGGGGTGAAGGTTTCAGCTCTTGAGAAGAACTGTTCGATCTTCTTTACAACTCTTAAGCTGCCTTGTTCCAGAGCAGATGCCAAGTCTCTTAGATGTACAATCAAGTGCAGCAATCACAGAGCACCAGGCACAGGCACCTCACCCTGAACTTGGTGCTTGGCTCTGGTAGTATAAAGCTGAATGATGTGACCAGAGAGCACACAGTCAAGTGAACCAGGTGGCTCTGTTGCTGATAGATGGTAGCCCCCAGGCCCTTCAGGACTGATCAGAATCCCTACAGTGGCTCAGCCCAGTCCAGAAGACATTGCATGGACAGTCTGTTGGTTTTCCTTTACATTTTTACAATTTGAATGCCTTTAAACAAGACCTGTACTGTCCAGTTAAGACCCTCGGTTCCTACTTTCTCTTTCACAAAGGTAGCTTCATACCACCTTCCTGACTCCTGAGAACATGGGGATCTTCCACCCTCCTTGTAAAGAAAAATACATGAGATTTGGACTCAGCAAGAGCTTCAACCTTGCTATGAACCGAGCAATCTAGACCTGGTTCCTTCACTTCCTTAGACTGCTCATCTTTAAAATTGGGGCTTTGAACACTGAGTCTAGTGGCCTAGGCTTCTCTTCTATCAGATGAGGCCAAGAAAGGGTCTTCTTGGGGAGATTATCCAGGGCTGAAATCAAGCTCAACATGGAGAGCAAGAGAATCTTCCACTGGCTTCAGTTGAAGAATGGAGTAGAAATCCTGGGGAGTCAACCAGGCCAGTGCAGGGATAAGCAGATCTAAAATGGGTACCCAGAGAAGTTGGGGTGAGCAGAGAAGTCTGGAGATGTGCCCAGGCAGAGCCACAAAAGGATGGCAAGCCAAGACAAATCCCTCCAGTAGAGGGAATCCCAGTTCTATGTAAGGTCTAAATCTGCAAAGGTGCTTCCCTCTGAGGACTGGGGCAGAGTTAAGAAGGTGGGAGTCTAAAGAATTGGTATTCTTCTGGGGTTTTCTTGTAATCACTATTTTTATTAAAAGAATGATCACTTTTTTATACTGTTTCTATTAATACTGTACATGTTTGTGATATATAATGAATACATTCGTTGTTGGGAGTTGGTACATGTATATATTGCACATTAATCTTTAAAAATCATTTTGGTTATCTAATACAGTAAAATCTTGAATTTTCTCTTCTAAAATAAATGATGGTTAAAAATAGTATAAACCTGCTTAAGCAATATCTAAGGGTGTGGAGAGTCCCTGAGAGATAAACATCTTACGTGTATAAAATCTCCTCTACATATATATGTGATTATGCTACCTTGAACCCAATTCT
Source organism: Heterocephalus glaber (assembly GCF_053883595.1). Classification (NCBI taxonomy): domain Eukaryota; kingdom Metazoa; phylum Chordata; class Mammalia; order Rodentia; family Bathyergidae; genus Heterocephalus; species Heterocephalus glaber. The sequence continues at coordinate 23,344,445 of NW_028258143.1, read as the reverse complement.
GACTTCAATGTGTCTCTTCCAAATTCTTGCAGGATCAGGATTTTTTCTTAATTTTATTTTTTTTTTTTAATTTTATTGTATTGGTACATCTTAGGTACACAATATAATGACATTCATCATTGGAAATTTTCACCTTTACGTATTCTCTCTTGGTTCTTATTTTTCCCCCTCCCCCGGCCCTCCCTTCAACCTCTCCATCCCTCCCTATTTACAAAGACTTTGGAGGACCTGAGATTTAGCTCAGTGGTTCCGGCTCCTGCCATGCAAGTGCAAGGTCCTGAGTTTGATCACCGGTACCAAAAAACAAAACCACATCGAAGACTTTGTTTCCATTTTTTTCATTTTCTCATATTAATTCCATTCCCTTTGTTCCTTTCCCCTACACTCCCACTTCCCCTTCCCCTTCCCCTTTGCTCCTTTTCTTCCTATTTCACATTATCTATTATAACTTTTAGTCCTTATATACACTTTCAGTATCTCACACTAGAGAAACTATTTGGTATTTACACATGTGTGCTCTATTTATTTCACTTGAGAGTATCGCCTCAATGTGCATCCATTTAGCTATAAATAGCTCTAATTTCTCATTTCTTATGGCTGAGTAGTACTCCATTTTATTAAAAAGAAAAAACACATTTTCTTTTTCCAGTCTCCAGTTGATGGGAATTTGGGCTGTTTAAAAGATTTACCTATTACAAACTGTGATGCTATGAACATGGATGCACATATATCAATGTGGTATGATTCTTTTAATTCTTTGGGAATGATACCCAGAAGGAGAATAGGTGGGTCAAATGGGACTTCCAGTCCTAGTTCTTTGAGGTATCTCCATACTGATTTCCACAGTGGTTGCACCAGTCTACACTCCCACCAGCAGTGGAGCAGTGTTCCTCTTTCCCCACAGCCCCACCAGCATTTGTTATTGGTTGATTTCTTGATAGCAGCCATTCTTTCTGGAGTGAGGTGGAATCTAAGTGTTGTTTTCCTTTGCATCTCTCAAATGACCAGTAATGTTGAACATTTTCTCATATGTTTATTTGCCATTTCTACTTTTTTGTCTGAGAAATGTCTGTTCATTTCAGATGCCCATTTTTGGATTGGGTCTTTAAATTAGGGAGGTCTGATTTTTTTAAGTTCTTTATAGACTCTAGATATTAGACCTTTGTCTGAGGGACCACTGGTGAAAATTTTTTCCCACATTGCAGATTGGCTCTTCACACTGCTGGTGGTTCCTCTTGCTGTGCAGAAGCTTTTTAGTAAGAAGAGAACCAACTTGTTGATTGTGCTAGTTCACGGGCAACTGAGGTTTTGTTCATAAAATCTTTTACTACACCAATGTCTTCAAGAGTTCTACCTAATCTGTGTTCTAGCCTGTTCAGCGTTTTTGTTTTAATATTTAAATCTTTAATCCCTTTCAATTTTAGTTTAGTGCATGCTGAGAGATATAGGTCTAGTTTTAATCTTTGGCAAGGCGAAACCCAATTTCTCCAGCACCATTTATTAAAGAGGCTGTCTTTCCTACGTGAGAGTGTTTGGCTCCTTTGTCAAAGATGAGGTGGCTGAGTGTGTATGGAGTTGTTTCTGCATCTTCTAATGTGTTCCACTGGTCCTCAGGTCTGTTTCTTTGCCAGTACCATGCTATTTTTATCACAGTACCTTTGTAGAATAGTTTCAAGTTGGGGATTGTGATACCCTCTGCCATGTCTCTGTTACCTAGAATTGCTTTTGCTCTTCTGGGTCTCTTCTTGTTCCAACTGAATTTTTGGATTGTTTTCTCAAGGTCTGTGAAGTATACTGCTGATATTTCAATTGGGATTGCATTGAGTCTATATAACACTTTTGGAAGTATGGCCATTTTCACTATGTTGACTCTTTCTGCACAGGAGCAATGGATGTCTTTCCATTTTCTGATATCATCTTCAATCTCTCTTTTCAGAGTGCTATAGTTTTCAGAGAAGAGGTCTTTGATTTCTTTTGTTAGGTTGATTCTTTTTCAGATTTTTGGATGTTATTGTGAAAGGAATTGTTGGCCCTATTTCTCTCTCAATGAGTCTGTTGTTCATGTAGAAGAAAGCTATTGATTTTTGTGTGTTGACCTAGTATCCAGCTACTTTACTGAATTTGGTTATTAAGTCTAGAAGACTTTTGGTGGAGTTCTTGGGGTCTTCTATATAGAGTATCATGTCATCTGCAAATAATGACAATTTGACTTCTTCATTTCCTGTCTTTATTCCTTTTATTTCTTTCTCTTGTCTAATTACTGTGGCTGTTTCCAAAACTATATTGAACAGGAATGGTGATAGTGGACATCCTTGTCTTGTTCCTGATTTTAGTGTGAAGGATTTCAGTTTTTGACCATTCAGTATGATATTGGCTGTTGGTTTTTCATAAAAGGCTTTATCAGATTGAGGTAGAGAGTGTCTATTCCAATTTTTTGTAGGGTTTTTATCACAAATGTACGTTGGATTTTGTCAAATACTTTTTCTGTCTCTATTGAGATGATCATATGGTTTTTGTCCTTGGCTCTATTGATATAATGTATTACATTTATTGATTTGCTTATGTTGAATCATCCCTGCATCCCTGGCATGATCCCACTTGATCAGGGTGTATGATCTTCTTGATGATCTTCTGCATTCTATTTGCCAGTATCTTATTAAGGATGTTTGCATCTATGTTCATTAGTGAGATTGGCATATAGTTCTCTTTTTTGGTTGGGTCTTTCTCTGCTTTGGGGCTCAGGGTGATGCTTGCTTCCAGGAATGAATTTGGGAGCATTGCTTCCCTTTTAAATTCATTGAAGAGTTTAAACAGCAATGGCAGTAGTTTCTCTCTAAATGTCTTGTAGAATTCAGCAGTGAAGGCATCAAGGTCTGGGCTTTTCTTAGTTGGTAAGTTTTTAATGACATTTTCAATTTCATTGATTGATATTGGGTTGTTTAAAATTTTTAGGTCTTCTTCATTAAACTTTGATAATTCACATGTATCTAGGAATCTGTCCGTTTCTTCTGTATTTTCCATCTTATTGGTGTATAAGTTTTCGAAGTAGTATTGATGATCCTCTGGATTTCTGCCAAGTCCATTGTAATTTCATCCTTTTCATTCCTAATTGCATCGATTTGGACCTTTTCTTTCCTTTTTCTGATAAGGTTGGCTAAGGGTTTGTCAATTTTGTTGATTCTTTTGAAGAACCAACTCTTTCCTTCATTGATTTTTTGTATCATTCTCTTAGTCTCCATTGCATGGATTTCTGCTCTGATCTTTATAAATTCCTCCTTTGTATGAGCTTTGCATTTGTCCTGCTCTTCTTTTTCTAGAAGCTTGAGGTTCAGCATCAGGTTGTTTAATTGGGCTTGCTCTGTTTTCCTAATATGAGTATACACTGCTATGAATTTCCCTCATAAGACTGCTTTCATTGTGTCCCATACTTTCCAACATGCTTTATTGACATTGTCATTTAATTGAAGGAACTATCTGATTTCTTCTTTAATTTCCTGTATGACCTATTGGTTATTCAGAAGTGTGTTTTTCAATTTCTGTGTGTTTATGAAATTTTTCCAGTTTCTTTTGCTATGGATCTCCAATTTCATTGTGCTATGGTCTGATAATATACAGGAAATAACTTCAACTTCTTAGCACTTATTAAAATATGTTCTATGAGCAAATATGTGGTCTATTTTGGAGAAAGACCCGTATGCAGATAAAAAACATATGTGTTCTGATTTTGCAAGGTGGAACGTTCTATAAACATTTGCTAAGTTCATTTGTTAAAGAGTTGGATTGAGTTCTAGTATTTCATTACTTATTTTTTGTCTAGTTGATCTATTTGTGACAGTGGGTTATTGAGGTCTCCCACTAGAATTGTATTACTGTTTATATGATTTTTCATGTCCATTAGTATTTGTTTTATATATTTGGTTGCACTAGTGTTTGGTGCATATGTATTTATGATTGTTATCTCTTCCTCTTGGATATTCTTCTATTTCTTACATGGATGTCTTCTTCACGATTATTTCTTAAACTTCAACTATACATTACAAATACCTCTTTGTATAACTCATATAGTTCACAACTTTAAAAATAAAAATATACAGTGTTGGTCATAGAATTAATGATATTTTGTTTCTTCCAATAAAAAAGTCTTTGAAAATCAACCATGCATGCATGTGCCAGCTCCTCACAATGAATGTAATCATTATATACTGCAAACATTTATTAATTAAATTTTTTTTAATCAAGCATGCAGATGGTAGGAGAAAAAAACCAAAAATTTGAAAAGGATAAATCTGTCTGTGACAGGTTAGAAAAGTGTCCAAAATTAGTCAAGTAGAAAAAAAAGAAAAACCCTACCTCTATTATTTTCCACATCTTTTTTCTTGAAGTTCTTTGGACTCAAGATATTTGTTTATACTCAGTCTTATCTATTGAAAGCATTTGGATAATTAGTTTTCCTGAATGTTTCCTCTCCTAAAGAATATCCCCCATTACTCCCTACTTCTCCAAATGGCATGGGTACCAGGAAAGGTTACAAACCTGGTGCTGAGGAAGAGTGGGGGCTGGACACAATGCCAACTGAGTGTCTGTGATTGGTGGAACCATGGCTTGTTCACTTCACCTTCATGCTGGGCTCCCATCTTTGGGGAGCCAAAGTCTGCTGTCACTCCTATTGAATCTACAGCTTCAAAGGACAACTTGCTCTAACCTTGGCTTTCTTAGAGTCATATTTCACCCCATCCTCAAGCTTTTTGGTTTGGTTTGGTTTGGTTTGGCTTGGCTTGGCTTGGTTCAGTATATTTTTGTTTGGTGCCTCATGAGAAGCACTCTCCCAGTTTTTTCTAACAGGTGCATACTCTTTGTAGGTTGTGCCTAAAGAAGCAAGTACAAACATTCTGCTCTGGGAATTCACTCACACCTTTCTGGAAGCTTTTGTTTATTTGTGTCCTCCCCAAAGGATGGAGGCAAATCAAGAATACCTGAATCTGTACTCTTGGATTCCTCTCTCTCTCTCTCTCTCTCTCTCTCTCTCTCTCTCTCTCTCTCTCTCTTTCTCTCTCTCTCTCCCAATCCTTTGCATGCAATCCCTCCACTGTACTTATAATCACCATCTCACCCTCAGACTCTTGATAAGCCATTCAAAGTTAGCTGTTTAGTAGCAATTGACATATGACTCGAATAAAATGTATATTCCTTCACATGAATGTTTGTGTATTGGAAACTCTTAATAAGGCCCCTTTTTATAAGTTCAGTTTTTGAGATCTTAAAACCATTGGTTTGAAGTCAAAGCTAAAAACTGGACTTTTTGTTATAGGCGATTATCACTTCTCCCTTCCCTGGGCAATCTATTTCAGCCTCCAGGGATAGACTTACTGCCAGAAAAGCTGAAGGAGAGGAAGTGAATTTAGTGAGAAGATAATTATTGTGCCAGAGTTGAATCCAGATGATACCAGAGGGACAGCTGCCTCCAAATGTGAACTTTCTAGTACTATGTAGAAGTGTTTGACTCATAGCTCTCCTTATTCTTGAAAAAGAGGAAAAAGTATCAAGAGGCAATCTTTCATGCAGGTACCCAACAGTTCCCAACTTATAATACTTCCACTTATAACTTTTTATTTTTACTGTTTACTGAGAAAGTATACCCAGGAAATGATTCTGCTTTTCAGTATGATATGTCATAAATTCCATGATATATTCAATAGCTTGTTATAAAGTGGGCTTTCTATTAGTTGATTTTGCCCAATTGCATGCTAATGTAAGTGTTCTGAGTATGCTTCAAGTAGGCTAGGCTCAGCTATGATGTTAGTAGTTTAGATGTCTCAAGTGCAGTTTTGACTTCTGATATTTTCAGCTCACAATGGGTTTATGGGGGCACAACTCCATCATAAGTTGGGAAGTATTGCATTTGGTCTCAAGCTTTGCAAATGTAATATCAGTTGCAAAGTCTAAAACAAATGTTTTGTTTCATTTACAAGAAAAGAAAAATAACATTCAAAAATACCACACAATTATAACCCTTGTAGCATGCAGAAAAGTCACAGAAATCAAACCTAGAGGTGCATGAGTACTTTCCAGTTTCACCTGGGCTTAGGAAATAACAACAAATGTAGCCCATCACCAGTGCCAGTGGCCTCACTCCAGGCTCTGCCTCACTTTACCAGCCACAGAGGTGGCTCATTTCCAGTCAGGACAAGGAGGAGGTTCCTGGGCAGGAGACTTTGTAGCTAACGTTACACTAATTGGAACACTGTTGAGGAATGGAGATTTCATAAGTCTGAGTCCTATTTTAAGCAGTTTATATCTTCCTGATTCTTGCTTCAAAAAAGTAATAAATTAGTATATTGTGAACCTAGAGTAGCCTAAAAGGGGGAGGGGGAGCCAGAAACTTTTGTTTTGATTGAATCTGAATGTGCAAATTGGCTTGGCCACTTTGCAATTGTGAAAGCTTCTTAGCCAAACAATTTAAACTGTAAGTTTCTGAGTCTTCATTTCTACGGTTAGGATTTTTTTTTTTGTACCAGAGATCGAACTTGGGACCTTACACTTACAAGGCAGGTGGCAGAATAGGATATTAATATAAATCTTTCACTCCCAGAGTCCTACTGGAAGGCTCTGAGTTAATCTATGTGATGTCCCAGGAAAATTAGCAGACTCTCAGAGCAACAAGTAGTTAACCATGCACCATGTTGAGTAAAGACTGCCTCATCCTTAAAGTGGGCATGGGAGGACTCAGCTGCGAAGAAGTCTGATAAGATCCAAGCTCCTCCTCCTAAGAGTCACAGGTCTTGAGTAAGCCTTGAGAAGTTGGTGTGGAGTTGCAGGACGGACAGCTGCTCTGTGACTTTCTGACCAGAGTGCAAAGAACATCCCAGAAGATTCCTTAGACTTATTTCTTATTCTCGGGAAATGCAGAACTTTAACCAGTTCTGTCATTCTGTCCCTGATGAAAATGAATAATTAGGTGCTTTTAATACCTAAGTGTCCTTTCTCACCACAGTAGAGCTCATGGACAGAGATCCCCGTATCCCCACCCACACCCCCCTTGCTATGATCAGGACAATCCAAAGTAGAGGACATGGCTTTCTCATATTAGCAGAACTCGGGCAAGTGTCTGGAGAAAATAATTGCAATTGTAGGCCATGAGATTCATTCCACTCCCACCTGAAATCAAGACTAGTCTTCAGCAGAACCCACAAATTCCCATGTTGTCAATTCCACAAATCCAGGGATTCCACAGCTGAGAACCAGTGGTTCAGAGGAGCAGTCAGTGAACCACAATTGACCAGCAGGACACCTGCATCTCCACATTCCTGGAACTAAGAATGCTTTTTACATTTTTGAATGGTTGGGGGCAGAGGACAGCATTTCCTGAGGAAGCATTTCCTAACACTTGAAAATTATATGAAATTCACATTTCAGCATGTGGATAGAGATTTATTAAAACAGATACATGTTCATTTATTGAAGCTTTGTCTATGATTGGTTTTGTGCTACAATGTTAGAATTGAATAGTTGCAACCAAGAGAATGCAGCACACAAATTTTTACTCTGTGGTCCTTTACAGAAAAAGTGTTTTATGGGTAAGAAAATAGCTTCAACAGCATCGTGGAACACCTGAGATGGAAGGGGATGCCCAGAGACTTGGTCCTGTGCCCTGGGTCCATCTGAAGAATAACTCCTTTAATGCTTAGGTATTAGTAAAGGGGAAAGATATTCTTTTTTAAATTGGCTCTAATCTTTTCCTTTTTGCTTGTATGCAAATGAATGCAATTACAGGGCAGAGGCCTGCTAAGAAGTATGACAATTTATACAAAATTAATGTAACAAGAGCTCGAAGCAAATGTATTTATTAAAGTAACCCACATAATCAGATAGTAGCAAATAGAAAAGGAGAAAAAATTCTGCAAACCTGTGATTCTTAGCTGGTATTTCATTTTAGTTTGCATTTAAATGATAATGCATCTTATGGCAAATTATTTCAGGCTTCTTCTGCCAGGAAAAAGGGGGGAAGAAAAATGCACTCATTGGAAGAAATCTCTACAAGAGGCAAAAAGTGATTCTCCAAGCCTATTTACAAATGCAGTCAATGAAACAGAATTTTAATGAATTGTGCCACATAATCTGGCGGTTAATGAGCTGCAAAAGCCTTTGTCAATTGCAGTGACTGGGAACTAACTCTTTCAGCTTCAAGATCAATAAGAGGATTCTCAGCTCTGCACCATCCAAAAGGAAATTCTGGGAAGAAAGGGAGTTATCAGAGATGTGCCATCTATACAGATCACAGCAGGAAGGCCACCATCTGTTCTGTGTACCCCTCTTTTATTTAATTCCTGACTTCAGACTGGAGGGAGCCAAAGCCAGTTTGGAGATCAAACCACGCAGCTTCTGTGAAATGCCCTTACAAAATGACAACAAAATGGCTTGAATGACTCAAAATATCTTCCAATACTTGTGTCACTCTGTTGTGTTCACCTACTGGTGAGGACCTTTGGGAGGGGATAAAGTCTTGGGTAGACTGTGTTGTTGATTTACAAACATAATGACATTGGACTGTTTGGGAATTAAGCACTGACCTACAGCATTCTGATTCTGTCTTCCATAATAATTCTTTTATCGCTGTTTTTATTACTTAGGGTCCAAATAGTCACAGTCTTGCTCAGAGGTCTGGGATTTACAATTCTTTTATTATCCATTTTCCTTACCCAGTCATTGCTAGTTACATACAACTGTTACTATAGTCTTAGTGCCACAAAACATAAGAAATTCCAGGTGGAAAAGACCCATCATTCAACAGCAGTTTGACATTTATTGAGCACCTAATATTTGAAGACAGTAAGGAATCTTGAGAAGGGGGAGATGCATGAGAAAATAAAGCAACCTTTGTTTGCTCCTAGAATACTGGAGCATACAAATATTTATGTTTGTTTAAGTTAACAGACAACTCTATTATAAATTTAATATTTGGTAGAGGGCTTCAAAACTTTGTACTTCATGCTAACAACCCAGTGAATATATATGTCCATTGATAGCCAGAACTCTGCATCCCATTTTGTCACCCAGACCAAAGTAAGTCAAGCTCATCCTACTATATCACCCTCCCACACCCAAAGGTGGAGTTTATTTAGGGGCAATTTCCACTGCACCTATATGTTCATCTATTAAGTTTGGCTCTCTGGCATCAAGGTATGGGACTATTAGCAAAAGCCACAAGAAAGCAATTTCAGGAGGGAAGAAATCCTTGTAAAATATGAGAGTTAAAGTGTTCCCAAATGCTGTATTGACAAAATTGCCACAGGCAATCCCATTCTGTCAACAGAATGATCCACTCAGATGCAACCAAGACATGGGTGAAGGGTTTTGACGTGTAGCCCTGCAGAAAGACAGGAAAGTGGAAAGAAGCTCCCCCACCTCCATCCCACCCTCCTATGGCAGAGAAGCTGAGCTGGTCCCAGCACCCGGAAGGAAGCTCCCCCACCACCATCCCAAGCTCCTAGGGCAGAGAAGCTGAGCTGGTCCCAACACACGGAAGGAAGCTCCACTGCTGCCAAGAGCCCACCCCCCACCCCACCCCTGTGGAAATGAGAAGACACAGAAACAAGCCTCAAAAACAGACTTCTGGATCACCTACAACAACACCAACCCCAAAGGGAAATGAGATGGAACAATCTGATACTCAACTACCTGGACTCTCTGAACTGGCAACAAAAGAGGATCTGGGAAAAATGAAATCAGAAATAATTACTCAGATAACAGCAAAGATTTTGCTCATGGTGCAAGACATGATTAATAAATCTAGTGAGGATACAGATAAAAGAAATAGAGGATATGAGGAACGAGATGGAATCCCAACATAGGAAACAAATGGAATCCATAAAACAGATGCAAACAGATTTCCAGGAGATTAAAAACTCCATTGAAAGTCTGCACAGCAGAATGAACCAATGTGAGGATAGACTTTCAGATATAGAAGAAAAGATTTCAATTAGTGACCAGGAAAAGAAAAATTGTTTTAAAATTGTAAAGGAACACAAGAAATCAATCCAGCAGCTGCTAGACGATGCAAAGAATAACACAAGACTGATTGGAGTCAATGAAGAAAGAGGAGAGAGTGCAGATGACATAAAAAAAACTTTTCACAGAAGTGATGGCAGAAAACTTCCCAAGGAGGGGAAAAGAACTTGACATACAGATAAGTGAGGCATATAGGACTCCAGCTAGCCTAGATCAAAAAAAATCTACACATAGGTATATAATAGTTAGGATTCCAGAAATCCAACAGAAGAACAAAATTCTACAAGCAGTTGGAGAAAAGAAACAAATCACATACAAAGGAAAGCCCATCACAATCACAGCAGACTTCTCAATGCAAACCCTCAAGGCAAGAAGAGCTTGGAGTGATGTATTTCAAGCCCTAAAGGAAAATAGCCTCCAACCCAGATTGATGTACCCTGCAAAACTATCTTTCAAAATTGATGGAGAAATAAGATACTTTCATGATAACAAGCACCTTAGGAACTTCATGAATATCAAACCAGCACTCCAAAAAATTTTAGACAATACCCTAGGAAAAGACAATGAGGATCACAACCCCAGGAAACCCAGCAGAATGAATCCATTGAGCATGACAAATGAAATGCAAAGGGAGAGAATCCAACAAAAAGAAAAAGTCATGAAAGGCTTTTAAAGCTTTTAACTTCATCTCCCCAATGAGTGTATAATTCAATGCTGTTATTGTACTGATTAGTATTTTTCTGGTTCTAGAGTTGCAAACCTTTCCATGCACTATACTGGCTATTTATCATCTTCTTGTGTCTACTTTTTAATTGAGTTGTCTATTAATGAGCTCTAAGGGTTCTTTACATATTCTGGTCATAGGTTATATGCATTGTAAATATGGTCTGTTTAAGGACTACTTTTCATTTTCTTAACGATGTCATTTAAAGTTTTAAATTTTGATGGAATCTCATTTATCGATGTTTTTCTTTTATACATCATGTCTTTTGTATCCTAGGTAGTTCTTGCCTACTCTGAATTCATAAACATTTTCCCTTATAATTTCTTCTTAAAGTTTTATACTTTTAGGCTTTCATATTTAGGTTCATTGATCACTTCAAGTTATTTTCATGCATGGAAATAAAGGGTTGAGGTTAATTTTTTATATATGGATACCAGTGTTCTAGTGCCATTTGCCGAAAATACTATCTCTTCCTGGGCTCTTGAATTGAGTTTATATTCTATAAAGTGCTAATTCTAAATAATCTTTCAAAACTCAGGGGACCATATATGTGTGGTTCTATTTCTAGATTCTCTGTTTTATTCAAATGATCTATATGTCTTTCCTTACACCAACACTGCCTTGATTACTGTAGCTTTAGAAGAAGTCTTAAAATTAGGGACTAAACATCTTCCAACACTGTTTTTTGTCCTTTTTTTTTAACTTTTCTAGGTCCTTTGTACTCCTACATAACTTTTAAATTTCAATATCCAGTTCTTCATTTATACCAAGTATACACAGACCTGAATTTTTATATATACCTTGTGTTTTTTAATCCTGCTAAATTCAAATACAAGTTCTAGGGGCTCCTAGAGATTTCTTAGTATTTTCTCTGTAGATGATCATTTCATCTACATATAAAGATTTTCTTTCTACCTTGCCAATCCTATCCTAATTGTGTCATTTTATTGCCAGACTATTTTGGTTGGGCCTAGGTTTCAAAGTTTAATGGACAGATAAAGAGTAAGCATATCTTCCCTTGTTCCCCACCTTAGAGAGAAAACATTGTATCTTCTCCATTCATATAAGGCATTCTCACTGGAAGTATGGAGTACATGTCTTTAATCTGTTGAGAAGGTTCTGTTCTACTTCTAGTCTCCTGATAGCTTTTACCATGAACAGTTGTAGAATTTAGTCCAATACTTTTTCTCCAACTACTGACAGGATCATATGGCTTTTTCCTTTCCTCTGTTAAAATGATGACTTTTGGGGGTGGATCTTCCAATGCTGAACCAACGCTGTCATCCCTATAACAAAACCACTATTTACATACTGCCAGATCTGACTTCTAATAGTTTGTTTTGTTAAACAAATTTCTATCTATGTTCATACTTTTTTCTTCTATTATCTTTATCCAGTTTTAGGATTAGCACAATGTTGAGTTCCTAAAATGAGGGGAGAAATGTTCCTTCCTTTTTCTGCTTTAATTGTTTGATATAATTTATCAGTTAAAATGTATATGAGCCTACTGTTGTCATATAGGTAGGTTTTCAAGCTAGGAATATATTTTCTTTAATAGGTGCTATTCAAATTTTATATTTCCTCCAGAGGTAGTTTCATTAATTTGTCTTCCAGGATACTTCTTAGAAGTTGTCAAATTTATTTCAAAAAAGATTTTTGTAATATGCTTTCTGTAACTTTTTAAATCTGTAAAATCTGCGGCAATGTCTCCTAGATCTTGATATTATAATTTTAAAATGTATAATTGATATTGTGTAACAGGAGGAAAAGGTCTAAAGGAGCAGGGGAAGTGGGAGGGGTAGGGGAAAGGAAAAAAGGGAAAAGAAAAAATATGAGAAAAGGAAAAAAATGGAAACAAAGTCTTTGCAAATAGGGAAGGGTGGAGTGGGTGAAGGGAGAGCAAGGGAAGGGGAGAAAAAGTAAGAACCAAGAGACTTATGTAATGGTACAAGATCCCAATGATGAATGTAACTGTATTTTATGCCTAAAATGTGTCAATAAACTTAATGGGGAAAAAAAGAAAGGAAAGTGGGATGCTTGGAGGAAACTGGGCTGCCCTAGGTCCCCTGGCATTTATCCTTATATCTCATAAGCTCTTCTTGCACTGTAAAGGAGAAGATAAGGTCCTTGTCTGTAAGGAGTTTACAATCTGGCCAAAGAATCAGGGTTAGATGCAGACATTCATAATACAAGGGGATCAATCAACTCCTGCAAGCAGAGGTTATGGTTTGAAAGTTATGTGTTCCCCCTGGGTTCATGTGCTGAAGTCTTGGTCCCTGGTGTGCAGTTTTAAGAGGTCAAATGTTTAAGAAGTGGGATTGAGTGGAAGATAATTAGGTTATGGGGATATTACTCTCCAAATGGATTAAGGTTGGTCTTTGGGAGTGATTAGTTTTCATCAGAGTGAGTTGCTATAAAAAGTGAGTCAAGATCCTCCCTGGTCTCTGATTTCCTGGGTCACCACATAATTTCTCCTCTGACACATGTTCCCATCCTGATGTCACTCACCATGAGTGACACGGCCAAAGTGGCCCTCATCAGAGCCCAAATAGAGCCATATGATTTGAACTTTCAGCTTCAAAACCTATGAGCAAAATAAACTCTTTCATTTAAAAGCACACAGCCTCAGGTATTGTGTTACAGCTGCAAAAAAAAAAAAACAGTAGTGTATGGTTGAAAGGCAAAAAAGGAATTGAAACCTGGGTCTGCTTCAAAAAGAGATGTGAAACACAATAGCAGCTTCCCTGAATAAGGGGAAACCAGTAATTCAGAGATAGCTCTGGAAGGAGGTTCATCTCATGAAGAAATGTTTTTGATCCACAGCTCAGATCTGTGCTCCAATGATTACCCTCTCCTCAGACTTGAGGACAGGGAGCAGAGTACTTTTGTTAATCAGACTCAAGAGCAATATTCAATCTTTTCCTCAGATGCCATTGCATAACTGAGGCAAGGTTAGAATATTCAGATAGGACTCAACTCAAGTATCAAGAATTAAAATAAACTCTGAACATGGAAAACCCAGATTACCCCATATGATGACTTCATCTTTCCTTTTTACCACTGGGGCCCTCTGTTTCTGGACCTGCCTATGTCTTTGTAATGGTTACTAAGTTCAATTCTTCATGGACAGCCCATTCCTCGGGGCAGTCCTTTCCTTCAACGCTAGATACAAGAAGGGAGTCTTTGAGAGAGGAGATTTTCCTACTTATTAACTCAGTTCTGATTTCTTCCCTAAGAAGCCAATTTGGAGAATCCAAAAATTTCCACTTCCTGGGAATAAGACCTACCTGTCCACAGGGTCACAAGGCACAGTCTTAGAAAATGACCATACCTTCACACAGCACAGAGGCAGCCTTGGTGTGTGAAGATACAGACTTATAGAGCTGAAGGTAAGCAAGTGTAGGCAAAAACATTCTTTCTTAAATACTTTTACTGGACTATCTTTCAATGCTCCTATCTCAAACTGCAGAGTAGGAAGTGCTATTATTTTACCATCTTTAGATGTGGAAAAGTAAGACCTCTTGGTCCCGCTCCTTCCAATCCAAGTTATGGTTCTCTATGGTTTTCTAAACCTCTGATGGCTTCCTCTCCCTATCCACATCTACTCTGCACCCAGAAACTCCCAAAGGTACTCTCCTACACAGTTATTTTTGAATGCTTACAGTAAGCCAACTGTGGTACTCAGCCAGTGACCACCAGTGAGAATGTAGTGTGGGCAAACCAAGGATCATAGTACACACAGTGACCACAAGAACCACAGGCTCAGTGACCCTGTGTACAGGTAAGCAGGGACCAGGTTGTCAAAAAGGAGAACAGTAGCACCCAAGCCAAAGGAGGGGCCTATACATTCACACTGAGACTCGGCATGTCACAGAAAACCACATCCTGCAGTGCTGTGGAGGCCACAGTTCTGAGGTCAAGGTAGGAAAAAATGAAAGGACAATGTCAAACAAAAGCCAGCCCATGCAGGATCTGTAAGCTGAGACAGGGAAGCTCATCTTCACTCTAAGGCCAATGAGACCCCATAAATGGTTTAAGTAAAGGAGGTTTGCTTTTCCAGAGATCATCATGGAAACTAGAAGAGGGTGGTGGGATGAGGAATGTAGCCCTGAGGACAGCTCTGGGACTGTTACAATGATCCGACAAAAGAGTGAGAAATGGTCCTCCAGCCTGGAGCGCCTTCCCCCTTTCCTCATCTACCACAACCTAGAATACTCTCACTTGCCCCAGGAAGCCATCCCTAACAACATCCACCCACATTTCTCTCTTTTGTTGGTTACACATTGTCATGACCACCATTGTTCAGGTGGAAGCTGAACAATGCTGCCTTGCACTTTTCCTCAATGCTGCATGTGGTTGTCCAGTGGGGCTTCCTAGGGGTGGATTGTCAGGCTGACCTCCCATCTCATGCTGCTTCTAAAGCACCTTTCACCTCCCTCAGTGTCATCTTTTCTTCATTTGCATATACAAGTGCCACTTGGCAGTTTCAGTGGGTGCAATCATAACTGGGCAATCAAATCACTATAATTTTGGATAGCCAGGTATATACCAGGCACAACAGTAGGCTGGAGATCTATCTATCCATCAATCTAGTCTCTACTTATGTTTGTTATTCATGTATATTCTTGTTCCTTTAGCTCTAAGAACAACACTTCAGAATAGGGAGAATTATCTGCTTTTCAAACCAGAACCAAATGTTAAAGAGTTAGATCAAAAACTGTTAATAACCTAAGATCTTACCCTACTTTGTGAGCTAGCAAGTTAGCCTGACACCATTTTATATGTGTATAGTGACAGAACTCATAAAACTCCTGGATCATAGACAAAGACCATTGATTACTCTCTGCAAAAGAAACAACCAGAGCACTGGTTTCTTAAGCCCTGGTCTCTGAAGGCCAGCATGGTGAGGATGGTGCTGCCTGTATGCCCAGTGTGGTGCATTGCAAGAAAAGAACCCTGATGTGATGGAGTTCTGAACTTAATAGGATGCTGGTAACTGCCAGAGAGAGAGAGAGAGAGAGAGAGAGAGAGAGAGAGAGAGAGAGAGAGGTGGAGACAGAGAGACAGAGACAGAGACAGACAGAAACAGAGACAAACAGACAGAGAGACAGAGAATTTTAACCTGGAATGGATGCAAACCTCTCCAGGTTGAAGAATGGAGTTTACCTGTTCTCTAACATCTCTGGAGAGGAAGACATACTAAGCCTCACCGTTTTTGTCTTCCAACACTGTTTAATTTCAAACTGCTTGAACAGATGGTCTGAGAAATATAGGAACACCACTGGGAATTATCCCCAGATGTGTCCACGATGATTCTTTAGTTTAGAGTTCCTTGTTCTAGGACCCATGTCACCCTCCAAAAGAGCTGCCCTTTGGAATTAGTAATGACCACCACCTAATTTTTCAGTGCTATGAACCATGCCAGATGTTTTACGTCCATTATCTGTAATCCCTGCAACAACCCAGTAATGTAAGTATTATGATTTCTATGTTAGAGATGAGGAAAGGATAAGTTGGAGGTGAGTTTCTTGCTATCAGAAGTAGAGGCAGGATTCCTTACCAGGTCAGCCTGACTACAATACCTGTACTTCTGCTCCAATATCCCTGAGCATCTGCTTGGGTCGATGAAGAGGTCAGACTCCTCTCTGCCTCAGTAGAGGCAGTCAAGCAGCTACCTTGCTTACTATTAATTAAGAAAAAGCCATTATTTAACCAGAACCTTCCTAGCAAGATGCCTTTTTAAGAATTTCAATTAAGAGCTTAAATTTTATAACCAGATCCAATTTAACTTGGAGCAGGACAAGATAAAGGGAACAAGCTCATTAGCTTAAAATGTCATGCTACTTTGCTACCAAAAGGAGTTTTTAAAAATCTGAGTGTCTTAAGAAAATTTAAAAAACGTTTAAGTAGCTTTCTACATGCATACTAAATACAACCAAAATGTTACAGCCGCATATGCCCAAACTTTGTATGATAATGTCATTACCTTTGCAGGAACCAAGCAGATGGGAATGGGTCAAAAGGCAACAGTTGGGGAGCAGAGGCCCCCAGAAGTGTTATCACAACCTGTTCTGCTTGCATGATTCCTATCCCTGCCAACCCACCTCACCAGCCCACAAGAAACTTGGACTCTAGTCAAACTGGCTTGCAAAGAAATGCCTAGAAGTATTTGTTTTATGATTATTGTTTTTAAATCCCTACTATCCAACCAGTATTTCCCTTTTGGGGGTCAAAACCATTAGTGGCACCTGCTGAGTACTTCATTAGGGCTTATTTGAAGACATTAGACATCTGCCAGGTTGGAAGACAGAGCTGCCCACATGAAAAGGACAATAGCTATGGCCCAGCCATGGAGGTTCAGCTCATTCCAGCTCATTCCAGCTCATTGTCATTGAAGAGCCATCAATTTGGGGCTTCTGCTCTGGTTGAAAGTTGAACAATGAGTACATTGTCTGTATTGTTCTGTCACAAACCAAATCCTCTTATAGACCTACTCACAATAGGCCTTAGTTGATTGAAGATGGATGGGATTCATAGGACAATTTTGCTAATGAAGGTGCCAGGTACACACACAGTGCATGGCACGAAATACACAAGGCTGACACTCATATCACAAGTTCTTGCCTTTCCTCCAAGAAGGAGCTCCTCTGTCTCTCCTCAGGGAAGTTAAAGACTGCCTTGCTCTCTGGTTTGGACAATTGTCCCCCAAAGAGCCGTGTTAAAAGCTTGGTACTCAGTGCTACAAGGAGGTGGTAAACCTGTAGGAGGTAGGCCCTAGTGGAAGGAAGTTAGATCATTGGAAACTTACCCATGAAAGAGATATGGAACCTCAGCCCTTTCTTGTCTCTCTGCTTCCCAGCAGCCATGTGGTGAACAGGCCTCCTCTGCCATGTGCTTTCACCATGACTTACTGTACCACCACTAGTCTAAACCAACAGAGCCAAATGACTATAGCTGGAAATCTTTGAAAGTGTGAGCCAAAATAAAACTTCCCTCTTTCTAAGTTGACTAACTCAGATATTTGTTATAGTAATAGAATGCTAACTAATGCATTTATCCTGGGTTATAATTTAGATCTGAAAATTTTCCCAAAGGCTCATGCATTGAAAGCTTGGTCCCCAGCTGATGGCACTTTTGGCAGGTAGTGGAAATTCTAGGAGGGGGCTGAGTTGAAGGAAGTAGATCACTGATTGTGTGCCTTTGAAGGGTACATTTTGACCTTGGCCTCCAGTCCTTCTTTCCTCTACCTAGCTGGATGAAATAAGCAACTCTGCTCACCTATTCATTTCCACCATGATACACTCTTTCACCATAGACCCAGAAACAACAGAGCCAAGTGACCGTGGGCTAAAATCTCTAAAACTATGACCCAAAGTAAACATTTCTTCTTTCAAGTTGTTTTTCTCAGGTATTTTGTCACAGTAAGGAAAAACAGACTAACACGTCCTGTTTTTTTCATTGTCCTATTTTTTCCTTGTGTCTAGTTAGAAAGCAACTAATTGAGCTGGAACAAGGCATAGCAAATGGTGGATTTGGTCAAGTTCTTTTTCAGAGACCACCCCTAATTCTTCATGATAGATAACCCTCTCCCTGACTTAACTACATCATTCATTCCTGAAACTTCTGACACCAAATGAAAAGCCATTAAGAGCAAAATATTTTCACTGATTTTAATGGAAATTTTTTTCAATTTTTGCACATAAAAAATCATATCCACTGAAACTTTGAAAAAAATTTAACTGATTAAAAAAGCTTTAAAGTATATAAATACCATTTGTCCACGATATACAATGCAGTGACAGAGGAAGTAAAACTTGTTAGAGGTGAGGGCAGTGGAGGAGGATTAGCAGAAGCCACCCTTTGGAAAGTGGGAGAGTCCAGTGACCAATTTTTAGGCTGGCATTTTATATCAAAATCAGACACGATTGATGAAAACTTTTTTTTCCCTTAAGATTCAGACTTAGAGGCAGCCACCTGGTCCCACACTACAAAGACACAGAGGACACCAGACCACCAGACCTGGTACTGAGTCCCGCTGCTGCCCACCCAGAGGTAGGGGCTTCTGAGCCGCTGTCCCACTGCTCCTGGTCCAGAGGAAGGGGCTTCTAGGCCACCATCCCTCCCACTGCTAACAGCCCAGAGGAAAAGGCTTTGGGGCCACCTTCTGTCCCACTGCTCCTGGCCCAGAGAAAGGGGCTTCCAGGCCACCATCCCTCCCACTGCTCCCGGCCCAGAGGTAGGGGCTTCTGAGCCACTGTCCCACTGTTCCTGGACCAGAAGAAGGGGCTTCCTGGCCACCATGCCTCCCATTGCTCCCAGCCCACAGGAAAGGGCTTTTGGGCCACCATCCCTATGCTGCTCCAGGCCCCTATCCCACCTCTCCCAGATCAGAGGAGGTAATCTGTGCAGGTGCCAACAGCCCCCTGGCCCAGTCAAAATGAAAAAACAAGTAAATAAGCCTCAAAACCAGACTTCCAGATCACCTACAGCAACCCCAAAGGAAAATGATATGGAACACTGATACTCAACAACCTAGACCCACTGAACTGGCAACAAAAGGGGATCTGGAAAAAATGAAATCAGAAATAATTTCTCAGATAACAGGACAAATTGTGCCCCTAGTGCAAGACATGATTAATAAATCTAGAGAGGAGCTCAGGAACATGATGGAATCCCAACATAAGAAACAAATGGAATCCATAAAACTGATGCAAATAGATTTCCAGGACATGAAAAACTCCATTGACAGTCTACACAGCAGAATGAGCCAATGTGAAGACAGAATTTGAGATATAAAAGATAAGATTGTAATTAGTGACCAGGAAAAGAAAAATTGCTTCCAAATTATAAAGGAACATGAGAAATCAATCCAACAGCTGCTAGATGATGCAAAGAAGAATAACATAAGACTGATTGGAGTCAATGAAGAAACAGGAGAGAGTGCAGATGACATAAAAAGTATCTTCACAGAAATAATGGCAGAAGACTTCCCAAGCAGGGGAAAAGAGCTTGGCATACAGATAAGTGAGGCATACAGGACTCCAAATAGCCTTGATCAAAAAAAATCTACATATAGGCATATAATTGTTAAGATTCCAGAAACTCAACAGAAGAACAAAGTTCTACAAGCAGTTAGAGAAAAGAAACAAATCACATACAAAGGAAAGCCCATCAGAATCACAGCAGACTTCTCAACACAAACCATCAAGGCAACAAGAGCTTGGAGTGACATATTCCAAGCCCTAAAAGAAAACAGCCTCCAACCCAGATTGATGTACCCTTCAAAACTGTCTTTCAAAATGGATGGAGAAATAAGATACTTTCATGACAAAGAGTACCTTAGGAACTTCGTGAATACCAAACCAGCACTCCAAAGAATTTTAAACAATATCCTAGGAACAGACATTGAGGATCACAACCCCAGAAAGCAAAGCAGAATGAACTCATCTGGCATGACAAGAAATTAAATGCAAAGGGGGAGAACCCAACAAAAAGAAAAAGTCATGGCAATGACAAGTCAATATGTTTCAGTTATAACCATCAACGTTAATGGTCTCAATTCACCAATCAAAAGAAATAGACTGGCAGAATGGGTCAAGAAGCAAACTCCAACAATATGCTGCATACAAGAAACACACTTAATTCAAAAGGAAACTCATAGACTGAAAGTTAAAGGGTGGAAAACAATACTCCATGTGATGGGAACACGAAAAAAAGCAGGAGTAGCCATCCTCTTTGCAGACCAAGTAGATTTCAAACCAACACTGATTAAGAGAGATGAAGAAGGACACTACATCCTTGTAAAGGGAAGAATCCAAGAGGAAGAGATGACAATCATAAATATCTATGCACCAAACACTAGTGCACCAAACTACATAAAACAAATACTAATGGACATGAAAAGTCATATATGCACTAATACAATTGTAGTGGGGGACCTCAACACCCCACTGTCACAAATAGATAGATCAACTAGACTAAAAATAAGTCATGAAATACTAGAACTCAATCGAACTCTTGAACAAATGAACTTAACAGATGTTTACAAAGTCTTTCACCCCACAAAATCAGAATACACATTCTTCTCAGCTGCACATGGGTCATTCTCCAAAATAGACCACATACTCACACATAGACTATGTTTAAGTAAGCGCAAAGGAATTGAAGTTATCCCCTGTATATTATCAGACCACAGTGTGATGAAATTGGAGATCCATAGCAAAAGAAACTCAAAAAATTTCAGAAACATGTGGAAATTGAACAACACACTACTGAATAACCAATGGGTCACAGAGGAAATTAAAGAAGAAATCAGACAGTTCCTTCAATTAAATGACAATGACAATACAACATATCAGAATCTATGGGACACAATGAAAGCAGTCTTATGAGGGAATTCATAGAGGTGAATATGCATATTAGGAAAACAGAACAAGCCCAATTAAACAACCTGATGCTGAACCTCAAGCTTCTAGCAAAAGAAGAGCAGGACAACCCCAGAGGTCAAACGAGGGAGGAAATTATAAAGATCAGAGCAGAAATCAATGCACTGGAGACTAAAAGAACAGTACAAACAATCAATGAAGCCAAGAGTTGGTTCTTCAAAAGGATCAACAAAATTGACAAACCCTTAGCCAAGCTTGTCAGAAAAAGGAAAGAAAAGGCTCAGATCCATGCAATTAGGAATAAAAAGAGTGAAATTACAACAGACCCAGCAGAAATCCAGAGGATCATCAATACCTACTTCCAGAACTTATATACCAATAAGATGGGCAACACGGAAAAAATGGACAGATTCCTAGACACATATGAATTACCAAAGTTGAATGAAGAAGACCTAAAAATTCTAAATGACCCAATATCAAAAAATGAAATTGAAAATGTAATTAAAAACTTATCAACTAAGAAAAGCCTGGGCCCTGATGGCTTCGCTGCTGAATTCTACAAGACATTTAGAGAGGAACTGCTGCCACTACTGTTTAAACTCTTCAATGAAATTGAAAGGGAAGCAATATTCCCAAATTCATTCCTGGAAGCAAGCATCACCTTGATCCCCAAAGCAGAGAAAGACCCAACCAAAAAAGAGAACTATATGCCAATCTCACTAATGAACATAGATGCAAAAATCCTTAATAAGATAATGGCAAACAGAATGCAGAAGACCATCAAGAAGATCATACACCCTGATCAAGTGGGATTCATCCCAGGGATGCAGGGATGGTTCAATATATGCAAATCAATCAATGTAATACACTATATCAATAGAACCAAGGACAAAAACCATATGATTATCTCCATAGATGCAGAAAAAGCATTTGACAAAATCCAACATGCATTTATGATAAAAACCCTACAAAAAATTGGAATAGATGGTCTCTACCTCAAACTCATAGAAGCCATCTATGAAAAACCAACAGCCAATATCATACTAAATGGCCAAAAACTGAAATCCTTCACACTAAAATCAGGAACAAGACAAGGATGTCCACTATCACCACTCTTGCTCAATATAGTTCTGGAAACAGTAGCCATGGCAATTAGACAAGAGAAAGAAATAAAAGGAATAAAGATAGGTAATGAATTGTCATTATTTGCAGATGACATGATACTATATATAGAAGACCCCAAGAACTCCACCAAAAGTCTTCTAGACTTAATAACCAAATTCAGTCAAGTAGCTGGTTACAAGGTTAACACAGAAAAATCAATAGCTTTCCTCTACACAAATGACAAACTCACTGAGAGAGAAATAGTGCAAATAATTCCTTTCACAATAGCATCCAAAAAACTGAAATACCTAGGAATCATCCTAATGAAAGAAATCAAAGACCTCTTCTGTCAAAACTATGGCACTCTGAAAAGAGAGATTGAAGATGATATCAGAAAATGGACAGACATCCCCTGCTCCTGGGTAGGAAGGATTAATATAGTGAAAATGGCCATACTTCCAAAACTGCTATATAGATTTAATGCAATTCCGATTGAGATCCCAGAAGCATACTCCATAGACCTCGAGAAAACAATCCAAAAATTCATTTGGAATAAGAAGAGACCCAGAATAGCAAAAGCAATTCTAGGTAACAGAGACATGGCAGGGGGTATCACAATCCCCAACCTGCAACTCTACTACAAAGCTACTGTGATAAAAGCAGCATGGTACTGGCAAAGAAACAGACCTGAGGACCAGTGGAACAGATTAGAAGATGCAGAAACAATGCCAGACACACTCAGCCATCTCATCTTCGATAAAGGAGCCAAACACCCTCACTGGAGGAAAGATAGCCTCTTTAATAAATGGTGCTGGAAAAATTCGGCTTTAACTTGCCAAAGATTAAAACTAAACCTATATCTCTCACCATGCACTAAACTAAAATCAAAATGGATTAAAGATCTAAATATTAAAATAGAAACTCTGAACCAGTTGGAACAGAGGTTAGGTAGAACCTTGAAGACATCAGTGTAGGAAAAGGAAAAGATTTTATGAACAAAACCTCAGTTGCCCATGAACTAGCACAAACAATCAACAAGTGGGATCTCTTCTTATTAAAAGGCTTCTGCACAGCAAGAGAAACCACCAGCAGTGTGAAGAGACAACCCACAATGTGGGAAAAAATCTTCACCTGCTCTTCCTCAGACAAAGGTCTACTATCTCGAATCTATAAAGAACTTAAAAAGATCAGACCTCCCAAATTTAAAGTCCCAATCTGAAAATGGGCATCTGAAATGAACAGACATTTCTCAGACAAAGAAGTAGAAATAGCAAATAAATACGTGAGAAAATATTCAACATCACTGGTCATTCGAGAGATGCAAATGAAAACAATGCTGAGATTCCACCTCACTCCAGAAAGAATGGCTGCTATCATGAAATCAACCAATAACAAATGCTGGCGGGGCTGTGGGGAAAGAGGAACCCTGCTCCATTGCTGGTGGGAGTGTAGACTGGTGCAACCACTGTGGAAATCAGTATGGAGATACCTCAAAGAACTAGGACTGGAAGTCCCATTTGACCCCGCTATTCCACCCCTGGGGATCTTCCCCAAAGAATTAAAAGAATCATACCACAGTGATATATGTGCACCCATGTTCATAGCAGCACAGTTTGTGATAGTTAAAACTTGGAAACAGCCCAAATGCCCATCAACTGGAGACTGGATAAAGAAAATGTGGTTTTTTAATAAAATGGAGTACTACTCAGCCATAAAAAATGAGAAATTAGAGACATTTATAGCTAAGTGGATGCACAGTGGATTTCACATTGTTATACACTTAAGTGAAATAAATAGGACACACATGTATAAATACCAAATAGTTTCTCTGGTGTGAGAAACTGAAAGTGTAAATAAGGACTAAAATGTATAATAGGTAATATGAAATAGGAAGAAAAGGGGCAAAGGAGAAGGAAGTGGGAGGGCTAGGGGAAAGGACAGAAGGGAATGGGATTAATATGAGAAAATGGAAAAATAGGAACAAAATCTTTGTAAATAGGGAGGAATGGAGGGGTTGAAGGGAGGGCTGGGCAAAGGTGAAAAATAAGAACCAAGAGAGACTATGTAAAGGTGCAAATTTCCAATGATGAATGTCATTATATCGTATACCTAAAATGTACCAATGATTAGAATGAATAATCAATAATGCAAAATAGGAAGAAAAGGTCCAAAGGGGTAGGGGTAGTGGGAGGAGCAGGGTAAAGGAAAGAAGGGAAAGGAAAAATGATGAGAAATGGAAAAAATGGAAATAAAGTCTTTGTAAATAGGGAAGGGTGGAGGAGGTGAAGGGAGGGCTAGGAATGGGGGGAAAAAAAGAACCAAGATGCATTATGTAAAGGTACAATTCCCAATGAGAAATGTAATTGTGGTGTGTACCTAAACTGTACCAATAAAATAATTTAATTAAAAAAAAAAAAAGATTCAGACTTAAAGAATCTCCTGATTGGGGCCGGGGATTTAGCTCAGTGGTTCTGCCACCTGCCTTGAAAGTGCAAGGTCCCAAGTTCAATCCCCGGTACAAAAAAAAAAAAAAAAAAAAATCTCCTAATGTGGAAGTTATGTCTGAGGAAGAGTTTGTAGACTGAAAAAAAAAGAGGATTTTGAAACACAGGGAATGGCACATGGATTTTGCAGAGATGGAGAAATCCTTGCCTCTTTATTTCTTTCATGTGGCACAAGAATACACACAAATCCATCAGTTTGTCCATAGAAGCACAAATTCAGTGTTCCACATAATACTCCAGTGTCCAGCCTGTTGATGTGTGTTTCTGTCCATGGCTGTAATGTCAGAACATCACTTTGTGTTTATATCTTCTGCTTTGGAGGTGAAAAATTATGCTAGGGGAAGAGTAATTGATGAGATGCTACATAAGTTCATGTGGCAAAAGTCATTAGTGCTGTAGCATGAGGCTAGATGTCCTGTGCCAAGCAGCTACTAAGCCCAACCCAACCATGGGCAGCAACTAGGGTCGCATGTAGAACCTGAACTTGTCATTTTCTGCCTTGCACCTTCTTTCCTCTCCTTTTATTACAGAGTGCACAGAACTGTGCTAACACCAGAGAGCTGCTCAACGGCTGGAAGTTCTTGTTTACTGAATGGAATGCTCACTCTCACAGTAAAGAACCCACATGCATACTAAAAATTCTGAGTCAATAGTTCTCAGTGTGATCTCTAGACCAGAAGCAGCAAGCCCTGGGAACTTCCTAGAAACATAAATTCAGGGGGCTCATCCCAGACCTACTGAATCAGGAAGTCTCAAGGATAGGCCCAGAAATTCACATTATAACTTAGGCTCTCCAGGTAATGCTGAGAATCACTGCTCCAAGGAATAAGAATGAACTTAATGCAAAGCTCCTGTTGAGATCTTAGGAATTCAAATTCACCTACAGGAGCTCAAACCAAATGTCCCTATACCACAGTCCCTGTGTCTTTGACTTGCTGGCTGGCTTATGCAGTAATCTCTCAAAAGTGTTGATTGTCCAATGATTTGTTACCAGCTTGAGGTTCAACCTGAAGGGCTGGGTAATAGTACTTCTCACTGTATTATGTGGACAGAGAAATGTATGAGACTTGAAAATGTTATTATATTAAACTGACCCCAAACTGCTACATAACAGACTGCTCATCCAGGGCATAAAAGCATACCATTTTCATCTCTGTATCCTAACAGCACAGCACAAGTATTAATCTGGCCCAGGATACATGAAAACAATTAAGATTTCAAAAAGTGGAATTATTGGTTTGAAGTAGTGTGCATTCTTGAAGTACTTATGAACTTATGCCAATACACACCAGTGACCATTGATTCCAGCCCATTCTAGAATGAAATTTCAGTGGCACTAAAGGAAAACATATGGTTCCCTCACAGTGATGTGGCATTGTGTAGACATAACCTAAATTTGAAAGCCTCTTAAAATAGAAATCTTGATTCCATCTGTCTCTTAAAAAAGAAAAACTCATAATTGCTTATAATCATGTTCACTTACCATTTTCTCAAATGTTTAACAGCTGGTGAGGGGTGGAGGACAGAAGGGCAGGAGGAGACATGGATAATTAATAAAAGTCACTATCCTGCCTTGATTTCAAACACTATCAATGCTTAAAATGTCAAAACTCTTTCCTAAATCCCTCTAATGACTTCCCCATAGCATGTCATAACTAAATTCAGGCCCATGTATCATCCCTGGAGAATTCAAAGAATGATCAAGTTCAACCTATCTACTGCTTTTGAACAACATTCAGAAGACTTGACAGAGGGTGAGCCATTTGCAGGGAGAACTCAAAAGCTGGAGAACAGTGCATGGCAAATATTTATGTCTTAACACTGAAATTGTACTAACTTTTTTCAGGACTAAGAAACAAACCAGCAGGAAGTTGGACCTGGTGATACATCTGTTTCTGTAGAGATATGTAACTGGTTGCACCTACAGATATGTATGTGTTTATAAAGTTGCTGTATCTTTCAGGAGTCAAGTTTCCAACAGACATGCTTGTAGGTGCTGCAGCATCTTGTAGCACCCAGAGGACTTACTGAGGCTGGCCTTATTGACTCTCACCTTATTGAGGCTGTACCCTGTCCTGTCTACTACTGGTTCTCAAAGATGGGTAGAAGGAGCACAAGTTCAGGTCATCTTTGAATCTCACAGAACATACACACTCCCACCTGGCCCACAAATCTATAGCAGGATGATACCCAGATGGTACTGGCACTGCACATCAGCCATTCCTCAACTGATTCTGACGCAAGGGCCAGATTGGCCCTGTGCAATGGGGCTTCTGTTCCCCTAGACACCCACACTGAGCACCTGCATCTTGAGCATGTGCAGCAGAGGGCAGGGCCCTCTTGTCCAGAGAGCTCTCTGCAACCACATCTGGAAGTCATGATTAGTGCACAACTTTGTGAGGACAACAAAAAGTTTTTTGAAAATATCTGAATAACCATCACCTAGAACAAGAGTATATTGGAGGGATAAGGCACCCTAATGAATAGGCACCCTGTGAAGGACCATCACTGGGGTCCCTGGATAAGTTTCAGTTTCTTCCTCTTAACAGAACAGTAAATATCTCGCTGAATCCACCCAAGAACCCTGTGAGCTGCTGGAACTACACCTATTTCATAATAAGCAAGTGGAGGCCCAGAGAATTCACAAAACTCACCCAAGAACACATAGCCAATCAATGAAAATGTAGCAACGTGCTCCACTTTACTGCAGCATTGAATATAACAGCAAAAAGTTGCAAGCCACCCCAAGTCCATCCACAATAAAATGACCAAATTATTCCATCCTAATAGGCTGAAATTCAACAAAGCAATGTTAATCTGGATGTACTGACGTAAAGATCTTAAAGCAAATTAAATTCAAACAGGAGTCACCAAACATTTTCTATTCAAGGATACATAAAGCTGGGCATGGTGGCACATGCCTGCAGTTCTAGCTACTAAAGAGGTTAGCCCAAGAAAATTGCTTGAGCTCAGAAGTTCAGGGGTAGCCTGGGCAATATAGCAAAATTCTATTTCTTTTAAAAAGCTGTAATCCCAACATTCTGGGTGTCTGAAGCAGAAGGACTGCAAATTCGATAACAGCCTGGAAAATTTAGTGACTTAAAGAGACCTTATCTCAAAATAAAAAAATTTAAAATGATGAAGCTGGAGCTCAGTGTGAAGGCCCTGGGTTCAATCTCCTGTACTGAAAAAAAAGATAAATATTTCAGTCTTTGCAGATCATACAATCTCTGTTATAAGTTATTTAACTCTGCCACTATAGAGCAAAAGAAGCTGCCACAGGCAATATGTGAGCAAAGAAGCATGGTTGTGTTTCAATGAAGCTTTATTTACAAAAAACAGGTTTGGGCCTGGATTTGGCCTATATGTTATGATTTACCAATACCTGAATTGTTTGATTTTTTCCTTTTTTTCTTTTAAAGGAAATTTCAGATCAGTATAACAAGTTGAAGAACAAAATTATCCTGCATACATGAAAACAAAATGATATGTAAATACATGCTTTTAAAGTGTCTTGAAAGATTACAGAAAATAATAAAATCATTAGGCCACCTTCAAATAGCTTGAGGAATTTGAACAACTGTCTTTTTTTATGCATGATCTGTAGTCCCCTTCAATCATCGGCTAGATAGCAACTCTAACACATTATGCTTCTAAGAAAGGAATTAAGAATCTTCCTTCCTTCACAAAAGAGCAATTGGCAGTCAACAAAATCTCAGCATCCAATGGCTAAGCCAACCCAAACATGGACCAGCGGAAACCACATGCTGCCAAAGCAAGGACTTGGATAGCCGGTCTTTGCTCTCAAAGATTCCATTAAAAAAACCAGGAATTTTTTTTTAAAAAGAGAAGGAGGTAATTCATTTGAAGTATTAATTAAAATGCAAATCACACCAAGATGGGGTGACTTTAAAATGTTTGCTCTGTAGTTTCCATGAAGATAAAGTATATGACAGCCTTCTGTTTAGAGTGATCTGCATACATGCTCATGGTTGAAAAGTTGCTTGACTTGAAAATAAGCAAGGAAAGCAATGAGTGCTATGCCCAGAAGCAGAGCCTTTAGCAAGGTCTGCTGGGCCTTTTAGACCCAAGGGAAGAAGGGGCTGGGGAACCTGCCAGCCTCCTACAGGCTCCTGTGAGGGTGTGGAGCTTTCTGAACTGGTGGAAGGGACCCAAGGGACCAGGGTCGTCGCATAGCCTGTTACCAAGCAGAGTGACTGGTTCCTGACCCTTTTCTTCTTGAG
This sequence comes from Heterocephalus glaber, assembly GCF_053883595.1. Lineage (NCBI taxonomy): Eukaryota > Metazoa > Chordata > Mammalia > Rodentia > Bathyergidae > Heterocephalus > Heterocephalus glaber. The sequence continues at coordinate 23,315,479 of NW_028258143.1, read as the reverse complement.
TTATAGGAAAGCAGATGAGGACAAACATAAACCTCACAAACAGATGTTTCCCTGTATTTTCTCAGTTTGCCTTCCCCTTACTTGGAAACGGATGTTTTCCATTCTCAACGTCTCCCTTGGGCCTCTTCCTGCAGAGTTTGCTCATCTCTCCTGTGGGAAACCAGCTCCCCTAGCTCCTGGATCCTGGATCTCTCTGCCTCTGGTTTCAAACTCCTCTCCTCCTTGTTATTCAGAGAAATTCCACCCTTCCCACTTCCTACCTCTATAGTTGTCCACTGCGTTCATCTCAAGAGGACCAACCCAGTGGAAGACAATTTACCCACCATCTTTAACCACATCTCACTCCAATCCCTACCCAAAACAACCCACCAAATCATCATATTTAACACAAAGGATTCTGGAAGAACTCAGGTGAAAGAAGTTGAGCCCACTTTCCCCCATCTTCCCTTCAGAATGACCATGAGAATGGAGAAAGAAGGAATAATAAAAACACTCCTTCTCTCCTTCACCTTGCTCCTGAGGACCACTTCAGCATTGGCTACTGAAGAAAGGCTCACATGGCCCCTGAGAAGAACTGCCTGACAGTCACTGAGAGGGGGTGGCTTATGCCAGAAAGAATGGATCCACTGGGTGTGGCATGTAGGAGTCAACTGTACCTCAAGAAGAGGGAAGATCTTCTTCATCATGGAAGCTATCCTGCCAAGAAGCAAGTATCCCCAAGTGGTGCACTTCACATCATTGTGAGGTGTTCTCAGTGGTCTAATGACCACATGTCCTGCTCTCCTTGGAGAAGGGCTAGGTTGAATGAAGGTCTGGCTTCTGCCACAGAAATCCTCATTAGCTCAGCCTTCAGAGGACAGAGAAGCCTCATAAACATCGATTGTGTGAAGGTATACTTCACTGACCCACTTTGACTTCCTGTCTTTGCTCCCCTCTCTGTCTAACCAAGTAAACATTTAATGGCCCAACTTTAATGACTGAAAATATATCTCACATTAATAACATTGGTTTGATTGAAAGAAAAGCAATTTGTTCTATTATAAATGTTGTCTATACTCACAATTTGTTAGCAAATTTTTCATTCAAAAGAACATACATGGGGACAGAGTAGTCTCAAAACATCCAGAAAAAGTCAGCATGCTCAGAAGGTATATTGGATGTGCAATGGGTTTCTTAAAAGGCAAATAGAGCAGTTTCTGAGTTCTGCCCTGTGCCTACTTCAAACCTCAATAATCTTGGGACACTTCAAAAGCTCTCAATGTAGGTGAGGATACAATCCTAATGTGTATAAAGTGATTAGGAGACTGTATTTTTCCTTACAAAACATCTTTAAGCATGTACTATGTATGAGGCATTGTGTGGAGTCCTGTTATGCTTTGTACCTAGATGGCCCCCAAAGCCCCACATGCTCATAAGTGGAGCTTTTTGAAGGTGGCTGGATCTAGGGTATGTGAATATTGATTAAGGGTTGTTGTAGCTGGATTAGTCCACTGATTGTTTTGGCACTGGTTCTGGGTGTGGATAAAGGGAAGCCCCCCTTGGTGTGCGTAGCACTAACAAACAGGCTTATAGTCTAAATGGAATATTAGGGGAAAGGGAGGCTTGCTGCTGTTGCTTACTGCTTTCTGCTTTCTGCCTGCCCTGCCATGGACTATTTCTTTTTTCCCATGCTTCTCTGCCATGTCATCCGGCTTTGGAGCCAAATGACTGTGGACTGAAACCTCTACAAACTATGAACTAAAATAAACCTTTCTCCCTTTAACTTGTGGGTATCGGCTATTTTGTCCCAGCAATGAGACAGTAACTAGGACAGATGTCTAATAAAATTTGCATTTCAGATAAACACTTATCATGTTTAAATATAAGTATGTACAAAATGTTTCATGGGACATATTACAATATATACGATGGACTTATATTAAACAATGTGGTTAATTGTTTGCCTGAAATTAAAATATACCTGGGCATCTTATATGTTATCTGACAACCTTAGCACAGGGGCTGGAGAGCTGAGTCCAGACTCCTCAGAGGAGGTGGCTGTCAAGAGAGCAGTATATTAAGGCATAAAGGGTATCACAGGGATTTGTGGGCAAGGTCAATGTCAGAAGAGTTTAAAGTGAGGCAGTGTGAGAAACAATGCGGGTTGATGGGTGGGCTCAGCTGGAGCACTGTCAACCCAAGAAAGCAGAAGGGAAGAAATGACAGAGAACATGAAATGCTGGCTACATTGTGTGTTTGCTTCCAACGAGGTGCTCTATTCATCAAACACATGTCTTTCAGTGTGAGAGGACAAAGCTATGGATGTGTTTGCCAAGCAGAATGCCCATTTCCCAATTTACAAATGTCAGTTATGCTTTCTGCATCAAGGTCATTTCTTAAAGAAGGACCCGTCAGTGCTACAGCAAGGACCATCTCACTTCATGCTTGGAAATTTCACAGAGACATTTTCAGTCCAGTTTGAACCAAGTTTGATCAAAACAACAAAAATGAGGAAAATTTGTGGTATGGCAGTTTGGGAAACTAAGGATTTATGCAACTTCGAGACCTGAAGATGATCTTCCACCCCTCAGGGTCACCCTGGAGTCCTGCCACCTCTCTGAGCCCCAGTGTCCTTGTATGTGAAGCCCACCTTGCTGATTTCAGTGCCTGCCAAGCCCCTAGTATAATGCAGGATGCAGCGGATACCCCACAAATGGTAATGTTGGCAGGAACGTAATTTCCAGCACCATCCTGACAGATATATGCCGATTTCTGAGCTACAAAACAGTCATCTGAACAGTCTTCAAACTCTTTTAAATAAAAGTTTATGAGCTGAGTCCTCCTTTTCTCACCGGTTACTCTTTAACTAAAGCCTCCTGTGCTGCAGCTGCATAGCCTGCTTAGCCATGAGAGAGCCAAGGGCAAGAGCCTAGCAAGCCCAAGTCTATGTGCACCTGCCAGCACTCCAGGACCTGGGAAGAAGCACATGGCTAACCCTGGCAACCGGCCAACCTCTACAGTTATCCTTCACAGGACAGACAGCACATCCCTGGTGCTCTGTGCTGGCAGCCGTGGTGCTTTTAATTAAAACATTCTTTGGTGGGAAAATGATTTTTTTTTAAGTTGGTTTAGGCCTGCTTTTCTCTCATTAATGTCAAGAGTTACCACTGTCCCCAAATCCACACTGTTCCTCACAATCCCTTAGAGTCCCTTGATGCCAGCAGCAGGTGGCCCACCTGCTGGACCTGAAGACCCAGACCCGTCACAGCTAAGGTTGGCACCTGCTTTAGTTGGAGGCACAGATGACACTTTCTGAGCTAGGTATCAGGCCCTGCAAGTATGATCCTGATAAGTTCCAAATCCCATCAGCTGATTTTCCTATACACAGTTTATACATCCAGCAAGTATGCTGGGCAGCTGCTATCTGACCTCAAGTCATTGTAAAATCTCAAACACAGTTTTCTCATCTGTAAAATGGGGATAATATCACTCTCAAGGTTACTGCAAGGCTTCAGGAATTCTACACACATGTATCTCCCAGCACAGGGCTAACACACAGCCTGCAGCAATAAGTGGTAACAGTGATAAGAAGAGGTAACATTTATTGGGTGTTTATGGAGCATCTGAAATTGTCCCAAGTGCTTCGAATATCAACCCACTTAACCCCTGCAGCATCCTCCAAGGGAAGTACAGTTATTAGGAAATGGGGGTTCTCCAAGGCTCCATGTCCATCCTAAATTCATGGAGCCCTTGCAGGTCAGCTGGACTGTGAACCCTGCAGCTTGGCTGCAGACTCCAGCCTTTGATCTCTACTCAACAATTTCCTTCTTATTATTATCACATAAGGACAAGATGGTCTTTATACCGCTGCAAGATAGTCACAGGCTTATGTCAGCCACAAGGTCAGATCCCTGGCACCGCAGCCAAGCTGTAATTCAAACCTAACAGTGACTGGAGGGCTCAGCACCACCTCCTGGCCACGAGAAGGGGTTGTAAGTGGCCCGCTGGGGACTGCTGCCAACCCTTTTGTGAAGCTTGGTCACACCAGTGGTACTGGGAGATCCTGGTGATTGCTCAGATCTCAAAACCCAGCTCTGTCCTCCTAAATACCCCCCAGTTTGACTGGCCCACCTAGGCTCCCCTCTTTCTTTTTGAAAGGCTCACAGCTTTCTTTGTTGTCCAGTCTATAAGCTCCTTGCAGTCCCCTTCCAGCCCCAGGTCTTCCCAAGGCAGTGAGAAATGCCAGCTGCCCCCGGCCTCTTTCACACCCACCTGGCTCCCCTCGGTCCAACTTGTTCTGCACCAGCCTTGCTACTGAGCTGTTCTTGGGGCTCCCACAGTCATCCTCACATCGTCAGTGCAGTAATGACCTTGGCTCCTGCTCATGCCAGTCCCCGCCCCATCCCAGCCTCAGGAGATTCTTAAGGAGGGACTTTGTTAAGCACTCGTGACCCTGAGACCTCCTGATCATGCAGCTGGGAGCAGGAAGCTGATGCTCTGCTATCCCTGGACAGTGACACCCTCAGATCCACAGCACTGCCCGGAGCACTTTCTCAGCAAACCCTTTCCTAAGATCTGCCTGAGAATGGAAGGCTTGAATCCAGAGTCTGCTGTCATTCCAGGCACAGGACAGGCTGTGAAATGCCAAAGTGCTCTTTCTGAAATACTTGTCCTTTTTTTTCACAGCTCACCTATTATGAAATTTCCATGAAATTGCTGTTAAATTCCTATTTCTTTGGCATTTATCTGATTTGAATTTCCACCTAGGAAAGAATGTAGAAATGTAGAAAATTTAGAAATGTAGAAAAATTGTACAACTTTATTTGTACAAAAAGAACCACACCACTGTCCTTTTCTGGTGCCACCAAAAAAAAATGTTCTTTTTCTAAAAGGCCTGGTTGTATGCACGGATGTCACTGGCTGCCACACTCTCAGTCTCTCCTCTGAGAACCCCTGACTTCCGCCATTGTAGATGTATTTCCTGATAAATCATTTGTCGATCAATGGAAGTACTAGTGCTGCTTGGCTTATCGATCCTCTAACAGCAAGGAAATGGGACAGGAAAGAGAAGAGCATGGTGGAACAGGAGGAAGGGATGGATCCACATCATTACAAAATGGCACCACAGAAAGTGCAGTGCTCAGAGCAAAGCACTCAGAGCAAAGTCTCTTGTTTCCTTCATTTCCTTCATAAATGCACTTGGTGCCAGTTCTCCCAGGCTTCCTTCTCATACTCTACTCCCCTTCCCCGGCCCTACCTGTCCTGCCTGCCTCTGCACCTCTTCTCTAATGTGGTTGTTTCCCTGTGAATCTCTGCGCTTTCAATCCCTATCCCTACACCCCATATTCTCTATATTCTAGTACAAGGTAGAGAGAGCTACCCAAAATGTAATCAGACAAATTTACAGTCTTTGCCTTGAACACTAAAGTTTCCCCTTGTCCCTGCAATAAAATCAAAGCCTTATTTTGATTTGCAAATGAAAGACCTGGGGTCTGACTTCCTCTGTCATCTCATCTTTTTCTCTTCTTCCCTTTGTTCACTGCTTGCTTTTTCCTTCCAAGCTCCTTTCTGCCTCAGGACCTTTACACTTGCTTCTGCCTCAATGCTTATGGCTAACTCCTTGCTCTTAAGTCAGGCTGAATGTCCCTCTACCTGGGTGACTCTCCAAATGCTCTTTATAACAAAATCACCTTCCTCACCCTGTGGCCTGACACTCTTCTGACACCTCCTATTTTCTTCCAAGCCTTAAAAAGGCAGTGAAACACTGCATGTCCATCTCCCCAAGCAGAATGCACTCCAGGAGAGTGAAACCTGTCTGTGCAGCCCTCACTTATCTCAGTGTCCAGGCCAGCACCTGCCCAATAGTCGCTCCTTAGTTATCTGCTGAATTAAATAAGTGAGTGTGAAAGACATCTGAGGAGGACGAACTTGGCTGAGAATCCCAGCGCTGGCCTGGATGGCTGGACTTACCCATGCATTAACCCATCTTGCCCTTCTTGGGCTCCGTCCTCGTTTGTTTCCAGCTGCTGATAACACTGTGATATACCAGACTCGGTAAGTGGGGGGAAAAGAAGTTTATTTTGACTCCCCTTTCTGGTCCAACGTTGGTTAAGGGACCAAATCTAGTGATGCCCTTCTTTCTGGAAGACTTCTAAGGTGACAAAGGATATCACATTGCAAAAGACAGGGCTCTCACAAGAGACATAGCCAAACTCGCTAATATAGCAGATCTACTCTGCAGACAAACTCACTGATCCATTAATCACATAAATGAATTCATCCATTCTTGAGAGCAGAATCCTAATCCCCTCACAAAGTCCCACCCCTTAAGATCACATGACGGGGACCGCCCCCAATTAGGGGGATCACATAATTTCAACATGGGTTTCAGAGGAGACAAATCCTATTCAAACCGTAGGGCCTGTCCGATGTGAACAATGGGATACACCTCCCGGACCTGCTTCAGTGTGGCCTGTGCTCAGTGAAGTGGACAGTTTTCAGCCTTTCTGGGGTTCTCCTCAGCTGCTACTCCCTCCTCCCCCACACCTAGGGACTGATCAAGGTGCCAGGTCTGGCTGCCTCCACCCAGCCAGGATCCCTCAAGAGGCTGCCCCAGCTCACCTGCCTGCACCTGGCAGCTCACCTCTCCTCTGCCTCCTCCTGCTGCCTTCCCCACTGCTGCACAGGCGTGGCTCCCAGGGCTTCCCTGCCAACCCTCCTGCCAGAAGCCTGCCTGCAATAATCTCCTTCTACTTCAAAGCACCTGTGAGGAGCGGTGATGCAGAGGTGGAAAGATCAAGTGCTTCTGCCACAGGGCCATGGGCACCCACAGGGGATTCTATAACTCAGCCTTGAGGGACCCAGCTGAGGTGAAGCACCAGAGAGACTTTCTGAAGAGAGTGATGCTTAAGTTCTGTTCTGAGGAATGAGTCAGAGCCAGCCAGGAGGACAACTGGGCTGATATTTGTGCCCAGCCACAATACAGGGAGATAAAGTCAGACAGGCAAGCAGGCACCAGGGAGTGCAGGCTTTATCTGCAAATGATGGAGCTGCTGGGGACTATGCACAGGAGCAGCATGGAGACACCACTGAGGAGGAGATGCTGCTAAACAGCTGAGTATTGCACTATTAGGGTGTCCCCACCTCTCAGACACCCACATCTGCTGCAAGGTCAAAGAGCATTAGGCTGCATTCCTCGTGCCTGTCCTGTCCTTTCTTTGTGTCACCTTGAGTCTCGGGGTTCCTCAGTGTCCCCCATTGCTGAAGGGGAGAGCAAGCAGTAAGCCTGCTCGCTGATCTCCCCCACAATCTAAGAATGAGGGCTTCCACTCTCAGCTTACCTGGGACCACATCTCTCACTGCACCTTGGAAACTCTGCTCTTTCCAAGTTCATCCATCATGAAGCGCGTTCCTTGGTATTTATCACATAATGGAGGTCTGCAGCCTTTCAGATCCAAGTGCAACCATCTGACTGAAGCCAGCTCACTGTATGTCCGTATTCCTGTCAAAACTACATTATCTACTTCTGACCAGAGTGCTTGGTGACCCTCTCTGTTAATGAAATAGCTTGGTGATTAAAACCTCCTTTAGGCTTGATATTTGCAAGGATTGGTGGCTTTTTACTGAACACACTTCACAAAAGGCCTAGAAAACTCTCTCAGGAGAGAATTTGCTTCAGACCCAGAGCTGTCTCCCCCTCCCTCATTTTTTTTTTTTAATTTTTGGAGGAGAGACAGACAACGGGGCTTCCAGTTTTACTTTGTTAGTTCACTGTTTCCTAATGTTTCGTAGAAGCTTTGAGGGTAACTGATATTTTTATTCTAAAAGCACTTCCATTTACTCCAGATCACTAGCTCAGCTTTAGCTAATTAAACTTGCAAAATGAGGAAATGGAAAAAAGTTCATTCGAGAAGTACAGGCTGATGTGATTCTGCATGTCAATTGAGACTGTTGCCCCCACAAAAGGAGACAGGGTGGACCAGAGTGGCGCTGTCCTGGCAGTGCCTCCTGGGCACAGCCCTGGCAACACAATGGGGGCTTCTGGGAAACCTCCAGGTCAAAAGCTGCTCTTTGGAACAGGACACCTCCGTGCCTGCTTTGCTGTTTTAGGATATTTTCCCCCATGTTTTCATTGGACACTGCCAAAGAAAGACCCAGCCAATGACCAGAGCCCTAAAAACTCTGACCTGCATTTAAATCAACATTCAGAGGCTTCAGGAGGGACTGGATATTAGGAAAACAATTGCTTTTTATATGAAACGAATGTGCGATGGGCTCAATAACAAGTTATAGTTTAGCAGTCAGATGTTGTGTGGATTGGTATTTCTTCTTGGAATAATTCATCAAGCAGGTCCTGAGCTGCATTGTCTGGAGGAGGAGCCCAGCTCTGAGAGGCTAGAGGGCCCAAAGTCACAGAGAAAGGAGGTGATGTAGAGGCTGCCCACCAATTAAAGCCACCCCCACAGCAGAGGAACTCCGGTTAAAGACATTCCTCAACAGAACTTTTGATGTAAGGCCCTTTCCTTCCTCCCAAAGAGTCCTAACTCATCTTCTCTAAAAGATATGTATAAACCTCCTTATTACCTTCTTATCTGAAGCTAAGGACCTGAGGAAGTGGTCTTGTCAAAACCGAAAGTGTAAGCATAATATGAAACACAATACAGGTGCCCCTGGAAGACCTGCAAGGTGCTAAATCATCCAGGGGAAAACATTCTTTAGGTAATCACATTTGCTGCCTAGATCGTCTTTCAAACCCTTATAAAAACTCCAGTTTCTCACCCTGGCTCCTCTCTTGGGAACTCAGCTGCTGTCCCCCTTCAGCACACCCTGATCTATCCTGATCTAAATAAACGTTCATCTTTTCTACATTCCTTGTCTATCTACATCACTGGCCCTCCATCTGCCATCTCCCACTGCAAGCAACAGACTTGAACCTGGGTGTCCCTGATTCTCTAGTGAAGGCCCTTGCCCCTGAGGGAGACTAATGAACACGGACTCTGGCTGGCCGAGCTGAACTAGCACCTGCCTAGGAGGCACAGGAGAGGGTTGCTGTCCAGAAGCTAGGTGATATTTTCTTCCTCTTTGTGCCACACAAGAAACCCTGACTGCCCACAATATCAGCTTTTCCTACCTTTAGGGAAGAAGTGAAGGGTTGCCTGCCCTACTGCTCTCTGGGGATTTAAGTGTATTCTGTCTGGCTGAACCTGAGGCAAGGATGTTCCCATAAGGGACTACCCCCAATTCCCAAAGTAAGACATTATCTTCTCTTGTCTAAAGCAAAATCATCAGTAATCTTTTCAAAACACAAATCTGATTACATCCCTTTTCTATTTAAACCCCTGCAAAGTGTTCCTTCTCCTCTTAGAACTGCAGCAAAGCCCTAGAAGGGTCTTAAGTGGTCTGATCCTGAGCCCCCTCTCCTTCCTTGATTTTCCCCACCAGGGCTCCCCCTCGAGACCTTCACAAGAATTGCACACTCTCTCCTCTGCCCTGGAAAGCTTCTGTTCACCTCTCAGGTTGCAACCCAGTTGTCATTTTCTGTGGGAAACTTGTCCTGCTCCCAGCCCACCTCCTAATTACATCTGTTCTCTATTTTATATGCTCTCCTAATTAACATGTATGTACAGCACTTTTAAAAGTCATAATTTACATTTATTTATGGGATTATTTAATTGCTTGTCTCCCCATCAGGGCAATAAGCTCTTTATTTCCATTTATTCCCTGAACCTAACACACAATGCTTGGCACACCATAGGTACTCCACTAATATCAAGTGACTGTATAGATGAAAAAAAGGTGTTCTTCTATGATGTTGGTCAATATCAGAAAGGTGCAAAGAGAATCAGGCATTTCTATTTCTGACTGGTAAGAAAAATTGTTGGAGGCCAACTTAAATGCTGAACAGAATGAATTTATCTGTTAGCTATGCAGATACTTGTAGGTGTGTGCAAATACGTGTGAATGGAGATGTTGCTTGCAGCATTGTTTGTAATAGCAAAAGCTAAGAAATAGCACACATATTCTTCATCAGAGTAAGTTAGAAAAATTAGTGTATATCCATCCAATCAAATGGTGTGTGACAATTTCAGAGGATGCTGCTGATTTTTATACAGATATGGGGTGAGCTCCAAGAAATGAAAAAGCAAGCTTCAGGATGACCTATACTGTGTGATCCCATTAGTGATGTTGAGGAGGGCCTTGCATATGCTAAGCACACACCGGGCCTCTGAGCTATACCCCAGGCCATTATCTGTGATGTTTAAATGCTATGACATATATTCTTTGATTTGCATAAAAAATTTCAGGACAGATAAACAATAAGTGAGTAATTGTGGTAACTTCAAGTAGGGGAGGTTTGGTGAGGGAAGGAGTATTGTTCACCTTGCATCCTTCTGGAGATTGGAATTTAGCCCTGAGTTATGTATTACATTTTTAATATGATAAACTAGTTATTTTCAAAAACTACTTGTTTAGTAAGAGATTCCAAAATAAGTTCATTAGCAACATGGTACAGAGCCCCATTGCTTCCAATTACTGTCCTTTCTCATTTATCTTAAATATCAGCAGTTCTTATTTGGAACCTGAAAATCAGGACCCTTATTTTCTCCAATGTTCTTGCCCATTCTTGGCATCACTGGTGAGTTCACAGCACAGAGGGCACAGGAGTTTAAAGGGATGCTTCCATAAATTAAAACCCCTCTAAAATTTAAGCAAGCATTCCAACTATTCCTATGAAACCAATGCTCATTGGTCTGGGTTTCCCTAGAGAGACTTTCCCTTATTGAAGTGGACTCAGGAAGCCCCACCCCTGGTTCCCCATGCCTGGAGGGAAAGTACATCTCTTCTAGGTCTGAAAGGAGCTGTTGCTTACTCATACCAGCTTTTAGTGCTTCAAATTAATTTTCAAGTTGGACTGCCAAAAGCTACTTATGACAGAAATAAATATGTACCCAAAGTAAATCAAATCTACCTGTAATAACCAAATGGAATACACCAACACAGTGTTCAGGAGAAGAAAAAAATTATGCAACATCACACTGTAGTGCAGTAGAGCTTGCGTTCATGACTCTGTAAATAATAAAGCCACCCCAGAGGCCACTTTCAGTGGGCTCTGAAGGATGCTGGCTTTCCTTCAGCTCTGAGGTATCTACCATCTGGTATGCTGGTAATGCATTTGGAGGGGCGTGGCTCAACAAAAGGCTTCCCTCACATTCTGTCTTACTCCAGGTGTTTCTCAACCAGTGAATACTGTTGCTGCAATGGTGTGGCTACTCTTAATTAGAATAACTCCAGGACCCAGTTCCCCTCCCTTACCTCCTCTTGGTTCAACCTCGTGGTCTGTGCCAGCCTGTCCACAGCCTGGTGGCAGACAGTGGTGAGCATATTTCCCTAGGTCAAGCAGTGCCTGACCTAGTAGTTTGATGATCAGACTCTGGGCCCAGTGGGAACCCCACCTGAAGAAAGTGAGCAAAGGATAACTAACCCTGCAGTTCTTCCTTCCAGGTGACCCGGGAAGGTGGCAGGGGACTGGAAAAATTTATGGCTTGAATAGAGGGGACCCTTCCCACACTGCCACTGCTGGCCCACTTGGCCCCACAGTCCCTCTTGTCACCAAAAGCCAAAGGTCTGCCCTTTGCAAAACCCTTCTGCAAAAATCATCCTTGCATGACAAAGCTCTTCTGGTGCTCAAAGAAAGAGGGACATCTTCACAGTGTACTGCAATGGAATGGTAAGAGGCCAATGGAGACTTTTCATTAGTTCATTCACTGAACCACCAAGTTTTCATTTAAATATATTTGTTACTTCCCCTAAAGCAGTTCATGGTGATGCTATCCACCCCTTCACCCAAAATCAAAATCCTTCTGATGAACTGGAACACAAAAAGCAGGGGCATTTAGCTCAGATGAGGTCCTAAAAATGTAGAACATTGTATAAGTCAGCTTTTCATTTCTGGGACAAAATATCCAACAAGAACAACTTAAAGGAGGAAAGGTTTTTAACTGGTTCACACTTTCAAAGATTTCAGTCAATGGTCAACTGATTTCAAGGCAGAAGCAGCATGGCAGGAGGGTGTGGTGGAGGAAAGCTACTAAACTCATGACAGCCTGGAAGCAGAGAGACAGAGAAAGAGACAAAGAGAAAGGGGCCTGAGACCAGGTATAGTCCCCGCAATCCTGCCCCCATGGCACACCCAGACACACCCAGATGTGTGCTTCACTCATCTTCTTGGCATCTCTTGAGCCAATCAGTTAACAAGATTAACCATCACAAACATTATTTAAAACCAACAGGCCCATCTTCTTGCTCCTTTATCTCAGAAATGTGGGGTCCAGGGATAAAGAGCACAGATTTCAGAAGCAGCAGCACTCAGTTCAAATCTTCTCTCTGCCACTTAACAATTGTGTGGTCCAAAGTCCTATAAAGCTATAAAGAAACTATTGAGGTTTGGATGTGATTTGACCCCAAGAGTGGATGTATTGGAAGCTCTGGAGCAGTCATGTTGAGGCTGGTGGAACCTTTAAAAGATGTAGCCTACTGGGAGGGCCTCACAGGCGTCTACCCTCAGAAGAGATTAAAGTCATTCTCATGGCATCTCTGAGCTCTCACAAGAGCAAGTTGTTGTAAGAGTGAGCCCAACCTCTGAATCACTCTCTGGTTTCTGTTTAATTATGTGATCCTTTCCTCCCATATGAACACATTACTGAGGTTCTCACCAGAGCCAAACTGAAGACAAGATCATTCCCTTGAATCTCCAAAACTGTGAGCTAAGTAAACCTCCTTTCTTATAACATTAGCCTGCCTCCAGTATTTCATTATAGTAACAAAAAAAAAAAAAGATTAATACAGAAACCTGTTTGCTTGGATTGTCATAAAAACTAAGCCAGATGGTGTGTTTATGGCCTGGCTCCCCACTCCTTTCTGATCCTGGCTTTTTCTTCACATTGGCTGCCATGGAGCTTGGAAACATGTCAGGCTCAATTGAAAGCACAACAAGGGCTGAGTGCTTTTCACTCCTCCTCTCCTGACTCCATGTATGTTATTGTTATTTTCCTTGGACCTCAACTTTTGTTCTTATATTTATATACTTTTTATTTAAAGTGTCCCTGTTTCCAATCATCTCTGAGCCTTTGTAAAAGGAAGCATTATATAAAGAGCTTTCCTGCCTGCTGTGATGGTTAATCTTGTGGACTTGACTGGTTTGAGAAAATCCTAGAACATTAGTGATGCACAGTTCTGAGTTTGTCTGTAAGAGTGTCTCCACCTGGATGAACAAAAGGGGAAGAAGGAAGAAGCCCTCCAGCACACTCCACCCCTGCTTCCTGGCCACCATGAAGTAAGAAGCTTTGCTCCACCCTCTGCCATGATATATTGCTTCACCCCAGCCCAGAAACTAGGGAGCTGAGTTTCCCAGGTATTCTGTCACAGCAATGGAAAGCAACCAACACATTGACTTTGGTAGGCTCAGCTGAAAAATGGCCACTTTGAATTCAAATATGACTAATACTTTTTTAGCTCTGAAAGAATTATAGGTTTAAAGTGAACTTTTGTGTCCTAGTTTGCAGAATGTATGGTACCTGAAAAATCATTTGGAATCATTTTAGGATAAGAAAAAGAAAAATACAGGGCCATATTACTATCATGTCCAAGGCTGTGGATACAGAGTTATCTCAAGTGTCCTGTGCTCCCTGGGGAGAAGGCATCAGCCACACTGCTAGAAAGTCACACATGGCATATTTCCCTTCCTTGGCTTAGTGGAACATTAATTTGATGTCACTGAAGTGTATTAGAAAGACGAGAGTCTGGAGATGTCTCCTTCTGGGTCTTCAATGTATCCTGATCTCACATCCCACTAGGGAACTAGAAAACTAGGAGCCACAGGACTTGGGATGCCCAGAGAGATTTCTCACTTTACCAGAGATGCAGACCTACAGTATAATGAGCGGAGAATAACTCTGCATGTTTCTGCTTTGGTCTCCTATCAAAGAAATTCAAACCAAGGAGAAAAAACTACTAAGGCTGGGTACTGAAAAACTTGTGTACAGTAGGCGTAGGGTCCAGTGATGGTTGGAAACCCAGGAGACTACATTCCATGGCTAAAGCAAGGAAGCCAACCACACCCTCAGCAAGAAGAATGGCTATCTGACACTCATACTTAAAGGAGAGTTTTACTTGGTTCACAGTTTCAGAGGATTCAGCCTATGATCAGCTAGCTTCAAGACAGGAACATTATGGAAGAAGGAAATCCCAGACAAAGGCTGCTTAGCTCATGGGACCCTGAATGCACAGCAAGGGAATGGTGCCAGGGAGGAAGGGGTCAGGGACCAGATATAGATCCAAGGTCACACCTCCATGACCCACTCTGACACGCCCAAAAATGAACTTTTACAAATCTCCAGGGTGGATCCCAAACCAATCAAATTGACACTCTAGTCTACCTTAACCATCATACAGGATCTTATCTAGGCTCTCTGACTTCCACAAGCTTGGTGTTGCTGTCGCCATCTCCTTGAAGACCTTCCTAGCATCACCTTGGAAACTCAGCTTATAACCTGCTCCCTCCTTCCATTGTCACCCCCATCTCATGTTTCACCAGGTCTCACTCTCTGTTGAGCTAGCCCAGCTTCTCCAAAACTGAAGAAATCTTCAAATCTGTTCCAATCTATTTTCTGGGTGTGCATTTTAACCCACCACTCGAGTCTAACTGGTTCCATTCGTTTACTTCACCCATCCCAAACTACCTATTCCTGTCACTCAACATTGCATTGTGTTAGATTGTGGAGAAACATAAAAAACTAATCAGTGGTCCTGGTCCTCAGTGAACTGTGACGGTGGTGAAGACATATCGCCCCTATGGTGTCATCCCCTTGACATATGACCCTATTGAAGGCTCTGTCTGCTAACTGGTATAAGCCTATTCTTGCCATCCTGGAAAGGCATTTCTTGCAAGCCTGCATGCAAAGTCCTCTCTTTTGTGGGCAGAACTCTTTGTTTCCATTGGCCTTGTAATTTTGTGAGGTGAAATCCAAACCCAAGTCCAAGAGATCAGCCACAGAATCCCATTCTCTGGTCATCACAGACAGTTCAAGAATGGACACACAAGTTAACTAGAACCAAGAAGCTCTAAGGAGAACCTCACCTTGTTCTATAAACTCTGCTACAGGAAACCTTCTCTTCTACTGGATGTTGTAACAAGAGTATAAAAACTCCAGCAAGTATTCTGAAACTGCAAGGTCTCCTGAGTTTCCAGGAACCTTGAGTACAATCCTCACTCAGTATCCATAGCAGATTGGTTCCAGGACCCCTGTGAATCCCAGAATCCACAGATACTTAAATCCCTTATATAAACTGGTATAGTAATTACATATAATCTACATTTCACCATGTACTTTAAGTAATCTCTAGATTACTTAAAATGTCTAATACAATATAAATGCTATGTGCCATAGTTTGGATCTTGAATGGCCCTCAGAGTATCACATGTTGAAGACTTGGTCCCCCACATTATGGCACTTTTTGGAGCTGGTGGAACCTTGAAGAGGTGGAGCCTAATGTGAGGCAGTTACATCACTGGGAGTGTGGCCTTCAAAGGGGTAAGGAACCACAGCCCCTGCTCTCCTTCTCTTTGCTCTCCAGCTGCCATGAGCTGATCAGCTTCACCCACTGCACACTCCCCACCATGATGTGCTGGGCTGTTACAGGCCCAAAACAGCGTGGCCAATAATCACAGACTGAAAACTTTGAAACCATGAGCCAAAGCAAACTTCTGCTCCTTTAAGTTGATTCACCTCAGGTATTTTGACTAATACAGTATGTAACAAAATTTATGCTGTACTATTTAGGAAATAACAAGGAAAAAGTATGTGCATTTTCAGTACAGACATTTTCTTTAATATTTTCAATCTGCAGTTGGTTGAATCCACAAATGTGAAACCTGAAGATACAGAGAGCTGACTGTGTAAACCTGGAGGGTGAAATCCATGCCAGGAAAGCATGGCAGGAAAAGAAAGAGTCCCTGGCCCTTAAAGCTATGTTTTGAGCCCTAGATCAAGCTTCATCTGAAAACAGACTGCCTCTGAGGATGCCAATTGAGTGACTGAGAAAGCAAGTCCCCTTTATAGATAAAGCTAAGCGAAGTACTTTATGTCACTTGGAACCAGACCTGCTGTAACTGACACTCCTTCCCAGGAGGCACAGTGAGAATTAGGTAAGGAAAAGCATTCTGAAGCCTACAAAGAGCTCTCCACACCACAGGTAGTGTTATC
This sequence comes from Heterocephalus glaber, assembly GCF_053883595.1. Classification (NCBI taxonomy): domain Eukaryota; kingdom Metazoa; phylum Chordata; class Mammalia; order Rodentia; family Bathyergidae; genus Heterocephalus; species Heterocephalus glaber. The sequence continues at coordinate 23,299,238 of NW_028258143.1, read as the reverse complement.
CTGTAAGAAATACTCAACAGCTGCCTAATAAACACTTTTCATACAACTGAGCTATATCCACAGCCCACACTTTCCATATCCTAAGACCTGATCACACCTGCAGAGAAATTATCTCCGAATTTGAGGTGTCTCTCTGAACCAGATGTTTCTTAACACTCTTGATCCATCAACAACAGCTACTCTTGAAGCCTAACAGAGACCATGGTAATCAGGAAATTCACAGCCACGGCCACGGGTGTCCCTTGATTCAAGCGCTGTGAAGGACTGAATCCCATCCCCAGACTGAAAGGAGGTGTTTATCTGTGTTGCCAGATACTGAGCTGCTATCTCAAGACATTAGTTCTAAAAACTGAAAATAATCTGAGCTAAACAATCAGAGCAAAGGAGAAATTGTTGGTGGAGGATGGCAATTAGAGAGAAAATAAGGCACATTGGTGTTTGGTGGACAGAAATGCATGCACAAGCACACTCAGTGAGGCAACAATCTTTTAGATTTATTCCCCTCACTAGTGATTGCCAAAAGCCCTGGGATCAGACTCTGGGTGAATAAAGGATCATATCAACATTACTACTTCATGTGCTCGGGACACATCTTTGTACAAACATTTCTGACACATTGCTGTCACTCTGAGAAAGTGACTTCCCTGTGTGTCCAATCATACCTCCCTCTGTGTCTGACCCCTGCTATGCCCCCTCCCACAGTGAGTCACAGGCAGGAAGCAACAAGGGACAGGCTCTGACCACCCACCTCCTCATCCTGCTGCTTGGGAAGCTCTGGAACTGCTTCAGATGCAGGATGGAGGAGTCCAGGGCTCTTGGCCTCCAAGAACAGTCTCACCCCAGTCCCAACCAGTGGGCTTCCTAAGAATTCCTGTGGTAAAAGAACCCTCCTCTGAGTCTGCTCAGACATCCAGACTGGCTTGGACAGGGAGGTAGTCTCCAAGGCCCTCTTTCAGTTTGGGCTATGCAAGACCACCACGCACTGCACAGAAACCCACTCCCCTTTGAAGGAGCCTTAATTCCCTAGAAACCACCCATCTCTAGCTCACCTCAACACACAAACATGCAGAGGCAGCACACCAGAGCATAACCCATAGCACATAGACATAGCTTTGTCTGCCTACTGTAGCAATCCACAGGCCTTGATAATAAGTAATTGGATTTCGTTTTTCTAATGATACTGTGAGTTTTGTAGATAACTTTCTTTGCTTTGGATGTGAAGAAGTTCAAGACAAAATCTGTAATAACCTCTAATACCTGCATAGAACCCTAGTATCAACATCTGTATCCCAGCTTGCTTGCCCCACATTTATTGTACTTATAATACCATGACCTCAATTTCTTCACCTTTTTTTTATCAAGTTTAGTGTGTGTATATATATTTATGAGGGAAAGAAAGAACAGATCAAAAAGAGCAAAACTTTCAAACCATGTGTTCTCATCACACAATTTTAGCACAAAATGGGAACAATTGTGCATTGGAACCTCAAACTTTTAATTTCACCAGGCTCCCTGTTCAGATATCCTCAGTATTAATTATGACGTTCCTCATCCCAAAAACCTTTACACAGGTTGAATAGCCGAAGAGTTACTTTTAGAGATTATGTATAAATGCAAATGATTCCTGATGAAAATTAAGCCATACATTTTAGAGAAATCAGGAAAAGTAGAGTTTAATTCACGAAGTACTTGGAAGTGAGCAGACAACCAAGGAGTGGAAACTCCATGAATATAGAAAGGATATGCCTGCTGACTACGTGATAATTAGCCCACCTTCAGACCAGGGACTGGAGCATGGAGCAAAATGCTGTGCAGAATAATTTAATAACACCTGAGCTAAGGTCATCCTTGAATGCGCCATTCACAGGTTTTAGACAAGTTCATAAACGGAAGTTAATGGCCCATTCCAAGGTGAATCTCTGCATACCTAATGTGTCTGGGTGACATTTTAGAATGTGTGTCTATTCAAAATTACATATACAAAGGGACAGGGATTCTGTGATCAGGCACCTGCCATATAGCCAAAAATATAAGAGAAATCTAGTCTTTGATTGTACCATGAATTTCCATGCACCTACTGCATACAGAGTTCCGTATGTCTGTCTCCCTCTCATCAAATCATTAACACTTGCTTCCAGAGATCAGTTGAACATCAGACACAACCTAGTGTAGGAGAAAAAGCCACATGGATGGTAATTATATTGTGTGCTCTAGAAAGACAATTATTTTTCATGGTACCACTCTCCTAAAGTTTTTGATTAAAGTAATTTCCAGAAAAGGCAGCAAAAGGAAGTATGCAAAGGAACTAGACCTAAACTAGGGAAAAGGTATCCAAAGTATGGTCCCTGTTCTCAGGGAGCTTATAATCTACTTGGAGAGATGGTCATTAATCTTTCAGTTTGCTTTTGAAATAACTAAGGCACAGGGTCTCAGGATGTAGAGAAACTGGAACTCATACAATATTTGTGGAAATATAAAATGGTGTTAACCCTATAAAAAATATGGAAGTTTCTCAAAAAAATGAAAAACACAGGCCAGAGATGTAGCTCAGCAGCACAGCATCTGCCTGGCAAGCATGAGGTCCAGAGTTCAATCCCTGATACCAAAAAAACAAAAAGAAAAATACAACTACCATATGTCCCAGCAATCCTATATCTGAGCATTTACCTAAAAGAAATAAAAATTGGAGCCCAAAGAGATATTAGCACACCCGTGTCCAATGCTGCATTGTTCACAAGAGCCAAGAAATAGAAAGATTCCAAATGCCCATTAACAGATAAAGAAAATGCGGTGAATTCTTACAATGGGATACTATTCAGCCTTTAAAAAGAAGGAAATCCTGTCATTTGATACAACCTGGATGAACCTGTAGGACAATCTTCCAAGTCTTTCATTCTTCACAGAAACATGGCTTCACTTATAAGAAGTATCTAAAGTAGTGAAATTCAAAGTTGCCAGGGGCTGGAAGGATGAGGAAAAGAATTGTTCAATGGGTGTAGAGTTTCAGTTTCACAAAATTAAAAGGTCCTAGAGATCTATTATACCATACACTTAAAAATTATCAAGATGGTAAACTTTATTCTAGAGAATGTCAATAACAGGTAAGCAATATGATAAAACAGAAAGAACATGGATTTTTCACTCTGATGAGATCCCAGATCAGCTCAGAACTATGTCCTACTAGCTGTGGATCTGTACACTGCATGGTGCCCAGTGGGCAGTTACATAAGAAAAATAAGTTTCTGTGTTCTATTGTATGATAGAGTGGCTATAGTCAACAAAAATACATATCTCAAATAGATTTTTTATGTTCTTACCACAAAGAAATGATGGATGTTTAAGGTGATGAGTTGTGCTAATTGTCCTGATTTAGTCATTGTACAACCTATAGCTATATCAAAACATCACATTGTGCACCATAGATATGTTTGATTATTATGTGTGAATCAAATCCCATTTTTTTTTAAAGTGGGGAAGGGGTTTGATCACAGCCTAGTGGCTTCTGTTCTGCTCTGTGTGACAGTGTGAAAGTGCAAAGTATGGAAGGTAGCATAAAGAAACACAGAATAAGATCCATCTGAGTGGTCCAGAGAAGAAACATAAGTTGGGTCCCAGAAGATAGTTCAGCTGACCAGCTGTATGAGGGAGAGCATGGTTAGTGATGAGGAACTGCAGAGATTAAAGCTTGAAGGTGGGAAATTCCATCATGGCCAGAGAGGTGGTGGTGACAAGACAAGGAAGCTCCCAGATGTACATGCAAATACTCAGGTACTCCCAAATGAGGGCAGCAAAGAAAGCTAGACATGGAAAGACAGGCAGAAGGAGAAAGGAGCCTGACTGCACTAGGACCACGGCACCTCTTACACCCCAAGTCAGGCATACATGCCACTTGGGAGATGATCTCCTTCCTGAGGGAAGGAGCCAGAGCAGCTGCTGGAAAAGGTTCCTCACTTTCTGTCACCAGGAAGGGGAACACAGGGAGCAAGATATTTACAGGCCAGGGCATCCAAGAAACTGAAAGCCGCAGAGACATATTGGAGAGGGCACCAGAGGGCCTGTGAGGAAGCTGACGGCAGGCCCACAGCCCTCCTTAGGGATCCAACGTGCAGTGTGACTCCTGAGAAAACTGTGCATCAGGGGCTGTGCAAGGAGGTAGCATCTGCGAACAGCAAGACCCTGGGAAGAGTGGAGACCAAAGAGGCCCTGAAACAGGCATGAACACATTCTTCTCCCAAATCCCAGAAGTCTTCAGGCTCTTTGCTCATCCTGCTCACTGCTCACAGCCCACCATCAGGTGCCTCCATGGGAGCCCTCGATAACGCCAAAGACAGAGGACCTGAAGAGGGCAGAGGCCAGAGAGTGATACCCCAGCCAGAGGGTGATCAGCGGTGCACTTGGCAGAAGGCTTGCGAGGGAGAATACAGAGAATTTGCTTTGCAGAGAAGTAGGGATCAGGAAGTCCCTGTTGAAAATCAGTGAAAACTGAGTATGTAGTAAGCCAATCACATTAAACCATCCTCCAATTGTCTGAGGGGATTGGATCTTAAGACAAAGGCAAAGATCTACCTGTGACCATACCACCCCTGGCAGCAGACAGTGAGTTTACAGAACCATCCAGATTGACAGCCTCCTCACTGGCCAGCAGGCAGCCAGGCAGGTCACAGACAGGACCTGCTCAGAGGTCCACAGTAACAAGCGGGGCACTGTGGATGGGGAAGGGTGAGGAGAAGAGGTAATATGTGGACCCAGCACTGCTCCAAGGAGAGCAGAGGAAAGGAAAAGCGCCAAGCTCAGGGCTCCGTCCTGGCCACTCTGTGGGTCAAAGAATCTCCATGTGTAAACTGGGAGGAAGAACTCACTAGTGGAACTCAGACTGTGCCATAAATAGGACTGTAATGACACTTTAATAGTATGTGTTTGCAACATTTTGGGTTTTCTTTCTTTTGTATGTGTGTTCTTTCTTTTTCTCTTTTGTCATCTCTTCTTTTTCCTTCTCTCTTCCTCTCTTTTTCCCTTATTTTCCCTCTCTACCTTACCTTCTTACATCTAGTATATGATGTATAGGAAGTATATATATTTGTCCAAAGGACAATAAAAGTTACCATGTGCTTTAATCTAAATAGTACCTTTCACAAGCTAGTCACCAAAATTGTGTATACAGGATCCAAACATAAGCTATCAACATAGTAACAGGTTCTGAAATTCTCATAGCTTTCCTCAATCAACAATCACACATTTCTCCCTCTGCATCCTCTCTCCCACTTTCAAAAATATTCTCTCAATCTCCCTCAACTCTAGCCCTCTTCTCCAGCTATAAAAATAATCTAATAGAGTCGGATGCCCTGCTTTTTACCTATCTGTAATTCTCTTCTCTCATTCTCTTCTTACTTATTTACTCCTTTTCTGTTTCCTTCCTTTTTCCTGGCACTCTCTCACCACTTCCCACTCTACCTGTTAGTAGCAACAAAATCTGTATGAAGAATTAATAAAAGGGTGAAATTTTTAAAACACGTTTTAATGTACATGACTGGAGTGTGGTTGGATCCATTGACACTGATATAACCTATAGGAATTCTCTTCTTACAACACAGAGTCCAATCCTATTATATTGAGCTAGGGTGAAGAAGTAGTCAAATAACAAAAGGAGACCAAGGCCAAGGTCACCTCACTGAGAAGCAGACACTAAGTAAAAGATCTCCATACTAGCAATAAAATCTCTTCACTATAATTGATCCTCAACCCCTAGCACAGCAAAACAATAGAAACGTAAGAAAAATAAAGCCACAAAATGCTACCAAAAACCCCTCCCCCAAAGATGGCATTGATAGGAAGAAAAACAAAAATCAAATAGCTAGATTATGATATAAAAGAAGGAACAAGAAAGAGTTCAATAAGGTACTTTATAATAAAGAATTCAAAAAAGAATAAAGAACTCAAAAAAATTATCACCCCTCAAAATAAAAGACCCAATCAATAAACAGCCAATGAAAATTAATATACACTGCTCAGAAGAAGAAATAAAAGTAGTCAATAAATACATGAAAAAATATTCAACATCTCTGGTCAGAGAAATGCAAATTAAAACAACACAGAGATTCTATCTTGTTCCAGAAAGAATTGCTATCATTAAGAACTTAAAAAACATTTAGCCGGGTATGGTGGCACATCCCTGTAATCCCAGCACTTGGGAGGCTGAGGCAAGAGGATTGCTATGAGTTGCCAAGCTGAAGGCTAGCCTGGGCTACATAGTGTGTTCAAGGCCAGCCTAAATTATACAGCAAAACCCCTTCTCAAAAAAACAAAATCAACATATACATACATACATACATAAAAACAAAAATGAAAAAACAACTAATGCTGCAGAGGTTGAAGAGAAAAAGGAACTCTTCTACATTGTAGTTGGGTGGGTAAATTAGTACCACCACCATGGAAATCAGTATAGAGATTCTTCAAAAAAATAAAATTAGAAATTCCATTTGACCCAGCTATTCCCCTTCTAGCTATATACCTGAAAGAGTTAAAGACATCATATTATAGTGATACATGCATACTCATACCTATGTTTATAGCAGTACAATTTGTAATAGCTGAATCCTGGAAGCAACCTATATGTCCATCAACAGGTGAATGGATAAAAAAAATGGTATTTATACACAAAGGGGGAAGTAAAAAGGATTAATATGTGGTGTGTACATGTACCAACTCCCCAACATGGATGTACTCATTATGTATTGCAAATATATACTAATACAATAAAAAAAAAGCTTTGAAGTAGGAAAAGGCCAGCATGTTTGGGGAATCAGAAATGGATCAATACAACTAAAAGTCAGGTTTCATGCAAGTTCCAGGAGAGTTTGGTAACCAATGATTCCTCCAGTTTGAATGAAGAACTGAGCTGTGCACCACGTTAGTAAAATAATCATCTATAAACTCAAACATTTCAAAGCACAAATGAGACAGTAAAATGAGTCATCAGATAATAAACAATAAGCTCCTTTTGAATCATACGCATTGTACTGGGTATAATTTAACTGGACATTCCCCACTCGGGATTAACATTCCAGGTTTCCAGGTTACTTCTCCTTCCTAGATCATAGCTGAACCAAAGCCATGGGAATTGCCCAGGGCTGATGTTGGCAATAAGCCCTCAATTTGTGAGTGCAGAAATAAAGCACTCAGATAACAAGAAATCTTGACAAGGCAAGTTTACTTCTGCAGAAGGGTGTGAGCACATTCTTAAGCAAGGTAGCAAGCACACAGAGAGGCAGCAACAGGCTCCTTTTGTATCCTAACACATGAAAAGCAAGTGATTTTCTCCCCATTGGCTGGTTCAAAGGTTCACAATCTATCCTGATTGACTAGTTTAGGTGGTATGAGGGAAAGGGTTGCTGGGCAAGGTTGCTAAGGGAGGTTGAGGGCAGGGGAACTGAATGTCCTGGGCTGTGTTCTGGTTCAAGCAGATGTTTTCTGTAACTGTAACAGCAGCTACTCTGGTGCAAGAATTGGAAGAGGGCAGCCTAAGGTGAACTAGAGTTTAAGAAGGAGGTGCTCCTGTTTATATCCTTTGATAGAAAAGACAGGGCCACACTTTCTCACAGCTAGGATCAGCATCCAGGATGGGGTGACAAGTCACCATGATCATGGTAAGGTGAGCCACAGAGGTCTCTACCTGGATAGGGTGGGAGAGCAAAACTATTATATTCAGGCTTGTGTCATTAGTTCAGGGACCTTACCAAATTATGAGAGGCAAGGATTGGACTCAGAGGAAGGGATCCCAGGACTCTAAGATGGAAAGACAGCAGGAAAGCCAGTGAGAGGCAGTCAGCTGCATTCTGGAAGCCAAGTGGGAAAGAATCCCAGGTAAGGTAAAGTGGATAAGTACACTTGACCATATGGCAGGGGTGGCCACATCCAGACTGGCCTCTGGAGTGGGCTGGCCAGGGGATCTTTCCACTCCATTCCTCTCTAGGCTCTGCCTCTGATCTCCTTGGTGTTAGGGACTTCTTTGTTGTTGATGAATATGCAGCCCTCCATAACAAGCAAACAACTGGCATTTAGTTTTAGGCTCAGGCTCAGGGACACATTGGCACAAAGATGGGCTACTGCTCCATGTGTCTGGGGTGTGATTCAGCCCCTGCCCACATCACTATATATCTTTCTGTTAAACTCACAACTTTGAAAAGGGCTTGGACATGTGAAGGTGGAAGCAGATTAATCCAAGGTCTATACTAATTGTGTCTAATGAACACAGCCTTGAGTTTCCTCTTACTGCTACCACTCACTGACCTAATAATTATAACTTATGTGACAGAAAAGGTGCACAGATTATGAAGCATTTGTTTTGCCAAGCTTAAAAAAATACTCAATATGAAAATGTTATTTTCCAGGGTGAGCCACACCACAGAAGCCTGAGGTTGAAACTTGTTCAGAAAGAGCATCCCATCCAGCGATTCAAGTGTTTTGAAGTGGGCAGGAATGAGAGACAGGAACAGATGGGGAGCCCATTCATGCTGGTGTCCCCATTGGGTTTGCCTGCCCATAGACAGAGCTGTACACAATCAGGTCTCCCATTGTAGAGAGGAGACAAAAGTTGTTACTTAAAAGCCAGATTGACTATAGCTCCTTTTGCCTTCTGTGGGCACTGTGACTCACTTCTGTCACAGCATGGTAGGGTAAACTCTTCCTGCTTCCACTTAGGCTGGACACCCAGACAGTAGATGCCCAACACCAAAGTATGTGAGACAGATCACCAAAGGTAGGGTTTCTAAAGGCAAGACCAAGATTATCACCTGCAAATTCTTGAGAACTCCCTCACTCTCTCCATGAATACAAAAAGGGATCACATGGTTGGATCTGGCTGCACTATGAGTCCCACCTCCTGCAAACAGGGCTTTGTAGAGAGCTCAGGATGTGTCCCTGATACCTGAAGGGTTGGGAGGGCTGGACTCAACTCCCACCTGGAAGCTCAAGAAGGAAAAGATGGGTGAGGAGAGTACTGAGCAAAGGTTATGTCAGTGTTTCCCAACGGCCAGGTGTGGGCCCTATAGGAGACAAAGCCAGATCAGGGAGGTCTTGGGGCCAACTGAGCCACCTGAAGGGATAGAAAGGTTTTTGCAGCAAAGGGTCAGAGATAAGACTCAATCTTGTCTCAAGCCTCTGTCCAGAATAATGAAGCTCATGTCGTCTCAAAGGAATATAGTCAAGGGACCCACTCTGAAGAGGGTTCCAAAGTCCAGCCAGAGAGGTGCAAACAAACCTGCCATGCCTGGGGAGCAAGAAGCCAGCTCCCAGCGGGCCAGCTGGAGTAAGACTGGCCATTTCCCTTCTAACATCTCCACTGTCTTGCACAGGGAAGATCTGAAACTCACTTGAATCTAGAAGAAAGCAAAGCATGGAGAAACTAAGATAAAGACACTCATTTCCTCTAATTCTGGGAAAGCTGAGAGAGAGAAGAATATGTGTCATCAAACCGAATTAACATCTTCACCTGACATTCTAATTACTGAGTTGAGACTCAAATATTCATATGGCAGTCCATTACCCAAGGGAGAATATAAAGCTATGGTCCTGACAGTTTCACCCAGAGCAAAATCTCCAATAGGTAACCTTTAAAAGGGAGTTGCATTTGGTCACAGCCATGCACGCCACATGCTAGTTGTGTTGGTCAGATTTCTGTTACTGATACAAAATACCTGAGATAATTAACTTACAAAGAGGAAGGGTTTACTTTTGCTCACAGTTTCAGAGGTTTTAGTCCATGGTTGCTTGGCCCTGATGCTTTGGGGCTATAGTGATGCAGGACATCATGAAGTAGCACGTAGTGAAGGAGGCTTCTTATCTCACAACAGCAGTGAAGCAAAGAGAAGCACAGGAAGGGACCAGAATCCCAATATCCTCTTCAAGAGCAATGGCTTAACTTCCTCCAACTAGGTCCCACCTTTCAAAGGCTCCACCACTTCCCAATAGCATCATGGTCTGGAAACCAAGACTTTAACACATAGGCCTTTAAGGAGCATTCCTGATCTAAACCATAGCACTAGTTAAAATATCCATGAGGATGTTCCCCTGACACATACTGAGCACAGACAGGTATGTTCCCAAATCCATGCTCTACCTTCAGCCAGGATGCAGAACAGTAGCTGAGCACCAGGCTGCTGCCCAGGCTCCATATGGCTAGTGGAGCCTTGTGACTAGATTCCTGCAAATGGAACGTGAGCAGCCATGATGTGTGCAACTTCCCAATCTGGTCCTGTAGACACCAGTGTAGACTCTCTGCACTTACTCCTAAAAACCTTGGTGAAGGCATTTGATTTTATACTGGGCATGAGATGGAGAAGGGAGCCAATCTTAACCAGATAATACAGGGGAAATTGCCACCTGCAACATCTGGCTTATGCAGCATAACTGAGCGAGGAGATTAGAGTGTGGCTAGCTAGCTTGGCAAGCAGGTGTGACCTGTCAATAACAGAGATCCAGGACACATGTCCCACACCTAGGACCAATCAGAAAATGCTATCTTCAGTTCTTCCAGCATAAGATGAAGCAGGTGTTTGATAGGCTGGCCTAGATCTGACATTAGAATGTGAGACAGAAAAGACAGAAGCCATTAAGCTCATGGTCACTGTGAGCATTCTCTTTCAGAGGCCCACTCTGCAGAATGTACTTCTTTTCCTATCTTTAATAAATGTAAAACCTCACTACTTATTTTGCTTGTCTTGTCTAATTCTTTGTTCAGGACAATGAGAACCTGGAAAGATTCCCTAGAAGGACCCCACAGAAACCCAGACCCCCATAACATAATTGTGACATTTTCCTTCCAAATTTTCCTATCCACCCTCCTTACTGGTGCCTTTATCCTCTGTATGAGATCTCTGGGTGTCTCAAACTCAAGTACCTACCACTTCAATCTCTCCCATAAAGCATCTAATAAGACATTAATGTCTTATTATCTTGCTTTAATGTCTTAATATCTTGCTTAATTAATTGGTTTCTCCTGCCAACTCTACTAAATAGTCAAAATAATATTGTCTTCAAGAAAACTATAATTTCAAAGCAGTCTTGAAAAGGGGTAAAACTGAGTCATTCTTCCTGGAGTCTAGTCCAGGCCTACAAAGAAGTAACTGTGTATACTGCAAAAGCACTTCCTATTTTGGGGCCTCAGTTTCCCTACCTATCCACTTGTAACACTCTGTAATGTAGGTGAAAAGATCTGAGAGGTAAAAAACATGATGTGAGTTAATATATTAAACTACCCAACACCTATTTGAGTAATTTCCTCACTTTGGAAAATGTAGAGAAATCTTTGGGTACCTAAGAGATAAGACTTGAATATAACCTAAATTGGAATTCTATGATAACTTAGTCACATTCTTGTCACTGGGAGAAAATATCCAGAACACCCACAACTTAAAGGAAAAGAGATTTATTTGGAAAGGTTCTGTCTGTGGTTGACTCCAAGGCAAAAAACAGTATGGTGGGAGAGCATGATGAAGGAAGGCTGCCTAACACACGGCAACCTGGAAGCAGAGAGAAAGACAAAAGGAAGGAGCCAGAGATGAGAGTACACACTTCCAGGCCAGGACCTGCCTCCAATCAGGCCCCATCTCTTAACAGCACATTCAGTCATGAACTCATCAATGGCGATATCTACTGATGAATATAGCACCCCCATGATCCAATCACCTTCCAAAAGCCCTAGCTCTGAACATAGAAGACTTTAGAGGGATATTTTGTATCTAAACCATAGTAATAATCAAAGTACATGGTCTATTAAATGCAAAAGTCCCTTAAGATGCAGGCTTGCCTAGTGGAACACTACAGAATGCTACAAATAGAATTTTTTTAACCTAAGCAATCATTTGCTTCCTATACCTTGTGTCTTCCCAATAAAATTTGGCTTCTTTGCATTGTCTCTTATCATCAGGGATCCAAACAGAAAAGTGATAGTATTTTTTCAGAAATGCATTGATAATAAATGACCACACATTAGTCCATTTCCCCAGGACTTGCCTGAAACAGGCCAGTCTATAAATCATTTAATGAGTATTTATTGTGCTATACCCAATTTGTCAGCCCTGAATCCCCTGGAGATATAAAAGAAAAAAATGTATGTGACATCAAAGAATTTACAACCCAACTGGGGGTAGAAGATAAATAAATACACAGGACAAGGCAGTAAAGAAAACAAGAAGGCTTGGACAGAAATCCTAAATTGCATGACATTGCCCTTGAATGCTTCCAGCCTTCAGAGAAGGCAATGATCAGAGAGGGCCTGAGAGCTAGGCTTTATGAAGAAATGAATAATAGCCAGGAACATTTTTTTTAATCTTTTCTCAAATAGGAAACACCTTTTTTCCTGTAATCAGGCAGAAGTTTCCAAATAAAGGAAGTGAAAGTTTCCTCAAATTGATCAGGAGTGGTACCTACAAGAATGGCAGACAATTGGCTGCCTTCCCAGTCTATTTCCCTCTCTCTTTCATCTTCATTTTATTGGAATAAAAACTATATAACATGAAATATATCTCCCTAAAAAATTTTACCTGTATACTATAGAATTCTTAACTCTAAACCAATGTTGTAAAGTAGATCTCTAGAATTTATTCATCTTACATGACTGAAAATTATTACCCATTGTACAGCTACTCCTTTATTCACTTCCCCCAGCCCCTGGTTACCAGTATTATACTTTCTGCTTCAATAACTTTGACTGCTCTAGATACCTACTTGAAATCATATGGCATCTGTATTTCTATAATTACCTTTTTTCACTTACCATAATCGCATCATGGTTCCTCTATGTACCATATGATAGCATTTCTTTATCTTTTACAGCTGAAAAATAGTTCATTGTATGAATATACCACACTGTCCTTATCCATTCGTCCATCCATTAGTGAACCTTTGTTTCCATGTCTTGGCTATAGCAAACAATGTAGAACAAACATGGACATGCAGACGTCTCTTCAAGATCCTGATTTCAATTATTTGGGATATATACCCAGAAGTAAAATTGCTGGATCATAGAGTACTTCTTTCTCTATCTTTGATTTTTAAGGAAACTCAATACTACTTTCCATAGCATTGGAAGCATTTTACATTCTAACCAATAGTGTACAACGGTTCCACTTTCTCAATATCCTCCCCAACTTATTTTGTGTTATTTTTTTATAGTAACCATACTAAAGCGTACGAGGTGATCTCATTGTGGTTTTGGTTTACATTTCCCTGATAATTAGTGATATTGAACATCTTGTCATATATTTTTCCCTTCAAATGTATTTTTTGGAATAAATCATTCAAGTCTTTCACCCATTTTAATTATTTTTTCCTATTGAGTTGTAGGTGTTCCTGACATATTTTGAATATCAGCCTTTTGTCAAATATATGGTTTAAGAGTATTATCTCCTATCCACAGATTGCGTCTCACTCTGTTTCTTTTGCAATGCAGAAGATTTTTAATTTGCTATAGTTTATTTTGTTGTTGTTGTTCTTTCTGTCATTTGCTGTTTATCTTGTATCTGTAAATCTGTACCCTTCACCATTTGGGGAGGTTTAGTCATTACTTCTTCAAATATCTTTTCTGCCACACTTTCTTCCATCTTTCTGGACCTCCAACTATACATGTTATTTATTCCTTCCAATATTGTCCCATTGGTCTCAGACTTATAAAAGTCTGTGCACTTATAAAAGTCTTTTGTCTCCTTAGTCTTCAAATTGGATAATTTGTATTATTTGGTCTTTAAGTTCACTGACTCCTTTTGCTGTCAACTCCGTGCTGCTACTGAACCCATTCGATGAGTTTATTTTAGTCACTGTATTTTCAAGTTATAGAATTTTATCTTAATTTCCATTTTGGTGGGGGATTTAGCTCAGTGGTTCTGCCACCTGCCTCGCAAGTGCAAGGTCCCAAATTCAATCCCTGGTACAAAAAGAAAAAAAATTGCTATAGTTTCATTGGTCTATTTTTGCCTTTGTTGCTTTTTGGTGTCATATTCAAGAAATGATTGCCAAAGTCAATGTTAAGATTTCCCCCTATGTTTTTTTCTTTAAGTTTTATTTTTTCAGGTATAACATCTAAGTATTTAATTCACTTTAGGTGTTTTTTTAGGTATAGTGTAAGATAAATATCCAGTTTCATCCTTTAGCATGTAGATATCCAGTTTTCCCCAGCAAAAGAGGTGAGTAAAAGAAATTATATGGTGATATTAGCACAGTCCACTTGAAGTGCCAAAACACTGATTCAATGTAGATTTGGAAAAATAAATATGTATATGTAATCCCTACTGCAAGCACTAAAATACATTTATTTATTTATTTATATTTGTATATACATATGTAGATAGATAATCCAAAACACAGTAGATAGACTGGAAAACTAAAGTTTAAACAATCCCAAAGAAAGCAGAAAAGGATAAAAAGAAGAAGAGAAAACAGAGGAAAATAATAAAATGGTAGACCTGAAGTAAAACACCTATCATTGAAATGAATAATGAAATGTACATGACCTTACTCAGAAGTTAGCAAAATTTTTCTGTGAGTACTTTTGGCTTTTCACATCATATGACTTCTGCTACAACTACTCTATTCTGCTGCTGCAGTCTGAAACTAGCGACAGCAATGTGTAAACACATGGCATGTCTAGATTTGGCTCACAGGCCATAGTCTGCTAATCCCCAGTCTAAGTACATCAAATAAAAATTATCATAATGAATAACTTTTAAATGATGAAACTGTAGGCTGTCTCTAAGAAATTTACTTCAAATATCATGATACAGATAAGTTAAAAGTTAAAAAAATAAGAGGTTATTTCATACAAATGTTAATAAAAATAAAGTTAGAGTGGCTATAATAATATTACTACATACTTCAGAGCAAAGAAAATTACCATAAAGAGACATGTCCCATAATGTTAAAAGAATCAATTCACCAAGAAGACATAAGAATTCTAGACAAGAAAGCATCTAACGATAGAATTTCAAAATGCAAAAACTGACATAACTAAAAAAAATAGACAAACACAAAAATAAAGTTGAAGTCTTTATTGGCTATCTATTACTGTGTAACAAACTATCACAAACACAAAGGCTTACACAATGCACTCTAGTCATTTCACAACTTCAATGGATCCGG
This sequence comes from Heterocephalus glaber, assembly GCF_053883595.1. Taxonomy (NCBI): domain Eukaryota; kingdom Metazoa; phylum Chordata; class Mammalia; order Rodentia; family Bathyergidae; genus Heterocephalus; species Heterocephalus glaber. The sequence goes on along the minus strand of NW_028258143.1, from coordinate 23,284,109 downwards.
TCTGATCATGGCATAATTCTATCCTCCACACAGAATCTTACAAGGCTGCTATCCAGGAGCTGGCCAGGGCAAGGGTGTCATCCAGAAGCTCAACTAGGGAAGCAACTCCCACTAAGCTTTTTCAGGTTATTTATATTAGTCAGCTTTCCCACTGCTGGGAACAATGCCCAACACCCACAACTTAAAGAAGAAGTTTGTTTGGCTCACAGTTCAGGGGATTCAGTCTATGGTCAACAGGCGTGAATATGATGGCAGAAGGGCATGGTGGAGCAAAGTTGCTCAGTTCATGGTGCCTGGGAACCAGAGGAGGGAGACAGTGCCAAAGAGGAATAGATAAAAAACCATTTTATATAATGTCCAGGGTCGTGCCTCTATGACCTACCCAAACACTTGGGAGCATGCTTCACTAATCTGCTAGGCATTCCTTAATCCAATGAGGTTGACACATCAGGATTAGCAGTTTCATTAGCAGAATTCATTCCCTATGGCTGTAGGACTGGGAGCCCTGGGCTCTAACAGGTAGTCAGTGGAGGGGAGGGGCTATTTCCAACTCTAGGCCACATTTGTCTCCCAGCATGGCTGTATACTCTTTCAAGGCCATAACATCTATTACCTTTGGCATATTCTGTTGATTAAAAGTGAAGTGTAGTAGACCCCACTCACATTCAAGGGGAGAAAATTATACAAGACTGCCAACACCAGGAAACAGGGATTATTGGCCCTGAATGTCAAATCCATTATGTTAAATGAATGAAGCTAGACTCACAAATGTACAGACTGTATAAATCTATTTACATAATATTTTTGCAAAGATAAAGCCATGGGGACATCAAATGGACCAGCATTTGGCAGAAGCTAAGACAGGAGTGAATTTTGGGGGACTTCAGACAAATTCCATATCCTCATTGTTTATACAAACATACTTTTCAAAATTCTCAGAACCATAGTCTAAAAAGGCAAATTGTACTTAAATTTTAAATAATAAAACACATACATCACTGGGGAGATAAAAGGCAGAGAGTGGAGGTCTGCACTGTGTAGCGATTCCTGTTCTGTTCTTTACCAAGCTTGTGTTGAGCCCTTACTCTGCACCAGGAATGTGAATTCCCTGGCTCTGTCATCAGCACCCAAAATGGTGCCTGCTAATGGACCAGATGGCCAGAGATCCCAAGCAAAGCAAGCTCTGCAGCTGCCTCCTCCTTCTGGCCAGAAACAACAGGGTCTCATTGTTGAGCTTCCAAGAATGCTCAACAGGCATTTGCTTACAACCTACCAGGAGACCTAAATGAGAGCTCTCCAGTGCAATTTTATCCTTCAGTTTTAAGAACAATTTTGCAATCCCTTTCTAGAGCCAGCATGAGACTAAAAATGCATACAGTCTCAGTAATGGAAAAGCAGAGTGGCTAAGACCACATGGCCCTGAGACTTCTCTCCAAGGATTACTTTGGATCAGGCCCCCCCTGATCCTATTGCCTCCATTCCTGCTCAAAAGAAAAATTTCATAAGCATATTTGGCCTGTGCCAGAAAGCAGGCCTGCATTTTTGTTAGCATAGAACAATTTCCACTCAAGGATCTTCTTGCCAGTTTATCCAGCAAATTAGTTTGTCAAGCAAATTAAAAGTAGGTGCTAAAAATGTGACCCCAGGCTGCCATATTCTTGGTACTCTCATCAATCCCACCCTTACATCCTGTAATCTCCTTGGAGGCAGCCACTTTCTCCATGGCGCATAATTCCTAGGATGCTCCTGGCACATATTATCTTGCTAATCAATATATACTGAATCAATCAATCAATATAAGACCATTCATTTCTTTAAAATATTATTATCAAAGAACTGAATCTATTGGTTGAATGCTTCACTCCAGTGTTGTTGTGGTTGAAGAGACAATGAGAAATTTAGCTCTTGAAATATGACAAGGTGGGGTATGAGCAAGCTTTAGAAATTGAAGTGGCTTATTGTGTTTGTACACATAATTCTATGGATCAAGAAGCTTCCCAAAGTCCTTCTCATACACCCATGGCTAACCATGTGACTTAGATAACTATGGGACCATCAAAAATTCTTGACATATAGGTAAAAGTGGATGAAAGCCCTATTTCCACAGTTTTGAAGTTGAGAGCCTTCACCAAGATTTTGCAGCATTTTGGGAGCTGCTGTCGAAATGGCTGTGCAGCTACTGGGCTTTCACCCACTTTTCCTTCTCAGTTCTGTGCCACATCTGCCCATCCAGATGTCTCTCTGACAGGCACACACAGCACAGCTCACACAATGACAATTTTCATACAAAATACTGGTGAGTGCAGAAAGATTCACTGAAGAATAGGAAAGGTAAAAAAATAAAAATTTAAAAAAAATTTAAAAGAAAAGGAGAGATTTCACTGGGATCAGAACCCACAGTGCATTGCCCTATACACTTCAAATTGCACCTGGGCATTCTTGTTTCTTCTCCAGGGACCCACCCCAGGGAACTCAGGGTCTCCTCCTCCTGCCACTCTCCACTCTTCTCCCTTCTTTTTATTTTTTTCCTTTTTGAAGTAAAGGCTGGAATTTAATGCTTATCTACAGGACACTGCAAAATATGAAATTCCACATAGAAATAAGAAATCCCCTAGGAGGACAAGCTTCATACAATGTGTATAGTTTTGAACTATTCAAGTATAATTTCTTTGTAAAAAGTGCTACAATCACAGGCCGACCAAGATTGTGCAGGCCTGCAATCTCAGCTCTCAGGAGGCTGATGATGGAGGATCATCAAAAGTTTGGGCCAGCCTGGGCTACCTAGTAAGTTCAAGACCATCCTGAACTACATAGTAGGACTCTGTCTCCAAAAAAAGTGCTACAATCACAAAACAACACATCCCATACTTTCCTACTAAAAAGTTTTACTTTAGCATAATTGTAGCTGGCTGTGCATCTCAATAGCTGCACCTGGGAGAAGCAATATTTGTGGTACAATGAATGGCAAGGTGTGTGCATGTGTGCAAAAGTGTCAAACTGGGATGTTTACCTACATAATGCTCCATCTAACAAGCTTTAAATATGTTTACCTTAGTACCACGTGAGATAAAATATACCCACACCACTCCTCTGTTATGAAAATATGTACTTTATCATACTGAAATGTGGATGTGACTCACAATAGCTACACCTGGGGAAAGCAAAATCCCATCTGTGCATTCACATACTTGGCGAATGAACCAAAAGGTATGTACAGGAGCTCCAAAGCAGCAACAGGTGAATTTTATGCATGAAATGCTCATTGCTAAATTTCTGTGCATTTAGGATTTTTTTAAGTTTTCTTTTGATTTTTCTGGTAGAGGTAGCACAATAGCATGAGAAAACCCAGATTTGCAAATTTTGGAGTTCAAAAGTGAGTCTTCGGGTTACTCATGCATGGATGATGAAGATGATAATGACTTTGATGTTGGTCATGTGAGCCAAAGTTTCTGTGAGAGTGAAATGAAGCAAGAATCAACTGATAGAGATACAGACCATGCAGACCTCCTTGATTTAGATGAAGAAGAAAACAACAAATGTCATGCAACCAAATGGAATAATCCAATATTAGAACTAGGTCTTAAAATATAGTGAAGATCTTGGCAGGGGTAAAACCTATTAGACAGAATGCCAGCACTGCCATTCAATGTTGGAAATTCTAACAGACAAGCTGCTACAGGATGTTGTGAAATACACGAAGGCTAAAATACAAATAAAATGTTCTATGTGCACCAATAGCCATACTCAAAAATGTATTTATTATGACACCTCACTAGCTGAACTGAAAGCATTCATATGTCTGCTACACTTAGCAGGGATTTCTGGTGGTAATCACAAGAATGTAAAAGACTTATGGAAAATTGATGGGTCAAAATATGGCATAAAAATTTATTCTCTTGTAGATGCAAAGACTTATTATGCTTTCAGTTTAATGTTCACTGGAACTCAACCACCAGGTCCTTATTCATATAGTAATAAACCAAATGATGTTGTGAGCAGACTTGTTGTTCCCATTTCCCAAACTAATCAGAATGTGGCATTCAACAATTGGTTGAGCAGTTTTCAATTGATGTTACATTTGCTAACAGAGCACAAGTTGACCAGCATAGGAAATGTGCATGGGAATAAAGTAGAAATTTCAAATGAAATATTGCAATTTCAAAACAGAAAATTGTATAGTACAATCTTTGGATTTCAGAAAGATTTACAATGACTTCATATATTGCAAAAGAAAACAAACTGGTACTGCTGATGTCAACATTGCACCACGATGGAAATATTGATAGGGAAAGCTCAACAAAACAGAATCCTGAGATGGAAACTTTCTAGAACAAAACCAAAGGTGGAGTAGATGTTGTTGAGTTATGCAGCGACTATGATGTCTCTCAAAACACAAAGTGTTGGACGATGGTGGTGTGACATCCTAAACATGTGTGGCATAAATAGTCTGACAGTTTACAAAGAAAATAACAAGTACAAAATAACATAGAGAAATTTTCTTTGAGGATTGGGACTTGAACTTCTAAGAGACCCTTTACAGCAGAGGAAAAACAAAATGTTTCTGCCCAGGGAACTACACAAAAAAACTTGTGGAGCACACTGGTGAACTGACAGCTGAATAAGCAGGTGCAGCATCACAAAGGCCTACTACAACAACAGAAAAACCAGAAAGATGTCAACTGTTCCTACAAGAAAGGACAGGAAGCCAGGGATTTGGCTCAGCGGCAACATGCCTTGCAAGCCCAAGGTCCTGACTTCGATCCCCGGCACTGCAAAAAAAAAAAAAAAAAGGAAGGACAGGAAAACAAAACATCCATGCTATCAGTGTAAGCAATACTTGTGTATGGAGCATGAAGTTTTCACATGTGAAGACTGTCTTGGGTGTGACAGTTGAAGCAAGGATTATTTCTGTGGTAGACTTTGGTTTGTATTTACATTATAGTTCACATAAGTTTTTATCTCTGATGTTATCTTTTAGATTTTTTAAGCAGTAAACAACTGATATGGAAATGTTAATGTCTGTTCTAACCATTCATTAAATATTTGATATTTTATTTTATTAATGTCTTATTTTCCTGCTATGTACACATTGTACAATATACTAGGAAGCTCCTGACAAAACAAGAAGCGAAGAGAGATGACAAGAATGGCCTGCCACATAGGAAAGGAAAGCTAAGCACAGGTGCTGTAAGTGTAAGCAAAACATGTATATGGAACATGCAACTGTCATGTATGAAGACTGCCTTGAATGTGACAGTTGAAGAAAACGTTATTTTTGTTGTAGAGTTCTATTGATATTTGCATTGTAGTTCATACAGGAATTTACTTCTGATTTTATCTTTTAGGTTTTGTAAGCAAGTATACAGCTAATGTGAAAATGTTTATTCTAAAAGCACAGTACATATTACAAATATTTTATTTTATTTTATTGATATTTTTTATTTTTGTTAGCTATACATTGTGTAATATAATAAGAACCTCCAGACAAAACTACAAGACAAGGGAGATACAAAGTAGGTCCTACAAAAAGGACAAGAAAACAAAACACATGTGCTGTCAGTGTAAGCGATATGTGTGTATGGAATGTACTATTGTCATGTGTGAAGATTGCGTCAGGTGTGATAATTGAAGTAAAGATTGGTTTTGGTCGAGTGCTACTGGTATTTTCATTGTAGTTCATAAAGGAATTTATTTCTATTGTTATTTTTTAAACTTTGTATACCAAAAACAGTTGATGTTGAAAGTTTTGTTGCTTTTTTATGAACACTAATATTAAAACTTCAGTACTTTATTTTTTTATATTTTTCCCTGTTAAGTACCAATTGTTTAATATAATAAAACTCATAAAATTAAAATTAATAATTCATCAATGGAAATATTATAAATAATAAACATGGGTATTATACACTCAAGTTTCTGTGCCTTTATGAGAAAATTGACGTTATGCCCCTAATAAAGCCTTGCACGTATACTCATTTTCATGGTTCTGTAGAGCTTCAATTTTGTCAAAGCTCCCACATTCTTTGATCATTATACTAAGTTTCTCAGTCGAATCCTTATTGTCTCATTCAGAGTAGCTCAAATCCCTTTTGTGACTTGAGACTCCCTACCACCCAAGCCTATAAAGTCTCACTCCCTTCCTCAGTGGTTTGTTAAAGATCTTTCCCAAACAAAGAGAGCTCCTCCTTGGGGTGAACGTTAAAATAACCACTGGTGGGCCAGGGATTTAGCTCAGTGGTTCCACCGCCTGTTTTGCAAGCTCAAGGTTCCGAGTTCAATACCTCATACCAAAAGATAAAAGAAAATAAAATAACCACTGGTCCTGCACTCAGACCAGGCACAGCACGAGCCAAGGGGCCATACTGGCTCAGTCCATCACCTCCTCCACTCCAGCACTGCCACCAACAGAACAAGGCACAGGTCCAAGATTGTATACTCCCTGCCTCACCTTTCATTATGTGTTCAAATAGTTGGACCTGATCCTTTAGGTCCTTTTAGGCCCCCTAATCATTTGGGATTAGGGAAGGACTAGGTATCCTTCCCTGGTACAGGATTCATTCAGTCCCCACACGTTATGTATATTTTCTGCTTTTGTCTGCCTCTCAGAACCTGTATGTGCCATGATTACCTTCTAATACAGGGTCCTAGAGCCTTCCTCTCCCTTCAGGGTATCAACACCCCAGACTTAAAAAGTGACCCATTTCAATTTTAGTTTAGTTCATGGTGAGAGATATAGGTCCAGTTTTAATCTTTGGCAAGTTGAAACCCAATTTTTCCGGCACCATTCATTAAATAGGTTATCTTTCCTCCAGTCAGAGTGTTTGGCTCCTTTGTCGAAGATGAGGTGGCTGAATGTGTCTGGAGTTGTTTCTGCATTAACTGGAGACTGGATTAAAAAATGTGGGGTTTTTTTATAAAATGGAGTATTACTCAGCCATAAAGAATGAGAAACCAGAGACATTTATAGGTAAATGGATACACATTGAGGCCATACTCTTAAGTGAAATAAATAGGCCACACATGTGTAAATACCGAATAGTTTCTCTAGTGTGAGAAACTGAAAGTGCAAATAAGGACTAAAAGCTATAATAGAAAAGCCACCCACTTGACTTATGTGGTATACTTCTGCTCTGACCTTCTGCAAACTCTCAGCTCTCTTCTCAGGATTATGGTAGTGGAGTCAACCTGAGGCTGCTGTAGAGGTATGAGGAACTTCCAGAGGGCTCAGCTGAGAAGATTTCTGTCCGAGGTAAGACGGGCAGAGCTGCAAACCCTGCCAACAAGAGAGTAGCCCTGTGACCCAGGAGATCCAGATGGTTGTTTCACTGACAATGGAGCCTCTCAGGACTTGTGTGTGCCTTGCAAGTGCTTTATTTCTGTTGGTCAGAAGAATCATCCTAAAACAGACTGGATCAAGACACTTTGCTGCCATCTGCTGGAAATTTATAATAAATATACTAATGAATGGTATACCAAATAAATGGTAGTGGCTTAGGTGGAGAGCTCATCCGAATGAGACCTGACCTTCTCCCAAAGGACAGGTTCCAGTGGAGACACCAGGAGGACCCATGTACATGGGCAGCATCTGAACATCGGCACAGCAAAGCCAACTTCCCTTCACCATGTGGCCAGCCCCTTGCTGAGTTCAGGAATAATTGAATAGAGGCAGGGTCTCTCAATTTGCTCAGACTTTGCAACACAGTAGCCAAGAAAAGTGAGTTCTTAAACAGATTAAGGCAGAAAAAAATGCAGTGCTACAGTACCCAAGAATAAGTCAGACCAAGGTCCATGGATTAGCTACATCTCATTTTCTGTATTCTGATGCCTTGATATCTGGGGCTTTGCTGATGCTGGAGAGACTGCTTGTCCCAGAGAAAGCCAGGTCCTATAGACAGTAAATTGTTCGCCTATGAGCCAGCTTTTCTGATGCACACCCACCAGTTCAGGGCTCACTCATTAGTCACTTCCTCTATTAGGCCTCACACCGTGGGCCACTGTCCTCTGCCCTACTCTCCCAGGGCCAGACCAAGACAACTAGGAACAGGCGTTGTACCCCACAGCCTGCTGAGATATTCTAAGTAGTCATCCCAAGCCTACTGACTCTCCTAAGCCTGTTCCTTCCCAGAGAAACCACACACACACACACATACATGCACGCACGCACACACACACACACATGATGTGCCCCTTCCTCTGGGAAATATGAGGAACAAACTATCTTTTGAATGGAGTTGTCCCCTGATCTTTCATCCTTACTATACCTCACAGTTTCTATTCATTTTAAAACAATTCATAATCAGCATACTAAGTAACTACCTGTTTTCAAAAGGACCAGATATGGAATCCAGTTCTCCAGGTTCTGGGTTTCTCCGGATCCTAGTTCCCCTGCCACCTGTCCCACCTTTACCACCCTGGCCTCCTGGCACATCCTGGGTTGCACAATCTTCCCGAAGTGTGACACTCACTGTGGCATGGCCTTATTCTTCCTGAACATTGACTGCACTGGATCCTGATCTCTAGTTGGCACTGGACAACTTTGCAACTAAATCTCTTATTTTAAAAAGATGTCTTCTCACACCTTGCTGAATCCATCTTCATGGGAGGGCAAAGTACACCTATGGCTCCTGGATCAGGGTTAGGAATGAGACTAGGCCCAAGGTTTTATCCTGGCTCCACCACTTAAAGCTCTGTGACTCAGACAAGCCAGGGGGAGCATGGAGCATTAACAACAAATTCTCAGGAGCCTAACTGTCTGCACTGAAATCTCAAATCTTCTACTTACATGCTAAAAAATACTCAGCAAGCTTCTTAACATCCTTATGTCCCAGTTTCCCTATCTGTGAAAAGAAGAGGATCCTAATAAAACCCATTTTGTAGGGTTAAATATGTGAATAGTACTTGGCACTAAGTAAGTATGAGCTCTCATTACTTAACCTTTTAAAGACTTGAATGACTCAGTTGTGAAGTCAAAAGAGAAACAGAGCCATTTGCTTTGTTACTATGAAGATGAAATGTCAAAAGTCAGATCAAGTTCACAGCACAATAGTAGCTATGGTCATATTCATTCCTGCCCATTCAAAGTGTGCTTCCCTTCAGGAACCATCTCAGAACACATTTCAGTTGCTCTCACACACTCCAGCCTCTCTCCTTTCCAAACAACCACGAGCCCCTCTCCTCCTTGCCGAGGTTTTCTTCCTTTCCCACTGGTCTCCAGTTAGGCTGTGTGTATGTTTGTCTCCCCAGCTCCCTCTTAAGTTCCTCCTGGGACGTACTGTCTTGTGCCTGTCCTGAATCTATGACAGCAAGATCAGCTCAGTTCCAACCCTGTGGCTGTTCACAACTTCCCCCTGAGCCAAACTGGATGGAGTGATGCAGTCTTTGACCTCAAGACCAAGGAGGAACTATTATCTTGGGTTTCAAGCAGGATTAGAGGCACAACAGAAAAAGCAACCAGGATGCCCCTGAAAGTAAGTCTTGGGAATTACACATAGGTGCTGCGAGCACAGTTGATTCATCATTGGTTGGTTAGAAGAAAAAGCACATTTTCATAGCAGGTTTGCTTGATTTGGCTAATAGCACATTTCTTCAATAAATGTGAATGCTCTTAGACACTTTCTAGCTCATCACAGTTCCATTGTCCCTAATATCTGAAATCCACTCAGGTACTTTATCTGTCTAGCCACTACTGCAATCTTAGGGTTTATGACCCCTACAAGTTCCTTGGAGTCTAAGAAAATAATGCCTTTCTATTTCAGCAAGTGGGATTTTTAACCATTCTTTCTAAGTGTATTTTACCATTATTGTTACCCATTTTCTCTGGAATCTCCAGTGATGGGATTGAGGAAGGATACAGGAAAACACAAGGGGCTTGTCTTCTTTTCATCCTCTCTTCACAAGAAAGCACAGTTCTTTTGGGAGCCATGGGTGAGACTCAGCCCTGGCTGAAACTGGTAGCTTTTCTAGAGTCCGAAGCCTTGGGGCTAAGAGCTGGAAAGCCTAATGCTGGCTCCAGTCCACCAGGGATGCTGCACCCAGGAGCAGAAAGGCATTAGCAATTCATCAAATGGAATCACCACAGATTGTATCCATGGAGCTATATTGAAAGAGGAAGCTGCAGGATAAAGTAGATATATTTCTGATTAGAATTTCTCAGCCCTGAGCTACTATGTATAATGAAAGTCATCACTGGAGGAAAAAAGGAGGGAGGGTGCAGAAGCAGATGAGAGTTTGGTCCCTGCCCTGATCTCTAAATGAGAGGAGCCCAAAGATCCCTTATAATTCATTTTCCCTTGAGCTTCTGCAACCTCCTATCTCCCCTAGGTCTGGTCATATGGGTGGGCCACAGGGATCCCAGCCCCTCATCTCACACCAGAATATTTAGGCAGAGCCCCAAAACCCATTTCTCACATGCTTCCTGGATGATTCAAATGCACAGTCAAATTAATACTGGCTTTTCAGGTCTTTCTTTGATGTTTTAAAAATTTTTTTACACATTGTGGCACAAATACCACAAAGGTCCCTCTGAGATTTCAGGGCCTATCTGTAATACATCAATTGATCCCCTATTTTGTGCCTCACTCTCACTCTGCACAGGAGATATAAAGATGCACAAGGAGCAGTTGGCCAAGGGGCCAAGCACTGGCCAAGGGGACTTTGCAGTACACTCAAGGCAAATGACAAAAAGTAGGATTTGAGCAGCAAGGGTTTGTGTTCAAATGAGTGATGCCTCCAGAGAGGGTGGCAGGAGTGGGTAACTGGGGAGCCAGGGAAGGCTCCATGGAGGATGGGATAGGGAAGAGGCCTCCCACAAAATGCTAGAGGGTCCTCGGAAACAACAAAGACAGCTAGATGCCTAGCAAGTCCATTCCGGCCATCTTGTGGTTACAACATGGGTGCTGGTATACTGCCCAGCTTCCCGGGGCCCTAAGTTTAGGTCCTTGGATGGGAACAGGACTGATTTGTGTGTGTGACATCCGAGTCATCAATTTAAAAGAAAGGCCTCGGCCTCACCCCACCCCCAGGCCTGGGGATTCATCCCAGGGCCTTTACACAGAGCTACATCCTCAGTACTTCTTTCCCCCCTGAAACAGGGTCTTGCTGAGTCACTAGAACACCCAGGCTGGGCTTGAATTTCCCATCATCCTGCCTCAGCCTCCTAGAGTACCAGGATTACCATTCCCAGATAAGGCAAGCCTCTTTTCAGGAAGAGTTTTAATCAAAGAAGTCACACAGTCCATTTGATGTTTTTAAAAGAGGTGAGCAGTCAGGAGGCAAAAGAGCTAGGGAAATTTGCAAGATTCCTTCCCTTTCATTTTGGGGCACTAGGGAGCAGCAGGAGGCAAAAGTGCATGAGCCTGATAGGTGGAGGGGGATACAGTCAGATGAGCAGTTCATAGAGAGGGGTTGCCATTTAACCTCAACTCTCCAAACACTACTTCCTGTCTCATGTTCTGTCCATCCTTCCAACTTCAATGCACGGCCCACACCCACACATACATGCACTCCCATGAGAGAAGGCCCTCCCATGACCATCACTAGTGCCAGAGAGGAGGGGTCCCATGGCCACCACCCTGCACCCCAGGAAGAGGAGCCCAAGGTTGGAAGCAGCCCAGAGACTGTCCTGAACTCCTCAGCAGGTACATACAGCCCTTTGGGGTCACTGTTGAACCTGTAGGTTCTTTGGGGAGTCAGAAGAAGGAGGGAACTGTCTCCAATAATTGAAAACAGTCTATGAAACAAAGGAATCATAACAGAAAATGCTATATTTCTCTGCAAAGTGATGAGTGAGAGAAGGCACATTTGGCCAGCCGGGGTAGTATAAGTTTCAAAGAGAAAGCAAGAGGAGCCAGCACACGCTTCACGTGTTAATCTTCATCCATCTCCTGACACCTCCACCAGGAGGTTTTCTCTCAACTGAAAATAAATAACTCAGCAATTGAGGATATAATCAGAGCTCTTGATCCGGAGTGTGACCTTCCACTTTTCTCTGTTTATTTTTAAGATTAATCAGAGTCTTTACTGGGCTCGTGTCAATAAACAAGAGGCTTTTCCAATATATACCACCTGTACATCCAATATATCCGAGAAAATAAAAATATATCCACGGGGATTAGTAGCCATGAATCACCAGGATCCAAAGCAAAGTGCTGTAGATTTTAATAGCCCCAACTATCTGTCTCTTCTAAATGGAAAAAAGGTCAGCCCAGCCAGCCCCTGCTCATGAAAAGGAAATGGGATATATCCAGCCATATTCTTGACAAAATATTTGCTTGAAAAATAGCTATATTTCCATGGCTTTGTGTGGTGTGTAAAAACAGGCCTCAAAGCTGAAACATAACCCTAACTGAGAAAGAATTTAAAAGAGAAGGAAAGAGGGTAAAAATAAAAACAAGGGAGGAAAGGAGAGAAAGAAAGACCAGCAGAGAAGTTTAGCTTTTCACCATGGTCTGATTGGGAAGGTGACCACAGCCTGGGTCTTAGACCTTATAGCTTCCTCCAGGACTCAGTTTCTTCCAACAGCAACCTGGAGATATTTGACAGAGGTGGCTTTTCAAATCAATAAGAAAAAGACAAATCATTCAATAAATGGTGCTAGGACTTTCCTAATCCAAATGGAAACAAAATGAAATTCTAGTCTTCAAACTGCCTATAGAAATAACCCCAAAAGAATTAAGACTTAAAAGAAAAAAGCAAAATTTTTAACTTTTAGAGGAAACAATATGCTGCATATGCTTCAGTTCTTGGGTGAAGTATGTTAGTCAGCTTTCTGTCACTATGACAAAATACCTGATATAAACAATCTGAAGGAGGAAAGGTTTATTTTGGCTCATAGTTTCAGAGGTTTCAGTCATGGTCAGCTGGTTCCATTGCTGTGAGTTTCAGGTAATGAAGAATTTCATGCCCAAAGAGCATACTGTTACAAAGCTACTCACTTCATGACATCAGGGAAGCAGAGAAATAGCAAGAAAGTCCGAAAAGAAGGGACAAACATACCCCTCAAAGTCATGCCCTCAATGACCCAGTTCATTCAATTAGGCTCCACCTCCTCATAAGCCCATTTAGCTATGAACTCATATGTGGGGTTAAACCACTTGAAGAAGTCAGAGCCCCCATGATCCGATCGCTTCCCCAAAGCCCCACCTCTGACCACTGCGGCACAGGGAACCCCCAACACATGAGCAGTGGTGATGTGTCATAGATGAACCCTAACAAGAAGGCTTTACAAATAGATCACAAAAGACACAAACCTTCTAGGAGAATATTGGTAAATATGATGATATTAAACTTTTAAAACTTCTTTATTACAAAACATTATCTCATGTTTTATACGTTTTTAGCCTGTTAATCCAGTTGTTAATCTGTGTGCATGATAATTATCTTTATAAGGATTTATAAAATAAATCAATAAACCTGATGCTGGCATAAAAGGGGTGGAGAGGAAGGGGGAAAAAAAGAATTGAAATGTATTATGTACATATGCCAATTCTCCACAATGAATGTAATCATATACTGTAAACATGTAGTAGTAAAACTATTTTAAGTAAACATCACAGATAACATCAAAATTCAAGACACATTCTGAAGAAAAAATAATTTTTAAAACAAGCAGACAAAAAAAAAGAATCATAAACAAGTTACAGAAGAGAAAACCAAATCGCCAGTGAGGCCATTGTGATCTGTCAACCTGACCAGGGAAGAACGCCTAGCAGATTAGTAAAGCATAGTTCTGGGTGTGTCTGTGGATGATTGACAAGTAGGCCAGCAAACTGAAGGAGGGAGAGCCATCCCAGTTGTGGGTGGTACCAACCAATAGGCTTGTAGTGTAAATTAAAACAGAAGGAAATGTGACCATTTTGAAGAGCCCCACTTTTTTGTTTGTCCTTTGCTGTTCTCACCTTTGGACATTGCTCTCCAAGTCTCCAGTTTCTTCAGCCTTTCAGTGCAGACTCATACTGGCAACTCTCCAGTGAGCTTCTAGACCTTTGACCTTGGAGTGGTACTGTGTTTCTGAACCCTTTTATTGTGCAAGTTCCATCTTTTGGGAATGCAGCAACTGCATTCTCTAGCTCTCCAGTGCATAGACAGTCCTTGTGGATTCTCTCATCTCTGATCATGCAAATGACCCTTCTGGACTCTCCCACCTCTGATCCTGTAAGCCTATCTAGTAAATTCTCTTACAAAATTATACGTGTATTTTCTATCAATTCTGTTTCTCTAGAGAATCTTAACTGGTTCAGCCAGTTAACTTATAAAAAGAGATCAGCCTCACAAAGAATCAGGAAAATGCAAATGAAAACAATGAGATACTATTTCACAATAAAAAGAATGGAGAAACATCTGATAATGTCAAGTGTTGGTGAGAATGAGGAAAAACAAAAACTTGTGTTAACAAGTTACTTTTGCAGCCTGAGAATGTGATCCTGTTAATTCTCTTTCTGGGTATATTCACCAGGGAAGATCCACTCTTGTGCTGTATTGGTCAGCTTTTCTGATATTGGTAAAAAAATATCTATAACTGGGCCAGGGATTTAGCTCAGTATCAGTGTGCCTGCCTCACAAGCACAAGGTCATGAGTTTGATCCCTGGTACAAAAAAAAAAAACTACAACTTCCAGCAGAAGAGGTCTGTTTTGACTCATGGTTTCAGAAGGTTCAGTCTAAAATCCAAAGCAGAAATATTATGGGATAAGAGCTGGGTAGAGGAATGCTGTTCACCTCATGGCAGCCAGAAGCACAAGGGAACAGCACCAAAGGAAGGGACCAGGAACCAGATATAGACCCCAAGGTCACACTTCCATGAGCTACCCAGGCACAACTGGAAGAATGCTTCATTAGTTCCCTAGGCAGCTCCCAAACAAATTAAACTGATATTAAGCTTAACTCTCACGTGTGCATAAGAAGATGTATGGCCAAGAATGTTCCCAGTAGCTTGATTTGTAATAACCCTAACCCTTAAAAACACCTTAAAGGTCCAACAACAGGGAAATAGGTTAATGGTGGGTGGTATATTCACACAAGGGAAATCCCAACAACAGCTGAAGGCAAAGCAAAGAGCAGGAGGATACAATTGCTATGATACCATTTATGCAACATTGTCAACTGCAAAACAATTGTCTGTGATGTTACTTTCAAATATCTCCCTTTTGAAGAATTCAAATAAACATAGTAAAGGCTCTGAGAAGTCCTAGAGTAAAGAAACTTTGTTAATTTGGCAGGTGTGAGCATTTCACAAAATTAGGGTAACATTCCTTCTCAGTCATTTACAGACTTAAGGCTTCTCAGAAACACTGAGAGATGCTGGGCTAAAAGAACTCTGCCATTTGTTGTTTCTGAAAGATGGGGAACTCTACCTAACAAGAACTATAGTATCCTGATAATCTTATCCATGCAAGCCAGGCAGATGGAGAAAACTGGATGAAAAACATGGCCAGTTATTACAAGCAGGACCAGTTGTCACAGCTATAGTGTGTCTAGGGGATGGTGAGAATTCACCACAAGTCATGCTTAGGACAATTTCAGCATGGCACATTTTTCCCTTTTATCTTCATCATTCCTCCTCATCTACCTCCCAAGCTGCCTCTCCTCCTGTAAACCCCATTTGTGTCAGCGACAGTTCCTACCTCCAACTTGACAAGGTCCCTGAGACTCCTGTCTATCTGAGTCCTCATCTGGACAGTTCCTGCACCTAGCTCTCCCTGTCCTCACATGAGCCTCCACCCTCTACCTCATTTCCCTGCCTGCCTGGTGCAATATGCTATCTGCATGAGCGTGTCAGGCTCCTGGCAGTCCTCCTGGCTCCTGCAGCCACTCCCAGCACATTGTCCAAGCCGCAGCACCTTTTCTGAGAACACATGTGGCCATAGCACTTCCCTGAGAACCTTCAACCCAAAACCCCTTTGCACAATCTGACTGCTGCTTCCACTTTCCCAGTTTCTTAAAGGTGACTTGTGCACCTCTTCAAAAGACAATTGAACAGAGGAGAGTAAACAGCTATTTCTCCAACTGGGCACAGGATTGGTAAGTAAAGAAAGCAAGAGGAGGCAAGAGTGGCCCAGGGACAAACTTCCTGATTTGTTCCTGGCATCCTTGGAGACGGGGCAGCTTTAAGGGTTCTGAATGTTTTTGACACATAAAACAAGACAAGACCAGATTTCAGATATTTGTCTTCCTTTGTCCTCACAGGTACAATATAGTGTTATAACATTTTAAAGGTCATAAAATTTAAGATTTTTCTATTATTTTTCCCAAAATATTGTCTCCCCTTCTCTCCTCTCAATACCACTAATCCATCACATAAAATGACATGATCCTCAGCCCTCAAGCTGAGACTCTCCTGGGATCAGGGTAAGGTAGTGAGAAACAGAGATGGGGGAGCTTAATCATAATAATAGAAATTATTGCATTCATATTGAATTTTATACTTTTGCAACACATTTTCCTATGTTTTAATTTCTTTGACACTCACATTAATCATAAGGTTGATGGGCCTGGAATTATTTCCATTTTGCAGAGATGAAAACTGCTTTATGTCTTATACCAGATCTGGGTAACTACTTTGAAGATAATGATATACAGTGTATTAACTATTGTCATGCTCTTACTATTTTGTTATGAAACTTTGTTTTATTTTTTCATAAAATAAAAAAGAAAAGTGAGATCAGAGAGGTTAAATGGTTGTTTAAATATGTATTGATTAAATGTGATACCATTTGTTGATTTTTGATATTATTTCTTGTGCAACTAGGATTCTAATCAGAAAGTCTTTGCCTGCATCTACAATTTAAAGAGTTGAGCCATTTTATCTTCCAGCATATTAAGTGTTCATTGTTTGGACATTTAGATCTTTGATCCATTTTTATTTTAGTTTAGTACATGGTGAAAGATATGGGTTTAGATTCAATCTCCTGCATTTGGATATCCAGTTTTCCCAGCACTATTTATTAAAAAAACAATCTTTCTTCTGGAGTATGTTTTTGTCCCCTTTGTCAAAGATCAAATAGCTGAATTGCCTGGGGTGATCTCTGTGCATCTTCTATTCTGTTCTGAAACTCCATTCAAACCAGCTATTACCCTTGTAGATATCTTCCTGAAAGACTTAGCCATCATATTACAGTAGTGCATGTATACCAGTGTTTATTGCACTACAATTCATAATAGCTAAATCTTGGAAGCAGCATATATGTCCATCAACAGATGAATGGATAAAGAAAATATTCTACTCTACCTAAAATACTACTACTCTACCTAAAGAAGGAGAAACTTGAGTCATGTGTAAGAAAATGGACACACCTTGAGATCATAGTGTTAATACACACAAGCTTAAATATCAACTGGTTTCTCTTCTATGAGAAGCCCAAGTTATAAATAATGAGCAAAATAAAAGATAGATAATATGAAGTAGGAAAATAGATCTTTTTGAAAATGGAAAGGGATCAGGAGATGGAGGGACAGGGGAGGGAAAAGAGGAGAAAGAAAAAAAGGGAAGAAGAAGAAAAAAGAATTGAGATGTGTTATGTCCATGTACCAACTCCCTATGAGGAATGTAAACATTATGCACTGCAAACATAGACTACATCCCAACATTTACAAGCTCCGTGCTGTTAGGAAAGAGGAGAGAGAGAAAAGAGGAGGGAGATGGAAATGGAGACAGAAAGAGGCAACCTTCTGCCAAAAGCCTGTAGGTGGCAGACCCCACAATTTCTAGGCCACGCACTGACCCAGAAGGCTGCCCAAGACTCCCAAGGACTCTCCATACATCTGCCAGGTCTTACCTGGAGGGGCCCTGGGCTGCTCATCACAGCCTTCCCATGGTCACATCTCACAATCTTCTTCACACCCGGGGCAGAAAGTAGGAACAAACTGAGGTGGGGGCGTTGATTTCACCTTTTCCCTTTCCTCCTGGATGAATCCTTCCCTGACCTCTGGTCCCCATCACATCATCAGTACGATTCCCTGAAAACTTCCAATTCCAACCAATATTGACATTCTCCAGATCTCCCAGGACACTGATACCTGCTGTAGTTCCCATTTTGAGTGTTCCCTTAAGACTCATGTGTTAGAGGTTTGGTGCCTAGGGTAGCACTATTGGGAGTCTGTGGAAACTTTAAGAGACTGGGCCTAGTAAGAGGTCATTAGGTCACTGAAGGAGTGCCATAAAGGGGATTGTGGGACCCCAGTTTGGTCCTCTACACAGGTATGTTTATGTAGAAAAAAACATAATATAGAGAGTTCAGTAGTAACTGTGGTATCAGGCAACCAATGAGGGTCTTGGAAAGTACCCCCCAAGGATAAGGGGGACTAATGCAGAGCTAAAACACTTAAGTAGTTTCTTAAACATTTAGTGATGATTACTGTTTACTCAAAAATGAACCCAAAATACCAAGAGCAAAGAGCTGTGGCTGTCACAGCCTTGGCCATATTCACTTACTGATTCTTCCATACCAGGCTCACACCACCCAATATTCAAACTTTTCCTGGAAATGACCATTCATCGTGTGATTATGTGATGTCTTCCATCCAGATGTCCCCCCCCCAAAGTGTTATATGCTCATAGATGGGGCTTTTCAGAGTTGGCTGGATCTAAGGCTTGTGATACTGAGATTAAGGGTGTGTGGTACTAAATTAGTCCACTTATTGGAATTAGCATAGTTCTGCATGTGGATAACAGAAGCCCTACCCTGTGTGGGTGTCACCAATCAAGAGGCTTATACCTGAATGGAATATAGAGGGAGAGAGGGAAGGTAGGCTTGCTGCTGCTGCTGCTACTGCTGCTGCTGCTTCTCTGACTCCTGCCTGCTTTGCCATGGACGATTTCTCCATTGTGATGCCCCTCTGCCATGCCACCCTGCCTTGGAGACAGCCAACTAGGGACTGAAACTTCTACAAACTGTGTGCTGAAAAAAAAACCTTTCCTCCTTTAACTTTTGGTATCTGTTTTTTTGTCTCAGCAATGAGAAAAGCAACAGACACAATATTTTAAGGACTTATAGAGTGCTTTGCAAATAAATAGTTCATAGAATAAGTATTAACTCACCAAATGCTAAGCATCTAAAATTACCCTTACTTTAATAATTTAATATGTATTCCTATTCCCCACACAACCTGAGGAGAAAAATATTAAAGTACAGACATTCAAATACTGAACAAGAGCTTTATAATGCACATCAGAAAAATATAAAACATGGCAACAAAAGAAATTAGAATATCAGCCACAATCATCTTTCTTCTGCCTCAATCTATGGAAATAATTCAAGTCTCCTGGAAGAAAGATAGCCTCTTTAATAAATGGTGTTAGAAAAACTGGATTTCAACCTGCCAAAGATTAAAACTAGACCCATATCTTTCACCATGCACTAAACTAAAATTGAAGTGGATTAAAAGATCTAAATATTAAAACAAAAACACTAAACTTACTGGAAGGTAAGTTAGGTAGAACTCCCAAAGACATTGGCATAGGAAAAGATTTATGAACAAATCCTAGGTAGCATGGGAACTTGCATAAAGAATCAACAACTGGGACGCCCTACCGAGGTTCTGAGTCGCACAGAACATGCCGAATCAGACCGCTGCAGAAAGACAGGTCTGCCCATGCCCTACCGAGGTCCCCAGTATCATGGAATACACCAAATCAGCCTGCTGCACACAGGAATGTCTGTACAAGCCCTACCAAGGTCCTGAGGCACGCGGAAGAAACCGAATCACCCCGCTGCAGGCAGGCAGCCACGTGGTTCCACACTACAAAGACGCAGAGGACACCAGACCACCAGACCAAGGTACTGAGTCCTGCTGCTCCCGTCCCAGAGGTGCGGGCTTCTGAGTCATCGTCCCACTGCTCCTAGTCCAGAGGGCAGGGCTTCCTGGTCACCATCCCTCAGGCTGCTACCAGCCCAGAGGAAAGGGCTTTTGGGCCACCTTCTGTCCCGCCGCTCCTGGCCCAGAGGAAGAGGCTTCCAGGCCACCATCCCTCCCACCGATCCCAGCACAGAGGGAGGGGCTTCTGAGCCACCATCCCAATGCTCCTGGTCCAGAGGAAGGGGCTTCCCGGCAACCATCACTCCCGCTGCTCCTAGCCCACAGGAAAGGGCTTTTGGGTCACCATCCATACCGCTGCTCGTGGCCCCTGGCCCACCTCACCCAGCTCAGAAGAGGTAATCCGTGCAGGTGCTAACAGCCCCCCTCCCCAGTCAAAATGAGAAAACATGTAAATAAGTCTCAAAACCAGACTTCCAGATCACTTAGAGCAACCCCAAAGGGAAATGAGATGGAACACTCTGACACTCAACTACCTGGACTGACTAAACTGGCAACAAAAGGGGATCTGGAAAAAATGAAATCAGAAATAATTTCTCAGATAACAGGACAAATTGTGCTCCTAGAGAAACACATGATGAATAAATCTAGAGAGGAGCTCAGGAACATGATGGAATCCCAATATAAGAAATAAATGGAATCCATAAAACAGATGCAAATAGATTTCCAGGACATGAAAAACTCCATTGAAAGTCTACACAGCAGAATGAGCCAATGTGAGGACAGAATTTCAGATATATAAGGTAAGATTGCAATTAGTGACCAGGAAAAGAAAAATTGCTTCAAAATTATAAGGGAACATGAGAAATCAATCCAGCAGCTACTAGATGATGCAAAGAAGAATAACATAAGACTGACTGGGCTCAATGAAGAAACACGAGAGAGTGCAGATGACATAAAAAAATCTCTTCACAGGAATAATGGCAGAAAACTTTCCAAGCATGGGAAAAGAGCTTGACATAGAGATCAGTGAGGCATAGAGGACTCCAAATAGCCTTGATCAAAAAAAATCTACACATACACATACATACAATTGTTAAGTTTCCAGAAACACAACAGAAGAACAAAGTTCTCAAAGCAGTCACAGAAAAGAAACAAATCACATACAAAGGAAAGCCCATCAGAATCACAGCAGACTTCTCAACACAAACCATCAAGGCAAGAAGAGCTTGGAGTGACATATTCCAAGCCCTAAAAGAAAACAGCCTCCAACCCAGATTGATGTACCCTGAAAAACTATCTTTCAAAATGGATGGAGAAATAAGATACTTTCATGACAAAGAGTACCTTAGGAACTTCGGGAATACCAAACCAGCACTCCAAAGAATTTTAAACAATATCCTAGGAACAGACATTGAGGATCACAACCCCAGGAAGCAAAGCAGAATGAACCCATCTGGCATGACAAGAAATTAAATGTAAAGGGGGAGAACGCAACAAAAAGAAAAAGTCATGGCAATGACAAGTCAATATGTTTCAATAATAACCATCAATGTTAATGGTCTCAATTCACCAATCAAAAGAAATAGACTGGCAGAATGGGTCAAGAAGCAAAATCCAACAATATGCTGCATACAAGAGACACACTTAATTCGAAAGGAAACTCATAGACTGAAAGTTAAAGGGTGGAAAACAATACTGCATGCGACACGAACCCGAAAAAAAGCAGGAGTAGCTATCCTCTTGGCAGATCAAGTAGATTTCAAACCAACACTGATTAAGAGAGACAAAGAAGGACACTACATCCTTGTAAAGGGAAGAATCCAAGAGGAAGAGATGACAATCATAAATATCTATGTACCAAACACTAGTGCACCCAACTATATAAAACAAATACTAACAGACATGAAAAGTCATATATGCACTAATACAATTGTAGTGGGGGACCTCAACACCCCACTGTCACAAATAGATAGATCAACTAGACTAAAAGTAAGTCATGAAATACTAGAACTCAATTGAACTCTTGAACAAATGAACTTAACAGATGTTTACAAAGTCTTCCACCCCACAAAATCAGAATACACATTCTTCTCAGCTGCACATGGGTCATTCTCCAAAATAGACCACATACTCACACATAGAACATGTTTAAGTAAGTGCAAAGGAATTGAAGTTATCCCCTGTATTTTATCAGACCATAGTGCGATGAAATTGGAGATCCATAGCAAAAGGAACTCAAAAAATTTCATAAACACATGGAAATTGAACAACACACTTCTGAATAACAAATGGGTCACAGAGGAAATTAAAGAAGAAATCAGAAAGTTCCTTCAGTTAAATGACAATGACAATACAACATATCAGAATCTATGGGGCACAATGAAGCCTGTCTTACAAGGGAAATTCATAGCAGTGAATACACGTATTAGGAAAACAGAACAAGCCCAATTAAACAACCTGATGCTGAACCTCAAGCTTCTGGAAAAAGAAAAGCAGGACAAGCCCAAAGCTCATACAAGGGAGGAAATTATAGAGATCAGAGGAGAAATCAATGCAATGGAGACTAAGAGAATGATACAAAAAATCAATGAAGCCAAGAGTTGGTTCTTTGAAAGAATCAACAAAATTGACAAACCTTTAGCCAACCTTCTCAGAAAAAGGAAAGAAAAGGCCCAAATCCATGCAATTAGGAATGAAGAGGGTGAAATTACAACAGACCCAGCAGAAATCCAGAGGATCATCAATACCTACTTCCAGAACCTATATACCAATAAGATGGGCAACACAGAAAAAATGGACAGATTCCTAGATACATATGAATTACCAAAGTTGAATGAAGAAGATCTAAAAATTCTGAACAACCCAATATCAACCAATGAAATTGAAAATGTAATTAAAAATTTATCAATTAAAAAATCCCGGGCCCTGATGGTTTCACTGCTGAATTCTACAAGACATTTAGAGAGGAACTGCTGCCACTACTGTTTAAACTCTTCAGTGAAATTGAAAGGGAAGCAATATTCCCATATTCATTCCTGGAAGCAAGCATCACCTTGATCCCCAAAGCAGAGAAAGACCCAACCAAAAAGGAGAACTATAGGCCAATCTCACTAATGAACATAGATGCAAAAATCCTTAATAAGATACTGGCAAATAGAATGCAGAAGATCATCAAGAAGATCATACACCCTGATCAAGTGGGATTTATCCCAGGGATGCAGGGATGGTTCAATATACAAAAATCAATCAATGTAATTCACTATATCAATAGAGCCAAGGACAAAAACCATATGATTCTCTCCATAGTTGCAGAAAAAGCATTTGACAAAATCCAACACGCATTTATGATAAAAACCCTACAAAAAATTGGAATAGATGGTCTCTACCTCAAACTGATAGAAGCCATCTATGAAAAACCAACAGCCAATATCATACTAAATGGCCAAAAACTGAAATCCTTCACACTAAAATCAGGAACAAGACAAGGATGTCCACGATCACCACTCTTGTTCAATATAGTTCTGGAAACATTAGCCACGGCAATTAGACAAGAGAAAGAAATAAAAGGAATAAAGATAAGTAATGAAGAAGTCAAATTGTCATTATTTGCAGATGACATAATACTCTATATAGAAGACCCCAAGAACTCCACCAAAAGTCTTCTAGACTTAGTAACCAAATTCAGTCAAGCAGCTGGTGACAAGGTCAACACACAAAAATCAATAGCTTTCCTCTACACAAATGATAGACTCACTGAGAGAGAAATAGGGCAAATAATTCCTTTCACAATAGCATCCAAAAAACTGAAATACCTAGGAATCATCCTAATGAAAGAAATCAAAGATTTCTTCTCTGAAAACTATGGCACTCTGAAAAGAGAGATTGAAGATGATATCAGAAAATGGACAGACATCCCCTGCTCCTGGGTAGGAAGGATTAATATAGTGAAAATGGCCATACTTCCAAAACTGCTATATAGATTTAATGAAATTCCAATTGAGATCCCAGTAGCATATTTCATGCACCTTGAGAAAACAATCCAAAAATTCATTTGGAACAAGAAGAAACCTAGAATAGCAAAAGCAATTCTAGGTAACAGAGACATGGCAGAGGATATCACAATCCCCAACCTGCAACTCTACTACAAAGCTACTGTGATAAAAACAGCATGGTACTGGCAAAGAAACAGGCTTGAGGATGAGTGGAACAGATTAGAAGATGCAGAAACAACGCCAGACACACTCAGCCATCTCATCTTTGACAAAGGAGCCAAACACCCTCACTGGAGGAAAGATAGCCTCTTTAATAAATGGTGCTGGAAAAATTGGGCTTCAACTTCCCAAAGATTAAAACTAGATCTGTATCTCTCCCCATGCACTAAACTAAAATCAAAATGGATTAAAGATCTAAATATTAAAATAGAAACTTTGAACCAGTTGGAACAAGGGTTAGGTAGAACCCTTGAAGACCTTGGTGTAGGAAAAGGAAAAGATTTTATGAACAAAACCTCAGTTGCCCATGAACTAGCACAAACAATCCACAAGTGGGATCTCTTCTTATTAAAAGGCTTCTGCACACCAAGAGAAACCACCAGCAGTGTGAAGAGACAACCCACAATGTGGGAAAAAAATCTTCACCTGCTTTTCCTCAGACAAAGGTCTGCTATCTCGAATTTATAAAACACTTAAAAAGATCAGACCTCCCAAATTTAAAGACCCAATCACAAAATGGGCAGCTGAAATGAACAGAAATTTCTCAGATAAAGAATTAGCAATAGCAAATAAATACATGAAAAAATGTTCAACATCACTGGTCATTCGAGAGATGCAAATGAAAACATCGCTGAGATTCCACTTCACTCCAGAAAGAATGGCTGCTATCATGAAATCAACCAATAACAAATGCTAGCAGGGCTGTGGGGAAAGAGGAACCCTGCTCCACTGCTGGTGGGAGTGTAGACTGGTGCAACCACTGTGGAAATCAGTATGGAGATACCTCAAAGAACTAGGACTGGAAGTCCCATTTGACCCTGCTATTCCACTGCTAGGGATCTTCCCCAAAGAATTAAAAGAATCATACCACAGTGATATATGTGCACCCATGTTCATAGCAGCACAGTTTGTAATAGCTAAAACTTGGAAACAGCCCTAATGCCCATCAACTGGAGACTGGATAAAGAAAATGTGGGTTTTTTATAAAATGGAGTACTACTCAGCCATAAAAAATGAGAAATTAGAGACATTTATAGCTAAGTGGATCCACATTGAGGCAATACTTTTAAGTGAAATAAATAGGACACATATGTGTAAATACTGAATAGTTTCTCTGGTGTGAGAAACTGAAAGTGTAAATAAGGACTAAATGTATAATAGGTAATGTGAAATAGGAAGAAAAGGGGCAAAGGGGAAGGAAGTGGGAGGGCTAGGGGAAAGGATAGAAGGGAATGGGATTAATATGAGAAAATGGAAAAATAGGAACAAAATCTTTGTAAATAGGGAGGAATGGAATGGAGGGGTTGAAGGGAGGGCTGGGCAAGGGTGAAAAATAAGAACCAAGAGAGACTATGTAAAGGTGCAAATTTCCAATGATGAATGTCATTATATTGTATACCTAAAATGTACCAAAGATTAGAATGAATAATCGATAATGTAAAATAGGAAGAAAAGGCCCAAAGGGGTAGGGGTAGTGGGAGGGGCAGGGGAAAGGAAAGAAGGGAAAGGAAAAATGATGAGAACTGGAAAAAATGGAAATAAAGTCTTTGTGAATAGGGAAGGGTGGAGGGCATGAAGAGAGGGCTAGGAATGGGGAAAAAATAAGAACCAAGATGCATTATGTAAAGGTACAGTTCCCAATGAGAAATATAATTGTGTTGTATACCTACAATGTACCAATAAAAGAATTTAATACCAAAATAAAAAAGAATCAGCAACCTGGATCTCATCTTATTGAAAAGCTTCTGCACTGCAAGAGAAACCACCAACAGAGCTAAGAGACAACCTACAATATGGGGAAAAAAATTTAGCAGCTGTTCCTCAGACAAAGGTCTACTATTTAGAATATATAAAGAACTCAAAAAATCAGACCCCCCAAATATAAAAACCCGATTCAAAACTGGGCATCTGAAATGAACAGACATTTCTCAGACAAACAAGTGAAAGCAGCAAATAAATATATGAAAAAATGTTCAACATCACTGGTCATTCGAGAGATGCAGATGAAAACAACACTGAGATTCTGCCTCACCCCAGAAAGAATAGCTGCTATCAAGAAATCAACCAATAGCAAATGTTGGCAAGGCTGTGGGGAGAAAGAAACCCTGCTTCATTGTTGGTGGGAGTGCAGACTGGTTCAACCACTGTGGAAATTAACATGGAGATACCTAAAAGAAACTAGGATTAGAGGTCCCGTTTGGTCCATCTATCCCTCTGCTAGGTATCTTTCTGAAAGAATTAAAAGAATCATACCACAGTGATATATGCACACCCATGTTTTTACCAGCACAGTTTGTAATAGCAAAAACATGGAAACAGCCCAAATGCCCATCAACTGGAGACTAGATAAAGAAGATGTGGTTTTTCTATAAAATGTAGTGCTACTCAGCCATAAAGAATGAGAAACTAGAAACACTTATAGCTAAAAAGATGCATATTGAGGTGATACTCTTAAGTGAAATAAATAGGACACACATGTGTAAATACCTAATAGTTTCTCTGGGGTGAAATACTAAAAGTGTAAATAAAGCTCAAATGATATAACTGATACTGTGAAATAGGAAGAAATGGTCTAAAGGAGTTGGGGAAGTGGGAAGGGTGGGGGAAAGGAAAGAAGGGAGAAGGAAAAAAATATGAGAAAAGAAAAAAATAGAAACAAAGTCTCTGTAAATAGGGAAGAGTGGAATGGGTGAAGGGAGGGCAGGGAAATGGGGAAAAAAATAAGAACTAAGAGTTGATGTGCTACAGCTCCAAGCACAGAGGAGGCTTCAAGGTCAATGTGCTGAAGCTCCCATTGCAGAGTAGGAGGTTTCTGGACCAACCTACACCTGCTCTGACCACAGGGGAGGCTCCCAGGTCAACAAACTACAGCTCCCAGCACAGAGAAGAATTCCAGGTCTAGGTGCTACAGCTCCCAGTGCAGAGGAAGATTGCAGGTCAATATGCCACAGCACCCAGTGCAGAATAAGAGGCTTCCAGGCCAACCTACCACCATTCCCAGCACAGAGGAGGTGAGCCGCACTAGGACCAGCAGCACCCCACCCCACCCCCGATGAAATGACAAGACATATAAATAAGCCTCAAAACCAGAATTCCAGATTGCTGAAAGTAACCCCAAAGGGAAACAAGATGGAAAAATCTGATACTCAACCACTTGGACTCCCTGAATTAGGAATGAAAGACAATCGGGAAAAAATGAATTCAGAAATAATTTCTCACATAACAACAGAGATTGTGTCCATAGTGCAAGACGTGATTAATAAATCTAGAGAAGACACAGGTAAAAAAAAAATAGAGGAGCTGAGGAACATGATGGAACCCCAACATAGGAAGCAAATGGAATCCATAAAACAGATGCAAACAGATTTCCAGAAGATTAAAAACTCCATTGAAAGTCTATGCAGCAGAATGAGCCGATGTGAGGACAGAATTTCAGATATAGAAGATAAGATTGCAATTAGTGACCAGGAAAAGAAAAATTTATTTAAAATTGTAAGGGACCAGGAGAAATCAATCCAGCAGCTGCTAGACAATGCAAAGAAGAATAACATAAGACTGATTGGAGTCAATGAAGAAACAGCAGAGAGTGCAGATGACAGAAAAAAAACCTTTCACAGAAGTGATGGCAGAAAACTTCCCAAGCAGGGGAAAACAGCTTGACATACAGATAAGTGAGGCATATAGGACTCCAAATAGCCTTGATCAAAAAAAAAATCTACACATAGGCATATAATTGTTAAGATTCCAGAAACTCAACAGAAGAACAAAGTTCTACAAGCAGTTAAAGAAAAGAAACAAATCACATACAAAGGAAAGCCCATCAGAATCACAGCAGACTTCTCAACTCAAACCCTAAAGGCAAGAAGAGCTTGGAATGACATATTCCAACCCCTAAAGGAAAACAGCCTCCAACCCAGATTGATGTACCCTGCAAAACCATCTTTCAAAATTGATGGAGAAATAAGATATCTTCCTGACAAAGAGCACCTTAGGAAATTCATGAATATGAAACCAGCACTCCAAAAAATTTTAAACAAAATCCTAGAAAAGACAACAATGATCAAAACCCCAGGAAGTACAGCAGAATGAATCCACTGGGCACAATAGGTAATTAAACACATAGGGGGAGAATCCAAAAAAAAGGAAAAGTTGTAACAAGGATAAGTCAATACATATCAGTTGTGACCATCAATGTTAATGGTCTCAGTTCAACAATGAAAAGAAATAAACTGGTAGAATGGCTCAAGAAGCAAGATCCAACAATCTGCTGCATACAAGAAACACATTTAATGCAAAAAGAAGCTCATTGACTGAATGTTAGAGGGTGGAAAACAATACTCCATGCAACAGGAACCCGAAAAAAACCAGGAGTAGCTATCCTCTTTGCAGAGTAAGTGGATTTCAAACCAACACTGATTAAGAGAGACAAAGAAAGACACTACATCCTTCTAAAGGGAACAATCCAAGAGGAAGAGATGACAATCATAAATATCTATGTACCAAACACTAGTGCACCCAACTACCTAAAACAAATACTAATGGATATGAAAAATCATATAAGCACTAATACAAGTAGTGGGGGACCTCAATACCCTACTGTCACAAATAGATCAAGTAGACAAAAAACAAGCAACAGAATACTAGAACTCAATCAAACTTTTCAACACATGGACTTAACTTAACTTTACAGAGTGTTCCACCCAGAAAAATCAGAATACACATTCTTTTCAGCTGCACATGGGTCATTCTCCAAAATAGACCACATACTCACTCATAAAACATATTTAGGTAAGTACAGAGGAATTGAAGTTATCCTCTGTATATTATCAGATCATAGTGCTATGAAATTGGAGATCAATAGCAAAAGAAACAAAAAACTTCATAAACCTATGGAAATTAAACAATACACTTCTGAATAACTAGTGGGTCACAGATGAAATTAAAGAAGAAATCAGACATGTCCTTCAATTAAATGACAATGACAATACAACATATTGGAATCTATGGGGCACAATGAAAGCAGCCTTACAAGGGAAATTCATAGCAGTGAATACACATATTAGGAAAACAGAACAAGCCCAATTAAACAACCTGATGCTGAACCTCAAGCTTCTAGAAAAAGAAGAGCAGAACAAACACAAAGCACAGAGACTTCCAGATTGGGACACCACAGCTTGCAGGCAGCAGGAGGCTTCTGGGTAGGCATACTGTGGCTCCAAGCCTAAAGGAATCTTCCAGGTAGGCGTGCCATGGCTCCAAGCTGAGAGGAGCCCTCCAGATCAGTGCACCATGGTTTGCAGGCAGCAAGAGGCTTCTGGGTAGGCATGCTGCAGCTTCCAGCCTAGAGGAAGCTTCCAGGTAGGCATGCCATGGCTCCAAGCCCTGAAGAGACCTGCAGATTGGTGTACCATGGCTCCCAGGCAGCAGAAGACTTCCAGGTAGGTGTGCCACAGATTTGAGCACAGAGGAGGTAAGCCGTGTGGGTGCCAGGAACACAGACTCACCCTACATCCCCAAACGCCTGGCACACAAGTGTCAAAATGAGAAGACAGGTAAACAAGCCACACAAACGGACTTCTAGATCACCTACAGCAACCTCAAAGGGAAACGAGATGGAACACTCTGATACTCAACAACCTGGACTCCCTGAACTAGCAATGAAAGAGGATCTGGAAAAAATGAAATCAGAAATAATTTCTCCCATAACAGCAAAGATCATGTGCATAGTGTAAGACATAATTAATAAATCAAGAGAGGATACAGACAAAAACATACAGGATCTGAGGAAGAAGACGGAATACCAGCATAGGAAAGAAATGGAATCCATAAAACAGATGAAAAATGATCTCCAGGAGATTAAAAACTCCATTGAAAGTCTATGCAACAGAATGAGCCAATGTGAAGACAGAATTTCAGATATAGAAGATAAAATTGCAAATAGTGACCAGGAAAAGAAAAAATTCATTAAAAATTTTAGGGACCATGAGAAATCAATCCAGTAGCTGCTAGACATGCAAAGAAAAATAACATAAGACTGATTGTAGTCAATGAAGAAACAGGAGAGGGTGCAGATGACATAAAAAATTGTTTACAGAAGTAATGGCAGGAAACTTGCCAAACAGGGGAAAAGAATTTGACATACAGATAAACAAGGCATATAGGACTCCAACTAGCCTTGAACAAAAAAAACCTACACATAGGCACACAATTGTTAAAATTCCAGAAACCCAACAGGAGAATAAAATTCTACAGGTAGTTAGAGAAAAGAAACAAATCACATACAAAGGAAAGCCCATCAGCATCACAGCAGACTTCTCAATGCAAACCCTCAAGACAAGAAGAGCTTGGAGTGATGTGTTTCAAGCCCTAAAGGAAAACAACCTCCAAGCCAGATTGATGTACCCTGCAAAACTATCTTTCAAAATTGATGGAGAAATAAGATACTTTCGTGACAAAGAGCACCTTAGGAACTTCATGAATACCAAACCAGCACTCCAAAAATTTTAGGCAAAATCCTAGGAAAAGACAATGAGGATCACAACCCCAGGAAGCCCAGCAGAATGAATACACCAGGCACGACAAGAAATTAAAAGCAAAGGGGGAGAATCCAACAAAAAGAAAAAGTCATGACAATGATAACTCAATACATGTTAGTTATAACCATCAATGTTAATGGTCTCAACTCACCAATCAAAAGAAATAGACTGGCAGAATGGGTCAAGAAGGAAGATCCAACAATATGTTGCATACAAAAACACACTTAATTCAAAAAGAAGCTCATTGACTGAAAGTTAAAGGATGGAAAACAATACTCCATGTGATGGGAACCCGAAAAAAAGCAGGAGTAGCTATCCTCTTTGCAGACCAAGCAGAATTCAAACCCACATAGATTAAGAGAGAAAAGAAAGACACTACATCCTTCTAAAGGGAACAATCCAAGAGGAAGAGATGACAATCATAAATATCTATGCACCAAACACTAGTGCACACAACTATATAAAACAAATACTAATGGACATGAAAAACCATATAAGCTCTAATACAATAGTAGTGGGGGAACCTCAATACCCCATTGTCACAAATAGATAGATCAACTAGACAAAAAATGAGCAATGAAAGACTCAATCAAACTATTGAAAATATGAACCTAACATATATTTACAGAATGTATCACCCCACAAAATCAGAATACACATTCTTTTCAGCTGCACATGGGTCATTCTCCAAAATAGACCACATACTCGCTTATAGAACATATTTAGGTAAGTGCAAAGGAAATGAAGTTATCTCCTGTATATTATCAGACCATAGTGCAATGAAATTGGAGATCAACAGCAACATAAACTGCAAAAACTTCATAAACACATGGAAATTGAACAACACACTTCTGAATAACCAATGGGTCACAGAGGAAATTAAAGAAGAAACCACAGTTCCTTCAAATGAATGACAATGACAATATAACATATTGGAATCTATGGGACACAACTAAAGCAGTCTTATGAAAGAAATTCATGGTACTGAATAATCATATTAGGAAAACACCATGCCCAATTAAACAACCTGATGCTGAAGCTCAAGCTTCTAGAAAGAGAAGAGCAGGATAAACCCAAAGCTCATACAAGGGAGGAAATTATAAAGATCAGGGCAGAACTCAATGCAATGGACACTAAGTAAACAATACAAAAAATCAATGAAGCCAAGAGTTGGTTCTTCAAAAAAATAAACAAAATTGACAAACCCTTAGCCAACCTTATCAGAAAAAGGAAAGAAAAGGCCCAAATCCAGGCAATTAGGAATGAAAAGGGTGAAATTACAACAGACCCAGCAGAAATCCAGAGGATCATCAATACCTACTTCCAGAACCTATATGCCAACAAGATGGAAAACACAAAAGAAATGGACAGATTCCTGGGCATGTATGAATTACCAAAGTTGAATGAAGAAGACCTAAAAATTCTAAACAACCCAATATCAACCAATGAAATTGAAAATGTAATTAAAAACTTACGAACCAAGAAAAGAGCAGGTCCTGATGGCTTCACTGCTGAATTCTATAAGACATTTAGAGAGGAAATACTGCCACTACTGTTTAAACTCCTCAAGGAAATTGAAAGGGAAGCAAAAACTAGACCAACATCTCTCACCATACACCAATCTAAAATTGAAATGGATGAAAAATCTAAATATAAAAACAGAAACACTGAACAGGCTGGAACAGAGGTTAGGTAGAACTCTTCAAGATATTGGGGTAGGAAAAGACTTTATGAACAAAACCTCAGTTGCCCGTGAACTAGCACAAACAATCCACAAGTGGGATCTCTTCTTATTAAAAAGCATCTGAACAGCAAGAGAAACCACCAGCAGTGTGAAAAGACAACCCACAATGTGGAAAAAAATCTTCCCCTGCTCTTCCTCAGAGAAAGGTCTACTATCTTGAATCTATAAAGAACTTAAAAAAATCAAACATCCCAAATTTAAAGACCCAATCCAAACACGGGCATCTGAAATGAAAAGACATTTCTCACACAAGGAAATAGACATGGCAAATAAACATATGAAAAAATGTTCAACATCACTGATCATTTGAGAGATGGAAATGAAATCAATGCTGAGATTTGACCTCACTCCAGAACAAATGGCTGCTATCATGAAATCAGCCAACAACAAATGCTGGTGGGGCTGTGGGGAAAGAGGAACGCTGCTCCACTCCTGGTGGAAGTGTAGATTGGTACAACCACTGTGGAAATCAGTATGGAGATACCTCAAAGAACTAGGACTGGAAGTCCCATTTGACCCAGCTATTCTCCTGCTGGGTATCTTCCTCAAAGATTTAAAAGAATCATACCACAGTGATATATGTGCACCCATGTTCATAGCAGCACAGTTTGTAACAGCTAAAACTTGGAAACAGCCCAAATGCCAATCAACTGGAGAATGGATCAAGAAAATGTGGGTTTTTTATAAAATGCAGTACTACTCAGCCATAAAAAATGAGAAATTAGAGATATTTGTTGCTAAATGGATGCACATTGAGATTATACTCTTAAGTGAAATAAACAGGACACACATGTGTAAATACCAAATAGTTTCTCTAGTGTGAGAAACTGAAAGTGTAAACAAGGAATAAAAGGTATAATAGGTAATGTGAAATAGGAAGAAAAGGGGCGGGGGGGGCAGTGGGAGGGTAGGGGAAAGGAAAGAGGGGAATGGAAGCAATATGAGAAAACAAAAAAATGGAAACAAAGTCTTTGTAAATATGGAGGGATGGAGGGGTTGAAGGGAGGGTAGGGGGAAGGGGAAAAATAAGAACCAAGAGAGTATGTAAAGGACCATATCTCCAATGATGAATGTCATTATGTTGTACACCTAAAATGTACCGATAAAAGAATATAAAAAATCACAAAGCACATACAAGAGAGGAAATTATGAAGATCAGAGCAGAAATCAATCCAATGGAGGCTAAGAGAACTATACAAAAAAATCAATGAAGGAAAGAGTTGGTTCTTTGAAAGAATAAACAAAATCTACAAACCCTTAGCCAACCTTATCAGAAAAAGGAGAGGAATGGCTCAAACCCATGCAATTAGGAATGAAAAGGATGAAGTTACAATGGACCCAGAAGAAATCCAGAGGAAAATCAATACCTATTTCAAGAAGCTATATGCCAATAAGATGGAAAACACAGAAGAAATGGACAGATTCCTAGATATGTATGAATTAACAAAGTTGAACAAAGAAGACCTAAAACTTCTAAACAACTCAATATCAATCAATGAAATTGAAAATGTAATTAAAAATTTACCAACTAAGAAAATCCCAGGTCCTGATGGCTGCTGAATTCTACAAGACATTTAGAGAGAAATTACTGCCACTATTGTTTAAACTCTTGAAATTGAAAGGGAAGAAATGCTCTCAAATTCATTCCTGGAGGCAAACATCACCTTGATCCCCAAAGCAGAGAAAGATCCAACCAAAAAAGAGAACTATAGGCCAATCTCACTAATGACCATAGATGCAAAAATCCTTAATAAGATATTGGCAAATAGAATGCAGAAGACCATCAAGAAGATCATACATCATGACCAAGTGGGATTCAATCCAGGGATGCAGAGATGGTTCAACATATGCAAATCAATCAATGTAATATGCTATATCAATAGAGCCAAGGACAAAAACCATATGATCATCTCAATGGAGGCAGAAAAAGTATTTGGCGAAATCCAACATGGATTTATGAGAAACACCCTATAAAAAATTGGAATAGATGGTCTCTACCTTAATCAGCTAAAAGCCATCTATGAAAAACCACAGCCAATATCATACTAAATAGTCAAGACTGAAATCCTTCACACTAAACTCAGGAACAAGACAAAGATGCCCACTATCACAACTGCTGTTCAATATAGTTTTGGAAAACATTAGCCATGGCAATTAGGCAAGAGAAAGAAATAATAGGAATTAAGATAGGAAATGAAGGAGTCAAATTGTCATTATTTGCAGATGACATGATATTCTGTATAAAAGATCCGAAGACACCACCAAAAGTCTTCTAGACTTAATAACCAAATTCAGTAAAGTAGCTGGATACAAGGTAAACACACAAAATCAATAGCTTTCCTCTACACAAACAACAGACTCACTGAGAGAGAAATAGGTCAAACAATTCCTTTCACAATAGCATCCAAACAACTGAAATACCTAGAAATCAACCTAACAAAAGAAATCAGGCCACCGTTCCCAGGGCAAAGAGGTGAACTGTGCAAGTGCCAGTAGCGCCCCCACCCCATCCCATTGGAAATGAGAAGAAACATAAATAAGTCTCAAAAACAGACGCCCAGATTACCTATAGCAACCCAAAAGGGAAACGAGATGGAACAATCTGATGCTCAACAAGCTGGACTCTCTGAACTGGCAACAAAAGAGGATCTGGAAGAAGTGAAATCAGGATTAGTTTCTCAGATAACAGCAAAGATTGTGCCCATAGTGCAAGACATGATTAATAAATCTAGAGAGGACACAGATAAAAAAGATAGAGGATCTGAGGAACATGATGGAATCCCAACATAGGAAACAAATGGAATCCATAAAGCAGATGCAAATAGATTTCCAGGACATTAAAAACTCCATTGAAAGTCTATGCATCAGAATGAACCAATGTGAGGACAGAATTTCAGATATAGAAGATAAGATTGCAATTAGTGACCAGGAAAAGAAAAATTGCTTTAAAATTGTAATGGACCATGAGAAATCAATCCAGCAGCTGCTAGATGATGCAAAGAAGAATAACATAAGACTGATCAGAGTCAATGAAGAAACAGGAGAGAGTGTAAATGACATAAAATAACTGTTCACAGAAGTGATGGCAGCAAACTTCCAAAGGAGGGGAAAAGAACTTGACATACAGATAAGTGAGGGATATAGGCTTCCAAATACCCTTGATCAAAAATAATCTACACATAGGCATATAATTGTAGGGATTCTAGAAACCCAACAGAAGAACAAAATTCTACAAGCAGTGAGAGAAAAGAAACAAATCACATACAAAGGAAAGCCCATCAGAATCACAGCAGACTTTTCAACACAAACCTTCAAGGCAAGAAGAGCTTGGAGTGATGTATTTCAACCCCTAAAGGAAAACAGCCTCCAGATTGATGTACCCTGCAAAACTATCTTTCAAAATTGATGGAGAAATAAGATACTTTCATGATAAAGACCACCTTAGGAACTTCATGAATATCAAACCAGCACTCCAAGAAATTTTAGACAATACCCTAGGAAAAGACAATGAGGATCACAACCCCAAGAAACCCAGCAGAATGAATCCATTGGGCATGACAAATTAAACACAAAGAGGGAGAATCCAACAAAAAGAAAGAGTCATGACAAGGCTTTTAAAACTTTTAACTTCATCTCCCTAATGAGGGTATAACTCAGTCTTGTTATTGCACTGATTCATATTTTTCTGATTCTAGTGTTGCACACCTTTCCTTGTGCTGTACTAGCTATTTATCATCTTCTTCTGACCAGTTTTTAATTGATGTGTCTATTAATGAGCTGTAACAGTTCTTTAAATATTCTGGTCATACATTATATGCATTGTAAATATGGTCTCTTTAAGGACTGCTTTCCATTTTAATGATGTCATTTGAAGTTTAACTTTTGATGGAATCTCATTTATCAATTTTTTTCTTTATACATGTTTTTTGTATCCTAGGAAGTTCTTGCTTACCCTAAATTCATAAACATTTTCCCTTATAATTTCTTCTGAAAGTTTTATAGTTTTACACTTTCATATTTAGGTTCATAGATCCTTTCAAGCTATTTTTGTGTATGGAAATAAAAGGTTGAGGTTTTTTTATATATATGGATAGCAGGTATTCTAGTGCCATTTGCTGAAAACACTATCTTTTCCTCGGCTCTTGAATTGAGTTTATATTCTATAAAATGGTAATGTTAAATAATCTTTCAAAACTCAGTGGACCATATATGTGTGGTTCTATTTCTAGATTCTCTGTTTTATTGAAATGATCTATATGTCTTTCTTTACACCAAAACTGCCTTGATTACTGCAGCTTCAGAGGAAGTCTTAAAATTAGGTACTAAACGTCTTCCAACACTTCTTTTTTCTTTTTACTTTTCTAGGTCCTTTGTACTCCTACATTACTTTTAAATTTTAATATCCAATTCATCATTTATAACAAGTATACATAGACCTGAATTTTTATATATACCTTGTGTTTTCTAATCCTGCTAAATTCAAATACAAGTTCTAGGGGCTCCTAGAGATTTCTTAGTATGTTCTCTGTAGATGATCATTTCATCTACATATAAAGATTTTATTTCTACCTTGACAATCCTATCCTAATTGTGTCATTTTCTGCCAGACTATTTTGGTTTAGGCCTATGTTTCAAAGTTTAATGGACAGATGAAGAGTAAGCATATCTGCCCTTGTTCCCCACCTTAGGGAGAAAGCATTGTATCTTCTCCAAACATATAAGGTGTTTTTGCTGAAAGTATGGAGTATATGTCTTATGTGTTGAGAAAGTTCTGTTCTACTTCTAATCTCCTAATAGCTTTTACCATGAACAGCTGTAGAATTTAGTCCAATACTCTTTCTCCAACTAGTGACAGGATCATATGGCTCTTTCCCTCCCTCTGTTAAAATGATGACTTTTAGGGGTGGGTCTTCCAATGCTGAACCAACACTGCCATCCCTATAATAAAACCAGTTTCTACATCCTGCCAGATCTGACTTCTAATAGTTTGTTTTATTAAACAAATTTCTATCCATGTTCCTACTTTTTTCTTCTATTATCTTTATCCAGTTTTAGTATTAGCACAATGTTGATTTCCTAAAATGTGGGGAGAAGTGTTCCTTCTTTTTTCTGCTTTAAATGTTTGATATAATTTATCAGTTAAAATGTATATGAGCCTGCTGTTCCCATATAGGTAGGTTTTCAAGCTAGGAATATACTTTCTTTAATAGGTGCTAGTCACATTTTATATTTCTTCCAGAGTCAGTTTCACTAATTTCTCTTCCAAGGTACTTCTCAGGAGTTGTCAAATTTATTTCTAAACAGATTTTTGAAATATGTTTTCTATATCCTTTTAAATTCTGTAAAATCTGTGGTAATGTCTCCTAGATCTTGATACTGTAATTTAAAAAATGTATAATTGATACTGTGTAATAGGAAGAAAAGGTCTAAAAGAGCAGGGGAAGTGGGAGGGGTAGGGGAAAAGAAAGAAGGGAAAAGAAAAAATATGAGAAAAGGAAAAAAATGGAAACAAAGTCTTTGCAAATAGGGAAGGGTGGAGGGGGTGAAGGGAGGGCAAGGGAAGGGGAAAAAAATGAGAACCAAGATACTCATGTAATGGTACAAGATCCCAATGATATTTGTAACTTTATTTTATACCTAAAATGTACCAATAAATTTAATGGGGAAAAAAGAAAGAAATCAAAGACCTCTTCTCTGAAAACTATAGCACTCTGAAAAGAGAGATTAAAGATGATATCAGAAAATTGAAAGATATCCCTTGCTCTTGGGTAGCAAGGATCAACATACTGAAAATGGCCATACTCCTAAAATTGCTATATAGATTCAATCCAATCCCAATTGAAATCCCAGCAGCATACTTCATGGACCTTGAGAAAACAATCCAAAAATTCAGTTGGAACAAGAAGAGACCCAGATTAGCTAAAGCAAT
Organism: Heterocephalus glaber; assembly: GCF_053883595.1. Classification (NCBI taxonomy): domain Eukaryota; kingdom Metazoa; phylum Chordata; class Mammalia; order Rodentia; family Bathyergidae; genus Heterocephalus; species Heterocephalus glaber. Next base: position 23,245,938 of record NW_028258143.1, on the reverse strand, counting down.
TCTAGGTAACAGAGACTTGGCAGGGGGTATCACAACCCCCACCTTGAAACTATACTACAAAGCTACTGTGATAAAAAAAAAAACAGCAGGGAACTGGCAAAGAAACAGACCTAAGGACCAGTGGAACACATTACAAGATGCAGAAACAACTCCAGACACACTCAGCCACCTCATCTTTGACAAAGGAGCCAAGCACCCTCACTGGAGAAAGATAGCATCTTTAATAAATGGTGCTGGAAAAATTGGGCTTCAACTTGCCAAAGATTAAAACTAGACCTATATATCTCACCATGCTCTAAACTAAAATCGAAATGGATTAAGGATGTAAATATTAAAATAGAAACTCTGAACCAGTTGGAACAGAGGTTAGGTAGAACCCTTGAAGACATCAGTGTAGGAAAAGATTTTATGAACAAAACCTCTGCTGCCCATGAACTAGCACAAACAATCAACAAGTGGGATCTCTTCTTATTGTAAAGCTTCTGCACTGAAAAAGAAACCAACAATAGTGTGAAGAGACAACCCACAATGTGGGAAAAAATTTTCACCATCGGTCCCTCAGACAAAGGTCTACTATCTCGAATCTATAAAGAACTTAAAAAAAATTAGACCTCCAAAATTTAAAGACCCAATCCAAACATGGGCATCTGAACTGAAAAGACATTTCTCACACAAGGAAGTAGACATAGCAAATAAACATATGAAAAAATGTTCAACATCACTGGTCATTTGAGAGATGCAAATGAAAACAATGCTGAGATTGCACCTCACACCAGAAAGAATGACTGCTATCAAGAAATCAACCAGTAACAAACACTGGCGGGGCTGTGGTGAAAAAGGAACACTGCTCCACTGCTGGTGGGACTGTAGACTGGTGCAACCACTGTGGAAATCAGTATGGAGATACCTCAAAGAACTAGGACTGGAAGTCCCATTTGGCCCAGCTATTCCCCTGCTGGGTATCTTCCCCAAAGAATTAAAAGAATCATACCACAGTGATATATGTGCACCCATGTTCATAGCAGCACAGTTTGTAATAGCTAAAACTTGGAAACAGCCCAAATGCCCATCAACTGGAGACTGGATCAAGAAAATGAGGGGGTTTTTTTATAAAATGGAGTACTACTCAGCCATAAAAAACAAGAAGTCGGAGACATTTATAGCTAAATGGATGCACATTGAGGCCATACTCTTAAGTGAAATAAATAGGACACGTGTAAATACTGAACAGTTACTCTAGTGTGAGAAACTGAAAGTGTACACAAGGACTAAAAGGTATAATAGATAATGTGAAATAGGAAGAAACGGGGCAAAGGGGAAGGGGAAGTGGAAGGGATAGGGGAAAGGAAAAAAGGCAATCAAATTTATATGAGAAAATGCAAAAATGGAAACAAAGTCTTTGTAAATAGGGAGGGATAGAGGGGTTGAAGGGAGGGCAGGGGAAGGGGGAAAAAGTAAGAATCAAGAGAGATTATATAAAGGTGCAAATTTCCCATGATGAATGTCATTATATTGGTTACCTAAAATGTACCAATAAAATAAAATTTAAAAAAAAATAAGAACTAAGATACATCATGTAAAGGTACAAGATCCCAACGATGAATATAACTGTATTGTATACCTAAAATGTACCAATAAACTTAATGAAAAAAAAATAATTCAAGTCTCACTCAGTATCATCTGTGTTTTCTTCATAAAGTTAGAAGGCTACTTCATCTCATTTCCCTTGCTGCCCTCAGATACATCTATATTACTCTGTCAGGAAAGTTGGTACGAAGGGAAAATTCCAACTTCAAATATTGAATCTGAGTTTCACAAATACACTAGTAATGAAAAAGTCAGACAGAAAACCTTTTTGATAATGGACTCAGACAAAAATAAAGCCAGAAATCAGCTGGAATAACAAAGTCTAAATTGTTTACAGAATCAGTTATGCCTTTGGAGCTGGGAGGCCTACTGGCTGTTCATCTGGGCTGTCACGTATATGAGCGTGGTCTGGTTTTTGAAAGCTCATGCAAAAGACTATCTCTAGGACCATGACAGACTCAGATTCCCTTCCTCCCCAGCTACCTCCTCCCATTAGCAGTTTCATCACCCTCCTAATTTTGTTCTTCAACTGGTAACAGGGCCTCTGCCTTATGTTAGTCCTTTCTGGGAAAGACTAGCAGAGTGGTGGTGTCCTCCACGCTTCCAGGATGGTCTTCTCAGGTCTGACTTCAGGGCTAGTCAGGTCAGCTGAGAAACAGAAAAATAAACATATTTTGGGAGTGTGTTTTCTTACTATCATTTTTTTTTTGGTACCAGGGATCGAACTCAGGTCCTTGCGCTTGTGTACAGGCAGTGAAACCACTGAGCTACATCCCCAGCCCCTTATTATCATATTTTCCATATAATTACCCTGACAAATTAGCAAATATCATTCATTTATTCAAAATGTTGGCTTAGAATAGCAGTCTCCAGTAGAAATAGGTTGCAGGCTACATATTTAATTTTAAACTTTCAACTGGCCGTATTAAATAAGATCTGGTGTTCTATTGCCCAGTAGGGACCATATAGTTAGCAATCGTGCCTGTACATTTCAAAATAGCTAGAAGGGAGGCTATTAAATGTACTAACCATAAAGAAATGACAAAAGTTTAAGATGATGGTTTTGCTAATTACCCTGATTTAAATCGTTACACAATGTATGCACAAACCAAAAGCATCACAATATATCCCAGAAATATGTATAACGATCATGTCAATGAAAAAGTTAAACATAATTTTTAAGATTTAAAGTAAAAAACAAAACAAGTGAAATTAATTTTTAAAAGACTTATTTAAGGGCCTGGGATTTAGCTCAGTGGCACCATGCCAGACTCACAAGCACAAGATCCTGAGTTCAATCCCGGGTACCAAAAAAAAGAAAAAAGAAAAGACTTATTTACTTAACTCAATATATTCAGCATACAGTATCATCCTTTTAATCTATAATCAATATGTCTTTGAAATCTGGGGTATTTTATACATTATAGTGGATCTGGACAAAAATACTAAATTTGTATTAGAAATATTTGATCTGTATTTAGAGTTCATCAGATCTATACTTGAAATAGTATGCTCACAAACTTACATTGTTCCAAACATACAAAACATCTTCTAGAATAACTGAAAAGAGTACATTGTTATTTTAAATTTAAATTAATTAAAATTCCAAAGTGTAACCATTTAGTTCAGTCCCATCAGCCACATTTCAAGTGTCCAATAGCCATGTGAGAGTAGAGTCTACAGACTTCTACAGGACAGGTTTAGGATGCAAGTTGCCTTTACAGCACACCCTAAGAGCTGAGCTTTCAAATCCTTATAATCTAAATTGAAATCCTGCTTGGCACATTTACTAGCTACCTGACCTTCACCCAATCACTTAACCTCATGGGTCTCCTGCTCCTCTTCTGAAGAATCTGGCTAACAATACCCACATAACAGAGCTGGAATCCTAGCTGTAAGAAAACCCCGTTCATACCTGATAAATACCATCTCCATGCACCCACCAAGAACTCCTCACCTCCCTCAAGTGTGTCCCCAGAGTTCACCTGTGGGACCCTGAATTCCTCAGTGTGGCTTTGTTAAAAGGTGAAATCTAGTGGGAGAGATTTGGGTCATGGGGCAGAGCCCTCATGAATGGATTAATTCCTTTATCATGAAAATACATTAGTTGTTTAAATTCATTTTATTGGTATATTTTAGATTTACATAATGATAACATTTATCATGAGGAATTTGTACCTGTATGTGATATATCTTGATTCTTCTTTTTTCCCATTCTCCTCCCCTCCATTCAGCCCCTCTTTCCCACCTTATTTACAAAAGCTTTGTTTCTATTTTTTCCTTCTATTCTTTTTCTTCTTCTCCCTTCCTTCTTTTCCCCCTTCTCCCTCCCTAGTTCCCCTTCCCATTTGAAGTTTCCATCTATTTCATAATATCTATCATACAGTTTGGTCTTTATTTACCCTTTCAGTTTCTCACACCAGAGAAACAATCCAATATTTAAACGTGTGTCCAATTTATTTAATTTAAGAGTATGGTCTCAAGGTGGATCCCTTTACCTAGAAATGTCTCAAGTTTATCCTTCTTTATGACAGAGTAGTACTCCACTGTGTAAAAATAAACCACATCTTCTTTATTCATTCATCAGTTGATGGGCATTTGGGCTGTTTCTAAGATTTAGCTATTACAAACTGTGCTGCCATAAACATGGGTGTGCATATATTGCTGTGGTATGATGCTTTTCATTCTTTTGGGAAGATACCAAGAAGGGGAAAGCTAGGTCAAATGAAACCTCTGGTTTTAGTTTTTTGAGGAGTCTCCACACTGGTTTCCACAGTGGTTACACCAGTCTACACTTGGACTGACAGTGGAAAGGGTTGAGAGTATGTGATCACTAAATTAGTTCACTGATTGGTTTAGCATGGTTCTGGGTGTGGTTAGTGGGAAGGCTCATCCTGGGTGTGGGTGGCATCACCCAAAAGGCAGGTAGCCTAGAAGGGATGAAAGGAAGAAGCTTGTTGCTGCTACTATTTTGCTACCTCCCTGCTTTGCTGCCTTCTACCTGCCCTGCTACACTATGGACTGTTTCCCCTCTGTGAGGCCCCTCTGCCATACCACCCTGCATTGGAACCACCCAACTATGGACTGAAACCTCTGCAAACTGTGAGCTGAAATAAACTTTTCCTCCTTTAACTCTGAGTGTTGGGTATTTTGTCTCAAATGAGAAAAAGTAACTAAGGCAATCCTTAGCCCAAATATCCATGATCCCAAATGCTCCAAAATAAAAAACTTTTTGAGCACTGACATGATATCACAAGTAGAAATTTCCATACCATAAAACTTTATTTCATGCACAAAAATACTAAAATATTGTGTATAATTACCTTCAGGCTGTATGTGTAACATAAATAAATTTTGTGTTTAGACTTATCTGTATTAGTCTTATCTCTAAGATATCTCATTATGTATAAGTAAATATTCCAAAATAAGAAAAAAATTCCAACATCTGAAACACATCTGGTCCCAACCATTTTCAGAGAAGATACTCAATCCATAAAAAGATTCAAACTAGTCACCTAATCGCTGTCCCTTCTCCAAGGCCTAAGTGTGAATACCTTGAGACAGGAATCTTAGATCCCTGAGCCAGTTCAGTGCCAGCTGAGAGTGAGAGGCTAGGGTATGTGGAACTGTATTGAATTCAAACTTTCCAAGCTTTTTTCATGAAACCTGCAAATTGCAAGAAGTCAGAGATCTGCATTTCATTGTTTTCTATAAGGTTTTCTAGAATCTACTTTTGTAGCATTTCATTTTTCCAGGAACCAGGACCCCAACACATGTCACTAGAGTCCAATAGGGAGGCAAAGATCAAGAATGAGGGCCTCAGAGGGAAAGAAGTGGGGATTTCTACCTACTGGGCAATCAGTCCCCATGTATCACTTACATCTACAATCCCACCAAGCCCTCGCCACATCTCTCCACCATGAGTGCTGATGTCCCCAGTAAATAAGTGAAAAACTGCCAGTTCTGATGAGATTCAAACTGACCCTGCTTTCCACTACACTGTGCTACTTCAAAGTTGGGCAAGGCAACACAAGAAAGGGAAAAATACAAGGAAAGGAGAGGAGGGGTGTCAGATTTTGCCTCTGGCCAACTTTATCTCTCAAAGTAAAATAAGAAGATCATTCTCTCTGCTGAGGTACAGAGGTGCCGTAGAGAAGAGATGGAAAATGGCCACCAGTGTCTTCATTGGCACTTTGTATGACATCAGAGTCAGAATGGGGAGAGACTCTTGGAAAAATATGTGAGTCTGAATACAGACTCTCCCTCATACAATTGTTTAGCTTTAAACAAAGTACTTAACCTTGTAAAACCTTTATTTCCCTATCGACAAGGAGTGGTAATCTACTATACAGATTAAATACAGATGGCCCCGAATGACATACCCTAGTTCAACTTAGAAATTTTCACCCTTACCATGGTGCAAAAGCAATGCACAGTCACTGGAAAGCACACTTCAAATTTTGAATTTGGATCCCTTCCTAGGCTATTGATGTACATAGCCACAGCTTCCAGACAGCCCCATGATCACAAAGGAAAACAACTGGCATGCTACAGTGGGCTGTGTGGCTGAATGATGATGTTCCCAGGTTAGGACTATTTGATGAATTTTCAGCTTATAGTATTTTCAATTTATGCTGAATTGATAGGGAAACAATCCTATTAAAAAGTGAAGCATATCTATATAATGTAAAGACCTTAGCACTGAACATGACTGACAAAAAAATACTGCTTTATCAATAAAAACTACCAATACCACAAAGTCAAAGGCCAGAGACATTCCTTCTGAATTTATAGTTTAATATTGGAGACAAGTAAGATAATGATGTAATGATTAAAACATAGTGGTAACTTGTTACCTAGAAATCACAAAGTCATCCCTGACTCCTGCAGGCTCCCACCTAGGCAAAGGGTGCATTCTTGAGTCTGCCATCCTGTTTTAACGTTTCCCTCCTCTGTCTCACTTCGGACCTAGAGAGGTCCTAGAAGTAGTACTGGGGTCCTTTCTAGATCTCTGCTCATGACTGAACTCCACCGCCTTCAAACTTGATGGGTTGATGGTGCCAGGCTGGCAAGGGAGCCACTCACATTACTACAAAGGAAAAGAACCAGCCCCACATCAGCTCAGATCAGGTCCCTCCTAGAATTCAGGTGTGCAGAGCACTTAATAGCAAGCATTCAGGGCAACCAATCATTAAATGACCCCGCTTGGTCCAGGCACTTAGGCGTTCAAAATGGGCACCTGTGTACAATCAGTTCCAAGGTAATTCACATGGCTTTTTCTCTCTTTCTTTTTTACCCTGACAACATTGTAACTAATGGCTTCACTTTTGAAGTTTCTGGATCATTGAGTAAATTTTAGGGTCATTAGTGCAGAGGAAAGCAGGCTTCTCATTCTCCATCTGTTTTCCCTCAGAATATTTTTCTTTCCAGTGTTTTCCATCACTGTCATAATCAGCATGAGCACCCTTGACATGGGGCATGATGCCATTGGCTCCACACAGTCCGCACAGGAACTATGCTGACAATGAGGTGCAGGTCATCCCACATAAATGCCTAGACCTGTAATGGACACATCAGTCAATTTGCCAAACCTGTATGGGCAAGGTCCCTTCCTGGCCAGCAGGCCATCAAGCAAGCATCCTCTCTGCCTGGATTCTGAATGAGTGGTGCAGCTCTGTGTATCATGGATGGACAGGAACTCCCATGTGGTTCCCACTCAGCCGGGGTTGAGTGCTTGGTAGTATGCAAAGAAAAGCAGAAACATGGGAACTCTGAGAGCAGCAGAGATGGGAGGCTCAGCCCAAGGGGGAGAGGCAGGAAGAGAAGCCACCCACACACTTTCCACTACTTATAACTGGGTTCATCAGGTCCCCTGAGGGAAGCATGAATTATTACCTGGAAGGCCCAAACATCTCCCTAGTAGGAGAAAACGGGGAAAACTGAGACCAGAGAAGGAAGCTGTTGAGCGGGGCTACCCAAGATATTAGTGACGGACTGAAGACTAGACTGTTGATTCAGCCAGGCCATGGAGCCTAGCTGTTTGCTTAAACATGAGCCAGATCATTTCAGGGAAGGCATTTTTTAGATGTGATTAACATCTAAATCAGTAGACTGTATAGAAAGCAGATTGCCCTCCTTTGTGTGAAAGGGCCTTACCTAATCAGTTGAAAGTATTATGTGCTAGAGTGAGGCTTCCCAAAGAAGGAATTCAGCCTCTGCAACACAGAAGCCCTGATACATGAATTTCCAGCCTTTTGGCCTGCCTTATGGAATTCAAACTCAAGACTGCAACATTAACTCTTACTGAATTTCCAGGATGCTCTACAGATTGTAGCACTGCCACCTGAATCTACCACTCCCAACTTCCCTCACCACACCAATCACATGAGCTAATTCCTCCACATAAGTAAACAAACAAATAAATCATCTGAATTTATAGTTTAATGGAGGAGATAGGTTCTCTAAAGAACTTTAACTAATACACAGACCCTGGGTTTCTTGCTAGTTTTCTGAAAGGGAGTTCTCCAGGGAAAAGAAATAGCCTTTTTGCATCTATAAATTTAAAAAGTATTTGTGTGACTTCTGAATCATATCCTATATTGCACAGTTTATCTACACAGTGACCCTGAATGTAGCCTCAGGATCCAGATTGCTTATATACTATCTCCATCACCTCCTCCCAGAGAGGCTCTGGTGAGTCACTGACATCTCTGTTCCTTTATCTTTTCACCTGCTACACAGGGGTGGAGGTAGGTCCTGCCTCTAGGGAGATTGCAGGTGTGCAGACGACTTGGGAGAGGAAACTGACACATTGCCAGTACTCAGTACTGTCAGTATTTTGATTGTTAATAAGTATTACTCATTACTATTATCATTATTAGCAACTATTAATAATTATTAACAATAATAATTAGTAATAATTGAGAGCACATCAAAACATTTTCTCTTTCAGTTATTTGCATTGAACACTGAATGGATTAAGAAGACACTTCCCACTATAAGAGGCAGACCTAGAAAAAGAGGGCTGCTGGTGCACATAACCTGTTAAGGCACAGGTAGATGCAGCACAACTCGACCCAGGGCCCAGGGAGCCACCAGGCTCTGTTGCCTCTTCAGATTGATACTCACTCAACTGATCCCTTCCTCTCTGCATTCAGTTTTTCTCTCCCTACTGGATCTGAAGTGTCCACCAGTAACTCCAAGCCAGTCTCCTCTGTCCTAGTCATTCAGCAAAAGTCTCAGAATTGAGTTCTACTTGGTCAGGACTGGGTCACATGCCCAGCCTGAACCATGTTCTCTGACTTTGATTGGAAAGCCCAGGTAATCTGACCACCACTGCAGCAAATGCCTAGGGAGATTAGGATGGTGTACAAGAAGTGGGAAGCATGCTGAACAGTCAGAACAGCAAATATCTGCTTCAGGCACCTTTCACACACCAGAAATGCACCTAGTGTGTCCCCTAGTTGTACTGATTCCCACTAAACAGATCAGAAACAAAAGCTTGTCAGGCTGCAGCCACCTGCACTATTCCCATGGTACATGGGATTCAAATTCAAGTCTTTCTTCCCAAAACAAATCAAAGTTCCCCAAGGGTACTGGTGCCACTGACCAACCCCATGGGCATGGACAGAGACTGTCAAAGCAGCTGTGCAGTGTGTCAGCTAAAGGGAAGCACTAGCTCATGTCCATGTGCACGCACACAGACACACACATGCAACTAAGCTGGATCCCAACTCATCCTCTTTGTGGTTCCTATCTGTGACTTCAAAGGGTTTCTTACCCAGAAATCTGGAAATCACTACTGCCCTGTCTCCTTCCTTCAGAGCCAAGGGCCCACTGATGGGCTCATCCCTTCCTCATCCCCACTGCAAGCCACTTTCCCTTAGCATTAATCCCTCTGCCCACAAGCAGAGTCAGAGAACAGAGTGGAAACAAGAAGTGCCAGGAGAAAGCTGAGCACCACTGACTCCTAGAATCCAAAGTCCACCCTCTGACCTTTAAGACATAACAGACACCCCTGCCAAACCCCAATCCTATAGAGCCACACAGGCTCCTATAGCCCAAGTCCTCCCCTCCAAGCGAGGGTCAGACACCTGCTGGACTCCCCTCCAAGCAAGAACAGAGACTTTCCCATGGGGAAAATGCTTCCATATGAAAACTATAGATGGCCTGGCCAGAAACACCATCTGGAGCCAAACAGCCACTGTTTGACTGTGGTGGTGCTCATAAAGGGTGAGTGATCGCTTGCTGCTGTAAATTTACTTAGTATTTATTATCTATGGTGTGTCACTCACTTTCCTAGAGGTAGGAGGCAGTAGAGAGCAAGTCAGATAAAATCTCAGCCTAGAAGGGAAGACAGAAAATAAGATATAGAGATAGAAGATAGATAGATAGATAGATAGATAGATAGATAGATAGATAGATAGATGATAGATAGATAGATAGATGATAGATAGTCAGCTTTATAGAACTATAACAAAATGCCTAATTAGAAGAGGTCCTTATGAAGAAGAGAAATTTGAACAAAGGGCTAAAGGAAAGGAAGGATTTAGCCACTCCCAGATCTGGTCTCATTTGCCTTAATGCCCTTTCTCTGTGCTTCATACATTGACAGACAAAGATGTTGGTTGCCAGGCCTTGCTGGCCCTGACCTATGTACTTGACTCTCCCTTCTCTGGGTCTTTTTAAACTTCCTCATCTTCCTCACCCATCTCTCTCAGGCTCATCCCCACCTGACAGATCTAGGTCAAAAGACCTGTGACCAGACTTAGAGATTCTCCATATTCAAGATTCTCCATATTCAGGATATTTAGATCTTGTGTCCCAACACTGGATTCCTCTAGGGAGAACTTTGGTTTTTGCCTTTTGTTGTCTCCCAATCTTTTTGGTGCTAGGACCACATCTTGCTTTTCTAAATCCCCTCACCAAGGATAAGAGTCTTGCCCAGAGCTCCATGATAGATATTTCTTGTACTGCCTACCTGTTTTCTGATAAAGATCTCTACCCACCTTTGAACCTTGTGCTGCAACATTCATCTCCTACCTGGGGAGCTCTGGGCCAGCACTGCTACTGCAGGACAAGACAGAACAGGTACACTTTAGCCCTGAACCCTGGCCCCCCTGGCTACGTCCAACACAGTGAGTGAGAAATCTATGGATCCGAGGCAACGTATCCACACAAAGCCTATTGCAGGACCCAAGAGCCTGGAACTCACAGCCCAAATGGGTCAGGATTTCACCCAAGACTGTGAGAGCCTTTTCCACAAGGCATTCCACCAAGTGCAGGCCACACTGGCAATGCTCACCTCTGAAACCCACAGGGAGTGGGAAGAGGGGTACTTTTTGGAGAAAGAAGGATGAACAGGTGCTGGGTTTCTACACCATTGCCTACAATGGAACTAGAATAGGAAAAGGGAGAGCAGACCCTGGTTCCACTCTGGCCCCATATCTCCCATTAGGGACAGCACTCTGCTGCACCACGTCACCTTTGCTTGCTGCTTTGTGGGTCCCACTCCTCCACTGCAATGCAATGGGCTATTTCAGAACCCCTGCCCCATAAAAGACCTAGCAGACTAACTGGTGTGATCTGGCCATCACCAGCTGAGGCATGAACCAGGGCAACATCTCCTCAGTCCTTCTAAAGTTCCAAGTATCCCTCCAAGGAGTGATTGAAAATTGTCCAGCCTTTTTAATATTTTGGGAATAGGTTGGCCAATATTTGAAAAGCTGAAGCTTAACAGAGTTTGGGAGATCATGCATATCCTGGCTGCAGCCTGGCTGTGAGCACCCCATGCTATACTCTAATCTTTTCTTCCCCACTGGACTCCGGTCCAAACCCTACTGCCCATGCCTTCAGCCCAGATCCCCAGCCTCCTGCTCACTGAGCATTGTCCTGCCAACATTTGTCATGGGTGTCCCTGTAGAACAGCACTTCCACAGCTGCAATGATTTCAGATATGGTTTGAGTGCCCCACTCCCTGCAAGGTCCACACATTGGAAACTTAGTCGCCAGGGCAGTGATGTTCAGAGAAAGGAAGACCTTTAAGGTGGAGACCTAGATGCAAGTTGTTAGGTCACTGGGGGCACTATCCTTGGAAGGGATTAATGCTGGTCTCATAGAGTAAGTTAGTTTTCACAAAAGTGTGCTGTTATGAAGTGAGCCACCTCATGCACTTGGCCCTTGCAGTACATGGTCATCTCCCTTTCCACTTCTCCACCATACTATAACACAATCAGAGAAGCCCATATCAACAGCTAGAGTCATCCAAGTTTGTACATTCAGCCTCCAAAACTCCTGCCTCAACTTCCCAGCATGCTGAGATTACAGGCTTACATCACTGCTCCTAACAACTTGTTTTCTTTATAAAGAATCCAGCCTTAGGTACTTTATTATAGCACTGGAAAGGACTAAGACACAACTTAATCAAAAGGATGATGGCCAGGCTGGTTCCCAGAATAGTAAGGTTGGCAAACTCTGCACCAAATTCATAAATAACCTCCCACATCCTTTCCTTCAATTATCTTAATTAAACACATCATTATAGACTATTTATGAATACTTACACTAAACCAAATGAATTGTTTGGAGATTCATAGCTCTCATCTCCTGATTACTTCATAGCTGTTTCTTAGCTATTTTTCTCATTGCTAAGACAAAATATTTAATATCTAAAGTTAAAGGAGGAAAGGTTTATTTTGGTTCACAGTTTGTAGAGAATTCATTCCATAGTCAGCTGGCTGCAAGGCAGGGCGGCATGGCAGAGGGGCATCCAAGAAGGGAAACAGTTAATGGTAGAGCGGGCAGGAGGCAGAGAAGCAGCAAGCTTTCCTTTCCCTTTTATCCCACCCAGGCTACAAGCCCCACACCCAGGGTAGCCCTTCCATTATCCACACCCAGATCTATGCTAAACTAATTTAGTTATCACACACTCATGATCCAGCCACCTCTGAAAAGTCTGACTATGAGCTGATGAGGCTTTGCAGGGGACATCTGGATACAAGCCATAACATCATCATCATCAGGGAAAGAAACAAACACACAAAGGGGGCAATTTAAGAGAATTACTCCTAGTGACACATCCAAGAATCATGATCTGTTTTCTGTTGCTAAAACAAAATATCTGAAGCTAAATATTTATAAAGAAAAAGAGCTTTATTTACCTTACACTTTGGGAAGTTGCAAGAAAGACTCCTTGGATTCCAACAGAGGTTCATAAGACTGAGGCTGCCCCAGGGCAGAAACAATCTCATGAAGACAGAATTGCCTTGCTTGAGCAATAAGAACTTCTCCTGTAGCCATCTTGCAGAAGCAGAATGGAAATAATGATCAACCAGACTCTAGACCAGACCAGCAAATTTATAAAACCTGGCCTTATTCTTTTGTGAACAGTCTGAACCTCTAAAGTGTAAGAGTGAGCCCCTCCAGGCTGTAAAGCAGGAGTCCTTTTTATATTTTCCTTCACTTTCTAGCTTTTCCTAGTAAACCTGCCTGTGCTCATGCTGCCATACCCTGGAAAGTATTTTTCCATACTGGGTCTCTGACCTGTTCTGTGGGGGAGCAAGCTGAGATCCCTGTCACTTCTATGGGGAACTTCCTTGGACCCTTGGTGGCACCAGTAGAAAATGTGTTTTAACTGGGTGTTGTGGTGACACCTGCAATCCTTGCACTCTGGGAGGGTAAGGCTGATCACAAGTTCAAACCCAACCCAGCAACTTAGTGACACTCTGCCTCAGAATGAAAATCAAAAACAAGCCGGAGATGTAGCTCAGTGCAAAGGTCCTGGGTTCATCCCTAGTAATGATACTTTCTGTTGCAAGATTACTGTATTTGTGTATTCTGAGAGAATTTAACTCTTTCTTCAAGAGAAATTTGATAACTTAATTAGCTCATATTTTTCTGTACCTAGGTACGCCTGAAACTCAAATCTTCCCTGTCTCTTAAGCTGCATTCATCTCTCAATATTAGCAGTGGCACAGCTCCAAACTTTCATCACCTTCCAACATAGTTGCTGTTTACTCTGAGAACATAGGACAAGATATGAAGAAATTGTCCCCCGGGGCCTGCACAGTGTTTGTCAAGAGAATGTATTTTAAGCCAGAGCTGAGCTACAAAAGACAGAGATGCCCATGTGCTCTCAAATAAACTTGTTTTATGAAGTGAATACACTCCTAAGTTCAGGGCCCAAAGCAGGATAATTTGTTCCAGTGTCTCATGGCAGCATCAGGACCCAAAGCCAATCAGCACAGAGCTCATTTGTTGAACTCCACTCTTTTAGTAGGTGCACATGGATGAAACAGTAATTAAATTACTAAGATTTGCATGGCGCTTAGTTTTCCCATTTGTGAACAGAGACAATGAAACCTTACCTCATTAGGATTGCTTTGAGAATTAAACAAGATAACATTTGTAGAACCTAAGAATATTACCTGATATGTAACAGTTCCTCTGTAATAATGGATTAATGCATTATAATAAGTGAGGTTAGGAGGTTCTCTAGAGCTTAGTTTTCTTTTTCACAAAATGAAGACTACCAAAGTGAGATACTCTGATATAATAAGAAATATGGAGAGTATTAAATATGGAAGAATAAGACTGGCAGCAAAATACAGTCTCTCCAGGACCTGAAATCAACATATCTGGAAAATAACAAGTTGGGGAGGGAAAAAAAAAAACAGAACTAGATCTCCAGGAATTGGCAGGGAGCTGACATGAAATCAAGAAACTACAGAGAAGCTGGAGAAGTAAAGCAAGGCACATAGAAAAGAATGAAGCAGCTTACAAAGCTGACCATGTCTCCCAGAGAGGGAAATGAGACCTGTCTCCCAAACATAAGGTAAGCCCGGGGAAAGTGGGCAGCTGCAAAGAGAAACAACTGACTGGGCGGCAGTGCTATCCCCAAGAAAAGCCCACAGTTACTGTAAACTGCAAAAACAGCAAGAGGTTTTACTCTGAAAGTGACTCCTTCCAGAGGTGAGACCAGAGTTGGTAATAAATTCAGTGAAGCACTGGTCATATTGGCCATTCTGGGAAGGGATTACTTGTTTGAGGCTGAGCTATACAAATACCCCTCCAGGTTTCTGGCATCACCGTACAACAGTGACTGGGTGGAGATGGCCACAAAACAGTCACAGGGAGTGTGCAGGTTAGATATAGACCCCCTGAGAAGTTTTAACTCATAACAGGAAAGATACAGGGACCCCATACTCCATAGTGAGAATCCAGGTCAGTCATGAGTGGCATTCAGAGGGGACTGGGTCTGAAATTGCTCCCACTAAGTCTGGTGGACACCTAGTCCCGAGCTGGAAGATAGGGCTGATGCCTGTTCCCACTGCCCTGCTGCCTACATCCAACACAGAGCTCAGGGGTTCATTTATTTCCCCCATCTACTGTGATCTTGGACACACCATGGCTTGGAGGCTTAGATAGTTACCACAGCCTGGGATATATATGCAATGGGGTCCCTGGAGTGTTGGGGGGCTCACAAATCCATAGGTTGTAAAGCTAGGCAGAGAAAGCCATGACTTGGGGTGTACAAGACACAAAAACTGGGAGGGGCTGAAGTGAATATTGTCTTAGTGTAAAACCATTGACTGATCATGCCCAGCAGAAAGGTGGGGCTAGATTCAGCATTCATACACACACCAAAAAAAATGAGAGTGGAAACAAACAGCTCTCAGCTGGAATTCACTAACCTTCCCCTATATCTGGTGGATTCCAGTAAAGCAGACCCTGAAAAGAAACCACTCATTCAAAAGCACAAGAAATTATTTTTTTACTCATGTCTCTTTTTCTTCATTGGTTTTCAGTGGTTTGGAGTTTTCTTTTCTTTTGTCTTTTTCTCCTTTTTTCTTTATTTTGCTGTCTATTTTTCCTTTTTTCTCCCCTTTATTCTTTTCTGTTACTTTTATCTAAATCTATTAATTTTCTTTTACTCTTTAATGGGATCCTTTATCTCAGTTTCTTTCTTCTTTCTCATCTTCCTTTTCTTTATTTTTCCAAATTTGCTTCTTTTATTGTTTTCTTCGCCAATGCCTACAACCTTACTAGTATTACTATTAAGTTTTACTAATCTTGACTGCTCCTGGTACAGAGGAAGGGGCTTCCCAGCCACCATCCCTCCCACCACTCCCAAACCAGCGGAAGGGGCTTCTGAGCTGCTGACCCACTGCTCCTGGTCCAGAGGAAAGGGCATCAGGCCACCAACCCTCCTTCCACTCCCAGCAATGAGAAAAGGGCTTTGGGGCCTCCTTCTGTCTCACCTCTCCCGGACCAGAGGAAGGGGCATCTGGGCCACCAGCCATACAGCCTCTCCAAGCCCCTGTCCCACCTCTCCCAGCTCACCCCTGCTCCCCCCAGTCGAAATGAGAAAACACATAAATAAGTCTCAAAACCAGACTTCCAGATCACCTACAGCAACCACAAAGGGAAAGGAGATGGAACACTCTGATACTCAACCATGTGGACCCACTGAACTGGCAACAAAAGGGGATCCGGAAAAAATGAAATCAGAAATAATTTCTCAGATAACAGGACAAATTGTGCTCCTAGTGCAAGACATGATTAATAAATCTAGAGAGGAGCTGAGGAACATGATGCAATCCCAACATAGGAAACAAATGGAATCCATAAAACAGATGCAAACAGACTACCAGGAGGTAAAAAAAATCCATTGAAATTCTACACAGCAGAATGAGCCAATGTGAGGACAGAATTTCAGATATACAAGATAAGATTGCAATTAATGACCAGGAAAAGAAAAATTGCTTCAAAATTATAAGGGAACAAGAGAAATCAATCCAGCAGCTGCTAGATGATGCAAAGAAGAATAACATAAGACTGATCGGAGTCAATGAAGAAACAGCAGAGAGTGCAGATGACAGAAAAAAACTGTTCACAGAGATGATGGCAGAAAACTTCCCAAGCAGGGGAAAAGAACTTGACATACAGATAAGTGAGGCATATAGGACTCCAAATAGCCTTGATCAAAAAAAAAATCTACACATAGGCATATAATTGTTAAGATTCCAGAAACTCAACAGAAGAACAAAGTTCTACAAGCAGTTAGAGAAAAGAAACAAATCACATACAAAGGAAAGCCCATCGGAATCACAGCAGACTTCTCAACACAAACCATCAAGGCAAGAAGAGCTTGGAGTGACATATTCCAAGCCCTAAAAGAAAACAGCCTCCAACCCAGATTGATGTACCCTGAAAAACTATCTTTAAAAAAGGATGGAGAAATAAGATACTTTCATGACAAAGAGCACCTTAGGAACTTCGTGAATACCAAACCAGCACTCCAAAGAATTTTACACAATATCCTAGGAACAGACATTGAGGATCACAACCTCCGGAAGAAAAGCAGACTGAACCCATCTGGCACAACAAGAAATTAAATGTAAAGGGGGAGAACCCAACAAAAAGAAAAAGTCATGGCAAGGACAAGTCAATATGTTTCAGTTATAACCATCAACGTTAATGGTCTCAATTCACCAATCAAAAGAAATAGACTGGCAGAATGGGTCAAGAAGCAAAATCCAACAATATGCTGCATACAAGAGACACAATTAATTCAAAAGGAAACTCATAGACTGAAAGTTAAAGGGTGTAAAACAATACTCCATGTGATGGGAACATGAAAAAAAGCAGGAGTAGCCATCCTCTTTGCAGATAAAGTAGATTTCAAACCAACACTGATTAAGAGAGATGAAGAAGGACACTACATCCTTGTAAAGGGAAGAATCCAAGAGGAAGAGATGACAATCATAAATATCTATGCACCAAACCCTAGTGCACCCAACTGTATAAAACAAATACTAATGGACATGAAAAGTTATATATTCACTAATACAATTGTAGTGGGGGACCTCAACACCCCACTGTCACAAATAGATAGATCAACTAGACAAAAAATGAGTAATGAAATACTCGAACTCAATTGAACTCTTGAACAAATGAACTTAGCAGATGTTTACAGAGTCTTCCACCCCACAAAATCAGAATACACATTCTTCTCAGCTACATATGGGAAAGCTATCCCTTGTTCCTGGATAGGCAGAACCAATGTTGTCAAAAGGGCTATACCTCCAAAACTAATGTAATGATTTAATGCAATCTCAATCAAAAAAAAATAGCATTCCTCACAGAAGCAGAAAAAACAATCTAAGGTATATTAATCTTTGACAAAGGAGCCAAAAACATATACTGGAGGGAAGATAGCCTCTTTAATAAATGGTTCTAGGAAAACTGGCTATCCACATGCAGAAGAGTGAAGCTAGACCTATATCTCTGACTATATAGTAAGCTAAAATCAAAATGGATCAAAGATCTAATTATTAAATCCATAACAATCCACTAGAAGATAAAATAGGTAAAAATCTTGACATGGGCACAATAAAGGAATTTCTAAAGAGAACCTCAGTTGCATCAGAAATAACATCAAATATCAGCAAATTGGATTACATCAAATTAAAAAGCTTCTACACAGCAAACACCCAACAGAATGAAGAGACAGCCTACAGAATGGGAAAACATTTTTGCCAGAACAACCCAGACACTGAATTAAGACCTAGAATATATTTTTTTAAAAACTCAAAAAACATAGACCCCTCCCAAAATAAAAGACCAAATCAAAGATTAGGCAACTGAAATGAATAGACTTCTTGTCAGAAGAAGTACAAATAGCCAATAAATATATGAAAAAGTGTTCAATATCTTTGACCATAGAGAAATGCAAATTAAAACACTGAGATTCCATCTTACTCCAGAAAGAATGGCCATCATCAAGAAACTGAATAATAACAAATGCTGGCAGGACTACAGGAGAAAACAGAACACTTCTACACTGTTGGTGGGAATGTAAACCAATACAGCCACTGTGCAAATCAGTATGAAGATTCTTCAAAACACTAAAACTAGAAACTCCATTTGACCCAGCTATTCCCCTTCTAGGTATCTTTCCAAAAGAGTTAAAGACATCATATTACAATGATACTAACAGACCCATGTTTATAAAAGCACAACATATAATAATAGCTAAATCTTGGAAGTATCCTATATGTCCATCAACAGATGAATGGATCAGGAAAATGTGGTATTGTACACAATGGAGAACTATTTGGTCATAAAGAAGGATAAATGTGAGTCATTTGTAGCAAAATGTATGCTCCTTGAGGCCATAATGTTAGGTGAAATAAATCAGTCACAGAACCTCAAATATCATATGGTTTCTCTTATATGAGTATAAATAATAAAGTATATTAAATTAAAGTATAAATAAATTAAAGAAAAAAATAAAAGCTGGATAGTGGGAAACAGTGAGCTAAATTTTTAGCAAATGGGAGGATGACCAGCAAACAGATGGAGGGAGAGGTGAAGGAGAAGGGAAAAAGACATAAAAAGAATTAAGGTGTATTAGGTACATATAGTACTAACTCCCCATGATGAATGTAATCATTATGTACTGCAAACATACACTAATAATAATTGAAATTAAATAAGGAAACATAAATATGAGATCTCTGCCCCTGGTTATGGCACATAGCTCCTGAAACCCTGACATCTCTGAGCAATGAGTGGACTTTATGTGCTAATGAGATGACTGATGGCTGATGGAGGTGATCACAAGAAAGTCCAAGACTTAACTAAAGTGTTGGGACTTTCAGCATCACTTCCCACCTTCATGGAACACAGAGGAGCTGAAGGTAGAGATGGTCACCAATAGCGAGTAATGTTATCATGCTATGCAATGAAGCCTCCATAAAAGCCCAAAGATAGTGCTAGGGAGCCTCCCAGTTGCTGACAGTGTGGAGGAAATTGGGGGTGGGGCACCCAGGGAAGGCATGGTAGTTGCACACTCCTTGCCCTCTGCATCTGTTCCACCTGGCTGTTCATCTGTTTGTCTTGTCATATCCTTTATAAAAAATGTGTGAAAAGAAGCATTTCCTTGAGTTCTGTGAGTGCCTCTAGAAAATTATTCAAACCTAGGAAGGTCACAGCCTAGCACTTGCAAGTGGCACCTGAAGTGGAGGCAGCCTCGTGGGACTGAAGCATCCACCTGTGGGATCTGATGCTGTCTCCAGGTAGGTAGGGTCAGAATTAAACTGAATAGGATACCCACTTGGTTTCCACTAAAGAACTGGCTGGAGAGAATTTTCCACACACATTTTGGTGACCAGAGTTGAATAGTGAATAAAGGTAAGAAAAAAATTGGTTTTGTCATCAGACTCTATCACTAAGACTACTTTGATCTATGGGTGGTGGCCTTCACCTATAGTCCCAGTACTCTGGGAGGCTGAGGAAGGAGGACCCAAGTTCAAGCCTAGCCTACACAGTAGAGACTCTATCTCAAAATAAAAATTTAGGAAAGGCTGAGGATATGGCTCAGTGTGAAGGCTCTGGGTTCAATTCCAAGTACCTCAAAAAGAAATGGAAAGGAACTATTTTGAAAATTAAATAGAATAAGGTGTCTGGCACATAGCATGGGTTCAATAATTAAGTGATAAAAGTATTGATCATATGGTGGTGATGATGACAGTAACAACTCCAAGGACAGTGACAACACATACCATTTCACCATGAAGCAGTAAATGAAGGTATTGAAAAAGAAATAAAAGCGAATCTCTACCCTGGAAACTATTTAGACCACAGTTTTGATGCAGCTAATATTGTTTATCTCATATTCATCTTGCACTCATTAGTAAGAGGAGGCACAAAGAAGCATAACTCTTGGTTCTTTCCATAGGGGCACCTAGTCCCATCAAGATGACCCTAAAGTGCCAGGGATTTAGCTCAGTGGTTTCGCCACCTGCCACACAAGCACAAGGACTTGAGTTTGATGCCCCATACCAAAACAAAAACCAAAAAAACCAAGATTTTCCCCAGTGAGAAATGTAAATGTACTGTATACCTAAAATGTACCAATAAAAGAATTTAAATACAAAAAAAAGATGACCCTAAAGTGCAAGAAATAATGTTTAAATTACATAAGACAGTGTTTAGCACAATTAAACCAAATGTTGCCCAGTACAAATAACAAAGGAAGGGTGAGTGGTGCAGCTGAAGCAGCCACAGTTTGTAACTGAATGACAGAAGAAAGAAAAGGAAAAAAAAGGAAGAAGAGAGGGAAAGGAAGGAAGGAAAAAGTTGCCACATTTGGCTAGACAAAAATAAGTAAGAAAGTTGAAGTACATGGAACTGTGTCAAAAACAGGAGAAAGGAAACTAACACATTAAGATCAAAATTTCCCTTCTCAATAGTAGCTAGTTTTCCCAGAATTTAAAGCTGTGGCCCTGCCCTTTGGATGTTTTACGATGCTGCTTTGAGGAAGCAGATGGTCCTCACGCAGCAGAAAGAATTACTGCAGTAATCTTGGATCCATATGGGAACTTGAGTTAACACAAACTTTGACATACCCTTTTGTTGTTCTTTCTCTTCTGATTATTACCGAGTTTGTTCACTGTTGCTCCCGGTGTTAGAAGCACCGTCAGTTAGCGTTCCCGTCATTATTCATCATTAATTCCTCCCGCACTCCATCGCCATGTCAGTTATTAACCATCTGGTGCATGCTTCCACTCGTGCAGTTATTTACATATGGCAGTTACCCAAGTTAATGTGGCCATTTAGGCAGCCAGGTTTTCACTCATTTCCAAAACATAGTTACAGGTAACATTTTGTCAATATTAAATCAAAGCATTTTAACCCCACCTCCTCGTTTTCCATTTGCCAACACCCATTTTCTGGAATGTGGCTTATTGCTCCTTGGGAGAAGCCAGCTAGAACACGACTTAGGAAGACAATAGGCTGAAAAGTCAGACACTGCAAAGCAGAGAAAGGATTTGCTAAGTTCTTTTGAAACCTATTTGATACACCGAGGACCAGGATCAAGAGACCAGTCTAAACACTTGCCTGGGAGGCCATGAGATCCAGGAAGGAAGGAAGGGAAAGTCCACCCCTTCCACCCTAGGGCATTATGGAAAGAGGTAGCAGCCAGAAAAGATGGATGTGCATGGGCAGAGCGTGTTAGACAAGAGCCTTGCCACTCTTCAGGAGGAACTCTTATGAGGAGCCACCCCAAATATTCTTTCAAGAGACCCTCTTCTTCCTTCATCCCAGGACATCAGATAGCATATTGAAAAGATGGGAGAGGGACAGAGTAGGAATAAAAATGCCTGGGCATTTTTTCTAGAATATTTTAATGTATTACTTATTAATCAGGTCAGACTTTTAAATCTTGAAAGACTTAAATATTAATTTTGAGGAAACTAGATTATTTATTGACAACATAAACTATATACATGTGTATGTATATATTATGTATAAGTGAATCTGCAATCTACAACATGCAGGAGTTTTTGTTAATTAAGATTTTCTTCATTTATTTTGAATCCATATGAATTTGGGTATACAAAATCAATGCCTCTATCTAGAGACAAAACAACTTACTGTGCTCATCTTATAGAGTAAATCAAATTATAGGAGAAATATTTACCTACTTACAAGAATAAAATGATTAAACATCTTAGAAGCACAATTTACTGACAAAGAATGTAATTTCAGCTAAAAAAAAGTAGGTATGATGTTCAGGCTAGTGTTTGATATGCTAATTTTATTGGTCATTTAATAAAAATTTATTATTAATGTCAGCTAACATTTACTGAGCCTTTATTATGGGCTAGTCAATGTGCTAAGCACTGACATTAGCTCCAATCTATGAGGGAGGCAGTTATCTCCCTTCATAAAGGATAAAAACTAGAGGAATATCTGCTATATACCTTGAACTTAATATACATAATGCTTGCCCTTTTTAGAGATGTACTGGCTGGCAAAACTGTCAAACCCATGTAATCACAAAAAGCATATAATAGAACTCAAGAGTATGATGGTCCATTATTTGGGGGATAAAAATGACCACAGGAGCAATTTTTGGATAAACAACTCAAAAGACTATAAAACCATTCTCTCAGCACTGAAATATCATCACCCCTGGTATGGAGAAAGATGGTTTCTTGACCTACTCACAGTGACACTAGAGTCTGATTCTTCCAAGACTCTACCAGAGGCTAGGGTCACTGCTTGACTAGTTTTTCAGTTGTCCTTAAGTAAGAAAATTCCTCTTAGTTAATTCTAGTCTTTATGAAAACTTCTCAGGAGGCAGCCCCACTGGAGCTCCCAACCTCATGCTGCCTCTTTACCTGCCCCTGGGAAGCAATCTGCAGACCTGGAGAGGGACAGGGGTGGGGAGGGGGGTCTTTCACATGTGGCATATGTTCCTGATTGTAGACTGGAATTTGATCAAGCCTGCCTGGCGTCTCTGATTTGCCACATCTTACTCTAAGCTTTAGTCTCTGATTCATAGGATTGTTGTGCCAACTATGTGAACAAATGCAAAGCCCTTAGCATTGAACTTTGCACCTGTCAAACAGTGCTTATCACTCCTTTTACTGTTATCATAATCATTCCTCAAGTAAAAACAGTTGATGCATCAAATATTTTTCTAAATGCAGGTCATGAGAATAATCCTGGCATGATCTGCTTCTCCTTGACTTTCATGCTAAAAGACTAAAGAATAAGAGGATCCTCTTAAAAGCCCTGTATTGATGGGTAGTGGATCAATCCTTTCAGGTCTATTGTAGAGACAGGCCAGCAGAAAGTGAATCTTAGCACCAGAGGAGAAATACAATATTGTATCTCACCCCAAGTAGAGACATGAAGGAAAATCTGAAAATATCCCTGGGGAGGCTTCCAGTCCAGTCGTTTCTCTGTTCAAAAACTAAGCTGGTCAAATGATTGCTGTCAAGAAGTTATACTAACTCCACTGTTGGCTTTATTCTGGTTCCAAATTAATACATCTATTATAAGAAACTATTTTTTTAAATCATAAAAAAATTTTAGGAAAAGAACAATCATAATCCCAGGGATGCAATTGTCAACATTTTGGTATATGACCTAATCTTAATTCTTTCATCTCATTCCTGTGCTTCATTTTATACTAAAATTCCTCAAAAACAATTGTAATACTGTCTCCACTTCCTTGATTTCTATTCTTCCTTGATTCACTCCATTCAAGCTTCCACCACTGACCAAAAGGGCTCATGAAGATTGCCCATAACATCCATATTTCTCAACCTAAGGGTGGATTCTCAGCCTTCTTTCGAATGATCCTGTCCATGGCATTTGCCTAAGTTTCCCTTACTTGCCTTCTGGAAACACTGTCTTCAATTCCATTACCCACATCAATTTTCTCTGGTCTTCTTGATCCTGTCAACTTTCCTTGTACTTTTCTAACAGCAGCCTTATTTTGAGACTTGTCTGTGGCAGTTACTTTTCCCTCCCTTTGCCTGGCATTCTAAATTCTAAAGAAAAGCTACACCTAAATAATTAAGATGTTAACTGCTAAACAGTTGACTAGATGTACAAAACACAGAATATGTGGTGACCTTCAGGTAACATTAGAATATGTAATGCCCCCCCTTTCTTTATTCTTTAATTCTTTGCAACCAACACAAAGCATATAAATGAGAGCCAGGCACACACCTGTAATCTCAGCCACTCAAGAGGCTGAGACCAGTGGATTGTGAGTTTGAGGCCAGCTTGAGCAACCTCGGGACAAAAACTTAAAAAGTCAGTTGTGATGTTTGACTTGCTGAAAAGCAAAGCAATATTTTCATCTAGCCCCAGAAAGTCAAGGTCAATCAAGCTGTTCTAGTTAGAATGAGAAAAAAAGATAGATACATCCTGAAAGACAGATTCCATCAGCACAGAGCCTTCCTGTCCATTGTCCCATACACCTCCTTTTCCTCCCTATCAAAGCCCTTTACATACCTGAGTTCCCTAAAATGAGTTTTTGAAAGAGTCCATAGCTCTGCACCACCCCCCACTTCCATACTGCTAGCCCTTAAATAATCCTGATTCTCTTCTGACTGACTCTCATCTCCTGATTATTGGCTTTTTGAGCAGCAGGCAGACAGACATGGGTCTGGAAAAAATTTTTTCCTCTTCTTCCAACCTCCTGTAGTTGGAGAACTGAGGCTGCAGGCATCAGCCTTCTTCTCTTCTCTTAAGTTCTTCAGTGCATAGACCAAAGACTCAGGCCCCAAAACTGTTTACCCACCTTCAGATGCCACTTTCAAGTCCACACCACTGGACTTTCTGCCCTGACTATAAAATCGGACTCCCATGACTAGATCATTGAATTTGTTTAATTTTCCAAAGCAGCTCTCAGAACTCAGGGAAACACTAAGGATTACACAGGATACCAGTGAATATCTAATTAAGGGATATATAGTGCAAAATATATAGGGAGAAGGGGTGTGAGGAAGGAGATTAGGGTTGGGGCAAACCAGTCAGCTAACTGGGCAAAATGTGACAAGTGTTATAAAATCCCAGAGAACATGCTCAGAACAGAGGATGAAAACTGACTCCATGGCTCCTGAGCACTCTATACAGAACCAATCAAAAAGTGATATTTTCAATCCCTCATTTGAATCTGGTGCTGTTTGCAAGACCAATCAGAAAAGTGCTATTTTCATTCTTTCATTTACATCTGGCAGGAAGCCAAGTGAGTCTTTCAATAGGGCAGTGTGTAAATCTGGTGCTAAGTCAAATGAGTCTTGGATAGGACATTGTCACAATGCCTTATTTGCATGAATTTGGGATACAAAAGACCCTTTTTTCCCTTATCTTATAAGGCTGCTATAAGACTGTTCACCAGCCCACTCTCACCCAGTAGAGCATAGTTCTTTTCCACCTTCAGTAAATGTACACTTTTGCTACCTTTTCTGTGTGTCTTGCCCAATTCTTTGTTCAGAACAGCAAGAACCTGGAAAAGAATCCCCATCCATCCAATAACAGATACAGAGTTTCCCTACCTTCTGAGCACCACCCTATCAGAACTTCCACATGTTCAGCTACCCAGAAGAACCCTGGACCCATTCCTTTTTGGAGGGAATTTTATATATGTTTTATTATGCAAGTATGATTGATTAAATCATTGGACATTGGCCATCCATTTAACCTTCATTTCCCTTACCCTCATCCAAAATGGGGACCTAGAATGAATGAAGTTTCAGCCCTCTAAGCACAGGGCTGGTTCCCCTGGAAACCAACCTTCCTGTCCGATGCTCATCTGGGGACTTTCCCAAAATTCCCTCATTAACCTAAGCTCAGATGTGTTTGAAAGGGCTGGGTGCAAAAATCAAAACACTGTCTTTTACCTTTATCATTCTGAATCAATTCCAGAATCACTTCAGGAACCAATGACAAGAAGCCGACTTCTTTAACAAAAGATAGTACATTTTTTTTATGTTCTAGTCACTTAGGAAATAACAATTGTTACAGGAGCTAAGGTCCATGGAAATGGAGGCAAACCTCAGCTACACATACATCTCACAATATCACACCTCTTGTAGACATCTCAAACTTACCAACACTGATGTCCTGATCTCTCACAACTCAACCTGTCCAGCTATTTGCTTCAACACCTTGCAGGCATCCTTCACACATCTATTTCACACTCCCATTCAATCTGTCCAAATCAAACATATATCCAAACAAATCCTACAATTTCTCACGTCATCCACAGTTCTCCCAATCCTAGCTGCTACCATCTCTCAGCCATACACTTGCCATCACCTCCTGCATTGTCCTCCACACAGTAGGCTATCCAATAGAAACAGAACCAGGTGTATAATTTTAAATTTTCTAGTAGCCCATTAGAAAAGGAACAGTTAAACTAATTTAACTATGTATTTTGTTTAACCCAGTATATCTAAAATATTAGCATTTCAATATGCCATCATCCTAAAAATAACCAGTAAGATACTTCTGCATAATTTTTCATACCAAGTCCTCAAATTCACTCACAGCACATCTCAGTTTGGACCAGCCAAAATCAAAGTGCTATTTCAATAGCCACAATTCACTAGTGACAATGATAATGGACAGAGCAGCCATAGAATATCGTAAACACAGCTTTCAGAAAATGTAAGTAACTAAGCCATTCCTCTAAACACACCACAGTGGCTCCTCATTTCCCTCTGAATAAAAATCAAACTCCCTACAATGGCCAATGGGAACTTCTTTACTTCTTTATGCCCTCTCTCCTCCTTTTGTCCTCCACCCATACCTGTGTCCCTTGGTAGTTTTTTTTGCCAGCTGCTCTTCTGGAGTAG
Source organism: Heterocephalus glaber (assembly GCF_053883595.1). Classification (NCBI taxonomy): domain Eukaryota; kingdom Metazoa; phylum Chordata; class Mammalia; order Rodentia; family Bathyergidae; genus Heterocephalus; species Heterocephalus glaber. The sequence continues at coordinate 23,219,182 of NW_028258143.1, read as the reverse complement.
AGGGGAGAGGGCCCATTGGAGATGCTGTGTGTGTGTGCATGTGTTACCCCTAGGTACATGCACATCCACACAAGCCACCCCACGTTGGAGTGGATGCCTCTATCCTGGCTCCCATAGAATCCTGAGTGTGTATTTCTGGTATGGCATTTAACAAAAGGTACTGAAGTCAGCTGTCCACTTGTCCAGGTTGTTCATTCAGCTGAACCCACCTGGCAGCCAAGGACTGATCTCTGACCTCTTTTGTCTGCAGTTCTTAGCACAAGGCCCAGGCCCTGAGAGGAATTCTAAACCTCAGATATAATTGGGCAGTTTTCCAGTGCCAAGGAAGAGAAGACTTTCAGAAATGGCCCTCCTTGAGAAGGGAGGTTTCAGGATGTCTCAGTCAAAGACTGAGAACACACTCTCGGTTCAGATCATTCTTCATATCTAGGAAAGTGAAATACTGCCCTCTGGGCAGCTCCAGTCACCAACTGAGACAACTGCTTGTGGGAAAACATGTGACCAGACAATTTAGAGGAGGTGAGATTAGGAGGGAACCAATCAATTGCTGTGTGACACATTATATATCGCTTGTGCTTTCTACTTATAGAACAGGTCTTTAATAAGACCCCTGCTTGTTCCACTTTTAGGAGTGGTTCCTCTAGAATGTATAAAAGAATCCATTTATAGGAGGCCAGAATTTACCTCAGTCAAATGCAACAGAGTCTTCTGCCCTTAGCACCATGGTAGAGTAGCAGCTGCTGCCCCCTCCACAGCAGGCACCAGACATTAGCTCCAGTCAAATCAAGTTAGGATGTCCTCCCCAGGGAGGCAAGGTAGGTGGGCTCTGGAGAATCTGTTCTCCAACAAAGAAGAGACATTCATCACTCTGCAATGCTTGGGAGAGCCCTTCAGACACAGGAGGGTTGCCATGTGATTGCTCTTGCTCCCACTATCATGTCATCTGCCATGTTGAAACCCAGCCAACAGGTGCCTTGTCAGAGACCACATTAATGGGGCTGCCCAATCTTAGAATTTCACCCTCTGAAACTTTGAGCTAAATAAGCCTCTTTCCTTTAAAACTACATAGCCTCCAATATTTTGTTATAGTAACAGAAAACAGATTAATACAGTACATCTAGTGTGCTGTGAGAATTAATACAAGTAAAGTAGTTGGGACAGTACCCAGAACAAAGTGTGTGTTGCATAGGGACACCTGTTATTTTTTTTCACACTTTCTATGAATCTTTACCCTTTTCCTTATCATTTTTCCATCTGTATATCTGTCTCTTCATCTAGAGTGACTATGCATGCATTTCAACAGGGATGATGGGGGAAGACGTAAAAATCTTATTTTATGTATAAAGAATAGACAGACTGATAGTTCATAATCAGATGTGTGGTATACTCATATTGTTAAAATACCATGGGGGAGGTGGTGATAAAGCTTGGGATGTATCCTACTGGAAAAACACTTCCCTAGCATGACCAGGACCCTGAGTTCCACTCGCAACACCATAGTAGGAAGAAAGAAAAGAAAGAAAGAAAGAAAGAAAGAAAGAAAGAAAGAAAGAAAGAAAGAAAGAAAGAAAGAAAGAAAGAAAGAAAGAAAGGGAAGAGGAGGAAAATTGGACTGGCTGGAGGCACTGAGAAGAAAGCATAAAAAATCTCTATAGGTGCAATAGTGAAAAGAAAGATCAAGAAGCAATGCCCTAGGCTGCAGGATCCAAGAGCTAACTTGCTTACTCTTGAAATATCCAGTCCTGAATACTGTGCCCACAGCAAGAACACAGCTCATAAAGAACTTCACTTCAGAGCCCAAAGGAAGGCACTTCCAGGCCGCCATTCCACTGCTCACAGCCTGGAGGAAGGGACTTCCATGCTGCTGTTTCACCACTTCCAGTCCAGAGGAAGAGGCTTCCAGCCCCCTGTTCCACCACTCCCAGCCCACAGAAGGTGAGCCACGTGGGCACTAATAGCACCCCGGCACTGACTGAAATGAGAAGACACGTAAACGACTCTCAAAACCAAACTTCCAGATCACCTACAGCAAACCCAAAAGGAAAGGAGATGGAACAGTCTGATACTCAACAACCTGGACTCCCTGAACTGGCAACAAAAGAGGATCTGGGAAAAATGAAATCAGAAATAATTACTCAGATAACAGCAAAGATTGTGCTCATAGTGCAATACATGATTAATAAATTTAGAGAAGAGCTGAGGAACATGATGGAATCCCAACATAGGAAACAAATGGAATTCATAAAACAGATGCAAATTCCCAGGAGATCAAAAACTCCATTGTAAATCTACACAGCAGAATGAGCCAATATGAAGACAGAATTTCAGATGTTGAAAATAAGACTGCAATTAGTGACCAGGAAAAGAAAAATTGCTTCAAAATTGTAAGGGTCACAAGAAATCAATCCAGCAGCTGCTAGACAATGCAAAGAAGAATAACATAAGACTGATTGGAGTCAAAGAAGAAACAGGGGAGAGTGCAGATGACAGAAAAAAAATCACAGAAGTAATGGCAGAAAATTTTGCAAGCAGGGAAAAGAACTTAACATACAGATAAGTGAGGCATATAGGACTCCAAATAGCCTTGATCAAAAAAAATCTATACATAGGCTTATAATTGTTAAGATTCCAGAAACCCAACTGAAGAACAAAGTTCTACAAGCAGTTAGAGAAAAGAAACAAATCACATACAAAGGGAAACCCATCAGAATCACAGTAGACTTCTCAAAGCAAACCCTCAAGGCAAGAAGGGCTTGGAGTGACATATTCCAAGCCCTAAAGGAAAACAGCCTCCAACCCAGATTGATGTACCCTGAAAAACTATCTTTCAAAATTGATGGAGAAATAAGATACTTTCATGACAAAGAGCACCTTAGGAACTTCATGAAAACCAAACCAGCAATCCAAAAAATCTTAGACAATATCCTAGGAACAGGCAATGAGGATCACAATCCCAGGAAGCACAGTAGAATGAAGCAATCAGCCGTGACAAGAAAATAAATGTAAAGGGGGAGAATCCAACAAAAGGAAAAAGTCATGACAATGATAATTCAATGCGTATCAGTTATAACCATCAATGTTAATGGTCTCAATTCACCAATCAAAAGAAATAGACTGGCAGAATGGGTCAAGAAGCAAAATCCAACAATATGTTGCATACAAGAAACACATTTAATTCAAAATGAAACTCATAGGCTGAAAGTTAAAGGATGGAAAACAATACTCCATGTGCTGTCACCCAAAAAAAGGAAGGAGTAGCTATCCTCTTTGCAGATCAAGTGAGTTTCAAACCAACGCTGATTAAGAGAGACAAAGAAGGACACTACATCCTTGTAAAGGCACAATCCAAGAGAAAGAAATGACAATCATAAATATCTATGCACCAAATATTAGTGCACCCAACTATATAAAACAAATACTAATGGATATGAATGGTCATATATGCACTAATACAATTGTAGTAGGGGACCTCAACACCCCACTGTCACAAATAGATAGATCAACTAGACAAAAAATCAGTAATAAAATACTAGAACTTAGTCGAACTCTTAAACAAATGAACTTAACAGATGTTTACAAAGTGTTCCACCCCAGAAAATCAGAATACACATTCTTTAAAGCTGCACGTGGGTCGTTCTCCAAAATAGGCCACATACTTGCTCATAGAACATATTTAGGTAAGTGCAAAGGAATTGGAGTTATCCTCTGTATATTATCAGACCATAGAGCAATGAAATAGGAGATCCATAGTAAAAAAAAACCACAAAAATTTCATAAACACATGGAAATTGAACAACACACTTCTGAATAACCAATGGGTCACAAAGGAAATTAAAGAAGAAATCAGCTAGCGAGGTCCTGAGTCACACAGAAGATGCCTAATCACCCCACTGCAGACAGGCAGGTCTGCCCACACCCTACTGAGGTCACCAGTGGTGCGGAACACACGCCAAATCAGCCCACTGCAGACAGGCAGGTCTGTGCATGCCCTACCGAGGTCCTGAGTCACTCTGAAGACACCGAATCACCCCGCTGCAGACAGGCACCCACTTGATTCCACACTACAAAGACACAGAGGACACCAGACCACCAGACCAAGGTACTGAGTCCCACTGTTCCAGGCCCAGAGGTAGGGGCTCCTGAGCCATCGTCCCACTGCTCCTGGTCCAGAGGAAGGGGCTTCCCAGACACCATCCCTCCACCTGCTCCCAGCCCACAGGAAAGGGCTTTTGGGTCACCATCCATACTGCTGCTCCCAGGCCCTGTCCCACCTCACCCAGCTCAGAGGAAGTAATCCGTGCAGGCGCTAACAGCACCTCGCTCCAGTCGAAATGAGAAAACACATAAATAAGTCTCAAAACCAGACTTCCAGATCACCTACAGCAACCCCAAAGGGAAAGGAGATGGAACACTCTGATGCTCAACCACCTGGACCCACTGAACTGGCAACAAAAGGGGATCTGGAAAAAAATGAAATCAGAAATAATTTCTCAGATAACAGGAGAAATTGTGCTCCTAGTGCAAGACATGATTAATAAATCTAGAGAGGAGCTCCAGAACATGAGGGAATCCCAACATAAGAAACAAATGGAATCCATAAAACAGATGCAAATAGATTTCCAGGAGATGAAAAACTCCATTGAATGTCTACACAGCAGAATGAGCCAATGTGAGGACAGAATTTCAGATATAGAAGATAAGATTGCAATTAGTGACCAGGAAAAGAAAAATTGCTTCAAAATTATAAGGGAACATGAGAAATCAATCCAGCAGCTGCTAGATGATGCAAAAAAGAATAACATAAGACTGATTGGGGTCAATGAAGAAACAGGAGAGAGTGCAGATGACATAAAAAATCTCTTCGAGGAAATAATGACAGAAAACTTCCCAAGCATGGGAAAAGAGCTTGACATACAGATAAGTGAGGCATATAGGACTCCAAATAGCCTTGATCAAAAAAAATCTACACATAGGCATATAATTGTTAAGATTCCAGAAACACAACAGAAGAACAAAGTTCTCAAAGCAGTCACAGAAAAGAAGCAAATCACTTACAAAGGAAAGCCCATCAGAATCACAGCAGACTTCTCAACACAAGCAACCAAGGCAAGAAGAGCTTGGAGTGACATATTCCAAGCCCTAAAAGAAAACAGCCTCCAACCCAGATTGATGTACCCTGAAAAACTATCTTTCAAAATGGATGGAGAAATAAGATACTTCCATGACAAAGAGCACCTTAGGAACTTTGTGAATACCAAACCAGCACTCCAAAGAATTTTACACAATATCCTAGGAACAGACATTGAGGATCACAACCCCCAGAAGAAAAGCAGAATGAACCCATCTGGCATGACAAGAAATTAAATGTAAAGGGGGAGAACCCAACAAAAAGAAAAAGTCATGGCAATGACAAGTCAATACGTTTCAGTTATAACCATCAATGTTAATGGTCTCAATTCACCAATCAAAAGAAATAGACTGGCAGAATGGGTCAAGAAGCAAAATCCAACAATATGCTGCATACAAGAGACACACTTAATTCGAAAGGAAACTCATAGACTGAAAGTTAAAGGGTGGAAAACAATACTGCATGCGACACGAACCCGAAAAAAAGCAGGAGTAGCTATCCTCTTGGTAGATCAAGTAGATTTCAAACCAACACTAATTAAGAGAGATGAAGAAGGACACTACATCCTTGTAAAGGGAAGAATCCAAGAGGAAGAGATGACAATCATAAATACCTATGCAACAAACACTAGTGCACCCAACTATATAAAACAAATACTAACGGACATGAAAAGTCATATATGCACTAATACAATTGTAGTGGGGGACCTCAACACCCCACTGTCACAAATAGATACATCAACTAGACTAAAAATAAGTAAAGAAATACTGGAACTCAATCAAACTCTTGAACAAATGAACTTAACAGATGTTTACAGAGTCTTCCACCCCACAAAATCAGAATACACATTCTTCTCAGCTGCACATGGGTCATTCTCCAAAATAGACCACATACTCACACATAGAACATGTTTAAGTAAGTGCAAATGAATTGAAGTTATCCCCTATAAATTATCAGACCATACTGCGATGAAATTGGAGATCCATAGCAAAAGAAACTCAAAAAATTTCATAAACACGTGGAAATTGAACAACACACTTCTGAATAACCAATGGGTCACAGAGGAAATTAAAGAAGAAATCAGACAGTTCCTTCAATTAAATGACAATGACAATACAACATATTGGAATCTATGGGACATAATGAAAGCAGTCTTACGAGGGAAATTCATAGCAGTGAATATGCATATTAGGAAAACAGAACAAGCCCAATTAAACAACCTGATGCTGAACCTCAAGCTTCTAGAAAAAGAAAAGCAGGACAACCCCAAAGCTCATACAAGGGAGGAAATTATAAAGATCAGAGGAGAAATCAATGCAATGGAGACAAACAGAATGATACAAAAATCAATGAAGCCAAGAGTTGGTTCTTCAAAAGAATCAACAAAATTGATAAACCTTTAGCCAACCTTCTCAGAAAAAGGAAAGAAAAGGCCCAAATCCATGCAATTAGGAATGAAAAGGGTGAAACTACAACAGACCCAGCAGAAATCCAGGTGATCATCAATACCTACTTCCAGAACCTATATGCCAATAAGATGGACAACACAGAAGAAATGGACAGATTCCTAGATACATATGAATTACCAAAGTTGAATGAAGAAGACCTAAAAATTCTGAACAACCTAATATCAACCAATGAAATTGAAAACATAATTAAAAACTTATCACCTAAGAAAAGCCTGGGCCCTGATGGCTTCACTGCTGAATTCTACAAGACATTTAGAGAGGAACTGCTGCCACTACTGTTTAAACTCTTCAATGAAATTGAAAGGGAAGCAGTACTGAATTCATTCCTGGAAGCAAGCATCACCTTGATCCCCAAAGCAGAAAAAGACCCAACTGAAAAAGAGAACTATAGGCCAATCTCACTAATGAACATAGATACAAAAATCCTTAATAAGATACTGGCAAACAGAATGCAGAAGATCATCAGGAAGATCATACACCCTGATCAAGTGGGATTCATCCCAGGCATGCAGGGATGGTTCAATATATGAAAATCAATTAATGTAATACACTATATCAATAGAGTCAAGGACAAAAACCATATGATTATCTCCATAGACCCAGAAAAAGAATTTGACAAAATCCAACATGCATTTATGATAAAAACCCTAAAAAAATTGGAATAGATGGTCTCTACCTCAAACTGATAGAAGCCATCTATGAAAAACCAACAGCCAATATCATACTAAATGGCCAAAAACTGAAATCCTTCACACTAAAATCAGGAACAAGAGGAGGATGTCCACTATCACCACTCCTGTTCAGTGTAGTTTTGGAAAACATTAGCTGTGGCAATTAGACAAGAGAAAGAAATAAAAGGAATAAAGATAGGAAATGAAGAAGTCAAATTGTCATTATTTGCAGAGGACATGATACTCTATATAGAAGGCCCAAAGAACCCACCAAAAGTCTTCTAGACTTAACCAAATTCAGTCAAGTAGCTGGATACAAGGTCAACTCACAAAAATCAATAGCTTTCCTCTACGTGAACAACAGATTCACTGAGAGAGAAATAGTGCAAATAATTCTTTTCACAATAGCATCCAAAAAACTGAAATACCTAGGAATCATCCTAATGAAAGAAATCAAAGACCTCTTCTCTGAAAACAATAGCACTCTGAAAAGAGAGTTTGAAGATGACATCAGAAAATGGAAAGAAATCCCCTGCTCCTGGGTAGGAAGGATTAATATAGTGAAAATGGCCATACTCCCAAAACTGCTTCATAGATTCAATGCAATCCCAATTGACATCCCAGCAGCATACTTCATGGACCTTGAGAAAACAATCCAAACATTCATTTGGAACAAGAAGAGACCCAGAATAGCTAAAGCAATTCTAGATAACAGAAACATGGCAGGGAGTATCACAATCCCCAACTTGAAATTATACTACAAACCTTCTGTGATAAAGACAGCATAGTACTGGTAAAGAAACAGACCTGAGGATCAGTGGAACACATTAGAAGATGCAGAAACAACTCCAGACACACTCAGCCATCTCATCTTCGATAAAGGAGCCAAACACCCTCTCTGGAGAAAAGATAGCCTCTTTAATAAATGGTGCTGGAAAAATTGGGTTTCAACTTGCCAAAGACTAAAACTAGTCCTTTGTCTCTCACCATGCACTAAACTAAAAATCAAAATGGATGAAAGATCTAAATATTAAAATAGAAATGCTGAACCTGCTGGAACAGAGGTTAGGTAAAACTCTTGAAGACATCGGTGTAGGAAAAGATTTAATGAACAAAACCTCAGTTACCCGTGAACTAGCACAATCAACAAGTGGGATCTCTTCCTATTAAAAAGCTTCTGCACAGCGAGAGAAACCACCAGCAGTGTGAAGAGACAACCCACAATGTGGGAAAAAAAGTTCACCTGCTCTTCCTCAGACAAAGGTCTACTATCTTGAATCTATAAAAAACTTTAAAAAATCAGACCTCCCAAATTTAAAGACCCAATCCAAAAATGGGCATCTGAAATGAACAGACATTTCTCAGACAAAGAAGTAGAAATGACAAATAAACATATGAAAAAACGTTCAACATTACTAGTCATTTGAGAGATGCAAATGAAAACAATGCTGAGATTCCACCTCACCCCAGAAAGAATGGCTGCTATCATGAAATCAACCAATAACAAATGCTGGTGGGGGTGTGGGGAAAGAGGAACACTGCTCCACTGCTGGTGGAAGTACAGACTGGTGCAACCACTGTGGAAATCAGTATGGAGGTACCTCAAAGAACTAGGACTGGAAGTCCCATATGACCCAGCTATTCCACTGCTGGGGATGTTCCCCAAAGAATTAAAAGAATCATACCACAGTGATATATGTGCACCCATGTTCATAGCAGCACAGTTTGTGATAGCTAAAACTTGGAAACAGCCCAAATGCCCATCAACTGGAGACTGAATAAAGATAATGTGGTTTTTTAATAAAATGGAGTACTACTCAGCCATAAAAAATGAGAAATTAGAGACATTTATAGCTAAATGGATGCACATTGAGGCGATACTCTTAAGTGAAATAAATAGGACACACGTGTATAAATACCAAATAGTTTCTATAGTGTGAGAAACTGAAAGTGTAAATAAGGACTAAAAGGTATAATAGATAATGTGAAATAGGAAGAAAAGGGGCAAAGGGGAAGGGGAAGTGGGAGGGGTAGGGGAAAGAAAGGAATGGAATTAATATGAGAAAATGGAAAAATGGAAACAAATTCTTTGTAAATACGGAGGGATGGAGGGGTTGAAGGGAGGGCAGGGGAAGGGGGAAAAATAAGAACCAAGAGAGATTATGTAAAGGTGCAAATTTCCAATGATGAACGTCTTTATATTGTATACCTAAAATATATCAATGAATAAATGAATAATTGATAATGTGAAATACAAAGAAAAGGTCCAAATTGGTAGGGGAAATGGGAGGGGTAAGGGAAAGGAAAGAAGGGAAAGGAAAAATTATGAGAAATTGAAAAAATGGAAACAAAGTCTTTTCAAATAGGGAAGGTTGGAGGGGTGAAGGGAGTGCAGGGAATGGAGAAAAAATAAGAACCAAGATAGATCATGTAAAAGTACAAGTTCCCATTGAAAAATGTAAATGTATTGTATACCTAAAATGTACCAATAAAAGAATTAAAAAAAAAAAAACTCGCTTCACTCTCAAGTGATTCCTTAGATGTCCACATTTCCCTTTGGTTTGCACTGAGCCATATCCCTCTTCACATTACAATCTTAGGAAGGAAGGGAGAAGTGAAGGGTGAGCTCTGAGAAGCAACTTATCTGCAACTAGTGTCTGGTGACTGCAGGGAATTCCAGCCCATACCACCTGCCTGGCTTCCTAATCTCCAGCACGTGGAGGCCCATTCAGTCCTTTGGAAAATCTTAGCCAGGTCAGGGGCCTACAGGGCCACCACTTCCCTTTTAGCCCCTAGCAGCTCCCCAACAAACTCAGGCCCAGCACCCCCTCAACCCCCAATACTAACTACCCAGGGCGCACCACCCTGAACGTTACCAGTCAGATACAAAATTTGAAATGTACACCCAGATGATTGATACTAGTTTAATGATTCTGCACCCTCAAATCTGAAAAGAAGATAAAACATACATCCTTAGAGAGAAAAATGGTAGGATTTCAGGCATCTGCTGAGTCAATAATGGGATTTTATTGGAGGTTTTGTTATTTTTATAGTTTTGCTGTTTAGATGGGATTTCTGGGTAAGAGAGATGACTTTCTTGCTACTTTAAATCATACCACATAGCTAGGGTGTGGAGTTGCCTATGTACAGGACTGGCCTCAGTGACACAACTTGGCTGGAAAACTCCTAAAACTCCGAGAATACCCCAAGACAAGCTTGGCATGAAGCACTCACTCAATAGATGTTTTTTATTTTATGTGAAACACATTTTTAAAAAGCCTTGGTCCTCTGAGGTACTTACTTTCAATATGGCGGAGGGAGGGGCTGAAAGAACCCTAGGCCATATAAGCTGCCTCAGTGCCCCACCCCTCACTCAAGCTCTAGGTGTGTGCCCAAGAGCCATCATGAGTGGAGACTCACTGCTGTGCCCTTCCCCAGACCTGAGCTGAATGCCAAGCAGGGCCCAGGTTGGAGCTCACATGCCGACAGACAGGACTGTCCACCACAGCCCATCTATTGCCCATGTCCTCAACCTATCCACAGCTCAGGGGAAGCAACACACCCTGAAAACCTGCATCAATAAGCATGCAGAGCACAGGCAGGTGAGGAAGTCTTGGGAATGAGGAGATTTTTCAGCTGATCCCTAGGAGCAGGCAGTTAGATGTACAGTTGTAATTACAGAGAGCAAAAATCTTTATTTACATTTTCTCTTCACTCCTGTCTTTAATGAGTACCTGCTAATGGCACATGTGAATTGGAAAGGCCTTAACTGTGACTCTCTACAGCTTGTCATTCTTATGAGCCAATTACAAGGAGCAGCTCATTGCTAAGTGCAGCAACTTCAGGCTCATTATGGCAAACAGGTGTCTCACTAGTAACAGTGATCATTCTAATTCCCTACAGACAAAGAAAAGGAAGAAAGTTAGAGACAATGGGAGGACAGCTCAGTGCCTGGTAGGAGCAGCCAGTGGTTGTGCGGTACAGTGCTCTGCATTCCGAAAAGCTCCACCTTTGTCCCACAAATGCTCTCCTCACTCTTTCAGCCTTCCACTCATTGTTCAAGACACTGTGCTATCTGAGCATTCCATATGCTCAAGGAGCCTAAAAAACAGGAAAGGGGCATCACTCATCTCTCCTCTTATAAGCCTGGCACTGATCTATCTGCTCTCCACTAGTGTAATCCTCACCTCAGTATGATGTGGGATTTTTTTATCCCATTTACGGGCAAGAAACTGAGGTTGTTGGTCTAGTGCAGTTATTCTCAAATTTTACAATATACCAAAATCATCAGGGGCTCATTAAACCATAGATTACTGGCCCACACCCAGAGTTTTTAATTCAGTAGTTCTTGGGGCTGGAGTGGGAGTGGGAATTTGCGTTTCCAATAAGTTCCCAGAGGTGGTTCATATTGTTGGTCTGCTATGGTTAGAATGTGTCCCCAAAAACTTCATTTGTTAGAAACTTAATTTCCAAATTCATATGTTGACAGTATTCACAGGTGGGGCCTTTGGGAGGTCATAAGGTCTGGATGAGGTTATAAGGGTGAAGCTCCTGTGATGCATTTATAAGAAGAGTGATCTGAGCTTGCTTACTCCTCTTCGGTGATACTGTCCATCTTGTCTGATGCAGCAATAAGGCCCTTTCCAGATGCTGGCACCAGAACCTAGAAGTCTGTTCTTCATAAATGACTCAGTCTTAGTGATTCTGTTAGAGAAATAGAAAATGAACTAAATTGTGGTCCTGGTTTACATTTTAAGAACCACTGGAATAGTAGAAAAAGTATGAACTAAGATTTGATATAGACTCAAGTTCACATATGAAGCAAACATAAATCTTGTGCCTTTCAGTAAGATAATTAGCAGGTCCATAAACCAGCTGAGCTTTGACTACAAAACAGAGCTGATGGTATCTGCCTCTCAGTGTTGCTCAGAGTATTTGCAATAATGTGTGTAAAGGGCCTAATAAGATCTAGATGGCAAGTGGTCAGCATGGAATTCCTGCTGTTACTGAGGCCAGGCATCCTACCAACCTTGTACCCTGAGTCAAACAGTCAGAGCTGGAACCCAAGTCTTTCCAAAAGTTTGGCTCTTTTCCTCCTTAGGTCTTTCTCATTCCCACACTCCTCTCACCCTCAAATCTCAATGCATTTATACAATATAATGACACCTGTAATTCCAAATACAAGTTGACCACTATTGTTTTCCTGCATGAATCTTACTCCTCAGACAAGTATAAATAAGTTCCTTGGGAAGGGAACCAGGTTTTATCTGCTTCTACATCACTCCTACACAAAGGAACCTAGAAGTCCCTGGAAAGTCCTGGAACAGAGAGACCTCCCCTCCAGGAACCTCTCAACCTTAGCCTCATTTCTAGAGATCCAACCCACCCTTCTCAGTTGCACCTAAATTTGTGAAAGTATTTAACACCCTGCGTTGTCACTGCTTATCCTTCCAACCTCACACACACTACAGGAAGTTCCATGAGATTAGACATGAGTGTCTTGTTCACCATTGTATCCCCATTTGGTCTTCAATAAACATCTGTTAGAAGACCAGATAAAGTCCCTGGGAGATCCTGTTTGAAAAATTTTCTTCTTTCCAGATTTGCTAATGGAAAGTTCTGGGAATGGAGAGACAGGCTGAAAGTTTTGTCACTGGTACTGAAAGTAAGTGGTCACCCCAGGACACCCATACACCTCAGGATGTTTAGGATAGTCCTAGGTTTTCCTCTTATCCATCATAATAAGGCCCTGTTTAACTCTCAAAAGGATCCAAATTTGGAGGAAAGATTATATGGCCACTTTATTATTGATAGAAACAAGAGCTGGTAGTAACCCACAAAAAAGATTCCAAAGCAAGTTGTTCATAACTTCAGAGTCCCAGAAAGAGGATTCTCTGAGACTACTGGCATGAGAGAAACGTTAGGGGTTCACTTTTCCCACCCCCATGCAAACCTCTACTCTTTGCAGCTTTAAAAGTGCAAAACAGGCCAGGATTTAGCTCAGTGGTTTCGCCACCTACTGTGCAAGCACAAAGACCGGAGTTCGATCCCCAGTACCAAAAAACAAAAAAAAAAACCTACAAAAGTACAAAACATATTCTCTTCTTCATCTGTTTTCTCCAGGTCAGAAAGGTTTTTTTATGAAATATCAGGCTGGTTCCAACATGTTGGGGTGGATCACATGCCAAGGACAAAGTATTCCCTATTATATCCCCAGCACCTCAAGGAAGTAAGACACATTCATCATTGGTTTTACTTTCCCCACCCTCTCTTCCATTGCACAGGCTATAAAGGAAACACTGGGAAGTAGGATCAAGAATACAATTAACCCTTTTTTACTAAGAGCAAGGTCACACCACTCCACTCAGAACAGGTCTTCCTCTAGCAAAGCTCTTTGAAGCAGCTACCCACAGAGACAGCCACAGATGTTTTCCTATGGCCACTACATTCCTCAGGCAATTTGTTCTACATCCTAAGTGTAAAGGGTGATATAAACCACCCTGAGCAAGCTGAAAATTCATAAATTGGATTTTCATGTTAAAAGTCTGAGTCTGCCTGGCCTACAATGGCTTGCCTGAAGAGCCAGCAGTTGGAGCAAGGGAAAGGAACAACTCCCCACTGGTTACAGCAGAGGTCTCAGTGATCTGTGACACTGTGACATCTTGGATGGCAAAACAATAGTGTAGCTAAGGGCAGCATGACTCATACAGAAAACTCCCATGGAGGCAAAAATCAATCCAGGGGAAGAAAGAAATCTATTAATCAATGATCAGTTACTACCAGAATATCTTGTTCCCTTGTTGCTAGGACCATGCTCATGTCAGCACTCTCTACCTCACTGTTCCCTGTGCTGCCCTTTACCCCTTGAAGAAGGTGCATGTTCAAGAAATAGTGGCTAGAAAGGAAAAATTATGAGAAAAGAAAAAAATGGACATGAAATCTATATAAATAGGGAAGGGTGGAGGGGGTGAAGGGCACACAGGTAATGGGGGAAAAAAAAAGAACCAAGATACATCATGTACAGGTACAAGCACCCAATGATAAATGTAAACATATTGTGTACCTAAAATGTACCAATAAAAGAATTTTAAAAAAAAAAGAAATAGTGACTAGCTACAGGAGATGATGTCTTTGCCAGATAAGCACTTTGACTGTCCTGGGCCCCTCATTTATGCATTGAGATAGAACACTCTGATACTCAACCACCTGGACGCTCTGAACTGGCAACAAAAGAGGATCTGGGAAAAATGAAATCAGAAATAATTACTCAGATAACAGCAAATATTTTGCTCATGGTGCAAGACATGATTAATAAATCTAGAGAGGACACAGATAAAAAAATAGAGGATCTGAGGAACATGATGGAATCCCAACATAGGAAACAAATGGAATCCATAAAACAGATATAAACAGATTTTCAAGAGATTAAAAACTCCATCGAAAGTCTGTGCAGCAGAATGAACCAATGTGAGGATAGAATTTCACATATAGAAGATAAGATTGCAATTAGTGAGGAGGAAAAGAAAAATTGCTTTAAAATTGTAAGGGAACATGAGAAATCAATCCAGCAGCTGCTAGACCATGCAAAGAAGAATAACATAAGACTGATTGGAGTCAATGAAGAAAGAGGAGAGAGTGCAGATGACAGAAAAAAAAACTCTTCACAGAAGTGATGGCAGAAAACTTCCCAAGGAGGGGAAAAGAGCTTCACATACAGATAAGTGAGGCATATAGGACTCCAGCTAGCCTTAATCAAAAAAATCTACACATAGGCATATAATAGTTAGGATTCCAGAAATCCAACAGAAGAATAAAATTCTATAAGCAGTGAGAGAAAAGAAACAAATCACATACAAAGGAAAGCCCATCAGAATCACAGCAGACTTTTCAATGCAAACCCTCAAGGCAAGAAGAGCTTGGAGTGATGTATTTCAAGCCCTAAAGGAAAATAGCCTCCAACCCAGATTGATGTACCCTGCAAAACTATCTTTCAAAATTGATGGAGAAATAAGATGCTTTCATGATAAAGAGCACCTCAGGAATTTCAGGAATACCAAGCCGGCACTCCACAAAATTTTAGACAATACCCTAGGAAATGACAATGAAGATCACAACCCCAGGAAACCCAGCAGAATGAATCCATTGGGCTTGACAAATTAAATACAAAAGGGGAGAATCCAAAAAAAGAGAAAGTCATGACAAGGCTTTCAAAACTTTTGATTTCATCTCCCTAATGAGTGTATAATTCAATCTTATTATTGTACTGATTAGTATTTTTCTGATTCTAGAATTGCACACCATTCCTTGTGCTATACTGGCTATTTATCATCTTATGTCTACATTTTCATTGGGTTGTCTATTAATGAGCTCTAAGAATTCTTTATATATTCTGCTCATAGGTTATATGCATTGTAAATATGGTCTGTTTAAGGACTACTTTCCTTTTTAATGATATCATTTAAAGCTCTAAATTTTGATGGAATGTCATCAAATTTTTTTCTTTTATACATCATGGTTTTTGCATCCTAGGTAGTTTTGCCTACACTGAATTCATAAATATTTTCCCTTATAATTTCTTCTTAAAGTTTTATACTTTTAGGCTTTCTCATTTAGGTTCATAGATCCCTTCAAGTTATTTTCATGTATGAAAAAAAAGGGTTGAGGTTAATTTTTTTATATATGGATACCAGGTGTTCTAGTGCCATTTGCTAAAGACACTATCTCTTCCTCGGCTCTTGAATCGAGTTTATATTCTATAAAATGCTAATGTTAAATAATCTTTCAAAACTCAGTGGACCATATATGTGTGGTTCTATTTCTAGATTCTCTGTTTTATTCAAATGCTCTATATGTCTTTCCTTACACCAACCCTGCCTTGATTACTGTAGCTTTAGAAGAAGTCTTAAAATTGGGTGCTAAATGTCTTCCAACACTGTTTTTGTTTTTGTTTTTGGCTTTTCTGGGTCCTTTGTACTCCTACATAACTTTTAAATTTCAATATCCAGTTCTTCATTTATAGCAAGTATACACAGACCTGAATTTTTATATATACCTTGTGTTTTCTAATCCTGCTAAATTCAAATACAAGTTCTAGGGGCTCCTAGAGATTTCTTAGTATTTTCTCTGTTGATGATCATTTCATCTATGTATAAAGATTTTGCTTCTGCTGTGCCAATCCTATCCTAGCTGTGTCATTTTATTGCCAGACTATTTTGGTTTAGACTTGTGTTTCAAAGTCTAATGGACAGTTGAAGAGTAGGCATATCTGCCCTTGTTCCCCACTTTAGGGAGAAAGCATTGTATCATCTCCGTTCATAGAAGGAGTTTTTGTTGAAAGTATGGAGTACATGTCTTTGATCTGTTGAGAAGGTTCTGTTATACTTCTAGTCTCCTGATACCTTTTACAATGAACAGCTATAGAATTTAGTCCAATACTCTTTTTCCAACTAGTGACAGGATCACATGGCTTTCTCCTTTCTTCAGTTAAAATGATTACTTTTAGGGGTGGATCTTCCAATGCTGAACCAACACTGCCATCACTATAACAAAACCACTTTCTACATTCTGCCAGATCTGACTTCCAATAGTTTGTTTTGTTAAACAAATTTCTATCTATGTTCTTACTTTTCTCTTCTATTATCTTTATCCAGTTTTAGGATTAGCACAATGCTGATTTCTTAAAATGAGGGGAGAAGTGTTCCTTCTTTTTTCTGCTTTAATTGTTTGATATAATTTATCAGTTAAAATGCATATGAGCATGTTGTTTTCATATAGGTAGGTTTTCAAGCTAGGAATATACTTTCTTAAATAGGTGCTATTCAAATTTTATATTTCCTCCAGAGTTAGTTTCATTAATTTGTCCTCCAAGGTACTTCTTAGAAGTTGTCCAGTTTATTTCAAAAAAGATTTTTGAAATATGCTTTCTATATCCTTTTAAATTCTGTAAAATCTGTGGCAATGTCTGCTAGATCTTGATACTGTAATTTTTAAAATGTATAATTGATATTGTGTAATAGGAAGAAAAGGCCTAAAGGAGTAGGGGAAGTGGGAGGGGTAGGAGAAGGGAAAGAAGGGAAGAGAAAAAATATGAGATGAGGATAAAAATAGAAACAAAGTCTTTGCAAATAGGAAAGGGTGGAAGGGGTGAAGGGAGGGCATGGGAAGGGGAAAAAAAATAACAACCAAGATACTCATGTAATGGTACAAGATCCCAGTGATGAATGTAACTGTATTTTATACTTAAAATGTACCAATAAACTTAATGGGGAAAAAATGGCATTGGAAAAACTGGATTTCAACTTGCCAAAGTTTAAAACTAGACCTTTATCTTTCACGATGCACTAAACTAAAATCCAAATGGATTAAAGATCTAAATATTGGGCTGGGGATTTAGCTCAGTGGTTCCGCTGCCTGCCCTGCAAGCACAAGGACCTCAGTTCAATCCCCAGTACCAAAAAAAAAAAAAAAAAAAAAAGATCTAAATATTAAAACAGAAACCATAAACTTGCTTGCTGACAGATAAGTTAGGTAGAACTCTCGAAGACATAGGCATAGGAAAAGACTTCACAAACAAATCCTCAGTAGCATGGGAACTAGCACAAAGAATCAACAACTGGGATCTCATCTTATTAAAAAGCTTCTGCACTGCAAGAGAAACCACCAAAAGAGCTAAGAGACAACCTACAATGTGGGAAAAAAATTTTTACCAGCTCTTCCTCAGACAAAGGTCTACTGTGTAAAATATATAAAGAACTCAAAAAAATTAGACCCCCAAATATAAAGACCCAATCCAAAAATGGGAATCTGAAATCAGCAGACATTTCTCAGACAAAGAAGTAAAAGCAGCAAATAAACAGATGAAAAAATGTTCAACATCACTGGTCATTCGAGAGATGCAGATGAAAACAACACTGAGATTCCACCTCACCCCACAAAGAATGGCTGCTATCATGAAATCAATCAATAACAAATATTGGCAGGGGTGTGGGGAGAAAGGAACCCTTCTGCATTGTTGGTGAGAGTGCAGACTGGTGCAACCACCGTGGAAATCAATATGTAGATGCTTCAAAAAACTAGGATTAGAGGTCCCATTTGACCCAGCTATTCCTCTGCTGGGTATCCTTTCAAAAGAATTAAAAGAGTCATACCACTGCGATATATGCACACTTATGTTTATAGCAGCACAGTTTGTAATAGCTAAAACTTGGAAACAGCCCAAATGTCCATCAACTAGAGACTGGATAAAGAAGATGTGTTTTTTTATAAAATGGAGTACTACTCAGCCATAAAGAATGAGAAACTAGAGTCCTTTATAGCTAAATGGATGCACATTGAGGCCATACTCTTGAGAAATAAATAGGACAAATGTGTAACTGAATAGTTTCTCTGGTAAGAAACGGATAGTGTAAATAAGGATCAAAATGTATAATAGATAATGTGAAATAGGAAGAAAAGGAGCAAAGGGAAAGAAGTGGGAGGGGTAGGGGAAAGGAAAGAAGGGAAAAGAAAAAAAACATGAGAAAAGGAAAAACTGGAAACAAAGTCTTCGTAAATAGGGAAGGAAGGAGGGGGTGAAGGAAGGGCAGGGGAATGGGGAAAAAATAAGAACCAAGATACATCATGTAAAGGTACAAGATCCTGATGAGGAATGTAACTGTATTGTATATCTAAAATGTACCAATAAACTTAATTTAAAAAAAGATCTTGTCTTGTCTTTTTTAATTCATCCATGGTACCCTTGGTCAGGTGATTGGGTGTCTGATCAGCCTCCAATATTAGGGGTTATGCCCAAATGGAATGGAGAGCTGGGGGAGGTGCTAGAACCATCCACAATCTTCACTTGAGATATCTGCTCCTAGTTTAATGATAAGATTAGCACACATATGTAACAATGAAACTAAGTCCAATCCCCATAGATTTTACTGTGTTAAATGGAAATATTCTGATTTTTAAGACGTGTCTTATTAAACTCAGGCTGCTATTAACAAAATACCATAGACAGTAGCATTGACATTATAAATTTATTTCTCACACTTCTGGAGGCTTGAAATCCAAAAAATTAAGATGCTAACAGATACATTTCTTGGTGAGGGCCCTCATTCCTCATTTGTGCCTTCTCAGCCTGTCTTCATGTGGCCTTTCCACTTGTATGTGCTTCTGGGAAAGGAAGGGGGAGGGGAACAGATAGACAGAAAGACAGGCAGAACCCAGAAATTATTGAATAACATTTGAATCATCTAATCATAAATTCACACTCCAGAGGAAAAGTCTTGCCTTTCAGATTTTTCTTACCAATATCTAGCCCAGATTCTGGTTAGCATAAACAGTGAGAAAGGCACATTCTCAAACTCCTCAAGTAAGACTCACAAGAATCAAAAACCTTACCCAGTGTTAAGACTTACTGATATCTTCAATGATACAAGTAATTGCAATACACAGGTCTCATAGAGAACCATGGGTCTCAAGGAGAGGTTTGGGACCTCTGCATAGCTCCCTAGCACCTTCATGCTATATTAACACTTTGGGGTCCCTAAATATGGTATGTGGATGCATCATTCATGCAAAAAAAGTTATTTAGCCCACAAAACATCTCCATTTTTATACTCAAATAGTTACATAGCCTACATGAGACTTTCCAGAAAATTATGCACCATAATTCTGTAAGTTCCAAATTCCTTTACTGTTATGAACCAAATGCATATGTCCTTCCTTAAGTTCATATGTTGTAATCCTAACCCCTAATTTGATGGTATTAGGAGGCAAGGCCTTTGGCAGGTGATGATTCATTGAGGTGAAACCCTCAAGAATGGGATCAGTAAAAATAAAAAGGAGGAGGAAAAAGTGAAGAAGAAAAAATAAGAAGAAGGGAAGAGGAGGGAGAACAGAGTGAGATCAGTACTCTTATAAGAAGAGACATAAGAACTTACTTCCTCTCTCCCTTCTTTCGAGGTGAGGATACTACAAAAAAAAACAAAAACCCTTCTGCAAACCAGAAAGCAGGACTTACCAAAGGTCTCTTACCAGAGACCAAAGCTGTTTGCACCTTGATCTTGGACTTCCCCACCTCTAGAACTATGAGAAATAAATGTTTTTGTTTAAGCCACCCTGTATATGGTAATTCCTATTATAGCAGCTTGAACAGACTAAGAAATTTACCATAAAGAAATTCTACAGCATCCAGGCACATCCCGCTGAAAGGCTTTCCAAAAGTAAAGCATCTCCTGTTAGCTACATGAACTACCATCAGCTACCATTAGTGGCTTTTTGGGCGGTCTATTATTAGCATGCATACATGATCACTTCTCAGCCTTTGGGCTAAGGTCAAGTGTAGCACGCATACATGAGATTTAAGCAGATTGCCTTATTTTTTGCTATCCCAGAGGCATTCCAGAAGCCTTACTCAAAGGAAAGTAATAAATCACAGACCTGTTGTTAACTGCCCTTTCCATAGTGTTGGAGTTACATCATCACTGGTTAAAAGAATGATACTCGAAGAATGTGGTTGGTTCAAAAGACTAATAAGTATTACTTCCCTTGCAAAAATGAGAGAGAAAACACTTATCAAACCCAAAAAGCCTTCTCCTGTGGAAGAGTGTTCCAGGTACGGAGTGTGTTCTGTTTCCCACTTTCCCTAACTCAACATGGGTCTCTCTCAGCTGGCATGACTAGAAAAGTACCTGATTTTCCCATCAGAATACCATTGCCTCTGCCTACAAATGAACCTTTCTTACAAAGTGCTTGCCAAAAAATAAGAACTGGGTGTGCACTTGACCCAACCTAGAGAAAGAGGTTTCAGAACTCTTCTTTGCTAGCTTCCAATAAATATGACTTGGTGGTAACTGCAGTGTGTGTTTTCACTCTAATTCACCACCTGAAATAAAAGGGAGCTCATGTTCTACCTTTCTCAAGACATTGAACTTGCCAAGGGCTCTGGCCACTATGAAAAGGCCAAAGTCATTTAACAGAGAGATTGCAGGCCCTGGTCCTTGCCCTTCTGCCACTAACTAGCTGTATCATTGGTCCAGTGTTATGGCTTGTATTTAGATGTCCCCCCAAAGCCTCATGTGCTCATAGGTGAGGGTTTTGGGAGGTGGCTGGATCATGGCTGTGTGGTGATAAATTAAGGTATGTGAATATAGATTAAGGGTGTATAAAAACTAAATTGGTTTAGTATAGTTCTGGGTGTGGATAATGGGAAGGCCCACCCTTAGAGTGGGTGGCACCATCCAACAGGTTTATAGCCCGGATGGGATAAAAGTCCAGAAGTGGGGAGCTGCTGCTGCTTTCTGCCTGCCCTCCTATGGACTGTTTCTCCTCTGCCATGCCTTTCTGCCATGCTGCCTGGCCTTAGAGCCAGCCAACTAGAGACTGAAACATCTACAAAGTGTGAGCTAAAATAAATGTTGGGGGGAAAAGGAGGAACAAAGACATGAGCTCACCAGCCAAGACAAGTTTATTTAGAACAAACTTGAGAGGGACTGCACTTAGACCAGGTTGGCAGTTCGCATACAGGCCATGAGGTCTTTTTTATGGTCATGAGCATAAAGGGTAGGCTGCAAGAGAAAACATTCAAAATGGGACTGCGAGGAGGAAAGTTCAGTGAAAAGGAGTGGGCTCTGCTAGTGATAAGGCTTGAGAAATGTGGGGAGTGGTGCTCGTCTGCCAGGAGCAAGGCTAAAGAGTGTGATGGGAGTTATAGGGTGAAGCCATGATTATTGGGCCTTATTAACCCACAATTTTACATTTTTAGCAAATATGGAAACATAAGGAGATGGAAGAGTGGCCTCTGGCCAGCCTAGGATGGCAGTGGTTGGATTCCTTCGATAAACTTTTCCTCCTTTAACTTGGAAGTGTCAGCTTTTTTCTCCCAGCCATGAAAAAGAAACTAAAATGCTCAAGCAAAGCCCTTCTGCCTTCAATTCCTCACCTGCACTATATCCTATTCACATCTCTGCTACACAATTATTTCCTCATGGAGTGAAAGCTTCATGTCTTATTGAAGAATATGATGATTTAAAAAGTATGGCAGGTGGGAAGGAAGAGACTGCAGCAATTTCCTTAAAGAAAAATGAACAATAAAAAGGGAAAAGTAGGGCCAGGGATTTAGATCAGTGGTTCCGCTGCCTGCCTCACAAGCGCAAGGTCCCGAGTTCAATCCTCAGTACCAAAAAAAGGGAGGAAAAGTAATACAGCCATGTGACTGTGGGAAGAAGTTCTGGATAGGTTGGGAAGAGGTTGTTCTTTAATTTCCTCTCTTGTTTTTCGGGAAGTTGAAATAAGAGATACAAGGGACTCTGAATAAAATAGAAAGAAAATTAAAATGGTAACATCTAGGGTACAAACCAAGATCCTCTGGAGAGTGGTAGGGGACAGTATCGATAATTGCTTCATAACAGAAATAAACAGGATGAGTGGCCACTGAGTCACATGAGTCCTCCTCTGTATGTTGATGAACAACATTAGTCATACATATAGTGTTTTCTGCCATTAGGAGAGTCAGCAAAGATAACAATGGTTTCTTCCAAAACTAGAACATTTATTTTTTTAAAATAAATTGGGAAAAAAAACAAGATTGGGGGTGTAAGTCAGTGTTAGAGCACCTGCCTACCATATATGAGGCCCTGTGTTTGATCTCCAGCTCCAAAAAAAAAAAATCAAGCAAAGTGTAAATAACAAAAGTTACCTTCACCTTGCTACTATCATTTTCTTTACTTTTACTTATTATTTAAACTTAACTTATAGTCTTATTTTATCTTTTGTCTTTGATAGAGAACTTCAACTCTTGAGAGAAAAAAGGTATTTTCTCTCACCCATAGTATGAATATTCTAAATAGGTAAAGTAGAAAATATTTTTCAAGCTTCAATAAAAAAGCTATTCATCTGACCAGACTGTTTATATAATGGTCAGCATTAAAAATTAATCTAATTTCACCTTGCAAATAATGTTAGGAAAGGATTACTTTTCTTTAAGAAAAAATATATATAAATTTGTAAAGCAAGACTGAACTAGATTAGGAAATCTAAAGTGGTAGAGTATAAGTGCACAACAACAGCCACCTGCCTCGCAAATGCAAGGTCCCAAGTTCAATTTCCAGTACCAAAAAAAAGAAAATGCACTACAATAACAAATGGTTAAACAAATTCTAATACTCATATGAGAGAAAATTGTATAACCATTAAAATTGATTTTTAAAAATTATATTGACAAAGATGCTTCTGGTATGTTTAAAATAAATTATATTAAGGTAAGTAAAATAGTTTAAATCTATGAATTCATAATAATACTGAAAACAAAAGGAACCATTTTATTCTTATCTTTTAGGGTATGCTGAGGAATCAATCCATTATTTTGAAAACTGGCTAAAAGAATCAAGTATTTATCCTTCCTTTCCTATGGGAATTATGCCTTTGCATAACCAAGCAGTTGGTGAGGGGAAATTTATTTTTACAAAATTGTTCTAGCTGATAAATAAAAAAGAATATATGATTAGAATACTGCATTCTATACATTTTAATTATTTAATAGATCTAAGTACATAAAAGAGACCAGAGGTTAAGTGCTCCCTGGGGGATGTATTGACACCATTTATAATGCTGAATTGACAAAAATAGAACCTCGGTCTCATCAAGCTTTTAGATCTAACATTTTACAGAAAGCACAGAGGACAGAGGAACATTATAAAAGACACCATGCAATCAACAAAATCCAGACTGAGGAACTCTATAGAATACATGACTGGATTTCTTCAATAAATACATTTTAAGGGAAAAAAGTAACAGAGAAAGACCTTAGGATTAAAAAGTCTTAAGAAACCCATTAACCAAAGGAACCAATTGCAAATATGCATTGATCCAGATTTGGGTAAACTAAAAAAAAAAAATTTTAAGACACTTAGAGAAATATTAACAGTGGACACTTGAGATATTAAGACAATGCTATTAAATGTAAAGATGTGAGAAGGATATAATTTTTTTAAGTTTTTATATCTTTCTAGATACATACTGAGATACTTACTGATAAACTATCCATAATTGTAGGGTTTACTTCAGAATAATCTGACCTGGGTAAACTGCAGCATAGGTGAAACAAGAGTGGCCACTAAAGAAGATTCAGTATAGCATTCAGTCCATTTAGCATATGTTTGAAATTTTTCAGAGTAAAAATATTTTTTTAAGTGAGGCAAGGGAAAGGTGTTAGAGCATATCTAGTATAATCCTACCATAGAAAAAAGCTCATAAGCAAGCATGAGAAGAAAATAAAAAACATTCAGGTCTGAGTATGTAGCTCAGTGGTATAGATCATGTGCAAAGTCATTGCTGCAATCCTCAGCACTACCAAAAAAAAAGAAAAGAAAATCTAGAAGGTATCCCTAGATGACAGAATTATGGGTAATTTCTCTCTTTTTACATTCTTAATTGTTTACAATTTTTAATGAGTATATGTTATTCTTAGTACTTGGGGAAAACATACTATTTACATTTCTTTTAAAAACAGTTTTGAATAAATTAAAGGTGTGCTACCATAAGGACCTCTGGTGGGCAGAATTCTAAAGTTATGTTGATGGATAAACCTTATTACTTGGTACAGGTACAAATTCCCAATGATGAATATCATCATATTGTATACCTAAAATGTACTAATAAACTTAATGAATTTTTTTTAAAGTTCATTACTCTGCTAATCCTTGTTGCTGAAGTCCAGAGCTACTAAGGCACATTACCTCATGGAGTAAGCTAACATCTGAGATGACGTCACACAAACATTCCAGTGGGGAAAATGGCATGATCTCACAAAAAAACATAACTGGATTCATTAAATATGAAGCACTCAAATTCCAAAGATTACTGAATTGAATAAATAATGTTATTTAACAAAGTGAAATTGGAGAGTGACTTGACTGAAATTAGCATTCATTTCCCTTCTGGAAATTCCAACCCTTTCTCAGAGAGTGGCAAATGGGAGCATTCCACCAGCCTCTCCCTTGGGGTTTGATCTGAGAGTCACCCACAAGTAAAGTGTCAGAGTGGGCAAAGGCATCGTTTTGCACATGCACACCAGGGATATTCCAGGAGACTTGGTTCAGCAACATTTATTTAACATCTGACATGCAGAAAGTCCTATGTTTTACACTGTGGTTAAAAAAAAAAAACTATGAGGACTAAAAGGAGAAGGTTTTTTTTTCTAATGAGTTTTTAAATATGGGGTTTGCTTCAGAAGACTGCAATCTAATTAGGATAACAGCACACAGCACACACAGCTGGGCAGCATGCTCCTCCACTCACCCTGTGCCACCTGCCCTGGTGTCCTTATGCACAGCCATACACAGAGCTCAAACCAGCCCCCTGTACACATTTTCCATGGCCAGCATCTCATCTCAGCCAATGCTGCTTGAGAGACAGGGGAAGGCAACAGTGATGGACACAAAGATGCCTCCTATGTGTCCTGAAGCACCTCTTCCTCATTACCTTCCACCACCTCCAGCCCTGGCCACACTGCCAGGCCACACTGCATGATCACTTCTCCCTCCAGAAGCTCAGCCCTCCTAAGGCTCAGATTCCTGAAACACAAAGACAGTGCCCACTTCAGGACTTTGCCTGAGTGTTATACCCTACTAGCTGAAGAGGAAAAAACTAGCATCCCCAGGATACTTAAGAGGGAATTTCTTAGGTTATTTGTTTTGTTTGTATTTCTTAAATTTTTTATTGGTACATTTTAGGTAAACAATACATTTACATTTATCATTGGGTGCTTGTACCTGTACATGATGTATCTTAGTTCTTATTTTTTTCCATTACTTGTGCGCCCTTCACCCCCTCCACCCTTCCCTATTTACATAGACTTTGTTTCCATTTTTTTCTCTTTTCTCATAATTTTTTCTTTCTCTCCTATCCTTTCCCCCTCCCCTCTCACCACCCCTACCACTTTGGACCTTTTCTTCCTACTTCAAATTATCAATTATTTGCTTTAATCATTTTAATTCTTATTTACACTCTCAGGTTCTCACACTAGAGAAACTATTAGGTATTTACGCATGTGTGTCCTCTTTATTTCACTAAATGAGTATGGCCTCAATATGCAGCCATTTACTATAAGTGTCTCTAGTTTCTCATTCTTTATTTATTGGCTCCTTATCACCCTCATTGGAGAAAAGATAGCCTGTTCAATAAATGGTGTTGGAAAAATGATTTCAACCTGCCAGAGATTAAATCTAGACCCATACCTATCACCGTGCACTAAACTAAGATCGAAGTAGATTAAAGAGCTAAACATCAAGACAGAAACACTAAATTTGCTGGAAGATAAGTTAGGTAGACCTCTTGAAGACATTGGCATGGGAAAAGACTTTATGAACAAAACCTCAGCAGCATGGGAACTAGCACAAAGAATCAACAACTGGGATCTCATCTTATTAAAAAGCTTCTGCACTGCAAGAGAAACCACCAACAGAGCTAACAGACAACTGACAATGTGGAAAGAAATTTTTAGCAGCTGTATCTCAGACAAAGGTCTACTATCTAGAATATATAAAGAATTGAAAAAAATCTGACCCCTCAAATTCAAAGACACAGTTCAAAACTGGGCATCTGAAATGAACAGACATTTCTCAGCAAAGAAGTAAAAACAGCAAATAAACATATGAAAAAATGTTCAACATCACTGGTCATTCGAGAGATGCAGATGAAAACAACACTGAGATTCCACCTCACCCCACAAAGAATGGCTGCTATCAAGAAATCAAACAATAACAAATGCTGGCAGGGGTGTGGAGAGAAAGGAACCATTCTCCGTTGGTGGGAGTGCAGACTGGTGCAACCACTGTGGAAATCAGTACGGAGATACCTCAAAGAGCTAGGACTAGAGGTCCCATTTGACTCAGCTATTCCCCTGCTGGGTATCTTCCCCAAAGAATTAAAAGAATCATACCACAGCGATATATGTGCATCTATGTTTATAGGGGCACAATTTGTAATAGCTAAGGACTGGAAACAGCCCAACTGTCCATCAACTGGAAACTGGATAAAGAAGATGTGGGTTTTTTTTAAAAAATGGAGTACTACTAAGCCATAAAGAACGAGAAACTAGAGTCATTTATAGCTAAATGGATGCATATTGAGGCCATACTCTTAAGTGAAGTAAATAGGACACACATGTGTAAACACCAAATAGTATCTCTAGTGTGAGAAACTGAAAGTGTAAATAAGGATGAAAATGATTAAAATGAATAACTGATCATTTGAAATAGGAAAAGGTCTAAAGGTGGAGGGGTGTCAGGAGGGGAAGGGGAAAGGGAAGAAGGGAAAGGAAAAATTATGAGAAAGAAAAAAATGGAAACAAAGTCTATGTAAATAGGGAAGGGTAGAGGGGGTGAAGGGAGCATAGGTAATGGGGAAAAAAATAAGAACTAAGATACATCATGTTCAGGTACAAACACCCAACGATAAATGTAAATGTATTGTATAGCTAAAATGTACCAATTAGTATATAAATTTTTAAAAAATTTTTTTAAATAGTGCATCTCCAAAAAAAAAAAAATGAGGTGGCTGAATATGTCTGGAGTTGTTTCTGCATCTCCTAATCTATTCCACTGATCCTCAGGTCTGTTTCTTTGCCAGTACCATGCTATTTTTATCACAGTAACTTTGTAGTATAGTTTCAAGTTGGATATTGTGATACCCCCAGCCACGTCTCTGTTACCTAGAATTGCTTTTGCTATTCTAGGTCTCTTCTGTTTCCAAATAAATTTTTGCATTGTTTTCTCTGGTTCTGTGAAATATATTGTTGGAAATTCAACTGGCATTGCCTTGAATCTGTATAGTTGTTTTGGAAGTATGACCATTTTCACTATATTGGTTCTTCCTGCCCAGGAACAAGGGATGTCTTTCCATTTCCTTATATCCTCCTCAATCTCCTTTTTCAGAGTGATGTAGTTTTCAGTGTAGAGGTCTTTTTGCTTCCTTTGTTAGATTGATTCCTAGATATTTCATATTTTTGGATGCTATTGTAAAAGGAATTATTTCCCTAATTTCTCTCTCAATGAGTCTGCTATTTGTGTACAAGAAGGCTATTGTATTTTGAGTCTT
Organism: Heterocephalus glaber; assembly: GCF_053883595.1. Classification (NCBI taxonomy): domain Eukaryota; kingdom Metazoa; phylum Chordata; class Mammalia; order Rodentia; family Bathyergidae; genus Heterocephalus; species Heterocephalus glaber. The sequence goes on along the minus strand of NW_028258143.1, from coordinate 23,190,833 downwards.
GACCTTATATCCAGCTACGCTAACTGAATCTGTCAATAAAGCCTAGAAGTCTGTTGGCAGAGTTTTTTTGGCTCTTCTATGTAAAGTATCATGTCGTCAGCAAATAATGACAGTTTCACTTCTTTCTTTCCTATCTTTATTCCTTTTATTTCTTTCTCTTTTCTCATTACTGTGGCTAATGTTTCCAGAACTATTTTGAACAAGAGTTGTGATAGTAGGCATCCTTGTCTTGTTCTTGATTTTAGCGTGAAAGTTTTCAGTTTTTGACCATTTAGTATGAGGTTGGCTGATCAGGTTGAGATAAACACCTTCTAATTCAATTTTCTGTAGGGTTTTTATCATGAATGGGTGTTGAGTTTTATCAAATGCCTTTCCTGCATCTATTGAGATGATCACATGGTTTTGTCCTTGACTCTGATAATATAGTGTATTACATTTATTGATTTACAAATGTTGAACCATCCTTGCATCCCTGGGATAAATCTGACTTGGTCAGGGTGTATGATCTTCTTGATGACCTTCTGTATTCTGTTTGCCAGTACCTTGTTGAGGATTTTTGCATCTATGTTCATTAGGGAGATTGGTCTGTAGTTCTCTTTTTGGGGTGGGTCTTTCCCTGGCTTTGGAATCAAAGTAACACTTACTTCCAGGAATGAATTTGGAAGCCTTGCTTCCCTTTCAATTTCCTTGATCAGTTTAAATAGTAATAGTGATAATTCTTTAAATGTTTTGTAGAATTCAGCAGTGAAGCCATCACAACCTGGCCTTTTTTGTTGGCAAATATTTTATTATATTTTCAATTTCACTCATTGTAATTGGGGTGTTTAGAATTTCTATATCTTCTTCATTTAACTTTGGCAATTCATATGTATCTAGAAATCTGTCCATTTCTTCAGTGTTTTCATTTTATTAGAGTACAGGCACTTGAAGTAGGTATTGGTGATCTTCTGGATTTCTACTGGGTCTGTTGTGACTTCAACTTTTTCATTCTTAACTGCATGGATTTGAGCCTTTTCTTTCCTTTTTTTGATAAGGTTGGCTAAAGGTTTATCGATTTTATTTATTCTTTTGAAAAAATAACTCTTTAATTCATTAATTTTCTGTATCATTCTCTTAGTCTCCATTGCACTGATTTCTGCTCAGATCTTTATAATTTCCTCTCTTGTAGGAGCTTTGGATTTGTTGTGCTTTTCTTTTTCTAGGAGCTTGAGGTTGTGTATTAGGTTATTTATCTTAGTTCTCTCTGTTTTCCTAATATGGGCATTCGCTGCTATGAATTTCCCACATAGAACTGCTTTCATTGTTTCCCATAGATTCCTGTATGTTGTACTGGCATTATCATTTACTTGTAGAAACTGTCCAATTTCTTCTTTAATTTCCTCTGTGACCCATTGGTTGTTCAGGAGGGTGTTATTGAATTTCCATGTGTTTGTGGGAGTTTTGCGGTTTCTTATGTTATTGATCTCCAATTTTATTGCACTATGGTCTGATAATATACAGGAAGTAACTTGAATTCTTTCACATTTACTTAGACATGTCCTATGAGCTAGCATGTGGTCTATTTTGGAGAATGACCCATGTGCAGCCAAAAAGAATGTGTATTCTGATTTTGTGGGGTGGAACACTCCGTAAATATCTATTAAGTCCATTTATTCAATAGCTTGGTTCAGCTCTAGAATTTCTTTGTTAATTTTTTGTCTAGATGATCTGTCTATTTGTGATAGTGGGGTATTGAGGTCCCCCACTACAATTGTATTAGTGCTTATTTGGGTTTTCATGTCCATTAATATTTGTTTTGTATAGCTGCAGGCATTCATATTTGGTGCATATATATTTAGCGTTGTCATCTCTTCCTCTTGGACCATTCCCTTCACAAGGATATAGTGACCGTCTTTGTCTCTCTTAATTAGTTTTGGTTTGAAATCCACTTTGTCTGCAAATTAGATTGCTACCCCTGCTTTTTTCTGGGTTCCTGTTGCTTGGAAAACTGTTTTCCATCCTTTTACTTTCAGTCTATGAATTTCCTTTTGAGCTAGGTGTGTTTCTTGTATACAGCATATTGCTGGATTTTGCTTCTTAATCCATTCTGTCAGTCTACTTCTTTTGATTGGTGAATTGAGGACATTATCATTGATAGTTATAATTGATAGATATTGACTCATCCTTGTCATGATGTTTTACTGTTGTTGGCTTTTATTTCTTATTTTTCCCCCTTTCCCTTTAGTGTCTTACCTTGCCTGGTGGCTTCCCTCTCTTGGGCCTCATGGAGTTGTGACCTTCATTGTCTTTTTCTAGGATATTGTTTAGAATTGTTTGGAGTGCTGGTTTGGGGTTCATGAAATTTCTCAGGTGTTCTTTGTCATGGAAGTATCTAATTTCCCCATCCATTTTGAAAGATAATTTTGCAGGTACAACAGTCTAGGTTGGAAGTTATTTTCTTTTAGAGTTCGAAATACTTCACTCCAGGCTCTCCTTGATTTGAGGGTTTGTGTTGAGAAGTCTACCATGATTGTGATGGGTGATTTGTTTCTTCTCTCTAACTGCCTGTAGGATTTTGTTCTTCTGTTGGGTTTCTGGGATCTTGACTATTATATGTCTAGGTGTAGATTTTTTTTGATCATGGCTAGTTGGAGTTCTATATGCCTCACTTATCTGTATGTCCAATTCTCCACCTCTGTCTGGGAAGGTTTCTACTATTACTTCTGTGAACAGTTTTTTAATGTCAATTCTACTTTCTCCTGTTTTTTGATGGACTCCTATCAGTCTTACGTTATTCTTTGTTGCATCATCTAGCAGCTGTTGAATTGATTTCTCATGGTCCCTTACTATCTTTAAGAAATCTCTGTTTTCATGGTCCTTCACCACAATCCTGTCTTCTATGTCTGATAGTCTATCTTCAGATTCTCTTAATCTGCTCTGCATGCTGTCAGTGGAGTGTTTAATCTCCTGAATATCTGTTTGAATGTGTTTCATGGATTCCATTTCTTTCTTATTTTGAGTGATCATGGTTTCTATTTATTTTTTATGATGGGCATTCATGGCTTCCAGCATATTTCTGATCTCATCTATTTTTTTATCTGTTTCTGTTCTACAGCCTCTAATCATGTCTTTCACTCTGCTCACAATCTCTATTTATCTGGGAGATTATTTCTGTTTTGAATTTTTCTGGAGCCTCATTCATCTGTTTTGTTACTTCCTGTGCTATCAGTTCAGGGTGTCCAGGTGGCTGATTATTGAATGTTTCCACCTCGTTTCCCCCAGATTTTGCCTTTTGTGGGGTGGAAGTCTGAGTTTGTGCCTTACTTGAATGTCTTCTCATTTTTGTTTTTGGTACTGTCCTTGGTTTAGTTCCTGGGTTGATGCTTTGAAGTTGCTTACTGTAAGTGTCTTTGTTGATGTATTTAGAACACTTATGGAATGATTGCTTCTCAGAGGTGTCTTCCAGATATAGCTGGTCTTTAGGTTTTGAGTCTCTAATGGCTCTGAGGCCATCTCATTTTCTTATACCAGGAAGGACAACTGATTAGATCAATCACAACACCTTAGCCCAAGTGATACAATCAGTAACACCATAGCATCAAGTACCTCTTAGAAAATGACAATTTGTGGTAGTTATTAATCTATCACCTTTAACTATGTGAATTAGATCAAAATCAAGGACTAACTCAACTTATGTTTATAGTGAATAAACTCTTCAATATAGCAACTTTACCCTTCAGAATGGGGAGTTAGAAGGAGTTGGAGAGGGAGGGATAGGTAGGTAGAAGGATAGAGGAAGCTTAGCAGTGAGGCCTGAGGACACAGGTGAGAGAAGGAAAGAGAAGAAAAGAAAAATAAAGAAGAAATTCAAATTAGGGCCAGAACAGGAACACAAAGAGAGATGAAAACAATGTGAGACAGCAAGGGAGTGAGGGAGAGAGAGAGAAAGAAAAGAGGAAAGAAAGAAAAAAGAGAAAAATAAAAATTTTAAGAGAGAAAAAGAAAATAATTAAAAATAAGAGCAAAAAAAAATAATGGTAACTTTGAAAATAACAAGTAAAATATAAAAGGAAAGGACTCCTTCAGGGTATGTCTCTGCTGTCACAATAGACAACATGGGCAGCAGTGTGCAGTTATAAGTCAATGAGTCTCAGTAAGTCAGTCACAGACCTGTGAGATTCAGGCAGATTTCTGGCTGCAAGTCCCAAGTTGAGCTCCCTGTCCTCCTGCAGGGTTGAACTGTGCAAGGTTCTATTGCAGGTTCCAGCTGCCTTTCCCCTGAAGATAGGCCAGGTTACAATGGGAGGGGATGATCCCTCCAACTTACCAAGTATGGTGGTCTGGTGTGCCTTTATTGCAGAGATTCTCTTCACTTTTCCAGTGGGCTTCAGTTTTCATCAGGGAGCCTGAGAGAGTCCCTGTCTCTGTTGTTCACTTCTGAAGCTCAGGACAATGGCCTTTATGTCCCCCTGTGCCTCTGTAATGTGGAACCAGGTAGAGGCTCCTGGTCGCAAGTGGGCATGGCCTGCTGGACAGAGCCGGCCTCAGTCAGCCCGGGGTGCTCTACCCATGTGGCTCTGCCCATGCGGCTCCTCGGGAAGCTGGTCAGGTTATCTGTTTCTTAACCATTTCTGGTAGACAGCATCTTTGGTGGCTGCTCGAGTGGTTGAACAGGGAAATGGGCCCAAATCCCTAGACCTCTCAATCTAAGCAGGGCCATGCAAGCTCTTCCAGGAAGAGACAACCAATGGTAACTTCCATTTGAAAAGATGTCTCAGCTCAGGTTGAAGAATCTAACCCAATATTGAATTTTTTATTAATTATTATTTGAATTGTACAATATTATTCAAAGGTCCTAGTCTCATCCAGCATAGAACAATGGTTAAGAGCACTGGCTCTAGAGCCAGGTTTGAGAGATTCATATACTGGGTCTGGCACATACAGGTGTGTGACCCTGGGAAAATTACTTATCCTTTTCTTGATTCCATTTCCTCACTGGCTTGCTGGAAGTATTAGATGTAATATGTAAGTCAGTTGGCACAGTGACTAATATGTAGTAAGCAATCAATAAATGTTAGCTATCATTAATCTTTAATGCCTGAGTATAAATTGGTCTATCAGCTCTGTTCTTAGAGAATGAGAGAAATTTTGATGTAGTTGGCTTTAAATCCACTAAGTCAGCTATTCCAATTTCTTTTCTCAAATGTCACCCACTCTCGGGCCAATGTTACTTCCCTTGCTCCAAGGTCAGATTCAATGCTCATTTCGATGCTATTTCTTTCCTATATCTAGAATACCCAGGTCCTACACAGAAAATAGAGAGGGTTTGCTATGTCCAAAGTTTAGCTAAGGGCCTACCCTTGGCCTAGATTGGAAAATTATGTATCAGTTGTTGAAAACCCAAATCCAGAGCACTCTGCTGAGGGCAAGGTGTATACAGCTGAAATTCTGCCCCTCCTTAGTGACTGTAAATTTGATTTAATCAAAAAAGCATTGGTTAAGGATTTAATGGAAGCCAGTCCGCAGCTTGGAAAGAAGAAAAGTGAAAAGAGAGCTGTTACTGACATTTTTACTGCCTAGCAGAAGATGCATGTCTGGCTCAAGTGAGTGAATCAGGGAATCTATCAGCATTGGAAAATGGATGAGGTGCCGATCAATCTCTCTCCTGAGAAAATGGTGCTGGGCAGCTTCACCTGTCAAGCTGTTCCCCAGGCAAGGACCAACTATGCTCATGGAACTATGGAGCCAACAAAGGCACAGGTGGGCTGGAGTTATGGTCAGCCTTAAAGATTTGAAGCTGAGCCCCCTGAATGTACAGGTGGACAGGTGTTCCTCTGAAAATTATCTGAAGATAGCAAGAATTCCCCTCTCATTCCAAAATACTTACTTTAGCATTACAAAGTTATTATTTTATCTTCGAGCAATCTACCTTCCTGTTCCTCTTTTTAAATTATAAATATTGTGGAAATTGATCATGAAAAGATGTTATCAAGGATTAATGGCAGAGGGTGAATTGATTTTTCCAGTCTCTTACTCCACAGTGGTAAGTTAAAAACTTGTTGAGGGAGAGATTTGCATGGGGTGGCAAAGAAGACAACAAAACAACAAAGTCTATGGTCCCACCCACAGTGTCACGTTGTGGATGAGGAGCTACCAGAGACTGTGTTTTCCAGCCTCCCTTATTTTGAGTGGAATTATATGTCTTGCTAATGAACATGGGTTAGAAGTGACATATAGTACCTTGAAACTGATGTGGTAAAGTATTAAGTGCATGATTCTGCACACCCTCTCCCCATCTACCAGCTGGGTGACACCCAGCTCAGACTTGCAGCAAAAGATAGCAAAGCCATAAGATGGAAGCAGCTTGGGCCCCTGAGTCACCCCTAGGAAAAGAACTGTCTCACATGGGGTGATGACACTTTGTGGGGAAGGAGGGGGAGTAAAAATGCACAGCAAACTACACACACTCTGAGCAAGAATTCCCACCACATTCACCTGGGTTAAGTTGTGAGAAGTCATTCAACAAGCATAAGAACAGGAATCCATTATTCCAACTAGGACTTATTCTTTCAGAAGAAACTCTTTCCTGTATTTGATTAACAGTGATAGGTTGTTTTAAATTTTTGTTTTGATTTTGATTTGCTTTTCACTAGGCCTGAAAAACCCATTCCAGCTAATCCCTACAGTTCTTTGTATACATCCATACAACACCAAGAAAAAGCTATCCTAAATCCATATACATACTAGTGCACTTGTTTCAGCAGTTTTTGAAACTACAAGCACAGTTTTGGATCAGGTGGTAAAGTGAGATTAGTAATTGTCTTACTTTCCTGTCAATGGGACAAAAATAACGCAACACCACACTTAAAAAAGGAGAGGTTTATTTTGGCTTATAGTTTCAGACCACTGTCGGCTAACTCCAAGCAGAAACAGGATGGCAGACATGGCAAAGGAAAAGCTGTCCAATCTGTGGTGTCCAGGAAACAGGGAAAGTGAAGAGAGGATGCAGAGACAAGAAAACACCTTCTAGGTCACACCCCCAGTGACCCACCTGCACCCGGGCCCCACCTCCTAACAGCTCGTTCAATTACTGAATTCATCAGTGGATGAATCCTCTGATAAGTATAGTGAGCCCCCCATGATTCAATCCCTTTTCACACAAATGAGAATTTGGGAGTCATTTTAGATCTAAACCATATCACTGATGGTACTTTATCCCTCAGTGTTTTGCTTCTTCTGATGTGATACACTTACTTTGTGCCAGACTCTATTCTAGGAACTTGTGGGTACACATCTGTTAAGTAAATAAATGAAATGTTATTCAAGTCACCTATTCTTTCTGTTAACCAGTCAATCTATCTTTTGAGTCAATCTATCTATGATTCTCCCAGGCCCACTCTTTATAAATGCTGAGCAGGAGGCAGGGTACAAAAAATGGAAACCATTTCAAACAAAATTCTCCTACATTGTCATTCAGATTATAAGGGCTAATCCAGATCTGAACCAGCCCATTCATCCCACCAAAATTTCTGGCCAAGCCTCTTCAAGATGATGTCTACAGGTGAATTAACTTGTTTATTTCTCCAGTTAAGGTTTCTAAAAGTCCACATTATTCATTCTCAAATACCCTAAGTTAAATACACACACACACACACACACACACACACACACACACGAGTTGTATTTTATTGAACATTCTAACAATCTCTTTCTGGGAAGCAAACAACTCTAGCTAACTCAAGCAGAAAAAAAATTTATTTGTAGTATATTGACCTTCTCACATGGAAATTTTCAGCATAGGTTCAACAGGATGAGGAGAGCTAGGGCAAATAAGGGACTGAGAAGATTGCATCGTGACAGCAGTCCTCATAGCATGCCATCCTTGACATCATTGTCACTGGGCAGCAACAAAGAATGATCTCTACATATCCTGTGCAACTCTGTCACTAAAGTCCTAGGCAAAGTCACAAGCTTCACTGCCAGGAATCCAGGAGAAGTGACAACTCTTTCCTCTTCCTTTCCTGAAGTAGATCATTGGAGACTAGCCAGCCAAAACTAATGTGCCTGTTGTAATCTATCCCTTTGTCTCTGCATATTTCCTCATATTTTCCTTCCCATATTTAAGTTTTGTAACTGTTCCCAACATAACTCAACTATTCCTCAAAATACTGAAAGCACTGTGAACCCTACGCATGGTGCGACACCCATATTATATCAGTTAACTCTATCTGGCTCAAAATTGAGGATTTTTAGACTGTATCCATTTGAATTCTAATTCTGTTGCCATCTTGTTTTGATATTCTGTACTATATATAACAAATTATAAAATAACCATCATCAACACTATAGACAATAATGAAAAAAGGATGACAGGAAATTCATTAAAATACATAAATGTATATATCAAAAGACAAGAAAATAACTGAGTAGACAATGCAGTCCATGCTTCTGAAAACATAGTAGCTATGTCTCCCAATCTTCATTGCTATTTCATGTTCTCTTACAGAGTCCCTACCACCTGCTATGCAGCGACTAACCTGGAAAATACATTTATCTCTATTTCAGTAACCAGGAAAGCAAAATTAAACAAAGTTTTAAAACTCAGGATAACTTGCTTTCATTTGTTAGAGACAACAATACACCTTCACTGTCTTTCTTTGGAGATATATCTTACAATCAACTCTGTGCCTTGCTTTAGTCCACAGGAAGTTTCTATATCACCATCATATAGGATATTATATTCATCCACATCATGTTGTTGGATTGCAAAAATCAGAAAGCTTCAAGAATATTAGATAATTTGGTTAAGACAAAAAGGGCCAAGAATGAACATCATGAAAATATTTGGACATGATATTTCAGTGACGTTTCCTTTGCTCAGTGGTCTAGAACATTGACTTCCATCCTTGTGAGTCTAGGACATCCCATTTTTGAAGACTTTGTATGCAAAGAAGGAACGGCAGCACAGGACATGATGATTATTCCCCTGAATTGTAACCAAGGCTGCTACCTGACCTTGTCTGCTCCACATGCATAAAATGGAAGCTACTATGTTACCTGGGATGATTGGTCTTTCTAAGGATAATTGATGCTGCTCTACACAATAAGACCAAGAAGGTATGTGGGGTAAAAGACAGTGAGCTGTTGGGGCCTTCCTGGCATTCCCATGTGTGTTAGGCAGGATAACAGCCCCACGAGCTCTACTTTCTAGAATCTATGACTATGGTAGATTGCACAGCAAAGGAGAACTAAGATTGCTAACCAGGTGGCCTTAAAGTAGAGAGATTATTCTGTTAGATCCAATTAGAATCATATTAGTAACTTTCCAATAATTTCATTTTTATTTCAAGTTCCTGTTTACATTGTGTACCAGTAAAACTTAATAGATATCAATACTTTGATGATGGCACTAATTTTTGAAATTCATCTAGAACATAGTATTGCTTTGTTTGACTGTTTTAGAAGTGAGTGATAGTTATGTGGTACTTTCCTCCCATAATATTCTTAACTTCATGGGTCAGAGAGACAACCTTGGGATTCTAGCAACTGCTGAATATAGACATTCCAAATTTACAATCACAAAAATGGAGAAATAACCTCAGGATGTGGCTTATTGTAAAGCAGACTTGGGCCAAAATCCAAAACCCTGACCTCCTTAAACTCCCACAGAACCCTGGACTACAATGGCATTCTGTTCCCACAGAAACTGGACTTATTTCAGAACTAGTTTTCAGAAATTCCCAAAAGGACTGAGTTTTCCCTGCTTCTTTTGGTAAACAGATACAGTCCCTTTGCAAAAGATTTGAAGGAGTCAGCATAGGTATATTTGACAATACTGCAGAATCCTTCCTCAAGGGAATTTCTCTTCTCTTGGATTCAAAGAACTCTGGGTTTGCAGCTGACTTAAGTTTACACATTAAAGAAGGATCATGAATTAATCACCATATTTGGGGGGATTTTTGCTTTGTTTGTTTACAATTCAAGTAGAATCTTAGTGGGCTATCTACCTGTTTGGATTCTAGGACTTAAAATTACCTCGTACCTATAATATGATTGTGTCGCTCAAAGACCCCTCTAATTACTGCTTTAGATATTCACTATCATGATTTGGTAACCATTTGGGGTCTTTTCACTGTGGCTCCCCATTCTCTGCCATTCCAGAATCCACTCACCCTGATTGAAATCAGGAAGCCCATTTCTACTATGATGACTCAACAAAGGAAGCTCAGGATGGTACTTCTGAAAAATGCTGGCTCTTCCTCCCACCAATGCATTTCTTAATAACCTAAATAAGAGTAATGTCTAAGCCTCTTGAGAAGCATATTCAGTATCACCCTTAGATCCAGCAAGGAATGGATGAGCATTTTCTTATAATGAGCATTCCAACCATCAAGCAGGCAGTGAGGAAAGTTTGGGGGATAGGAGAAACATTTGAGCCTAGTCAAATCCTACCAGAACCAAATCTTGCTGTTCAGATAAGCTCCTGGGGCTTTGGGGATAACAAGTTGACTGCTTGGGCCTGCAGAGGGGTGGGGGAGTGGAGCAGACCCAGGTCTCTGCCATCAGTGCTGCCCAGATGTGTCTCAGATTCCATTTAGCTTATAATAGCAGATATGAAAATTTCATCAGGTTTTCTGCTTTACTCTTGTGAAATATTAAACATTAATAAATTATTAAGTCTGATGTAAAATACTACAAATGTTCTTAGATTTCATCAAGTGATACTTGGGCAGCACATTTGTTACAGGGCTATTTTAGGTAAGACAAACATATTCCTGCAATGGGTGTCTTGTTTCTTCTCCCATTACTCACCATCCTCAGTAGGGAAATGTCACTTATGGGATTCGGGGGCTGCAGATAAGACATAGAGAAGCAGGGCACTGCTTTATGCACTCACGGCTGAATGTGGCAGGACCCAGAATCTGCACATGGGAGGAAGGGAACTGAGACATAGGGTAGGGTCCAAACTTTGGAAAAACTGAAACTGTCTTGAGTGTCCCTAAAATGACCTTTTCTCTTGATCTCGGGAGCTTAGGTCTGGACTATGGTGATGAAGTATCTGATGGCCTAGGACTGCATATTTGGGGAACTGAGAAGTTGCTGTATCTGGCCTGTTTCACTATGAAGCTGAGGAGATTCCTAAGAAACAATCAGGCTGTATGTGAACCCAGTTGTCTTAGTCACTTTCCTGTTGCTGGGGCAAAATACCTGACACCCACAATTAAAGGAAGAGAAGTTTATTTTGGCTCACAGTTTCAGTAGAGTAAGTCCATGGTATGCTGGTTCCAAGGCAGAAATGCACGGTAGAAATGCCTGGCAGAGAACAGAGGCCTATGTTTGGCAGGCAAAAACAGAGAAAGAAGGGAGTGAGGGAGAATCCTGCAACAAGAATACACTCTTCCAGGTCACACTGTTGGTGGCCTACCTCCTCCTAGCAGGCCCTGCCTCCGAACAGCACATTCAGGTACAAACTCATCAGTGCGAGTTTAGCATCCCTATGATCCAATCACCTCCAAAGACATGAGGCTTGGGGGAACAGTTTAGATCTAAACCATAACACCAGCTCATCCAGCAAGTAGACAGAGTGGTTCAGTGGAAGACCCATGTTTGCTGAAGATCTCCTTGGAAAAAGCACTCCCTAAGAAAGACATGCTAAGTCCTCACCTTCAGTTGGTAGAAGTTCTGAGCTCAGCACTACAGCAGCTTCACTGACCATCCCACACCCCAGCCTCCTGGTTATAGACCTGAGTTAGGAAAAGAGGGACAGATCCAAGAGAAATCATAACTAGAAGCCTGCACCAGACAGTACTGCGCTTTGGTGCAGAGCCACTCTGTTGAGGGTAGGAGCTTTTCACTGCAGAATATTCTGAAAAGACAAGTGGACATCCCCAGCATTTGTTGTAGGTTGCTACTCAGCTCAGCACTAGGGGATAGAAGAAGGGAATAGACACAGGACACTGTGGAATTATAGTAAGCCTGGGGCACAGCTATTCCTAGACAGCAGCAGTAAGCAGGTGACACTGACAGGGCAGAGCAAGCTGTGGGGCAGAGCCAAATGTGTATTGCAGAGATCCTGGACAATGCTGCCTGCACTCTGCCCCCTCAGAGCCAGGGCTGCACCTGTCCTCCTGCCCCCTAGAAAAGGGTACCACCCCATTTGCCCCTTGCCCCTTCACTTTGCAGTACCCTTGCTCTCAGCCTCTGTTTCCCTGACTGTGTGTGTGTGTGTGTGTGTGTGTGTACCTGTTTATATAATTATTTACTAAATCAATTTAGCATCCCTCTCAACAAGAAAGAAAGGTGTAACCATTAGGAATGACTTTGCCTACAGACAGTAAAAACCTAAACATTTTTTTAACACAGGAGGACAGTCCTTATTCCCATCACACCAGCCCAGTGGCAGTGGATTCAAGGTCAGTCCTGGATCACCAAGAACCCAGATTCCTTTGATCTTCAGCACTTTCTATATTTCTTAGTGTGTTAGGTTTTTCCCTCATGTGGTCACTTCATGATCTTGCTCTAGGTATCATGGTCTCACACCATGTGATATGAAGTCTAGAAAAACGTAACTCTAGTTGCTTCCATGAGTTGGGCCCATTTTGCTCACCCAAGAGGTCCAGAGGTATGCAATTGCCAGCAATTGCCTGCATTGGTCTGGCTGCTCGGCAGTGCTGGCACCCTCTGTCATTCTCCTCTGCCATCCTCAGTGGGCTGGCTTCTGCATTGTTTAGCAGTTGATGGTAACAAGGTGGCTGTTGCAGGCCCATATATCACATCCGGATAGGACAGGGAAAAGGGAGCACAGCCAGCTGTTGCTGCATGTATCCCATTATATCAAAATAGCAAGAGATAGGATGCAGGGGTAGTAGCTCTGCCTATAGTCTCTACTACTAGGGAAGATAAAGCAAGAGAATCACTTGAGCCCAGGAGTTTGAGACCAGCCTGGCCAACATAACGATACTCTTCAAAAATAAAAATAAAAAGCAAAAGGTATATTTACTGATTATGTTCTTTGCTAATCCACTTTCTGTCACTGTGAAAAAATACCTAAGATAATGAACTTATAAGGAGGAAGAGCTCATTTTGGCTCATGGTTTCAGGGATCAGTCCATGGTCACAAGCCCTATTGCTTTGGGCCTGTGGCAGCTGAGTACATCATGGCAGGCCCATGTGAGAGAGGATGTCAACTTACCTCAAGGGAGAGAGAGGAAGGGGCTGAGGTCACAGCAGCACTTTTGAGGTCATGCCCCCCATAACCTCACTTTCTCCCACTAGGCCCCACTTAAAGTTTCCACCACCTCCCAGTAATGCCAACTTGGGAAACAACCCTTCAACACCAGGCCTTTGGACACTCACCCAAACCACAATACCCCTGAACATTACTTGCCATCTAACTTATAAATAATGTTCTCTGAATACCCACACAGAGTTGCCATTAGGATCAAACTAGACATTACAAATAAAAGTGTGGAAAATTAGAAAGTATGGCATTATCATTTCCTCAATTGTATCCCAAAATGACAAACAACAATGTCTATTTGTGACTTGTCTTCTTACCCTCCTCCCTTTCCAAATTTGTCTTTGTCTCCTCAGCTCACTGGCCCTCACAGTTCTAGAGGCTAGACATCCAAAATCAAGACAGCCACCTTCTAACAGATGAATGGATACAGTGTGATATTTATAAACAGAGGAGTACTACTCTGCCATTAAGAAGGATAAACTTGAAACATTTGTAGGAAAATGGATGCACCTTGAGGTCATAATGTTAAGTGACATGAACTAGACACACAAGCTTAAATATCACATAGTTTCAATTATACAAGAAAACCCAAATATAAATAAAGAGTAAAATAAAAGATAGATAATAGGAAATATGTATATAGATCTTTTCCAAAAGGGAAAAGGACCAAGGGATGGATGGAGTGGGGAATGAGGGGAGAAGGAATTTTAAAAAGGATTGAGATGTGTTATGTGTGGTGTGCCAACTCCCCACAAGGAATGCAATCATTGTGTACTGCAAACATGTACTCATAAACAAAAATTGAAAAAAAGAGAGATAGCCACCTTCTCCTTGTGTCTTCACACGGTCACCTGTGTGAGTCTGGGTCTTAATCACCTCTTCCTAAAAGGACACAATCATATTATATTAGAGCCCTCACACATACACACCCAAAATATCTTCATTTTACCTTTACTACTCTTTAAATGTTTAAATCTCTGAAGATGGTCAGGACCTCAGGAGGAGGAACTGTGGGAAGAGGCAGGTGGGAAGTGGAAGGGGCTCTGGGGAAAGGGCCCCTGTTTTATGTTGAGGTTAAAACCAGCTGTCCCCTAATGGCCCATGTGTTGAAAGCTTGGTCCTCAGTCGTGGTCTTCATTTCCATCTCTCTTTGCTTCCTAGGTAGGCAGCTTCCCCTACACAGATACAAAGAAAATGGAGACATCTAACTTTGAATTGAAACCGTGAACCAAAATGAGTATGTCCTCCTTTTAAATGGTTTGCCTTGGGTATTTTGTCACAGTGAGGCACAGCTGGCTAGCACACATCCTCTCATATTCTGTGGTCACAAAAGGATACTTAACTGTCTCCCTTTTTCTGGTGGCTCATAGGTAGGAAAAGGCGGCAACAGAGGAGAGTTGTCATAATGAGGCTAGAACAGCATTCAAAACAGGGAGTTTCTGAAGGCTAGGCCCAACTCCTACCAAGCCTGGAGGGTAGAAGGCAGCTGACTGTCTGCTCCTCAAGGCAGGGCAGGACTTTTGGCACAGGGAGAAACCCTGGTCACCCTCATTCTGTACTCAGAGGACACCGGAAGACCAGCTTCTGGGGAAATTAATGTAAAGTCTTCAGACAACCTGTTTAAGAAACTCAGGCTGCAGTAAAGTGAAAGCAGTCTCAGTGGCTGGATCACCCCAAAACAGGCATGCACACAGAGTGTGGGGGCTTCACCTTGCCCACACCGGGAGTGTGTTCTGAAAGTTGGTTTGTTTGCTCAGTCAAATGTGTCTCAGGACTCATATTCCTCCAAAAATTATTTGGAAATTACAGCATCCCCATGCCACAAGATGGACCGACAGCATTCTCCCTTCAGCCCTAACTTTAAGACCTGCTGGGATCACCGTTGAACACCTCCCAAGGGGCCCCTGTGTCCCAGCACTCACATCTCTGTCCAGGCACTGCTGGCCACACCATCACCCGCACATTGAGTTGCTGCCCTCCCCCTTGCCTGAGTCCCTAAAGGAAACCACCACCTTGTGCCCCAACTCTTCCATCCGACCCCTACCTCTCACCCTAACTATGTTCAGGACCTCTAACAGGTATTTTTATTACTGCCCCAGGTCTCCCCTCTTTTGTCCTGCCCCCTCCTGCCTCAGGGCCTCGGAGGAAGGTATGCCATGACTTGATTAAAAAAATGTGGGGGAGCTGGGGGTTTAGCTCAGTGGCACCACACCTGCCTCGAAAGCACAAGGTCCTAAGTTCGATCCTTGGTACCAAAAAAAAAAAAAAAAAAAAAAATGTGGGAATGTCATTCCAAGGGAGAAGACAGGTTTGTGAGGGTGAGCATACCAGGGAGGAGCTCAGAGATCCCATGTGGACCCCAAGCTACCTTCTCGTGCCTGGCTACCAACGGTTGGTCCAGCCCACGTATCCAATATGAGGACACAGGGAACTTATGTGACACCTTTGCACAAATCCAAAAAGATTCCCCTCTTAAGATACTTCATTTCTATTAATTGGAAAACTGTGCATTTTCTGGTTTTTGTTATAGTGAGATGCTTTATTTCTATGCTCCAAAATCACCAAACTAGACATATAAATGTATGGCTTCTATGATCTGAATGGTCCTGTCTTAAAAGCAAAACACATGGGCAACACCCAGACTGCACAACAACAGAGACCCAGTTTTCTGCTAGGGTTGCATCCAGAAATCTGGTCCCTTCCCTCAATTTCTAGTCATTGACTGAGCCATCATACACACACACACACACACACAGAGTTTATGATTGGACAGCTGCCTAAGGGCCAAAGCTGCCTATCACTTGGAATGTCTTTCTTGTCAAGCCCAAGCCTCAGAGGCACTCTGGCCTGTAGGCCAACCTTCTAGTTTCATGATTATGCCAAGTCCTACAGTGCTGGCCTTGGTAGACAACCTGTCTGGCAAGGACATTGTTCGTCTCATTGCACACCTACTTACACTGCAGTGAGCCCAGCACAATGGAAGCAGAGTGCAAAGAACACACTTTATCTCTTCATATCCAAGGAGGGCACAGAAATAGTTTCCTTGAGATCACTTTAAATTCAGTGATGTTTATCGAGAAACAACTTTGCTTTTAATACAAAAGAACACTGTTTTGGGTCTCCTGTTGTCCTATTTCCCAGGAAACATGTCCTCAGGGGCTCACAGAACCCTCCTGACTGCTAGGCCTCCCTATGTCTCTGGCTTTCATGTTCCTCTTGGCTTCATTTCCACGAAGGACACAGGAAGGCATCCTTGCTTCCCCTGGGAGTATAAACTAATGGATGCTTAATTCAATAGCTCTCACGTTGTAAAGTGCTGGCTAATAAAAAGCATTTCGAGAAAATTCAGTGGAGAACTTTATGTCTGCACTCCCCCAATAAAAACTCAATTGGCTCCAAATGTTATACACTCATGTGAGTTGGAGTGACTGGCTGGGCTCTGTTCCAACCTCATACCCAGAGCATCCAACCACAGTCAGAAGCTGGTCGGTGCTCCAGCTTGGCTAATTCCTCCCTCGAAAGGCCCTCAGTTTTGAACTATGTGTGTACCCCGGGATGCCCTCAGTCCAGTCTCTGCTGAAAGCACTCTTGCTCCTCCAGGTCAGGGTGGGCCATGCTGCCTGTATGCTGGGCCAGCCCTGTGCTAAGTAGCCTATGTACCTTAGCTTGCTAACTGCTCAGTCTATGAGGTGACCCCCTTCACCCCATTTTCTAGAAGAGAAAGCTGAGACAAAGCTAAAGCAACTGCCTCAAGTCCCACAAAGTTTGCTTTGCAGTCCCTACCCTTAAACACTGTGAGTTTAGCCACTCTGGAAACTGGCTTAGCTTGGTCTAACACTTAGGTGATTTGCCCCAGCCCTGCCTCCTCCAATATGGTCCTCTCCCCATCCTCCTACATAGACAAGTGAGGATAGCAGAGATCAGAACCTAAAACTGAAACGTCTCATCCTGGGACCAGCTTGACCCAGGGATGACCTTGGGCTGCATGCCCTTCAGAGAGCCTGGTAGCCTTCTGCCACTGCAGGAACCGTGGGGGAGGGTGTTACACTCCAGCATGTCAGACTGCATACCAGATGCACCCAGAGGCAGAGTGGGCCACTGTTCCACTCCCCCCACCCAAGTCTCTGTTCCTTCCCTCACCTTCATGGTGGAAGTCGGTCATCTAGCCCAGCTCCAAGGATGGGCCAGCACTGAAGGGACAGGAAGGGTGGTGGAAGGCTGAAAGAACAGAATAAGGAAACTGAGGTACAAAGGATTGTTTTGTATTTTCCTGAAGCCTCAAAATTACTCAGAAGGGCTGGGGATTTAGCTCAGTGGTTCCGCCACCTGCCTCACAAGCAGAAGGACCCGAGTTCAATCCCCGGTACCAAAAAAAACAAACAAACAAACTCTAACTATCATTTTGGGCCGGGGATTTAGCTCTGGGGTTCCGGTGCCTGCCTCACAGGCTCAAGGTCCAGAGTTTGATCCCCAGTACCAAAAAAAAAAAAAAATTACTCAGAAGCCCAGTTGGGACTGAAAGCCCTGTAGGCAGATTCCCAGCCAATCCATGAATTCTGTGTACCTTGCCAAAAAATACTGAGTGCTCCAAACCCTTCCACACCCAGCAGCTGAAGGTGAGGGGAGCTGTAAGGAGAAAAGTAATTAAGACAGTACCATTACAACAGAGGCCCTGAAGAAGGGGACCAAGAGATAGAAGGAGCAGGGAAGGATGGGAGGTATAGGGGATGAAAAAAGAATTAAGCTGTGCTGTGTACATGTAACAACTCCCCATGATAAATGTAATCATTATGTACTGCAAACATACTAATAACAAAAGAGACCCTGGAGAACTGCTTAGCCCCTTCTGCAGTGAGGACACTGCAAAAAGGCATGAACCATGAAGCAGAGGTCAGCTCTCACCAGACACCAAACCTGCCAGCATCTTGATCTTGAACTTTGCAACCTCCAGAAATATCTGTTGTTTACCAATTACCCAATCTAAAGTATTTCATTATTGCATCACCAACAGATGAAGACACTTATTTATTACATGACGGGCAAAACCAAGAGAAATATGCCGACAGCTAATCCCCCAGAGGCTCATCTGTTAGGGGCTTGGACCCCAACTTAGTGAAAACTTTAAGAGGCAGGGCCTAGTAGAAGTCCTTTGGTCAGAGAAGCCAAGTTCCTGGAAACTTTCACTTCCCTTCCATGAGGTAAGTTCTCACCATGACATGCTGCCTGGCCACAGCCCAAAAGCACCAGGACCAACCAATCGTGACTGAAACCTCTACACCTATGAGCCAAAATAACCTTTTCTCTTTGTTGCTTATGCGGGGTGGGGGGAGTATCCAATGCAACCCACAAAGAACACCAGGGAGCCTGTAGCTGCAAAGACAGACACTCCTGGAGCGCATGCTGGTGTCGCCATGTACTAGCTGTATAACCTTGGTCAAGTTACTTCCTTTTTTTCAAGTTCCTCATCTGTGGATGAGTATAATTCCTAAGTGCTTCATGAGGTGGAGGTGAGGATGTAGTATCCTTCCTAGAGTAGGGACTCAGTCAGTGGTGATTGTCATTTTCTGGATGAGATGCTGACCCTACATCAGACCCACTAAAGCAAAATCACAGGCCATCTGTCTTACTCACTTTTTCATTGCTAGAACTAAGTACCTGACATATATAACCTAAAGGAGGAGAGGTTTGTTTTGACTCACGATTTCAGAGGTTTCAGTCCATGGTCAGTGGCTTCAAGGCAGAAACATCATGGTGAAGGAGATTGACAGGGAAATGCTTCTCAACTCATGGCAGCCAGAAGCAAAGACCAAGTGCAGGAGCCAGAGCAAGAGATACATCCTCCACAGGCACACCCCTACTGACCTGCCACCTGCACCCAGGCTCCCCCTCCTAACAGTACATCCAGCTATGAACTCATCAATGAATGAATCCACTGATGAGTATAGTGCCCATGATCCTATCATCTTCCAAAAGCCCCACCTCTGAACATATGGGACTTTGAGGGGACGTTTTAGATCTAAACCATAACACTATCTCCTGTTGAAGTACAGGCCAGGGATCATCACTTTTCCTCAAGGGGTGATAACACCTCCGTTCCTACTCTCTCTCCTCTGCTTCTAGGAAACTAAGGAGGCATTCTGACCCTTGGGAATGGAGGCCTTGATGAGGCTTGATTTTTGATTAGGTAAACTCAATGTGGTGAAGAGAAATTCTAGCTCTTCTGACAGCCCCCTCAAAGGTGTTTGCTTCATTGGGTCAACCAAGATTAAGTCATTTGCTTTTTTTAATTCATGTTGGACAACCATTGTCTAAATCAGTGCCTTCTCTGATTAAAGACAACACTCCTTGGAAATGGCTTCCAGCAGGGGTCCTACAAGGCATACAGAACGGTGACTTGGGGTGAACACAGGTGATGGTGCTGACATTTCAATTAGCTTCCTTTTACCTAGGGAATGTATACCTTTCTCTGAAATAATTACATCGTGAGCTTGTCCTCAAGTATCTGGCCTTTGAAAGTAACTCTTCAATCTCAGCTCCTCCTCCAGGAAGCCTTGCCAGGCCCCCTTGCCCTGCAGCTCAGGAACCCTCTCTCTGTTGACTTCCTGGGACACTCCCTGTTAATGCCACTCTCTGGCCCCCTGATTACTGTTGTTCATATGACCTCCAGGACAACCCAGCTGTCATTCCATGCATTCATTCACACAGGGCCCTATATTGTAGGTAGCTGAAACTCCTATCTGCAGAATCTGCAGAGAAAAGTCCCAGTGGCAGCCAAAGCCTGAAAACTCTCAGTTCCTAAGGGACCTCTCCATGAGCAAACAGCAGAGGGAGACCTTCTCCCCCTGTCCCAGCTCCAAATGCTCAAAGGCAGGGAGGCCATGGCTGGAGAAGCAGGAGGAAGAAGATCAGGGAGTGGAGTATGACTTTGCCCCTGCCAGTTACGAAATGTGAGCAAAGGCCCTGGAGTCAGGTTGCCAGGGTTCAAATTCCATGCTCTTCTTGCTCTCTGTGAAGCCTGGGATCAGTAAATCCCTTCACCCCTCTTGGAACCAGAATAGCCTGATCCCTTCAGAGCCCCCTTTCTTAAGCCTGACTTCTAAGAATTCCGGGCCCTTTTGACAGTGCAAGTAGTTTGCTATATTTTCCCTTGAAATAAAAGGGAAGTGAATGACATTCACAGCAGCATTAATGCAACATTAAGTTAAAAAATAAATTATTCATAGCTGTGAAAATAATGTTAAGGTGCTTCTAGTGTTTTAATCACAGCCAGTAATGTTCCTTTTTGCAACAGTGGAAATTCTATGCAGGCATTTAAAATGCCATAAAACTCAGCAAGGAAACTTCTTTCCTTTAAAGTTACCAAGTTTCAGGGTAGAAAACTATGACAACAGGTCTGGGCTGGGACCTGAGAACTTGCATCTTTAACAAATTTCTGGATAATGATGCTGCTTCTCCATGGGCCCCACACTGCAAATGTCTGCCCTTCATTGATGCTGAATATTAAGAGCAAATGAGCAGCTTTCCAAAACTGCCAAAGCTGGTGTACTCCCAGGAATTCTGCCCTTGCTGGCCCAGCATGGTCATTGGAATGTTTCACAGCTTCCTGGTGATCCTAGCATTTAGGCAGGCTTTGGAGGTGGCCCTGGTTTTCTGTCTGGCCTCTGCTATGTCCACACAAGCCAGCCCCACACCCACCCACTGCTACAACCACACCAGTTTCTGCCCCATGTTCACTGCCTGAATGCTCTGTCCTGAGCTTCTCTTCTCCCTCAAGCATTTGTGCTTCTGAGACACTGCTCCAGCCCTTAACATCCACAGGCCAATTCCCACGGTTCAATGTTCACACTCTTCACACTTTTATTAGTGAGCACCACACAGATCACTCTGCCTGCTCCCCAAGCCTGTGGTCAGGGGCTATTTCTCATATCTGTTTCTGTGCTCCTGGCACATGGAGCAGTGCTCAGTTACAGCAGGTACTGGCTGCTGTTTGAATGACTCCTGAACTAGTAATCTTTCTGGTGTAGTTTAGATCTAAAGTGGCCCCAAGCCCCCATGTGTATGGAAGATGATTGGATTATGGGGGCTTCTAGCTGACTCACTGTAAGGAGATGGGGTCTGGTCAGAAGAAGTCAGTCACTGTGGGTGCAACCCAGAAGGGTGTATCTCCCTTCCCAGCTCCTCCCTTGAACTCTCTGCTTCCTGGCTGTCTTGACATGAACAACTTTTTCTCCCCATTCCCCTCTGCCTTGGATCCAGCAAGACTATGTACTAAACCATGAAGCAAAATACACCTCTCCTCCTTTAAGTTGTGAGTGTTGGGTATTGTGTTTCAGCAACAAAAAAAATGTGACTAATACTCCTTCCAAGTAATCACACCTGGAGAGCCATGCTCAGTTTCAGCACCACATTGTCAGAGTGAAAGACAGCTCCATGGTCATCAGAAGGAGCCTCAGTGGAAGAAAGAAGAGTTGGCCTCAGGCTGGGGATTTAGCTCAGTGGTTTCACTGCCTGCTGCACAAGCACAAGGACCCGAGTTCTATCCCCAGTACCAAAAGAAAAAAAGAGTTGGCTTCAAATACCTGAAGGACTGTTATGGTTTAGATTTGGTTCATTTTGTTGGAGGCTTCATTGACGATAGGCTTTGAGAAACTGATTGACCATGAGAGCTCTAACTTCATCAGTGAATTAGTTCATTGATGAGATCATAATCTGATGGCATTACTGGGAGATAATGGAAACAGGAGATGGGACCCAGTTGAAGGGAGTGGATCAGGGGGACAAACTGTGGGGATATATTGGTCCCTGGCCCTTCCTCCCTCTCCCTCTCCCTCTCCCTCTCCCTCTCCTTGTCTCTATCCCCACCACCACTACCACCGAATGTTGGCTGTCATGAGGTATCCACCTTTTCTCTGCCATGATGCTCCTGCCTCACCATGGATTTAAAACCAATGAAGCCAGGTGACTATGGATTGTAACTTCTGAAGCTGTGAGTTAAAATAAATCTCTTTCTTAAAATTGATTTCTGTCAGGCATTTTGTCACAGTGACAAAAAGGGGGAAAAAAGAACATTCTTGGCATTGTTCCAAGGTCCCATCAGGTGGAAGGTCTAGGTGGAGGTCATGAGCAGGTAGAGTCTAGGTCAAGTCAGGAGCATATTATTCCCAAAGTCCTTAGAGCTTCTAGAAGAGGGCCCCTTCCACCATAGATACTGCAGAGGAATCCTGAGAGACCAGACCAGGAGCAGCCCTGTACTTTCCCAACCTAGAGAATCTACCAGTTCATGAAGATTCTCCTCCTCAACAGCACCCACAAGCAGATGGAAAGTCAATGTGGTTCAGGCCTGAGTCACCTGGAGCTGGTGTAACTGATCTGTCCAGACCCATTACCATAGGCATGTAACCCATGCAGCAGCACAGCCCTGCTCCAAGAAGGCCCTGGAGTAAGTTTAATGTTCATTTTTTGCCACCTTAAATTCCTAGTTTTTGAACAGAGGTGCCACAGTTTTGGTTTACACTGGATCCTACAAACCCTAAGGCCTGGGTCTATCCCATTTGCTATTTGTGAGTGGAATGGTTTTCTAGAGTAAGTTATTCTACAGAGGTAACTGGAGTCTTAATATCTTAGAGTCATTCAAAGCCTTAAATGAGAGAGTAGGGTGAAATATCTTTGGAAAAATTAGTGATGATTATAAGAGATGCCCAAGTATTTTGCTGTGGGCCTTGTGTTTATGGTGATGGATTGATAAGCTTCCCCAAAAGTCACCCTAGAAACAGCCAGTGTTGTTTCCCCATCTCCTCCATGCTAGGCTCACTGTTTTTATTTAATCCTTGCAGGACCAAACGAGAGATGTGATTCAACAGATGAGACAAATGAGGCTCCAAGAAGCTAAGTGACTTACCTAAAATATCAAACCTAGCAAGTGGCAGAGCCTGAAGTGAAATCAGACTCTGCTTGAACCCAATCCCAGGCCTTTTCCTTTGCATTGCTCTGCTTGAGTCTGATTCTATTCGAAAAGTTTCACTTCCAAGTTGCCTTGAACCAAAGAAATCCAGGGAAAGTGAACCACTAATATTTGGTTCAAGGCCAGCTCCCTCAAGCCAGGCCCCTCAGCTGCCTCTCTGTGACAGTTCAGCTAATGACACTACAAGCTGGTTCTAATGACAGCCCTGTGGGCAAGACTTCTCTTCCTCACTCTGCTCCTTAAAGACTCTAGTAGATTTTCTACAGCTGCAGGCAGAGCCAACCTCTGCTGATCTGAAATAATGTAGAAGTGCTCCAAAACACTCTTACTGGGAATTCTGTATTTTTTTTCCTTATTTTCCCTTTCAGTGCAAAAAGGAGAAAACATATGACCTAAATCTATCTGACAATTTTGAAAACAAGGAGCCCCCAGGAGGAGCCCATTAGCAATCCATACCATTTATTTAATTATTGTAAAAATGCCAAAATTGACAATTAGCTAGAAATATTTTGAATAAGAAATTAATTATTACAGCTCCCATTTATTTACCCCCAAACATTTATCATAGTTTTATAACCTAGCCAAAAAAGATTTCCAGATGTAAATATGTGTACAGAGACCCCAGATCACTCTCAGCCAGCGAGAATCTGATGCAAAGATACACTTCCAAATCACACTTGGTGGCATCCCCAAAAGCATCCTTTGGGAACTGCAAATTGTCTCCATAGAGCTGTAGACACACACATCCTTCCCTCATTAAGGAGGAGTGTGGCTCTGTTTCAGTCCACTTCTAAATGTACACTTGAGTTCTAGAATGTGACTGAATTTGGCAGTTACTAAACCCTGTGTTTGGCTGAACTGATTGCTCAAATCAAACAGGTATAAAAAAAATTTAAATTTTTTTAAAAGAAGATTTCTGTTGATTCAAGTGACTCAGTAAAGGGCAAGAAGTCAATAGCCTGCCTCTCTGAGTTTTCTACCTATGCATCTGTTCTCTATAGCTGTTAAATCACTGCTCTTCACACAAATGCATGCTCAACACATACTCCAAGGAGTTCCCTAAAAATAACTCTATTTGATTTACTTAACATTTAACAAAGCCCAAGTACCTGGTGCTGGGCTACAAAGGAAGTTGTGTCCTTCAACCCCAACAGCCCACTTACTTCACACCTGTAGAGACTGTTTCTTACGAGCCACCAGGACAGGGTGAGGAGGACCCCTCCAGGCAGGCCCACCAGCTGACGGCTGGGCCACCTAACGGAGATGGCGGGGCCGAGTGGGGCTGAGCGGTTGCAGGCTGACCAGGACCTGCTTGCTCTGACTTGCTCCACCAGCATTCCACAAGCCACCAGGACAGGGTGAGGAGGAACCCCGGGTCAGGCCCACCAGCTGAAGGCTGGGCCACATGGGCATCTCCAACAATATCCCCCTAACCCCTGCCTCTGGCCTTTTGGCTATGCAGCTACTTGGTTACACACTACAGAGGCACAGGGGGTCAAAAGCCATTGTTCTGAGCTCCAGGAGTGAACAAGAGAGAGAGTGCCTGTCTCAGGCTCCCTGAGGAAAACAAGCCCACTGGAAAAGTGAAGGGAATCTCTGCAATAAAGGCACACCAGACCACTGTGACTGGTAACTTGGAGGGATCATCAGCTCCCATCACAAACTCGACTTTCTTCAGGGGAAAAGCAGCTGAAACCTGCAGTAGAAACTTGCAGGGTGCAACCCTGCAGGAGGACAGGGAGCTCAACTTGGAACTTGCAACCAGAAATCTGCCTGAATCTCATGGGTCTGGGAATAGCTTACTGAGACTCATTGACTTATAACTGCACACTGCTGCCCATGTTGTCTATTGTGACAGCAGAGACATTCCCTGAAGGAGGCCCTTTATTTTTTAAAGGTGATAGCTTAATAACTATATTGTCCTTCTTTAAGAGGTATTTGATGCTATGGTGTTGCTGATTGTATGACTTGGGCTAAGATGTCATGATTGATCTAAATAGTTTTCCTACCTGGTATAATGAAAATGAGATAGACTCAGAGTCATTAGAGACTCAAAACCTAAAGACCAGCTATATCTGGTAGACACCTCTGAGAAGCAATCATTCCATAAGGGTTTTAAATAGACCAATGAAGATACTTACAATAAACAACCTCATAATATCAACCCAGGAACTACACCGGGGGCAGCACCAAAAAAAAAAAAAAAAAAATGAGAAGGCATTTAAGCAAGTCACAAACCCAGACTTCCACCCCACAAAAGACAATTTCTGGGGGAAATGAGGTGCAAAAGTCTGATAATCAACCACCTGAACACCCTGAACTGATAGCACAGGAAGTAACAAAACAGATGAATGAGGCTCTAAAAAAATTCAAAGCAGAAATAATATCCCGGGTAACTACAGAGATGGTCAGCAGAGTGAAAGACATGATTAGAGGCTCTAGAACAGAAACCGATAAAAAAAACTGATGAGCTCAGAAACATACTGGAAGCCAGGAATGGCCAGCATAAGAAAGAAATGGAAACCATGATTGCTCAACATAAGAAAGAAATGTAATCCATGAAACACATTCAAACAGATATTCAGGAGATTAAAAGCTCCACTGAAAGCATGCAGAGCAGATTAAGAGAATCTGAAGATAGAATATCAGACATAGAAGACAGGATTGCGGTGAAGGACCATGAAAACTGAGATTTCTTAAAAATAGTAAAGGACCATGAGAAATCAATTCAACAGCTGCTAGATGATGCAACAAAGAATAACATAAGACTGATAAGGGTCCATCAAAAAACAGGTGAAAGTAGAATTGACATTAAAAAACTGTTCACAGAAGTAATAGTAGAAAACTTCCCAGAGGAGGAGAATTGGACATACAGATAAGTGAGGTATATAGAACTCCACCTAGCCTTGATCAAAAAAAAATCTGCACCTACACATATAATAGTCAAAATCCCAGAAACCCAACAGAAGAACAAAATCCTACAGGCAGTTAGAGAAAAGAAACAAATCACCTAGAGAGGAAAGCCCATCACAATCATGGCAAATTTCTCAACACAAACCCTCAAATCAAGGAGAGCCTGGAGTGAAGTATTTTGAGCCCTAAAAGAAAATAACTTCCAACCTAGACTGTTGTATCCTGCAAAATTATCTTTCAAAATGGATGGGGAAATTAGATACTTCCATGACAAAGAACACCTGAGAAATTTCATGAACACCAAACCAGCACTCCAAACAATTCTAAGCAGTATCCTAGAAAAAGGCAATGAAGGTCACAACTCCATGAGGATCAAAAGAGGGAAGCCACCAGACAAGGTAAGACACTAAAGGAAAAGGGGAAAAAAGAAATAAGAACCAACAACAGTAAAACATCATGACAAGGATGAGTCAATATCTATCAATTATAACTATCAATGTTAATGGCCTCAATTCACCAATCAAAAGAAGTAGACTGACAGAATGGATTAAGAAGCAAAATCCAGCAATATGCTGTATACAAGAAACACACCTAACTCAAAAGGAAATGCGTAGACTGAAACTAAAAGGATGAAAAATGGCTCTCCACATAACAGGAACCCAGAAAAAAGCAGGGGTAGCAATCTTATTTGCAGACAAAGTGGATTTCAAATCAAAACTAATTAATGGAGACAAAGATGGTCACTACATCCTTGTGAAGGGAACAATCCAAGAGGAAGAGATGACAATCCTAAATATATATGCACCAAATACAAATGCCCCCCAACTATACAAAACAAATATTAATGGACATGAAAAACCAAATAAACACTAATACAATTGTAATGGGGGACCTCAATACCCCACTATCACAAATAGACAGATCATCTAGACAAAAAATTAACAACGAAATTTTTGAACTGAACCAAGCTATTGAACAAATAGACTTAACAGATATTTACAGAGTGTTCAACCCCACAAAATCAGAATACACATTCTTTTTGGCTGCACATGGGTCATTCTCCAAAATAGACCACATGCTAGCTCATAGGACATGTCTAAGTAAATGTGAAAGAATTCAAGTTACTTCCTGTATATTATCAGACCATAGTGCAATAAAATTGGAGATCAATAACATGAGAAACTACAAAACTCCCACAAACACCTGGAAATTGAATAACACCCTCCTGAACAACAAATGGGTCACAGAGGAAATTAAAGAAGAAATTAGACAGTTTTTACAAGTAAATGATGATGCCAGTACAACATTTATGAATCTATGGGACACAATGAAAGCAGTTCTACATGGGAAATTCATAGAAGTGAATGCCCATATTAGGAAAACAGAGAGAACTCAGATAAATAACCTAATGCAGAACCTCAAACTCCTAGGAAAAAAAAGAGAATAAACCCAAAGCCCACATAAGAGAGGAAATTATAAAGATCCGAGCAGAAATAAATGCAATGGAAACTAAGAGAATGATACAAAAAATTAATGAATCAAAGAGTTGCTTTTTGAAAGAATAAATAAAATCGATAAACCTTTAGCCAACCTTATCAAAAAAAGGAAAGAAAAGACTCAAATCCATGCAATTAAGAATGAAAATGGAGAAGTCACAACACAACCAGCAGAAATCCAGAGGATCATCAATGCCTACTTCCAAAACCTGCACTCTAAAAAAATGGGCAACACAGAAGAAATGGACAGATTCCTAGATACATATGAATTGCCAAAGTTAAACGAAGAAGATATAGAAATTCTAAACACATCAGTTAACAATGAGTGAAATTGAAAATGTAATAAAAAATTTACCAACAAAGAAAAGCCCAGGTCCTGATGGCTTCACGGCTGAATTCTACAAATCATTTCAAGAAGAACTAATGCCATTACTCTTTAAACTTATCAAGGAAACTAAAAGGGAAGCAAGGCTTCCAAATTCATTCCTGGAAGCCAGTGTTACTTTGATTCCAAAACCAGGGAAAGGCCAACCCTAAAAGAGAACTACAGGCCAATATCCCTAAAGAACATAGATGTAAAAATCCTCAACAAGATACTGGCAAACAAAATACAGAGAGTCATCAAGAAGATCATACATCCTGATCAAGTCGGATTTATCCTAGGGATGCAAGGATGGTTCAACATACGTAAATCAATAAATGTATACACTATATTAACAGAGTCAAGGACAAAAACCATATGATCATCTCAATAGATGCAGAAAAGGCATTCAACAACATCCAACACCCATTCATGATAAAAACCCTACAGAACATTGGAATAGAAGGCCTTTATCTCAACCTGATCAAGGCTATCTATGAAAAACCAACAGCCAACCTCATACTAAATAGTCAAAAACTGAAAACTTTCATGCTAAAATCAGGAACAAGACAAGAATGCCCACTATCACCACTCCTGTTCAATATAGTTCTGGAAACATTAGCCACAGCAATTAGAATAGAGAAAGAAATAAAAGGAACAAAGACACAAAAGGAAGAAGTTAAACTCTCATTATTTGCTGTTGATATGATACTTTACATAGAAGACCCAAAAACCTCTACCAAAAGACTTCTAGACTTAATTGACAGATTCAGTAGAGTAGCTGGATATAAGGTCAACACTCAAAAAACAATAGCCTGGCACAGAAGATGCCGAATCAGCCCGCTGCAGACAAGCAGGTCTGCGCATGCCCTGCCGAGGTCCCAAGTCACGCGGAAGAGGCCAAATCAGCCGCGCCCCAGCAACAATCCACTGGACCCGCCACCCCCTGCTCCTCTGTACACTCACCTGGTTCCACACTACAAAGATGCAGAGGACACCGGACCACCAGACCAAGGTACTGAGTTCCGCTGCTCCAGGCCCAGAGGTAGGGGCTTCTGAGCTGCTGTCCCACTGCTCCTGGTCCAGAGGAAGGGGCTTCCCAGTCACCATCCCTTCCACTGCTACCAGCCCAGAGGAAAGGGCTTTTGGGCCACCTTCTGTCCCACCACCCCTGGCCCAGAAGAAGGGGCTTCCGGGCCACCATCTCTGCCACCGCTCCCGGCCCAGAGGTAGGGGCTTCTGAGCCACCTCCCACTGCTTCTGGTCCAGAGGAAGGGGTTTCCCAGCCAACATACCTCTCGCTGCTCCCAGCCCACAGGAAAGGGCTTTTGGGCCACCATTCCTATGGCTGCTCCTGGCCCCTGTCCCACCTCTCCCAGCTCAGAGGAGGTAATCCCTGCGGGTGCCAACAGCCACCCCCCCAGTAAAAATGAGAAAACATGTAAATAAGTCTCAAAACCAGACTCCCAGATCACCTACAGCAACCCCAAAGGGAAATGAGATGGAACACTCTGATACTCAACAACCTGGACCCACTGAACTGGCAACAAAAGGGGATCTGGAAAAAAATGAAATCAGAAATAATTTGTCAAATGACAGGAGAAATTGTGCCCCTAGTGCAAGACATGATTAATAAATCTAGAGAGGAGCTCAGGAACATGATGGAATACCAACATAGGAAACAAATGGAATCCATTAAACAGATGCAAATAGATTTCCAGGACATGAAAAATTCCACTAAAAGTCTACACAGCAGAATGATCCAATGTGAGGACAGAATTTCAGATACGGAAGATAAGATTGCAATTACTGACCAGGAAAAGAAAAATTGCTTCCAAATTATAAAGGAACATGAGAAATCAATCCAACAGCTGCTAGATGATGCAAAGAAGAATAACATAAGACTGATTGGAGTCAATGAAGAAACAGCAGAGAGTGCAGATGACATAAAAGATCTCTTCACAGGAATAATGGCAGAAAACTTCCCAAGCAGGGGAATAGAGGTTGACATACAGATAAGTAAGGCATAGAGGACTCCAAATAGCCTTGATCAAATCTACACATATGCATATAATTGTTAAGATTCCAGAAACTCAACGGAAGAACAAAGTTCTACAAGCAGTTAGAGAAAAGAAACAAATCACATACAAAGGAAAGCCCATCAGAATCACACCAGACTTCTCAACACAAACCATCAACGCAAGAAGAGCTTGGAGTGACATATTCCAAGCCCTAAAAGAAAACAGCCTCCAACCCAGATTGATGTACCCTGCAAAACTATCTTTCAAAATTGATGGAGAAATAAGATACTTTCATGACCAAGAGCATCTTAGGAACTTCGTGAATACCAAACCAGCACTCCAAAGAATTTTACACAATACCCTCGCAACAGACATTGAGGATCACAACGCCAGGAAGCAAAGCAGAATGAACCCATCTGGCATGACAAGAAATTAAATGTAAAGGGGGAGAACCTAACAAAAAGAAAAAGTCATGGCAATGACAAGTCAATAGGTTTCAGTTATAACCATCAACGTTAATGGTCTCAATTCACGAATCAAAAGAAATAGACTGGCAGAATGGGTCAATAAGCAAAATCCAACAATATGCTGCATACAAGAAATACACTTAATTCAAAAGGAAACTCATAGACTGAAAGTTAAAGAGTGGAAAACAATATTCCATGAGACAGGAACCCAAAAAAAAAGCAGGACTAGCTATCCTCTTTACAGATCAAGTAGATTTCAAACCAACACTGATTAAGAGAGATGAAGGAGGACACTACATCCTTGTAAAGGGAAGAATCCAAGAGGAAGAGATGGCAATCATAAATATCTATGCACCAAACACTAGTGCGCCCAACTATATAAAACAAATATTAATGGACATGAAAAGTCATATATGCACTAATACAATTGTACTGGGGGACCTCAATACCCCACTGTCACAAATAGATAGATCAACTAGACTAAAAATAAGTAATGAAATACTGGAACTCAATCAAACTCTTAAACAAATGAACTTAACAGATGTTTACAGAGTCTTCCACCCCACAAAATCAGAATACACATTCTTCTCAGCTGCACATGGGTCATCCTCGAAAATACATCACATACTCACTCATAAAACATGTTTAAGTAAGTGCAAATGAATTGAAGTTATCCCCTATAAATTATTAGACCATACTGCGATGAAATTGGAGATCCATAGCAAAAGAAACTCAAAAAATTTCATAAACACGTGGAAATTGAACAACACACTTCTGAATAACCAACGGGTCACAGAGGAAATTAAGGAAGAAATCAGACAGTTCCTTCAATTAAATGACAAGGACAATACAACATATCAGAATCTATGGGACACAATGAAAGCAGTATTACAAGGGAAATTCATAGCCGTGAATATGCATATTGGGAAAACAGAATGAGCCCAATTAAACAACCTGATGCTGAACCTCAAGCTTCTAGAAAAAGAAGAACAGTACAATCCCAGAGCTCATACAAGGGAGGAAATTATAAAGATCAGAGCAGAA
Organism: Heterocephalus glaber; assembly: GCF_053883595.1. Classification (NCBI taxonomy): domain Eukaryota; kingdom Metazoa; phylum Chordata; class Mammalia; order Rodentia; family Bathyergidae; genus Heterocephalus; species Heterocephalus glaber. The sequence continues at coordinate 23,159,351 of NW_028258143.1, read as the reverse complement.
ATCAATGCAATGGAGACTAAGAGAATGATACAAAAAATCAATGAAGCCAAGAGTTGGTTCTTTGAAAGAATCAACAAAATTGACAAACCTTTAGTCAACCTTCTCAGAAAAAGGAAAGAAAAGGCGCAAATCCATGCAATTAGGAATGAAAAGGGTGAAATTACAACAGACCCAGCAGAAATCCAGAGGATCATCAATACCTACTTCCAGAACCTATACACCAATAAGATGGACAACACAGAAGAAATGGACAGATTCCTAGATACATATGAATTACCAAAGTTGAATGAAGAAGACTTAAAAATTCTGAACAACCCAATATCAACCAATGAAATTGAAAATATAATTAAAAACTTATCAACTAAGAAAAGCCCAGTCCCTGATGGCTTCACTGTTGAATTCTACAAGACATTTAGAGAGGAACTGCTGCCACTACTGTTTAAACTCTTCAATGAAATTGAAAGGGAAGCAATACTCCCAAATTCATTCCTGGAAGCAAGCATCACCTTGATCCCCAAAGCAGAGAAAGACCCAACCGAAAAGAACTATAGGCCAATCTCACTAATGAACATAGATGCAAAAATCCTTAATAAGATAATGTCAAACAGAATGCAGAAGATCATCAAGAAGATCATACACCTTGATGAAGTGGGATTCATCCCAGGGATGGTTCAATATACGAAAATCAATCAATGTAATTCACTATATCAATAGAGCCAAAGACAAAAACCATATGATTCTCTCCATAGATGCAGAAAAAGCATTTAACAAAATGCAACATGCATTTATGATAAAAACCCTACAAGAAATTGGAATAGATGGTCTCTACCTCAAACTCATAGAAGCCGTCTATGAAAAACCAATAGCCAATATCATACTGAATGGTCAAAAACTGAAATCCTTCACACTAAAATCAGGAACAAGACAAGGATGTCCACGATCACCACTCTTGTTCAATATAGTTCTGGAAACATTAGCCACAGCAATTAGAAAAGAGAAAGAAATAAAAGGAATAAAGATAGGTAATGAAGAAGTCAAACTGTCATTATTTGCAGATGACATGATACTCTATATAGAAGACCCCAAGAACTCCACCAAAAGTCTTCTAGACTTAATAACCAAATTCAGTCAAGCAGCTGGTGACAAGGTCAACACACAAAAATCAATAGCTTTCCTCTACACCAATGACAGACTCACTGAGAGAGAAATAGGGCAAATAATTCCCTTCAGAATAGCATCCAAAAAATTGAAATACCTAGGAATCAACCTAATGAAAGAAATCAAAGACCTCTTCTCTGAAAACTATGTCACTCTGAAAAGAAAGATTGAAGATGATATTAGAAAATGGACAGACATCCCCTGCTCCTAGGTAGGAAGGATTAATATAATGAAAATGGCCATACTTCCAAAACTGTTATATAGATTTAATGCAATTCCAATTCAGATCCCAGCAGCATACTTTATAGACCTTGAGAAAATAATCCAAAATTTCATTTGGAACAAGAAGAAACCCAGAATAGCAAAAACAATTCTAGGTAACAGAGACATGGCAGGGGGTATCACAATCCCCAACCTGCACCTATACTACAAAGCTACTGTGATAAAAACAGCATGGTACTGACAAAGAAACAGACCTGAGTACCAGTGGAACAGATTAGAAGATGCAGAAACAACTCCAGACACACTCAGCCATCTCATCTTCGACAAAGGAGCCAAACACCCTCACTGGAGGAAAGATAGCCTCTTTAATAAGTGGTGCTGGAAAAAGTGGGCTTCAACTTGCCAAAGATTAAAACTACACCTATATCTCTCCCCATGCACTAAACTAAAATCAAAATGGATTAAAGATCTAAATATTAAAATAGAAACTCTGAACCAGTTGGAACAGAGGTTAGGTAGAACTCTTGAAGACATAGGTGTAGGAAAAGATTTTATGAACAAAACCTCAGTTGCCCATGAACTAGCACAAATAATCAACAAGTGGAATCTCTTCTTATTAAAAGGCTTCTGCACAGCAAGAGAAACCACCAGCAGTATGAAGCGACAACCCACAATGCGAGAAAAAATCTTCATCTGCTCTTCCTCAGACAAAGATTTACTATCTCGAATAGAACACTGCTCCACTGCTGGTGGGAGTGTGGACTGGTGCAAGCACTGTGGAAATCAGTATGGAGATACCTCAAAGAACTAGGACTGGAAGTCCCATTTGACCCTGCTATTCCACTGCTGGGATGTTCCCCAAAGAATTAAAAGAATCATACCAGTGATATATGTGTGCACATGTTCATAGCAGCACAGTTTGTAATAGCTAAAATTTGGAAACAGCCCAAATGCCCATCAACTGGAGACTGGATCAAGAAAATGTGGTATTTTTATAAAATGGAGTACTACTCAGCCATAAAAAATGAGAAATTAGAGACATTTATAGCTAAGTGGATGCACATTGAGGCAATACTCTTAAGTGAAATAAATAGGACACACATGTATAAATACTGAGTAGTTTCTCTGGTGTGAGAAACTGAAAGTGTAAATATGGACTTAATGTATAATAGGTAATGTGAAATAGGAAGAAAAGGAGCAAAGGGGAAGGAAGTGTGAGGGATAGGGGAAAGGATAGAAGGGAATGGGATTAATATGAGAAAAATGGAAAACTAGGAACAAAATCTTTGTAAATAGGGAGGAATGGAGTGGTTGAGAGCTGGGCAAGGGTGAAAAATAAGAACCAAGAGAGACTATGTAAAGGTGCAAATTTCCAATGATGAATGTCATTATATTGTATACCTAAAATGTACCAATGATTAGAATGAATAATCGATAATGCAAAATAGGAAGAAAAGGTCCAAAGGGGTAGGGGTAGTGGGAGGAGCAGGGGAAAGGAAAGAAGGGAAAGGAAAAAGGATGAGAAATGGAAATAAAGTCTTTATAAATAGGGAAAGGTGGAGGGGGTGAAGGGAGGGCTAAGAATGGGGAAAAAATAAGAACTAAGATGTATTATGTAAAGGTACAATTCCCAATGAGAAATGTAATTGTGTTGTACACCTACAATGTACCAATAAAAGAATTTAATAAAAAAACAAACAAAAAAAAATAAAGTCTTCAATGAAATTGAAAGGGAAGCAATACTCCTAAATTCATTCCTGGAAGCAAGCATCACCTTGATCCCCAAAGCAGAGAAAGAGAGAACTATAGGCCAATCTCACAAAATTAACAAAGATGCAAAAATCCTCAATAAGAGACTGGCAAACCGAATGCAGAAGATCATCAAGAAGTTCTTATACCCTGACCAAATGGGATTCATCCCAGAGATGCAGGGATGGTTCAACATATGCAAATCAAAAAATGTAATACACTACATCAATAAAGCCAAGGACAAAAACCATATGATCATCTCAACAGATGCAGAAAAAGCACTTTACAAAATCCAACACTCATTTATGGTAAAAAACCCTCCAAAAAAATTGGACAGTCTCTACCACAACCTGATAAAGGCCATCTACGGAAAACCAACAGCCAATATCATACTAAATGGTCAAAAACTGAAATCCTTCACACTAAAATCAGGAACAAGACAAGGATGTCCACTATTACCACCCCTGTTCAATATAGTTTGGAAAACGTTAGCCACAGCAATTAGACAAGAGAAAGAAATAAAAGGAATAAAGATAGGAAATGAAGAAGTCAAATTGTCATTATTTGCAGATGACATGATACTCTATATAGATAACCCCAAGAACTCCACCAAAAGTCTTCTAGACTTAATAACCAAATTCAGTAGAGTAGCTGGCTACAAGGTCAACACACAGAAATCAATAGCTTTCCTGTACACGAACAAGAGATTCACTGAAAGAGGAAATGGAGATACAACTCCTTTCACAATAGAATCCAAAAAACTGAAATACCTAGGAATCAACCTATCAAAAGAAATCAAAAACCTCTACTCTGAAAACTATAGCACTCTGAAAAGAGAGATCGAAGACGATATCAGAAAATGGAAAGACATCCCTGGGTAGGGATAGCTCCTTGGTAAGAAGAACCAATATAGTGAAAATGGCCATAGTTCCAAAACTACTATATAGATTCAATGCAATCCCAATTGAAATCCCAGCAGCATAATTCACAGACCTTGAGAAAACAATCCAAAAATTCATTTGGAACAAGAAGAGACCTAGAATAGCAAAAACAATTCTTGGCAACAGAGATATGGCAGGGGGTATCACAACCCTCAACTTGAAACTACTACAAAGCTACTGTGATAAAAACAGCATGGTACTGGCAGAGAAACAGACCTGAGGACCAGTGGAACAGATTAGAAGATGCAGAAGCAACTCCAGACACACTCAGCCACCTCATCTTTGATAAATGAGCCAAACACTGTCACTGGAGGAAAGATAGCCTCTTTGATAAACGGTGCTGGAAAAATAGGGTTTCAACTTTCCAAAGATTAAAACTAGACCTATATCTCTTGCCATGCACTAAACTAAAATCAACATGGATTGAAGATCTAAATATTAACAGAAATACTAAACCAGCTAGAAGAGAGGTTAGGTAGAACTCTTGAAGACATTGGCTTAGGAAAAGATTTCATGAACAAAACCTCAGTTGCACATGAACTAGCACAAAGAATTAACAAGCGGAATCTCTTCTTATTAAAAAGCTTCTGCACAGCAAAAGAAACCAGCAGTGTGAAGAGACAACCCACAATGTGGGAAAAAATTTTCACCTAGTGTTCCTCAGACAAAGGTCTACTATCTTGAATCTATAAAAATCAGACCTCCCAAATTTAAAGACCCAGTCCAAAAGTGGGCATATGAAATGAGCAGACATTTCTTAGACAAAGAAGTAGAAATAGCAAATAAACATATGAAAAAATGTTCAACACCACTGGTTATTCGAGAGATGTAAATGAAAACAATGTTGAGATTCTACCTTACCCCAGATAGAATGGCTGCTATCATGAATTCAACCAATAACAAATGCTGACAGGGCTGTGAGGGAAAAGGAACCCTTCTCCATTGTTGGCGAGAGTGTAAACTGGTGCAACCACTGTGGAAATCAGTATGGAGATACCTCAAAGGATTAGGATTGGAGGTCTCATTTGATCCTGTTGGGTATCTTCCCAAAAGAATTAAAAGAATCATACCACAGCAATATATGTGCACCCATGTTTATAGCGGCACAGTTTATAATAGCTAAAACTTGGAAACAGCCCAATTGCTCATCAACTGGAGACTGGATAAAGAAAATGTGTTTTTTTATAAAATGGAGTACTACTCAGACATAAAGAATGAGAAATTAGAGAAATTTATAGCTAAATGGATGCACATTGAGGTGATACTCTTAAGTGAAATAAATAGGACACACATGTAAATACTGAGTAGTTTCTCTGTTGTGAGAAATTGAAAGTGTAAATAAGGATCAAAAGGTATAGTAGATAATGTGAAACAGGAAGAAAAGGGGCAAGGGGGAAGGGGAAGTAGAGGAGGGGTGGGAAAAGGAAAGACCGGAATGGAGTTAACATGACAAAATGAAAAAATGAAAATAAAGTCTTTGTAAATAGGGAGGGGTGGAGAGGTTGAAGGGAGGCCAGGGGAATGGGGAAAAAATAAGAACCAAGAGAGATTATGTAAAGGTACAAATTTCCAATGATGAATGTCATTATATTGTATACCTAAAATGTAGCAATAAAATTAATTTTTAAAATTAAAACAAAAACAATGTGTAAATACCGAATAGCTTCTCTGGTGTGAGAAACTGAAAGTGCAAATAAGGACTAAATGTATAATAGGTAATGTGAAATAGGAAGAAAAGGGGCAAAGGGGAAGGAATTGGGAGGGATAGGGGAAAGGAGAGAAGGGAATGGGATTAATATGAGAAAATGGAAAACTAGGAACAAAATCTTTGTAAATAGGGAGGAATGGAGGGGTTGAAGGGAGAGCTGGGCAAGGGTGAAAAATAAGAACCAAGAGAGACTATGTAAAGGTGCACATTTCCAATGATGAATGTCATTATATTGTATACCTAAAATGTACCAATGATTAGAATGAATAATTGATAATGTAAAATAGGAAGAAAAGGTCCAAAGGGATGGGGTAGTGGGAGGAGCAGGGGAAAGGAAAGAAGGGAAAGGAAAAATGCTGAGAAATGGCAAAAATGGAAATAAAGTCTTTTTAAATAGGGAAGGGTGGAGGGCGTGAAGGGAGGGCTAGGAATGGGGAAAAAATAAGAACCAAGATGCATTATGTAAAGGTACAATTCCCAATCAGAAATGTAATTGTGTTGTATACCTACTATGTACCAATAAAAGAATTTAATACAAAAAAACAATAGCCTTCTTATACACAAATAGCAGACTCACTGAAAGAGAAATTAGGAAAACAATTCCTTTTACAATAGCATCCAAAAAAATGAAATATACAGGAATCAATCTAAAAAAGGAAGCAAAAGATCTCTACACTGAAAACTACAGCACCCTGAAAAAGGAGATTGAGGAGGATATAAGAAAATAGAAAGACATCCGTTGTTCCCAGGTAGGAAGGATCCACATAGTGAAAATGGCCATACTTCCAAAACTGCTATATAGATTTAATGCAATGCCAATTGAAATTCCAACAATATACTCCACAGAACTAGAGAAAACAATCCAAAAATTCATTTGGAACCAGAAGAGACCTAGAATAGCAAAAGCAATTCTGGGCAACACAGACATACCTGGGGGTATCACAATACCCAACTTGAGGCTATACTACAAAGCTACTGTGATAAAAACAGCATGGTACTGGCAAAGAAACAGATCCGAGGATCAGTGGAATAGATTAGAAGATGCAATAACTACTTCAGACATACTCAGCCACCTCATCTTTGACAAAGGAGCCAACCACCCTCATTGGAGGAAAGATAGCCTATTTAATGAATGGTGTTGAAAAAACTGGATTTCAACCTGTCAGAGATTAAAACTAGACCCATATCTATCACTATGCACTAAACCAAGGTCAAAGTGAATTAAAGATCCAAATATTATGACAGGAACACTAAACTTGCTGGAAGATAAGTTAGGTAGAACTCTTGAAGATATTGGCACAGGGTAAGACTTGATGAACAAAACCTCAGTAGCACGGGAACTAGCAGAAAGAATCAACAACTGGGATTTCATCTTATTGAAAAGCTTTTGCACTGCAAGAGAAACCACCAACAGAATTAACAGACAACCTACAATGTGGAAAAAAATTTTTAGCAGCTGTAACTCAAAGGACTACTATCTAGAATATATAAAGAACTGAAAAAAATTTGACCCCCCAAATTCAAAGACCCAATTCAAAAATGGGCATCTGAAATGAACAGACATTTCTCAGACAAAGAAGTTAAAGCAGCAAATAAACATATGAAAAAATGTTCAACATCACTGGTCATTGGAGAGATGCAGATGAAAACAACACTGAGATTCCACCTCACCCCACAAAGAATGGCTGCTATCAAGAAATCAAACAATAACAAATGCTGGCAGGGGTGTGGAGAGAAAGGAACCTTCTCCATTGTTGGTGGGAGTGTAGACTGGTGCAACCACTATGGAAATCAGTGTGGAGATACCTCAAAGAATTAGGGCTGGAGGTCCCATTTGACCCAGCTATTCCTCTGCTGGGTATTTTCCCAAAAGAATTAAAAGAATCATACCACAGAGATATATGTGTACCCATGTTTATTGTGGCACAGTTTGTAATAGCTAAAGCTTGGAAACAGCCCAAGTGTCCATCAACTGGAAACTGGATAAAGAAGATGTGGGTTTTTTTATAAAATAGAGTACTACTCAGCCATAAAGAACGAGAAACTAGAGTCATTTATAGCTAAATGGATGCACATTGAGGCTATACTCTTAAGTGAAATAAATAAGAGACACATGCGTAAATACCGAATAGTTTCTCTAGTGTGAGAAACTGAGAGTGTAAATAAGGACTAAAAGGATTAATAACTAATAATTGATACTTTGAAATAGGAAAAGGTCCAAACGGGTAAGGGTGGTGGGAGGAGATGAGGAAAGGAAAGAATGAAAAGGAAAAATTATGAGAAAAGAAAGAAAATGGAAACAAAGTATGTAAATAGGGAAGGGTGGAGGGGTGAAGGGTGCACAGGTAATGGGGAAAAAATAAGAACCAAGATACATCATGTACAGGTACAAGCACCCAAAGATAAATGTAAATATATTGTATACCTAAAATGTACCTGTTGCACCCAGTGAGAAAGAACCAACCAGAGATTGATATTAAATCTGCACAGGAGTTTATTACCGGCCGGGACCAGAGCTGAGCTTTGGACTTGAGCCCTGACTGGGGGGAGACAAACATGTTTTATACACCTTTGAGGCCAACAGTTTCTAGGCCCCCTATGGGATAGAACTAGCAAAGCAAGCAAAAGGTACAGAAGTGGAACATCCTGCCATCAGAACATTTGTAAAACAATAGTTGATTAATTGTTGTTTCTAAAGAGACTTTCTAAGGGGAGGAGGTTTGTAAGCTTCCTTCTTCTGAGTTCATCTAAAGGGCAGGCAGGTGGGTCAAGCAGCAATATGGAGTCTGTTTTGCTAACTAGGGTCCTTCAGTACCAATACAAGAATTTAAGAAAAAAAAAGAAAGAGAGATTGTTTCTTGCTCCAGCTGCTCTGAACCCCACCTCCCATTCACCTGGTTACAGGGAGAGCCACTTTATTCATTTTATGTGACTCCAGCCTCACTAATCACAGGTGATTGGGCCACAGTTGGACAACTGACCCAAACTAAGCCAATTAGAATCCCTCTCCCACCCAGGTTGTGGCCTGGGAAGCAGAGCAAGTCCTCTCCAGATGGAGGGAGAGAGGACTGGACAGGTGGTCTTTATGATGTTGGATTCTCCTGTTTCTAGGCCAACTTGGGGCCTCCTATGTTCTCCCCAGCTTTTGAAACCTCTCTCTATCCTATAATAAATTCTTCTTTTGTGCTTAAATTATCTCAAGTAGATTTCAGTTACTACCCACCAAATTAGAGTTTTTCTCTAGTTGACAATACAAAAACATTAGGATAAGCGAGAAACATCCCTAATTTTTTATTCCTAAGGTTGTAACTATCAGGTACACTAACAAGACAGAGGAAAGGAGATTCTATCCTTCTCTCCTTTTCAAGCATTTAAACTAAATTTGGTTAATGTCACAAAAAATAAATACCAGTTTTATTTTTCCTGCCACTAACATTTAAGGCTGTGACCCTCCAAATGTGATCCCCAAGTCAGCAGCTTCAGCACCACCTGAGAACTTATCAGAACTGGCAATTTTACCCTGGACCTGAAAATATGGAAACTGAAAGTGAGGCCCAGTTTCTGACAGCTTGTGTTTCTGATGTTTCTAACAATGCTCCAAGTGTTTCTGATACACAGTAGAGTTCGGAGATCACTGTCTTACTGGGTACTAGATGGTTTCACATACATTACCCTGGCAGCTTCTCAAAATAACTTCATGAATAACCTCATCCATTTCACATCAACAGAAGCTGAAACTCAGGAAGGTGAACTGCTTGATGCCAAAGGACTGGGAGATACCCAGGTAAGCCTTCCTCGGAGGATGTTCCACCTCACCCTGGGCTCTCCTGTACTTCAGCATTCAGCTCTCCCTGACCCTTGCTCCTCCTATCCACACCATTCTATCCAAGAAGGCTCAGCCACCTTTGGCTTCAGCTCAGGCCAATAGGCATTGTCGTTTTGCTGCCAGGCTCATCCCAGAGGCTTATCCCACCCACCACACCTGTCATTCAAGTTAGCTGATTCATACCAATGGTTTCTCTTAGACCTCTGGAGATTGCACCATAAAGACAGAGAGTATCTGCATCTTTGACAGTCCTGGTTTTCCACTGGGACCCGGTACTTCGTTGCATCCTGACAATCTTTTTCTAACTCTAGCATGCCTACAGTTTCACAATTAGGAACCCCACTGGCATGCAGTCACCCCATAGGTCTAAAGTCATCCCAAAGTAAATTTTACCTATTTAGCACTAAATTTTGTTAGCAATGAAGCTTCCTCTGAAGGATTTCAAAGAACTAGAGCTGGAAGTCCCATTTCACCTAGCTATTCCCCTGCTGGATATCTTCCCCAAAGAATTAAAAGAATCATACCACAGTGATATATGCGCACCCATGTTCATAGCAGCACAGTTTGTAATAGCTAAAATTTGGAAGCAGCCCAGTCTCCCATCAACTGGAGCCTGGATAAAGAAAATGTGGGTTTTTTTATAAAATGGAGTACTACTCAGCTATAAAAAATGAGAAATTAGAGACATTTAGAGCTAAATGGATGCACACTGAGGCGATACTCTTAAGTGAAATAAATAGGACACACGTGTAAATACCAAATAGTTTCTCTAGTGTGAGAAACTGAGAGTGTAAATAAGGACTAAAAGGTATAATAGATAATGTGAAATAGGAAGAAAAGGGGCAAAGAGGAAGGGGAACTGGGAAGGGCAGGGGAAAGGAAAGAAGGGAATGGAATTAATATGAGAAAATGAAAAAATGGAACCAAAGTCCTTGTAAATAGGGAAGGTTGGAGGGGTTGAAGGGAGGGCAAGGGAATGGGGAAAAAATAAGAACCAAGAGAGATTATGTAAAGGTGCAAATTTCCAATGATGAATGTCATTATATTGTATACCTAAAATGTACCAGTAAACTTAATTTTTTAAAAAAATAAAAATAAATAGTCTAGAGCATTCTACATGACAAAGGCTCACTCCCCAGGAGGAAGGACCAGAGCCTTACCCAATTCCAGCCCCACTTGGTTCTCCTGTCACCTCAGGAGGGGACAGAAAGCTGAGAACTTCCTGTGAGTTACAGAACATTTCCCCTCTCTCCCTCCTTACTACCATGGCCACAGGGTCCCGGTGAGATAACAGCATACAACTGAAAGAGCCACAAGGCTAGGAGCCCACTGAAGGAAGAGTCTCCAGGGAAATCTAAAGACAGGAGGGAGAGATAAAGAAACTGGGGGAATTTGAAGCCTCTTTCTCCTGCAACTACAGAAACCATTAAATATACCCAACTCCTACAAATATTAATATAAAACCTCACACTGGAAGCCTGTTTACCTCAGTTCCTGTGCCCCAATGCATCATGCCTGGCTTTCAAAAAAATAGAAAGGGATGCTGAAAGGCAAAGAAAATATTCAGTCTGAGGACACAAAATAAGAATCAAAACCAGACTCAAGTAGGACATATATTTTATAATTATCAAAAAAGAATCTAAACTGGACACACACCCTTAATCCCAGCACTTGGGAGGCTAGAGTAGAAGTACTACCACAAGTTTAAGGCCACCCTGGACCACACAATAAGACTTTGCCTCAAAAAAAAGAAAGAAGGAAAGAAGAGAGAGAGAGAGAGAGAGAGAGAGAGAGGAAGAAAGAGAGAGAGAGAGAGAAAGAAAGAAAGAGAGAGAGAGAGAGAGAAAGGAAGGAAGGAAAGAAGGAAGGAAAAAAGAAAGAAAGAGAGAGAGGGAGGGAGGGAGGGAAGGAACGAAGGAAAGAAGGAAGGAGGGAAGGAAAGGAAGAAAGGAAGGAAGGAAGGAAAAGGAAAGGAAGAAAGAAGGAAGAAAATTGAAAGAACTTATTAATTTGTTAAGGGCTCTATTAGAAAAAATAGATAACATGCAAAATAAATGGGTAATGCAGGCAGAACATGGACTACAACAAAGAATCAAAAGGAAATGCTAGCTATCAAAATAGTACAGAAATAAAGAATGTCTTTGCAGGTTAATTTTGGTTGTCAATTTGTCTGGATTGAAGGATACTTGGAAAATTAGTAAAAACACACTTCTGTGTGTGTGTGTGAGGGGATTTCCAGAGAAGACTGGTGCTTGGGTCAGCAAACTGAGTGGGCAAGACCCACCCTGAGTGTGGGCAACACCATCAAATAGGCTGGGAGCCAGAAGAAATGGAGAACTGGGAGGAGGAAACTTGAACACATTCAGGCTTGACAATTCTTAAGGGAATACACTTTTGCTGCTGCATTTGCCCGTGTATATGAGACTCTTAAGCTTTTGAACACAAGCTAGCACCAGTGGCTCTCTAGGGGGCTTTCAGGCCCTCAGCCTTAGACTGGGGCTGATTCTCATTCTCTCTCTCTCTCTCTCACACACACACACACACACACACACACACACACACACAGACATCTAATGCTTCCAGCTTCTTGAATTGAGTAGCTGTTTCCCCAGCTCTCCAGCCTGCCTAGCCATCATAGGACTGTCTAGCCTCTGATCATGTATGCAATGTAATAAATCTCTTTTTAAATTTTCATATATATATATAGAGAGAGAGAGAGAGAGAGAATATACATTTGATTGGTTCTGGTCCTCTGGAGTCCCCTAATTCATAGGGTTCATCAGTACAGCTTTGGCAAAACCAGCAACCCTGAAGATACATCCTCAGGAACTTCCCACACTGAGATCCAAAGAGAAAAAAAATTATTTAAAAAAACATAAAAAGAATATCCACAAACTGTGGGACAATTTGAAAAGGCGTAATAAGTGCCTGATTGAAGTAACAGCTAAAGAAGAAAAAGAGAACAGACCAGAAGAAATATTTGACATATCAATGGCTAAGAACTTTCCAAAGTAATGACAGATACCAAATCACAAATTCAAAATGTCCCATAAACAACAAAAAAGATAAATACCAAAAAACCTACAGTACATGCACCATACTTAAACTGCAGAAAACCAAAGAAGAAATCTTGAAAGAAACAAAAGGGTTGGAAATGGAGGACACCTTTCCTAAAAGGGACACATATAAGAAATAAATACATACACACATACATACATCCATAAATGTAAAGTGAATATTTTATTTTTATTATTCTTAATTAACTGGATAATTCTTTCCTCAAAGTAAAAATGTAATCATTGTTAAGCAAATCATCACAATGGTTACAACAATAGTAATAGTGACAAAATAATAGTAGTAACAAGGGTAACAAATATCAATAATATATTTTACAACAGTAATCACTATAATAGTAATTATAGTTTGCGAGTAAGTGAAATGATGTTATAAGAAATGGGAGGGTAGATTGGAAATACTTGGTTATAAAGAACATGAACTACATGAAAAGTAGAATGGTATTTGAATGTATATTTAGATTAGTTTCAAAATTGGTTTCAAATACACTGCAAACTACGGCAACCATTAAATTATGGAAGTATAATTGATAAAGAGAGGAGAGAAAATGCAGTCTCATAAAATGTTAAACTTGTACTTCAGCTTGTACTGACTGCCCAGTGTACACAGTTTTACTGAAAGGTTTAAAGCTTTCATTTTCTTAGAAGTACAATACAACTAAGGTTGAGTTATTATAAATTTTAAATTTCCCAAGAACCACAATGTTTCTTCGCCTAGCAAAATAGTGACACACAGTGTGTCCTGTGAGTGCCTGTGAATTGGACTACAGAAGACAGGTTGTCCCTTGCTGACCCCACCCAGGATGAATGGTCACTGGTCCCTGTGGGGATAATGCTTAGGGAGAGAGTGGTTGTATAATTCGTTTTCTTTGAAAATTTCAAGTTTTTTAATGAATAAAAGTTGTTCATTTTAGGAGGTTGTGTGTAATTTTGAATACATATGTAGATTGCGTAGTGTTCTTATCAGGATAAGCATATATGTCTCCTCAAGCATTCATCATTTAGTGTGGTGAAAACACCCCCATGTCCCCCTCTTCTATCTTTCCTGAAACACACAGTGCACTACTGTCATCTTTAGTCACCTACTATGCACAAGAAGAGCAGCACCTACTCCTCCTAACTGCAAACTTGCGCCTGTTGATCAACCTCCTCCCTCCCTCCCACTGTTCTCCCCCCACCTCTAGTAACCATTATTTTACCCTCAACTTCTATGGGATCAGTGTGTAGATTCGGCACAAGTGAGGTCACAGCACAATTCTTTTTTTACAGAATCCAACTATCTCTCCGATGCAAAGGCAAGGGTGGGACCCTTCGATTAAAAAGCTGAAAAACTGCCAAGAGAACCAAAGAGCTGAAGAAAAAGTAGAATTTCTTCATGGATTTTCTGAGTAGACAAAGAAAAAGAGAAACCAGGCTGTATTGTCCCAACAAATGTCTTCCCTAGGCCTCCCAGGACCTCCACTTTCTTCCTGGTGAAGTGACTTTCATACTTACATGGGTGGGTGACAACATGACAGAACATGTTCAGAGAGAGGACAACGTCTAATATATTGCAAAAAGCCTTGAATGAAGAAATTAAATAAAATGTGGGAAACAAAATGGACCACAAAAACAGAACAAGACTTGGCACTGCACTGGACTTGGGTCTGCCAGAGGCAATTTGGTTCCCTGCAGTCCACAAAGGCAGAGTGAGACCTGGTGCAGTAAGCACACCAGTATTCACCGACATGTGGCTCAACCTCCACTTCCAAGCCCACTGAGGATTATGACCTGGCAGCCTGACAGGCCACATTCTGCTTTGACCAATAAAATATCAGCATTTAAGAGTCAGTGTGCTTCTCCATCTTTCCTTCACCCAGCTCTAGTGAACAGAGATGTTGTAATCAGTGAACCGTGGGCCCCTGAGTGAAGAGGAATCAGCCAGAACCCCCTGAGACCCTCTGTGGACATGCAGCTTGTGCAAGAAATAATACTGTTTGGTTTACAGCTCCAGAGATTTTCCTTTTAGAGTTACCTTAGCTCTGTGAATAAATCACCAAGCTACTGAGGATATATAGCCAACAAGGAATGGCTCGGTATATATACCAGTGATTTAAATTAACACATGGAGCATGAGGTCATTTTACAGCTTAGCTAGCAAATTCAATTTCCCCTAACCAACATATGTTATAACTTAAATGAACAAATACCAGTTTTCTGTAACAAACGCAGTTTCCAAGGCTATAGAATTAAAGCTTTAAATTTACCAGCTTCCCTTCTCATTAACTGGGAGTGACATGGCAAGGACCTGGTCACTAAAGAGCCAGCCCCCACCTGCCTCTTCATTTCCCACACTTTGATGGGAACCAAAGTATGAATATATCCCATCTTGCTGAGAAAAACAATTATAACACAGTGGCGGAGGTCCACAAAGCTTCTTACTAAATGTAATTAGAGCTTACCTTTGATAGCCAATCTATGAAAATAAAGCCTGCAATATCCAATTTCCACAATAGTGGGATTAAGATTTATCTTTTTAAAAAATACAGTCTTGTACATTAAAAAAGGAAGCATACCAAGGAAATACATGCAATTGTACACAGTTGTTGTTGGGTGGTAGGAATATGAATGATTTTATTGCTCTAATTTCTCCTATTCTACATTTCCAAATTTTTATAATAACAACATCTTACTTTTATAATGAGGAAATATATACCTATAATGATCTCAATTATAAAATGGATATTTATCTTAAAATATATCTTTCTAGTAATTTACACAATTTTGTGTTATGTTACAATCTGTCCTTAGGGGGGAAAAAAAGTGATTACCAAAAGTAAAATTGGGCTTCGGAGATGCTAATCCCATAAAAGACTGGCAAAATCTATGCACTACATAGAAACAAACCAAAAATTCAAAGGAGAAAAAATAAAGCCAGTTAAAAACACAAGACTATAGCTCTCAAATTACCAAAGACAACATAAAAGAATTACTGAGGAGCTGATTAAAGTTCAGGTTCTTGGGTCCAATGCCCAGAGATTTTGATTCAATAGATGTGGAGTAAGGCCCAGGGATGTGCATTGTTGGGTGAGCCTCCAGATGATTCTACAGCACACTTAGAGAAAGATCTCCCAGTACACTCAGAGAAATACACCCTGCAGAAAACACAGGGTTCAATCCAGAGAAGGTGAAGGGTGGGCCAGGATAGAATATATTATTTCAGTCGTTCTCATCCCTGAGTGCATACTGGAATCCTCAGGGTGGCTTTTTAAAAATAGTAGTGCCTAAAAATACTAATGGATTTGAATCTCTGGGCAAGTGTAGATTTTGAAAGCTTCTCTGACAATTCTGATGCACAGCAAGGTTCAGTCCCAGAAAGGCTGACCACAAAAGGCTCCATACCTTTCAAAGAGCATCACAGAGGTGGCTGCCTGCCCTGTCCATGCCTGGCTGTGTGCTCTGGCTGTCCATCACAACCCCTGGTGTCTGGAAAGAAAACAATTTGGCTGGAAGCAAGCTGGCCAGAATGCAAGTTTTAAATCCTTCAAATGGTGGACAAAACCGAAAGCATGACCAAAGCAGCAGAGCAAACATAATTGGCTTTAAATTAATTCAAAACTTTAAGACAAGGAAATCTAAGTTCTGAAAATTCCACATAATTTTCTTTTGCAATTTCTCTTGCTGATTGGGTTTCTTCTTGTGCTGTTATTGTTTTTCCTTTTAAAAATGCAATTCATTCCTATGAAACAAATGGAAAATTCAGACAAGCAAAAAAAAAAAGATAAAGAATACCTATAATTCTACCCACTTCAAGGCAATCAATAAAGCACCGTAGAGTCTATTCTTCCATATCTTTTCTTACACAGGGATATGCATCCATTCTCCTCTGGGATTTTTCCAACTAATCCTATTAGACATTTACAGTGATCTAAATTGACCCTGTTATAAAGATCACAGAAGAGGTAATAAATGAAGAAAAATTAACAATACATAGGGAAAAAAAAATAAGCCAAAGTAAAATTCTGGGGGAAAAAACCTAAAATTCTCAAGGTCAGTTAAATTGTTTTAAAACTACCTTAATTATGTTCAAATACTACCAAAAGTTGGAACCAAACTAGGAAATTTTCTCTACAAAATCATCATCATTGCCAAACTATTATGAAAAGCAACTCGCACAAGGCCAAATTGCTTTCTGTCCAGTGGTCCATTCCCATCCATCACTGTATTTTTTATGGACCTGACACATTCATTCCACCCATTCCAAGATCACTCATGCCACCCTCCTCTTCCTTGCTTAAAAGCTCCTCCTCCTCAAGTTTTTCAAAATCCTTCCTGTCCTTCAAGACCCAGTGTGAATCCAATCCCCTCCACCCAGATCTCCCTGGTCCCCCCAAACCCACCCTGCTCTGTTTCTCTGAACCCTTCAGTGTTTACTTGGCCCGTGGCTCTGAATCAATCTGTCTACACACCTCAGAGTGCCCTGTGCACTCGCCACATATCCCCACTGAGAGACTCATCTCACCATGGGCTGAATGCAGCTTATTCACCTTTGTGTCTCCACAGCATGAAACACTAAATAGGCCACACAATAGGCAGTTGATAAATACTGAATGAAGTGGAGGGAATTTATAGGTGGAATTTTTATAAAGCAAACATTCTATTCATCTGTAAAGTCCATGTGTCTGCACTTGATGAAGGAGGAGGGCACCAGGAGAGCCCCTGATGGTGTGGGTGAGAAGTAGGTCTGATGAAGGCATAAAGGCAGACCTTGTTCTAGAAGGCAGCTGCTGTAGGCAGGGCAGAGGGAGAGAAACAAAGCCCTCCTTACAGGAGCCTTCTGGGCCAGACCTTCCTGAAAAGGCTTTCCCAGCATAGACCTCTAAACTGCTCAAGGTCAGACAGGGTGGCCTGCGGGACCCAGGCAAGCTGCTGTGGAGAAGCCCAGTATGGATCATTCTGCTTCTGACTGCAATGACCATACTGATTAAGACAGAAGAACCCACAAAGGGGAAGGCTGCCTAATTCCCACTGGCAAGAAAGAGCAGGCTAGGAAGTCCAAGCAGTGACAGGATTGAGAAAAAGTGACAACATCATGCTGGAAATCTTGATAGAGGAGGACAGGAAAGCCATTCAAAGACAGCTTCCACCCCAGATGTCAAGGAAAGAGATGCTTTCTTTCTATAAAAAGATCAATGTGATCACATGGCTCAGGACACATTGAAGGCTAAAACAAATGAAATTTTCACCATAAATTTCTAGGTCTGGCATGAAAGAAGAGAGGATGCTATCTTACAAACACAAAGGGTTAACAGGAAAGGGGTGTGCACCCCAGAGGATAGGAGGTGAGCATCCCCATGTAGTGTCCCTAAAAATCTCATTGGGAAGGCTAGCATCCAGGCTAATGTGGACCTGCCAAAAAGAAAATAAGGGCAATAAAGCCAGCTTTTTAAAGAAGACACAAATTGCATTCACAGGATTTCTTAATGGGAATTGCACTGTACTTGTTCAGAAGAAATTCCTTAATAAGCCACTTAGGATAGAAGGCATGGGCTGCAGCAAATTTGCAAAAAGCTGGTTCAGAGAAAATTAATTCTCCAAAACACAAATGAATGTTGCTGAATGTTTAATTTCACTGACCAGCAGATTTACTAGAAATTGTCAGATAGATACTATAAAACTGGTCATCTACAGCTGGCCACAGCTGTTTCCTTGAATCCTACCAAAGTTAGGTATATAAAGCAGCTTTTTCCATGGTTTGAGTTTCTCGCCTTTAGAAGTGAGAATTTCTTGCGTGCTCTGCTTGCAGGTGTTGTGTAACACCTCCTTTACCCATGGGACAAGAGTTCTGTCTTCTGTCATTTCACTCAGTTCACTGCCTTCTTTCTATCACTTAAAGAGGTATTAAGCAGCTACTTCCATGAATATTTAAGCACAGTTCATATCACAGGTAGGTGCTTGTTGAAACTTTAATACTCTAGACATGAAAGATTGGGTTTACTGTTTCACCATTTGACACCGGTTCAGGTTTTCTCCGTCTTATGGATGGTTTTCCACCTACCACACAAAAGTAGTAATACTGTGTGAAATAGACATAGAGTCCACTAGTCTGATTTAGGCATAAATATTGCAAACAGGAGACAAAGGGCCTACTTTGAATGGTAAACCACCTGGATCAGTCTGCTCCCTGTTTCTACAACAAAATATCTGAGGCTGGATACTTTATTTTTAAAAAGAGGTTTATTTAGTTCACAATTATGGAAGCTAAAAGTCCATGTTCAGATAGTCACTTGGGAGGGCTTTATGACAAGTGGCATCATGGTGGCAACACACGCAGAATAGACCACTTGGAGAGACAGGAAGCCAAAGAGTGGGGCCAGCCTTGCTCTTTTTATAACAACTCACTCTTGCAAGAACTCACATTGCAAGAGCAGAACTAATCCTTTCTGAGACCAGTGCCTAACCACCTTCCACTCAGTCCCACTCCTTAAAAGTCCTACCACCCCTTAATACCACCACTATGTGTAGACCAAGCTTCTAACTCAAGAACCTTTACTAAATGCACTCAAACACTATCTGAACCATAGCTCTACTCCACTCGTATCTGACCTATTGATCACTAGAACTGAGCTCAGCCTCAGGAGTGTAAGATACATATACCACATTGACACCAAACTGAGCTGCACAGATACCAGAGCAAAACCACTACAATGCCACTTCCTAACTCTGGAGTTGGATCACTTAGGGAATGGACTTTGGGTTAATTACCATGCATCTGAAAAAGGACCTACTGTATTGGCTAAAACAATCATGCATAAGACAAATAGGTATCTTGGTTACAAAGGGACAATGGAGAAGTCCAAAGAAGAGAAAGGGGGAGAAATGGGGGAAGGCAAGTGAAACAGGGAAGACTCCCAAGGAGATGACTGTTTCTTGTGATACCAACATTGCCAGGGGATGGCCACAGAAAATAATGAGGGGCTTGATACAACCAGAGCTCTTAAAGAGAAAAAGATTTGTTAGACATATGATTGCCAAGACAGAGGGAAATCATGGAATCTGCAGATGGCAGGAAGGAGAATCTAGACTGTCACATGTCAAAGAAGTTGGGTTCAGTTAATAACATACCCAAGAGTCAGGAGGCTCAGGTGACATCTGGACTGGATGATAAAGGAGGAGACTATGTTGGACTAAGACACACGTATACATCAGTCATTTACACGTTTGGAGCAAAGAGATGGACAATGAAATTCACACTGCCTAGTGATGCTCAGAGTTCATTACATGAAAGAGAACAGATTGTCACACATCTGGTCTGGCTTTCATTTGCCCCCTGGGAAGTTTCAGCAAGGCTTTTGTTTTCTGTTTTTGGTTTTTGTTTTGAAGTACTGGGGATTGAACCCAGGGCTTTTGGACTGAGCTACATCCCCAGCTCATGTTATTTATTTATTTTTGAGACAGGGTCTCACCAAATTGCCCAGGCTAGACTTGAATTTGTAGTCCTCCTATCTGGGTCTGCTCCAACCATGCCCAGCTGAGTCAGCAAGCTTAAAATTTGGTTTCATGTGGAAAGTGCAAGGCATGAGAGGTAGGCAAAGTAACAGTTCTCTAGAGTGTTAACCAGCACAGTATTAGGAGCCAAAGGGAACCACAGGCAACTTCCTAAGCAAAACAAGCCTAGAAATGTCTGAACAGATGATCAGGAACCAAACTAGCTGTGGATAGATGGAGGTGAGATGGCACTTGTGTCTTGGAGCAGGAAGAGGAGGGAAGGTCTGAAAAGGAGACCATTTGCACATAAAAGGGAGGCCTTTTTGGAGCCGTGGACCTTGTTTGAGAGTGTGAAGGGAAGTGTTTAAGGCCCAACTCAGTCCAGCTCTAGGTACTTTCTATTTATCTTTTTTTTTTTCATTGCTGGGGATGGAACCCAGGGCTTTGGACATACTAGACAAGCACATCCTCTACCATCGAGATACAGTTCCAGCCCTCAGTTCCATCTTACTTGACTTAGACCATGTCACCCAGCCTTGCACACAGAACAGACATGTTGCACATTCAACAGACATTGCGAGCTCTAGTTTGTGCAAGGAACTGCTCTATAAGTTGAGTGTACACAGTGAATAAACCAATTGCAGCCCCTGCTCTCAAGGGCATATTTTCTAGAAGGATGAGACTACTGGGCAAGAGATTAAGCAAGGAAACCTTAATGAGACCTGCTAAATAAAGATAAAAAACATGATGTGGCAGAGACTGGAGCTGGGGAAAAGAGGTTTGTAGCTTACATCAAGGTGCCAAAACTAAAAGGCCTTTCTGCAGAAGTGACTTGAATCGTGCCCCAAGTGACAAAGATCCAAAGATCGAGGCACGTGATGATCTGGGAAGACGTAGACCATACAGAGGGAACCATACAGAGGGATAAATCCTGGAACCAGAATGGTGCCCTAGGATAGAAAGTAAGCCAGCATGGCCGAGCTTAATAAATGAGAAGACAGAAGGTGAGAGCAAACAAGACATGGATGGGACTGTTATGGGATAGACGGTCCCATGGGGCTTCTCTCCAGGTTCTTCATGTCCTGAACAAAGAATTGGATGGGACACACAGAAAAGGCAGTGAAACTATACATTTATGGAAGGCAGAAAAGAAGTAAGCTATACACAGTGAGAGCAGACAATGAAAAGGCTGCCAGAGGGCACCCCTGAGGGTAAGGGAAAGGGGTCTTTTGTATTCCAAATCCCCAGATTATCTGTCTGTCACGTAATTAAAGCATTGAGAAAGCCATCCTACCAAACACTCACTTGGCATCATACCATGCATAAACCGCCCTATCAAAAAACTCATTTGGCTTTCTGCTACATGCAAATGAAGGATTAAAAGAGCATCTTTTGATTGGTCCTGTGAACACCACCAGATTCAAAGGACGGATTGAAAATAGCAAGTTTCTGATGGTACAAAGTAACACTTTTCGGATTTGTTCACAATACAGTAAGGTTAGTGTCACTACATTAAGAGTGGAGTGTCTCTCACCCTATTCCCCTGTCTTAGTACCAAAACACAGAAGTGAATGACTGTTTTCATTACCCAACAGTGCAGAGAAAAGTGGGAGGAAGTGAGAAAATGTGGTGAGCAAGGAGTAAACAGGACCCCTCCCTGCCCTTCAGAAGTTCATGCACAGTTCTGCATGGTGCCTTGGGCCCCATGGTCCCCCTGGGCAGCAGAGATGGACTCACAGCACAGGACTCTGCAGTGTTTAGGGCGCCATCTGCAAGGTCATTTTTTGTTCCAGGGCCCACTGTTCCCTTCCTATTTCCATTTCCCAAGTTGTCCTGCTTCTGCTGTAATTTAGCAGAGCCAAAGGAGATTAACTGCCAAGTGGAAAAAGCAGAATCTCTGTTTCCATGGGGTGTGCAGGGTTTTCCCTCATCCTGTCCTTTCTCTGTAGTGAGCTTTGCTCAAGGCCCAGGCCGACGTGCTGGAGAGATGTGATAAATGAGCCCATTCTCTCCGGAGACATTGTGTTTTCTAATCAGTTAAGAACAAAATTTCAAGACATTATTGGTGTAGCTGGCGGCCAGTTCTGCCCCATTTAATCACATTATCTTGAGGGCCAAGAGGGCAAGAGAGTTTGGGGCTGGTTTTTTGTTTTTTCATTTTTCTTCAATTAGAACTCATACAGACAGAGGGTAATGGAAAGGAATTAAGCAAATGTGTAAAGGTAGAAAAGAAAATGGCAAGCTGCCCTCAAAAACTTCTCTTCCTCTCTGTCTTCCCATTGCCTAGAGTCTGATGCTCACTGGAAAACCATCTTTTTTGCAAACCCTGGCCAGAAACACTGCGGTAAGCCTCAGACCAAATCACCAAGCATGTGGTCACTTCCAGAGAAGTAGAAACCCAGAGAGCAGTGTGGTGTGCAGCTTCTCACAGAGACTGGGGAATAGGAAACTCATTTGGTAGGAAGTATGGTTTGTCTCATGAAGATTGTTGTTCTAATTTCCTCATAGTTGAGACTAACTCCAGGGCATAAAGAGAAAATCAATTCCTTGGGCAATAAAGAAGCTCTAGATTGTTCGCCAAGCAGCCATCGGCCCATCTGACTTAAAAGATTTTTGTTAACTTTTAGAAGTTGTGAACTACTCATCAGGGGACCTGCGAGGAACCTTTTAAGTTTAGTTTGCAAGTGTTGTTCAGGTTCTCCTTGGTAACGTGTCTATTACTTTCAGCTCATAGCTTTCATGCCCATCACGATTAAAAATCATCTCCATTTTTTTAAATACATATTTTAAAAGATAACTTTGTAATTGCAAGTCTGAAACTCTCTTGTTACTAGCCCTTTTTTCCACTGAAGCAATTATTTTTATAATGAAGTGGGTCTGTGACCTATTTCACAGGTTTGTTTAAGAGAAAATGAAGAATGTTTGAAAAGTACATAGTAGACACTCAATGAATGTTGGCTCTCTTCATATCCTCTGCATATCCCTGATCTCTATGGAGAGTGTAAAATTGTCACAAAGGCATTTTTTTAAAAATATTTTAGTAAAACTTCAAAGTTTGGTGGGTAAAATTCATACCTCAAAGCCAACCAGACCTGATAAAGTCTTGGCTTTTCCCCTTATTAACAGTACAACTTTGAGCCTTTAAAGTACTATACCTTGCCAAATCTCAGTATTCTTACATGTAAAATGGGAAAAGTAATTATGTCTTGAAGAATTTGGTTCAGACAAGGTAAAATGTATAAGTTTATCATACCCAGCCCAAGGAAGCCATCTATCAAGTGACAGTGCTGGTTACCCATCAGTTCCTGGGCCAAACTCTACAGAGCAAAGAGCTAATTCTAACTCAGCATCCTGTACTCCTGAGACAGAGGTTCTTTAAGGCATCACTATTTTCTAGTTTTCTAGAAGAGAATTTTCCATTTTCTGATTTTTGGGACCCCTTCCTGAGCCAAAAATAAGCTTTCTCTTCTAAAAGCAAATGCATGCACTCAGAATTTATAGTGGAAATTTTGATGCTGTCATTTATTCATAGGGTCAATGAGCATGAGACCATAACTGTGATTTATATCCAAGGTCCAGCCGAGAGCCTTGCTGGTAATACATCTCCTCATTACAGGCAGAGAGTAGTGGCCCGTCCTCCAAAAGTGTCCTCTTGCCTTTCAGAACCCAGAAGTCAACAATGGACCTCCAGATATTTCTAAACTTCCACAGTTACACAGGACAGAGACTGAAAGGTCTTGAAGTCTACTGTCATCTGTGTGAACTCCAGCAAGTGACCTGTCCTCTGAGCCTCAATTTCTACCTCTGTAAACTGACCACATCCTGGTGATTCTGCTCAGGGAGTAGTTACAATGTACGCAGCAGAAAGTAAGCATTAGCGGAGCAGGTAACAGGTGGCAAGAAAAGGGAAGATGAGAAAGAGGAGGAGGAAGAAGAGATGTTAATGTCATTTCAGGGCTAGTTCCTAAACTGGAGGAGACATTTGGTCTCAGTTGTCAGAACTTCATGACAACCCCTCCACCCTCCCTCAGCAAAGCCCCCAGCTCTGTCCTTCATGGTGAGTGGCAGGCTCTGACCCTTCCTCTCTCACATGTGAGACCAGTCACCCTTGTGAGAACATGGGGCATTCCATGAGTGTACTTTGCCAGAATAGCCACTGTGCCTGGGGAAGGAACTTCAAGACAAGCCTCTTAGGGATGAGATCCAATGCTGGCACCCCAGTCATGTCTCTTGCTCCTTGGCCAGACTGATGCTGTGCTTTCCAGCCTATTCTCTGAATCTCCTTAGCCTGTGCCCACCCCCCACAAGACTCTTAGATGCAGGCTGAAAATTCCCTTCACAGGTGGTATGTGGTGGACCCTACCCTTTCTCTCCTCTTGGGACTCAGGATGTCATGGGATGATGTTGTGGCTGTGGAATCCTCTCACATGAGTGTTTGGAGACTGGTCCACTATACCCCTGAAGTCCACAGAGTGCCTCCAAATTCTTTGCTGAGCCTTGGGAGTGGACCCAGCTCTTCCAAGCATTTATTTCCCTCAAGCAAGGAAGAACAGAGTCTTATGAGTCTCACAGAGCAGTCAGCAACCAGGACAGAGTAATTTCAAGGACACAGAATAGTTTGCACACCCCAAAATTCCTCCCTTTCTTGCTCACTGGTGCCTGAAATTACTTCAACAGAAAACAACATGCTTTATTCCACAATTAGAAGCAAACCTTTAAATGTAGATCACTCTGGTGGGGAAAACAGAATGACTATGCTCATGCTGAATTATAAATCAACAATTTTCAGAGAAACAGAGAAGTGTGCCATAACCTCTGCAGGTAGGGGATTGAGGAAATTCTTTAAAGAGCACACTCACTAGCATAATCCAGGCTCAGACCTTCAGGAAGACAATTTGGTAGCACATATTAAAATGTTAAATGTGAATATTCTTTGACCCAAAAATTCCTCTTCTGAGCCTCTCTCTCCCTGGAAAAACCTTGTGCATGTGCAGAAAGAGTCACATACTAGATTGTTCCCAGAATCATAGTTTCTAACAATAAAAAATAAGAATCCAGGGCACCATCGCACAGAGGCCCTAGCACCGCCTGCCACCACCCGGGCACCCAGCTCCTGGCACCCTGTCATGGAGGAAAGCCCAGGATAGCCCCCACCATCCCAGCAGCTTTGCACAGAGGGCTGTGGCCCCAGACCGCTGCTCAGGTGGGCCTGGTAACTGGATCCACACTACAGAGGTGCCTGGGGCCATAAAGGACATGGTTATGAGCTCCAGAAGATAGAGCAGAAGTGAACAACAGAGATCCACCTCTCTGAGGCGCCTTGATGAAAATTGAAGCCCATTGGGAGAGTGAAGAAAAATCTGTGCAATAAAGGTGCACCAGACCACCATGGTTGATAAATTGGTGGGATTATTGCAGATAGGTAAATTAATTAGATATTTTATAGACAAACAGGGCCAGCCCAGAAGGAGCCAACATGGAGGACAGTCAAGACACATTCACTGAAGGCCAGAATTGTAAAAGGAGAGAAACTACTATACCCATGTAGGATGAATAGCAGTGATTGATATTCTAAATAGGTATCAATCACCTGCGTGGGGGACAAAGATCTTCCAAGAAAGGTCCCTGACCTACCCCTTTCCACCGAAAATCCTTACTCATTCCTTGTAGGCTTGCTACATGACTTGTGTCCCCATTGGATCCCCACTTAATCAGTATTACCTAAGCAACTATACTTCTCATAATCTTATTGGTTGTTCATAGTTTTGTTCACCTTGTGATTTCTCAGATCAATATTACCTGTGTGACTGTACTTGTAATCTTACTGGTTGGTTGTGTTTTTGTCCCACCTCATGCTCCCCCTTGTAAATTTCCATTGAGTCTTACAGTTTTGTCCCACTTTGTACCCACCTCACCACATGGCTTTGCTGTATAAAACATCTTTGAAAAGTGCGGTGGGTGGGCAACCCACTTTCTGGTCCCCCTTCTCTCTCTCTTAGACAAATAAATAAATTTTTCCTACTCTTAAACTCCATTGTTCCTAGAATTCATTCCTTGACTTTAGAAAACACAAACTCCTGTTTCAGATATCTAGTAGGTTTGGGAGTTGCATCTCTTCCCCTTTATCAGGATCAGCACCTCCCATCAGAACCCAGACTGGCTTTTGGGGAGGAGCAGCTGAAACCTGCAGTAGAACCTTGCAGAGCTCAAATCTGCAGGTCAGGGAGCTCAACTTGAGCCTTGCAGCCAGAAATCAGCCTGAATCTCAGCAGACTGTGGCTGGCTTGCTGAGACTAATCAATTTAGATCTACACACTGCTGCCCATGTTGTCTATTCCAACAGCAGAGACATACCCTGAAGGAGGCCCTTTTTCCTATTCTTCTCCCTCGTCCTCCTCCTCTTCTTCCTCTTCTTATTCTTCATCATCTTCTTCTTCTTTCTCTCCCTTCTTGTTCTTCATTTCTCTCCCTTTTTGTTCTTGTTCCTGTCCTATTTTGGATTTTTTCCTCTCTTTCCTTCTCTCAATTGTCATTATTTTTATGGGAAGATGAATACAGCGTCTAGCTTCCATATTGCTATTAGTTTGTTCTGTTCTTGTCATTGTTCCTTCACTCTATCTTTTCCTCCTGTCTTCAACAGTTTCTCAAAGTTTGCATGACCTTCCTGTGTCCTTTAGCCTCACTTCTTTTTATTTTATTTTATTTTATTTATTTTATTTTATTTTACTGGTACATTTTAGGTATATGATATAATGACATTCATCATTGGAAATTTGCACCTTTACATAATCTCTCTTGGTTCTTATTTTTTCCCCATTCCCTTGTCCTGCCTTCAACCTCTCCATCCCTCCCTATTTACAAAGACTTTGTTTCCATTTTTCAATTTTTTCATATTAATTCCATTCCCTTCTTTCCTTTCCCCTACCCCTCCCACTTTCCCTTGTCCTTTGCCCCTTTTCTTCCTATTTCACATTATCTGCTATACCTTTTAGTCCTTATTTACACTTTCATTTTCTCACACTAGAGAAACTATTCGGTATTTATACATGTGTGTCCTATTTATTTCACTTAAGAGTATCACCTTAATGTGCACCCGTTTAGCAATAAATATCTCTAATTTCACATTTTTTATGACTGAGTAGTACTCCATTTTATTTTTAAAACCACATTTTTTTTTATCCAGTCTCCAGTTGATGGGCATTTGGGCTGTTTCAAAGTTTCACCTATTACAAACTGTGCTGCTATGAATATGGATGCACATACATCACTGTGGTATGAATCTTTTAATTCTTTGGGGAAGATACCCAGCAGGGGAATAGCTGGGTCAAATGGGACTTCCAGTCCTAGTTCTTTGAGGTATCTCCATACTGATTTCCACAATGGTCTGTACTCCCACCAGCAGTGGAGCAGTGTTCCTCTACCCCCACACCACCACCAGCCATTCATTCTGGGATGAGGTGGAATCTCAGCATTGTTTTCATTTACATCTCTCAAATGACCAGTAATGTTGAACATTTTTTGATATATTTATTTACTATTTCTAATTCTTTGTCTGAGAAATGTCTGTTCATTTCAGATGCCCATTTTTGGATTGGGTCTTTAAATTTGGGAGGTCTAATTTTTTTAAGTTCTTTGTGGATTTAGATAATAGACTTTAGTCTGAAGGAGAGCTGGTGAAGATTATTTCCCACATTGTGGGTTGTTTCTTCACACTGCTGGTGGTTTCTCTGGCTGTGCAGAAGTTTTTTAATCAGAAGAGATCCCACTTGTTGATTGTTTGTGCTAGTTCATAGGCAACTGAGGTTTTGTTCATAAAATATTTTCCTACACCAATATCTTCAAGAATTCTTCCTAAACTATCTTCCAGCAGGTTTAGTGTTTCTATTTTAATATTTAAATCTTTAATCCATTTCTATTTTAGTTTAGTTTGTGGTGTGAGATATAGGTCTAGCTTTAGTCTTTGACAAGTTGACACCCAATTTTTCCAGCAACACTTATTAAAGAGGCTATCTTTCCTCCAGTGAGAGTGTTTGGCTTTTTTGTCAAAGATGAGGTGGCTGAGAGTGTCTGGCGTTGTTTCTGCATCTCCTAATCTGTTCCACTGGTCCTCAGGTCTGTTTCTTCACCAGTACCATGCTGTTTTTATCACAGTAGATTTGTAGTATAGTTTCAACATGGGGGTTGTGATACCCCCTGCCATGTCTCTGTTACCTAGAATTGCTTTTGCTCTTCTAGCTCTGTTCTTGTTCCAAATGAATTTTTGGATTTTTCTCGAGGTTCCTGACGTGTGCTGCTGGGATTTCAATTAGGATTGCATTGACTCTAAATAGAAATTTTGGAAATATGGCCATTTTCACTATGTTGTTTCTTCCAACCCAGGAGCAAGGGATGTCTTTTCATTTTCTGATATACTCTTCAATCTCTCTTTTCAGAGTGCTATAGTTTTCAGAGAAGAGGTCTTTGATTTCTTTTGTTAGGTTGATTCTTAGGTATTTCAGTTTTCTGGATGCTATTGTGAAAGGAATTATTTGCCCTATTTCTCTCTCAGTGAGTGTGTTGCTTGTGTAGAGCATAGCTATTGATTTTTGTGTGTTGACCTTGTATCAACATACTTCACTGAATTTGGTTATTAAGTCTAGAAGACTTGAGCTTGCCACCAGGACAGGGTGAGAAGGACCCCCAGGCAGGCCCACCAGCAGGCAGCTGCCTCCAACAACACTCCTTCCCCCGGCCTCTGGCCTTTTGGCTGTGCAGCTACTTGGTTACATACTGCAGAGGCACAGGAACACATAATAGCCATTGTCCTGAGCAGCAGAAGGGAACAACAGAGAGAACGCCGGTCTCAGGCTCCCTGAGGAAAACAAGCCCAATGGAAAAATAAAGAGAATCTCTGCAATAAAGGCACACCAGGCCACAGTGATTGGTAAGTGGGAGGGATCATCAGCTCCCATCACAAACTCGACTTTCTTCAGGGAAAAAGCAGCTGAAACCTGCAGTAGAAACTTGCAGAATGCAACCGTGCAGGAGGACAGGGAGCTCAACTTGGGACTTGCAACCAGAAATCTGCTAGAATCTCACGGGTCTGGGACTAGCTTACTGAGACTCATTGACTTATAACTGCACATTGCTGCCCATGTTGTCTATGGTGCTGCTGATTGTGTGACTTGGGCTAAGGTTTTGTGATTGATCTAAACAGTTTTCCTACCTGGTATAATGAAAATGATATAGCCTCAGAGTCATTAGAGACTCAAAATGTAAAGACCACCTATATCTGGAAGACACCTCTGAGAAGCAATGATTCCGTGAGGGTTTTCAATACATCAACAAAGTTACTTACAATAAACAACTTCAAAATATCGACCTAGGAACTAAATCAAAGACAGTACCAAAAACAAAAATGAGAAGGGATTTTAGCAAGTCACAAACCCAGACTTCCACCCCACAAAAGGCAATTTCTGGGGGAAATGAGGTGCAAAAGTCTGATAATCAACCACCTGGACACCTTGAACTGATAGCACAGGAAGTAACAAAACAGATGAATGAGGCTCTAGAAAAATTCAAAGCAGAAATAATCTGCCAGATAACTACAGAGATGGTCAGCAGAGTGAAAGACATGATTAGAGGCTCTAGAGCAGAAAATGATTAAAAAAAAAAAATAGATGAGCTCAGAAACATGCTGGAAGCCAGGAATGCCCGGCATAAGAAAGAAATGGAAACCATGATTGCCAAACAAAAGAAAGAGATGGAATCCATGAAACAGATTCAAACAGATATTCAGAAGATTAAAAACTCCATTGAAAGCATGCAGAGCAGATTAAAAGAATATAAAGATAGAATATCAGACATAGAAGACAGGATTGTGGTGAAGGACCATGGAAACTGAGATTTCATAAAAATAGTAAGGGATCATGAGAAATCAATTCAACAGCTCCTAGATGATGCAAAGAACAATAACATAAGACTGATAGGAGTAAACAAAAAAACAGGAGAAAGTACAATTGACATAAAAAAACTGTTCACAGAAGTAATAGAAAACTTCCCAGACAGAGGTGGAGAATTGGACATACAGATAACTGAGGCACATAAAACTCCACCCAGCCATAATCAAAAAAAAATCTACACCTAGACATATAATAGTCAAAATCCCAGAAACCCAACAGAAGAACAAAATCCTACAGGCAGTTAGAGAAAAGAAACAAATCACCTAGAGAGGAAAGCCCATCACAATCATGGCAAATTTTTCAACGCAAACCCTCAAATCAAGGAGAGCCTGGAGTGAAGTATTTTGAGCCCTAAAAGAAAATAACTTCCAACCTAGACTGTTGTATCCTGCAAAATTATCTTTCAAAATGGATGGGGAAATTAGATACTTCCATGACAAAGAACACCTGAGAAATTTCATGAACACCAAACCAGCACTCCAAACAATTCTAAGCAGTATCCTAGAAAAAGGCAACGAAGGTCACAACTCCATGAGGCTCAACAGAGGGAAGCCACCAGGCAAGATAAGAAACTAAAGGGAAAGGGGAAAAAAGAAATAAGAGCCAACAACAATAAAACATCATGACAAGGATGAGTCAATATCTATCAATTATAACTATCAATGTTAATGGCCTCAATTCACCAATCAAAAGAAGTAGACTGACAGAATATATTAAGAAGCAAAACGCAGCAATATGCTGTATACAAGAAACACACCTAACTCAAAAGGAAATGCATAGACTAAAGGTAAAAGGATGGAAAATGGCTCTCCATGAAACAGAAACCCAGAAAAAAGCAGGGGTAGCAATCTTATTTGCAGACAAAGTAGATTTCAAACCAAAACTAATTAATAGAGACAAAGATGGTCATTACATCCTTGTGAAGGGAACAATCCAAGAGGAAGAAATGACAATCCTAAATACATATGCACCAAATACGAATGCCCTCAACTATACAAAACAAATATTAATGGACATGGAAATCCAAATAAGCATTAATACAGTTGTAGTGGAGGACCTCAATACCCCACTATCACAAATAGACAGATCATCTAGACAAAAAATTAACAACAAAATTCTAGAACTGAATCAAGCTATTGAACAAATGGACTTAATAGATATTCATACAGTGTTCAACCTCACAAAATCAGAATACACATTCTTTTCAGCTGCACAGGGGTCATTCTCCAAAATAGACCACATGTTAGCTTACAGAACATGTCTAAGTCAATATAAAAGAATTGAAATTATGCCCTATATATTATCAGACCATAGTGCAATAAAATTGGAGATCAGTAACATGAGAAACTACAAAACTCCCACAAACACCTGGAAATTGAATAACACCCTCCTGAACAACAAATGGGTCACAGAGGAAATTAAAGAAGAAATTAGACACTTTCTACAAGTAAATGATGCCAGTACAACATATAGGAATCTATGGGACACAATGAAAACAGTTCTACATGGGAAATTCATAGAAGTGAATGTCCATATTAGGAAAACAGAGAGAACTCAGATAAATAACCTAATGCAGAACCTCAAACTCCTAGAAAAAGAAGAGAATAACAAACCCAAAGCCCACATAAGAGAGGAAATTATAAAGATCAGAGCAGAAATCAATGCAATGGAGACTAAGAGAATAATACAAAAAATTAATGAATAAAAGAGTTGGTTTTTTGAAAGAATAAATAAAATTTATAAACCTTTAGCCAATCTTATTGAAAAAAGGAAAGAAAACATTCAACTCCATGCAATTAAGAATGAAAGAGGGGAAGTCATAACAGAACCAGCAGAAATCCAGAGTATCATCAATACCTACTTTGAGAACCTGTACTCTAATAAAAAGGAAAACACAGAAGAAATGGGCAGATTCCTAGATATGTACAAATTGCCAAAGTTAAATGAAGAAGATATAGAAATTCTTAACACCCCAATTACACTGAATGAAATTGAAAATGTAATAAAAAATTTACTAACAAAGAAAACCCCAGGTCCTGATGGTTTCACTGCTGAATTCTACAAGACATTTAAAGAAGAACTAATGCCATTACTCTTTAAACTCATTAAGGAAATTGAAAGGGAAGCAAGGCTTCCGAACTTATACCTGGAAGCAAGTGTGACTTTGATTCCAAAACCAGGAAAAGACCCAACTCAAAAAGAGAACTACAGGCCAATCTCCCTAATAAACATAGAAGCAAAAATCCTCAACAAGATACTGGCAAACAGAGTATAGAGGGTCATCAAGAAGATCATACACCCTGATCAAGTCGGATATATCCCAAGGATGCAAGGATGATTCAACATTCATAAATCAATAAATGTAATACACTATATTAACAGAGTCAAGGATGAAAACCATATGATCATCTCAATAGATCCAGAAAAGGCATTCAACAAAATCCAGCACCAATTCATGATAAAAACCCTACAGAAAATTGAAATAGAAGGTCTTTACCTCAACCTGATTAAGGCTATCTATGAAAATCCAACAGCCAACATCATACTAAATGGTCAAAAACTGAAAACTTTCATGCTAAAATCAGGAACAAGATAAGGATACCCACTATCACCACTCCTGTTCAATATAGTTCTGGAAACATTAGCCATAGCAATTAGAAAAGAGAAAGAAATAAAAGGAATAAAAAGATAGGAAAGAAAGAAGTTAAACTCTCATTATTTGCTGATGATATGATACTTTACATAGAAGATGCAAAAAACTCTACCAAAAGACTTCTGGACTTAATTGACAGATTCAGTAGAGTAGCTGGATATAAGGTCAACACTCAAAAACCAATAGCCTTCTTAAACACAAATAGAAGACTCACTGAAAGAGAAATTAGGGAAACAATTCCTTTTACAATAGCATCACAAAAAATGAAATATCTAGGAATCAATCTAAAAAAGGAAGCAAAAGACCTCTACACTGAAAACTACAGCACCCTGAAAAAGGAGATTGAGGAGGATATAAGAAAATAGAAAGACATCCCTTGTTCCTCGGTAGGAAGAATCCACATAGTGAAAATGGCCATACTTCCAAAACTGCAATATAGATCTAAGGCAAAGCCGATTGAAATTCCAACAATATACTTCACAGAACTAGAGAAAACAATCCAAAAATTCATTTGGAACCAGAAGAGACCTAGAATAGCAAAAGCAATTCTAGGCAACACAGACATAGCTGAAGGTATCACAATACCCAACGTGAAGCTATACTACAAAGGTACTGTGATAAAAACAGCATGGTACTGGCAAAGAAACAGACCAGAGGATCAGTGAAACAGATTAGAAGATGCAGAAACAACTCCAGACATACTCAGCCACCTCATCTTTGACAAAGGAGCCAACCACCCTCATTGGAGGAAAGATAGCCTATTTAATAAATGGTGTTGAAAAAACTGGATTTCAACCTGTCAGAGATTAAAACTAGACCCATATCTATCACCATGCACTAAACTAAGATCGAAGTGGATTAAAGATCTAAATATTAGGACAGGAACACTAAACTTG
This sequence comes from Heterocephalus glaber, assembly GCF_053883595.1. Classification (NCBI taxonomy): domain Eukaryota; kingdom Metazoa; phylum Chordata; class Mammalia; order Rodentia; family Bathyergidae; genus Heterocephalus; species Heterocephalus glaber. The sequence continues at coordinate 23,125,716 of NW_028258143.1, read as the reverse complement.
GTCGAAGATAAGTTAGGTAGAACTCTTGAAGAAAGTGGCATAGGAAAAGACTTTATGAACAAAACCTCAGTAGCACAGGAACTAGCAGAAAGAATCAACAACTGGGATATCATCTTATTAAAAGCCTTCTTGGGGCCAAGGATTTAGCTCAGTGGTTCCATCACCTGCCTCACAAGTGCAAGGACCCAAGTTCAATCCCTGGTATCAAAAAATACATAAATAAATAAATAAATAAATAAATAAATAAATAAATAAATAAATAAATGAGAAGCTTCTGCACTGTAAGAAAAACCACCAACAGAATTAACAGACAACTTAGAATGTGGGAAAAAATTTTTAGCAGGTGTAACTCAGACAAAGGGCTACTATCTAGAATATATAAAGAACTGAAAAAAGTCAGATCCCCCAAATTCAAAGATCCAATTCAAAAATGGGCATCTGAAATGAACAGACATTTCTCAGACAAAGAAGTAAAAGCAGCAAATAAACAGATGAAAAAATGTTCAACATCACTGGTCATTTGAGAGATGCACACGAAAACAACACTGAGATTCCACCTCACCCCAGAAAGAGTGGTTGCTATCAAGAAAACAACCAATAACATATGCTGGCGGGGGTGTGGAGAAAGGAACCCTTCTCCATTGTTGGTGGGAGTGCAGACTGGTGCAACCACTATGGAAATCAGTGTGGAGATACCTCAAAAAACTAGGGCTGGAGGTCCCATTTGACCCAGCTATTCCTCTGCTGGGTATTTTCCCAAAAGAATTAAAAGAATCATACCACAGAGATACATGTGTACCTATGTTTATTGCAGCACAGTTTCTAATAGCTAAAGCTTGGAAACAGCCCAAGTACCCATCAACTGGAAACTGGATATAGAAGATGTGTTTTTTTTATAAAATGGAGTACTACTCAGCCATAATAAAATGAGAAACCGGAGTCATTTATAGCTAAATGGATGTATATTGAGGTCATACTCTTAAGTGAAATAAATAAGACACCCATGTGTAAATACTGAATAGTTTCTCTAGTGTGAGAAACTGAGAGTGTAAATAAGGACTAAAAGGATTAATAACTAATAATTGATACTTTGAAATAGGAAAAGGTCCAAAGGGGTAGTGGTGGTGGGAGGATATGGGGAAAGGAAAGAAGGAAAAGGACAAATTATGAGAAAAGAAAAAAATGGAAAAAAAATATGTAAATAGGGAAGGGTGGAGGGGTGAAGGGTGCACAGGTAATGGGGGAAAAATAAGAACCAAGATACATCATGCACAGGTACAAGCACACAATGATAAATGTAAATGTATTATATACCTAAAATATACCAATAAAAGAATTTTGAAATAAAAAGTCTAGAAGACTTTTGGTGGAGTTCTTGGGGTCTTCTATATAGAGTATCATGTCATCTGAAAATAATGACAATTTGACTTCTTCATTTCCTATCTTTATTCCTTTTATTTCTTTCTTTTGTCTAATTGCCATGACTAATATTTCCAAAACTATATTGAACAGAAGTGGTGATAGCAGACATTCTTGTCTTCTTCCTGATTTTAGTGTGAAGGATTTCAGTTTTTGACCATTTAGTATGATATTTCTGTTGGTTTTTCATACACAGCTTTTATCAGATTGAGGTACAGACCATCTATTCCAAGTTTTGTAGGGTTTTGTTATCATAAATGCATGTTGGATTTTGTCAAATTATTTTTCTGCATCTATTGAGATGATCATATGGTTTTTGTCGTTGGCTCTACTGATATAGTGTATTACATTGATTGATTTTCGTATATTGAACCATCCCTGCATGCCTGGGATGAATCCCACTTGATCAGGGTGTATGATCTTCCTGATGATCTTCTGCATTCTGTTTGCCAGTATCTTATTAAGGATTTTTGCATCTATGTTCATTAGTGAGATTGGCCTATAGTTCTCTTTTTCGGTTGGGTCTTTCTTTGCTTTGGGGATCAAGGTGATGCTTGCTTCCAGGAATGAATTCAGGAGTATTGCTTCCCTTTCAATTTCATTGAAGAGTTTAAACAGTAGCGGCAGCAGTTCCTCTCTAAATGTCTTGTAGAATTCAGCAGGGAAGCCATCAGGTCCTGGGCCTTTCTTAGCTGGTAAGTTTTTAATTACATTTTCAATTTCATTGATTGATATTGGGTCATTTAGAATTTTTATGTTTTCTTCATTCAACTTTGGTAATTCATATGTATCTAGGAATCTGTCCATTTCTTCTGTATTGTCCATCTTATTGGCATATAGGTTCTGGAAGTAGGTATTGATGATCCTCTGGATTTCTGCTGGGTCCATTGTAATTTCACCCTTTTCACTCCTAATTGCATGGATTTGGGCCTTTTCTTTCCTATCTCTGATAAGGTTGGCTAAGGGTTTGTCAATTTTGTTGATTCTTTTGAAGAACTAACTCTTGGCTTCATTGATTTTTTTGTATCATTCTCTTAGTCTCCATTGCATTGATTTCTGCTCTGATCTTTATAATTTCCTCCCTTGTATGAGCTTTGGGGTTGTCCTGCTCTTCTTTTTCTAGAAGCTTGAGTTTCACCATTGGGTTGTTTAATTGGGCTCACTTTGTCTTCCTAATATGAGTATTCACTGCTATGAATTTCCCTCATAAGACTGCTTTCATTGTGTCCCATAGATCCTGATATGTTGTAGTGTCATTGTCATTTAATTGAAGGAACTGTCTGATTTTTTCTTTAATTTCCTCTGTGACACATTGGTTATAAAGAAGTGTGTTGTTTAATTTCCATGTGTTTATGAAATTTTTGTGGTTTCTTTTGCTATTATTCTCCAATTTCATCACACTCTGGTCTGATAATATTCAGAGGATAACTTCAATTCCTTTGCACTTACCTAAATATGTTCTATGAGTGAGTATGTGGTCCATATGGAAAATGACCCACGCGCAGCTGAAAAAAAAGTGTATTCTGATTTTGTGCATTGGAACACTCTGTAAACATCTGTTAAGTCCATTTGTTCAAGTATTTGATTAAGTTCTAGTATTTCATTGCTTGTTTTTTCTCTAGTTGATCTACGTATTTGTGACAATGGGGTATTTAGTTCCCCCACTACTATTGTATTAGTGCTTATATGATTCTTCGTGTCCATTAGTATTTGTTTTATATAGTTGGGTGCACTAGTGTTTGGTGCATAGATATTTATGATTGTCATCTTTTCCTCTTAGATTGTTCCCTTTACAAGGATGTAGTGTCCTTCTTCGTCTCTCTTAATCAGTGTTGGTTTGAAATCTACTTGATCTGTAAAGAGGATAGCTACTCCTGCTTTTTTGGAGGGGTTCCTGTCACATGGAGTATTGTTTTCCACCCTTTAACTTTCAGTCTATGAGTTTCTTTTTGAATTAAATGTGTTTCTTGTATGCAGCATAATGTTGGATCTTGCTTCTTAACCCATTCTGCCAATCTTTCCTTTGATTGGTGAGTTGAGACCATTAACAATGATGGTTATAACTGATATGTATTGACTTATCATTTTCATGACTCTTTCTTCTTGTTGGATACTCCCCCTTTACTTTTAATTTCTTGTTGTTCCTGATGGATTCATTTTACTAGGCTTCCTGGTGCTGTCATCTTTGTTGTCTTTTACTAGGGTTTTGTCTAAAAGTTTATGGAATCCTGGTTTGGTATTCATGAAGTTCCTAAGGTGCACTTTGTCATCTCCGTTGTTATGTGAGAAATTATTTCTGATTTCATTTTTTTCCAGATCCTCTTTTGTTGCCAGTTCAGGGAATCCAGGTGGTTGAGTATCAGACTGTTCCATCTCATTTCCCTTCGGGGTTGCTGTAGGTGATCTGGAAGTCTGATTCTGAAGCTTGTTTATGTGTCTTCTCATTTCAGCATGGGGGGGTGCTACTGGCACCCCCCTTGTGGCATCACCTCCTCTGTGCTGGGAGTGGTGGTAGTTGACCCAGAAGCCTCCAACTCTGCACTGGGAGCTGTGGCACATTGACCCAGAAGTCTCCTCTGGGCTGTGAGCTATGGCACACTGACTCAGAAGCCTCCTCTGTGCTGGGAGCTGTGGCATGTTGACCCCGATGCATTCCCTGTGCCGGGAATGGTGGTAGGTTGGCCCAGAAGCCTCCTACTCTGCACTGGGAGCTCTGATATGTTGACCTAGAAGCCTCCTCTGTGCTGGGAACTTTGGCACTTCACCCAGAACCCTCCTCTGCACTAGGAGATCTGGAAAGGACTTTATTAATAAATCCTCAGTAGCACAGGAACTAGCAAAAAGAATCAACAACTGGGATCTCATCTTATTAAAAAGCTTCTGCACTGGAAGAGAATCCACCAACAGAGCTAAGAGACAACCCACATTTTCACCAGCTGTTCCTCAGACAAAGGTCTACTAACTAGAATATAGGAAGAACTCAAAAAACTCAGACCCCCCCAAAGATAAAGATGCAGTTCAAAACTGGGCATCTGAAATGAACAGACATTTCTCAGACAAAGAAGTAAAAGCAGCAAATAAACATATGAAAAAATGTTCAACATCACTGGTCATTTGAGAGATGCAGATGAAAACAACACTGAGAATTCACCTCACCCCACAAAGAAAGGCTAATATCATGAAATCAACCAATAACAAGTGCTGGCAGTGTTGTGGGGAGAAAGGAACCCTACTACACTCTTGGTGCCAGTGAAGACTGGTGCAACCACTGTGGAAATCAATATGGAGGTACCTCCAAGAACTAGGACTGGAAGTCCCATTTGACCCAGCTATTCCCCTGCTGGGTATCTTCCCCAAAGAATTAAAAGAATCATACCACAGTGATATATGTGCACGCATGTTCACAGCAGCACAATTTGTAATAGCTAAAACTTAGAAGCAGCCCAGTTGCCCATCAACTGGAGACTGGATAAAGAAAATGTGGTTTTTTAATAAAATGGAGTACTGGTTCCACCACTCCCAACCCAGATGAAGGGACTTCCGGGCCACCCTTCTACTGCTCCCAGCCCAGACATAGGGACTTCCAGGCCGCTGTTCCACTGCTCCCAGCCCAGAGGAAGGGGCTTCCAGGCCACCTTTCTACCACTCCCAGACCAGAGGAAGGGGCTGCTGGGCCACCGTTCAACTGCTCACAGCCCAGAGGTAGGGGATTCTGGGCCCCTGTTCCACCATTCCCAGCCCAGAGGATGAGAACCACATGGGTGTCAACAGCACTGCCCCCCCATCAAAATGAGAAGACACGTAAACAAGTCTCGAAACCAGACTTCCAGATGACCAACAGCAACCCCAAAGGTAAATGAGATGGAACACGCTGATACTCAGCACCTGGACTCCCTGAACAGGCAACAAAGGAGGATCTGGAAAAAATTATATCAGAAATAATTTCTCACATAACAGTAGAGGTTGTACCCATAGTACAGGACATGAACAATAAATCTAGAGAGGACAAGGACAAAAAAAATAGAGGAGCTGAGGAACACAATGGAATTCCAACATAGGAAACAAATGGAATCCATAAAACAGATGCAAACAGATTTCCAGGAGATTAAAAACTCCATTGAAAATCTACACAGAAGAATGAGCCAATGTGGGAACACAATGTCAGATATAGAAGATAAGATTGCAGTTAGTGGCCAGGAAAAGAAAAATTACTTCAAAATTGTAAGGGAAATCAATCCAGCAGCTGCTAGATGATGCAAAGAAGAATAACATAAGACTGAATGGAGTCAATGAAGAAACAGGAAAGAGTGCAGATGACATAAAAAAAAAAAAAACTGTTCACAGAACTGATGGCAGAAACCTTCCCAAGCAGGGGAAAAGAACTTGACATACAGATAAGTGAGGCACATAGGACTCCAAATAGCCTTGATCAAAAAAATGTACACATTGGCATATAACTGATAAGATTCCAGAAATGCAACAGAAGAACAAAGTTCTACATGCAGTTAGAGCAAAGAAACAAATCACATATGAAGGAAAGTCCATCAGAATCACAGCAGACTTCTCCACACAAAGCCACAAGGCAAGAAGAGCTTGGAGTGATGTATTCCAAGCCCTAAAGAAAAACAGCCTCCAGCCCAGATTGATGTATCTTGCAAAACTGTCTTTCAAAATTGATGGAGAAATAAGATACTTTCAAGACAAAGAGCACCTTAGGAACTTCATGAATACCAAACCAGCACACCAAAAAATTTTAGATAATATCCTAGGAACAGATAATGAGGATCACAACCCCAGGAAGCACAGCAGAATGAATCCATTGGGTGTGACAAGAAATTAAATGTAAAGGGGGAGAATCCAACAAAAAGAAAAATCATGAACTTCATCTCCCTAATGAGCATATAATTCAATCTTGTTATTGTACTGATTAGTATTTTTCTGATTCTAGAGTTGCACACCTTTCCTTGTGTGGTACTGGCCATTTATCATCTTTTTGTGTCTACTTTTAATTGGGTTGTCTATTAATGAGCTGTAAAAGTTCTTTATATATTCTCATCATAGGTTATATAGTCTGTTTAAGGACTACTTTTCATTCTCTTAATGATGTCATTTAAAGTTCTAAATTTTGATGGAATCTCATTTTCTTTTATACATCATGTTTTTTATATCCTAGGAAATTCTTGCCTACACTAAATTCATAAACATTTTCCCTTATAATTTCTTCTTAAAGTTTTATAGTTTTAGGCTCTCATATTTAGGTTCATAGATCCTTTCAAGTTATTTTTATGTATGGAAATAAAAGGTTGAGGTTAATTTTTTATATATGGATACCAGGTGTTCTAGTGCCATTTGCTGAAAACACTATCTTTTCCTCGGCTCTTGAATTGAGTTTATGTTCTATAAAATGTTGATGTTAAATAATCTTTCAAAATTCAGTGGACCATATATGTGTGATTCTATTTCTAGATTCTCTGTTTTATTCCAATGATCTATATGTCTTTTCTTACACCAACACTGCCTTGATTACTGTAGCTTTAGAGGAAGTCTTAAAATTAGGCACTAAATGTCTTCCAAACACAGTTTTCTTTTTCTTTTTACTTTTCTGGGTCCTTTGTACTCATACATAACTTTTTTTTCCTTAAATTCTTTTATTGGTACATTTTAGGTATACAATACATTTACTTTTATCATTGGGAACTTGTACTTTTACATGATGTATCTTGGTTCTTTGACGGAACCAGCCGTCACTAGTCGAACAGTACCCGAGCAGAGGGGTGAGGATTGAGAAAGAAAAACACTGACTCAAAGGAAAAGAAAAAGGAGAGAGGAGGAGAGACCTCTCTTCCCACTTTATTGACCCTTTTATATCCTTTCCACAGTTCCCCTCCCCTCCTCACCACATGATCAGGTGATTAATTAGTTTACAGAGAAAAGGTCAAGTGTATCTTTACAATTCCGGGGATGTTATTTCTTTGTTTTGCAGACATTCAGATTCTTTCTATTTTTACTACTCTCTTTACAAGTCAACATCCTTGTTTTCCTGCCAATTTCATATCCAGGGTTCATTATACTCTCAAGAGGCTCAGAGGCCTTTCAAGCTTGTTTCAACCCTTTGCTCTCCACAGTTCTTATTTTTCTCCCATTCCCTGCCCTCCCTTCACCCCCTCCACCCTTCCCTATTCATGGACTTTGTTTCCTTTTTTTCCATTTCTCACAATTTTTCCTTTCCCTTCTTTCCTTTCCCCTACCCCTCCCACTTCTTCTACCCATTTAGACCTTTCCTCCTATTTTGCATTATCAACTATTCATTTTAATCATTGGTACATTTTAGGTATACAATATAATGACATTCATCATTGGAAATTTGCACCTTTACATAGTCTCTCTTGGTTCTTATTTTTCCTCCTTCCCCTGCCCTCTCTTCAACCCCTCCATCCCTCCCTATTTACAAAGACTTTGTTTCCATTTTTCCATTTTCTCATATTAATTCCATTCCCTTCTTTCCTTTCCCCTACCCCTCCCACTTCTCCTTTGCCCCTTTTCTTCCTATTTCACATTATCTATTATACCTTTTAGTCCTTATTTACACTTTCAGTTTCTCACACTAGAGAAACTATTTGGTATTTACACATGTGTGTCCTATTTATTTCACTTAAGAGTATCACCTCAATTTGCAACCGTTTAGCCCTAAATGTCTCTAATTTCTCATTTTTTATGGCTGAGTAGTACTCCGTCTTATAAAAAACACACACACACACACACACACATTTTCTTTATCCAGTCTCCAGTTGATGGGCATTTGGGCTGCTTCCAAGTTTTAGCTATTACAAATTGTGCTGCTATGAACTTTTAAATTTCAATATCCAATTCTTCATTTATAGCAAGTATACATAGACCTGAATTTTTATATATACCTTGTGTTTTCTAATCCTGCTAAATTCAAATACAAGTTCTAGGGGCTCCTAGAGATTTCTTAGTATTTTCTCTGTAGATGATCATTTCATCTACATATAAAGATTTTACTTCTACCTTGCCTATCCTATCCTAATTGTGTCATTTTATTGCCAGGCTATTTTGGTTTAGGCCTATGTTTCAAAGTTTAATGGACAGATGAAAAGTAGACATATCTGTCCTTGTTCCCCACCTTAGGGAGAAAGAATTGTATCTTCTCCATTCATATAAGGCCTTTTTGCTGGAAGTATGGAGTACATGTCTTTGATCTGTTGAGGAGGTTCTGTTCTACTTCTAGTCTCCTGATAGCTTTTGCCATGAACAGCTGTAAAATTTAGTCCAATACTTTTTCTCCAACTACTCATAGGATCATATGGCTTTTTCTTTCAGCTTTAAATGTCTGATATAATTTATCAGTTAAAATGTATATGAGTCTGCTGTTGTCATATAGGTAGGTTTTCAACCTAGGAATATGCTTTCTTTAATAGGTGCTATTCAAATTTTATGTTTACTTCAGAGTCAGTTTCATTAATTTGTCTTCCAAGGTACTTCTTAGAAGTTGTCCAATTTATTTCAAAAAAGGTTTTTGTAATATGCTTTCTATATCCTTTTAAATTCTGTAAAATCTGTGGTAATGTCTTCTAGATCTTGATATTGTAATTTTAAAAATATACAATTGATATTGTGTAATAGGAAGAAAAGGTCTAAAGGAGTAGAGGAAGTGGGAGGGTTAGGGGAAAGGAAAGAAGGGAAAAGAAAAAATATGAGAAAAGGGAAAAAATGGAAACAAAGTCTTTTCAAATAAGGAAGAGTAGAGGGGGTGAAGGGAGGGCAGGGGAAGGGGAAAAACATAAGAACCAAGATACTCATGTAATGGTACAAGGTCCCAATGATGAGTGTAACTGTATTTTATACCTAAAATGTACCAATAAACTTAATGGAAAAAAATAAAATGGAGTACTACTCAGCCATAAAAAATGAGAAATTAGAGATATTTATAGCTAAATGGATGCACATTGAGGTGATACTCTTAAGTGAAATAAATAGGACACACGTGTAAATACCAAATAGTTTCTCTCATGTGAAAAACTGAATGTGTAAATAAGGACTAAAAGATATAATACATAATGTGAATTAGGAAGAAAAGGGGCAAAGAGGAAGGGAAAGTGGGAGGGGTAGGGGAAAGGAAAGAAGGGAATGGAATTGATATGAGACAATGAAAAAATGGAAACAAAGTCTTTATAAATAGGGAGGGATGGAGGGGATGAAGGGAGGGCAGGGGAAAGGGGAAAAATAAGACCCAAGAGAGATTATGTAAAGGTGCAAATTTCCAATGATGAATGTCATTATATTGTATACTAAAATTTACCAATAAAATAATATTTTTTTTAAAAAGTAAATATCAAATTGTTTCTCTGGCATGAGAAACTTAAAGTGTAAAAAGGGGCCAAAATGTATAATAGATAATGTGAAATAGTAAGGCAAACCTCAAATGGGAAGGGGCACTAGGGAGGTGGCAAGGGGAAAGGAAGAAAAGAAAAAGGAAAAAAATGAGAAAAGAAAGATAAAATAGAAACAAAGTTTTGTAAATAAGGAGGGAAAGAAAGATTGAAGAGAGGGGACAGAAATGGCAAAAAATAAAAATTCAGATATATCATGTACAGGTACAAAATCCATATGATGAATGCAATCATTATGTATATATAAATTGTACCAATAAACTTAATTTTTTAAATAAATCATGTTCCCTGGTGGTCCTCCTCAATACCTGTCCCTAAAACCATTCCATACATTCGAGAATACTCAGAAATCCAGGTCATCCTGCCAGCCAGGCATTTTTAACCTAAAATGTAATAAAAGATTCAAACATTTGGAAATTTAAGTAGGAATACAAAGAGAAACATAAATTTAGGAGAGTATTTGAGGGTTGCCACACAGGAGACATGATTAATTACAAATGAGTTGAGTGGCTGCAGGAGCTCAGAGGCAGAAGAGGTCATTCCAGGGCAGGCTGAGGGCTGCACAGACAGAAGAGGCAATTTGAGCAAGATAAATGCAGGAGCTTTAAGAAAAATGGCTTGGAAACATTTTGTCCTTTGATATTTTTTTTAACTGAGCTTCTCCTTCCCTTCCCAGATTCAGTTCCTTCTCAAGGGCTCTGAGGTCTGTTTTGCAGCCTGGACTCCATGGTTCTCCGTGAGCTGATCATTTCTTTAAAGGGAAGGGAACAAATAGAGAGGGGGGACTTGTAGTGGTCCCAGCAGGTGTCTCCATCAAGGCTTGCTGGTGCCTGCCCATCACTGTCCCTCATGTCCTTGCTAAGATGGCCAAGCTAATATCCCTTTGAGATCCTGCTGCCCTCCCCAAAGTTCCTAGGGACTTGAAACAAAAAAACTGGTGATACTATGAGTCTTCCTGAAACCAATAAAACCTAGCTTCAGTGCATGATTCCTTCTAGCAAAGGCAATATGAATAGCAAGGTAGCCTTAAGGAAGACAAGAGAGTTGTCTTAGTCCTTGGCTGAGTAGCCAGATCAGCAATCATGGAACAAGGTGACTTCCATAAGAAGGAGCCTGTAGCTTGCCCTGAGGAAACATGCAGGGAAGTACAGGGAAAGGAATCATCTATGTGCCAGATACTTCTAGACCCTTCACACACTCTTTTAATCTTCACGATAAGCCTACAAGTTAAATAAAATTATCCACACTTTACAGCTGCTAAAACAAGTTTAGCGTGATTAAATGGCTTGCACAAAATCACACAACTGAGTATTTGTTGAGATAGATTATGACTCCAGGTTTGTCTCATCTTCAAAATTATCTTCCTGTCATTTTATTACACTGCCCTGCTCTGACTTCTTATCAAATTTCATTTTCTTACTCTTCTGAAGAAATCAATAAAAGTGAACATTATTATAACATCAGTTAATATTGTTCTGGGCCAGATGCTGTGCCAAGGATTCATTTGTATCACTGCTAAACTTCAAAAACAAAACCTGTCAGGGGGTGATTCTTTTTCTTATTTCACCATTATGGAAGCTGAAGATGGTTATCAGTGAGGTTGGGCAAAGCTCTATAATGCCCACGTCTCTCCCAAAAGTAGCTGCATGGAATCAGTGTTTATGCCTCACTTGTGCAAATGCCCATTGTGGGTCACTGGGAGCTTTTTTTTTTTTTTTTGTAAGAATATTAAATTCTTTTATTAGTACATTGTCGGTATACAACACAATTATATTTCTCACTGGGAATTGTACCTTTACATAATGCATCTTGGTTCTTATTTTTTCCCCATTCCTAGCCCTCCCTTCACCCCCTCCACCCTTCCCTATTTACAAAGACTTTATTTCCATTTTTTCCATTTCTCATCATTTTTCCTTTCCCTTCTTTCCTTTCACCTGCCCCTCCCATTACCCCTACCCATTTGGACCTTTTCTTCCTATTTTACATTATCGATTATTCATTCTAATCATTGGTACATTTTAGGTATACAATATAATGACATTCATCATTGGAAATTTGCACCTTTACATAGTCTCTCTTGGTTCTTATTTTTCACCCTTGCCCAGCTCTCCCTTCAACCCCTCCAGCCCTCCCTATTTACAAAGATTTTGTTCCTATTTTTCCATTTTCTCATATTAAGCCCATTCCCTTCTATCCTTTCCCCTAGCCCTCCCACTTCCTTCCCCTTTGCCCCTTTTCTTCATATTTCACACTACCTATTATACATTTAGTCCTTATTAACACTTTCAGTTTCTCACACCAGACAAACTATTTGGAATTTACACGTGTGTCCTATTTATTTCACTTAAGAGTATTGCCTCAATGTGCATCCACTTAGCTATAAATGTCTCTAATTTCTCATTTTTTATGGCTGAGTAGTACTCCATTTTATTAAAAAACCACATTTTCTTTATCCAGTCTCCAGTTGATGGGCATTTGGGCTGTTTCCAAATTTTAGCTATTACAAACTGCCCTGCTATGAACATGGGTGCACATATATCACTGTGGTATGATTCTTTTAATTCTTTGGGGAACATCCCCAGCAGTGGAATAGCAGGGTCAAATGAGACTTCCAGCCCTAGTACTTTGAGGTATTTCCATACTGATTTCCACAGTGCTTGCACCAGTCTACACTCCCACCAGCAGTGGAGCAGGGTTCCTCTTTCCCCACAGACCTGCCAGCATTTGTTATTGGTTGATTTCATGATAGCAGCCATTCTTTCTGGAGTGAAGTGGAATCTCAGAGTTGTTTTCATTTGTATCTCTCGAATGACCAGTGATGTTGAACATTTTTTCATGTATTTATTTGCTATTTCTACTTCTTTGTCTGAGAAATGTCTGTTCATTTCAGATGCCCATTTTTGGATGAGGTCTTTAAATTTGGGAGGTATGATCTTTTTAAGTTCTTTATAGATTCGAGATAGTAGACCTTTGTTTGAGGAAGAGCAGGTGAAGATTTTTTCCCACATTGTGGGTTGTCTCTTCACACTGCTGGTGGTTTCTCTTGCTGTGCAGAAGCTTTTTAATAAGAAGGGATCCCACTTGATGATTGTTTGTGCTAGCTCACAGGCAACTGAGGTTTTGTTCATAAAATCTTTTCCTACACTGATGTCTTCAAGGGTTCTACCTAACCTCTGTTCCAACTGGTTCAGAGTTTCTATTTTAATATTTAGATCTTTAATCCATTTTGATTTTAGCTTAGTGCATGGTGAGAGATATAGGTGTAGTTTTAATCTTTGGCAAGTTGAAGCCCAATTTTTCCAGCACCATTTATTAAAGAGGCTATCTTTCCTCCAGTGAGGGTGTTTGGCTCCTTTGTCGAAGATGAGATGGCTGAGTGTGTCTGGAGTTGTTTCTGCATCTTCTAATCTGTTCCATTGGTACTCAGGTCTGTTTCTTTGTCAGTACCATGCTGTTTTTATCACAGTAGCTTTGTAGTAGAGTTATAGGTTGGGGATTGTGATATCCCCTGCCATGTCTCTGTTACCTAGAATTGCTTTTGCTATTCTGGGTCTCTTGTTCCAAATGAATTTTTGGACTGTTTTCTCAAGGTCCATGAACTATGCTGCTGGGATCTGAATTGGAATTGCATTAAATCTATATAGCAGTTTTGGCCATTTTCACTATATTAATCCTTCCTACCCAGGAGCAGGGGATGTCTGTCCATTTTCTAATATCATCTTCAATCTCTCTTTTCAGAGTGCGATAGTTTTCAGAGAAGAGGTCTTTGATTTCTTTCATTAGGATGATTCCTAGGTATTTCAGTTTTTTGGATGCTATTGTGAAAAGAATTATTTGCCCTATTTCTCTCTCAGTAAGTCTGTCATTGGTGTAGAGGAAAGCTATTGATTTCTGTGTGTTGACCTTGTAAACAACTACTTGACTGAATTTGGTTATTAAGTCTAGAAGACTTTTGGTGGAGTTCTTGGGGTCTTCTATAGAGAGTATCATGTCATCTGCAAATAATGACAATTTGACTTCTTCATTTCCTATCTTTATTCCTTTTATTTCTTTCTCTTGTCTAATTGCCATGGCTAATGTTTCCAGAACTATATTGAACAAGAGGGTGATAGTGGACATCCTTGTCTTGTTCCAGATTTTAGTGTGAAGGATTTCAGTTTTTGACCATTTAGTATGATATTGGCTGTTGGTTTTTCATAGATGGCTTCTATGAGTTTGAGGTAGAGATCATCTATTCCAATTTTTGTAAGGTTTTTATCATAAACACATGTTGGATTTTGTCAAATGCTTTTTCTGTGTCTATGGAGATAATCATATGGTTTTGTCCTTGGCGCTATTGATATAATGTATTACATTGATTGATTTTCGTATATTGAACCATCCCTGCATGCCTGGAATGAATCCCACTTGATCAGGGTGTATAATCTTCTTGATGATCTTCTGCATTCTGTTTGACATTATCTTATTAAGGATTTTTGTATCTATGTTCATTAGTGAGATTGGCCTATAGCTCTCCTTTTCGGTTGGGTCTTTCTCTGCTTTGGGGATCAAGGCGATGCTTGCTTCCAGGAATGAATTTGGGAGTATTGCTTCCCTTTCAATTTCATTGAAGAGTTTAAACAGTAGTGGCAGTAGTTCCTCTCTAAATGTTTTGTAGAATTCAACAGTGAAGCCATCAGGGCCTGGGCTTTTCTTAGTTGATAAGTTTTTAATTATATTTTCAATTTCATTGGTTGATATTGGGTTGTTCAGAATTTTTAGGTTTTCTTCATTCAACTTTGGTAATTCATATGTATCTAGGAATCTGTCCATTTCTTCTGTGTTGTCCATCTTATTGGTGTATAGGTTCTGGAAGTAGGTATTGATGATCCTCTGGATTTCTGTTGGGTCTGTTGTAATTTCACCCTTTTCATTCCTAATTGCATGGATTTGGGCCTTTTCCTTCTTTTTTCTGAGAAGGTTGGCTAAAGATTTGTCAATTTTATTGATTCTTTCAAAGAACCAACTCTTGGCTTCATTGATTTTTTGTATCGTTCTCTTAGTCTCCATTGGAGTGATTTCTCCTCTGATCTTTATAATTTCCTCCCTTGCATGAGCTTTGGGGTTGTCCTGCTCTTCTTTTTCTAGAAGCTTGAGGTTCAGCATCAGGTTGTTTAATTGGGCTCATTCTGTTTTCCTAATATGCATATTCACTGCTATGAGTTTCCCTCATAAAACAGCTTTCATTGTGTCCCATAGATTCTGATATGTTGTATTGTCATTGTCATTTAATTGAAGGAACTGTCTGATTTCTTCTTTAATTTCCTCTGTGACCCATTGGTTATTCAGAAGTGTGTTGTTCAATTTCCACATGTTTATGAAATTTTTTTAGTTTCTTTTGCTATGGATCTCCAATTTCATTGCACTATGGTCTGATAATATACAGGGGATAACTTCAACTCCTTTGCCCTTACTTAAACATGTTCTCTGAGTGAGTATGTGGTCTATTTTCGAGAATAACCCATGTGCAGCTGAGAAGAATGTGTATTCTGATTTTTGGGGGTGAAAGACTCTGTAAACCTCTGTTAAGTTCGTTTGTTCAAGAGTTTGATTGAGTTCTAGTATTTCATTACTTATTTTTTGACTAGTTCATCTATCTATTTGTGACAGTGGGGAGTTGAGGTCCCCTACTACAATTGTATTAGTGCATATATGACTTCTCATGTCCATTGGTATTTGTTTTACATAGTTAGGCGCACTAGTATTTGGTGCATAGATATTTATGATTGCCATCTCTTCCTCTTGGATTCTTCCCTTTACAAGGATGTAGTGTCCTTCTTCATCTCTCTTAATCAGTGTTGGTTTGAAATCTACTTGATCTGCCAAGAGGATAGCTACTCCTGCTTTTTTTAGGGTTCCTGTTGCATGGAGTATTGTTTTCCACCCTTTAACTTTCAGTCTATGAGTTTCCTTTCGAATTAAGTGTGTCTCTTGTATGCAGCATATTGTTGGATTTTGCTTCTTGACCCATTCTGTCAGTCTATTTCTTTTGATTGGTGAATTGAGACCATTAACATTGATGGTTATAACTGAAACCTATTGACTTGTCATTGCCATGACTTTTTCTTTTTGTTGCGTTCTCCCCCTTTACATTTAATTT
The DNA here is from genome assembly GCF_053883595.1 of Heterocephalus glaber. NCBI lineage: Eukaryota > Metazoa > Chordata > Mammalia > Rodentia > Bathyergidae > Heterocephalus > Heterocephalus glaber. Next base: position 23,109,747 of record NW_028258143.1, on the reverse strand, counting down.
CTTGTCATGCCAGATGGGTTCATTCTGCTTTGCTTCCTGGGGTTGTGATCCTCAATGTCTGTTCCTAGGATACTGTGTAAAATTCTTTGGAGTGCTGGTTTGGTATTCACGAAGTTCCTAAGGTGCTCTTTGTCATGAAAATATCTTATTTCTCCATCAATTTTGAAAGATAGTTTTGCAGGGTACATCAATCTGGGTTGGAGGTTGTTTTCTCTTAGGGCTTGGAATATGTCACTCCAAGCTCTTCTTGCCTTGATGGTTTGTGTTGAGAAGTCTGCTGTGATTCTGATGGGCTTTCCTTTGTATGTGATTTGTTTCTTTTCTCTAACTGCTTGTAGAACTTTGTTCTTCTGTTGAGCTTCTGGAATCTTCACAATAATATGCCTATGTGTAGATTTGTTTTGATCAAGGCTATTTGGAGTCCTGTATGCCTCACTTATCTGTATGTCAAGCTCTTTTCCACTGCTTGGGAAGTTTTCTGCTATTATTTCTGTGAAGAGATTTTTTTATGTCATCTCCACTCTCTCCTGTTTCTTCATTGAGCCCAATCAGTCTTATGTTATTCTTCTTTGCATCATCTAGCAGGTGCTGGATTGATTTCTCATGTTCCCTTATAATTTTTAAGCAATTTTTCTTTTCCTGGTCACTAATTGCAATCTTATCTTCTATATCTGAAATTCTGTCCTCACATTGGCTCATTCTGCTGTGTAGACTTTCAATGGAGTTTTTCATGTCCTGGAAATCTATTTGCATCTGTTTTATGGATTCCATTTGTTTCCTATGTTGGTATTCCATCATGTTCCTGAGCTCCTCTCTAGATTTATTAATCATGTCTTGCACTAGGGGCACAATTTCTCCTGTTATCTGAGAAATTATTTCTGATTTCATTTTTTCCAGATCCCCTTTTGTTGCCAGTTCAGTGGGTCCAGGTTGTTGAGTATCAGAGTGTTCCATCTCATTTCCCTTTGGGGTTGCTCTAGGTGATCTGGTAGTCTGGTTTTGAGACTTATTTACGTATTTTCTCATTTCGACTGGGCCAGGGGGCTGTTAGCGCCTGCACAGATTACCTCCTCTGAGCTGGGTGAGGTGGGCCAGTGGCCGCGAGCAGCGGTATGGATGGTGACCCAAAAGCCCTTTCCTGTGGGCTGGGAGCAGCGGGAGGGATGGTGACCGGGAAGCCCCTTCCTCTGGACCAGGAGCAGTGGGACGATGGCTCAGAAGCCCCTATCTCTGGGCTGGGAGCAGTGGGACTCAGTACCTTGGTCTGGTGGTCTGGTGTCCTCTGTGTCTTTGTAGTGTGGAATCAGGTGGCTGCCTGTCTGCAGCGGGGTAATTTGGTGTCTTCCACATGACTCAGGACCTCGGTAGGGCATGCACAGAACTTCCTGTGTCCAGCAGGCTGATTCGCCATGTTCTGTGCAACTCAGGACCTTGGTAGGACATGGGCAGACCTGCCTGTCTGCAGCCTGAGAGCTTTGATCATCACTCATGATGGACCCAGGTTAATGGAGGCTTTGCCATCTTGTAGGTTCGTAATCTGGAACCCTGGCTTCCTCATCATCAAGGCAGCAAAAAGCAAATACAGTTGCCACCTAAATCCAAGAAAGTAGACCTGGATATGTACAGGAGCACATGTGTATTGGTCAGCTTTCCCACTGCTGGAAAAAAAATCCCTGACATATACAACTTAAAGGCAGAAATGGTTTATTTGGCTCATGGTTTCAGAGATTTCAGTCCATGACCAACTGGCTCCAGGCAGGAACATCGTGGAGGAAGGGTGCAGGGCAAAGCTGCTCACTTAATTTTAACAAGGAAACAGTAAACAGTGGAAGAGTGCCTGGGAGAGAGGGAGAGAGAGAGAGACAGAGTCGGAGACATAGAGACTCTCCAAAGGCATGACCCACCTCCTCCAGCTGCCCCTCAACCATGCATTGAGCTATGATCCTCTGTGGATTAATCCACTGATGAATACAGAACCCCATGATCCAATTACCTTCCCCAGGAGTCTCTTAATCCAGTTACATTGATAGCTAAGATGAAGTGGCATAGTATAGCTGTTTAATGAGAAATAAATGTCGACCTCAATTCTGAATTAGGTTAATAACAGTTTGCTAAATCCTGGAGCTGAGACTTGAAACTAATCTACATTTCTTCAAGATTCCTGCCTCATCATGGGATGTAGAATGACTTTGCTAAATCCATTAGAACTGCTGTGTGGGGTTAGTGTGTGGTACAGACTGTTTTGGATTATCTAGAAGGAACACCCAGGTTTATGAGAAAGTACAAATATCCTCACTAACTACAACTGTAGACTGTCACAAAATCCCAGAGATTGTCTCTCAAATCTTGACCATAATATTCTCTCCTTTGCAGGTTCATCCCAACTTCTGTAAACTTGCATTAAATCCTACCCTGCATTGCCTCTTCAGTCAAAAAGTTTCGTGATAACTTAACACTTCTAACAATGAATTGCTGCAGTATAACAAAAAATGTATAGAAAATAAATTTGAAAAACAAATATGGAAAAAATAAATAAAAATAATATCATACAAAATGCATACTTTGGTGTTCTGTGGACTTTCTTGGAACAAATTTAACATGTCTTCCAAGATTCCAAGCAGCCAATGAAAGAATGAAACAGATACTATATAATGAATCCATATTGCAAAGGATAAAAATTAAGTTAAATATATAAGGAAGGCCCAGCCATTCCTGTTGTTTACACCTAATATAAATCATTCCATGGATCTATGAGAGGAGGCACCATAAGAAGGGGGAGGGAGAACAAAAGCTTTGAAGGCAATTCCAGAAAATGAAAGACACATCAGAGTTCTTAATGAAATTCCAGAGCTTAATGGGGAACTCAGAATATGATTTTGTTGGAGTTAGAAAGCCTCCTCTGCAGCAGAAAGGAATGATTTCCACTAGAAGAAGTATTAGCAAAAAGACATTAGTGAAGAAAAAAGGAAACAATGGGCATCTCAGGCAAAGTTCAATAATTTCTGCTTCCTTTGTTGGAATAGAATTAAGCATAGCTACATGAAAAACTAAATTCAGAAATAAGAGGCAAACAATATGGCAGCCAGAAATTTCTTTATAGATCTCAGAGTCCAAAATGGCAGAAATAAAATTGTCCCATGGGAGACTGAGAACAAGAACTATGAAAGTTTAGGACCAAAACCCAAACTCATTTATATTCAAATACAGAAGCCAACTGACTACATTATGAACAGATTCACTTTAACAAAGCTTGCACATTTCATCTACCACCCACCAAACACACATTGCCTACTTTTGGTGAAGTCTGTTAATGAAGTACTGTGGAAAATGCTGGTCCAAAATGATTTTCTCAAGGAATAACATAAAACATGTCACAGAAAGCTGAACTTGAGGATTAGGAAAGTTATATACATTATCTTTAGTCCATATCGAAACCCAAATGGTAAAGAGTATCACTTTCCAGTGACTTGGACTACAATGATTACAAAGGACTATACTTGGGCTGAGAAATAACTTGAACAATATTATACAGCTCCTAAGTGGGATACCAAAAATTCTAACCTACCACTGGGTAGTGCAGTGCCTGGACCTATTAATAATATCATACTGCCTCTCAACACCCAGATAACCTGAAGAAATGAACATTGATATAAAAGATGCATTGAAATCCCAATATGAAAACTGAACACATACTTTTACTTTTGCTTTCCTTCACATCTCTCTTAAATAATAAAAAGTGAATTTTTGAGCATGTAAACCCATGTAGTCAGAAAGAACAGAAGATAAAACCACTGGCTCAAACTTTTGCAAATTAGAAGACAGATGGATGAGTGGGAACTGGTTTAGAAAATTCAACAATTCTAAATCCTTAGCTGCCAGTAGTGGTAGGGAGATCCAGAAAGCACTACCCAGCATAAACCCTAAAAGATTCAGGAGGTAGAGATATCTAATACCTCTAGAAGTTGGTAGAAATTAATAAATGCCTACATTTTAAAAAGTTGGCCCCAAACACCAAGGAGAGGAGCTGTCCCCAGCCCAGAGGAGGTGAACATTCTGGGCCTCCTTACCACCACCCCAAACACAGAGGAGCAGAGTTGCCCCCAGCACAGAGGAGGTGAACCTACTGGGCCACCATACCACTGCCCCAAGCACTGAGAAAGTGAGCTGCGCAGGCACCAGCAGAACACATCACACACACACACACATACACACACACACACACACACACACACACACACCGTTAAAATGAGAAGACATGTAAACAAGTCTCAAAACCAGACTTCCAGATCACCTACAGCAAACCCGAAGGGAAACAAGATGGAACACACTGATACTCAACCACCAGGACTCGCTGAACTGGCAACAAAAGAGGATTTGGAAAAAGTGAAATCAGAAATAATTTCTCAGATATCAGCAGAGATTGTCTCCATAGTGTAAGACATGATTAATAAATCTAGAGAAGACACAGATAAAAAAAAATAGAGGAGCTCAGGACCATGATAGAATCCCAACATAGGAAACCAATGGAATCCATAAAACAGATGCAAACTGATATCAAGGAGATTAAAAACTGCATTGAAAGTTCATGCAGCAGAATGAGCCAATGTGAGGACAGAATGTCAGATATAGAAGATAGGATTGCAATTAGTGACCAGCAAAAGAAAACTTTCTTTAAAAATAGTAATGGACGATGAGAAATCAATCCAGCAGCTGCTAGATGATGCAAAGAAGAATAACATAAGACTGATTGGAGTCAATGAAGAAACAGGAAAAAGTGCAGATGACATAAAAAAAAATTGTTCGCAGAGGTGATGGCAGAAAACTTCCCAAGCAGGGGAAAAGAACTTGACATTCAGATTAGTGAGGCATATAGGAGTCCAAATAGCCTTGATCAAAAAAAATCTACACATAAGCGTATAATACTTAAGATTCCAGAAACCCAACAGAAGAACAAACTTCAATAAGCAGTTAGAGAAAAGAAACAAATTACATACAAAGGGAAGCCCATCAGAATCACAGCAGATTTCTCAATGCAAACCCTCAAGGCAAGAAGAGCTTGGAGTGACCTATTCCAACCCTTAAAGGAAAACAGCCTCCAACCCAGATTGATGTATGCTACAAAATTATCTTTCAAAATCGGTGGAGAAATAAGATACTGTCATGACAAATAACACCTTAGGAACTTCATAAACACCAAACCAGCACTCCAAAAAATTTCAGACAATATCCTAGAAAAAGACAGCAAGGATCACAACCACAGGAAGACAGCAGAATCAATCCATTGGGCATGATAAGAAATTTAAAACAAAGGGGGAGAATCCAACAAACAGAAAAAGTCATGACAATGATAAGTCAATATGTATGAATGATAACCATCAATGTTAATGGTCTCAATTCACCAATCAAAAGAAATAGGCTGGCAGAATGGGTCAAGAAGCAAGATTCAACAATATGCTGCACACAAGAAACACACTTAATTCAAAAAGAAACTCCTAGATTGAAAGTTAAAGGGTGGAAAACAATACTCCATGTGACAGGAACCCAAAAAAAAGTCAGAAATAGCTATCTTTTTTGCAGATCAAGTGAGTTTCAAACCAACACTGATTAAGAGAGACAAACAAGGACACTACATCCTTGTAAAGGGAAGAATCCAAGAGGAAGAGATGACAATCATAAATATATACACACCAAACACTAGTACACCCAACTATATAAAACAAATACTAATGGACATGAAAAATCAAATTAGTACTAATACAATAGTAGTGGGGGACCTCAATACCCCACTGTCACAAATAGATAGATCAACTAGACAAAAAATAAGAAACAAAATACTAGAATTCAATCAAACTCTTGAACAAATGAACTTAACAGATGTTTACAGAGTGTTCCACCCCACAAAATCAGAATACACATTCTTCTCAGCTGCACACGGGTCATTCTCCAAAATAGACCACATACTCACTCATAGAACATGTTTAAATAAGAGCAAAGGAATTGAAATTATTCCCTGTATAATATCAAACCATACTGCAATGAAATTGGAGATCCATAGCAAAAGAAACTGCAAGAATTTCATAAACACACGAAATTAAACAACACACTTCTGAATAACAAATGAGTCACAGAAGAAAGTAAAGAAGAGATCAGACAGCTCCTACAATTAAATGACAATGACAATACAACATATTGGAATCTATGGGACACAATGAAAGCAGTCTTATGAGGGAAATTCATAGCAGGGAATACTCATATTAGGAAAACAAAGTGAACCCAATTAAACAACCTGATGCTGAACCTCAAGCTCCTAGAAAAAGAAGAGCAAGACAAACCCAAAGCTCATACAAGGGAAGAAATTATAAAGATCAGAGGAGAAATCACTCCAATGGAGACTAAGAGAACGATACAAAAAATCAATGAAGCCAAGAGTTGGTTCTTCGAAAGAATCAATAAAATTGACAAATCTTTAGCCAACCTTCTCAGAAAAAAGAAAGAAAAGGCCCAAATCCATGCAATTAGGAATGAAAAGGTTGAAATTACAATGGACCCTGAAGAAATCCAGAGGATCATCAATACCTACTTCGAGAACTTATATGCCCATAAGATGGACAACACAGAAGAAATGGACAGATTCCTAGATACATATGAATTACAAAAGTTAAACGAAGAAGACCTAAAAATTCTAAACTACCCAATATCAATCAATGAAATTGAAAACGTAATTAATGACTTACCACTAAGAAAACCTTGGGCCCTGATGGCTTCACCACTGAACTCTACAAGATATTTGGAGAGGAACTACTGCCACTGCTGTTTAAACACTTCAGTGAAATTGAAAGGGAAATAATACTCCTGAATGCATTTCTGGAAGCAAGCATCACCTTGATCCTCAAAGCAGAGAAAGACCAAAAAGAGAACTATAGGCCAATGTCACCAATGAACATAGATGCAAAAATCTTTAATAAGATACTGGCAAATAGACTGCAGAAGATCATCAAGATCATACACCCTGACCAAGTGGGATTTATCCCAGGGATGCAAGGATGGTTCAACATACACAAATAAATAAATGTAACACACTGTATCAGTAGAGTCAAGGACAAAATCCATATGATCATCTCAATAGATGCAGAAAAAGCATTTGACAGTCAGGCTAAGGGAAGAACGTGAAAGGACATTCACCCTTCATCCTATGTTTGTGCTGTTGGGATATTTATAGAAAACATGTGACCACATATTGCTAGTGTAGTTTTATTGCATGATAAATTTGAATCAATAAATTGGAGCCATCAGGGGCTTTGCATGATTCCCCTATAACCTCTAGGGACGAGCTTTTCCAACCCTTCCAGCAGAACAAGGCTTGCATTCCCATGTATCCCTGAGTTCACATATGTGTTCCTTCCAGAAGACTGCATCTAGGAGAGTCAGACTTTGCAATAACTAGAGCACCATGAGACAGTGTCTATGCTAGAGAACATTTTGCTGGACATGCCTGCAGAGAAGGATCACAAAGCAAAGGCATTGAACTATGCCACTTTGAATTCAGCTCTCTCAATACACCTAACTCCACTTTCAGAATTACACAACATCAAAGAAGACTGTAGAAAAGCCAAATCCCTTCCTCACTTTGGAAAGAGACCTGCTCCTGGAAAAGAACTCTCTCATCCCCTGGAGTTTTCATAATCAATGAGGAAATGCTAAATTGAAAGTCCTTCCCCAGTGAGGGCATCACTCTGCCTTACCATTAACTTGGGTTCCTTACATCTGGATGTGAATTAACTCTGTAGCACTGAGTCCTACCACTGAGTGCCAGGCCATTCAGCCTCTTTGATTAAATCCCATTCAAAAAGTCCTGTATCTAACAGGAACAATGTAGACTGCTCTAAATTATATTAATTTTATAAAATCATGCATTTAGTACAGAGTAGAATTTAATGAACTTTCAAGTCATAAGAGATGGTTAGAGTGGTACAGCCACTTTGGAAAACAATCTGACAGCTCTAGTGAAGATTAAATATACAGTCACTCTAGGCCCCAGAAATTCCACTCCTACATATATATCCAAAGGAAATGAAAACAAGTATTCACACAAAAACTTGTAACTAAATGCTCACAGCAGTATTATTTGTATTGGCCAAAATGTAAAAACAACTCCAATGCCTACCCATTGATAAATGGATAAATAAAATGTGCTACTATATATCCATAAAATGAAATATTTTTCAACCACCTTGAATGCCTGATGTGTGTTACAATATGATGAGACTTTAAAAACAATATGCCAAGTCAAAGGAACCAGAAACAAAAGGTCATTATATGGCATTTATATGAATTGTCTGGAGTAAAAAAATTCATAAGCATAGATAGTAGATTTATGATTACCTAGGGCTAGGAGGTGAGGAGAGAATTAGAGAGTTACTGAGTCCTGTTTCTGGAACTCAATACCCAACACCCACAGCTCAAAGGAGGAAAGGTTTAATTTAGCTCACATTTCAGGAGATTCAGTCCATGGTCTACTAGCTCCAATGCAAAAACATCATGGTGGAAGGGCATGGTGAAGCAAAGTTGCTTAGTTCGTGGAAGCCAGGAAGAAGACCAAGGGAAAGAGCCAGAGAGGAACCATTGAGGGACCTTTTTTAGGACCCAAGGTCATCCCTCCATGACCCACACAGATCCACTTAGGGGTGTGGTTTAACTATCACAGGGATGATGCTCTGAACTTGACTATGGTGGTAAATGCATAAATCTGTGAATATTCTAAAAACCACTGAATCACATACTTTGCACAAATTGTACAGTGAGAGAGTCAAAGAGAGAGAGAGATTTCTAAGAGCTCTTTATGGTAAGGTCTAGCTCACCTACACTCTAGACTCAAGGTAATTACCCTTAGATTTTAGATAGAGTAAAACCCAAGAGCTTTGTCATTCATTTTCTACTAGGCACCCTCGTTAAGTGTCTGGCACTGTTCAGGTATTGAGGATACAGATGAAATAACTGCCTTGGTGAGCCTCCATTCTATTGATGGGGAAAGGCAATTATAAACAAGAAAACATGACTATCTTAGATGGCAATAAGTAATTCTGTACAAAGAAAAATAAATCCAGCTAAGTGGGGAAGAGCAAAGGAGGGTGGCGTTGCTAGTTTTCAGAGTAATCGGGGACTTTGCTAGACAAGTGTCACTTAAGCCAAGGCTGCAGAGAGCAGCCCACACAGGTGCCTAAGGAAAGACAAATAGCAGTAGAGGTGAAGGCAAGACAAAGGCCCTCAAGAAGGGGTGAGTGACTACTTTTTTCAAGGGACAAGAGCCCTGTGCTGTTGGAAAGGATAGAGCAAGAAGAAGAGTGTCAGGGAACTTCTTCAGAGAGGTACTGGGGGACAAATCCCACTGGGAATCCAAGGAGGAGATTTCAAGATGGAATATGATGTGGTCTTAGGGGGCAGTATCTGAGGGGCAACAGGGAAAGCAGCAGGAGTAAGCAGAGTGCTCATACCACAGGGCTAGTTTGATGCCTCTGAAAGGAAAGGGAAGGAATGGAGGCTGAGTGGGAGAAGGCACAGGCAGTTGTACAGACTGGCCTTGGTTGGGCTGAGATGTTCCTGAGCAGATATCCCACTGGAGAAGCCACGTCTCCAGCAGAAATGGCCGGGCTGGCTCTAGCAACCCAACCATCCAGAGTGACTGGCTGGAGCAGCCCTCATGAGTGCAGTCCACTGAATGTCCTGGAAAATCAAACATGAGCAGCTGGAGGCCTCCACCAACTGCCTCAAACAGCAGGTTCTGTTGGAGGAAGACCAGGCAGCACAGCTCCATGATGACCACACTATTGCAAGGATTCCAGCCTTTGTACTGTGCTAGCGTGCCATTGAAAGGCTTTAAGTATGAAAGTGACACATTATCACAGGAGTCCATCTACCGCTCAATTGAGAATTCAAGGATAAGTGGGCCTGTAGGTGACTCTTCCAGTAACCTGGAGCAAGATGAAGATAGTTCAGTCCATCAAACCATCAGAGTAGCACCAATGTTCAACACTGGTCAAATACCGGGAATCTTCTGAAAAGTAGATCTAATACTGTTTGTTGATGGAGCAGATGTGGGATGGTAAGAGAAAGAAGAGAACCAAGGGAGAGTCAGAATATAGGGCCTCAGCAACTAGGGAAAAACAGAACTGCAGTTTTCTGGAAATTGGGAGTTGAGTTTAGAAAACATTATGTCTGAGAAGCCTGTGAGACACCAAAGTGACATTGCTTGTGCAGCTGGCTAGGAAAATATGTCATTCAAGAGACACATCATGGCTACAGGGATCAAGTGGGAAGCCTTCAGCCTTTGAATGTTCTTTGAAACAGGGAAACCAAAATAAGACCATTTAGGGATGAATGTAAGTAAAAACAGGTTTCACAAATCAAATTGAGAAATAAGAAAGATGGAAGGAAACAACCATGGAGGAAGGGAGCTGCCAGGGTAAGAGAAAGAAAACAAAAGAGAGCCACACTTGGAAGTCAAGACAGACCTGGAAGAGTGATCCACTGTGTAGAAACTGCTGATGGACCATGTAAGATGATTACTGAGACCTGGCCAAGGGAGGTCACCTTGACAAGAACAGTCTCAGTAGGGACTGAGGCAAAAACAAATGCCTGATTAGGGTGAGATGAAGAAAGAATTGAAAGCTGTAGAAATCTAAAGAAAGAGATTCTATGAGGTGTCCTCAAAGGAAATCATTTCCACTGAATGATATTGGACAGTGCTGATCTACAGATGGGAAGAGAAAGACAGAGAAGAGCAGCTATGGGATCAATGATACTAGAATATAACTTTCCTACTGCTGCTGGAGAAAATCACCACTAACTGGCAGAAAACAGCACAAATACATACCCTTACATTTCTGGAAGAAGAAGTCCAAAATAGTCATTCCAGTGTCAATATCAAGGTGCTGGCAAGGCCATATTCTTTCTAGAAGATCTGGAGGAAAATGTTTTGTTTCCTTGACTTTTCCAGTTTCTTTGTCCAGACCATAGAGAGCAGTCATCTCTCCCCTTGGAAATAGCACATTTCATGAAAAAGGAAATGGTAAAAACAATAATGGTGATGACAAGGATGATGATGATGCTAGAGATGATGCTCATAGTGATGATGGTGGTGGTGTTGGGAGTGACAAATCTGATGATGGTGAAGATAATAATGATAACAACAATGTACCATGTATATTGCATTTAATAACTATTAAGCATTTTATACTTTAACTCTAATTCTCATTTTTGAAATAACATAACTAAAGTCTAGAGATTTAAAAACATTCCTGAATTTACATCATCCTCCTAATGACTCTATTGGTCAGTGCTATTCGGAGCCCACTGTACAAGTGTGGAGTGGGTTACAGGGTCTGGACAATGGGGAACTGGAGAAAGGAAAGAAAAAGAAGCAGATGGCAGTGGTGGATTTGGTGGTGGATTTCTGATAAAATTGTCTGTTATCAGAAGAGGAATGATGCAGAGAAATGTTTTCTCAAAACTCAAGTTCTGCTTTTACCTTAAAAGTTAATGTGGAAAGATGAATCTACCTTACCAAAAAAGGTAAATCTACAGAGACAGAAATTCGATGTGAAATTGTGTGGGGGTGACAACAAAGATTAACTGTAAACCCAGACAAGGGACCTTACTGGGGGATTATGGTAAAGATTGCACAATTCAGTAACAGTACTAGAACTTACCAAATTTCACAGTTAAAAAGAGTGAATTTTATAGTAAATTATATCTCAATGAAATTGCTTTATAAGCAAAAGTTTGCATGGAATGAAGAGCATAATTGGGGACAGGTTGCAAGTTTTAAAACATGGCTAAAACTTCTTTGACCCTCTGCCATTGAGAAGTGTCAATCCAAAAAATCATGAAGTGTGACAGTTAAAATAGATGGTCAATTTGATTGGCTTCGGAGTCACTTAGGAAATTGGTAAAACACACTTCTAGGACGGACACAGAGGGGTGACCTTGGTAACTATTTCTGGCCTCTTCCTCTCCAGTACTGTTCCCTTGCACTGCTTCCCACTCACCAGGAAGTGAGCAGCTTTCCTCAACCAAGCCTTTCTACCATAATGTTCTGGCCTTAACCGCCATTCCACTGCTTCCAGCCCAGATGAAGGGGCTTCTGGGCTGCCATTCCACCACTCCAAGCCCAGAGATAGGGGCTTCCAGGCCACCATTCCACCACTCGCAGCCCAGAGGTAGGGGCTTCTGGGCTGCCTTTCCACCACTCCCACCACAGAGGAGGTGAGGCATGCAGGCACCAACAGCAATACCCCCCAAATCAAAAAGAGAAGACACATAAATAAGTCTCAAGACCAGACTTCCAGATCACTTACAGCAAACCAAAAGGGAAACAAGATGGAACATTCTGATACTCAACCACCAGGACTCCCTGAATTGACAACAAAAGAGAATCTGGAAAAAATGAAATCAGAAATAATTTCTCAGATAACAGCATAGATTGTGCTCATAGTGCAAGACATGATTAATAAATCCAGAGAGGACACAGATAAAAAAAAATAGAGGAGCTGAGGAACATGATGGAATCCCAACATAGGAAACAAATGGAATCCATAAAACAAATGCAAACAGATTTCCAGGACATTAAAAACTCCACTGAAAGTCTACACGGCAGAATGAGCCAATGTGAGGACAGAATTTCAGATATAGAAGATAAGATTGCAACTAGTGACCAGCAAAAGAAAAAGTACTTCAAAATTCTAAGGGACCATGAGAAATCAATCCAGCAGCTGCTAGACGATGCAAAGAAGAATAACATAAGACTGACTGGAGTCAACAAAGAAACAGGAGAGAGTGCAGATGACATAAAAAAAAACTGTTCACAGTAGTGATGGCAGAAAACTTCCCAAGCAGGGGAAAAGAACTTGACATACAGATGAGTGAGGCGTACAGGACTCCAAATAGCCTTGATCAAAAAAAAATGTACACATAGGCATATAATTGCTAAGACTACAGAAACCCAATAGAAGAACAAAATTCTACAAGCAGAGAAAAGAAACAAATCAAATTCAAAGGAAAGCCAATCAGAATCACAGCAGACTTCTCAATGCAAACCCTCAAGGCAAGAAGAGCTTGGAGTGACCTATTCCAACCCCTAAAGGAAACCAGCCTCCAGACCAGATTGGTGTACCCTGCAAAACTATCTTTCAAAATAGATGGAGAAGTAATACACTTTCATGAAAAAGAGCACCTTAGGAACTTCATGAATACCAAACCAGCACCCCAAAAAATTTTAGAAAATGTCCTAGGAACAGACAATGAGGATCACAACACTGGGACGCAGAGAAGAATTAATCCATTGGGCATGATAAGAAATTAAATGTAAAGAGGGAAAATCCAATAAAAAGAAAAACTCATGACAATGATAAGTCAATACGTATCAGTTATAACCATCAATGTTAATGGTCTCAATTCACCAATCAAAAGAAATAGACTGGCAGAATGGGTCAAGAAGCAAGATTCAACAATATGCTGCATACAAAAACACACTTAATTCAAAAAGAAGCTCCTAGATTGAAAGTTAAAGGGTGGAAAACAATACTCCATGTGACAGGAACCCAAAAAGAAAAAAAAAAGCAAGAGTAGCTATCCTCTTTGCAGATCAAGTAGATTTCAAACCCACACTGATTAAGAGAGACAACAAAAGGACACTACATCCTTGTAAAGGAAACAATCCAAGAGGAAGAGATGACAATCATAAGTATCTATGCACCAAACACTAGTGCACCCAACTATATAAAACAAATGCTAACAGACATGAAAAATCATATAAGCATTAATACACTAGTAGTGGGGGACCTCAGTACCCCACTGTCACAAATAAATAGATGAATTAGACAAAAATAAGTAATAAAATACTAGAACTCAATTGAACTCTTGAACAAATGAACTTAACAGATGTTTATAAAGTGTTCCACCCCACAAAATCAGCATACACATTCTTTTCAGCTGCACACAGGTCATTCTCCAAAACAGACCACATACTCACTCATAGAACATATTTAGGTGAGTGCAAAGGAACTGAAGTTATCCCCTGTATATTATCAGACCATAGAGCAATGAAATTGGAGATCCATAGCAAAAGAAACTCAAAAAATTTCATAAACGTGTGGAAATTGAACAACACACTTCTGAATAACAAATGGGTCACAGAGGAAATTAAAGAAGAAATCAGACAGTTCCTTCAATTAAATGACAATGACAATACAACATATCAGAATCTATGGGACATAATGAAAGCAGTCTTACAAGGGAAAATCACAGCAGTGAATACACATATTAGGAAAACAGAGCAAGCCCAATTAAACAACCTGATGCTGAACCTCAAGCTTCTAGAAAAAGAAGAGCAGGACAAACCCAAAGCTCATACAAGGGAGGAAATTGTAAAGATCAGAGCAGAAATCAATTCAATGGAGACTAAGAGAACAATACAAAAAATTAAGGAAGCCAAGAGTTGGATCTTCAAAAGAATAAACAAAATTGACAAACCATTAGTCAATCTTACCAGAAAAAGGAAAGAAAAGGGCCAAATACACACAATTAGGAATGAAAAGGGTGAAATTACAACAGACCCAGCAGAAATCCAGAGGATCATCAATACCCACTTCCAGAACCTATATACTAATAAGATGTAAAACACAGAAGAAATGGACAGATTCCTAGATACATATGAATTACCAGAGTTAAATGAAGAAGACATAAAAACTCTAAATGACCCAATATCAACCAATGAAATTGAAAATGTAATTAGGAACTTACCAATTAAGAAAAGCTCAGGTCCTGATTGCTTCACTGCTGAATTCTACAATACATTGGGAGAGGAACTACTGCCACTACTGTTTAAACTCTTCAATCAAATAGAAAGGGAAGCAATACTCTCACATTCATTCCTGGAAGCAAGCATCACCTTGATCCCCAAAGCAGAGAAAGACCCAACCAAAAAAGAGAACTATAGGCCAATCTTACTAATGAACATAGATGCAAAAATCTTTAATAAGATACTGGCAAATAGAATGCAGAAGATCATTAAGAAGATCATACACCTTGACCAAGTGGGATTCATCCCAGGGATGTGGGGATGGTTGAACATACACAAATCAATCAATTTAATATACTACATCAAAAGAGCCAAGGACAAAAACCATATGATCATCTCAATAGATGCAGAAAAATAATTTGACAAAATCCAACATGCATTTATGATTTTAAAAAAACCCTACAAAAATGGGAATAGATGGTCTCTACCTCAATCTGATAAAAGCCTTCTATGAAAAACCAACAGACAATATCCCACTAAATGGTCAAAAACTGAAATCCTTCACACTAAAATCAAGAACAAGACAAGGATGTCCACTAACACCACTCCTATTCAATATAGTTTTGGAAACATTAGCCATGGCAATTAGACAAGAGAAAGAAATAAAAAGAATAAAGATAGGAAATGAAGAAGTCAAAGTGTCATTATTTGCAGATGACATGATACTCTTTATAGAAGACCCCAAGAACTCCACCAAAAGTCTTCTAGACTTAATAACCAAATTCAGTCAAGTAGCTGGATATAAAGTCAACACACAAAATCAATAGCTTTCCTCTACATGAAGAATAGACTCACTGAGAGAGAAATCGAGCAAACAATTCCTTTCACAATAGCATCCAAGAAACTGAAATACCTAGGAATCAATCTAATAAAAAAATCAAAGACCTCTTCTCTGAAAACTATGGCACTCTGAAAAGAAAGACTGAGGATGATATCAGAAAACGAAAAGACATCCCTGCTCCTGGGTAGGAAGGATCAATATAGTGAAAATGGCCATGCTTCCAAAACTGCTACATAGATTTAATGCAATCCCAATTGAAATCCCAGCAGCATACTTCACAGACCTTGAGAAAACAATCCAAAAAT
This sequence comes from Heterocephalus glaber, assembly GCF_053883595.1. Lineage (NCBI taxonomy): Eukaryota > Metazoa > Chordata > Mammalia > Rodentia > Bathyergidae > Heterocephalus > Heterocephalus glaber. Next base: position 23,093,807 of record NW_028258143.1, on the reverse strand, counting down.
TCATTTGGAACAAGAAGAGACTCAGAATAGCAAAAGCAATTCTAGGTAACAGAGACCTGGCAGGGGGTATCACAATCCCCAACTTGAAACTATACTACAAAGCTACTGTGATAAAAACAGCATGGTACTGGCAAAGAAACAGACCTGAGGACCAGTGGAACACATTAGAAGATGCAGAAACAGCTCCAGACACACTCAGCCATCTCATCTTCGATAAAGGAGCCAACAAACACCCTCTCTTGAGGGAACTTAGTCTCCTTAATAAATGGTGCTGGAAAAATTGGGTTTCAACTTCCCAAAGACTAAAACTAGACCTATATCTCTCGCCATGCACTAAACTAAAATCGAAATGGATTAAGGATCTAAATATTAAAATAGAAATGCTGAATCACCTGGAACAGAGGTTAGGTAGAACTCTTGAATACACTGGTGTAGGAAAGATTTTATGAATAAAATCTCAGTTGCCCATGAACTAACACAAACAATCAACGAGTAGGATCTCTTCTTATTAAAAAGCTTCTTCACAGCAAGAGAAACCACCAACAGTGTGAAGAGACAATCCAAAATGTGGGAAAAAAATCTTCACCTGCTCTTCCTCAGACAAAGGTCTACTATCTCGAATCTATAAAGAACTTAAAAAAATCAGACCTCCCAAATTTAAAGACCCAATCCAAAAATGGGCATCTGAAATGAAAAGACATTTCTCAGACAAAGAATTAGAAATAGCAAATAAACACAGGAAAAAGTGTTCAACATCACTGGTCATTAGAGAGATGCAAATGAAAACAACACTAAGATTCTACCTCACTCCAGAAAGAATGGCTGCTATCATGAAATCAACCAATAACAAATGCTGGCGGGGCTGTGGGGAAAAAGGAACCCTGTTCCACTGCTGGTGGGAGTGTAGACTGGTGCAAGCACTGTGGAAATCAGTATGGAGATACCTCAAAGTACTAGGACTGGAAGTCCTATTTGACCCAGCTATTCCCCTGCTGGGTATCTTCCCCAAACGATTAAAAGAATCATACCACAGTGATATATATGCACCCATGTTCATAGCAGCACAATTTGTAATAGCTAAAACTTGGAAGGAGCCCAAATGCCCATCAACTAGAGACTGGATAAAGAAAATGTGGGTTTTTTATAAAGTGGAATACTACTCAGCCATAAAAAATGAGAAATTGAGATATTTATAGCTAAATGGATGCACACTGAAGCAATACTCAAGTGAAATAAACAGGACATATATATGGAAATACTGAATAGTTTCTCTGGTGTGAGAAACTGAAAGTGTAAATAAGGACTAAAAGGTATAATAGATAATGTGAAATAGGAAGACAAGGGGCAAAGGAGAAGGGGAAGTTGGAAGGGTAGGGGAAAGGAAAGAAGGGAATGGATTTAATATGAGAAAATGAAAAAATGGAACCAAAGTCTTTGTAAATAGGGAGGGTTGGAGGGGTTGAAGCGAGGGTAGGAGAATGGGGAAAAGTAAGAATCAACAGAGATTATGTAAAGATGCAAATATCCAGTGATGAATGTCATAATATTGTATACCTGAATTGTGCCAATAAAATAAAATTTTTTTAAATGTTCTGGCCTTAGAGCCCACTGAGCATGAGCTGAATCCCCTAAAACTGTGAGCCTAATTAAACCACTCCTTCTTTAAGCTGTAGATATCAAATATTGTCAACAGTGATGAAAAGCTAATATAGAGAATCTCCAAAGAATTATGATATTTATGTGGGAGTAGCAGAGCATTGCAATTGGAATATATATACCATAGTAAATTATGGGTGCATTCAAATAGGTTGAGCAAGGGTAAGTTTTTAAAAACAAGATGTTATAGTTTATATCAAGATGTCTCCCCAAAGCCTCGTGCACTCATAGGTGGGGACTGGGGAGGTTACTGAATCATGGGTGTGTGATACTCCTCACCGGACTAGTCCACTGATGAGTTTAAAGCTGGGTGTGATGTTGGGAGGTAAAGCCTGGTAGAAAGAGGAGGATCGTTGTGGGCATGGCCTGGAAGGGTGTATATCCCTCCTTCTTCTTTGATCCTTCTCTACTTCCTGCCTGCCATACCATGAACTGTCTCCCCTCTCCCATGCCACCCTGTCTTAGAACCAGCCAACTATGGACTGAAACCTCTACAAACTGTGGGCTGAAGTAAACCTTTCCTACTTTAAGCTGTGAGTGTTGTGTATTGTGTATCAGCGATGTGAAAGCTCCTAAGACCCAAGAATTGGGAGGACTATAAGTGGTTATGGTGACCTTGGTAAAGTTTGTGGTTCTGGCAGTCTTGTGCTAGTCAGAGGCAACTGTGCATAAGAACCCTTCCTTCAGAATATCCCATCTTCATTTACTTGTTTTGTTAGGATTGACACAAATGAGTCCATTTTTTATTCTGATTATTTCAAGTTTCTTCCACCGAGGTGTAATTTATCTGTTTCTGGGCAGGTTTATGGACACATCAACCAACAGAAAATAGTGGAAGTGACACTTTGTGACTTACATCTTGTTCATGGGAACAGTCAGAGGATAATTTTCTGCATCAATTTGACTGAGACATGGGGGACCCAAGGTAAACATTATTTCTGGATGTGTCTGTGAGGGTTTCTGCATGACATTAGAAGTTGAGTAGGTGAACTCAGTAAAATTGAGGGCCTCCCCAATGTGGTTGGACATGACACAGTCCTCTGGAGTCCTGAGTAGAGTAAAAGGTGGAGGAAGGAGAAATCCAACCCTCTTTTTGTGCCTCACTGATGAACTGGGACACCTTATGTCATCTTCTCTGGCCATGAAACCAGGATTTACACCATCTGTTCTCCTAGTTCTCTTTGAACATGAAATGAATTATACCACCAGCTTCCCTGGATCTAGTTTACCAACTACATCATGGGACTGCTTACCTTCCATAATCCCATCATTAGTATTATATATAAGTAAATTATTAATGTATCATCAATATATTCATATGCACTCTTATTCTATCCTCCTAATACAACTACCCCCTTTCTCCCATAAAAAGACCAACCACCCTGATGTGGTGAGGTAGCAGAGCTGCTCAGAGTCCACAGGCAAGTGCTGTAGGCAACAAGCCCACCCAAGCAGTTGTGTCAGTCCAGGTTCCAAAGGTTCTAGTTGGCTCCAAACCCCAGTCTGCCAGCTGAGGGTCACAACATCACGAGGCAAAGACAAGCTGACCTTGGATGCCCTCTTCAAATTCCTGGCCTGCAAACCCAAGAGCATAATACAATGTTGATTGCTTTCCTTCACTGGACTTGGGGCATCTGTTCCACAGCAACACTCTCAGGAGCATCGGGTCACCATGACTGGGTTACAGGCTCTTCTGTGTGGCATGTGGCTGTTAATTACGTGCAAGAGCAGGGCTGTAGCAGCACCTGTCTGAGGTTCTCAAGGCTGAGTGGCAGATCTGAGGCCATAGGGACAGACTAGGCAGACCCCTACTCATCTCAGTGTGCAGCCTGTCCCCCCAGGTAGCAATAACACCTCCTATCAGAGGAGGCTGCTTAAACACATGCCACTGTTTGAGAAGCCTTTGATGACACTGCCATTCCCTGAAAATTGAGCATCACTTCCTTCAACCAAAGTGTCATTTGGCTGCAATCTGAATGAAACATCCAGCCATACCACAGGAGTCCTCTTTGTCATCATTCCCAACATCTCTGTAGACCACAGTCTGGGAGAGAGAGATGAATAAGAAATGGTGGCCCTTCTTTTATTTCCCTTCAGTCCTGGGGATTAAACACAGGGCCTTAATACTAAGCTATATTCCCTACTCACCCCCTTTTGTTGAGACAGGGTCTGACTAAGCCACTATTTTACCCAGTACTAATTCCAGCATTGGATTCCCAGAGTTCTGGGGTTATAGGCATGCACTACCATACCCAGGAGTTCCTCAGCTTTGAAGAGCTCACAGTCTAGTGCAAAAGCCATATAGATCATCTCTGTAACTACCTAGCTAATGTTATCATTATTTCAATATGTCTTCCCCACTGGACTTTAACCTCCTTAATAAAGTGAGTCTGTTTTGCTTACTAGGTTATTCCCAGAAACCACTTAATAAATATGCACCAAGTGATTGACTTCAAATGCCCAGGAACGGCTTCTCTAACAAAGGTCTCATCTACTTTTTATAGCAAGCCAGGCCAATGGGAAGGTGCTCATAGGGGAAATTAAACTACCCAGAAAGGGTGGAAGATGTAGTGACTCCCCCCAGGACCAGCATGTCACTCACCTGTTCTACATCCACTCTAGTTTAGATCTGCTACAAGTTACCTGGGCTCTGCTTCATCCTCACCTCAACTTTATGATGCAGAAGAATAGATGAGGACCACCTGGACACAGGTAGTCCTAAAATAATAGGTACTTGTTTACACCACGTCCAGGAACAGAGCTCAAAAACCATGAATAATCTCCTACCTATGTTTTTATTCATAACAAATCCCTAGATTTCTTCCCAAGCCTATGAAGAACATTCTTGTTCTTGTTCTAAAATCCCAGCTGATTCAGGATGGCTGGGGACCCTCTCCTGCTGTCACCCCTGGTCTGGTTAACAGACACCGTTTGTGAGTTTATAAGCCTCACTGCTCTCCATGATGCCCCACACCTGGAGCAGCATCATGCTGACAGTCTGACTCAGCTCACAGCCTTTTTGGCTTCCTTCACCCATCATTTTCATCTCTGTATTGGATTTTATAGACTGTAAATATCAAAAAGGAGGGAAGCAGCTGGAACCTCGAGGGAAGAGACGTACATTTTCAGTCCTCTGCAGCCATGAAGCTCCTGCGGTAGCCAAGGTGAGAAGGGCCCTGCATTTGAAAAGGAGTCCAAAGTCAACTCTAACCAGGGCTTCTGCAAACCCCAGTGGCAAAGATAACAAATGCTGCCAACATTCGATGCCTGGGCAGGCTTCGTGCCTTTTCCTTTGGTCTGGCATTCAGTATATCTTCTGCTATAATTAGATCACTAGAGACTTGGCCAATGAAAACGAGATTTATTCTGGCCTCCTCTCCCTCCCCAACTGCACCTGGGGACTCAGGTTTGGTTGATTCATCCCCAGAATCAGGTCTCCTCTCTGGGCTCAAAGTGAGAAAGGAGGGCCAGGAGATATTTTCTTCCGAGGATCTTCCAAGGATCATCTCCCTGGATCCAAAGGGAAATTTTCTTCCTATTTTGCTTTTTTTTTAAATTGTTTTAAAATTTTTAAATTGCTCTATTAAAGGTATTTTTAAGCAGAAATTTTGGAAAGTTCAGGAAAAATGAAAGGCTTATAAATTCTACAATCAGGTATTAGACTTTCTTTTAGTTCCTTTTGTCTCTGTAGATTACAGACTGAGCCATTGATGGCTTTGTTCATCCCAGTAGGCCTGACATCCTTCACCCATACTGACCCAACCCAGAGAGGCAAGTGACTGGCAGGAACAGTGAGGGCTTAGTGGCAGACCTGGCTCACTAAACCAGCTGACTCCTTCTGTGGGGTTGGTTTCCCCATCAGAAGATGGTGTAGATGGCACAGGGTTTTGAGTGGGTTAGACAACATGACAAGTACTATCACCATCCCTAATAAATGTTCAATAACTGTTACCTCCCTCCACTCTCACAGCCCCACCCCTACCCCAACCTCATAGGCCTTCTAAAGCTAGAATCCTAGGAAGACGGGAACTGTGAAATCAAAGCCACAAAATGGAGGCAAAGGCATTTCAGAAATGTCTACTTGAGCAGGACTCCCAGACCGCAAGTTGTTCCTGCTCGTCCCTTAACCCGGTGGTGGTGAACCTATGGTAAATGTGCCACAGAGGACACACAGAGCCCTCTTTGTCGCGTGAGCCAGGTCACCCCAGCATCACCCCAGCATCCAAGCATCAGACAATGGTGCACATAGGGGCCACGCGCATGCTCAGAAAGTAGTAGTGGCTCCAGGAGACATCAGGCGCTGGATTCATTAGCAGAGACTCCTCCAAGCTTTCGTGTGGCCAGTCAGTGCACAGCTAAGGGTATATAAATATTTGCTTAGACTGGCTGTGAGTTTTAATACATTCATTTTTATTAATGCAAGATTTTAGCTTTGAGTTTTCTAACAAAAAGTTGAAATTTAATATCTAAAATTTAGCAAAAAGATGTGTTTTTCCTTTAAGACAAAAGATGTTAATATATGAATTGTTTTTTTCTAAATTAAAACCTCACTTTTCAGATTTAAGTGCAGTGTTGGCACTTTGCAATAAATAAGTGGGTTTTGGGTTGCAGTTTGGGCAATCATCTCTACAAGGTTCTCCAACACTGTCAGTGTGGTGACACCCACAGCCCCAGCGCAGGTCATACTGAAGACCCACAGCCTGGAGAGGAGCAGAAGGGAGGAGGACAGAGCAGAAAGATGTGTCACAGGACAGGTCTTGGAGCAGGTGAGACTCAAAGAAAGAGAAGGGGAAGCAATTCTCAAACACAGTCCCAGTTTGAGTTATAACATGACCATGCAAGCTGGAGCGGAACAGCGAAGGTGGAGCACAGGGGGCAGATGCCCACAAGATGGTGAGGACCAGTGAGAATTCATGTCCATCTCAGAGGAGGTTGTCTCCCAAAATCATTTCAAAGTTCAGCTTATTAAAGAGTGGACACAGGTACTTAATGATACATAATTCATGAAGGGCCATTTGCAATATGCAGCCAAGTCCTTTAAAATATGCATGTACTTTGATCCCGCAATTCTCTTCCAAGAATTTATCACAGATATTTAGCATTATCAAATGCAATGTGGGGACTTTTGTGACTCCTTCAAGCAGATTAACTCTAAAAAGACATTGATGAGACAACCAGAAAGTTTGGATTCTGGTTTGACTATTTAGTAATATTCAGAAATTAATAATTTTTATTAGCTAAAGCCCATATTTTATTCAGACTGCCCTGATTTTTAATATGTATTTTAATGGTTTATTTCTTATTAGTTGTGGTAAAACACATAAAATTTACAATTTTAAGTGCTTTTAAACTTACAGTTTAATAACATTAAGTACATTCACATTGTTATACAACCATCACTATCATCCATTCACAGAATTTTTTCATATTGCAAAACTGAAATTCTGTTCCCATTAAACAGCAACCTCTCATTCCTCCCTTCCCTAGCTCCTGGTTACCTCTACTCCACTTCCTGACTCTACGAATTTGATAGGTTCCTGATACAAATGAAATGGTACAGTACTTATCTTTCTATGACTGATGTATTTCACTTAACATAGCATCTCTGAGATCCATCCATACTGAAGCATGTATCTGAATTTCTTTTCTTTTTAAGAATGAATAGTATTCCATTTTATGGATAAAAGACACTTTGATTATCCATTCATCCATCCATAGACACTGTTTGCCATTGTGAATAATGCTAATAAGACAGGTATACAAATATTTCTTTGAGACCTGGCTTTCAATTCTTTGGTGTAAAATCATTATTAATTCCATAGGTTGTTAATGGAATTATAGCTATGATGCTAAAAAGAAAAGAAAATCGTAATATCTTAAAGATACATACAGAGAAAATTATGTGAATTCTTAGATTTTCATTAAATCCAGCAGGATAAGAATGTAAAATTAAAATTAGACAAATTTTGATAATTATTGAAGCTAGGGAAAGAGTAAGTGGGAGCTTACAAGTCTGGTCTCCACTTTTGCGTTTGCTTAAAATTCTTCATTTAAAAAAATCTTAGTAATGGGCTCAAAGATGTATATTCACAGCAAAATAAAAGATAAACTAAATGTACAATAGTTGGGGTATGTCAAATAAATTATGTTGCATTTGTTTTACAGAATTTTTAAAGCAGCCCTTTAAAAACTGTTGCTGAAGTATATGTTAATACAGGGATAATTATAATATGTTTGTATTATTTAAAAGCAACAATATAAAAATTATGTGCAATGTGTTTCCACTTTTGCTTAAATAAAGCATATAGCTACGGAGAAAAAAGTAGCCAAAATGTGACCAGGGACTTTAGGGTAGTGGGATTATGGGGTAATCATTACCCACAGGCACTTTCTAATTTTTCTATGATGAGCATAAATCACTTGTTTATTGAAAAGTATTTTAAAGGGAAGGCATCACTCCTTTGTTCATAGCCACCGTGACTGTTTCATTAGCTTCTCCACCTATGGACATGTAGGTGTCTGTGTGTGTGTGTGTGTGTGTGTGTGTGTGTGTGTGTGTGCGCGCGCACCCGTGCACGTGTGTATCTGTGTATGAAGGTATAGCTATCTGTATTTCTGTATATGTCTGTACATCTGTGTCTGTGAGCATATTAAGGCTCCTCAAATGTACTACATACTGGAAAATCTGTAGATGGTATTTGGAATATCACATTTCTAACCTAAGGAATTACTCATTTACTCATATCTCATCTCACTAGGAACTGCGAGAAAATGAAGCCATGCTCCTGAGTCTTCACTGCCTTAGTTGAAATCCTCTGGTCAGTTCCATAAACCAATGTCAGAAGAACCCAAGTTACCAGGTTCAGAAATGTGAAGACAAAACTGTTTTTGTTGTAACACTGAAACCATCCTCACTGATCGTGGTGAACATGCCTGTAACCTCAACGACTTGGAAGACTGAGGCAGGATGATCACAAATGCAAGGCCACCCTGGGTAATTTAATAAGACTGTCTCAAAACAAAAAAATAAAAGAATAATTTTTTTAAACTCCATCTGAATTTTTCACTCTCACTGTCTCACAAGCATACAGGGAAGTTCAACACTTGACATCTCAGCAGATTGTATGTAAAGGTAGAGATAAGAATCCTGTCATCCTCTGTAAAGTCTGACATTAACAGAATTTTTAAAAACTAAAGAGTTGAGGCTGTAATTCAGTGCAAAAGCCCTGAGTTCAATCCCATGTGCCACACACACACACACACACACACACACACACACACACACACAAAAGACACAAAGTTTTATCACTGGACCAACCAAAAGCTGTAGGCCCCTTAAGCACCCAGATCTGAGAAGCAGCAGGACCCCAGGCAGCCTTGTCTGGGTGAAAACCCCTCCCTCTCTGCAGCCTGACTTCTCTATTCTGCTGTACAGCACATGACAGTAATGGTCGTCCATTTCTTCCATTGTCCATCATCACAGAAACTACCCTGATGGCCCATCTTGGCATTGACCCTATGCATAGAAGAAAGCAGCTCTCAGAAAAGCAGGCTGGGTAAGGTGAAGACACTCTGAGGGCTACATATTTCAATCATTTCACTCACAAGGAGCCTTGTGGATGTTGGTCCCAGCCTTTCTGCTGCCCTCCAGACCTTGCCAGTCTTGGGACACTCCACAGAGCTCTGCCAGGTAAGCCCTCAAACACTCAAATGGACTCTTCATGTGGAAATCCTAATCTTCAAGGCTCCCTACCAGATCGCCCTCATATCAAGTCCTTTATCCTTCTTCCCAAGCCTGCTCTCCAGCCACAGAACATGGCAAACACTGAAGTTTCTCCCATCGATATCCCAAGTTGGTGAGCCCATGGGGTGCTGGAAGTTGAGGCACCCGCAGACATCATGGGGGTTCTGTGCCACCTCTACCCCCTACCTTGCCCCATGCAGCTCTCCATTTAGCTATTCCAAACTTTCATCCTTTAAAATAAATCACTAAAGTACATGGCTGTGTGTCACTCAATGACAAGCATATGTTCTGAACAGTACCTTATGAAGGATTTTGCTGTAGTGTGACCATCAAAATATACTTACACACACCTAGATGCTATAGCCTATACCACACTGAGGCCACAGTATAACCTTATCGAAGCACAGTCACATATGCAGTCTATCATTGGACAAAGGGCTCACTATATGGATGTGAAGTGTTTTCCTGAGTTCTGTAAGCTCTTCTAGCAAATTATCAAGCCTGAAGTGGGGGCCATGAGAACTCTAGAGTGGATAGCAGCTGGTCAGAAGTGTGAGTTGACCCAAGACTTGCAGCTGGCATCTAAAGTGGGGTCACTCTTGTGGGTTTGATGCAAACTCCAAAGAGTTTGTATGTGGTATCAGAACCAGATTGGACTATGGCCACCCTACTGTACTGTGGAACACTGGGACTTACTACTTCCGTCTAACTCTCAGTACCTATTATCTAACCTTCTCCTATAACCTATTATACATTTTATAAATAACTAGAAGGGAGGTGCTAAAACTCACCAAACACAAAGTAACAATAAGAAGATAAAACATTCATTATCCCAATTTGTGACGGACCCCCACACACACCAAAGTTAGAGAAGGCTGTAATATGGAGCAGGCATTTTTCCCCATAATTGGCCACAATGTATTTGGAGCCAGACTGGAGCCTATGTGACTCACAGGAGCATGTCAAATGGTGAGGAGGCTAGCATAAGTCCACCTGCTAGCAGCTGTGATGGTGACCTAAGTCCTCATTTGTGAAGTGGCAGGACTCCTAAGTGAGATAAATGCTGCCAAGGACTATGTGACGCCAAACCACATTCCATTCCTAGAGCTGCCCCTCTCTTAATTGTTTTAATAGCTTTCTAGTTAACCATGACCTATCCTTGGTCTGTTCTGCTCTTTCTGCTAGAATGCCTTATCGCCCTTTTGCAAGCTTTGCCTGTGTCAGCTGATATCACTGGATGCTACACGTTGCCCCCCATCCTATTTTACTCATGCTCATACACTCAATAAATACCTGTGGTTCTGGTTGCTTGGGGTTCTCGCTACATGCTCAGCGTGGTCCATCCCAGTTCCCCATTTTGCTGTGAATCTTTGTGTCTTCTTTTCACCTTGCATCATATTACCTTGCAGGAAATTGAGATTTCAGTCCAGGGTACACAATACTAATTTGATCAGTACTGATATATGCACTGGTCAGGCATGGTGATGTATGCTTGTAATTTCAGCACTCAGGATGCTGAGGCAGGAAGATTGTCATGGATTCGAAGCTACTTAGTGAGTTAAAGATCAGCCTGAGCTACATAGCAAAACTCTGTCTAAAAAAAGAAAAGAAAACAATCACACCATACTCCATATATATGTACAATTATTACATATTAATTTTTAAAATTTTAGAGAGATGAAAATGTTATCTACCATGATTTGATCATTATGCATGTATTGAATTATCACATTCTACCCCATAACAGTGTATGATTAAAAACTATTTTTAAAAGAGTTGACCTGTGGAGACAGGTTGATATTGCAGAATTTCTGATTTGCTGTGAAAAAAACACATGCACATTTGGTATCAGAAGCTGGGTCATTCCTCTTTGTGTGGCCCCCAGGAACTATCCTGGGGCCTTCCTATCATGGAGCCCCCAACATGTTCATTGAAGTGGGGAAATGAGAAGTGGAGAGGAGCCACTTACTGGTGTGGCAGCAGTTGGGGGACAGATGCCAAGCCCAGTCTGACAGTGCCGGCCCCCCTGATACCAGGCAAGGCTCCTGCCTCTGAGCTTCATGTGTACAATGAAGAATTGAGACCCATAATCCCCAAACCCCTTTCATATCTAAAATGAGTTAGTTCTAAACCATGATTTTATGAAGCTTTGGAACCCAGGTCATTATTAATAACTCTTCTTTCCAGTGTTATATTTGATATGTTTGTCTACGCACACTGACAAGAAAGGGGAAAATGGCATTCAATTGATCATTGGCCAAAATCAATTTTGGAAAGGAAATTACTAACAGTTTTCAAAACTGTGCCAACTCTTTAAAGAACTGAATCCAACTGGGGGCATTTTTTTCTCGTAAATAAGCACAGAGTCAGTCATTAAATCTCTATCGGGTTTTCTTGATTCCATGGAAAGTTCCACTTCCTTGCTGCCCATATCTCTTTTTTTTTCCCCCATATCTCTTTAACCCTCTAATTTGAGCATTCATTTGTCACTCCTCTCCACTGCGGCTCCCAGCCAGAATCATTTGTGTCTTTAATGAAGGCACTGTTGGTTTCTCTGTCCTGGATCATTAATAAACTGGCTTAGGGATGCCAGGGTCCTGCAGGTGCCCCCAGAATGACAGATGACTGTTGATCTTCACCCTTTTTCTCCACTCCTCTAAATTCCTAAATCATACCATCATTCTCCTCATAACAGAGCCCATAGAAACCAACATTTTTCAGGCAGCTCCCAGGGAAAACTTGCCTTCCAGCAGCATCTGTCCCTTTTCCCTCAACCCCACCACATCTGTTCCACCAGACCTCCTATCACTCATCTCCAGACGTTTCCCAAGTCTTCTTGTCTTTCCAACTTCTAATGATGAAACAGGAGCTGCTAACTGGCCCCTTTGGAGAAGTCCAAGTGCAATTTTTCAGTGATCCTCCATTTTATTCTCCCTTTCTTGTCTGTTGGTCAAATCCACATTCCATAAGCCCTGAAGCTCTCAAAGTGACTCAGGTTGTAGCATCGACCAGAGACAGCTGCTCTCTGAATTCACACAGGGGAAGGAACAGACACAAGATTGAGTGTGGACCAAGGCAGGGATGGTGTTATCACACAAGAAGCCTACACCAGTCACATCTTCATGCCACGGAGTTTGGAAAAGATTAACAAAGGTGCCAGACTATGAAGTGATCACAGAGAGACCCTTCTCACATAGTGCCCAGAGCCTTCACCTGCCCAGAGTGAGCTCCTGCCCCAATGCCAGACATTCTTGGGGTGAATGAGCTGAATACGCCTTCTACACCTCCCACTGTGTCACCTGAAATCCAGAGTAATTACACTGGGTAGTTGCAAAGCTGCCAACAGCAAGTTTCAAATATCCAAGTTCTGGGGGTCATCATGTACTCTAGTCCCTCTTGCGGCTCAGATTATAAACTAATAACTGGGTACTGCACATACCCAGCCACACTGCACCTGGAGTTTGCACAAATCATGCCTTTAATTTCAAGGCTTACGGAAATATGAGCACAGCAGGTCTAGCCATGACCAACATCCAACAGGAGAGGAGGGGTAGGGAGAGTGAAAAGGACAGAGCCATGTTCAAGAAGACTAGGCTCCCAGTACCAAAAGAAAAAAGACTAGGCCCCATGGAAACACAGGTACACACACACACAAATACACACACAGAGGCACTCATGCACTTGTGTGCACGCACACAGAGGCTGGGCCTCTACAACCCCACAGCATCAGTTATCCTGTTCACTGATCTCACCCCAGTCACTACAGGCCCTGGAGGGCAGAGATATGCTCCCTCGCTAGATCCCCAGCTATTCACACTGCCTGACTCAAACAGGAATCCTGAATGACACTGACTTGAACTGCAGCATCAAAGAGGCAGTGCTTCCTGGCCTATCCTGCTCTCAACCCGGTGAATGTTTCCCCCTACAGAAGCACATATCCCAGCTGGGCCTCCTGCACAGCACAGAGCTGGCTGCCATCTTCCATAGATCCAGCTTCATGGGGAGCAGCATTCTGGAGGAAGCACCATCCTGGAAAGGGCAGCTGGAGCTTTGAGAACACACTAAGCTGGTTCAATCCCCAATATAAGTTGCTTTTGATGATTCTCTGAGCTTTCAGCTTTCCTAGGTACAAAATGGGTATAGCTACTTACTGCTGGTCTTGCAGGACTCTCAGGAGGATGCTAGGTCCAGCAGTGCCCCAAGCCTGCTCCTGCACATTGTAAATTCTCTATGAGCAATATTTAAAAGTTGTCGATTAATTCCCTCAAGGAATACCTCTCCTGAAACCTCCTGTTCAACCACCCAACCCACCACATAATTCCATCCTCAGGTCTCTGACCAATTACTTGAGGAAAAAGTGATCTTCTAGATGCTCTGAAGCTCAGAGGTGCCACATTTATCAATAAAAATACAGAATGCCAAGTTCCATCTGAAGTTGCCTGAGACATGCTTATATTAAGAAATTTCTCATTGTCCATCTGAAATTCAGATGGAAAACTGGGTCCTGTGTTTCTCTGGGGTGAAGTTCTCATTTGATGATATCTGATCTTTGCCAGGTCAGTTTTTCTGAAGGCTCCAACTGGCTCCCCATGGCCAGAACATCTGAATCTGTGGTGAGAGGTTCCCCAACATCTTTGTAACTTGCTTCAAGAGGAAGCTCAATGCACGGGGTATAAACAAAAAGCTTTCATTTTACTAGGACCAGCCACCTGCCAGGCTCACTCACAGGTCCACCCCCATTACCCACTGGGGAGCAGCTCCATTAATGGCATCACAGTTGGATCCATAATTCTGTGGTCATTTTCAGTTAATTAAAGCAATTTCATCCTAGCTTTAAAGGCTCCAACCTGTTCATTTCAGAATTTCAACCTAATTTTTTATTCAAAGCCCAATTCACCCTCAGCATAGACCAAGTTTATGAACCTTAGTGCTGGGGGTGAGAGGAATGCTAACTTCCCCCTCCTCTTCCCAACAGCTAGCCCTTTGGGGTGGCATGGGAAAGAGAAGAACAGATGCCTCTTGTAAAACCATCCTGAAGAGCTACAGTCCTCTCCTGGACGCATAGTGCTCCAATTAGGAAGCATGGGGCCTCTTATGAAAGCACATCTTCCAGCTGAAACCCACCTATGCCCCCTTAATTCCTGTGATGAGAACATTCCAGCTCACTCTCAGACTGAGGTCCTGGCCAGACAAGCCTGCCCATCTGTTCCTGTGGGGCCTGCAGACATGAGCAGCATCCAGCCTCTGCTTCCCAGGACTCAGGGAGGGAATCTTGGCCCTATTGACCAGCTGACCCCCACAAATCTCTCAGCTCAACAGTCTGGTAACATCAGACACCACCGTGGGTCAAGTCTCCAGAAACAGACTCTGAGATGAGGTAAGCATGTGGCTTATGAAGGAAATGCCCCTGTTAAGGAGTGGGTGACATGGCAAGTGGAGGGAATGAGCCAGGAAAGGCCCCATCCCATCCTGTGGAAGGAAGGATCAGTGGATCAGGGCTCAGGAAATTAAAGTGTGCAAGGCAAGGCCAGCCCACTGTCTGTTTTTATATGATCCATGAGCTAAGGGTGATTTAGGGGTCTTTTAAATACAAAATGTAAAAATCTTTGGTTTCTTTTGATTTTATCTCTTGATCTACAAAGCCTAAAATAGTTCTCCCTGTCCTTTACAGAATCCTGGGCAATACAAAGTGCTTATTTACATCTTGGTTTGAACAAAGTCTATAAAATATATATTTTGGGAAAATGTTACACTGATAGTGATATTAGAGAATGTGTTAGTATGCTTAATTATTTAGGGTTGAAATGTCATGATGATTGTAATTTACTCTAAATACTTCAATAAAGCAGACAAGGCAAATGTTAATGCTTGTTAAGTCTAAGTGATGGATTTCCTTACACCATTCTCATTACTGTATGTTTGAAACTTGTATAATTAAAAATTACAAAATTAATATTCATCTTTCACTTTTTCACCTTCCATATCTAATCCATCATCTAAGTCATGTCAGTCTGACGTTCTAAATTGTTCCCAAATGTCTGCATCTTTTTCATTCCTGCTGCCATGGTTTTTTGTCCCAGCCCTCATCAAAGGCCACATGGCAGTGCATATCATTTTCTATGGGGGTAAGACAACCCACAAGATCCTGCCTTTCATCAAATATTCATGAAGTGCCTGTGGGCTCAGCGATGAGACAGCAGACCCCAAACCTAAGAAACCTCCTTAAGACACAGCAAGCTCCACCATGGGGGCTCATGATGATGTCCCTGAGCTATTGAGAAAAGGCTATATCACAGCCTGGTGTATCCAGTACAGGAAGATGTGAGTTTGTACCATCCACTTCAGAAAGGTTTCCAGGAAACAGTTTTTATATCTTCTGTAACAGGGCTACTGGCAATGATACCCTCTCTATTGACCCGAAAAGCTATATCGGGAGTGATCCTGCCAGGGCTGGACCCTTGGGTCCCTCCACTCCCACCTGCTCCATTTTCGAAGCAGTGGTACATTACTGAAGAATTACTAGCTGGCTTTCTGGAAAGAGGAAATGTCCCAGTATGTATGTCTGCCACTTTTCATGGTGTAGATATTCCCATTTACACTAAACTACTAATGTGGCATCTAGGGACACAAAACAGAGGATAGATGTCCAGTAACACACACAGTCTTTCTACCACACAGTTAATAGTCAATGTAAATAACTCTAGAGAATACACAATAGTAAAATAATTACAAAGGGTGACCTTTGAATATTTATTACCTTTTAAAAATATAATTTATGTAATTGAAGTTTATATCATTTCCTTTTTAATAATGGGCAAGTGTACAACTGGCTTACAAAATCCCTGAGTGTTTAGTGATGGGTTCTCATGGGCTGCCATGAGCCTATCCTATACTTCACTAGAGTATCAAGGGGACATTGTGGGCATGACAGAAAGGTACAGAGCTGAGACAAGCTGAGGTCTGGTTTGAACTGAGTTATCCCAGTTCAGCACTCCAGCCCCCAATCTGGGCCAGGCGGAGGACCACCAAGAGCCTGCCCGCTCCCTCACTCCCTGAGTCATCCCAGGAAAGTTCCCTAATCTTGCTCTACATTTGTAGCACGCAAGTCTGAAGTCTGCCTTTCAGGATATCTTAGTTACTTTTCTCTTTGCTGGGACAAAATACCAGATACCCAAAGTGAAAGGAGGAAAAGTTTATTTCACTCACAGCTTGTAGAGGTTTCAGTCCATAATTGGCTGGCTCCAAGGCAAAGGGGCACATGGCACCAGTAAAGCTGTGGACTGAAAAGAGAATGGAAGCAGCCTAGGGAAATTGTTCCTCGGCAGAATGCAAGAGTTGTGGGCTCAGGAAGGCTTCCACTCAGATTTCAGAAGGCCTGGGAGGCCAGGCAGTGTGCTCCTAAGAGGGCAGTGTGTGAAGCTGTGAGTGTGAAGCCGAAGGTACAGTGGAGACCTCAGATATTTGGAAAAGCCAGGAATGTGGATCATCTGAGGAAAACCGCAAGGAGGGAGCAGAGCCAGCCCCAGAGAGAAGCCATGGGAGCTACAACCACCAGAAGCACCTTAGGGGCAGAGCTGCCCAAGCCCTTTGGAGTTCACAACTTGCTACAGATTGCCAGGGATGCTGGAAGTGGAACTGAGGGATTTAATGTTTGCCCTGCTGCATTCTGGACTTGCTTTGTTCCCATCCCTTTGTATCCCCTGTTTGCAACCTTTGGAATGGAAATGTCTATCTTGTTCCATTGAATGTTGGAAATATTTAACTTTCTTTTCATTTATACAGGGGTTTGGAGCTAAGAATTTGCCTTAATCTCAGAGGAGACTTTGTATTTGGACTCTTCCACAATGCTGAAACTGTTAGGACTTTGGCAATTCTTACAGCTGGACTAAATGTCTTTTGCATAAAGAAATATACATGAGTCTTTGGGAGGCCAGGAGCAGAATTTTGTGGTTTGGGTCTACATGTCCCCCCTAAAGTCTCATGTGCTGATAGGGCTTTTTCAGAGTGGCTGAATCTACAGTGTGTGATGCTGGGATTAAGAGTGTGTGATTACTAAATCAGTACACTGATTGGTTTGGAACCACCCTAATCCCTGGAGTCTGGATAAAACAAAAGAGGCAGAAAGATGCTGTTAAGTTTCCCTTGTTGTTTTTGCTATCAGGCAGTTTCCATGAACTGTTTCTCCTCTGTGATGCCACTCTGCCATGTCGCCGTCTGCCTTGGAGCCAGCCTATTATGAACTGAAACCTCTACAAACTGTGAGCTAAATGAACTTTTCCTCCTTTAACTTTTGGTGTCATTTGTCTCAGTGAAGAGAAAAGTAACTAAGACACAGGACTGACATAAAGAATGAATTGGATCAGACTTCCAAGTAGATGGTGCAGTGATAAGCAGCAACAAGTCAGCCTCTCCAAGATACAGTATCCAGACACTGAAAGATAACTTAGGCAAGAAAGGAAGGAGAGAAGTGAATCCCTGTGATCCAGGAATTATCTGCTGGGAAAACTGGAGCCTACAGAGAAATTGAAGAGACAGACTACAATGTAGAAAAAGGGAGAGGCAACCTGCACTTTCTCCCTGGCTCCTGGCTCATGGTTTGTGAGAAAGAAAAATCAAATCTACAGGGACACAGTGAAAGCAGGGACTACAGAGGCCTTCAGGAAGAAATGCACCAGTGGAATGGAGAAGTGCATGCTGGGTGCTACAACAGCTAGTGATTGACTCCAGTCCACACATCTGCCATGTACCCTGGAAAGAGTGGTTGCCCAGACACCATTCTAGGGAGGGGCCAACTGAATACGGGACTCAGAGCAGCCATTAGTTGGCTTCATCTCAGAGCTTCCAATGTTAAACTCCCACAGTGGCTGGGTGAGGGACAACCACAGGAGGAGTCCATGGTCATGGAACCATGAACAGACTCCCAAGAGTCACCCAGAGAGTTATAAGCTAAATGATTCAGGCTCTACCTCCATGATGAGAGGCCAGGCTCAGCCTGAATTTCCATGGGTTTGAAAGCCCCTAATCCTACTGCTGCCTTGCTGGTGATTACCCAGAATGGATCTGGGTTCTGACTGCCTCCTTTGTCTGCCCACAGCAGGAGCAGAGTTACACCTTGAATTGGACACTGCCACAAAACTAGAGCCCCAGAAGATAACCATAAACTTGAAGTAACAGGAAAATTTCTTTTCTTTTTCTTGCTTTTGGTTTTTTAATTTTTTTTATTTGTTTGTTTTTGGTTTTTGTGAGTGTGAACACTGTTTTTAGTTTTTTGTTTTTGTTTTTCTTTCCTTCCCTCCTGTCTTCTTAACCAGTTTCCTGAGGCTTGGATAATCTTCAGCCTTTGTCCTTCAGCCTTGCTTCTAAATGTCTTTCTTCTTTCTCCTAGGTCAGAGAAGCTCAGCCAGTGTCAGCACCTGGAAGGAAGCTCCCCACCTCCATCCCAGGCTCCTAGGGCAGAGAAGCTCAGCCAGTCCCAGCACCTGGAAGGAAGCTCCCCCTCTGCCATCCCAAGCTCCTAGGGCAGAGAAGGTGAGCTGCGTCCATGCCAGAAGCACCCCCCACCCACCCGTGGAAATGAGAAGACACATAAACAAGCCTCAAAAACAGACTTCCAGATCACCTACAGCAACCACAAAGGGAAACGAGATGGAACAATCTGATACTCAACCACCTGGACGCTCTGAACTGGCAACAAAAGAGGATCTGGGAAAAATGAAATCAGAAATAATTACTCAGATAACAGCAAAGATTTTGCTCATGGTGCAAGACATGATTAATAAATCTAGAGAGGACACAGATAAAAAAATAGAGGATCTGAGGAACATGATGGAATCCCAACATAGGAAATAAATGGAATCCATAAAGCAGATACAAACAGATTTCCAAGAGATTAAAAACTCCATCGAAAGTCTGTGCAGCAGAATGAACCAATGTGAGGATAGAATTTCACACATAGAAGGTAAGATTGCAATTAGTGAGGAGGAAAAGAAAAATTTCTTTAAAATTGTAAGGAACATGAGAAATCAATCCAGCAGCTGCTAGATGATGCAAAGAAGAATAACATAAGACTGATTGGAGTCAATGAAGAAAGAAGAGAGAGGACAGATGACATAAAAACTCTTCACAGAAGTGATGGCAGAAAACTTCCCAAGGAGGGGAAAAGAACTTGACATACAGATAAGTGAGGCATATAAGACTCCAGCTAGCCTTAATCAAAAAAAATCTACACATAGGCATATAATAGTTAGGATTCCAGAAATCCAACAGAAGAATAAAATTCTACAAGCAGTGAGAGAAAAGAAACAAATCACATACAAAGGAAAGCCCATCAGAATGACAGGAGACTTCTCAATGCAAACCCTCAAGGCAAGAAGACCTTGGAGTGATGTATTTCAAGCCCTAAAAGAAAATAGCCTCGAACCCAGATTGAGGTACCCTGCAAAATTATCTTTCAAAATTGATGGAGAAATAAGATACTTCCATGATAAAGAGCACCACAGGAACTTCATGAATACCAAACCAGCACTCCAAAAAATTTTAGACAATATCCTAGGAAAAGACAATGAGGATCACAACCCCAGGAAGCCCAGCAGAATGAATCTATAGGGCACAACAAGAAATTAAACACAAAGGAGGAGAATCCAACAAACAGAAAAAGTCATGACAATGATAAGTCAATATGTATGTATGAGTGATAACCATCAAAGTTAATGGGCTCAATTCACCAATCAAAAGAAATAGACTGGCAGAATGGGTCAAGAAGCAAGATCAAACAACATGCTGCATACAAGAAACACATTTAATTTAAAAAGAAACTCATAGACTGAAAGTTAAAGGGTGGAAAACAATACTCCATGTGACAGGAACCCCCACACACAAAAAAAGCAGGAGCAGCTATCCTCTTTGCAGATCAAGTGGATTTCAAATGAAAATCTGAAGCACTCTGGTCCCAAGAATTTCAGATAAGGGATACTCAACTTTTATATACAAATCTATTGGGAACATGTGTTTTCATTCCTCTCAAGTAAAAACTTAAGAATAGGACTGTTGCTTCTTAACAATAATACAAGAGATTTCCATATTGTTTTCCAAAATGGTTTTATCATTTTACATTCACATTAGCAGTATTAGAATGCTTTAACTGGAGCTTACCACCATGACAGGGTGAGGAGGATGCCCCTGGCCAGGCTCACCAGCCGACGGCTCTGCTGAACAGAGCCAGGCAGGGCCGAGAGGGGCCAAGCAGTTGCAGGCTGACCGGGACCTGCTTGCTCCAGCCTGCACCACCAGCTCGCCACCAGGACAGGGTGCGGAAGACCCCCCCCCCGGGCAGGCACACCAGCACACAGCTTGGCTGCACGGGCACCTCCAACAACACCCGCCCCCTCCAGCCTCTGGCCTTTTGGCTGTGCAGCTACTTGAGGCACAGGAACACATAAAAGCCATTGTCCTGAGCTGCAGAAGTGAAAAAAAGAGAGAGGGCCTGTCTCAGGCTCCCTGATGAAAACAAGCCCACTGGAAAAGTGAAGGGAATCTCTACAATAAAGGCACACCAGACCGCAGTGATTGGTAAGTGGGAGGGATCATCAGCTCCCATCACAAACTGGACTTTCTTCAGGAGAAAAGCAGCTGAAACCTGCAGTAGAAGCTTGCAGAATGCAACCCTGCAGGAGGACAGGGAGCTCAACTTGGAACTTGCAACCAGAAATCTGCCTGAATCTCATGGGTCTGGGAATAGCTTACTGAGACTCATTGACTTATAACTGCACACTGCTGCCCATGTTGTCTATTGTGACAGCAGAGACATTCCCTGAAGGAGGCCCTTTATTTTTTAAAGGTGATAGATTACTAACTACCACAAATTGTCATCCTCTAAGAGGTATTTGATGCTGTGGTGTTGCTGATTGTATGACTTGGGCTAAGGTGTTGTGATTGATCTAAACAGTTTTCCTTCCTGGTGTAATGAAAATGAGATAGCCTCAGAGTCATTGGAGACTCAAAACCTAAGGGCCAGCTATATCTGGAAGACACAGCTGAGAAGCAATAGTTCCATAAGGGTTTTAAAAAGACCAACAAAGATACTTACAATAAACAACTTCATAATATCAACCCAGGAACTACACCAGGGACAGTACCAAAAACAAAAATGAGAAGACATTTAAGGAAGTCACAAACCTAGACTTCCACCCCACAAAAGGCAATTTCTGGGGGAAATGAGGTGCAAAAGTCTGATAATCAACCACCTGGACACCCTGAACTGATAGCACAGGAAGTAACAAAACAGATGAATGAGGCTCTAGAAAAATTCAAAACAGAAATAATCTCCCAGATAACTACAGAGATGGTCAGCAAAGTGAAAGACATGATTAGAGGCTCTAGAACAGAAACTGATGAAAAAAAAATGATGAGCTCAGAAACATGCTGGAAGCCAGGAATGCCCAGCATAAGAAAGAAATGGAAACCATGACAGCCCAACATAAGAAAGAAATGGAATCCATGAAACACATTCAAACAGATATTCAGGAGATTAAAAACTACATTGAAAACATGCAGAGCAGATTAAGAGAATCTGAAGATAGAATATCAGACATAAAAGACAGGATTGTGGTGAAGGACCATGAAAACAGAGATTTCTTAAAAATAGTAAGGGATCATGAGAAATCAATTCAACAGCTGCTGGATGATGCAAAGAAGAATAACATAAGACTGATAGGAATCAACGAAAAAACAGGAGAAAGTAAAATTGACATAAAAAACTGTTCACAGAAGTAATAGTAGAAACCTTCCCAGACAGAGGTGGAGAATTGGACATACAGATAAGTGAGGTATATAGAACTCCAACTAGCCATGATAAAAAAAAATCTACACCTAGACATATAATAGTCAAAATCCCAGAAACCCAACAGAAGAACAAAATTCTACAGGCAGTTAGAGAAAAGAAACAAATCACCTAGAGAGGAAAGCCCATCACAATCATGGCAAATTTCTCAACACAAACCCTCAAATCAAGGAGAGCCTGGAGTGAAGTATTTTGAGCCCTAAAAGAAAATAACTTCCAACCTAGACTGTTGTATCCTGCAAAATTATCTTTCAAAATGGATAGGAAAATTAGATACTTCCATGACAAAGAACACCTGAGAAATTTCATGAACACCAAACCAGCACTCCAAACAATTCTAAGCAGTATCCTAGAAAAAGGCAACGAAGGTCACAACTCCATGAGGCTCAACAGAGGGAAGCCACCAGACAAGGTAAGAAACTAAAAGGAAAAGGGAAAAAAGAAATAAGAGCCAACAACAGTAAAACATCATGACAAGGATGAGTCAATATCTATCAATTATAACTACCAATGTTAATGGCCTCAATTCACCAATCAAAAGAAGTAGACTGACAGAATGGATTAAGAAGCAAAATCCAGCAATATGCTGTATACAAGAAACACACCTAACTCAAAAGGAAATGCATAGACTGAAGGTAGAAGGATGGTAAATGGCTCTCCATGCAACAGGAACCCAGAAAAAAGCAAGGGTAGCCATCTTATTTGCAGACAAAGTGGATTTCAAACCAAAACTAATTAAGAGAGACAAAGATGGTCATTATATCCTTGGGAAGGGAATGGTCCAAGAGGAAGATATGACAATCATAAATATATATGCACCAAATATGAATGCCACCAACTATACAAAACAAATATTAATGGACATGAAAAACCAAATAAGCACTAACACAATTGTAATGGGGGACCTCAATACCCCACTATCACAAATAGACAGATCATCTAGACAAAAAATTAACAATGAAATTCTAGAACTGAACCAAGCTATTGAACAAATGGACTTAATAGATATTTATAGAGTGTTCAACCCCACAAAATCAGAATACACATTCTTTTCAGCTGCACACGGGTCATTCTCCAAAATAGACCACATGCTAGCTCACAGGACATGTCTAAGTCAATGTAAAAGAATTGAAATTACCCCTTGTATATTATCAGACCATAGTGCAATAAAATTGGAGATCAATAACATGAGAAACTGCAAAACTCCCACAAACACCTTGAAATTGAATAACACCCTCCTGAACAACCAGTGGGTCCCAAAGGAAATTAAAGAAGAAATTGGGCAGTTTCTACAAGTAAATGATAATGGCAGTACAACATACAGGAATCTATGGGACACAATGAAAGCAGTTCTACATGGGAAATTCATAGCAGTGAATGCCCATATTAGGGAAACAGAGAGAACTCAGATAAATAACCTAATGCAGAACCTCAAACTCCTAGAAAAAGAAGAGAATAACAAACCCAAAGCCTGCAAAAGAGAGGAAATTATAAAGATCAGAGCAGAAATCAATGCAATGGAGACTAAGAGAATGATACAAAAAATTAATGAAGCAAAGAATTGGTTTTTTGAAAGAATAGATAAAATCGATAAGCCTTTAGCCAACCTTATCAAAAAAAGGAAAGAAAAGACTCAAATCCATGCAATTAAGAATGAAAAAGGGGCTGGGGATTTAGCTCAGTGGTTTCACTGCCTGCTGCACAAGCACAAGGACCCAAGTTTGATCCCTAGTACAAAAAAAAAAAAAAAAAGAATGAAAAAGGAGAAGTCACAACAGAACCAGCAGAAATCCAGAGTATCATCAATACCTACTTTGAGAACCTGTACTCTAATAAAATGGAAAACACAGGAGAAATGGACAGATTCCTAGATACATACAAATTGCCAAAGTTAAATGCAGAAGATATATAAATTCTAAACACCCTAATTACAATGAGTGAAATTGAAAATGTAATAAAAAATATACCAACAAAGAAAAGCCCAGGTCCTGATGGCTTCATGGCTGAATTCTACAAGACATTTCAAGAAGAACTAACACCATTACTCTTTAAACTCATCAAGGAAATTGAAAGGGAAGCAAGGCTTCCAAACTCATTCCTGGAAGCAAGTGTGACTTTGATTGCAAAACCAGAGAAAGACCCAACCCAAAAAGAGAACTACAGGCCAATCTCCCTAATGAACATAGATGCAAAAATCCTCAACAAGATACTGGCAAACAGAATACAGAGAGTCATCAGGAAGATCATACTCCCTGACCAAGTCGGATTTATCCCAGGGATGCAAGGATGGTTCAATATCCATAAATCAATAAATGTAATACACTATATTAACAGAGTCAAGGACGAAAACCATATGATCATGTCAATAGATGCAGAAAAGGCATTCGCCAAAATCCAACACTCATTCATGATTTTAAAAAACCTACGGAAAATTGAAATAGAAGGTCTTTATCTCAATCTGATTAAGACTATCTATGAAAATCCAACAGCCAACATCATACTAAATGGTCAAAAACTGAAAACTTTCACGCTAAAATCAGGAACAAGATAAGGATGCCCACTATCACCACTCCTGTACAATATTGTTCTGGAAACATTAGCCACAACAATTAGAAAAGAGAAAGAAATAAAAGGAATAAAGATAGGAAAGGAAGAAGTTAAACTCTCATTATTTGCTGATGATATGATACTTTACATAGAAGACCCAAAAACCTCTACCAAAAGACTTCTAGACTTAACTGACAGATTCAGTAGAGCAGTTGGATATAAGATCAACACTCAAAAAAAATAACCTTCTTAAACACAAATAGCAGACTCACTGAAAGAGAAATTGGGGAAATAATTCCTTTTACAATAGCATCCAAAAAAATGAAATATCTAGGAATCAATCTAAAAAAGGAAGCAAAAGACCTCTACACTAAAAACTACAGCAACCTGACAAAGAAGATTGAGGAGGATATAAGAAAATGGAAAGACATCCCTTGTTCCTGGGTAGAAAGAATCCACATAGTGATAATGGCCATACTTCCAAAACTGCTATATAGATTTAATGCAATGCTGATTGAAATTCCAACAACATACTTCACAGAACTAGAGGAAACAATCCAAAAATTCATTTGGAACCAGAAGAGACCTAGAATAGCAAAAGCAATTCTGGGCAACACAGACATGCCTGGGGGTATCACAATACCCAACTTGAGGCTATACTACAAAGGTACTGTGATAAAAACAGCATAGTACTGGCAAAGAAACAGACCAGAGGATCAGTGAAATAGAGTAGAAGATGCAGAAACAACTCCAGACATACTCAGCCACCTCATCTTTGACAAAGGAGCCAACCACCCTCATTGGAGGAAAGATAGCCTATTTAATAAATGGTGTTGAAAAAACTGGATTTCAACCTGTCAGAGATTAAAACTAGACCCATATCTATCACCATGCACTAAACTAAGATCGAAGTGGATTAAAGATCTAAATATTAGGACAGAAACACTAAACTTGCTGGAAGATAAGTTAGGTAGAACTCTTGAAGAAATGGCATAGGAAAAGACTTTATGAACAAAACCCCAGTAGCACGGGAACTAGCAGAAAGAATCAACAACTGGGATATCATCTTATTAAAAACATTCTCAGGGCCAGGGATTTAGCTCAGTGGTTCCATCACCTGCCTCACAAGTGCAAGGACCTGAGTTCAATCCCTAGTATCAAAAAAAATAAACAAAAAAATAAAAAATAAAAAGCTTCTGCACTGCAAGAGAAACCACCAACAGAACTAACAAGACAACCTAAAATGTGGGGAAAAAATTTTAGCAGCTGTAAATTTTAGCAGACAGAGGGCTACTATCTAGAATATATAAAGAACTAAATAAAATCAGACCCCCCCCCAAGTTCAAAGACCCAATTCAAAAATGGGCATCTGAAATGAACAGACATTTCTCAGACAAAGAAGTAAAAGCAGCAAATAAACATATGAAAAAATGTTCAACAGCACTGATCATTTGAGAGATGCAGATGAAAACAACACTGAGACTCCACCTCACCCCAGAAGAGTGGCTGCTGTCAAGAAATCAACCAATAACAAATGCTGGCGGGGTGTGGAGAGAAAGGAACCCTTCTCCATTGTTGGTGGGAGTGCAGACTGGTGCAACCACTATAGAAATCAGTGTGGAGATACCTCAAAGAACTAGGGCTGGAGGTCCCATTTGACCCAGCTATTCCTCTGCTGGGTATTTTCCCAAAAGAATTAAAAGAATCATGCCACAGAGATATATGTGTACCCATGTTTATTGTGGCACAGTTTGTAATAGCTAAAGATTGGAAACAGCCCAAATGCCCATCAATTGGAAACTGGATAAAGATGTGGGTTTTTTTATAAAATGGAGTACTGCTCAGCCATAAAGAACGAGAAACTAGGGCCGGGGATTTAGCTCAGTGGTTTCACCACCTGCTGCACAGGCGCAAGGACCAGAGTTCGATCCCTGGTACCAAAAAAAAAAAAAAAAAAAATGAGAAACTAGAGTCATTTATAGCTAAATGGATGTATATTGAAGCCATACTCTTAAGTGAAATAAATAAGACACACATTTGTAAATACCAAATAGTTTCTCTAGTGTGAGAAACTGAGAGTGTAAATAAGGACTAAAAGGATTAATGACTAATAATTGATACTTTGAAATAGGAAAAGGTTCAAAGGGGTAGGGATGGTGGGAGGAGAAGGGGAAAGGAAAGAAAGGAAAGGAAAAATTATGAGAAAAGAAAAAAATGGAAACAAAGTATGTAAATAGGGAAGGGTGGAGGGGTGAAGGGCACACAGGTAATGGGGAAAAAATAAGAACCAAGATACATCATGTACAGGTACAAGCACCCAATGATAAATGTAAACGTATTGTATACTTAAAATGTACCAATAAAAGAATTTAAGCAAAAAAAAAAAAAAAAGAAAGAAAGTTCTAACTGGTTCATATCTAAGTTGACATTTGTTCTTTTAAAACTTTTAACTTCATCTCCCTAGTGAGTGTATAATTTGATCTTGTTATTGTACTGATTAGTATTTTTCTGATTCTAGTGTTGCACACCTTTCCTTGTGCAGTACTGGCTATTTATCATATTCTTGAGTCTACTTTTTAATTCGGTTGTCTATTAATGAGCTGTAAAGGTTCTTTATATATTCTAGTCACAGGTTATATGCATTGTAAATATGGTCTGTTTAAGGACTACTTTTCATTTTCTTAACGATGTCATTTAAAGTTCTAAATTTTGATGGAATCTCATTTATCAATTTTTTTCTTTTATACGTTATGTTTTTTGTATCCTAGGAAATTCTTGCCTACATTAAATTCATAAACATTTTCCCTTATAATTTCTTCTTAAAGTTTTATACTTTTAGTCTTTCATATTTAGGTTCATAGAACCTTTTAAGTTATTTGTATGTCTGGAAATAAAAGGTTGAGGTTAATTTTTTATATATGGATACCAGGTGTTCTAGTGACATTTGCTGAAAACACTATCTTTTCCTCAGCTCTTGAATTGAGTTTATATTCTATAAAATGTTAATGTTAAATAATCCTTCAAAACTCAGTAGACCATATATGTGTGGTTGTATTTCTAGATTCTCTGTTTTATTCCATTGATCTGTATGTCTTTCCTTACACTAACCCTGCCTTGATTACTGTAGCTTTAGAGGAAATCTTAAAATTAGGTACTAAATGTCTTCCAACAATGTTTTTTTCTTTTTCTTTTTACTTTTCTAGGTCCTTTGTGCTCCTACATAACTTTTAAATTTCAATATCCAATTCTTCATTTATAGCAAGTATACATAGACCTGCATTTTTATATATACCTTGTGTTTTCTAATCCTGCTAAATTCAAATACAAGTTCTAGGGGCTCCTAGAGATTTCTTATTATTTTCTCTGTAGATGACCATTTCATCTACATATAAAGATTTTGCTTCTACCTTGCCCATCCTATCCTAATTGTGTCATTTTCTGCCAGACTATTTTGGTTTAGGCCTATGTTTCAAAGTTTAATGGACAGATGAAGAGTAGGCATATCTGCCTTTGTTTCCCACCTTAGGGAGAAAGCATTGTATCTTCTCCATTCATATAAGGTCTTTTTGCTGGAAGTATGGAGTACATGTCTTTGATCTGTTGAGGAGGTTCTGTTCTACTTCTAGTCTCCTGATAGCTTTTACCATGAACAGCTGTAGAATTTAGTCCAATACTTTTTCTCCAACTACTGACAGGATCATATGGCTTTTTCTTTTTCTCTGTTAAAATGAGGACTTTTGGGGGTGGATCTTCCAATGCTGAACCAACTCTGCCATCCCCATAATAAAACCACTATTTACATACTGCCAGATCTGACTTCTAGTAGTTTGCTTTGTTAAACAAATTTCTATCTATGTTCATACTTTTTTCTTCTATTATCCTTATCCAGTTTTAGTATTAGCACAATGTTGATTTCCTAAAATGTGGGGAGAAGTGTTCCTTCTTTTTTCTGCTTTAAATGATTGATATAATTTATCAGTTAAAATGTTTATGAGCCTGTTGTTGTCATATAGGTAGGTTTTCAAGCTAGGAATATACTTTCTTAAATAGGTGCTATTCAAATTTTATATTTCCTCCAGAGTTAGTTTCATTCATTTGTCTTCCAAGGTACTTCTTAGAAGTTGTTGAATTTATTTCAAAAAAGATTTTTGTAATATGCTTTCTATATCCTTTTAAATTCTGTAAAATCTGAAAAAAAAATCCTGTAAACTTCTAGACAGCAAGAGCTGAGTTGGCATGGACATGGCCATGGAGCATCTCCTAGAAGAACAGTCTGTCTATCTCCCTTGACAGATGAAAAAGCAGCAGCTCCCAGTGCTACATGAGCACTGGTAGGGGCTGTGTGATTTTCAGAACCCACATGCCCAGTGCTGTTTCCACTTTATGGTCCTTGGTTGGTGGACCCTGAACAATGCCACACCTAAAACAGTGTCCTTGGTGCCTGCTGAGGTCCCTGGCTCCATTCCTCTCCTGCCCACTGAGACACGCCAGTGAAAGACATGGAACCATGCTAGTCTTTGGTGGTGCTTTCCAGAGTTCAAGGATAGTCAACTATTTTTCCTACATGAGCATTTTCCCACTGATGGTTACAACTGAGTGTGAAACAGAAAGCAGTCTGTACTTATTTTGTTTGCTTGCAATTACTTGAAATTCAATGCTACAAGATGCTAGAACAAAAAGAAAACACTTAATTTTCTTTGATTGGAAGCTGATGAACCTCTCATTGCATCAAAAAAAGATTTTAACTGCTCTAGGCTCTAATGAAAGAAAGTTTTTTTTTCTTTTTTCTGAATTGTGGAATCATGGGGCTTACAGGTGCTGCTGGCAGCAGCATGATGGGCAGAGGGGCCCATCTGAGAGTGGTATGAAACAGGCCAATAATGCATTGTGTGCTAGATCCCAAGAGGCTGTGAACAACATTTTTCAAAAATGTTTCACTATGACACTACATATCAATTTTCTGGCCAATGCATAGCTTGTTTTTCAACTTGGGTCACATCAGGAGTGCATCCTTCCAGCCAGTTGGAAAACAACATAATCCCTCTTAGTGTTGTGCATAAACCACACCCAGGAAGAGAGGTGGTAGGTGCAGGGAGGGATGTGGCACCACAGAGCCATGGAAAAGACCAGAAGCCATTCCCAGGTTATTAAGGAAGTGAGTCCCACCTCTGTGAAGTCACAAAACTGCACTTGTGCCATTTTTCTTTCCACTACTGTGTGCCCCCTCACTCTGAGAATACCTTGGCTTTTTAAGCATCATTAAATTTTGCTGCTTCTTCCTTACAAGTCACATGTTACATCCATTCTTTGTTCATCATGCTCATCACAACAGCAACCTGGAAACCTGTCCCAGGATGCCATCACCCACAGTAACAGGATGTGGCATCCTGTGGTCTGGGGTTGCCAGCCCACCCTCGAACTCTTCTGGCTTGTCCCTCTCTCAAACATAGAAAGAGGGAGAGGAATCAGAAGTCACAGCACTGATGGCTACTGCAGTTTTCTCTCACCCAGGACTCCTCTGCTCCAGAAGGTACTCCTAACTGGTTAGGTGGGAACCACTGGCTTTTATATGTCCATGATTGTGAATCTTTCCACCCCTGAATTCCAGTACCCAGAACAGCAGGTGGAGAATGTGGATTTGGAGTCAATTGGATCAAAGTTTAGAAACAGCTTCATCACTTACATGCTGCAACTTCTGGCAAGTTAACTGAACTTACCAAGCCCCAGATCCTCAAGGGTAGAATGAGAATCATACTGGTGCTGCCTCACAGGTTGAAGTAAGACAGTGTTGCACAGTTATCTCTCAGTGTCCAAAGACGATTGGTTCCAGGACCCCATCAGACTCCAAAGTCTGCAGATGCTCAAGTCCCTAGTATAAAATGGGTTGGCATTTGTATATAAACTACACACATCCTCCTACATACCTTAAATCATCTCTAGATGACTTATAATGTTTAATACAATTGAAATGCTACATAAATATTTGTTATACTAAATTGTTTAGGGAATAATGACAAGAAAAAAGTCTGTACAGATGCCATTTTTTAAATAATTTCAACCCACGGTTGGTTGACCCACATATACAGAGGGCCAACTATATTTTAAAAGCACCTAGAATAATGTCTGCTCTGTGGCAAGCACTCAGTAAATGTTAGCAATTAATAAGAGGAGTTAGTTCAATAAATGTTTGTTATTTTTGCTGCTGCTGCTGCTGTTACCAAATAGGAGCAATTTACAGAGCATATCTGAAGGAACAAATCTCCACGGGAATCAATAAAAATCACACTTATATTTGAGCAGCCCCAATAGTACCCCAAATGGGGACTTGGTACAAATTAGAAAAAAGGTTCCCACAAGACACATTACTACTATTTGCCAAAAACTTGTTATAGCAATTCCCCAGATCTACAATGCCGGCGGTTTCTAGCACAGCCCCCAAGGTGTTAATAAAGGAAGTGAGCTGTGAGTAGCCACAGAAGATCATCCAGAGTCAGGAAGCCGGGCCTGGTGTCCCTTGGGAGCACAGCCACAGCCCAATCCTCACAGCAGATAAGACACATGCAGCACATCCACTGAGCAGGGTCCACAGAAAACAGAGCCAAGCCAGGCTTCTTAGCCCTCTCTACAGATCAGTTCACTTCACCAATAATTTTATCTTTTCTACTGGGGTTCTGTGAATTGAGTATTTTCCTACTAAATATTTTATGTAGTCTTCTCTTTAGAAAAATAAGGAGAGAATATCAAGTTCTAGTAAAATGACAAAGTAAGTTCACATTAATCCTCCCACCACCAATATAGTGTTATCACTTGTATCTAGATGTTCCCCCAAAGCCTCATGCACTTATATGTGGGGCTTGGGGAGGTGGCTGGATCTAGGATTTATCAGTGTGGATAAAGGGTGTGTGAATACAGATTAAGGCTGTGATAATTGGTCAGTCCACTGATTGGTTTAGCATTATGCTGGGTGTGGGAGATGAGAAGCCCCACCCTGGGTGTGAGTGGCACCACCCAAAAGACTTGTAGTGTGGAATGGGTAAAAAGGAAAAATGAAAGGCAGGCTGCTGCTACCACTAGCTGCTTGCTGCCTGCCTTGCCATGGACTGTTTCTCATGT
This sequence comes from Heterocephalus glaber, assembly GCF_053883595.1. NCBI lineage: Eukaryota > Metazoa > Chordata > Mammalia > Rodentia > Bathyergidae > Heterocephalus > Heterocephalus glaber. Next base: position 23,061,909 of record NW_028258143.1, on the reverse strand, counting down.
GCCATGTCCCTGTGTCTTGCCACCCTGCCTTGGAGCCAGCCAACTATGGACTGAAACTTGTACAAACTGTGAACTGAAATAAACATTTCCTCCTTTTACTTTGAGTGCTGGGTATTTTGTCCTGGCAATGAGAGAAGTAACTAAGACATATAGTAATGGGTCTTTTATAACTGGCATCTACCCTGAAAAATATGTCCTTAGGTGATTTCATCAATGTGGGAACATCAGAGTGTGTACTTACACAACTAGGACAAGTAGGATGTCGCTAACTGATTTAGCCTTATGAGATCATGGTCGTATATAAAATCAGTCCTTGACCAAACTGTTGCTATACCACACATGACTGTACATAAAGATTCCAGATAAATCAATACCAAAAAAATATATCTTAACTACTTTTTCAAATTTCCCATAATTCAGATATTAATTAGAAACCCCACTCCCAAATGCTACTTAGGAGGAAATACGCCAAGGAGAAATAAATACCACCCTAGAGGAGCAGGACTGGAACAACTATGTTTTGATCTAATGAACAGAAAGGTGAAAACTTCCACCACATGAACAGACAGGTGGTCTGTGTCCTTCTTTTTACCAAAAGAGCCACACAGCTTTTTTTTTTTTTAAGCTCTATGTTAATAGAACCCAATCTAGGAGAGGATGGGACCACAGTCTCTGTAAATGTCCCAAGCTTGTCCTGGAGTTATCTTGTCATGTAAACTGCTCACCCTCCCAGCAGGCTGCAGCATTAGTGAACATGTGTCAAAAGCAGAACAGGCACAAGGTCCTGAATTCAATCCCCTGTATGGAGAAAAAAAAAAGCAGAACAGGGAGCCACTCACAAAGTGCCATTTAAAGGCTTCCCTGTCCCAAAATACTTTCACCACTACATAATGGTAGCCTGAAATTTCACCATCAAAGATTCATTATTTGAGGTAAAGCATTTAAAAGGCAAAAAGAGAATAGGGGTGGATGGTCTGACCGCCTCTGCTTCTATAGGAGCAGAAGGAAGGGAGGGGCCATGAGAGTTGACAGGTGGCTGCTGAAGGCCAGCTCTGCAGGGTGTGGTGCTTGCTGGGGGCCTAGGGTGCAACACATTGGAAATGCTTGAAACTGAGCCCCAGAGAGAAGGTATGAAGTCAAGGCCCAGAGTAAATCACCAGAGAGAAAATTAAGAGGATCGATAAAAGAGTTTAATGAAACATAAACAGGTTCAGGGAGGGCTTAGATAAATTCACAGCCAATCCATAGCAGGGAGTTAAGGAGCAGCCCCGGCTGTTGGAGGTTGATGTTGTGGAAAACAACTGTACCTCCTCCTGGTCATCCCCAGGGATGGTGCCAGACTGAATTCCTGGCTGCAGGAGCCTAGGACTGACCTGCAGATTCGGAGAGGGGAAGATGTTCTTGTTAATGTGTAATCATGGGATCAGAACGAGAGCTGAGTGGCTGTCCCAAAATATTGGGGAGCTATACTTGCTGCCCTGCAAGATGCTGATTTAGAAGGAATGAAGCCAGAAAGGTGGTCCAGACTCACCTGTGATTTGCAAGTCAGCTATATCCCTGGAGGAAGAGAGCAGGGAGAGAGCAGGCAGAAAGCAGGCAGAGAGAAGGCAGGCAGAGAGCATTTCCACTGCTCCCACTGGGCGGCTCTTGCCTTGGGGTCCAAGGCCAGGGGTCACTGTCAGGCCACATGGGAGCCAAGGCAACCCAGGTATGCAACTTGGACCCTCTCCCCCACACCATTGTGCCCTGATGCAGACACCCCAGGTGATGCTGGAAAGATGCCCCACACCCACACGGGGGAGGACAGCAAAGCCCTAAGGAATGCTTTCGCTCACCCTCCCCCAGATCCTCAGGATTCCTAGGACTCTGCTGGGGTGGAAGGACCAGCAACCCATCCACCCCCTGCCCCACCCATTGCTGCTAGCTGCTTGCCTGCCCCTGTGCATTTTCTCCACAGCAGAGAAAAGGCTGACCACAAGCTCCTGCCTCAATGAAGCTCTTCTGCCATCAAATGCTCCATCCTCCCTAAAGGAACAAACAAACCTCACTGCACATGTGTCCTACTTAGGAAAGGCCTTGACTCTTCACCAGAGAAGAAACCCTGAGGCCTGAGGCCACAGCCAAGAAACTACCCAAAACAAGAACCACCTGGTTACATTTCCCCTAAGGAGCTGTGAAGCCCACAAAGGCCACAAGTTTCTCCAGATGCCTCCTCCTGCGTTGGGGCTTGACAGACAGCACGTTTCTCTCCCCAGTTCTTCAAGAGGGTGGGCTAGGTAAATCCTGCTACTAGGTGAAGGCTCCACCTCCCAGCACTGCAGGTCATGATGCAGCCCCAGAAGCTTGGTTTCCATCCACTGGCCCCAACTAAGACCACCCATCCCAACCAGGGACTCACCTAGGTAGGAACAAAATGTCCCTGGCCTTAGGGAAGCCCTCGGGGTCTCACATCACGAGGCGGCGGGGGGGGGGGGGGGGGGGGGGGGCTAACGCAAGCAAGGAGACCCAGCCTCTGTCTCCTACCCCCATCTCTTCCCCTGAATCAGTGCTCGACCCTTCCTGGACTTCCTAGGTCAGGGGACACATAGATGTCTGCAGTCTCTTGCCACTGGGTCTCACACAAACACTCTCTTTCTGACCAGCTCTGGAGACTCAGCCGCTCCTCCTAACATATCTCTTGAGCCCAAGTCTCCATTTCTGCCATCTGATTGGCCTCTCCCAGTTAAAACTGCTTTTAAAATATCTTCAGCCTGATAAGGGTCTTTCAGTAACTTTCCTTGCTCTTATGTATTTCCCTCCAGAGACTCCCAGGGGCCTGCCTCTGTCCCTCCTTTCTTCCCCAGGCCCTATCCCTGATCTCTCCCATTTCAGTCTACAGATGCCAGCCACCCACAGTACACATCAACACCATAGAAGCTTTCTAGGAAGCCCTAAGAGGACCCCCAACTAGGGTGGGTATGCATTGAGTGGTCTGAGTTCAGCCCTGTGCAAACCTAGAATTTTTGTTTATACAGACCGGCAATAATTTCAGTGTCTATACACCTCCCATGCCCTCAGTGGTCATACATGGGGTGAGGAGAGAGGAGTGAAGAAAGTTTACTCTTCCCAAATCAATTGGTCTTTGGCCTTTCTGATAGTTTCTCAGCCACTCCTGGTTACAACAGTGCCATCTCGGGTACATGGCTCCCAGACAGCCCAGTGATTGTGGGTTCAAGGCCTCGTCTAAGAACTGAGCAGTGGGCTGCACTAGGGTGAAAGCACAGGCTGCCCTCTCTTTCTTGTCCTTCTTTTCTGCCCAGCTGAGGCAGTAGCCCATTGCTCAGCCAAACTGTGATTCCACATCTACCTTCAGTTAGAAACTGAGACAGCTTCCATCTACTCACAGAGGGCTGACCCAGTGTGGCAGGAACGATACAGGCAACAGAGAATGTGTTAAGAGCAGGATCAGAGACAATACAACTTTTCTGACTTTCTTTTCCAAAACTTAAAAGCCTTGTTTTTAAGTTCTCAGGACCTAAGGCCTACATGTCAGAGCAGAAGCACCCTGATACCATTGCACGCACAATGACGCAGGCCCGCGTGCCAGTGTGGAATCCTCCAGTGAGTGACAAACCCACACAGAGCCTACATTCTCATCTGTAAACAGGGATGACACTAGCTCCGGGGCTGATGAGAAGAGCTCTTGGTGAAGAGATGAATATACAACACTCAGCACAGAAACTGGCATCTGCTAAGTGGCCAGTAAGTGGCTGTTACCCTTCCAATTTAGAGGAGAAGGACAAAGAATTCTGTCCACCATTTCCCTGTCTCCCTGTAAGACTGCAGTGTGATAGGAACAGGGTGGGCCAGCTGGAAAAGTGGAAGGTGAAGCTGGACTGTTTTCTGGTCTTTTGGTTAATATTCTAGGCATCTGCAAAAGAAAAGGATGGTTTTATAGGTCAGCTCTGCCTTTTCCTGCCCCTTTCTTTGCCCCAAGGAAATTTCTGGCCTTTGAAAGCCCGGTTTCATGCATTTCTCTAATTCATCTCCTCCGTGGTTTGCCAGCCCTAGAGTTGGCCCCTCAAATATCTAAAGATTTCCATTTTCTTTATTGCTTTGCTCTCCTTCTCTGGACTTCATATTCCTCTCCTCTTTTCATGTCTAGCTAAAGTGAAGACTTCAGGCTTATTAACACTCTGGCCCTTCGCCTTTTGCATGGAACACCTGGGTGCTGGAACATCATAACCAATATGTCACTCAAACCTTCTCCCTGCATCACATGTCTCTCCCGCCATGCCAAGTGGAGTCAGAAGCAACCGGACTGAGACGTGATTAATACACGCCAGGGAAAGTGCAGCAGCGACTCTCAAGGTCCTGAGGACCTGCCTCACGCAGGTGGGGAGGTCACAACCCACACTGGGCTCCCGCTAACTCTCCACTCCCTGGCATTTGTTCACACTGAAAACCTCTCCGTTTGCATCCCCTTCCTTGGGACACAGGGGACAGGAGGCCAGCTCAGACTCAGGGCAGCATTTTCCACCACTGCCCATGCCCTGGGTCAGTTCTTTTCAGCCAAGAAGCGCTACCCATAACCCCAGTCGCTTGGGTTTCTGTAAAGGCGGCCCTCGGCTGACAGGCTGAAGGAGACGCATCCAGACACAGCCCCACCCCCACCCCTCCACTGAAGAGAAGCAAGCTCTGCTCCTGCCTAACCCTCATGGATCTGCCACGCTCTACAAGACGGAGGAAAGGAAGAAAGGGAAGAAAGGAAGCAAAGAACCAAAGAGTGGCTCTTGGACGCTGGCACCAAACTCGGCACACATGTGACACTGCCAGCCCCAGGGTCAGCTGGGCAGAGGGGCAGACCTGCCTCTACTCACACCTGCTGCGGCTGCTTTGACCCCTCCAGTAGATTCAGCAGATCAGTCATAAGACGCAGGCACCATGACAGTCACAGCAGTGCTGTCCCCATCGCTGCCACTGGCACGGCCGGGGGCAGGGAGTCTGGCCCATGGGAGGGTCCCCAGCTCACTTGTCAGGAATGCCTGTGGAGGGGCCAGATCTGCCTGGGTGGCTGGAGGCCCCTGGGAGGATGGGAGAGGTGCTCAGGGATGGGTTGAGGGCAGCAAACGGCTGCGCCAATGTGGCCCCAGGCTGCAGGGGAGAAGTCCAAGGGGTCCCAGGCCGGACCCCGGGAGCGGGGAGGGGATGAGGAAGGCCCTTACCAAGATGCCCCCCGGCCAAGCCTGCAAAGCCTGGTTTAGGAGACCCAGAATGAAAACCTCTGTCACCAGCACCTAACCCTGCCTGCATAAGAGCCCTCTGGACCTAGCTACCTAACAGCAGCTCACTGCAAGCCCAGCCAGCCAGCTCTGCACCACACCAGCACCGTTTGGTTCTTGTTGTTTGTTGGCTTGCTTTCACTCTACTTCCTTTCTTGTTTTTGGCTTCCTCATTAACATCATGTTCTACTAAGGATTATGTGATTCAGAAGCTTAGGAAAGGGCCACGAGGCACAACCCGAATCTGTGTTTCCAGGCGTCATGGAAAGCACCTGGGCCGTGAAGCCCGGTGAAATTGTTTGTGTCTAGTGCCCTCTTTTGGCCATTTTGGAGAGCTGCAGCTACCTCCGCTGAGGCATCGCACCTGGTAGCCTTAAAAGGCAGAAGAAAAAAAGCCTCTTCTGATTTAGGGGAAAGGCTTGGCTGGGCCAAAACTCTGAGCTGGAGATCATTTCTGAATGAACTGATGTGGCAGAGCTTTCCAGAGCCAAGGGGCAGAGCCAGAGCTTGGCCTACTCTTGTTGAAAACTCTGGAAAGTTTCCTGATGGGTAAGATTCACCAAGTATCACAATCCTGTTTTAGGCCAATACCTCAGTTTCACATGTGAAAATGGCACCCTGGCTTTTTCCGTGAGGAAGAGCCCAGTGGATCGCCGTTCCTGGCCACTGCCCTGGCCCTTCCAGTGCTTCCTGCTTGGGTTTTTGGAGCAAAGAATCCTGAGGTGCTGCTGCAGCTGCAGGCGCACGCAGGTGACTGGCAGCCTCTGTGCAGTTAGTGCCCACAAGGGATTTCTCCTGAAAAGGTCTCATCTCCCATAAGAATAATGAATTCAGTCTGCCAGACCCAACTGTGCTACTTCTGGGGTACATCCTCCAGAGAAATACATGTGTGGTGGTACTGGTATAAAGTTGATTGTGATGCTCTTGTTTTCAATAGCAAAATATCAGCAATACCTGAATGGCTCTCAACAAGCTGATGCTAAATAGACCTCAGTTTAATGATGCAATGAGTCGAATCCTTAGCACTGCAAAAACAAAAAATTGCACTGGGATATCAGGCAACTATAAAAAGGAGTAATATGCAAAGATCTCCAGGTCCTACTATTATAGACAAAAGTACCCATCATAAGCTGGCAAGCACATATACATATATTATTTATGCATATGGATGGAGAGCTTCCTTCTCTGCTCTTCATATTCCTCTTTTCTCCTCTAGCTAGAGTGAAGATTTTATTTGTATTAACATTGTTGACCCTTCACCTTCCCCACACAGCACCTGGGAGTCAGGTGTATACCATATGTAGACATAGAAAGATACAGAACATAGTTACAGATGCTTGCCAATGCAATCAGATATTTCTAGGAGAGTATTTCTAGAAGAGTAATATCGCTGAAACCTTTGGGGAGGAAACCAGATAGCTTTGTACCTTTTCATTTTAAATAAGGGTACAAATCAACTCTCCCTGCCACAAGTTCCAAATCCATGGATTCAGCCAACTACAAATCAAAACATTGCCTGTGCCAAATATGTACAGACTTTTTCATTATTATTTTTTCTTAAACAATAGTGTAAGACCTGTTTATGTAACATGTATACTGTTAAGTATTACAAGTAGTCACCATAGGACTTAAGGTGTGTGGAGGGGCACATAGGCTATATACAAATCTGCCCACTTTCTACAAGGGATTTGAGCGTCCAAGGGTTTTGGTAGTCATGTGGGGTCCTGAAACCAATCTCCCATGGATGCCAAAGGATGAATGTATTTACTTTTTCCAAAGAATACGAAGAAAAATAATGGCCTGTGTCATAGAGAGGCTGGCAAAGAGCCTGGAATGAAAGCATCCCATGGTGGAGCATAGCAGAAAATAAGACTTTTGTAGATAGATTACCAAATTGCATGCACTTCTCTGTACAGAGTCCCTGGTTTACCCTGAGTCCTCACAAGCCTGCTCAGAGTATTAATGCAAGTTCAGCTTCAGGGTATTTTCAGGTAATGATGGCTTTATCATGTGGTGATCACATTGTAAGTGGAGGTGCATTTGCATGTGCTTCTCTTGTGATTCCAGGACCTTCAAGAAAGCACTCTTTGTGTGTCAGCACTCACACTACTGAAGCACAAAGATGAGGGTCCTGTCTTCAAGCAGCTCCCATTTCCTGAGGTCAGCAGACAAGTATACAGCCTTGTAGTCTGTGAGTTTGTGTATCTGTTGCTATGCAAAAAAAAAAGCACCACAAAACGTGGCTTAAAACAAACCTTTATTATTTCCTGCTCTGTTCTGTGGATTAACCAGGACATACTAGGAGGCTGTTATTCAGGACCTATCCCTGTGGCTGTCGTCCAAAGGTGGCTAGAGTTGGAGCCCCCTGAAAGCCCGACAGGGCTGGGCACCAAAGATGGTGTCATCACTCCCCAATCCACCACAGCCTCTCCACAAGGGAAGCTTGGCTTTCTCAATTCACAGCTGCAGGGGACAGCAGACAGCTCCTCCCAGAAGCTGTGGCCTAACCATGCAAGTCACACAGTCCCTTCTGACCCCTCCTTTAGGTCAGAGGGAGGGGCCATACAATGGTGTGAATACTGATGGGACAGGTAATTAGGAGGACATCCTGTGGAGTAAGATAAAGGCAAATCCAGAATGCAAAGGTGCCCAGAACTTGACCTTGACTGCCCACCACCCCAGAACTTGTTCCAAACAACCTCTGAAGGATTTGTGCCAAAATGCCTTTTTCCTGCCTTTGAAATAAGGGTTTGGGAAGGTTAATGTTCATTACTTAATTTTATTTTCTTTTTGAGAGGATGAGGTGGAGAGGGTTTCAGTATGTGGCACAGGCTGGCCTTGAACTCACAGCAATCCTGCCTTGGCCTCCCAAATGCTAGAATTATAGGCATGTGCCTGTCTATGACTTTATTCTTTGGAGGGAGGGGGTGCTGGGGATTGAATCAAGATCCTGTGCATGTTAGAGGCCCTCTACCCCTGAGCTACCCTTCATCCTGGACTTTAAATTTTAAGCCTAGGAAAATGATCAGAAAGATTGTAAATTTTATTTCTTTCTTACTATTCTAGAAAGACAATTGGCCAAGAAACCAGCTTTGTGCAACTCAAAACTGAGGAGCTTAGCAGGGTCAAGGACAGTCGGGACCAAATAAGTGAGACTTTGTCTCAAAACAAAACAAAAGAACAACAAAAAATGAAGAAAACAAAAAATATATACACAGGAAGTTGTGAGTAGGTTATACGCAAATACTATGCCGTTTTATATATATAAAGGACTTCAGCATCCCTAGATTGGTGGCCACGGTGTCCGGGAGCTGACCTCCTACACACACGCGGACAACTGATTTGAGTTTTGCTCCCTCTAATCCTTTCAGATGATTCTTTTCCAACCTCAAATATTTCTCAGTGGTCTGTAATAGCCAAAGCTTACTTAGAAAGGAACAATACAATGAAAGAATGTAGAAGATTTATTTTTAAACACTGAGGAGCTTCGGGATGTTAAGGTGGAATCAGAGAAGTACCTAGATGATATAGAGGGTACTTCTGGGTACCAAGGCCCACTCCCTCTTCTCTCCACAAGCCCAGACACACACACACACCCCATCAACACATGCAATCTTAAGGAATAAGACTGACTTTCTCACACTCTTCTCCATCTTGCTCTTACTGAAACAAATCTTGTTGGGTTCTTGCTCTCTCCCTAAAATAGACCCAAATCACAAGAAAGTTATAATAAATATTTAAAAGTTTCTTGAATTCATCCTTGTCTTCCTTTATCTAGCCATAAAAAAAAGTGAAGTAATCGTCCCCACCGCTGCTACCAGAGCCCCTTGGATGGGCTTTCCCGGCTGGGCAGCACCGCAGCTGCTCCCGCGCCTCCCCACTGCGCGGGGGGCGGGGGGGGGGGGGGGGCGCTGCGCGCGCCTCCCGAACCGGCCGGCTCCCCCCTCACACCCCCCCCCCGGGACCTTGCCTTGCCGCAGGAGACTCAGACCCCCTCCCACAGGTTAGGCCCTGGCGGATTATAAATAAGAAGAAAAGAAACAAACACCTCACAATGTATTGATGTGAGTGCCGAATAATCTCATTCTTCAAAGTAGAAAGTAGCCCTGTTTTTGCAGATAAGGAAACAGAGTTGTTATTGCAGTCAACTGGGTAGCTGGTTAGATGTTGATCGACTCTGTCAACACCACCCATAGAATTATTATAATCATTGACAACTATTGGAATTCTTTTAGTCTCGTTCTTCTTTCAAATTCTATCATTTCTGTATTATGAATAGTTGAAAATAAGATGTCTTTTTTTGTCTTTCCATTTCACAACACACTTCTCCTCTCTGATACACTAACATTTCTCCCTTTTTCAGTTTTTTCTTTTGCAAATCTTTTGGCACTTCCTTCCTAGTCAGCCTCAGTGTCCCAAATGTGTCCATTTGTACTGTAAAAGAATATCACTAAGTTCTGGAGAAATATAAAAATTCTATCTAATGTACTTATAATAAGAATTTGTATAGATCGTAGCAGAAAATTATAGGTCATTTTTTACAAATAAACACTAATTACTAAGAAAAACCCAGAACTTATTAGCTTTTACTAGAAACAAACATCAAAGGCAAATACAATGTTCTAAATTTAAAAGTATGCAAAAAAGTAATCAATATGAAATAAATCAATGCATGAGTGTATCTCATGCAAACAAGAATCAACTGGTTGAAATGACACCTGAATGATGCTCAGGATAGTATGTAAACAAACATGCCACCCAAGTGATGCTTGGGGTAAACTGTTAAGTGGTTAAAGCAAGTTTGCAAAAAATTTCTGTAAAGTAGTTATAAAGGCTTCTAAACCACCTGACCAGGTACAGTCACAGCAATGACTCCCCTCCTGGTACCAACTTTCTGTATTAGTCACTATCCCATCACAGACAAAATGCCCAACATCTGCAACTTAAAGGAAGAGAAGTTTTATTTTGGCGCATGCTTTCAGAGAGTTTATTCCAAGATTGGCTGGATCAAAGGCATAAATGACATGGTGGGAAGGCATGGTGGAGGAAAGCTATTCATCCCATGACAGCCATGAAGCAGAGAGAGAGAAGAAAAGAGGCAGGAACAAAAATACACCCCTCCAGTTCACTCCCCAACACAGTGACCTACCTCCTGTGACCAGGACACCCATTTCCTAATAGCACATTCATTAAATCATTGGGGTACTATGATCTAATTACAACCCCCAAATCCTCATCTCTGAGCACATGGAACTTTGGGGGGTCATTTTAAACTATATATATGATACTACAATTTTGTTGAACTCCTTTATTAATACTGATAGTTTTGTATGTGGATTCTTAAATGTTTTCCATATATGAAGTAAAATCATCTGTGAATAGGAATAATTGTACTTTCTAATTTCCAATCAAGATGTTTTTTATTTCTTCTTGCTTGATTGATCTTGCTAAAAAAATTCTAGTATAATGTTGGATAGAAATGGCAAAAAGTGACCATCTTTGTCTTTTTCCTGATATTAGGGGAGAAGTATCAGTCATTTATATTCAGTATAATGCTATCTGTGGATTTTTTCATAAGTGCTCTTTATCAAGTCAAGAAAGTTGCTTTGTATTCCTATTTTGCTAAATGTTTCATCGTGAAAGAGTTCAGATTTTGACAATTTCTTTTCATCTCAATTGAGATTATCATGTGAATTTTTTTCTTCCTCCTATTAATGTAATATATTATATTGATTGAGGGTTTTTTTATGTTGTATCACTTTTGCATTCCTAGAGTAAATCTCACTTGCTCATGGTGCATGATGCTTTTTTTTTAATATGTTGTTTAATGTGGTTGGTTAGCATTTATTATTTTGACATCTATTTTTGTAATGGATATTAGTTTTTTTATGAAGACTTTGTCTGACTTTGCTACCATAGCAATGCTAGCCTAATGAATGTGTTCCATCCTCTTCTATTCTTTGTACAAAAGTTGGTGTGAATTCTTTAAACCTTTGATAAAATTCACTAATAAAACCAGTATCTGGTCAAAAAAAAAAAAAGTGGAGTAGAAATGGACTGTCTTACAAAACTAATAAAAAGACTGTGTTTTGAGTAAGATACAATGGCATAAGAAAGTGATCACAGTCAAAGTTAACAGCAAAAAGAGAAGGCACAAAACTGTCCACAGTATTTATACACCTTGAAACAAAGATTAGCTGTAAATATACACAATGATTCTCTCTGGTGATAAGATTATAGGAGGCTTTTATCATTTATCAGTAATACATTTCTGTGTTTTGTACCATGAACACAGAGCCCTTTTATGATCAGACAAAAGCTCTGTATATGCATATAGACCTGCTTTGGTGTCTTCTCTCAGAGTCTCCTTTCCCACTTCCCAAGCCAGACCTTCCCTTGACTCCAGGGTAAGCTAACAGCTGGACCCCATGCCACTGGGACAGCAAGTGGGGTGCCAAAAGGCCTCCCAGATCCCTGCAGGGATGCCTGTGGAATCTGAGTGGATCCTGCTCATTGACACTGGGAAAAGGGGCCTGGTTAGAAGTCTGAGCCATTGTGAACAGGTGTGCAGGGCAGGGGTGAGGGGTGGTGTGGTGAGGAGAGCTGTTAAGCAGGTAGTGTGAACAAAAGACAACTGACTGCTGAGAACAAAAGAAACTAGACTCCTCTGTTTTCATCAGGAGCCAGTTGTTTCTGCAAGGGGAAAAGCACAGTTGAGTTGTAAACATGCACAAAACCATATGTCATGTCCTCAGGCTTCCCTGGCAAGTCACAGAGGTTCTACCACTTTTGAAAGGGCAAATAGGCTCTCATTAATTCCATTCTATCACTTGCCATTTCTGATGGCTTTGACATTCTAAAAACAATTGTACTGGTGCCTTAAAAATATATACTGCTTGGAAGGCTGCCCAGTGAGATGGAAGAAGAGGACAACTGGATTGGAAGCCACCTGGCTTCCAGCCAGACTCCAAACCAAGAACTATTGTGACGAAGAGTGGCCCCCTCTCCTTTTGGGGCTTCAGTTTCTTTACCAGTTAAATGATGGCAGTCAGGTTCTCCCAAGTTCTGATATTAGATCATCTGTTGATTCCTCTCTTCTGAAATGCCCTCCCCTCTCCACTGGTTTTTGTCTTCCCACCAGAACATCAGCAAGCCCAGCTTTTGTCCTTCCCTCAAGGGGACTACTATTATCTCTAACTTATCATGGACAATATCTCTGTTCTAGCTCTGTGATTCACTAGCTGTGTGACTTTGAACAAAGTAATCTCCCTGTTTCCCCAACTCTAAAATACACCTAATTCGTGGTCACAGTGTAGCAACAGGTGGGTAGTCTTTGAAGGACCAGTGAGCCTCCACAACCTCGTTGGGTGTCTCTGGGTCACTCACCTCCACTCCGGTGAGGAATGAAGAAGTGAGGCAAGACTGGATCAAAACCAAAGGTCCCTAGCAGGGATGAGAAAATCAGGTCCAGGAATAATGAAGTCGGAAAGGAAAGTAGTATGAAGCAGAGGTTTATTTATAGTATTGTGAAGGTGGAGGCAAAGTTTCCAGGTAGCAGACTACAAGGCAGGGAGCACACAAATGAGCTTCTCAACCTGATGTCTTTGCTCTGCCCAATACTTATAGGGGTAAACTGGTCCCTAAAAATAACTGTTTTCCTGATTGGAATAGTCTAAGCCAATTGGGGTCTTAGTCTTTGTTTCTGAGGTGAGCCAAGGGTCATGAGGTCTAAGGGCACACAGTAAATACATGCAAGCTGGACCCTAAAAATAACTTTTATACCTGCAAAGGTTTCACAACAGGCAACTTCCTCAAGTAAGCAGGTGGTCATTTCTACCATTTGAGCCATGCCACATCAACCACTTTATGCCCTACACCCCTGCCTATCTCCTCCTCTAACTGTCCCTACAAGAGGAATACCGAGAGGCTCAAATAAGATGATACATGCAAAGGACTTAGAATAGTCCCTTCTCCATAAACACTGACAATAGCCACTAATATTATTTTTACTAGTGGCTATTATTCTTGTTGCTAGTCCTTCTTTGGTTGATCTCCTAGATCCTATCTGTTGGTGATTTTAATACAAACATTGTTAGATTGTATCTAGATGTCTCCCCAAAGCCTCATGCTGTCATAGGTGATGCTTTTTGGAGGTGGCTAGATCCAGGGTGTGTGATGCTAGGATTAAGAATATGATGCTGGGATTGATTTGTGGTGGATGCTAGGATTAAGAGTGCCCCACCCTGGGTGTGAGTGCTACCCACCAGACTGGATAGCCTGGATAGAATAAATATAAGGGATAGAAACAGGACTGTGGCCATCACTTGCTACTTCTTTGCTATTTCACTGCTTTGCTGCCCTCTGCCCACCATGAACCATTACTCCTCTGTGATGCCCCTCTGCCATGCCACTCTGCCTTGGAACCAGCCAACTATGAACTGAAACCTCTAAAAACTGTGAGCTACAATAAACATTTCCTCCTTTAAATTTGGGTCTTGAATATTTCATCTCAGCAACAAGAAAAATAACTGAACAGCCATTCTGAAAAGTTCATCTGCTGAGGTTTGGATGAGTGTCCCTGTGAGATAAAGAAATGGTCCCCAAAATGGCAGGATTGGGAGGTGGTGAAATCTTTATGAGGGAGAGCCCACTGAGGAAGCCTTGACATCCTTGCGAGTGGAATTCCTCTTCTTGTTTCACTCTGCTTCTTGGGTCATGATATAAGTGGTTTGTACCACCACATGCTCCCACCATGACATGCTATTTTTACTCAATTGCTCAAAGCAATAAGGCCAATTTTGGAACAGAACCTCCAGAACTATAAGCCAAAAGAAACTTTTCTTTTTATAAGTTAATTGTCTCAGGTATTTCATTATATTGATGGGAAACTGACTGTCCCTAGAAGGAAAAAAGGAGGGAAAGAGATGAGGAAAGAGGAAGAAAACTCAAATACTACCACCAGATAGCCCAGTAATCATAAAGAAAGGAAAATACCATTAAAAACTGTAATTTTTGGCTTCCAAAAAATTATAATCATTTGAAAAAGAGTGTTGAACTCATGCTTTCCTAGGAGAAAAATAAACATATTTCTGGAGAGTTAAAAATGATCTTATATAAAAATTGAGTTTGTTAATTGCCAAAAAATGATTACATTTAATTTCATCCTACAATATGTCAGCAACTGTTCTGGAAGATTTTTACTCAACTTGCTGAAGGTGAATTTGGCTACAGGTAAAATAGGCAGGAAAAAGCCCAGGGCCCTGACGGCCTCTCACTGGCAGCCAATTAAGCAGAAGAATGATGTCACCCAACTCAAGATGACAGGGACATGCCTTAGGCCTGCACTTTGCTATCTTACACCTGCAAATACACACACAGGGATGGTCTGAAATACTTTTATCACTCACAAAGAAAAAAAATGACCCAATCCACATTGAAGATATTGCCTCCCCAAAAGTATATGTATTTTATGAGTTTTATTCCATTTTAAAGCTAAGACAGGATAACTATAAACAGTTTAATATGAGAATAAACAATCTTAATCACTTCCCTTCTCCAGTTCAATTCTATGAGCCAAGGAGAACTGAAGTGACTCTTTCAGAATTACAGTGGACCCTTGAGTGGACTGACCTGACAAACAACTTGGGTTATAACTGGAATTTTAGTTTAAATTTATGAAGAAAGTCTTGAGTTATGACCTGAATGCCAGCCATTTGTGCTTCCAGATAGTCTCAGATACAGATTTAACCCTTAAAGAGTTCTGGAAGGAACATTACAACATCCTTTTCTGTGTGGGGTTAATTGAGAAATTCTGGACCAATATCTCTCTAAGGACACTGAGATCTGCCTAGATACAGGAGAGAGATTTGAAGGCTGTGTAGAGGAGCCTGAGTCTTCACTGACCAACTTGGTTTACAACCAGCCCTTGGGAATGAATTGAGTTCGTAAGTCAGAGGTCCACTGTAGTAAAATAGTTCTTTAACATATCAAAAACTGCTATAGTTTTGGGTCTGGAGAGGTCCCTGTGTTAAAGATTTGAGCCCCAGTCTATGGTACTATTGGGAGGTTGCAGAACCATTAGGACAGGAGGCCAAGTGGTAGAAAGTAATGTCATTGGGAGTGTGCCCTTGAAGAGCATATAGGACTTCAGCTCGCCCCCCATTCCAGCCAACAAGAGGTAAGCACAACACGTCCTTCTGCCATGATGTGCTGCCTCAACACAGCCCCAGAGTAATAGAGCCAAGTCACCATGGACTGAAACCCCTGAAGCCATAAACCAAAATAAACCTTTTTACTTATTAAGTAACCACTTAATATCTGTCACAGATATTTGTTACAATGATTGAAAGCTGACTAACAATATTTATTTCAACTCACCTGTTCATAGCATACATCACAAACTTGAACCAACTGTGTCCCTGGACAACTGACACATGAGAGGCTCTACCAAAAAAAGGAAGGAGAGAAAGAGTCCTCCAACCCCACCTCCAGGAGATGCACGGGGGCATTGTCCTACCTAAGACTCAGAAGCTGTATGTTGTAAAAAAGATTTTTTATGTTATTAAATAATCACCCAAAATATTCTAGAAACCTAGACCCTCATCAAACACACTTTAGGAAATACTACATTCTAGATAAAATTGGAAGCAAAACAAGATATCTCCTATGACAATTATCATATATGCCTTTTCTAAAATTTTGTAGGAATACTATAAAAATATGAAATAAATTAAGAATTAAAACTTTTAGGGCTGGGGATTTATCTCAGTGGTTTCGCCGCCTGCTGCACAAGCCCAAGGACCCAAGTTCAATCCCCAGTACCAAAAAACAAAACAAAACAAAAGAACTGAAACTTTTAGAATGGTAAAGAGAAGAATATATTGTTGGCAATATATTCTTTTTTTTTTTGTATTTGTATACAAATAAAAAGAATAAGGCATAATACAAACAGAATTCAGCAATGTAGCTAGAATACAACTAAATTTTCAAAATAATTCTAACCAATTGGAAAGTTATATGTAATAGCCTTCCCACTACTGAGACAAAATATCCAACATGCACAATTTAAGGAGAGTTTTATTTTGGCTCATGGTTTTCAAAGGATTCAGTCCACGGTTGGCAGGCTCCAGGGACGAAGTAGCATGATAGAAGGGCCTGGCAGAGGACAGCTGCTCAACCATGGCAAACAGAAAGCAGAAGTTGAAGGGAAGAGCTAGGGACAAGAACATGCCTTTCCAGGTCACACCCCCAAGGCTCCACATCCTCCAACTGAGCCCCTTCTCCAAATTTGAGACTTTGAGAAGATACTTTAGATCTAAACCATAAAATTCTAACCAATTAGAAAGATAAGAGATTTAATCACAATTATCTAGATTCATTTTCTATTAAGAAGATGAGATTATTTATAACGTTCAAGAAGAGAATGCTTAAATAAATTCAGAATGGTATGGTTTTAAGACAGTAGTAAAAGACATTTTGGAGCAATTCAGCCTTTCATTCAAAAAATATTGGTCATTAAGTTCTACTGTATTTGAATATTATTGTAGGGTTTTTTTCCCTTGCATTGTTCTTCTTTGAATGGTTTTAATTTCTGTATGTGTGTGTGTTTGATAATAAAGTTATTTTTTAAAAATATATTGGTCTTCTTCCTTCTGGCTTCAGTGTTGACTTATGAGAACTCCTCAGTCACACTAATCACTTTTTCTTCTTAGTAATTCCTCATCTCTCTAAGTGCTTTCAAAACTTTTTTCTCTAGTCTTTTTCTTTGCCTTTAAGTTTTTTTGCTTGTTTGTTTTTTGTTTTCTCTTTGAGCCAAGGTCTCACCATTGCTGCCCAGGCTGGCCTCAAACTCCTCACATAGTCCTGCCACCTCAGCCTCCCAAATAGCTAGGACTACAGGAATGAATACACCACTATGCCCAATTGCTTCAGTTTTTATGTATTTAATTTACTTCTTTTGATTTATTCTGTATTATGGATTAGATCTAAAATAGCTCTCAAAACTCTCATGTGCTCAGAGATAAGACTTTTGGAAGGTGATTGGTCATGGAGGCATTCATAGATGAGTTCATAGATGGATGTGCTGTGAGGAGGTGGAGACTGTTTGGAGGTGGGTCACTAGAGGTGTGACCTGGAAGAGTAGAAGAGTAGATTTTCTTGTTGGCTCTCTCTCCCTCTCTCTCTCTATCCCTCTCTCTCTCTCTCTCTCTCTCTCTCCCTCCCTCCCCCTCTCCCTCTCCATCCCTCCCTCCCCCCCCTTTCTGTGCTTCTCTGCTGCCAGGAGATAAGCAGCTGTCCTCTGCCATGCTCTTCCACCATGCCATTTCTGCTTAGAGGCAACCAACCATGGGCTGAAACTGTGAGACAAATATATTTCTCCTCCTTTATAATGCAAGTGTCATGTATTTTGTTCTAACATTGGGAAAGTGACCAATACATCCTATCTGGGATTCCTTCAGCTTCTTCATATGCAGATTTTCAGATCTAAAAATCTGAGAGCTCTACAACCATCATTTCTCTAAATGTTTTTGCTGCCCACACTTTCTTATCTCCTTCTAGAGCTCTAATAATAAAATGTCAAATTTTTATTATTAACTCACAAGTTCCCTGAGCTTCTTATCATTTTTAGTCTGTTTTCTCCCTGTGGTTCAGATCAGGTAATTTTTAATGTTCTATCTTCAAGTTTACTGATTTTTCCTTCTGCTATATTCATTTTGTTACTAAATGAACCTATTCAATTTTTATTTCTTTTTATGTTTCTTTTTTATATTATTGGTACATGTTTGCAGTACATAAGGTTTACATTCATCTTCAGTTTTTATTTGTTATTGTACTTTTCAGTTCTAAAATTTCCATTTGCTTTCTCTTAAATCTTCTATTTTCTTGTTGAGAGTTTCTTTTTTCATTTTTTTCAAACATGTTTATAATTGCTTGTTGAAACATTTTGATGGCAGTTATTTTACAATCTACTTTCTGTTTCCATCTTTGTGTTGGTATCTATTTTGTGTCTTCTTATTTAAATTGAAATTTTCCTGGTTCTTAGTATGAGTGTTAGGGCTTCTGTTTAGATGCCCCCCCCCCAAAAAGCCTCATGTGGTCATAGAGGGAACATTTTCAGAGGTAGCTGGATCTAGATTATGTGACACTGGAATTGATTCATGGTGCAATGCTAGGATCAAGGGCACTTGGATTAAGGGTGTGAGTGCTACCTGCCTTAAGGGCAGTTAGCCTAGATAAGATATGAGACAAAAAGAGCTGTGGTCATCCCTTACTGCTTTTGCTGTCTTGTGTGTGCAATGAACAGTGACATCCTTCTGCCATGTGCCACTCTGCCTTGGAGCTAGCCAACCACGGACTGAAACCTCTACAGACTGTGAGCTAAATAAACCTTTTCTCCTTTAACTTTGAGTGTCAGGTATTTTGTCTCAGCAATGAGAAAAGTAACTAAGACAAGGAGTAATTGTAACTGTGACCTAGATATTTTGGGTGTTATGAAACTCTGGATCCTACTCACTCTTTTTTTGAAAAGTCATCATCTTGTTGAGCTGTTGCATGCAGGTTAATGTGGGAGTACAAGCCAAAATCCTTGCTGGATCCTACTCCACCAAAAGTAGAACCCACAACCACATCACCTCCCTGCTACAAGCTCAGGCAGAAAATTATTGCCTTCAGGTGGAGCCAGAAAGTCAGTTCCCTGCCTCCCTTTCACTAATACCCCAAGGCTAGGGTGCAGGGAGTAGTTTTATCATGTGTGTAGCTGGAATAGCATAGGTATTATCCTTTAGACTGCCCTTTGGTCCTATGGCTATAGTGAACAGGCTTTGTTGGGATGACTTTTATTGTCAGAGCCTATTTATAGTTTCAAGTTGCTACATTTCCATTCAGAATATATGGGAGGAAAAAGAAAATCCAGGGAGTTTATCACCATGTCATTCCTCAAAGCTCAATGTCCTAACCAGTCTGTTTTCTGGAGGAAAACAGTTGTGCAAACAGACAGTAGAGAAGTCTGAACATCATGAAAAAGGGAAGCTAATGTCCTGTGGGAGAGAGTAGGGGCCTCCATAAACACAGACTCAGGAAAAAAATTCAGACACCAATGTGTCCCAGATACTCTCAAAAATCTGCCTAAGAAGGGTTGTGGGCTCCCAAAGTGGAGGTCACTTTTTTCTGGGGAAAGCATAAAGGTTCTTAACCAGCATTTCCTTTTTCAAAAGTTTTATTGATATGTAATTCATACAGCACTCAATTATTTTAGTTAAAGTGCACAATTCAATGACTTTTAGTGTATTCTATTCAAAATCATGTATCCATCAACAAAATGAATTTTAGAATATTTTCAATAACACAGAAAGAAATCTTGTACCCTTTAGCTGGTACCCTCCATTCATCCCGTGCCCCTACTCTGTCCAAAAAAACACTTCTGTCTGTGTAGACTTATTCATTCTAGACGTCTCTTATAAACTGAATCATACAATATGTGGCTTTATGGCTGGTTGCTTTCATTTGGCATGTGTAGCATTTATCAATTCTTCATTTGTTTTTACAAGTGAATACTGTTTTGTTGAATAAATATACCACATTCTATTTATCCATTAGTCATTTCATCAATGAATATCTAATTCTATGTTCAGTCATTTGGGAAACTGCCAGAATGTTTTTCAGAGTGTTAATACCACTTCACATCAGTGTATGAGGGTTCCAATTTCTCCATATTAACACTTATTAGCCATCTTTTTAATTAAAGTCATCCTAGTGGGTGGTGTTATCTAATTGTGATTGTGATTTGCATTTCCTCTAATGGTTAAGCATATAACATTTTCATATCCTTACTAACATTTGTATATCTTCTTTGGAGGAATATCTACTTATATCTTGCTCTTCTTAACTGCATTATTTGTATCTGTACTGTTAAATTGTAAGAGTTCTGTATATATTCTGGATAGTAGATTCTTAACAGGCACAGTGGTACCTCAGTTCATGAATACTTTTGTTTGTGAACAATTTGGTTCATAAACAGAAGTGTTTCGCAAAATTTTGTTTTTGCTTGTTAACTCCACATCAGGTGACAAACATGATGGGGGCCATCTTTCCTGCACAAACATGAACATGGATATCTTTTTCAGAATTGTGGAATGAATTAAAGTTGTGGACCAAGATACCATTGTATATGATTTGCAAATATGTTTTCTCATTCTATGAACTGTCTTTTTACTTTCTTTGATAGTGTCCTTTGAAACACAGAGATTTTTGGTTTTGATGCAGTCCAATTTGCCTGTTAAGGCCTGTATCTGGATGTCCCCCGCAAAGCCTCATGCACTCATAGTTGGGGCTTTTCAAAGCTGACTGGATCTAGGGCATGTGATACTGGGATTAAGGGTGTGTAATACATAAGTATCCCACTGATTGGAATTAGCATAGTTCTAGGTATGGCTGAATGAATTTACTAGAGACAGACCATCACCCTGAGTTTGGGTGCCACCACCCAAAAGGCTTGTAACATGGATGGAATAAAAGGGAAAGGCAGGATTTTGTTTGCTGCTTGCTGCTTCCTGATTACCTTGCTGTGGACTATTTCTTGTTTGCCATGTCCTTCTGTCATGCTGCCCTGGCTTGGAACCAGCTGACTTTTGGAATGAAACCTCTACAAACTGTGAACAAAATAAACCTTTCCTCCCTTAATTTTTGAGTGTTGGGTATTTGTCTTAGCAATTAGAAAAGTAACTAAGACAGATTTGGGTACCTGAGAAGTGGGCTCATTGGTGTGACATTACCTGGCCTTGTGGTTTAGGAGCCTTTGGAACTGGCTAGTGGCAAGAGATTAAAAAGGTTTGGAGATGCCAGCTGATGAAGCAACCCTGGCATGCTGTAAGCTGAACTTGATGGGTGATTCTGGTCAGAATCCAGAAGACCAGTAAAGACCAGGTTCAGGAAGTTTCAGTTAGGAACAAGGACTGCATTGGCTATTGAACTCCAGACCATGTGTGCTATGCTTTGGCAGAATATTTGTTCTCATTTTGCCCTTGTCCAGAGACTTTGCCTGTGACTGAAATTAAGGGCAGCAGACTAATTAATCTGGCAGAAGAAATTTCAAGGCTATCTAAAGTTGAGGCAGTGGCATGGTTGCTGTTGGGGGCTTTTAGCCAGATTTTTGTTGAGAATCCAGGACAAAGGGCCCAGCAGAATGATTTTAAAAGTTTGAGTTTGGCCCGAAAGAAAGCTCCAGTAAAGTTGCAGACTGCAAAGATGGAACAGAGAACTTGCTTGCTGAGAAGATTAGCAATAAAAACCAAGTATTTCAGAAGAGGACGTTAGAAAATACGGTCTATAAGCATCACAAGAACCACCAGGACTCCACCCTTTGTAGCACAATGATGAAAAAGTGAAAGACTTTGCTATGAGAAGAGAGCCCCAGAATGGCAGCAACCTACAGAAGCTGTTCCTTGGGATAGGGTTCATAGTGCTCAGCAATCCAGGTGCTCCATCCCTACAGCAAAGAGAGAAAGAAGCCTGCCTGCTCCTCCAGTTGGCAGCAGATCTTGGGATCATGCAGGTGGTACTCGTTTTATGTGCATGAGTTATGCAAGAGTTATGGGGCCAGGAAGGCCTCCACTTAGATTTCAGAAGAAAGCCTGAGAGGCCAGGCAGTGTGCCCCTGAGAAGGCAGTGTGTGAAGCTCTGAGTGTGAAGCCAAAGGTGTAGTGGAAATACCAAGAGTTTGGAGAAGCCAGGGATGTGGATCATCTGAAAGAAGCTGCAAGGGATGAGCAAAGACAGCCAAGAGAGAAGCCATGAGTGCGGCAACCACCTACCATGCCATAGGGGCAGAGCCACCCAAGCCCTTTGGAATTCACATCTTGCCACAAATTATCTCAAATGCTGGACATGGAAATATTCCTTTCTATCACCCTCTCTGTAAGTTTTGGATGGAAATGTTTACCTTGTGCCATTGTGTGTTGGACATGTTTAACTTTCTTTTCATTTGTACAGGGGCTTGCAGCTAAGAGTTTGCCTTAAATCTCAGAGACTTTGGATTTGGACTTTTCAGCAGTGCTGAAATTGTTAGGACTTTGGAAACTCTTACAGATGGACTGCGTGCCTTTTGCACAGAGGGATGCACATAAGTCTTTGAGAGGTCAAGGGTAGAATGTTATGGTTTATATCTAGATGTCCCCTCAAAGCCTCATGCACTCATAGGTGGAGCTTTTCAGAGCTGGCTAGATCTAGGGTGTGAGACACTGGGATTAAGGGTGTGTGGTATGAAAGTAGCCCACTGATTGGAATTAGCATAGTTCTAGTGTGGTTGAATGAATTTACTGGAGACAGAACCCCACCCTGGATATGGGTGCCACCACGCAAAAGGCTTGTACCCTGGATGGAGTAAAAGGGAAAGGCAGGATTCTGTTTTCCGGTTTCTGCTTCCTGCCTGCCTGGCTGTGGACTGTTTCCTGTTTGCCATGTCCCTGTGCCACGCCGCCCTGCCTTGGACTGAAACCTCTACAAACTGTGAGCTGAAATAAACCCTTCCTCCTTTAACTTGTAGGTGTCAGGCATTTGTCTCACCAATGAGAAAAGTAATTAAGACACATACCTTTTCTTTTAATGACTATGATTTGCTATCATGCTGGTATCTAACAAATAATTACTCAATTCAAGATCATCAAGATTTATTCCCATGTTTTCTTCTACGGTATGAGTGTCCAAACTTTTTGCCTCCTTGGGCTGTATTAAGAATTGTCTTGGACTGCACATAAAATATATAATATAGTTAACGTATATAAATTTTTAAATCTCCTTTTTAGAACATATTAAATTATTTTATAAAATAGCCCAAACTTAATAAATAAGAAAACATACATGCACACATCTGTAGGTAGGTTGAAATACTAGTATCAGTAATCACTGCATCATATTCACCATATGTACAAACAGAACCACAAGGATTAGTTTGTTCTTTATATTTTGTACAATTTGTATGGAAACTATATACATATGCCTTCTATATATATCATATATATATATATATAATGTACGAGAATAAATATAAATGCTCCAGTAAGCATGTATTATTTTTTGAGCATCAGCTAGTATATTCAACATACTATTTTGGAAAGAGCATGAGCCTGGGAACATTTGAATCTTTGCTTTACCATGTGTACCTTCAGTGTGTGTGTGTGTGTGTGTGTGTGTGCGTGCGTGTGTGTGTGTGTGTGTTGCCAGGGATGAAACCCAGGGTTTTACACATAGTAGGTAAATCACTGGGCTACACCCCTAGCTCACCTTTGGTTTTTCAGAATCTCATTTTCCCCATCCATACAACAGGCACAACGTCTACCTTGAAAATTTCTTGTAAAGATGGGCAAAAATCCAAGAAAACCACCTAGCACAGTGGTTAGCACACAGTAACAGGCCAAATAATTATATTTTTATAATGAAAGAAAATAAACTTACCTTTAAATTAATGAATAAGTGAATGCATGGTAGACATGTACATAGGCTATAGCTCCCATGTTCATTGCTTATTCATTGTCAATAAACATCTATACCTTGAGGCTAACTATTCTGCATGCCAGGCACTGTGCTTAGCATATTGTCCCACAACAGCTGTTGGATGAATGTTTGGACATTCCTGGAATCTAAACATAAGATGTTCATAGCCAGAAAGATCCCAAGGAGCCAATATATTGCAACCACAGGCTCTGGGGAAGAAAGAGAGAAACAGAAAGTCTTTGGCCAGGGAAATGAAGCTCCTGAACCAGTAGCCTAGTCCCTGATACCATCCTAAGTGAATATTTGAACTAGAAATGAATCCAAGACCATTTTCCAGACCTGCCTTCACTGCCTCTGTAGCTGGTTCTTGTCCCACTAAACCACAGACACCTGACTCCCAAGTAGTGATGTATTTGGTTAGGGCTGCATTCTGCTGAATAACACAGAAAGGACTACACTAAACAAAGAAGGAATGATTTGTCTCATATAGTAAGAAATGTATGAGTAGTTGTCCAGAGCTGCTGGTCAAAGATGTTATAAAGGACCTCGCCCCTTCTACATTCCTGCCCTACCAGCCTTAACATTTGGTTGCCAACCTTCCAATCATGAATGTCTGTCAGCTCATAGTTATCCTGGCAGGAAGATGTAGGTGACCAGGGGCCTAAACTTATGCTAGTTAGAGTACGTCCCAAAAGCAGTGCCCACTCCTATCTTTCCAGCCAGAACAGGATCACATGGCCATCTCCACTTCCAGGGAGTCTTGCAAGATGAACACTTTTAACTGGGCTCATGGTTTCATTCATAAGATCAAGTTTCTTTTTCATTTAATTGAACCTAGAGGCATTCTACCACTGGGCTATAACTGTAGCCCTTTTTATTTTTTATTTTGAGACAGGGCTTCACTAAGTTGCCCAAGCTGGTCTCAAACCTGCTGCCCTACTGCCTCAGCCTCCCCATTAGCTGAGATTACAGGTGTACCACTGCAATCAATGAGATTAAGTTTCTATAGCAAAAGGAGAAGGAACGGCCATTGTGTAAGCAACTAGCACAGCCTTCCACAAAAAGGTGGCAAAGGTGCTGGCACTTCTCATGACTAGAAGTTCATGAGGACGAGTGCTGAGTTGTTGGCTAAGCACTGCAATCACTATCTGAGGAGAAAACCAACCCCGATCTGATGGTAGCTAATCACTCTTTCTGTTATAGGAAGAGGGAAGCTGCTTCTCATAACCAGAAGGAGGCAGCTGAAGCTTCCAGAGGCAAAGAGAGGAAGAGGCTGGGCATGCAATAGCCCTTGGGGAGCAAGAGACATAGGAGGGAGAAAAGTAGTGAAACTGGACAATCAAGGGGACAAAGATCAGCAATTTTACATTTTAAAAAAGGAAATCTTTGTGGTAAAGGGTCAAGATGGGATTTTGGGATATCCAAGTGCCCAGAGAACATGCAGGTGTCATGAAGAAAACAGGGTGAACCCCTCTTCCTCACCCTTATGGATGTTCTACAAAAGCCACATTGCTCTTTACATGGGCTGAGCTGTGTCCCTTCAAATCCATCTGCTGAAGCCCTAAACCCCAAGACCTCATAATGGAACTATATTTAGAGATACAGTCTTTATAGATATAATTAAATCTAATATGCCACCATCAGAGGTGGACCCTAATCCAAGATGACTGGTGTCACCATAAGAAAAGGAAATTATAACAGACATGAACAAAGGAGAGATGGTAGCCATCTGCAAGGCAGAGGAAGGCCTCGGAC
This sequence comes from Heterocephalus glaber, assembly GCF_053883595.1. Lineage (NCBI taxonomy): Eukaryota > Metazoa > Chordata > Mammalia > Rodentia > Bathyergidae > Heterocephalus > Heterocephalus glaber. Next base: position 23,036,407 of record NW_028258143.1, on the reverse strand, counting down.
AGATCCTTCCCTTCTGGCTTTCAGACAAAACCAGCTCTGCTGACACCTTGACCTTATACCTCCAAGCTCCACAAGTGTGAGAAGTGAACTCCTGCTGTGTAAGGCACCCAGCCTGTGGTACTTTGTTATAGCAGCCCTGACAAACTAATACACTCATTAATATTTCATTAGAGGGCGTGTGTTTTTAGGGCACTGTGAAAAGTGTTCATGTCAGAATCAATGGTGGCTGCACAGAGACTGCTCAAAATCAGAACCAGGAGCCTGAAACAGGACAGTATGAACCCACAGAAAAAAGACCATGTTGGGCTTACATAGACCTGAAGCTGATGAGGGGCCCAGGGTTGTGGGACCCCCACCATCAGGCAAAAGGCACTGGCTGGAAAGAAACATGATTTCTTTCTTAGATCTCTCCCACTGGCACCTGATGTGGGTAAGAGGATGCCACCATGCAGAAATGACCCTAAATCTGTCTTCTCCAGGTCATCTCTGTTTATTCCCAGAGAGACTCTTAAAAAAATTTGTTCTAGGCCTACTGTCCTGGTGGAAAATGATCCTATCCTTCCCCAGCCACATTCCCTATTTGCTTCTCCTGCTCCTTAATTCAAGAACTTAGCACCATCTGGCACACTGTACACTTGCATCTTTAGTTATTATTTATCTTACTTGACTTGAAGTTCCATGAGAGCAGGGATTTTGTTTGTTCATTACCATATCGCCAGTGCCTAAAGCAGAGTAATGCTCAGTTGATCTCTTTAAGTAAATTAATATCCTCTGTCCCTCCTGTATTTCCCATTTAATTAAGAATTCAGAAATTTGGAGTAACTTTGGGGCTAAAATTACTTGAGCCTTTAAATTATGGTGTCGTGGTTTGAACCTGAATATTTCCAAGTCTCACATGTAGAAGGCATGGTCCCAATGCAGCAGCATTCAGAGGCAAGGTCTTTGGGAGGTGGTTGGATCATGAGAGTGCTGACTTCATCGATAGATTAATCCATTCATGGGTTTACAACAAGGGGATATTGGGAGATGATGAAAACTTTAGGAGGTAGAGCCTATTAGAGGAAGTAAGTCACTAGAGATCAGTCATTGAAGGGTATATCATGTCCCTAGCTCCTTCCTCTGCCTCTGCCTCCTGTCTACCATGAGAAGAGCCTCTTTACTGTATCCCAAGTCCCCCACCATGACATTCTGTCTCACCATGAGCCAGAAGTGATAGAGCCAAGTGGCCATGGACTGACACCTCTGAAACTATGAGCCCAAATAACTCTTTCCTTGATTAAGTTGATTTTCTCAGGAATTAGTCACAGAGGTAGAAAGCTGATTAACACAGATGGGATCTCAGACAAACTGACAGACTAATATGGGAGGTATCTGAAAGCAGACTGTGTTAGTCAACTTTTTATTAGTGTGACACAATACCTGGCAAAACAACTTAAAAAGAAGAAAGATATTTTGGCTCATGATTTAAGAGGTTTCAGTCTATGTGCTGACTATTGCTTTGGGCTTGTGGTGAGGAAGACTATCATGGCAGACGGGTACAGCAGAGGAAAACTGTTCACCTCATGGCATGTGGAAAGCAAAAAAAGAGAGGGACAAAGCCGGAGAGGAAGGGGCCAATGACAACAAATACTCCCTAAGGTCATGTCTCCACATCCCACTCCCTACAACAAGGTCCCACCTTCTAAGTTTCCATCACCACACAGTAATGCCATCAAATTACAAACTCATCAGTGGATTAATCCACTTGATAAAGTTAGAACACTTAAGATCCAATCACCTTCCAAAGGTATGAGCTTTAAGGCTAACATCTTAGATCTTAATCAAAACACAGACAGAACTTGCTGAATTCCCTCCACTTACTCCACAAAATCAGCTATTTTATCCCTCAAGATAGACTCGTAGGTAACACACTTGACACCACAAGGGAGCCAGGCAGGGGACAGTTGGAACCCAGGGCCTAGAGTCCCCGGGCAGCCCCACTGCATTGCTGCTTCCAGGACACACTAGCTCCATCCACAACTCTGAGTCCACAGAAAGCAAGCTTCTGCATTTTGAGTGGCTGAGATGTCATTCTGGGGGAGTTTATGGCATTATTAACATGGAAATATGCAATGGAGCCACAGTAAGCCACTTGCCCTTTTATTAATAATAGTTATTCACAGCACAGGAGTCAAAGGCTTTTCTGCTTGGGTGCTAATTAAAATTAGACTCATAAAGAATTAGAAAAAGGTAATAAATCCTCCAAGTACCTGTCCATCTTGTGTCAACAGGGGTAGGGGTGTGCCTCACCTGGAAGTAGGGTAATAACTAAAGGCCGTAATTTCAAATCCTGATCACCAAGCAATATGCTTGGCAGACAGTCTTTTTCACCATAACCCAGGAGCCTCCTGGTCCCCAATCCCACTCCTGGAGAGGGAGCGGAGCTCTGGGTCTCAGAGTGGCCCTTAATCTTCAGATACTCTCCACCCATGCAGGGGCATCAAAAGACTAAGGAGAAATCTAGAACCAGCCCAGATAGTCCAATTCCCACCCAATTTCACTCTCTGCACAAGTCCTAGTGAGATCCCTGGAATGAGGGTCTCCTGTGTATTCTTGGAAGGAATAATGAATGATTCAATCCACATATCTTGAGGAAAAGTTGGCTGCCCTTTCCTTGACCTCAGACCTGAGGAAATAACATCCATATGAGCTTCATAGTTTACAAAAATAGGTTGTCATTTATTTTTATGATTTTCATCACACTATAATCTCCATACATACCACGTCCTAACTCTCTGTGTCATGATAATTATGTTTATTACTATTGTTAATATTACCTCAGTTATTACAGAGGATTCTTATAAGTATCAGAAACATTATATTATATTACAGAGGATTCTTATAATTATCAGGATTACATAGAGAAGTGATCCAAAAATTCATAAAAGTTTCCAAATGAAAGCTGACCATGACTTTCAATGACCTATGGCTACATAACAAACTATAATTTGATGGCTTTGAACAGTGATTTATTATTTTTCATGATTCTGTGGGCTGACTGGACTCTAACTTGTGATTTAACAATTGGATTTCAAGTTGGACCAAACAGAAGGTGCAAGGCCTCTGAAGGCCTGAGCTAAGAAGTTGTATTATGTCACTCCAATGACATTCTATTAGTCAAAAGATGTAACAGTACCTGCTCAGCCAAGAAGACAGGAAACAAACTATCCTCTTGATAAGAGGAAAAATGCACCCAAGATGGTTGGAACCATCTTTGTAATCTGTGTCAAGCTACCTAACCTTCAACAAAGCAGACCCATGTTCTCCCTGGACAGCTTTGCACATACCACCCAGCCTATGTGGGCCTTGATTTTCTGACTAGTGAAGAGATGCTGGTCCCTCATCTGATCAAAGGTAGGAACTGGATAGGAAAGCCTTTTAATATTCCCCTCCAAAGCTGTGAGTCTGTGGCTTACACTATCTCCCAAAAAATCTTTTCATTACAAATGCTTCTGAGGGCCGGGGATTTAGCTCAGTGGTTCTGGCGCCTGCCTCACAAGCGCAAGGTCCCAAGTTCGATCCCCAGTACCAAAAAAAAAAAACATACAAATGCTTTTGACATATTCTTTGAACTTCAAGACCTAAAAAATTTGAGAATTCTGTCTCCCTTTTACCACCAGGCCTTAAATTTTAAACTATGTTTAATGATCTTTTAATTCTACAGCAATATCAGGGTTATCAGACTTGGCTCAATTTGTTCCTCAAATTTCTCTTGGCACATATTTCTGTATCCTAAAAAAAAAAAAGGCAAACTCTGCACCAAGAGTAAAATATGAAAATCTTTTCTCAGCATTTCTGTAAAAAAACATGAAACTGATATTCGAGAAGGAAAATTACATTAGACCAAATTAAAGAGATAACCCCAGGATTGTCAAACCAAGCAGACATGAGACAGGGGGTGGTGGGAGGAAACCAAATCACTCAAAACTGAGGTCACTGTTTGCAAGACACTCCTGTATCAGCCCAACTGAGCAATAGCAATAAAAAAATATTTTCAAAAAAGAAAAATTCTAAAGGCATTATAAATACAAGTTGTTTTATGAGATTCTGATTTTTTTTAGATGGTTGGTTTTTAGATTTGGTTTGATTTGGTTTGCTTTGCTTTAGTTTGGTTTGGTTTGCTTTGCTTTGCTTTGCTTTGTTTTCCTTTGGCTTTTGAGACAAAGTCTCAGTAAGTTCCAGACTGGCACTGAACTTGCTATATACATTTGTAGCCCAGGCTAGGCTCAAACTTGCTATCCTCCAGCCTCAGCCTCCCCAGTGCAGGGATTACAAACATCCACCACCACACTCAGATGAAATTTCAAATTTGAATGAAAAAGTGTGTCCATATAGTCAACAAAAATCTTCCCGAAAATTCTAAATTCCACCTATAAATCACTAGTCTTGTGCTCCTGTGTACCACAGCATGAGATTTTCCCCTCTTGCTTTATCATCACATAAAATACCATCAAAACTTCTCAAAAATTTCATTTGCAAATTCAACACGTCCAATGCCCATAACACTGGCCCTCTGCATACCAGACTCTCAACCAGTGGCTCCAAATACATCTCTAGAACAATGCCTGGAAGAGCTCATTAGCACAGCTGTGTAGGAAAACAACACACAAACAAGTTATGAATAACTTATCACACTATGACATGGGACCCACATAAACCTGAGACTCAGTGTATACAAACTAAACATATAGCAGGATCTTGATATTAATTTTCAATCTTTCCACCTAAGGAAGCTGTAATAACCCTAAAGTGACCATCCTATTCTGGTTTTTTCCCATATCTTCTACACAAGGATGCAACTTCCACTACAATTACAGCCCCTATTGTTACTTGCAGGAAATATCTGCTGTAATACAAAAATACATCTTACATGTCGAGTATTTTATGTGATTGTAATGCTAAGGGTCACCCCATTCAGGAGGACCTGCTCTCAGTCTTTACATTTTTTTGGAAACTGACTTTCTACCCTCTTCTGTTGCTTCATAATTATGTCCTGCTAACATGAATCAAAGAGAAGACTTTAAAGTTTTGTCTGTCTTGCTAGCTGCTCAAAGGTGACCTCCACGTTGGGATCCAAGGTAAAAATGTCTCCTCCCTTCTCTTAAGCTAACTTTTAACTATCTTTTAACCATTGCCCCATGTCCAGGGCTGCCATGACACTTCTATGGAGCAGCCCTTACCTACTACTCCTCAGATGAGGCTGCTCAGCACCTCGTGGAACATGTTTACAGCTGATGTCATATGGGCTACACATGCACTGAAAATCTGAATCAGAATTTTCTTAGAGCTGATAGACACTCTAGAGATCCACTACATTCCCTCAATAGAAATAAGGAAATTGAGGTCAAGGGACAAGACATAATTCATTCATGTTTGCACAGATGGAGAACAGAATTCAACTTTTTAAACTCCTTAATATCTTGAATAAAGCCCATTCTGGATTCCAAACTAGCCACAGAGACCTGGCAGTAAATCGGGGTCCCTCTGCTCTGCTGCTACCCTCTCAGGCCCAAACCTGCCATCTGTCCTTGCCTTTTAAGTGCCTTTTGCATCCCTTCTCCAAGCATGGCCTATCTCTGTGGAATGTCCGCAAGCAAGACCAGCTTCACCAGAGTATGACGTAGATTGACAAGGGCCAGTGCTTAGAATGGCCCTGCACTTGGCTTAAAGTTTCACTGCTGCCATTTTGAAATTCTTAGAAGGTTTTAAACATGGATTCCTACATTTTTGTTTTGCACAAGCCTTGCAAACTACACAGCCAGCCCTGTCCATAGTGCATACTGTGCGAAATAGTCATCTGGCTAGCTAGGAAGAAATACAAACCTTAAAACTCTCCCCCTCTGATCCTGAGTGTGAGAGGAACACAGCGTGATTATCATGCTATGGAGGCCTCTCCCTGCATTTATCTTCCAAGGAGTTAGAAGAATGAGAAAGAAGATTGATAAGCACCAGGCATGATGGCTCACACTTAATCCCAGCATTCTGGGAGGCCAAGGCAATGAGCCCAGCCTTGGCAATTTAGTGATGTAGTGAGAACCTGTTTCAAAATAAAAAATAAAAATGGGCTGGGGACATAGCTCAGCACAAAGACACTGGGTTCAATCCCCAGTATCACCAAAAAAGAAAAAAGAAGAGGAAGAAGAAAAGGAGGAGAAAGAAAGGAAAAGGAAGAAGAGGAGGAGAATAATTGTTGAGCACCCCTCTCCCTGGGCTGCAGACTCTAGAAAAACGAGCCTTGTTTCTGAACCCCAATACACCTGTATGTGAATATACAGTTAAGAACCACCTTGGGCTAACTACCTCACCTCTATGAGCCCCTGTTCTTTCTTTTCTCCAATTATAAAAGCAATAAATGCTCATTACCAAAAAACTGAAAAGTTCAAAAGCATGGAAGAAAGGTCACTTATAACCTCAATGTCTACACCCCATTCCTGGTGGACTTCTTAGTTTTTCTCCTTTCTCTTCCAAAGCATCCCTCCTTCCCATGGGTAAGGAAAGACCACCTTCCTCACCTCTAAGAAAGGATATTGGTCATCTTGGGAGCTTCTGCTGCTGGTGGCCTAAAAAGCCAGTTGAAAGAGCAAAAACTAGTGGCTGACTGCAAAGGTGGCAAAAAAAAAAAGGTGGGCACTGCCCATCCACAGTGGCTCTCTGGAGCTGGCTTTCTCTGGATAGAGGTGGGGCTGAGAAAAATGCAGACAAGCAGCGCCCCCCGGCACATGACACAGATCCTATCCATCCCACAAGAACCTTTCTCCACCAGTTCCTAGCAAAGTCAAGACAACCAAGTGGTGGGAAGAAACCAGAGAAGAGAAATTTTCAGCTATCTCCATCCTCTTAGGGTCCTAGCTGTGCCTAAGAACTAAATCGATGTAGATTTCCCTGTAATTTTACAGGAGAAAAGTACACAAATTTATTTAACACAAATTTTACAAGTTTTTACAAGTTTTATTACAGGAGGCCTAATAAGGAAATGAAAAAGAAAAGACAGAGATGGAGCCAGTCCCTTATATACTAAATTGTACAAATAGGACATAGGAGAAGCAACTAAATGCTGTGGGCAACTTAAAAGATCTAACAAAATCTGCAGAGTCTGCTTGGCCTCACCTTCTCATCCTTGAAGCTAAACGTGTCATTCCTTCTGGTACAGGAGGGTGTTTGTCAGATGGGAATTTGATCTGCTTTCAAGAAACAGCACAAGCCAGGTATGCTGGTATACACCTGCAATTCTGCACTCTGAGACGTTGAGCACAAGTTCGAGCTCAGTCTGGGTAAATTAGTGGCTTAGTGAGCTGAAACAAGTCCTCTTATCTAGAAACATGCACATTGGAGAGCTTGACTCTTGATCGCTCTGACACATCCAGGAATGACCACAAAAACAGCACAAGATGGAGACCCTGTCTCAAAACTTTAAAAAATAATAGTAATAAATGGGCTGGGAATGTAGCTCAGTGCAAAGGTCCTGGGTTCAATCCTCAGTCCTGCCAGGAAAAAAAAGTCAACTGTCTCATAGTTTAAATTTTTCATAATAAAATGTTTTCTTAAATCATATCTGAGGAAAAAGTCAAGGAGAATACAATTAAGCTAATACCAGCAGTTATTTCTGGAAGCCAATGTTACAAAGGCTTTGTCTAAACACCCACATCCAGCATTTGTACTGGCCCAGAGCCGCTGTGGAACTGCTCTGGCACTGTGTTCCTCTAACAAAGGTGGCAACAGGAAGGTCCTGGTCCTGCTGGCCTGCAGTTCCTCTCTGGTGGCCCACATAGGCCTGCCTCTCACACCTGCTGTGTTAGCTAGCACAGCATTTTAATTCAAATTAGTTACCAACATTTAGAACTTGGCAGCTGATCTCAAAATCAAGAGACCTGCCAGCCAGGGGTCCACGTGCCAAACAACATAGCCATCCAGAGTGCAGCAGTTTAGGCAGGGCGTGTACACAACAGTGCCTCAAAGCCTCTACTCCTGTGTCCTCCTGAAGCTGAGGCTGAGGCCTGACCCCATGGCCACTGCACCCTTCAGCTCCATCATCTGCTGCTGGGAGGGGCACCATGCTCAAAGTGTGGCCCCACCAGAGGCTGCAAACTAGGTCAGTGCCTTTCTGCACTTACATGTTTGTAATCTACTAGTTTTCACTTTCCTATCATCACAAAAATAATAAGCAATGAAGGTTAAGCAACCCAAAAAACAAAAAAAAAGCGTGGTCTGGGCATGGAGAATCCACCTGAAGATTGTTACCAATAGCCATAAAAAGAGAACTGGAGGGGAAGATCTTGGCCTGTTAATTTTCTAGGAGAAGCTTGCTGCGGATGGTTTTTCTGATGCAAACTTGGCTGTTCTTGTCAGAAGAGAAGCTCAGGGCCTCACTGTCACTGGGAATGGCTGCTGTTTTCATCAGGGGAGTGCTGATCTTCACTGTGAGCATCATTTCCTGGCTCCAAAGTGGATCCCTAAGCTTGGTGCCACAAATCCTTAATCTTACCAGCGTAAGTTTCCTGGCTTCCAACACTGGCCTTTGGGCCTTCCAGGGCAGATCCTCAATACGGACAAGCATGATACATTGCCATGGGCTCTAGGCCACTGGCTGGACACTAGGAGGACATTGCCTTGGACTCTCAGCCTTCAGCTGGACTTGTGTGGGAAACTGCTGGGATGTAGGCCCTCAGCTGAATCCTTTGGGCTTCTAGTGTGTGGTTAATCTCTTGCACTCCTTTGCATTTGACTTTTTGAGTAATTATCACAAAATAATCTTAGAAATTATGTGTCCTGTATTTAATGTATTCCCTTGCCAAATCCTGCTGACTACAACAGACTCTCTTCAAAATTACTGGCGATATCCTTAAGTCACTAAAGAAAAACAAACTGGCATTGTTTGCTAGTATCAGAGAGAAGAAATTCAAGATGGAAATTAAGTTCAGTTATAGAAAAAGTTACTTTTTTGCATACCTAAGTTCATAACACATGACAATCATATTTGTTCCATGTCTTCTCCACAGTCCAGTCCAGTACACTATGCCAAAAGGCAGAAACACCTCAAATATCCATCACAGATGAGTAACAGTGTGTGGCATTTACATACACTGACATGTTACTCAGCCTTGAAAATGAAGAGCATGTTGGCAAAAGCTACAGCATGGATGAACCTGGAAGCATTATCCCAAGTGAAATAAGCTGCTAATACACTGTATGATTTCACTGGTGGGAGGTGTTAGGTAAACAGTGATGATCCAGGAAAGGACACAGTGCCAGCCTGAATTTGAAGGTTGTGGGCAGGACCTCGTGGAGTAACTCCAAAGGAGAATAAAGCCTAGTTTAGTGAAGTGGGTCTGCTATGGATAGGGTTGAGGGGGTGAATAGTGGGTTGGGCTTAGGAGGGGTGAGGTGAAGGGGGTTGAGACTGGCAGAGCAAGAATGGCTAAGTATGTGGATTTAACAACAGGTGCTGTGACCTGTCAGGTGGGGCAGGTGTGTCATGTCCTAGCAGAGTAGGCACTGTTCCCAGGGCTCAGGAGGCTGGGAATCAGCCATTCCAGGAATTCAGGTGGCAAGGGGTGGGGAGATTAGACCTATCATTTCCTGAGTGTTAAGGATAATAGAGAAAAAACAAGGTAAGGGGTTGGGTATGGAGGCATAGGTCCTCATCAAGCTGCTTCAGGCTGAGAGAGACAAAGTTATGGGACTAGTTGGGGTGACTAGCAAGAAACCAGGGAGTGGTCACTTGAGAACCAAACCAACATATCTGTATCTGGATGAAACTAGACAGGGTCTGAAAGAGACAAGGACAAATATGATTTGGAGGAGTATTGAAACAATGGGCCCAGGAAAGGGTGTGAGCCAGGAGCTCCCCGAGAAGGGGTCAGCCAGCCAGGAAAGGTCCAGAACGAGGCCCAATCTTGTAGGGCAGTGGCTTGATCACACAGCCATTTGGTGCCATCTTGTATGAGTGTGGACTTGGTGAAGAAACAGTAGGTCTTCTGGAGAAAAGTGGGAAGCCCACCTCTTTTGGCGAGCAAGTTTAGGCCTTGGTGGTTTTGGAGCACAACAGACACCAGCGAATCGCTTTAACTTTGCAGGTTAGTGAGTTCAATAGAAAGAGGATAGAAAAATGGTGAAAGGGAGGGGAAGTTTAGTCAGGCAAGGTGGATGGCAGTGCAGTCAAGAGAGTGAGGACAAGTTCTGGGCAGTAGCAGATAACTTTGTGCAACAGACCAGTGAATTTTATTTATTCTCTGTCTGGAGCTGAGGTTGTCAGAATGGACAGCTGCTGGGCAGGGGGCTGGGGCTGACTTTTAGTGTGACTGGCTGGGTGCCAACAGTGGTGACTGTTTTGATTTTCATCAGAAGGGGAATTAACTGAATAGCCCAAGAAAATCATTGTTATGGGTAATATGCTAGCTGGATTAACAGAAAGTGGAGGCAGAAGGTGAAGAAGCTGACCTGGGTTTGACTGAACTTGATGAAGGTGTCCTGGAGCCAGAGGTCAGTGATTATTTTGGGGAGCAAAGTTGAGCTCTACAAGGGAAAAGGTAAAGCAAGCAAATTCAGGGAGTGAGTCAGTCATGAGAACAACAGGTAGCTTTAAGGATAAACCTGCAGGGAGGAGGTGCAGAACAGTCTGTCATTCTTGAGTTTTAATGTAGTAATAAGGACAGAGTGGGAAGAACAGCAGGGAGGTGGTAAAGTTGACCATGTAGGGTCTCTGTTATGTCGGTTCAATAGTGGCATTTTTGTTGCCCAAGGGGGAGAGGGAGGGGAATAGTGACTGTGAAGGCTGGGAAGAAGAGAGCTTTGTAGGTGGGCTTAAAAGGCCTGAAGTGAGTGGGGGTAGGGAATGAGTGGGGAAAATGGGGCCCAGAAGAAAGGGGCAATCATATATTAGCTGAAAAGGACTCAGGCCTATGGGGTGTTTTGGCAGGGCTCCTGTATGGAGGAGGGCCAGGGGTAATGAGTTTGGCCAGGGACAGTGGAGTTTAATGGCTGAGATCTGGGAACAAGGTGATTGGGGTCTTTTGGAATTTGGGTGAGAGTGAGAAAGCTGGGGAGAAGCCAGGGTAAGTGTTAGGGCTGTGACCTTTGTCTGTGGTTTTTGGAAGGAAGTGATTGGGATCCTGAGACAGGGACAACATGAGAGTATGGGTATTTTGGGAGGCATTATGCAGGGGCCTGGCCATGAAGCTTAAGTTGAGAACCCAGAGGTGGAGAAAGCCAGCTAGACTGAGGAATGAGAGGAGTTTGGTTTGTGGGAAGGGGAATTGATTGAATGAGAACTTTGTGATTGGCTGTGATGGCCCAAGCCCCAGGTATTGAATGGTAGTCTGGACTAACTGTACCTTGGAAGGTGAGGCACAGTATCTGTAGGAGAGGAAAGAGAGGTGTCTGAGGGAAAATCTTGAGAAAGGGGCTGTAGATTAAGATATCAGGAACATACTGGAGCACTTTACTGCTGAGAGGTGGAGTCCATTCAAGATTGTGGCTGAGAGCCTGACTGAGTAAGTAGGGGCTGTCTCTAAATCCTTGAGGGTGTATGGCTCGAGACAGGGTCAGGTGACTATGTGAAGGTGAAAAAGTTTGGGGAATTGGGACAGAGGTGAGTGATCAAAAGAAGGAATAAGAAGGATAGAAAGTGTGGAGAAGGAAGGAGGTTTTTGGAAGATGACCGACCGTTGCCCAGAGCTCAAAAAGGAGGTTTTGTCCAAGGAAGGGAATAGGATACTGGGGAATCACCAGGAATGCTAGGAACAGCAACTGTCCTGGGGCCTTTGTGATTATCCTGGGTGTGGGCCTCACTGGCTATAAAAGCAGCCATCATCCAAACTTGTCCCTCATCGGGGAGGAGAGTGGTGGTGAGACTAATTCCAATAGGGCGCCAACAAGGTCAAAAGAAGGAGTGAGATGAGTGAATTCCTTAACATATCATGACGGCTTTGATGAGAAGGAACTGAGGCGAGCTTTCAGTTGAAAGAGATTGGAGAGGGAGAAGGAAATGTGGATGTGGATAGGGTCATTAGTGCCATTAACCTCTCACAAAGAATAAAAGGGTTCTGGGTCAGAGGACTTGGTGGACGCCGTAGGGGTCATCTGTCAGAGCAAGAATGGGTCATAGGCAGTGAGAGAGGGAGCAAAGGGTGTGGAGGGAAAGGTTTGTTTGTGGGATCAAAGTTTTTGTGTGAGGAAGAGTCTGGGGCTGAAGGCGGGCGTGGAGAAGGTGGTGTGAGCCATTATCTAGTGTGAGGTAGAGTGAGCGGTGGGATGAGAGTAGAGGGTGAAAAGGGTCTGATCATAGGGGACCTCTCCCCATCTGCCTGAACTCTGAAGAAAGCAGTCAAGATTGGAGAGGATGTGAAAAATGAATGAACCATGTTCTGCCCAAAGAGAGCCATTATCTAGTTTGTAATGTGGCCTGGCCACATTATGAGAAAAGACAAGGTATTTTGACTTGAGATAGGATTGAAGACCAAGTTGAGACAGGTTACTGAGGTTATCTTTAGGAGGGGCAGAGGCAGTTCCTCCCATGGTGGGTTAGGGCTGAGAGTGTCCAATGGGAAGAAGGGATCAGGATCAAAAAGAGTGTCCCCCAGATGAACACCAAAAGCCAGAATGAAGGACAAGCAGAGTAACCTGTGTCCAGGTAGGTCTGTTCTGTCTAGGCTGAGGCCAGAAATTAGGCTTAATTAGGACTTAGACAATGGAACAGAGGGACAGATACTCTCAACTGCTCCCCAAGAGGGCTCACCCCACAATCTTGAACAGCAGGCTATAGGTGGAGATGTTGAGAAGAGGTCTCTGGTGGGCTGGAGGCAATGAGGCCCCTGGCTCTTATTGCCAGAAGGAGTAGAGGTGGAGGAGCCACATGCTGGAGCAGGGGCATTCTAGACTGCTACCTCCCAGGTTTTTGACACCAAATGTTAAGTAAACAGTGATGACCCAGTAGAGAATACAGCAAGCATGAATTTGGGGGTTCCAGGTGGGACCTCCTGTAATAACTCCATAGGACAGTCAAGTCCAGTTTATCGAGCTAGGTCTTTTATGGATAGAGCTAGGGGGATCAGTGGGATGGCCTTAGGTGGAGTCAGGCAAAGGAGAGTGTGAGACTGGGGGAGGGAGAATGTCTGAGTATCTGGCTATAGCAATGAGTGTTGTGACCTAGCAAGTAGGTTAAGTGTGTCGTGTTTTAACAGAGTAGGTATTATTCCCCAGGCTCAGGCTGCATTCCAGGAACTCAGGTGGCTGGGACAGGGGTGGGGGTGGGGGGGCAGACAAAGGGCAGGCTTATCAGTAGGTACCTAGACTAGTCCAAGAGAGTAGAGTGGTGGTTACTAGGAATTGCAGGAAGGGGGGAAAAGGGGACTACTGTTTAATTGGTAGAGAATTTCAGTTGGAGAAGATGAAAGATAATGGTGATGCTGACTACACAGTGAGAATATACTCAATTGCCACAGAACTGTTTGCTTAAAAATGGCTAAAATAGTAAATTTTATACACACTTTGCAAAAAATTTTTAAATTACACTCCATAAGCTCTTTTTCTGCAAGATGCTCCATGCCTGTTCAATAAACTCCTTTTTAAAGTTTCAAATTTTTGCAACTAAAGGCTCTAACTAATCATGAGTAGCTACCAGATACCCAACCTGCAGGATATAACCCAAAAGGCCATTCAAGGGGTCAAAGACAACAATAATCTGAGCTATAGAATTTAAGTGGATTTTTCCCATCAGTTCCCTAATTAACAAGAGCAAAGATGCCTCCCCATGATGAGTATAATCATTATATACTACAAACATGTACTAATAAAAATAAAAATGTTTTAAAAGATGCCTCCAAGCTACATGGCCCAGTATAAGCATGCCAAGTCCCACTGCTATGCCTCTCTCCAAGTCTTTCTCTAACACACACAAGTGACCCCTTTCCCAGTGTCCCCAGGGCAGCAGCATGGTTAACCCAACCTAGACACTAGTCATATCTCCTGATCAGAATCCGCTACCCATCTCTATGTGGGTACCAGTTCTCTCAGTCCCTCCCTAGGGTCTCTTCCACAGACTCTCCCCATCCTGCTTGCTGAAGTAGTAGCCCATTGCAGTACTGTGTAGGAGGCTATGGTCTTTTGTGATTGCCTTTCCTCACTTAGCACAGTGTATTCTTTTCTTTTCTTTTTTTTGGTACTGGGGATCGAACTCAGGACCTTGTGCTTGCAAGGCAGGCGCTGGAACCCCTGAGCTAAATCCCCGGCCCAGCAGAGTGTTTTCAAAGGTCATCTTGATTGTAGCATATGTCCATACAATAAATTCTTTTTTACTGCCAGCAATATCCATATATATATATATATGCATACCACATTTTGTTTATCCATTTAGTTGATGAACATTTCAGTTGTTTCTCTTTGGCTATTATAACTGATGCTGTGAACATTTGTGTTTTTGTGTTGCCATGATATGTTGCTTGGTTGGTTGGTTGGTTGGTTGGTTGGTTGGTTGGTTGGTGCTGGGGAATCCAGGTCTTCACACATGCTAGGCAAGTGTTCTATCACTGAGCTACATCCCAGACTCAGTTTTCAATCCTCTTGAGTATGTCCCTAGGAGTGGAATGGCTGTCAAAAAGCAACTCTGTGTTTAAACTCTGTTTAACATTACCATTTTCAACAGCAATATAGAGTCAGTTTTGGTGTTTTTGTAATGCTAGGGACTGAACCTAGGGCCTATGCATGCTAGCAACTGCTTACCACTGAGTTACACCTTCAGCCCTTTTAAACTTTGAAATAGGGTCTGGCTGAGCTTCCTAGTGAGACTAGAAGATAGACAGAGGGCAAGGGACTGAATAAACTGAAGGCCAGGACCTGGATAAACTGAGGTAAGTTCATGAAATTGGGCCACAAGGGACAAAGGCCTAATTGGAGCACAAAGGACAAAAGACTAATAGAATCTGCCAATGACAAGAAGCTGTTCAGTGGCAACTTCTTCCTTCATTTTTACACATCTTCCTGCCCCTCTCTCAAGCCAAAAGCTACATATAAGCCTCTAGGTTTGGACACTTCTTTGGTGTCCTCACTCAGAACTCACTCTCAACTAGCCAGAGCTTTTTTTGTTCTAATAAACCACATTAAGTTCCATTACCCCACTGCTGTCCTGACAGCTTCATTCTTCCCTTGCCCTCAGGACAAGAGCCCCAAAAGAGAAAACTGGTTACACTAGGCTGCACTTGAACTTGAAATCCTCCTGCTTCAGCCTGCTGAGTAGCTGGGATTACAGGTATGTGCCATTTCCTGCAGCTCAGGATCAGTTTTGAACTCCTGGCTCTGAAGACCCCAAGAAGTAATCAGAACTCAAGGACAGGATGCAGGATGTGGTGGTGCACATCTGTAATCCCAGCACTCGGGAAGCTAAGGCAGGAGGACTGCCGTAAGTTTGAGGCTATTAAACACCCTTATCAGCACATGAGCGGATAACCACAGAGGAGATGGGCTGGCTGAGGAAGAAGTGAAATCGTGCAGCACCTTCTCCATCTATCTGGTGGTCTATAGATTGGGTCATGCACAGCAGGTCAAAGCGTGGCTTCAAGAGTCAAACACTGTAATAAATGCCAAAATGCTTTGACACATCAGAATGTAGCACATTTTTTCTAATTTGATAGGAATATCCAATTGTATGTTTACTTCAGTAATGCCAGCTTTATATATAAAGGGCAGCATACATGTGCTGCTAAGGGGCAGATGCAGATTGACTATAGAACTGAGTGTCTCCAAGAGCTTGCTGGAAACTGGAAGCCAATGTATCCCCTTCACCTTAGCAGATCTTCATAGAGAAGAGGCACTCACATAGCAGATGAAAATATTCTGATCAAAAGGAGTACAATCCACAAGTATCTCAAAAAGTTTTTAAAAATCGGTATTATATTTAAGTAATGCCAAAAATGCAGCTTTAAATTTTAGAATTTTCTGATTGGATAATTTTTAATAAAACACTTGTCAAAAAAAAAAAGATAGGGGCTGGGGATTTAGCTCAGTGGTTCCAGCACCTGCCTCAAAAGTGCAAGGTCCCAAGTTCAATCCCTGGTACAAAGGAGGGGGGGGGGGAGAGGGAGGGAGGGAGAGAGAGGGAGAGGGAGAGGGAGGGAGGGAGAGGGAGAGAGAGGGAGAAGGAGGGAGAGAGGGAGAGGGAGGGAGAGAGAGAGGGAGAGGGAGGGAGGGAGAGAGGGAGGGAGGGAGAGAGAGAGGAGGGAGGAGGGAGAGAGAGAGAATGAAAGAGAGAAAGAGAGAAAGAAAAGAAAGAAAGGAGAGAAAGAAAGGAAGGAAAGGAAAGAAAGATAGGCCAGGGATTTAGCTCAGTGGTGCTCCTGCCTGCCTCAAAAGGGCAAGGTCCTGAGTTTGATTCCCAGTACCAAAAAAAGAAAAGAAAAGAAAAAGATAATCCACCACAAAATAATGATATACACATTTAAATATCCTCCAAAAAGTGTCTCTACCACCCCTACTACCTCTTTGACAGAGTACCAGGGAGTATCAATTATTCCCTCCCTCCTTCCAAAGTATATTTTCAAAATGGAGATTGAAATCAAAGCTATGCTCCTGGAGTCAGCTCAAAACTGCCTGTGCCAACCATTTCCTTTTGTTTCTCCTCAGTGAAGGTATCTGGAGAAATACTTCCAGTGTTCAGTTCAAGGAAAGGTGGGGCTGCTTGATGACACAGGCCAGGCTGCCAAGAACCCAGGCACCCATTTGGCCACTTTTATTAAACAGAAAGCTATGTCCTCATCCTTGAGGGGCGGGACTGCAAATCGGACAGGGAAAGGCACCTTAGGCCACACAACCCTTCTCCTCCTGGGCAGCACTCCTGCTGGCTCCCCACTGGTGCCCACGACAGCACTTGTCCCAAGAACACTGATGGCTGAACTCTCTGAGGCACAGTCAAAGGAAGAGAACCTCAAACCATCCCTGCTGATTTCAAAGTTAACTTGGGCATACAGGAAGTAAAGCTAAAAGGATCACTTATTTTTAACAAAGGCTATTAGTCTTAGTTGTGTTGGTCTGGGTCTAATAGTTTATCAGGCAGAAGGACCCAACGCATTGACCGTGCTCCCAAAACAATCCCCTTAATGAATGATAACAATTTTGCAGGCTTTCTCCAGAAACCAAAAACAAACACCCCACTCTTTGCTTTTCCTGACGGTGAAATATTCTGGCTTCACTTCCATTGTCAGGGTAAGCAAAGAAAGGTCTAACGACAGGAACATGGCAGAGGAAGCTGAAGGGGCATCTCTCCAACCTCTGAACCGGTCCAGCTGGTAGGTCCCGACAGCAAGGCCAGCACTCTGTCACAGAACACACGGCAGCCATGGATGAATGCAGAACTCCAGCCAGAGTAGATGGCAGTGGGTCAATGTTAATTAATATTAAATGACACCAGATAAGCGTGAGTAGCCAATATCAGGGTCTGAGTAAAATACTTCCTTTGCATTTTCTTTGGAGCCCCTTTCTTGTTTGGGGACTCTACGTTTTCACATCTATTTCCCTTCCATCAAAACCTTACAATAAGTAAAAGATTTCCCAAGAAAATACCATGTGCTGCACCTGGGTCCCAGATTCTGCTTAAGCAGCCTGGGACACAGGCCTCTGCCTCCTCTCCCACCTTCTTGACCTCTTCAGTCAGATCCTGGGACTCCCTGCATTGATTACTAGCACATGCCCCTCTACTTCTGGCCCACAGTCCCCTCCTTTGCAGTCACAAGCTCATATGTCCACTCTATCTAAAGGACTCCCTCAACTCCAGGCTCCTAAAATTCTAGACCAAAAAGTTCCGTGGCCTGTGTTATGTCCCACCATACAGCTAACCCAACACCTGCAAAACTGCATTTCTCTTACCCCAGAATCTAGATGCAATTTCACTACATTTATTCTTTGAGAAGCCTGGGTACCTCTAACTCCTCCCAACTCCTTCTGTTATGATTCCAACCCCACCAGTCAGCAGGCTGATTTAAGTTTTTTTCTGCAGTGTACTTTATCTACACCTTACTCTGCTGTGCCCTTCACCAGCTACACAATATGACCCTTGTTACCCAAGAGCAAGAGCTTGCTCACACATCTCCCTGACTAGGGTCTCTCCCCATTAATAACATGACACAGGCAGGATTTGAAAGGATGGCTGTCTGGCTCCAAAGTTGCTCCCTCCCTGCTTCAAAAAACTGTCCTCCAAAGTCTATCATTTGAAATCCAAACTCCCTAACCACTCAATTTAGGCTTTTCTAACCTTGCCAGATTTTTCCCTCCACTAGAGTGAGTGATATCCCCACCCTCATTAAATGGGATATATTTCTGCTTTGGTTTCAATATTCTACCCACCATGACCTTCTTCTTAGTTCCATGCTTTTCTAAGTCCTACTTCACTTACGAACTAGATCAAGCTATAATGTATATCATAAATTCCAATAGCAACCATTCACGAGTTAATTTAGCCATTACGAACTATTATTACAACATTGTGTCTATTATTGCCTTCAATTTTAATTTATAGAAAGGAATCCTCATACATCACTGTAGGAATAAAAAATGGTGCAGTAACTTTGGGAAACAGGTTAGTAGCTTCTTAAAAAGCTAGACAAAATTACCATTTTTACTGTGTGTAGCAGGGCCACACTTCCAAACCAGAGGATGTTTGTGTAAGAATCTCCACAGCTCTTTCCCCCTCACACCATGATTGGCAATGGCTGAGCCTAGATAGGGGCAACGTGAAGCAGATCCCCAGCTAATCTGCAATACAAAGGGACCAAAAGTGAGAGTGTCCCGTGACTACAAGCTCTGGAGTCCTACCACAGCACAGCATAGCATAGCATAGCACGGCCAAGGCGGACAGGTAGTCCTGGGCTCTCAGGCTGTGAAATTATGTATTTTAAATCTCTCACCCGAAATCTTCCTAAGACCCTTTATTCTCCTGGTCTCTGTGACAAGCCACTCTTCACTCTTCACTTTCTCTGCCAACCTTTCAGATCCTTTCTCTACTTCCTTATGCATTCTATTCCTTCTACCTCCTGGTTAAACAATGCTGTTGACCAATGTTTGTCCTCAATTTGTGACTCACCTTTTATTCTACCGGGAGAATTTGTCACTTAGAATTTTCTCACCTACCTGCTCCACAAGCATCACAAATCCAACGCATCCACAAGCAAAGGCTTCAGCTGCCCAGCCACTGTGGCGCAGCATTTCCTCCTACATTTCCCACCTCAGTTAACAGCACCCACTTTTTCACCCAGGGAAAGAAACCTGGCGGGGACGCTGGTCACCTCTCCCTCGCTCCATCCTCAAGGAGCCAGCCCTGGCAATTGTATCTTAATCATTTGTTACCGTTGTTACAGCCTAGATTATTCATTTTTGCTCATTTAATGTTTATTATACTGTATATTAAGAAAATTTATTTCAGGCTAACGAGAAGTCTTACTTCAGTATCAGACATGGCAATGATGCTCTATCCAAAACAAATAGTTCACTTCAGATCAAGAAACAAGCAAGCTGTAATTTGTGAGTACACAACTTTCATAGTGTCTTATGTCTTCAGCCACCTGTATGAGTAAAGGTCTCAAAACACTGATGAAACTATCCTTCATTACTTATATTATCATTTAACACAGAACAAATCCCACCAAATACTTACGTCTTGTTTTCTTTTTATACATCCATGAAAAAACAACCCTTCCTTCACCTCTACATTTTCTAACCTACTTTATTTTCTAAAACTGATAAGAGTAATTCTGGGGGCTAGGAATATAGCTCAGGGTAGAGCACATGCTTACCATGTGCAAGTCCCAGGGGTCAATCTTTGGGACCACAAAAGAAAAAGTTAATTCTGCTGTATGAAACAGCATGGTATCGCAACACATTCAGCTCAAATACTTCCCCAATCAAGTGAAGTCCCATCAAGGCAGATCACACAATGTCACTTGCAGTTTATAATAAAGCATTCAACAATGGCTGGTATCTTTTGGTTAGAGTAATCACTACAAAACACATGCTTATCATTCCTGGGTTTTCAACCTCAAAAAAAAGTAAAAATTTATTCTCCACACAGAAGAGTTTTCACAGCGGCACCCTAAGTTACAAAGACCAAAAAAAAGCATTTTATTGCTTTACAAGCCAGCAGTGAATATAACTGAATAATTATAAACACAACACTTCTAAATTCTCAAACAGAACTGAAAACCAGAATGTGTTCCACTTAAAAGTGGGTTAAAACTGAAATTTCAAGAGCCAGGCAAGGTGGCATGCCTCTGTAGTCCCAGCTGCTCGGAAACTGAGACAGGAGGTGACTTAAGCCCAGGAGTTCAAGAACAGCCTGGACAAGATAGCAAGGCCCCATTCCACCAATCCTCCCCTCCCCCAAAATCCACAACTTCTGGCAAGAACTTTACTGCCTGTATCTGATCATTAAAAAAAATCCTTTTATACTCAATCCAGGCAATGCTATTACTGCACATTTTAAGCAACTATCCTAAGCATTTTTAACAACCTAACATCTTTTCTACAAACTGCAAAAAGAACTGTCAAAAAAATTGTTCTAAAAGCCAAACATGCAAAACTACTCATGCCTTTTTTCCACTTGTTTCCTCAGGATAAAAAAATGCAGTCATTCCTTAATTTGGTGTGGTCAAAGCTATGAAAGCAATGGCAAATATCCCATCGCACAAAGAGGAAGCCCAAACTGGTATTAGGCAAGAAACAGTAATATTTTTGAATACTTCATATTATTCTGGAAACATTAGCAACTTCCTTTCAGAGAGTGCCAAAGAACTGTGAATTAAGTCACCATTGTACGGGTGGGCATGCTATGCAAGTGCTCTACCACTGAGCTACAACCCAGCCTAAGTCACCATTTTAGTAATTTCAATTCAACAGCAAGAGTTACATGGCAAGGTCTCATTATTATCTGAAAGTGGGGAGGAAATGGGGGCACTAAGAAAAAATTTTAAGCTGATGTTTTATCTTTCTTCAAGACCAAGCATAACATTATTCTTTAAAAACATACTCACTGAGGTATTGCTAATTAACACGTAAGGATAGCTTTATAGTCCCAGACCAATTGGTCTAGCTGGCTGCTAGGGAAAACGTTTCATAGATTAAGAATATATCACATTAAGTGTCAGTTCAAGATGTGTGTGAAGACTATTTTAATTGCTGCAACAGCAGAATGTTAAGGCAACATCAGAAAGCAGAGGTGTTTTAGAACATCAAGCCCAACTCCCCACCTGGTATAACCAATTAAGATGTTACTAAATCCCGTAATACAAAAATCTTCCAAAATAATCTGTTGGAGCTTGATTTTGCAATTTAATCTTTTAGATTTTGATGGCAGTGAGAAAGAAACCAGGGCTATAATTCCCTTGGCAAAAAATTCAACATCTGATTTACTCACAAAGCTTAAAGTAAGGAAGAAAAAAGTATGTTCTCTTTGCTTGTCACCATCCTTTTTAATTACCTATTTTTATACTGTATCCAGGCTACACCTGGGAATGGATGGCCAACGTGAATATAGAAAATATTAAGTGTCACTTCTGGAAGAATCACAGATGACACAATAAATTCTCAATCAGTACATCAACAGTCAGAGTAAGCAAGAAAAGGACTTTACCAAGAAACTGACATTTACACTCTTTGACAAAACTGAAATACAACAAATTACAGAGCAAATTCACCAAAACAACAATGAAAACTCTGTCCGTGTAAAGGCTAATTATTTTAACTCCCAAAAGTGTTTTGATTCTGGTACTCACAGCACACAACTGATTAAGAAAATAAAGCACAGTGCTTAGCAACTGGGCATCCTAACTACGGAAAGAGGCACTCTGTGCTCACCCATCCCTGGCAACTGCTGGGTCAGCAAGGCCAGGAGCAGGGAGAGCCTCCTATTTTTCAACACAAGCTGCTGCTGTTTCCTTATTGAAGCCCCGGATGGAGAGATCATAAACCACCTCCTCTACTTTCTTCACATCATACTTCAAGCCATCATAACGCTTCCTCAGAGAGTCGTTTTTCAGGTTGAGAAGGCGGAAACCGGAATCTAGCTCATTGATGAAGGTGGAGATGTGCAAGGGCCGGGAGTAGTCTCCAGCAGTCACACTGTTGACAGACAGCCTTGACTGCACAGGAAGAGAAAAACGGGCATTACAATGTGGCTCCTCTTTAGCATCTTCCCAAGTCACAACAACTAGAACCTCAAGCTGTGACAGCTACTCTGATGTTCTCAGCTCAGGGCAGGTGTAAGACAGCCAGTACGGAAGCTTCTTTGAAAAGACTCTCATGTGGAAGGAGATATTTCCTGTCAAATACAGGTTTAGTATGATTAATGTCTTCTAAAATTTCTGTAATGTCTTAAACTGGCTACTGTACCATAAAGTGTGTTAAATTAGGAAGCGTCAACTTTACAGCTCATCAGCTAATGTCCAGAAGAAAGAAATGTCAGGGTAATCACAACAGCTCTAACTTCTTGAATCTAGAAATGATCACATTTCTAGAGCTCACTTGCTGAGCTGCAACTCCAGTCACCTAAAATCACTAAGACACAGGAAAAGAAGCTAAACTTAATTCAGTCCAACACTGTCTTGAACAACAGTAAGACTAATTTCAAGACCCAACTCAAAATTCCTCTTCACCATAAACCCCCCCACTTCCAAGCTTCCCTAATCTAACCATTTAATGCATTCACAGCATATGTGGTATTAAAGACACCTCACTTTACACTTACACTGGTAAAGGGTTAGAATTCAAGTTTACCGGTCTGATATCTCCAACAAGCCTTAGGCAAGTGGTATAGCCTGCCAGTGGGCCCCAGTACCATTTTTCCCTACCTTCCTCAGTCCAAATTCCTCAAATTTTCACCACCTACATGCCTGCCCCAATAGACTCCACTTCCTCCCCTACCAACAAAGCACTAGCATTGGCGCGGCGGGGGCGGGCAGTGCTAGAGATGGGACTCAGGACCTTGCACATGCTAAGCAAGCACTCTATCACTCAGTTGAATCCCCAGCCCCAAGGCACTACAATGTCAAATATGAGCTGTGCATAGAGCTTGAGACAAACATCCTTGAAGTGAGGATCCACCCTTTTTACCTAATTCATCTATTGTGGAATGAAGACGTGAATCATCAGAGACACAACAAGTTTTGGAGCATGAGAAAGAAACTACAAGCTAGAAGAATACAGGGCCAAAAAATTAAAGAAGCACTATACTAGCCCTGGAATACTTTCTCTTGAGCAAGACTAGGTGTACTTTGTAAAGAGCCAGAGAGTAAAACATGTTCACTTCAGCAGTTTCACAGTCTGTCACAACTACTCAACACTCTATTGAGCTTTCTTTATTCTGTAAAATTATTTTTACAGAAAAATTTCCTAAGAGGGATTCAGGGAATGAAGAATAAGAACAACTTAAAAAGGATAACAGTATCTTATACAATTATATAAATTAGCTATTATCTAAAATCATTACATGAATTAACACACTTATCAGGAATACATGTCTTGTCAGTATATTTAGAGGAAGAGGTATTATAAACTTTTAAAAATTCATAGATTAGGCACAGGAGTTCATGCATATAATTCCAGCTACCTGGGAGACGAGGCAGGAAGAGGAACAAGTTCAAGCCTAGTCAGGGCAACTGCTATGGTTTAGATCTAAAATGCCCCCTGAAAGTTTCCAGTTCAGTCACCTCCTGAAAGGTGACAGGATCATGGGGCACTGACACTCATCACTGAATCAGTCCACTGTTGAGTTCAGAGCTGACTGTGCTGTCCAAAGGCGGGATCTGGCTCAAAGAGGTTGGTCACTGAGGGCAGACATGGAAGGGCATATACTTGTTCCTGGCTCCTCCCTTCTCTCTCTGCTTCCTGGCTGCCATGATGGGAGCAGCTTTCCTCTACCAGGCCCTTCCATCATGCCATTTCTGCTTTGGAGCTGTTCAACCATGGACTGAACCCAGGGAAACTGTGAGTCAAAATAAATCTCTCCTCCTTTAAGTTGCAACAGGAAAGCTAACATAGCAACTTACTGAGACTCTGTCTGAAAAAAAAAAAAATTTTTACAAAACTGGGATGTATGTAACTCTATGGTGGAACACATGCTTAGCATATGCAAGTCCCTGAGTTCAATCCCCAGTACCTCCAAAAAAATAAATAAAATTATATATTAGTAAATGTGCACAGCTGTCATCATTTCAACTGGCATTTCTTTGATGCCTATTAAACCATAATGCAGTCATGACTGACAGATGATTTAAAAAAGAATTGAGAGGGCCGGGGATTTGGCTCAGTGGTTTCGCCGCCTGCTGCGCAAGCACAAGGACCCAAGTTCGATTCCTGGTACCAAAAAAAAAAAAGAAAGAGTGAACTATTAGGGCCAGGGATTTAGCTAAGTGGTTCTGCTGCCTGCCTCGAAAGAGCAAGGTCCCAAGTTTGATCCCCGGTTGAAAAAAAAAAAGAATTGAGGCTTCCTAAGTTTTAGTACCCATTTAAAAATTAGTGCAAAGCATGAAGATTAAGAAAGCATGCAGCAAATTACTGAGTGTCTTACCAGTTCACTAGCAAGAATTAAAACTCCTGAGAGATAATCTTCTACATCCAGATGAAAACCTTTCTCTCGATCTGGTTCAACTAAAAAATACCAAAATAAAGGCAAAATCATGATGTGAATGCAATTTAAGACTAAGAATATAAATACATATTTATATAAATACAAATACACACGCATGCACACATGTACAAAAAAAAAATTCTTTCAAAGTAAGTGAAGAAAAGATAAATCTTTACTGGCTTCATAAGATGTTCACACCTTTGGCAAGTAGACCTCAACGAAGACTTTGCAAGCATTTAACCAAAATTCAATTTTTACTTCTAGTCCCTCTCAAAAAGTAATGCCAGCAAGAACAGTACCTAGTTATGTCAGAAAACATCCTTCTTGTTAGAAGATACAAGCTAAAGCAGTTTCAAAAGAAGTCATGAAATCTGTATGCTTTTTTTGTTGTTGTTACCAGAGATTGAACTTGGGACCTTGCGCTTTCGAGGCAGGCAGTGGTACCACTGAGCTAAATCCCCAGCCCATGAAATCTATACACTTTTCCAAATAGTTATACAGACACATGCAAAGTGAGAAGAGCAGGCAATTGTTAACAAGTAGTGACTCTAAGCAGCTACAAATAGGTGTTTGTTATATTATTCTTTCAACTTTTCTGGATACTAGAATTTTGGGAGGGGGAAGTGTTTGAGATAGGGTCTCACTATGTAGTTCAGGCTGGCCTTGAACTATGTAGCCCAGGCTAGCCTCAAACTCGCTGAGATCCTCCTGTTTCAGCCTCCCAAGTGCTGGGATTACAGACATGCTGCCACCATGCCCAGCTTGAAAATTTTTTAAATTTTAAGCGAAAAAGAAGCACCTACATATAAGTGACCAAGCTACTCTTTTAGATTTTGTGTTTCCAAGAAAAAAGTTTTCTATTTAGTTTTCATTTATTTTAATAGAAAGTACAAGCAACAGCTCCTCCCACCAAAAACTAAGCTATCATGCCTGATTCTGTAGATCCCACCAATGGAGACACTTACTGCCAAGAATTTCTGTAACTGCTTCTCGGGTCACTAGTGTTTCTGTTTCCAAATATACAACAAATGCTGCCAAGAAGACCAAGCGCTGCAACACAAACCTCCAGTGCTCATGAAACCTGCAGGACAATAAGTATATTTATACTGTGAGGTTTGGGACCTTCAAAGATGGGTTCAGTACAGTCATATCTAAACAGCTTGGAAATGGGATACTTTCAAATAAAATCTTATGTAAAATCCTACTACATAAAACATGTAAGAGTAACAAGATATTCAAACATATCAAATGGAACAGGCATGGAATTTTACAAGTTCAAACTGGTAACATTTAATTATCAGTAATAATGAGAAACACAATCTAATTTTGATGATTATGAAAATTTACAATTAAAGATTATGAATGACAGGACAATGTGCTTAAGAAGTTTAATCCAGGGGCCAGGGATTTAGCTCAGTGGTTCCACCGCCTGCTTCGAAAGCACAAGGTCCTGAGTTCAATCCCCGGTACCAAAAATAAAAGAAGTTTAATCTGTAAGAATAATGATACTGCTCTGAGAAAAATAAAACTTTGCAAGTAAAGACTGATGCCAACTATAATTGTGTATCAGCCTCCAAATCCAACCTATCCCTAGACTTCAAGTTTAGGATATCAAGAAAATCTTGACTCACAGAATTATCACTTGCAATCACTAAACAGAGGACTTTAAAACTTAGGGTACTACTGGTCAGTGAGGTGAGTGCTTACAATCTCAGCACTCAGCAGGTTGAGGCAGAGGGATCACTTAAACCCAGGGGTTCAAGACTAGTCTAAAACATTATCTAAATACTATTATGTCCTTTGGCAGCAAAATTCAATCTCTGAAGTGAACCTCAACTGGATAGCCAGACACAGTACATGCCTGTAATCCAAGCTACTCAGGAGACTGAAGTAGGAGGATTTCAAATTCAAGACCAGCCTGGGCAACTTAGCAAGACCTTGTCTCAAAAGTTAAAAAATGGCTAGGGATGTAGTTCAATAGTACAGCACTTGCTTAGGATGTACAAGGCCCTGGGTTCAATCACCAGCACACCCACACACAAAAAGAAAACCAACCTCAACTCCATATATATACTGCCACCTAATCTTATAATCTTTCTAGCAGTGGTGGTAAACCTACAGCACACGTACTGCAGCAGGCTGTTTGTTATCACTGAAAGCTCTAAAAGGTTCGCTGTCACTGCTTTATAGCATAAGCATAGTTCACTCGATTGCATAGGAAACTTGAGTATAGTAAAAAGATATTCTAAATTTTGATCTTCAAACAACAGATACTTTCTTAATCACTTTTTCACTGCACAAGTAATGCACGTTCCTTAAAATTTTTTTCAAAGTAAAATGGAGAAAAACAAAATTATCAGTTTTGTTGCCACCATTAGCATGATTCTTTTTACCATTTCTTCTACACACAGAGATTTTTATTTAGTGATAAGTAATCATTCAGTATCTGTAGTTTTTCTTCAGCTGTTTTTTAACCTAATATTACAAAATAATGCTATTTTTCTTACAAACCTGTAATACTGTTCGGCAGGGAACTTGGTCTTCAATGATGTTAGATGTGTTTTCACTGTCCCAAAATGTTCTCGAGCTTTCAAACACCTCTTTGGAACTGACCACAAAAGATAATCAAACATAATAATTAAAAACTTAGCAAATTTCAAATACAGTTCTTGCTAAATCTGTAGTCTACCTAAAAATTAGCTAATTTTTTTTTTAATCTCACAACCAAATACACATCTTGGCTGTCAAAATCCTACACCTAATTTCCCTGATTAACCATACTGAAAAATAAAAACTCCCTGAAAAGGTGTGTTAATAAAGACACTGGTAATTTGTAAGGTGTCATAAATAACTCCATCCTTAAGAGGCTGCACATCAGTTGCTTTCCTATTCAGTCCTAAGAAGATGCCTAAAGTTGGACTCCTAGCTCCCACATTTGGTCAAAAAAAACTTTTACCAATTATTCTCTATCAAATGAACCAACTCAGAGTAAATGACTTGCTGCTGACAACTATAAACTACATTGTATTTCTCTCCATCTGAAAATAATTTCAGTTGTTTTAGCTATCATATATTTTACAACATAGGTTCCATGTCTAAACTTGATATATTTGACTCTCATTTAAGGGGCTGACCATAACTTCATTAGAGAACATTTTACACTGGCCACCTCATATCTACATATGCATACAATAGTTATTCAATCATTAGAAGTTTGGATTCAAACACATAAGCTGGGTGCAGTGGCCCGCACCCATTTACACAGGAAGCTGTGGTGGGAAAATCACTTGCACCCAGGAGTTCGAGACTAATCTGAACAACATAGCCAGACACCATTTCAAACACACACAGACATATACACACATATATACACACACGCACGCGTGCACGCACGACCACCAAATAAAAGTTGTTAGATATGTAAAAGTTATTAAATAACTAATTAATGTCAATACAATTCCATCACACTATAAAACATTCCTATTTAAACTACATTATTCAAAAGTAGAAAATCAAAACACATTTTAAACCTATAAAATGATTAAACTAGTACTACTCTAATTTTTACTCTACATAAACATAATGAACATTTATCATAATAAAATCATTTAAACTAGGGATATCTTCTGGATGAAACTCAAATAAGAGATGAATAAATCAGATAAAAGTTTACTCAAAGAACTTACTGTCCTGAAACCCAGCACCCTGATGGACCCCTTGCAGTAGAGTTAAAATCTCTCGAGCTGTTTGTTCTAAACTCTGTACAACTTTTCGGATTTCCTAGAAAGAATTAAAAATTAAAGTCAGACAAAGTCAACATAATCGTTATCACAGACTCATACCAATCACACTAGATAGCATAATATATTTAATCTACCACTTTCATATACATTCAAAACACTAAGGAGCTTCACAAGGACTGAACCTGTATTAAAAAAAAAAAAAAGGTTTGAATTCTGATTTTTCCACGGATTTCCTCTATGAGACCTTCAGAAAGTCACTAAAAAGCCTTAAAAATTCTTCTCACAGCCTTCGAAGGATACTAGCTACCCACCCACCCCAATTATCTAACCAGAACACAATGACTAGAATACATAACCATGTGAATGCACTTTATGATATGAAGAGTTAAATGCAACACAAAGGTTGGATATTTTCCATTAATTCATTTTACAAATACTCAATGAGTATATTTATGTGCTCAGCACTGTATAAATAGGGGTCCTTTCCCTCGGGCTCTCTGGCATATAATGGGAGACTTTAAAAAACCATCAAAGTTATTGAAAGGTTAATGTGCTAAAAGAAAACATAACAGAAGAAGCCACTTCAATTGTGGGGTCAAGGAGACAAATACGAAATAAGGATTAAAGGAACAGGAAAGACGCAAATTCCCAAGAAGCGAACAATACATGCAAGAGTCCTGGGACAGGAAACTATCTGGGGCAGTAGAAGAACAAAAAGGAGCTGAAGTGTTCAATAAGAAAACATAAATATATTCCTTTGTACGCATACATACCCAAGAGAAAATACCGTAAAACGAGACTTGAGAGAGACCATGGGGACTACACTACAGTCTGTATTTTTATCCTATTTGGGATGGAAAACCACGGGACAGTTTGAAAGAGGGAAAGAGTTTGAATGAAACGTGCTTTTAGGACAGCAACAACAAATACAGGAAATATGCACTGGCTGAGTCCTATGCATTAACCCAATCTTCGACATAAACAAGTGCTGAAAAGGAGGAAAAGTGACACTCAAAAGAGGCAAGTGATGCTGAGAAGCCGAGACCCATAACACAGAATCAGGACAGAGAAGCAGAACTGGGGGCGGGAGCGGGGGAGGAGAGGCGCCCTAACCTGAAACTAGAGAGGAAGCAAACCACCCTCGGAGGCTTCTCCACTGCCCTAGAATGAGCGACGGTGGAGGGCCAGGCGGGGGCCCCCAGCTAGGAGGGGAAAGAGTATAAGACGAAGGGGGCTCGCCTCTCGGATGTCCTGTTCGGCAGCCAAAAAGCCCTGCAGCTCCACGAAGATCTCGCTCACAGACATGGCTCCAGGTACACAGCAATCAGCCAGTGTGGCGAGAGCTACCACAGAAGTGCGTCCCACAGGCAACCGGCGCAATCTCTTCCAGGCGCCGCCGCCGCGTCCACCCGGCTCTACGCCACAGCTGTCGCTGGGGTCCTCCGAGGCCCCCGGCGCGCAAGAGGCCAGGCTGTCCGGTGCACTGCCTGAGGCGCCGTGCGCCGAGTCATGAGCAGAGACTGGCGTCCAGAGGCCAGCGAGGGGAGAGTGGGCGGGGCTTCGGGCTGGTTCTTCCGGATAGGCATCGCCGGACAGCCCCGGAAGGGGGCCTTGAGAGCACGTGGGCCCGACGAAGGAGGGTTAAGGGGCGGTATCCGCTGATACGCTCGTGTTAGTTCTGTGCTGTGGCGGGTGGGGACGGATTGCTTCATGGCAAAAAAGAGTGTGCATAAAACGCTGGCAGAAGAATGTAGAAAGAATGCAGTCCTCATGTAGAAGTAGAGGATTGATGCATTGGTTTTTGCAAAAATTACTCAAGGAAATAAAGCTACGTGTAGGACTATGTGAGTAGAGGATGGATTAGGAGCAAAATTTTCCTCCGTGCACATCTCTTTAATTTTAATGCCTTTGTATGATTCTCTTACGTGTTTTTTAATTAACTTGATTTTTAAGCGTGTGCCATGAAGTTTATCTTCTGCTCAACTAATACCTAATTCCTCTTCCCTGAGGCAAGCACTGTAAAAGTGTCTTGTTTGTCCTTTAAGAAAGTGTAAATAAGGGTTAAAATGAATAATTGATAATTTGAAATAGGAAAAAAGGTCCAAAGAGGTAGGGGGTGAAGGGAGGGGAAGGGGAAAGGAAAAATTATGAGAAAAGAGAAAAATGGAAATGATGTCTCTGTAAATAGGGAAGGATGGAGGGGGTGAAGGGCGCACAGGTAATGGGGAAAAAATAAGAATCAAGATACATCATGTACAGGTACAAACATCCAGTGATAAATGTAAATGTATTGTATACCTAAAATGTACCAATAAAAACTTAAGAATTAAAAGTTATTTCATACACCTACCCTGCAAATGTGTGTGATGCACTTTCCAAATAAATTTAAGATGTTTATCAATCAAATGACAGGGTGTTGCTTCTTTTGTGCCATCCAAATATTATTCCTCTAGGTGAAAGACGTTTAATTGTCGTAGTCTCGTAGTCTTCTGAAGTTATCTGATAAATGAAGTAACTGGTAACAGAGAGATTGACTTGTCTGAGGTCTTGTGTAGCTAGGCAATAAAGCTAGGAACCAAATATTTCATCTTAGTCCCAGTACTATTAACGTCTCCCACGATTTAACACTAATAGTTACTAAGCTGCTTGTAAATACCTTATCTAACTTGATCCGCACCAGCCTAGCTTGCTGCTAGAAACCTGTTGTAGCAGCTTGTCCAAAGAGGAGAGTTTTTGTTTGTTTTGGAATTTTTGCCTGTGTACCTCAAACATATGTGCCATTTTGCGTTCAAAAAACTAGGGCAGTAGACTCTCATAATATACATGCGAAAGAGAGTGATAGCAATAGGAACTTTTGGTTTGTTTTTTAGTTTTTGTTTTATTTTGATGTTGGCTTTTTGTAGGAACTATGATTTATTGAGATATAGTTTCTGCCACACGTTTTTAGCACTTTTCTTGTTTTATTTTTTGTTTGTTTGCAATACTAGGGATTGAACCCAATGCTTTCACACTGAGCAACAGCCCTGTTTTCATTCTTAATTTTGAGACAGGTTTTGCTAAATTGCCCACACTGGGTTTGAATTTATGATCCTCCTGACTCAGCCTCCCAGAGTGCTTTGATTCAGCTTCTGTATGTATTAACTGACTTCAAATCCAAATTGATTTTCAAATTCTGTAATTCTGTCTCCGTGCCAGCTCAAACACACTTTCTAAATTCTAGCAGAAATAAATCTGCCAAATAATTTTTCCCCTGAAAATATAAGGTGTTTTCTTAAAACAAGGAAAAGAACAGCAAAATGTATTTTACGCCTAAGGCATGGGATCATTAGATTCCTAATGTGTTTTTCTAAGCATCTCCTAAGGGTATCCTCTCCTGTCAAGTCAGAATTATTAATCCCTATCTATAAAAGGTAGGAGGACTAGGGCCAGGTGGTACCCACCTGTAGTCTCAGCTGCTAAGGAGGCTAAGGACTGGAGGATCTCTTGAGCCCAAGAGTTTGAGGCCAGCCTGCACAACATGGAAAGACTCCATTGGGGTTGGGAGGTAATAAAAAATGTATGCAAAAGATTCATAAAAAATGAATCTACCATTCTAGGGACCTCATATAAGTGTGATCCTTTTGTGCTGGCTTATTCCATATAGTGTAATGTCTTCAAGGTTCATTCATGATGTAGTGTGTCTCAGAATTTAATTCCTTTGTAAGGCTGAATAATACCACATTGTGTATATCAATGATCCATCAGAGGACATTAAAATTGTTTATTTTCACACATGAGGTTGGAGCCATGCCCTCCTGGATGCTAGCCAACCCTTCTAGACAGAGTTACATCCCCAGCCCTTTTTGTTATTTTGAGACAGTCTTCCTAAGTTACCCAGGCTACCTTAGAACTTGTGATCCTCCTGCTTTAGTGTACTCAGTAGTTGGGATTACAGGTATGCATGCCCAGTGAGTTGTTTCCACCCTTTGACTGCTATAAATAGTGCTGCCATGAATATAAGTGTACAGATAATCTATGGAATACCTGCTCTCAATTCTTACGGGTATATATTCAGAAGTAGAATTTCTTGTGTCATATTGTAAGTTCTATTTACATGTTTGAGGAACTATCCTATTTTACACAGCTGCAGTACCATTTTACATTCCTACTACCAGCAGTATACAAGTGTTCCAATTCCTCCACATTCTCCATTTTCGTTTCCCTCCGCCCTCTTTCTCTTCCTCTCTCTCGGTTTATAATAGCCACCTTAGTGGGTGTGAAGGGTTATCTCATTATAGCTATGATTTTCATTTCTCTAATGATAAGTAATATTGAACATTTTGTCTTGTTTATTGGCTATTTGTATATCTTCTTTGAAGAAAATGTCTGTTGAAGTCCTTTGCTCTTTTTATTTTTTTATTCACTGATCTTTGAGATGAGCCATGGCTGTGTTGCCCAGTCTGGCTTGGACTTGGAATCCTCCTGCCTCACCAAGTGGCAGAGATTAGACATGTCCCACTGCTCACTCTTTTCCTATTTTTTAACTGAACTGTTTGGGGTGTTTTGGTGGTGGTTGTTGAGTTTTAGGAATTCTTTTCATGTGATTTACCACATGTAATTCTTTACGTGTGATTTATATTCTCTACCACGCTGGGGTTTGCCTTTCCTTCTGTTGATAATGTCCTTTGATACACAAAGCTTTTTAGCTTTAGTGAGTTCAGTGTGCTTATTTTTTCCTGTGTTGCCTGTGTTTCTGATGTCATCAACAAGAAGTTATTGCCAAATCCAATATCATAGAGCTTGTCCCCTATGTTTTCTTCTGAGAGTTTTACAGTGTTAGGTTTTAAGTTTAGTTTTTTGTTCCATTTTAAGTAATTTTTGTGTGCAGTGTATTTTTGTACTGTCCTTGTCTGGTTTGGACATTAGGATAGTGCTAGTACAGGGCACACACTCAGATCCCCAAAGTTAGGTGTAGAAAGATGCCTGCTGAAAGCCTTCCTTAACTAAGAGAAGCAACTTCTGCAAAATGAGGCTCCCGTAAATTTCTTCTCCGGGGGAATTTCATAGCATGAAGAAGACTGCAATACCACTTGCACTGACTAAACAGTTATCATAATCCCTTATCTACTGTTCTGCCCAAAATTCATTGTCTTTCCCCAAAAAATCTATTCTTTCCATAAAAACTTTGTCTCCCCACTGTTGTCCCTACTCAGTTAGGTATATAAACCTCACACTTTAATCACTTAGCAAACTAGCCACTTTTTTGTTAACTCCAGCATATATACAAATAAGTCTTTTAGAGAAGTTTTCTATTAAAAGAAAAAAGATTAATTAGGTCCTGTTGGTTAGTGGTGGTGTTGAATTCTTCTATGCTCTGCTGATTTCGTTTATCTTTTGTCAGCCCTCATACACTGAACAAAAGAAGTAAAGTTTTTCCTCCTCAAGATAGATCTTTTGCAAATGGGAAGGGGACTAAAATATGGGGATGGTAAGAGGGGAGGAGGAAGTAAAAAGAATGAAAATGTGTTATGTACATGTACCAACCCCCCACACCGAATGTAATCATTATATACTACAAATGTACTAATAAAAATTTTAAAAATAGTTTTTCGTCCCCAAGACTACTTTCATAAAATGAACAGGCAGGTGTTCCTTCTTCCTATATTTTCTGCAAAATATTATGCTCAGTTGGCATTAGTTCTTTAAATGTGTTAACCTGGGCTTGCAGTTTCTTTGGGGGAATTTGAGTTGCAAATTTAATGTCCTTAATATTCATAGTGCTACTCAAATTATTTAATATAAGGTGAGTTATGGTAGTTTGTGTTTTTAAAAAAATGTGGAGAGTTGGTCATATTATCTCCTTGTTATTTTTAATGTCTGCAGGGCCTGGATTACCCTGTTTCATCCCTAATATGAAAAATAAATTTCTCTTTTTTTTTCCTTTGTCAGTCTTTTTGGTTTATCCATTTCATTAATCTTTTAAAAAGAAGTGCCTGTTGGATTTTCTCTATTGACCTACTGCTTTCAATTTCATAACTTTCTGCACTTATTGCCTTCTTTCTGCTTGCTTTTGTTTTATTTTGCTCTTTTTCTAGGTCATTGGGGTGGGAGCTTAGATTATTAAGACTTACCCTCTTGTGACGGGAATTTAGCTCAGTGCCACCATGTCTGCCTCACAAGTGCAAGGTCCTGAGTTCAATCCCTGGTACAAAAAAAAATTATAGATTTGTCTATTTCTCCTTTCACTTTTGTCAGGTTTTTTTCTAGCAGTTTTCACTTCATATACAATATTTTATGGCTCTATTCTTGATATATATCTAAGATCCCTATGTCTTCTTGGTAGATTTAGAAACCTTACTTTCCTGTGTCCCTTTGCTCTCTTTTATTTATAATATAATAAATATTCTCTCTACATATAATTTTAATTACATCAAATATTATAATTTTTGTGTCAACAGTCAAACAATTTAGAAAACTCAAGAAAGGGAAGGTCTATTGAATTTACCTGTTTTGTTGTTTTTGTTTTTTGTGGCAGGGTCTCCCTTTGTAGTTCAGGCTGGCCCTGAACTCACTATGTAGCCCAGGCTGGCCTTGAACTCAAGGTGATCCTTCTGCTTCAGCCTCCCAAGTGCTGGTATTACAGCTGTGTGCCACCACTCCCAGCTACCTTTTTTTTTTTTTTTTTTTCCGTTTGAGACAGAGCCTCACTTTGTAGTTCAGGCTGGCCTCAAACTCACGGCAATCCTCCTGCCTCAGCCTCCAGAGTGGTGGGATTACAATGTGTGGCACCACACCCACTTGAATTTACCCATATTTTTGCTTATTATGTTTCCTCCCAAGTTCCAAATTTTCTTCTACCCATCTTTCTTTCCTATTTAGAAAATCTTTTCATCATTTTCTTAGAGTACATTTGCTGGCAACAAAGTCTTACAGTGTTTCTTCATCTGAGAATAGCTTTGATTCCCTTTCACTCCTAAAGTACATTTCCCTGTGTGTGGTCTTGAGTTGACAGTTCTTTTCTTTCTGCTTTTGAAAAGTATCAAGCAGCTTCTCTGTGGACGCCATGTTTCTGATCAGAAATCTGTCATTCTAGTTGGTTTCCTTTTTCTTATGTGTAAGATGTCTTTTTTTTCTCTTGCTTCTTTCAAGACTCTTTAATTTTCAGAAATACAATTATTATTTGCCTTGGGTTGAATGTCTTTGATTTTATTCTCCCTAATGTATGTTTACCCCACATCTACATGTTTGTCTTTTGCCAAATTGTTTGAGTATTTTTTCTTCCTTACTTTCTTTCTCCTGTCATTCTGAGGCTCTAATGACAGTAATGTTCGATCTTTTGCTGTAATCTCACAGGTCTCTGAGGCTCTGTTCTTTTTCTTTTTCTTTTTCTTTTTTTTGTACTGGGGATCAAACTTGGGACCTTGCGCTTGCAAGGCAGGCAGCG
Source organism: Heterocephalus glaber (assembly GCF_053883595.1). Lineage (NCBI taxonomy): Eukaryota > Metazoa > Chordata > Mammalia > Rodentia > Bathyergidae > Heterocephalus > Heterocephalus glaber. The sequence goes on along the minus strand of NW_028258143.1, from coordinate 23,000,604 downwards.
GCACCACTGAGCTAAACCCCCAGCCCTCTGTTCATTTTTTTTTTTTTTAGTCTATTTTGTCTCTGTTCAGATTTGTAATTTGTATTTTTCTTTTAGTTCACTACTTTTTCCTTTCTGTTCTCTATTCTGCCGAACCATTGAGCTCTTCATATTATTCAATGTATTTTTCAATTCTAAAATTTCCATTTGGAACTGCACATGGTCTTGCACACCTATAATCCCAGCACTTTGGGAGGCTAAGGCAGGAGGATCTCAAGTTCAAGCCCAGCCTAGGCAATATAGCATCTTAGCAAGACTCTGTCTATAAATAAATAAATAAATAAGTTGAAGATGCAGCTCAGTGTGAAGACCCAGTGTTCAGACTCTACTACCACAAAAAAGTTCCATTTGTTTATATCTCCTATGTTATTGCCAAGACTTTGTTTATTCACTAAGTTTATGATTTTTTTATTCATTTCAAGTATGTTCATAATTGTTCATGAAGAATTTTTATCATAGTTACTTTAAAATCTTTGTCAGGCAATTCTAACATCTCTGCCCCTCATATTGCACCTGCTGAGTCCAATTCGGACTTCTGTTTCAAAACGCCAAATACAGAACAGCTTATAGATAATGGAAATTCATTTCTGAGGTTTTTGACAGCTAAGATTTGGGCAACATCAGATTCAGTGCCTGGTGAGGACCCACTTCCTGGTTCATGCAAGGCCATCGGTGCCCAATGGAAGGGGCTTGTGAGTTCTTGGGCCTCTTTGACAAGAGCTCCATTCATGGGGGTTCTGACCTTGTGACCTAATCACCTCCCAAAGGCCCCCCTCCTGACACCATCACTTTGAGGGCTAAGATTTCAACATGCTAATTTGGGCAGGGACAAGGAATATTCAGACTAGAGCAGCATCTATTGATTATCTTTCTTCATTCAATTTGGAAAATCCCTGCTTCTTAGTATGACAAGTGATTTTCTATTGAAACCTGAACATTTTTATATGTGACTCTGGATCTTATTTAAGCCTTATGTTTTAAATGGCTTTCTCTGCTACTGCCATAGCAAGGGCTGGAGGGCACTTGCAAGGCTGCCTAGTGGAGGTGTAAGACAAAGTTCCTCACTTGGCCTCTATTACTACCCAAGGAGGGGCTCCTCATTATTCCTGTGTAGGGATGAAAATACTGTCTCTTCACACGGTCTCCCCTGGCACCACCATTACCAGGAACTGACATCATAAGCTGACAGAAATGAGGATTCCTAGTGTCTTGATTAACCTTCTCTGATGCCATCATGGCAGAGGTTGGAATACCTCCTTAGGCCTCATGAGGTTGAAAGTTTAGGCTCTCCACTCAGAATTTTCCAGTACTTGGGCAGAGTACAGGGCACAGCTTTTTGCTATTGTGTTTAGCCGGAGTAGAGACAGTGTCAAAAGTTTTGTCTTTCTAGGCTGTCACTTTCTTGCTCCTTTGATTAAAGAGAACAGACTTCAGGGAGATCTATTTTTCATCTCTACCTATGAGTATGTCTAGGTTGCTGGCTTCTTCAGTTTCAAGTTTGAGATACAAGAGACAAAAATTAAAAAGCAAGTAAACACACTACCATATCATCTCTTAGGCCCTGAGTCCCCTAGACCTACTTTCTCTCCACCTTTCAGAGTCTTATGTTTGAGTTTTTGTTTTGTTTTGTTTTGTGTTTGTTTTGTTTTGTGGGTGCTAGAAATTTAGCAGTCTACCACTGAGCTACATCTCCAACCTTTTTTTTTATTTTGAGACAGGATCTCACTAAGTTGACTAGGCTGGCTTCAAACTTGCCATTTTTTCTGCCTCTGCTTTTCGAGTAGCTGAGATGACTTCAGTGTGTCACCACACCCAGCTTATTTTGTTTTATATGTATAATGTCTAGTGTTTATAATTGCATTTAATTGGAGGATTAGGGAAAACCTACCTCTAAGACATCTTACCAGAGTAGAATTCTCCCTGAAGATTTGTTTTTGGCAGAAATTGACAAGTGTGCAGAATTCTGAAAACCAGGCCCTCCTCCAGGAAGGTTCACCATGAGCATTTAAGAGGGACTGTGATGAAATCAAAGGGCACTGACTGATGGAGCTCCACTCTCCCTTCAGAAGCCACTGAACAGACAAAGAGGCAACTTGGAGTTCCTACTTTTCAAGAGTTAATCTGCTGTGTTTAATGGGCAGCTTTATGAACTGAAGAAAACTTTAGGGCATTCCTCCTTCTCAGATCAGCAGCACCTGGGAAATTTGATGAATAGAATCTGGGATGCTGCTGTTCAGAACAAGGATATTTGTGGGTGTAAGATGCTTATAATGGCAAGAGTGTTGGGCTACCTGAGCTCCTCCGCAAATATGAAGGCTGGTCCCAGGACCATGGGGCACTGTGGCCTTTTCCAGCTCAACAGACACCCTGAGGCTGACATAGTCTGTGGACCAGCTGGGCTTTGGCTGATGTAGACTGAATGGAGCTGGTAGCTCTCTGTCAGCTGAGCTGGGCTGAGCTAGACTCCTGTAATTGAGCGAAGTTCCTTATTGTGGGGGGAGGGTAATGAGAGGGTCTCGCCATAGAGTCAGGCTGGCCTTGAACTCATTATGTAGCCCAGGCTGGCCTTGAACTTAACAGCAGTCTATCGGCCTTACCCAGCATTACAGGTATGTGCCACCATGCCCAGCAAGCAAAGTTGCTTTTGTGACTGTTAGAGAGCTTTGCATCACTATAAAAAATATCAGAGATTATTAGTTTATTAAAAGACAAGGTTTATTTTGCCTCAGTTTTGGAAATTGAAGTCCATGGTTAGCCCCATCCTTTGGGCCTATGGCAAGACAGCGCATCCTGGTTGAAGCACATGACAGAGCAAAGCTGCCCACCTCATGGCTAGAATGTGAGAGACAGAGGAAGAGGAAGGGTCTGGAATCCCATAGTTCTCTTCAAAAGTACACCCCATCTCCTACGCATTCCACCCCCTTCCATTAGTACCATGGGCTGGAGACCAAGCCTTTCATGCCTAGGTCTTTGGGAACATTACAGGTTCAAACTGTGGCAGTGACTCAGGTCCAATATGGTTTGGGTCAAGTGGGCTTGTCCTTGCTGACATTTGACTCTGTGTTGTGCTCCTTTCTTCCTCAAAGTGGAAACAGCAAGAAGGCCCAACAGTGCATTCCCTGGCAATTAGAGAGGCCCAGTCAACCAAATAAGGAGAGTTATCCAGGTTGCCATATAGGCAGTAGTTGGACAGGCAAAAGTGGGTGGAGATAGTTCACTTAGTGGGCCACTGTGGCACATTCAAGGAAAAACGGGAGTAGCTTCAAGTAGGATACTGACGGTGGGCAAATGGAGTACTCCCCAAGATTGCAACTGACAAGGCTTTGCGCTGGTGGAGGCCATGAATGAAGGGACATTGATTAGAAAAGGCACTCCCTGAGGACAGCATAGTTCCTCTAGCACCAGATCACATCAGGTGGATTTTACACCCCTGTATCCCCTGGGCCAAAGGCTTTGTGCAGTGCACAGACATCACATGCATTTGCAGCCTCCTTGTTCCCAGCCCAGCCCAGCCCAACAATCAAGAGTCCTCAGAGAGCAACAGTCAGGATGTATTCGGGTGTTGTGACAAAGTCCTTGGTGTGTTTAGGGAGCAGAATGAATGTGAACATCATAGTTAAAAGTCACAGAGGGAGGCAACATCTCCAGTAAGGCCTTCTCAAACCTCATCAAGAAAAAGATATTTTCCCTAAATATACAATTTAGAAAAAACTTCCCTTGAAAAGAGAGAACATTTCCAGAGCAGATAAAAATATCAGCCATGTATATAAGATCTGGATGCAAGATACAATTCCCACATAAAAATTGGAGTAAATCACCATTATCAAATCCACCTTTTTTTCCCCATGAGAAAAAAGTTCATGATAATATGATGAGAATTATATTGGCTGAAGGAAACTTTGATTAAGAAAGCAAATGCATACATCAGACCAAAAAAAAATTAGGAAGAATGTAAATGTTTCAGAAAATAGCCTGTGTCCCATATAATCTAAGTGAGAGATTTGTCAGAGGTCCCAGAAAACGCTTTGAGAATCTCCTGGATGATCAGGTACCTGAAGAAAAAGTCACAGGCTCTGGTGGCACCAGTTTCTAGGTACCCATGGCCCAAATGAACCAGTGCCAACCATGCAAGGTTATGACATCAGCAACAAGGTCCCTCCATTGGACTAGATCCATCCTGACAGCAAACCCCCCACAAGAGCAAGGCTGAATGTGTCCTGGTGTTTTCGTGCTAGACAATGCCTTGTGCCCAGGTTAGGATCCTCAGCATCCTGTCAGACAGCAAGTGTTATCAAGATGTTCCAGTGGTTTCGCCACCTGCTGCACAAGTGCAAGGACTCAAGTTTGATCCCCGGTACCAGGAAAAAAAAAAATTGGGGGGCCGGGGATTTAGCTCAGTGGTTTTGCCACCTACTGCACAAGCGCAAGGACCCAAGTTCGATCCCCAGTCCCTGGTACAAAAAAAAAAAAAAAAAAATGTTCCAGGGACCAGTTCTAGCAAAGAGAATCCTCTCTCCTCCCCACCACCACCAAAAAATGTGAGACAGAACCTCCCGAGGAATCCTCTCCATGGGGTCATCACTGGCCCATCACGTTCTCCAGTGCAAAGAAAAGTTTGTGTCAATGGCACTAGATTGCATCTTCCATCTACACAACCTGGTAACATAAGTGAGTCACCTTCCAAGTTCACTCCACATTGCACTGAGCCCAATTCTGAAGATTCAGAACCACATCAAGGAGATTTAAAGTGGTTGAGTAAAGACTGACAGCAAATTACTGCCTCTTAAAGCAGGAACAAGACAAAGATGTCCACTGTCACCACTCTTATTCAGTATAGTTATGGAAACGTTAGCCAGAGCAATTATACAAGAGAAAGAAAAGGAATAAGAATAGGACAGGGAGAAGTTAAATTATCATTATTTGCAGATGACATGATACTCTACATAGAAGACCCCAAAAGCTCAACCAAAAGACTTCAAGATTTAATGACCAAATTCAGTAGCAAAGCTGGATATAAAGTCTACTTGAAAATAAACAGCATTCTTGTACACTAGCAACAAGCTCACTGAGAGTTAAATTGGGGAAACAACACCTTTCACAATAGCATCCAAAAAAAGAAACACCTAGAATCAACCTAACAAAGTAAAAGACCTTTACATTGAAAACTACAGTACTCTGAAAAAGGAGATCAAAAAGTATCAGAAAATGGGAAGATATCACTTGTGCTTAGATAGGAAGAACCAAAATAGTGAAAATGGCCATATTCCCAAAATTGTTATACAGATTTAATGCAATCCCAATCAAAATACCAATAGCATATTGCACAGAATTAGAGAAAACAATCCTAAAACTCATTTGGAACCAAAAGAGGCCTAGAATAGCAGAAGCAATTCTGGGCAACAAAGGCAAGGCAGGGAGCATCACAATCTCTGACTCAAAATTATACTACAAAGCTACTGTGATTAAAAATAGAATGATACTAGCAAAAAAAAAAAAAGACCCAAAGATCAAGGGAACAGACAAGAAGATGCACAAACAACTCCAAACACACTCAGTTACCTTATCTTTGACAAAGGAGCCAAACATCCTCACTGGAGGAAAGATAGCCTCTTTAATAAATGGTGCTGGAAAAACTGGCTTTCCACATGCCAAAAATTGAAACCAGACTCAAATATTTCACCATGCGCCAAACTAAAATCTAAATGGATAAGATCTAAATATTAAAAACAAACACTAAATCTGCTGGACGATAGAATAGGTAGAACTCTTGAAAACACACATGTAGGCAAAGACTTTATGAACAAAACCCCAATCACACAGGAAATATCACAAAGAATCAATAACGGATCTCATCTTATTAAAAAGCTTCTGCACAGAAAGAGAAACCACCAAAAAAATAAAGAGAACCTACAATGGGGAAAAAATTTTTACCAGCTGTTCCTCAAACTATCTAAAATATATAAAGAACTTTTAAAAATCAGACCCCCCAAATTTAAAGACCCAATCAAAGTGGGCATCTGAAATGAACAGACATTTCTCAGACAAAGAAGTAAAAGCAGCAAATAAACATGAAAAAACATTCAACATCACTGATCATTAGAGAGATGTAGATGAAAACAACATTGAGATTCCATCTCCCAAAAGAATGGCTGTTATCAAGAAATCAACCAATAACAAATGCTGGCAGGGCTGTGGGGAGAAAGGAACCCTTCTCCTCTGTTGATGGGAGTGCAGACTGGTGCAACCACTATGGAAATCAGTGTGCAGATTCCTCAAAGAACTAGGATTAGAGGTCCCATTTGACCCAGCTATTCCCCTGTTGGGTATCTTCCCAAAAAAATTTAAAGCATCATACCACAGTGATGTATGCGCACCCATGTTTATAGCAGCACAGTTTATAATAGCTAGATTTTGTAAATAGTCCAAATGCCATCAACCAATGAATAGATAAAGAAGATGTGGGGTTTTTTATACAATGGAGCACTACTATGCTAAAAGGGAGATAAACTTCAGACATTTCTAGGTAAATGCATGCACCTTAAGCCCACACTCTCAAGTGAAATAAATAGGACACACATTTAAATACCACAATGTTTCTCTGGTGTGAGAAAGCAAAAGGGTAAATAAGGACCAAAATGTATAATAGGTATTGGGAAATGGGAAGAAATTGTTCAATTGAGAAAGGGAACGGGGGGGGGGGGGCAAGAAAAAAGAATAGAAGGAAAAAATGGAAACAAAGCTTTTGTAAATGAGGAAGAGAAGAGGGGTTGAAGGGAGAGAGAAAAAAGAAGAATCAAGATTTATCATTGCAAATTCCATATGATGAATGTTATTATGTATATCTAAAATGTACCAGTAAAATTAATTTTTTAAAACTATACCCTCTTTAGGACCTGGAATTGAGACACCTGGAAAACAATTTAGTAGGGGGAAAAGTAGATCTCTGGGAAATAAGAAAGAGCTGATGGGAAAACTAGAAACTACTGAGAAACAGAAAAACTAAAAACAATACAGACAAAAGAATGAAGCAGTCTAGAACACTAACTCCAGCTCCCAAGAAGGAAGCCTGACTGGTAACACAAGATAAGGCCAGAGAGGGTCAGCAGCTCCAAGGAGAAACAACAGACTGGGCCAACATCACTAGCCCCAAGAAAAGCACTGATTATTGTGAACTGCATAAACAGAGTGAGCTTTTACTATGAAACTTACTCCTTCCACATGGCAGCCTAGAGCTGGAAAAGACATCCAGGGCAGCACCCACCATATTTAACAGAATTTAATCAGAAGCCATTTAGGGAAGGGGGTAATTGCCTAAGACTGAGCTGCAGAACAATTACACTTCAGGGCTGGGGATTTAGCTCAGTGGTTCCGCTGCCTGCCTCACAAGCTCAAGGTCCTGAGTTTGGTCCCCGATACCAAAAAAAAAGAACAATTACACTTCAGGGTCTCTGGAGTCACACTACCACAGGGACTGGGTGGGAGATAGTCACAAAACACAATCACAAAGAAGGCACAGAATAGATACAGACCACCTGAGCAGTTTGAGCTCAGGCAGGAAAGGATACAGGTTTCTACTCTCCATGGTGAGAAGCCAGCCTGGTCATGTGTGATTTTGGAGGATGGCTGGGTCTGAAAGTGCAGTCATTAAGTCCTTACCCTTCTGCTTATCTTCCTGCCCTGCTTCACATACCCAGCACAGAAATCAGTGGTCTGTTTGCTTTCCTCATCTGCCAATGTGATCACAGATACATGTCAGCTTGGATGGTTGCCACAGCCTGGGGTGTGTGGACAGAGGGGCTTCTAGAGCAAGGGGAACCTCACAAACCCAGGCCAAAATGCTAGGCAGAGGAGTAATGTCTTGATATAGAAACTGGGAGTGGCTGGAGCCAATATAGCCCTAGTGTGGACAATATTGACTGAACATGCCCAGCAGGAAAGACATGAAAAGACTCAACATTCACACACAAAAATGTGTGTGTGGAAACAAAATAGGGCAAAATTACTCAATATGCCTCCTTCATATCTGATGGATTCCAATACTGCAAACACTGGAAAGAAGCCGCTCATTTTAAAACACAGAAGAATTTTTTACACTCATTTGTGTTTTTCTTCATCTTTTTTTTAGGACTTGGGGGGGGTTACCTTTTTCTGTCTTTCTTTTTTCTTTTTACTATTTGTTCTTTTCTATTACTTTTATTAAATTATTTATCACTTTTCTCTCTATCTCATCTTCCTTTTATTTTTTCAATTTTACTTCTTTCATTTTGCCTTCCCTTCTCCCTCCATTTTTATCGGCATTATTATCAAGATTTTTTTGTTTTTTTGGAGGCAAGGTCTCACTATATATTCCAAGCTGGCATCAAACTCACTATGTAGCCCAGGATGCCTTCAAATGAATGGTGATCCTCCTGCCTCAGCCTCCAAGTTCTAGGATTATAGGCATGCACTGCCACACCCAGCAATCTATCGAGCATTACTAATCATATATACATATATATATATATATACTGGGGATCGAACTCGGGACCTTGCACTTGCGAGGCAGGCACTGGAAGCACTGAGCTAAATCCCTGGCCCAATCATTATTAATCTTTAGATATTTAGTTGACTCAGCTATTATTGTTGAATTATTTTCTATCCTCAATAGTAGTAATAGTTGTTGCATTTACTAAATATTTACTAGATATCAATATTTGATTTGTCTTAGGGCCAATATTATTATTTCGGATCTCTTTTCTATTATTAAATTGTTAAGGCTAATAGAGCTATTATTGGTTCTCATGGTATCATATCCAGTTTGTCTTTGAATCTATTGTTGTTATTGATTCCATTGCTAATGCCAGGGGGGCATGATTGTTGCTATTAATTGATTTTACTGTATGCAAAAATCTGGTTTGTCTTTTGTCAATAGATTTTTGACTTACTTCCAAATCATTGGGTTATTATACCAGTGTGCCAATTATAACACACACTCCCCTCCCAAAGTTAACAAAGGTGGTTTCATGTTGAAACAGACATAAAGGCTTATAGTTAGGCATGCCCAGAATGTATCATTGGAAAACAAACACTAACTAGAGATTTGCAAACTAGCAACAAAGTCTTTCACTATGATCAATGCTCACCTCAGCAAAATAAATAAATAAATAAAAATACAGAAGAAATGAGGCCAAAAAAATGCTTCCAAAAACTCCCAACTCCCCCAAAGCTGACCCATGGGGCATTAATGGGGGGAATCAAAAGTGAGATGGCTGAATGATATCAAGTTATAAAGGAGGAGATAAAATAAAACATAGATCAATAAAGTGCTTGACAAACTCAAAGCTGATATAACTTAATAAACAAAATGATCAATGAGCTTATTTCTATAAGCTTTACTAATTTAAAGCTAGCTGAAAAGATGGTGGAGTAGTGAATAGGAAAGAAACAGCCTCTCCAAGATTTAGTGTTCAGAGCTAGAACATAGCAATGTGAGGAAGAGAAGAAAGAGGGAAGTGGGTCCCTACCCTAACTCTTAAGGACATTCATGAAAGACATAATGAGGACTACAACTCCATAAACACCAGTAGAATGAATCCACCAGGCAAGGCAAGCAATTAAACAGAGGGGAAAAAATAAGGGAACCAACAATGGGAAAATAACATGACAAGGATAAGTCAATACATGTCAGTTATAACCATCAATGTAAGTGGTCTCAATTCACTAATCAAAAGAAACAAACTGGTAGAATGGATCAAGAAGCAAGATTCAACAATATGACGCATACAAGAAACATTTAATTCATAGACTGAAAGTCAAATGATGGAAAATAATACTCCATGTGACAGGAACATGGAGAAAAGCATGGGTAACTGTTCTATTTGCAGACAAAGCAGATTTCAAGCCAAGACTGATTAAGACAGACAAAGAAGGTCACTCCATCCTTGTAAAGGGAACAATCCAAGAGGAAGAGATAACAATAATAAATATATTTGCACCAAATACCAGTGCACCCAACTATATAAAACAAATATTAATGGACATGAAAAATCATATAACCACTAATACAATTCTAATGGGGGGGTCCTCACTACTCTACTATCACAAATAGACAGATCAACTAGGCAAAAAAATCAAAAAAGAAATATCGGAACCAAATCAAATTTTTGAACAAGTGAACAGTATATGTCTACAGAGTGTTCCATCTCACATTAGAATACACACTCTTGGGCCAGGGATTTAGGTCAGTGGTCATTGCGCACCTGCCTCACAAGCACAAGGTCCTGAGTTCTATCCCAGGTACCAAAAAGAAAAAAAAAAGTAAAATAATTGAAGAATACACATTCTTCTCAGCTACACATGGGACATTATCCAAAATAGACCACATAATAGCTCATAGAATGTGTTTAAGTAAATGGAAATGAATTGAAATTATCCCACACATATTATCAGATCATAGTGCAATGAAACTAGCAATCAGTGGCAAAAGAAACCACCGAGATTATGGAAATGCAGGTACATTAAACAATACTGGGTTTTTGTTTGTTTGTTTTTTGTTTTGTTTTGTTTTTGGTACCAGGGATCGAACTCAGGACCTTGCACTTGCAAGGCAGGCGCAGTGCCACTGAGCTAAATCCCCAGCCCTAAAAAGAACTGTTTTAAATAATCAGTGGATTGCAAAAGAAATCAAGGAAGAAACAAGACAGTTCCTAGAATCAAACAATAATGCCAATATAACATATCAGAACTTTTGGGGCACAAATCCAAAACTAATAAAAGGAAGGAAATTATAAAAGCATAGCAGAATTAATGAAACTGAAACAAAAAATTCAAAGACTCGATAGATCAAAGAAGAGTTTCTTTCAAACAATAAACAAAATACACAAGCCATTAGCCAATCTTACCCAAAAAAAGGAACAAAGAAACCAATATCAATGCAATTAGAAGCAAGGTGAAATTACAACACACCACCAAAAACTAGGGGATTTTTAATAATTATTTCTAAAACATTTCTGATAAATTGGAGAATCCAGAAGAAATGAATAGATTCCTAGGTACATATGAACTACCAAAACTGAACCAAGAAGATACAAAAACTCTGAGTAACCCAATAACAGGCAACAAAATTGAGGCAGTAATAAAAAACATACCAACTAAGAAATGCCCAAGACCCAGTGAATTGACTGATGAATTCTACAAGAATGTCTGGGACAATCTAACAATAATATTCCTCCAAGTCTCTAATGAAATTGAAAGGGAAGACATACTCCTAAAGTCATTCCTGGAAGCTACCCATACCTTGATTCCAAAATCTGACTTAGAAAGAGAACTGCAGGCCAATCTCTTTAATGAACGTAGTTGCAAAAATCCTCAACAAGATACTGTACTGGCAAACAGAATGCAAAAATGCATTTTAAAAATCATATATTACAATGAAGTAGACTTCATCCCAGGGATGCAAAGATAATTCAACAAATGCAAATCTCTAAATGAAATATATCACTTAAACAGAAGCAAGGACAAATATCACATAATCATCTCAACAGATCAGCAAAAGCCATTGCCAAAATACAACATTCATTCATAATTTTTAAAAAACTGGAGAAAATAAATATAGGAGGGTCTTTTCTCAATCTGATAAAAATCATTTATTGAGCCAGGCCTAGTGGGACACGTGTGTAATCCCAACACTGAGGAAGTTGAGGCAGGAGGATTCCCATAAGTTCAAGGCCAACCTGGGCTACGTAGTGAGTTCAAGACAAGTTTGAATGACAAGGTGAGACCCTGTCTCAAATAACAAAAAAGCCATATATTACAAGTCTACTGTCAATATAATAATAAATGGAGAAAAACTGAAATTTTTTCTTCTTAAATTAAGACAAGACAAAGATGTCCATTTTCACCACTCTCGTCCAACATATTACTTGAATCATTAGCCAGAACAATCAGGCAAGAGAAAAATAAAAGGGATACATATAGGAAAGGCAGAAGTCAAACTATCCTTATTTATAGATGATATGAGCCTTTACATGGAAGAACCAAAAAATGCCCAAAAGACTTAGAATGAATAAAAAAAAATTCAGAAGTTAGCAAGATACAAAATCACCACATAAACAACAGTAGTGTTCCTGTACCCCAATAATGAACCCATTGAGAAAGAAATTAGAAAAACAATCCCATTGACAATATCAAGAAAAATTAAATATTTGGGAATTAACCTAGCAAAGGAAGTGAAAGACATCAATAATGAAAACTGCAGTACTCTTAAAAAGAGATTGAAGAGGACATCAGAAGATGGAAAGATATCCCTGCTCCTGGGTAGTCAAAACCAGTATTGTCAAAATGGCCATACTTTCTAATACTGATTTAATGCAATTCCAATCAAAATACTAATATCATTCCTCAAAGAACTAGGGGGAAAATCCTAAAACTCATGTAGAACCAAAATAATTCTGAGTAACAAGATGAAAGCAGTAGGCATCATAATCCCAGATTTCAAGTTATATTACAAAATTACAGTGATTAAAAACAGCCTGATACTGGTATAACAACAGACATGTGGATCAATGGAACAGAGGAAAGGATGCAGAAACACTCCAGGCATGTTCAGCCATCTGATCTTTGATAAAAGGGCCAAAAACATACACTGGAAGAAAGATAGCTTCCTTAACAAATGGTACTGGGAAATTTTGCTATCCAAATGCAGAAGACTGAATCTAGACCCATCTCTCTCACAATGTGCTAACCTAAAACTGAAATGAATTAAAGATCTAAATGCTAAAACAGAAATACTTAATCTACTGGAAGATAAAATAGGTGAAACTCTTAAGGAGATAGACATAGTCAAGGACTTTCTGAACAGAACCACAGTTGCACAAGAAATAACATCAAGAATCAACAAATGGGATAATATTATGATAGGCAGCTAAGTTAAATAGAAATTAATATACAGTCAGAGAGGCGTGGGCCCTCGAGGAAATCAGCACAAAAAAATAAAGACATTAGAATTGTGACTGGAGATAAATCTGAAGAGAATCGGGTTTCAGGATGAAAAGCAATAGCCAGGGCTGCATGTCTTCCTAGAGATAAATGGCATCTTGAGAGTATACTGTAATTAGCACTACTTGGCCTGGTGGGCCCAGTTAGACACAGACTCATAGGTGGGTGACCAGAACTTCTGGGTCCATACTTCTCTTCCTTCCTAAAAATGCCTTTGTTCTTTCCATGTACATTTGCCTCATGACTTGTTTCCCTACTGGATCAATATTAACTAAATAGCTATCCTTATAATCTGATAGGTTGATTGTAGTCTGATTCACATTGTACCTCACATTGTGATTGTGATGTATAAATTACCCCTGACAAAGGGCCTTGGTGGCCACCCATTTGGGACCCTTCTTGGAAATCCAGGAGCTATTCTTCTTCTTATTTCCAATAAAACTCTCCTAACTTCTTCCTCCTTTGGTTTGCGACTTCATTCCTTGATGTTATGAGACCATGAACTCAGCATATTCCTAACCTAACTCAGGTTAGGAGTTGTATTTGTCCTATATCATCATCAAATTAAAAAGCTTCTGCAAAGCAAAGGAAACAACATAGTGAAGACACAATCTACAAAATGGGAAAAAATTTTGCCAGCTATTCCTTTGGACAGTGGACTACTATCTAGAATATATAAAGAACCCAAAAAATTAGACTCCCCAAAACAAAAGACTCAATCAAGAAATGGCCAACTGAAATGAACAGACACTTCTCAGAAGAAGTACAAATCACTGATATATACATGAAAAAATATTCAACATCTTTAGCTATTGCACAAATGCAAAATAAAACAACGCTGATATTCCATCTTACTCCAGAAAGAACGGCTATCATCAAGAAATCAAATAATAACAAATACTGGTGAGGTGACAGGGAAAAGTAACCCTTCTATATTGTTGATGGGAATGTAAATTAGTACAGCCACTCTGTAAATCAGTATGGAGATTCCTCAAAAATCTAAAAAGAGAAATTCCATTCAACCCAGCTATTCCCCTTGTATCTTCCCGAAAGAGTTAAAGACATCATGTTACAGCCATGCATGCATACCTATGTTTATAGCAGCACAATTCACAATATCTAAATATTGGAAACAGCCTATATATCCATCAACAGGTTAATGAATAAAGAAAGTGAGGTATTTATACACAATGGAGTACTACTCCGCCATAAAGATGGATAAATTTGATTCATTTGTAGGAAAATAGATGCATCCTGTGACCATAATGCTAAGTGAAATAATTCAGACACATGGGTTTAAATATCACATGGTTTCTTTTATATGAGAAAACTAAATTACAAATAAATTGAGGAGCAAAATTAAAGATAGATATTAGAAAACAGGATAGATATTTTGCAAAAGGGAATAGATCAAAGGCAGAAGTGGAGGAGGAGAAGGTGATGAAAAAAGAATTATGGTATGTTATGTACATGTCCCAACTCTCTGCAATGAATGTAATCGTTATGTACTGCAAACTTATACTAATAAAAATATACAATAAATTTTTTTTAATCCCTTACCAAGAGAGAGTTACAACAAAAACTACCACCACAACAAAATTTTCTTCTACTAGAATGATTCTGGTATTTCCTCCTTTAGTTTTGGTACTGTTCAGTGATTATACAATAGCTCACATGGAAGTGTGATAAAATTATAATTTGTAGGCTGTTTTATAACCATAGATTGTTTATATGTGAATTTCGCTAGTTTATCATTATGTAATCATGCAATCAATCAAGTAACTGTAGTATTTTTGGAGTTGTTACCAGTTTCATTAAGATAATCCAAAAACATTGGAATAATTTTTTGTCTTCTGAAATATTTTTCCTCACTTAGATTGCTTTTAAGTGTTTATATAACAGTTTACATAGAAATGTAGGATTATAATTCTTCGGAAATGTTTTATAAATTTACATTATAGAATTATTAATCTATAGCTGTTAATCTAAGCTGTTTCAATCTTGTTTGATTTCTACATAGTGAAGACACATCACTTTTATTGGTAGTTAGCAAAGTCTTTGTGTTGATCTAGAAACACAGAAGTTTTTGGTCTTCTAAACTAACTTTGACCCAGGTCTGGTGGCTCGCACCTGGAATCCCAGCACTTGGGACGCTGAAGCATGAGGATCCCCATGAATTCAAGGCCTGGGTGGACAACATAGTGAGTTCAAGGCCAACCTGAATTACATAGTAAGACCCTGTCTCACAAAACAAAAAATGAAATAAAATAACTAAGCATTTTCTCCCATTTAGTTCCACTGCTGCACTTAAGGGCTTGTATAACTGCTCAAACAGAAGCTAAGAAAATTGTAATTCTTAAGATTATATTTTATACATTCAGTATACTTAGAAGTTAATTTCTTGAGTCAATTTTTTTCCCCTTCAATTTCTGGTCAGCTAAGGGTAATATTTTAGTTTTTGCTGTTTCCCAAGACCCCATGACATGAATAGAAATTCATGTTTCAGATGAACGACCTGCCCCTGAAGACATTTTGTAGGTTAGGCAAAATTTTACTTCTGTCCTCTTAGTGTTTTTTTTCAATTCTGTCTGAAAATTAAATTGACACAAGGAATATCAGCATGAGAAAAGCATAAGCATTTACTTAGTACAAGCTGTATGTGGCACAGGACACA
This sequence comes from Heterocephalus glaber, assembly GCF_053883595.1. Classification (NCBI taxonomy): domain Eukaryota; kingdom Metazoa; phylum Chordata; class Mammalia; order Rodentia; family Bathyergidae; genus Heterocephalus; species Heterocephalus glaber. The sequence continues at coordinate 22,984,916 of NW_028258143.1, read as the reverse complement.
GACACAGACATACACATATGCCAGCTAGACAGAGTAGTAAATTGTGAAAATATGACAGCGCAGAGGGACTTGGAGTAGGGTAGTTAATGGGGGAAAGTGGCTAGGTGGTTTAACTAGGTTTGTTAGTAGTTTCCTTCCGAGTCAATGTTTTATCCTTGATGAATGATAAGGAAGATCAGAGTCATCTTGCCCTTGCCGTTTCTCATGTGCCCGTAATTCATAATCAAGTGTGCTGTTCAGTAGTCAGTAGTCAGAATGCCACAACAACAACATGTCGTTTCTTAACTCCTTCAGTTGAAACCCGCGGTCCATTTCTGTAGAACAAGAGCTGAACTGACTATAACGACGAGGCTAATATGTTTGCAAAATGAATTTTGCTTTTTAAAAAAATCAAACAAAAAACCCTCCAAGCCAAGCGAGGGAACCGCTGTATGCAGTCTCGACCACTGGGTAGGTGGAGGCAGAAAGTCACCTGGAGTTTACGAGTTCCTTAGAGATCAGCTAGGGCAACATACCGTGACCCTACCCCCCCAAAAGAAAACTCACAGACCAGGAGCAGTGTAATCCCAGGTTCTAGGAAAATGAGGCAAGAAGGTCTCAAGTTTCAGATCTGCGTCGGCATCTTGGAAATTCTGTCTCAAAAACCAAAAAAGGAAAAGAAAAGATGGTGCCGCCGCCTGCCTAGCAAGAGCAAGGTCCCGAGTTCGATCCCCGGTACCAAAAAAAAAAAAAAGAAAAAAGAAAAGATAAAAGGTGAGTGAGAAAAAGAAATACTAGACAAAGGAAAGAATGAATAGCAATATATCAAGGGCACAAGTATTGTTTTGGAGTTTATTTTTAAACTCGTTTTGAAACATAATTGTTTTGGACATTGCATTTCGACAAATGGAGTGTGTGAGAGCGCGGCGAAGAGGCGCCTGACCAGCAGGGGGTGGGCAAGCTTGCCGTGTGCTGGGCCCCCGCAGCTCTCCTTACCTTCTGCCACGCCCCCAAGCCTCGCCACGCCCCTCTCCCGCCTCTACTTCCGCTTCCCAGAAGCCGGGAGCGTGAGCATTTCCGGGAGCGCCGCGTGGATCCGGGGTGCTGGTGAGCTCTCAGCATGGCGGTGTTTTCTGGTCCTGCCGCGCCAATTCTGTCTCTGAACCCCCAGGAAGATGCTGAATTTCAGAAGGAGGTGGAGCAGGTTCGGCGTCGCCTGACCCAGGTGAGTGGCCTGCAGCCAGACTACCTAAATTTGAGGCTGGAAGGCGGCGAGTCTCCCCGATCGCGCAGTTCCGCGTAGCTGGGCGCCTTGCTTTCTCCACGGCCGCCCACACTGTCGGGTGTGAGATCGGCCTCGAGACCTTGGGGTTTGGGGAGACCACGGTTTCCGGGAGGATGCTGGTAGGCAAACCATGTGGGGTTTGGCCATGCTGGCTTTAGGTCTTCGTATGGAAAACTAGAGGGAAGTGTAGGCTGTCTCTGGTGGAGAAAAGGGGACCGGCTAGGGGACAGGGAGGATGGCACCCCCAAGCTGCCAGTTAGTACCATATTAGAGCTATCACGCTTCTGCTGTACCACAAATAAAGACGTAAGACCGGGCATTGGGGAGGTCTGTATCCCCGATAATTTTCAAGATCTGAAAAGGCGTTATATGCTAAGCTCTGTTTGCTGGTAAGGGTTCCTGCCATCACGTTTATATTTTGTTTGGTGTTTATCGTAAAATACACTATGGAAAACAAATTCTTATTACCAAAGATCAGTGTGACATTGTGAAGGTTACTAACAAGCTTCTTGAAGTTTATCAATTGAGTGTAAACCGTGATCTTGCCGTAAGAGTTCAGGGCACGTGTATGTGGAGCTCTCCAGGCGGAAGACTTAGTGACGTATTAAGATTTATTTGCTTACCCATTGACTAAACGTACAGGTCTGGAGCACATACGCGGTGCTGATGCTGGGATGGGAGGCTGAGAAGATGATTAAGTGAGGACTGTCCTTGTGGGGAGATAGACACCAAACAGCTAATTCTAAAATTACACTGTGATAAGTAAAAGTAGTGGTATGTTCTTGGACCAAGGGGTAGAGGTTTTGAAAGTTCTGCTGCAATGTGATTTCTGTTCTAAAAATGTTTGTTTATCTGGTGTTTTATGTTGTCAGCAAAAAAACCAAGAGCTAAAAAAGAAAGAAGAACTTAAGCCTGGAGTAATTTTTGTGGGTCACCTACCTCCAGTACTTTTTGAATCCCAGATCAAAGAATATTTCTCTCAATTTGGGAATATTACAAGATTCAGACTGTCCAGAAGTAAAAGGGTAAGATTTTTGTAAACCAAACTTGATCGTTTTGTTTTTTAAATGTTTTATCATCAATGACCGATGACACAGAAAGTGTTCACATACTGTTGATTATCAGGCTTCATTTGGGAAAAGGGTGGGATAAGGTTTAGAATCTGAAAAAGCATCAAGAGCAAAATCCATAATTTCTTTTCCTAAAAGAATTTAATCAGACACCCAAATTAAATTGATACTCCAAGTTAATGAATCATATTTATCCAGTGGCTACCAAGCCCAGAAGTAAATGAACTTTAGTCTGAGCTCCAGGTCTATACATCATCTTGTGTTAGCCTCTGGCAGGAGTATCCCTATAATAGCAAACATTTATGTAGTGATAGTTAAGGACTCTGGAGCCAGACTACCTAGATTTGAGGCCTAGCCGTCTAGCTACTAGTTGTGTGACTTTAGATACATTTATGTGACCTCTCCATGTTTCTGTTTCAAAGTCTGTAAAATATGAGTAAAATCCACAGCACCAATTTTCTAGGAGTGTTTAGTCAAGGATTGAATTAGGCAGTAAGCTTAAGGTTCTTAAAACATTGCCTGGCACATAGTAAGCACTGTATGAATGTCAATATTTTATCATACCTACCTCCTAATGAATAAAAAGTTTTATTTGGCTTATTTCAGGACTAGAGGAGTGGCCTACTTTAATTCCTCTGTGCATTTATTGGCTATAGCCATAGATATCTCATTGTTGGAATCTTGGGTTTTTTTTGGTAAGATTTTTCCACTTGAGTTATAGTAGAGCAAAAGTTAAATTGTTTATGTTTAATTTAAATACGAGGGGATCAGGTGCATCTGTCATTGGCTACTTGTCCTAAGACCACAGCTTTTAGCTGAGCATGGTGATGCACACCTATAATCCCAGCATTCCGGAGGCTGAGGCAGGAAGAGCACCCCAAGTTTGAGGCCAGCCTGAACTACATAAGTTGAGACCTTGTCTTTGAAAAACTCACTAGTTTTAAATGTTAGGTTCTGTAAGTAATATCTGTTGAAGGGAATCTCAAATTTAAAATGTTGGTATTTCTTCCATTCTAACCAAAATAAGACAATACTTGTCTTGTAATACTGATTTTATATTCTATGTAGTTTTTAAAAAAATGTTTCTCTGACTCACTAAATTGATTTTGTTACTCCAAAAAGTACTCCGAGTTTGAAAAATGCTGCTCTAACAAATATCCTCAGGGTCACTGAGTCTAAAGTAAGCTGTGCTGTTTCTGTCTTCCTCTTAGTGAACTTGAATATCATATACAAAGTAGTTATTGGAATTCCCTGTCTCCTATGAATCACCTATTCACATCTTTTGCCCTTTCTTACTGTCTTTGACAAAAACTTTTCTGCCTTTGGTAGGATCTTATTTTGTAAATGTTATAAATCTCCTAAAATCAAGGACATTGTCATACCATAACAACAATTTAATGTGTAGTCTTGACATTTCCTTGGTCTCAGAAGTGTCTTTAGCTAGCTTTTTGTACCCATTTTGGCTCCTTTTTTTTTTTGAGTCAGGGTCTTACTATGCAGTTCAGGCTGGCCTTGCACTCACTAATAGCCCAGGTTGATCTTGAAATTGCAGTGATCCTCCTGCCTCAGCCTCCCGAGAGCTGGGATTACAGTGTACACCACCAAGCCTGGCTCTAGGATCTGTTTAAGGGTATGCATTGCACTTACTTGTTACAGCTCTTCAGCCCATCTGCAACAGCCTCCTTGCCCTTTTCTCCCTAATGGTTTAATTTGTCTTGACATTGACTTTGGAGGCTTCAGACGCATCGCCATACAAAAGGCTCATTCAATGAGGAGATGCACTAATATTATTTAACATTTCCAGTGTTGTTGCATAGTAAAACCTTCCCTGCTCCAACTTGGATTATTTGCTTGGTATTTCTGCATTCTAGGATTAGAGTACTGGTTTGTTGGAGGGGTTGTTTTTGACATGGCATGTATTTCTGAATCACTTTTCAAAAGATCTACGTTAGTTTATTAATGGTGGGACATTGAATTGGCTGTCACGTTTCTTCCATTGCATCTTTTCCCTCCCTTTTGAGAGGTGGGATTATAAATGGATTTGGAAGCATCTTAATTTTTACCAATATCTTCCTGTTTCAAGTAACTACATTGATACTCAGAGTTGTGGAATTGTTTAAGTTGGTTGTTAGTGGCACACTTCGGTGCTAGATATGAGCCAATTGGCTCTGAAACCATGTGACTTTATGGTAATTTCTTGTTTCCAGAGTCACATTACAATTTCTATCCCTATCCAGAAATGTTGACAACAAGATGTTCTTAGGAACTCTTTGTCTGTGCATCTCAACCCTATGAGAGTGGTTATCATCTCCACTTAATGGAATAAAACAGCCTTACACATTCCTTACTGTGTACCTAAATACATGTCAGAGCCAGGATCCAAACCTGGGTGTTTGAGCTCCATGGCCATATGCCTAGCAAGAGGCTGGCTGAGAAAATGTGCTCACTGTGGTGTTACACTGTTCCTTTTCCCTGAGCTGCGAAAGTGGTCAAAGGTAAACATGAAAATGGTTACAGGAGTAAGCTTCTTTTTTGTTTGTTCTTTGTTGCTGTTGTTGTTTGAAACAGGATCTCACGTAGTTCAGGCTGGCCTTGAACTCACTGTGTAACCCAAGCTGAGCTCAAACTCCTGGCAGTCCTCCTGCCTCAGCTTTTTGTGGGCCCTGCCAGGTTCTCTTTATTTGATGGAACATCACTATCCAATAAATTCCAGTCATGGTAATCATCTACTTATTATATGTATAACCAGAATCCCACAAGTACCTGAAAATTGGCTGCACATTCAACTTTTTTTGGATTTTTTTCTTTTTCCCGTAAGGCTGTGGAATATATGAGTTGAAGTTGGTCTTAAAGATACCATGAAATTAATTGATAAGGGGCTAAACGTGCATGATTTAAATTAATGGTATGTTAGGGGTTTGATGAATTGCTAGAATTTAGCTGTCAACTTTTCATGATGAATTTTCCATTGCAGACTGGAAATAGCAGAGGCTATGCCTTTGTGGAGTTTGCATCTGAGGATGTTGCCAAGATAGTGGCTGAAACGATGCACAACTACCTCTTCGGTGAAAGACTCCTGGTCTGTAAGTCCTCTTATTTCTTATTATGGGGGAGTGTGGGTGCCCAGCTGACGGTGACTGGGATGGAAAACACTGCTTAGCTGCTGGATGTGTTGCTTATCTGGGGCAGCTCTCTTTAGGAACAGTGCAAGAATCCAAGTGTGTTTTTCAGGCAGACTCTTAATTGGAATTTTGGTTTGGTTCCACAGTCCAGGCTGACCTAGCTAGCCTAGGCTGGCCTCAAACTAGCAATCCTGGCTTGGCCTTTTTTTTGGCGTGTGAGTGTGTGTTTATGTGTGAGAGAGAGGATCTCACTATATAGTTCAGGCTGGCCTTGAACTTGTAGTGATCCTCCTGCCTCGGCTTCCCGAGCACTAGAATTATAGGCCTGCCTCAGCGTTTTGAGTGCTGGGATTGTGGGCATGTGCTACCCTGCCCAGCTCAAATTAGTTGGAATTTTTTTGGGGGGGTGGGTACTGGAAATCGAACTCAGGACCTCATGCTTGCCAGGCAGGCGTTATGCCACTGAGCTAAATCCCCGCCTACTAATTGGAATTTTTAAATCTTCCAGTGCAGTAGCTGTTTTTACAGTGAGATGCAGTTGGACAAGTTTCTTTGGGAGTTCGAGGGAAGAACGGATAGCAGGCTTTGGAGAGCTTTCCTGAGGGAGAATCATTTCCATAGAAACCTGAAAATGCCATAGGAGTGAGCCAGTGGAACGGGTGGGAGTGAAGGTTGAGATGGCTCTGGCTGTGGCTGAGGGGACAGCAGATGCCAAACCAGACATGATTGTCTGGCTGTGAAGGAATGTGAGGAGCAGTAGCAGAAACAGATCAGATTATTAAAGGGCTCAAATGAGGCAACTTAGAATTTATCCCAAAGGTGACCCCACCACTTGCACTCACAAGGCTGAGGTGGGAGGATCACTGCTAAGTTCAAGGCCATCCTGAACTACATAACAGGACTCTGTCTCAAAAAACAAAAAAAACCAAAAATTTATCCTGGAAGCAGAGGAGAGCCGGTTAATGGGTTCTAGGTAGGGTAGCATCAAAGGTAAGGATCACATTTCAGAATCAGTCTCAGTGATGCTGGCTGCAGATTTTCTGCACAGGGGAAGCCATGAATGAGTAGAGCAGCAACATCAGATCAGAAATTAGCAAGTGGAGCCGCTGACTTTGGGCTCTCAGAATACCTGTCTCCAGCGCTTTACTGCCCTTGCAGGGTCCCAGGGGCCAAGTTCACAGGCTGATGGGGCTGCCAACACATCTTCTCTACCCCAGTTCCCATTGCTGTGGGAGACACCAGGCATGGGTTTATTCTCACAATAAAGTTACGACTGTTAGCATGGCAAGTGATCCACACTTGTAATCTGAGCTACTCACCAGGCTGAGGCAGAAGGATCACAAGTTCAAGACCATCCTGAGCAACAATTTAGTGAAGCCCCATCTCAAAAAGAAAAAATTTTTTAAAGGGCGGAAGATGTAGCTCAGTGGTAGAATACTTAGTATGCTAAGGCCCTGGGTTCAAACTCTTTTGCTGGGGGTGGGGGGTGGCTCTTGTGAGGTGTAAGTGCTCGGCAAGGCACCTGAAGAGTGTCCACTCACACAAGCCAGGTCAGTGCTATACTCTGTGTGACTTGTGGAAAATAACTGAAGGTTCTGAGCTGTGGGATTTGTTGCTTCTCAAAAGTATGAACTAGTAGCTCCATTAGGATAGAATTGGCTGCTCTGTTGCTCTAATGTGAGATAAACCACATCATTTTGATTATGATGTGAAAAATGGCATGGGGAAATCTAAAGTTAACATTAAAGATATTTTCTTAGCCTTTGGTTAAAAGCTTTTTTACTTTTTAAAAATAGGTCATTTTATGCCACCAGAAAAGGTACATAAAGATCTTTTTAAAGGCTGGCAAGTTCCATTTCATCATCCAGTATACCCAGCAGTGAAACGGTATAATCATAAGCGGACACTTCTACAAAAGTTGCGGATGGAAGATCGATTTAAAAAGAAAGAAAAATTACTAAGGAAGAAATTAATTGCTAAAGGAATTGATTATAATTTTCCTTCAATGGTAAATATTTCATCATGAAGTTTTTGGGTGTTTTTCTTACATGTGAGCTTTGTACCTCACTAGTTAAAACATGTATCTGTATTTTTGTGATTATTTTCAAAGTACCCAGTGCTTGACACACATTGGGTCAGCAGTGGGACTTTGCTTTGCTAGAGAGCAAACCCAAGGCCTCTTGCCTGCTAAGCACATACTCTGCCCCTGAGCTACACCCCAGCCCTAAATACGAGGTTTTGCCTAAGTTCTTGAAACATTTTGTTGGGGGTTCTTCCTAAAAACTTAAGAGATGATGTTATCATTTCCATTATAAAGAAGAAACTAACTTTTATTATCTGTTTTTAAGTTGCCGAAGTCAACCCACTGTTTAACCAAAAGGCATAATGCTGTTAGATTACCATTTAAAGGTGGCATTACCAGAATTAAATAATGTTTGGTTTACTGTGTGCTGTCAGTAAATATCAGGACTATAAATTGATCCTTTTTATGGTACTCTGTGTTTTTTACTGTAACACATTGAGTCCAGATCTTTCCAGGTGTTAACATAGAAAAAGGTCTTATTTCTTAACTAAATTTTGAGATTGTTTTTGGACTTCATAGAACCTATAAGGTTATTTCCAAAAAGCTAATGATTTGGTAAGGGCTGGGCTCTGATCCCAGGTTTATTAGCATTTTAACCTTATCCAGAAACTAGATGACTCCTTTGGCCCACTTCTGGTTGTTAACCCTTTACCAGGCCCAACCACTGTACTGGACCACTATACTGACATTTGGAAACTGGGACATTGAAGCATATTTTCCTGTACCCACGCTGTTGCTTAGTGGAAAAGCAGGCTGACTGCCAGAATTTTGAACTTAGCCAAATGGCCCTGCAGGTTTAGCCTTTATAACTTTGTTTATTTGATATTTTACTCAAGAAGCGGGGAAAAATGCTCCAAACAGTAATCTTCAGAAATCTACAAATTGCCAATAAGAGCCAGATAAGAGGAAGGGCTGTGCTCGCTTTGGCATCATATATACTAAAAAGAAAGGAGGGGCTGAGGATATAGCTTAGTGGTAATGCCCTTGCCTGGCCTGGATGAAGCCTGGGTTTAATCACTAGCACTGAAAAAGGTGGGGAAGGAATATAATCAAGACTACTGTAGTTAATGAATATGGAAATTGTTAAAAGTCTTAAATTTATTTCAAGGTTTTATCTACCAAGAAGAAAGAGGTTTCAGACAAAAAAGAGATTTCTCCCAAAAAGAATAAGGCTTCAGGCATACCTAAGAAGAAGAAGAAAAGGGTTTCAAAAGGCTCTCTTGTCACTCCTGATAAGACTGTGGATAGCCAGGTAAAACTGTCTTAGTATTCTGGGCACTAGGTGTTGTAGAAATAATTTAAAGCAAGAAAAGCAGTTTGTGCCATTGTCATTTTGTTAAGATTTCAAATTTAATATTGTGAAATTTTGAGTTACGCTTAACTGGTAATTCAGCAGTTTTCTACCTAAAACCTTACAGTTGAACATATCCCAATTAATGAATTTCCATACTAAACTTGGTAAATGTCTTGGCTGATTATCTGAAATTGTGTCACCAGAAGGCTGAACTGGGCCTAAAGTAACACGGGACACCTTGTAAAATTAGAAAGGAGGTGATACTTCGGTGTAAAGTCAGTCCTAATATTGTGCCACATTTGTGTGATCTAATCCTCTGTCGATCCCAGAGCGCCACACCAGTTTGTACACCAACATTTCTGGAGAAACGAAAATCTGAAGTGGCTGAAATGAATGATGATAAAGATGATGAAATAGTCTTCAAACAGCCTGTATCCAGTGTAAAGGAAACACCAGAGACTCCAGCACCCACTCGTTCAGGGAAAAAAAGACAAAGGCGAAGAAAAAGCAAACAGTGATTTTGAATGTATTCTGTGCAGCATATCTTAAAAGAAATTGTGATTTGGTGTAAAGGCTGACTCCTGTATTACACTAGATACAACCAAATCAACTATTAAGACTTTCAGAGGAAAAACATACTGATTGTTCCAGGTCTGTAAGGAAAGCAGTGAGTAATTTTGGCTTATCTGTCCTTGGTGAGATCTGGGGAGCATTGCAGCCTGCAGTACAGGCTCATAGTGCCTTTGTCCTGGTCTCCTACTTTTGTGTTTAGCGCCCCTTGGTTTACCTTGTCTATATGTCACTGTTGACTGCAGGTTGAAGTACTGAAGGGTTGTGGCCTTTTGCCACCAGCAAATAAAGTTCACCAGTCTTGCTTGACCATCTGCATGGTTGTTGTGCATATTTAACCCATAAAGGGTACTTTTGACTTTTGGTGGTTGAAGTTCTACAGAAGAGTAAGAAGGCGTTTAAAGTGTAAACACAGACACAGAAATGACTCCTTTTTACCAGTGTTACAGTTAGTTTTTGGTGGCTTAGAATGGATGTATAAGTACCATTTTCCATCACTATCATCATGTGGGAATTGCATTCAAAGATTCAAACAATCAACAAGTAAACTTTTTGTACAATTAAATTTGTATGCAAAGAGGATTTAGGAGCCTTGAAAAAAATAGCAATTTCCTTCTCTATAAATTTCTCGTTCCCTTGAAATGTGCTTTTGTATTAGCTAATCCAGATTCGTCAAAATACACCCATCACCATCAAGCATTTTTTCATCAGTATTTATATCTGTGATACGATTAGATACTGAAGTAATTGTTCTGATGCAAAATGTAAAACCAATTTAGTTTTGAGTATATATGAAGCAGATACGCCTCTAGAATAGACTCATTCTGGACACAGGATTTCAATTTGTATTTGAATGAATGGAAACAACTGCTTCCCTTTTTATACTTTTGCAGCTTCAGGAAAAAAACACCAAAGTGGCATAGATGTGACTTTCAGGTTCAGTAGGAGGAGAGGGGCTGCAATCTGGAGTAGTAGCCACTCAGCCAATAATATTTCTGAAAGGTTTTCAGTAAACAGTCTGTGACCAGAGCTACACAAAAATGCTTTTAGTTTTGTTCTGCTGCAGGTAGAACCCAGGGCCTTACACATTCTGGGCAAGCATTCTACCACTGAGCAACACCCCAGCCTCAAAATGCATCTTTTTTTTTTTTTTTTTAATGAAAAGTCATCCATAAAAATACTAATGCTATGGGATGATAGGTTACTTTTCCTGTTCCTGGTTTTTAAAAATTAATACAAGTATGTATCAACCAAAGACTACAGAAAACAAAAGAAAAAGGGAATCCACTGAGCAAGTTCAGCTGGAGCCAGATATTTCACAAACTGCATACTGGCCGCAAGATAGGAGTGGGAAATTACTGGATAAACAGTGTAGAGGTTTGCTTAAATGTTTTAGCCAACCATGCTGGCACAAGCCTGTAATCTCAACACTCTGGGAAGCTGAGGCAGGAAGATTGCAAGTTAGAGCCCAGCCTGGGCAATTTAGCAAGGTCCTGTCTCAATAATAAAGACGGCTGGGGTTGTATCCCAGTTTGAAGGCCCAGGGTTCAATATCCAGTACCACAAAAAAAGGAATGAGTTAATTTGTATAAATAGATTTAATGGGAGTTCAAGATTTAAGGTGGGCTTTTCTTCATCACCAGAATTTGGAGTAGGGTGGCCATGTATAGCTGTTTATTGTGACTGGAAATTGCAGTGAACCATGAAAAATAAGGATAATATTGATGCCAGAATCTCATTTTCATAAATCCAAGGCTGTTCTTCAGGACTGAGGCAGCTGGCTGTTTGATGGCTGTGCTGCAAAATGCTGTTGTCCTTCCTCCAAGAACGTTAGGTCATTTCTAATTCCTGTAGGTAGAAATCATCACATATCCAAAGCCACCTAACTTCCAGGTCATCCTGTAGACCATGTGATTACAAAGTGTATGGCCCACGAACAGAGTCCAGCTACCTATATTTCTGCGTTTTTAAGTGGGGGGAAAAATATGACATGAAAAATGATGGGCCTCAGATTTTAGTGTCCCTAAACCAAGGTGTATTGGCCTACTCACACTCCTGCGTACATACTGTCTGTGCCTGCCTTTGTGCTACAAGAGCTCAGCTGTGACAGGCCAGACTATATGTGGTTCTTTCTGTTTAGCACTGCTATCAAATACACTACACACTGCAGTGGTGGTGTTTTGACACACTTGCGTGACACGTGTCACATATTTATCTGCTTTCCTGTTGCTGGGACGAAATACCAAACACCCACAACCTAAAGGAAGAAGAGTTTGGTTTTGCTCACAGTCTGAAAAGTTTGTCCTGCTCAGCTAGCTCTGAGGCAGAAACCATGGTAGTATATGGCAGGGCCAAGCTGCTCATCCCTGGTGTCCAAGAGGCAGAGCACAGGGGAGAAGTAGAGGATCAGGTCAGGCCAGGTGCGCACTGAAGTGACCACCCGGACACGCCCAGAAGTGTGCCTCAGTAATCGGCTGCTCTCATCCAGTCAGGCTTAACAGTTATGATTAGCTGTCACATCATGGAACTATGAGAATATATTTTATTACCAAACTAGGTAAAGCATTGTGTTTATTTTGCAGCAACTCCACCTGTGCTAGAAAAATGTGTGTCAACACTGCCAGTCCACTCATCACAGCGTTCCCAACCCACAAGAAAGCAACACAAGGGTTAGCTGCTTAAGGTGGAATATCTCAGTACCTAGTTTCTTTTTGTTTTGGAGTGGTTTTTGTTTTGTTTGTTTTTAGGGTTTTTTGGTGTTTTGTGTTTTGTTCTTTGTTTTGAGACAAGCTCTCACTGTCATTCAGGCTGGCCTCAAACTCGCAGTGATCCTCCTGCCTCATCCTTCCTGAGTGCTAGAATTACAGGTGTGCACACCACACCTGACTACCGTGGTACCCAGTTGCTTTAGTTGTAACTAAAAGTAAGCTTACAAATAACTGGTTAACCAAGCAAGGAAAGCCAGTTAGCATTGCCAAGATACTTGTGTTTTACTCTAACAGGTGAAGAAATACATCCAGAGAAAATCATGAAGATCATTACCCTTAAAGGTGCACAGGTGAAGAGTTAAGGAAACAACATCAGTAGTCAAATATTAAAATAAGGCCAGTGATTTAAAATGTTTTTCCTTGGCTCTGAAGGAGTTAACCAGTGTTAACCGATACTCTCAATTGAAATTATTCAAGAAGTCAATGCCAACCCAGTTTGCCTGCAACTTTTCTAGTTTTAAAACTAGAAGTCACACATTCTGGGAACTTCCTCAGTCTCAGATTGAGATAGTCTGTTGCCCTAGAAATTACTGAAGGTTTAGCCTCTATCAGTAATTATGTGGAGCAATTATAAGCAAAAGTATTTTGAGGGTTGAAAAAAAATAACTATAATCTGAACTAGAATCTGCCAAGACGTGCTGCAACTGCCAATAAAGATGTGTTTCCTTGGATGGATTGTTTGTAAAAGTATAAGGTATTTGACAGTTGGATAGTTTAGCTGTCATAAGGTTTTATTGGAACTTTCTGAATTTAGGACCAAGATTTAAAATTTCTGAGTAAGAAGCATCTTCCTTGATTATCTTCCAAAAATGGAATAGTTCATTAATTAGCTTGTGCTGCAGACTTAATGTTTCTGATAAATTCAGCTTAGAATTGCAAATCAGCATCAGTCAGAGTTGAAACTTGGTTGAAAGTTGAAAACTTGGTTGAAACTTCTTTTTCTCCCTATACTAGGGATTGAACCCAGAGCATTCACACTGAGCTATGTCCCCTGACAATGTGCACAACAGGATCTTGCTAAATTGCCCAGCATGTGTGTGTGTGTGTGTGTGTGTGTGTGTGTGTGTGTCAGGATCCTGCTAAACTGCCTAGCCTGGGCTTGAATTTTTTTTTTTGTACCAGAGATCGAACTCAGAACCTTTCACTTTCGAGACAGGCAACAGAACCACTGAGCTAAATCCCTGGTGGGGTTTGAATTTTTACTTCTCTGGCTTCTGCCTCCCAGTGCTGGGATTACAGAAGCCCAGTCTGTAAATTCATTTTTGATGACTGTTGTAGTCAGGGTTTACAAGGAAATAAATTTAATACAGGACACATAATTTATAGGATTATTTTCTAATATTCACCCAAAAAGTCAAATGTAGAGGAATGCAAGAGATCTGTCCATGTAATAGAGACCCGAAGAATCCAGCTGAGCGCTTGGATTCCACAACAGTGTCCTCCATGAGTCCAGCTAAACGCATAGAGCCCAAGGCAATGTCCTCCAAGAGTCCAGCCAGAGCCCTAGAGCCCATGGCAATGTCTCATGTACATCTGTATCAAGGATCTGCTCGGAGAAGGCCCAAAGGCCAGTGGTGGAAGCTAGAAAGCCTTCTCTGGCGTGGTGAAGGATTTGCACCAGCAGGTTGAGGGATCTGCTCTGGAGCCAGGAAGCAATGCTCAAGGCAAAGACCAGAGCTCCCCTGATAAGAACAGCAGCCTTCCCTGGTGACGACCTATCATCCTCTAATGATGAGAACAGCTGAGTTCATATCAGGAAAATCAGCCATGGCGATCTTCTCTAAGAAAATCAACATCATACAGTCTTCGCCTTCAGTTCTCTATCCCATTGGCAACAATCCTTATGTCTTCCACGCCCAGAACCCTGCTGACTCAGTTCAGCTGTCGTTCCAAGCTGACCATTCATCCTCCACAGTGACTAACGTTTGAATTACAAGCATGCCAGGCTGCTTTTCTATATTTCTTGTGCTGTCAGAAGTTACATTAAAGTGAAGCCAGGTGTGGTGCAGACCTGTAATCTGGTGCTGAGGAGGCTAAGGCAGGAGAATCAAGTTCAAGGCTAGCCTGAACTACATAGAATAAATCTTGTCTCAATATGTTAAAATGAGATCCACGAAATTACACTTGTGATCATGCATGTCCATAATCACAGCATTTCGGAAGCTGAGGCAAGAGGATCACTGTGAGTTAAAGGCCAGCCTAAACTACATAGTGCGACCCTGTCTCAACCAAAAAAAAAAAAATCCACAAAATTTGCAGCAGATCTTGTCCAAACTAAAACTATAGTTTCAGTCACTTTCAAGCCTCTATAACAATACAAAGAAAATTTTCCTATTTTGAAATCCATGTAACTGTGGAATTACAAAACTTCTGCCTATCTTTTAGCTGAAGGTGATCAGTGTAATGGCATGCTAGGAAATGGCAAGAGAAAAAGGCAGTAGAATTCTACAAATGCCTTCTGAGTGAATACTTGGAAATATCACTACTGTGTGTGAAGACGTTTTATGAGGTAAAATATATAAAATCATATTACAGCTCAGCATCAAAAGGAAAACATTTTGCAAGTGATTTTTTTTTGCTTTGTTTTGTTTTGTTTTTGGTACCGGGAATCAAATTGGGGACCCTCCGCTTTTGGGGCAGGCGCCGGAACCACTGAGCTAAATCCCTGGCATGCAAGTGATTTTGATAAGAAACAATTCATCTACAAAAATTAAAATGCAAATCCTTGTGACCTAGTCGAAGAGTTCTTAGACATGGTATCAAAAGCATGATTCATTTTTAATGATTGATTGGTTTACTGAATGTGTGATTGCTGAGGGCTGGACATGTAGCTTCCACGGTAACGCACATGTTGAAGGCTGTGGGTTCCATCCCAGCACAAAAAATACATAAAACTTGCCTGAGGAAAGACACTATTTAAGATGAAAAATCTCAGCCTGGGTGAAAATCTCTGCAAAGGACTTTTCATCCAGAACAGACCTTGACCGACCCACATTGTCGTAGGTGTGGTCATACTCAACTGACCTCCGACTGTATGATGAAAAGTAACAGACTACTTCGAGCCCTTGTGTTCCCTTTTAGGACTTGGGCATGGTATGAGCTATGTGCTAATAAGCAGCACTGAATATGTTTGTGTGTTTCAGACACTCTTGTAAGCATCTTAAATCTATTAACATGTAATGACAACAACTCAGAAGTAAATTTACCGTTCCCATCTAACGGGGAAGTGAAAGTCCTGTGAGCTTGTGTAACAAAAATACTGTGTGGTGAACTAGTTAAACACTCAAGTGCTTAGAGTTTAAACAGAATGAGCATGAATGCTAGATGGTTCGCGATGGAGAGGAAAGAAAAGCTCGTTCTGTAGTGCTCTCTGAATTGTGGGCAGGAAAGGGGCAGGGAGGGCCAGCATGGGAGGAAGAAGCCAATATCTCCATCTGAGGTGCTCAGTTTTGAAATACCTGAGAGCAGTGTAACGCTAGGTGGCAGTAGATCCCGAACATTAAAACCCAGTCAACTCGTGCACTTACAGATTGGCAAAATTGTTTGAGGGATTTATACTGGAATGTAAATATATTTTTTTTAAATGATGTTCTCAGAAACATTTTTGTACACACCCCAAAGCACACCAATGTCTAGGTAAGTAGAGAGCAGAAACTATCATAATCAAATGACTCTCAAGTAATTGGAAACTTTAAAAACAAATTTTTGATAATTGAAAATATATGCCACAGGAGTTTAGTACAAATGCTGATAACTCGAACTGTGGACATTTTTAGTTTATGAAATTGTGTATAGATGTGAATCAATATAGCTTTAATTGTAAAATATGGAAAAATAATTTTATAATTTCATTTTCCCAATGTATTAGAATAATGCCTTTATGTATTTACTTATTAATTTTTTCCAGTGCTAGGAATGGAACCCAGGCCTTAAGTATGCTAGGCATGCACTGTACCACTGAGCTGCACCCCAGCCCTGTCTTTAGTTGCAAGGAAAATTTCATACAAAAGAACGTCATTTTACTACCATAATCACTAAACACAATCTTTACCCCATGGTGTACAGAGTATTTCTGATTTTTTTTCTCAGTACTAGAGATTGAACCCAGGGCCTTTACCCTGAGCTACCTCCGTGGCTCTTTTTTCATTTTAGGACAGGGTCTGTTAAGTCATTAACTGGCCCAGGCTGAGCTCTTGTGATCCTCCTGCCTCGGCCTCCTAGAGTGCTAGGACACCTGGCTGAGTTTTTCCTGTTTTACATTCACTATGCTCAATTTGCTTTTATTTATGAAGTCTGAATTAGAAGCACAGAGTAAACGCTGGAATTAGTATTTGTGTCATTTTTCTACATCATTAAATCTCAATATTTTGAGATTATTTTTCAAATTATACCTAGATGATATGTTTCTGGCCTTGTTTCTCTCAAAAACAAATCTTTGAAACCCAATTTGAGAAGTTAAGGCTTACCTAATGTCTCGTGGATCTAATTAAACAATGTTTCACATACCTACCTACAAATTTCTCCTGTCCCAGTAACTAAGGATTTATTAGGAAATTGTTTACCAAGTATCTCTGGCCTGCATTGCTTCCATTTGTGCCAACAGGAGGAAGTGAATTTACAGCAGTGTCATAGATACTACTTTTCTGTGTTGATAGTGACCGATTTTAGAATCATTCTGGTTATAAATAAGTGTGGGCTGGGGATTTAGCTCAGTGGTTCTGCTGCCTGCCTCGCAAGCACAAGGACCTGAGTTCAATTCCGGTACCAAAAAAAAAAAAAGTGCTGTGAGGTACAATGCCCAGGAAAATAATTTTTTTTTTTTGCTTAAATTCTTTTATTGCTATACAATGCATTTACATTTATCATTGGGTGCTTGTGCCTGTACATGATGTATCTTGGTTCTTATTTTTCCCCCATTACCTGTGCGCCCTTCACCCCCTCCACCCTCCCCTATTTACATAGACTTTGTTTCCGTTTTTTCCTTTCTCATAATTTTTCCTTTCTCTTCTTTCCTTTCCCCTTCCACTCCCACTTCCCCTGCCCCTTTGGACCTTTTCTTCCTATTTCAAATTATCAATTATTCATTTTAATCCTTATTTACACTTTCAGTTTCTCACACTAGAGAAACTATTAGGTATTTACACATGTGTGTCCTATTTATTTCACTTAAGAGTATGGCCTCAATATACATCCATTTAGCTATAAATGTGTCTAGTTTGTCATTTTTATGGCTGAGTAATACTCCATTTTATAAAAAAAAAAACCTCACATCTTCTTTATTCAGTTTCTAGTTGATGGGCACTTGGGCTGTTTCCAAGCTTTACCTGTTACAAACTGTGCTGCTATAAACATGGGTACACACATACCGCTGTGGTATGATTCTTTTAATTCTTCTTTTCTTTTTTGGTATCAGGGATCAAACTCAGGTCCTTGCACTTGTGAGGCAGGCGGCAGAACCACTGAGCTAAATCTCCAGCCCTAATTTTTTTAATTCTTTTGAGAAGATACCCAGCAGAGAAATAGCTGGGTCAAATGGGACCTCTAGTCCTAGTTCTTTGAGGTATCTCCATACTGAATTCCACACTGGTTGCACCAGTCTGCACTCCCACCAACAATGGGGGAGGGTTCCTTTCTCTCCACACCCCCGCCAGCATTTGTTATTGGTTGATTTCTTGTTAGCAGCCATTCTTTCTGGGGTGAGGTGGAATTTCAGTGTTGTTTTCATCTGCATCTCTCAAATGACCAGTGATGTTGAACATTTTTTCATATGTTTATTTGCTGCTTTTACTTCTTTGTCTGAGAAATGTCTGTTCATTTCAGATGCCCATTTTTGAATGGGGTCTTTAAATTTAGGGGGTCTGATTTTTTTGAGTTCTTTATTCTAGATAGTAGTCCTTTGTCTGAGGTAAAGCTGCTAAAAATTTTTTCCCATATTCTAGGTTGTCTCTTAGCTCTGTTGGTGGTTTCTCTTGCAGTGCAGAAGCTTTTTAATAAGATGAGATCCCAGTTGTTGATTCTTTGTGCTAGTTCCCGTGCTACTGAGGTTTTGTTCATAAAGTCTAGGACAAAGAAATTTAGACACTCAATACTTGCTGAACATAGTTTCCATAGCAAATGTGCCATATCGCTTCTCAGCCTTTTGGCTAAGGTCAAGTGCAAATGTGACGTGAATAATGCTGTTACCTCCCTGTGTTCCATTCACTGGCTCTGTGGTTTGGTTATTCAGAAGGGGTTTGGTGCATGATTTGTTTGGGGGAAAGCAGGACTTTTGCAAGAACCAAGGAATATATCCTAACTTTCTATCCCAAAAGAAGCTGTGCAGTGATACAGAGTAATTGTTGGCAGTTTTTTTCTCCTGAAGAGGTATGTCAGTTTCTTTCTTCTATTTGTGCTTCTGTTTGTGCTAGATGATAAATACTGTGGCCTTTTAGTAATTACCTTTTTTTCTTTCTTTTTGGTGCTGGGGATAGAGGCCAGGACCTTGCACATGCTAAGCAAGCACTCTACTAATGAGCCACATTCCCTAACCCTTTAATTAGCTTTTTAAAAAAATTTACTGCCGGCTGGTTGTAGTGGCACAAACCTGTAATCCCAGCACTCAGGAGGCTGAGGCAGGAGAATCGCTTGAGTTCAAGGCCAGCCTATGCTACATAGTGAACTCAAAGTCAGCCTGGACTGCATAGCAAGACCCTGTTTCAAACAAAACAAACTCCAAAAAATAAAAAATTCATTGCAGATGCATGCCTAATAAAAAAAGTATACGCAGTAACTGCAAATTGTGTCACTATTTCTACCTTGCCGATTGTACTTAGCCAGCTATCTGATTTTATGTTAATATAGAACCAGCGGTGTTAAGGGCCGAAGTTTTTCATTTGACTCATCATTTCCAGGTGACTTTTTCTCTATTTTTTTCAATTTAGTTTACTATCTGGATAGGTGATGCCTGCTAATGCCACAGAAGTACACGCAATCCCAAAGGTTTCCGGTGAGCAGCGCTCGCTGGGCACAGTTCCAGCTTCCTTCCCACTGTTGCATCTGCCCCAGCACAGACATCCCTGGGGGTGAGGAAGTGCTCCCCAGCCATCTGGATAGGAGTCCTGCTCCTTCCCCTTCCTTATCATGTTTGTTTTCTTGCTACTTTGGCTCTCCCAATCTGTTATGATTTGGATATGCCTTGAGTGTGTCCCTCAAAATTTCATAGCTGGAAGGTTGGTGCCCAGTGGTGACATGGAGGTGGGTGGAAGCTTTACATTGGGAGGGCGCTAGTGGCAGTTAAGGAAGTGACTGGGTGCTGCCTTGGAACAGAGATGTGAGTCCTTATGCTGTAGCTGGCCCCCTTTCCTTTCTTCACTGTGTTGTGACACAATCAAGGGGACCTTCACCAAAGGCCAAACAGAGCCTTCCAATCTAGGACTTTCACCCTAAGACTGTGAATTGAATAAACCTCTTTTCTTTAGAAGTCCTTAGCCTCAGGTATTTTGTTATAGCACCAGTAAACTGACTACACAACCCCTCCTCCTAAGGGCAAGAGCTCTGTCTTGGTAGCACACACATCCCCAAAGATAGCACCAAGGCTGGTACATCATATCTGCATTAATCCATTCAAAACACTATGAGTGCCTACAATGTGTCAGGCACTGGGGACTAGTAGTAAACAAACCCCAGAAGTCCCTGTCCTCGTGGAACTTATATTCAGTATTATGAAAAGCAATTACCAAATGAAGTAAAATAAATATTCTACAGCACAACATAGTATAAATGCTTTGGAGAACAATAAAAATAGCCATCAGGGCTTCTGGAGGTCATTGTGGAACTGCCCTTCTAAAGGTGGTCAGAAGACTTCACCTGGAACATGACACTGTGTAGAGACCACTTACAAAGCAGAGGGAAAGAGCCCTGCACAAACTGAAGAAAACTCGTCTAACCAGAGGAGACAACAAATACAAAACCCAGAGGAAGGAGCGGGCTGGATTATTCTTGGAACAGCAGAGAGACCATTGTAGCTGGAGCAGAGTGGCCAAGAGGGGAAGTGGTGGGATCTGAGGTCCTCAGAAAAGAGGGAAAGGAAACAGACACAAGACAGGCAGGACCACAGAGGCCTAGACTCTGAGTGGGGTGGGAAGCATGAGCAGAATCAGTCACACTCATCAATATGCATAATTACATATCAATTAAAATATTCAAAAGATTGTTTTAGGTTAGAAAAGTAGGAGCAGTATGCAACACTGTGGTACTGAGAGTGGACTGTAAGCACACAGAAGGAACTGACACTATTGCAGTAAGTCAGATGGCTGGGTTAGGCCAGGGTGGCAGCCAGGATGGAGGGGAGAAGTGCTCACATTCTGGCAGGATCTTCAAGGCAGCTGACAGGGTTTGCTGATGATTTTGATGCAAGGGGAAAGAGTCACGTTTGACGCTAAGGATTTGACTTGGGCAACTGGACGCAGGGAGCTGCTCTGGCTGAAACGAGGAGAGTGTGGAAAGTACATGTGTGGAGGAGGTGGGGATCAGAAGTCAGATTTTAGAAATGCAAAGTTGAAGGTGCCTGTTAGCTACCAGGGCTGCTGGAGATCCAAGTCTGCAGCTCAGAAGAGGGTTCCGACCTGGAGACCACAGTTCAGGACACATCCCAGAGATTAAATGAGGTCCCAAGCAGTGAGTGTCCTGCAGCACTCTGGTGTTTCTAGGGCAGGGCCATGAGCAGGAACCAGCAAATGATACTAAGAAGCAGAAATAGTAAGGTGAGAGGAAAGCCAGGGAGCAGTGTTCCCGGAAGTCAGGTGAAGACAGTATTTCCAAGGGGGCAGAGGAGCCATAGGGTCCCCATACTGCTGGGCAGTTTAAGAAGAAGTCTGGGAACAGACCCTGGTATTTAGCAGTGTGGCCATCACCTTGCACTCATGCAGTAGTCCTATTAGCTTCTATGGGTCGTATATTTCAAATTAAACAGTTAATGAAGGAAGAGCTGAGTGTAGCAAAGGTGATCCCTAATCAGATGTAGCATGGAGCCCTGCAGCAGCTCTTGAGGCTGTCATTGCACTCAGCATCCTTCCTTGGGTCATGAATTCTGCCTGGGCCCTCTGGCTTCAAGATTGTAGTCAGGGTTCAAACCCTAGCCAGCCTGGCTACAGGGTCTATGTTCCTTTCTCCTCCATATATTTTTATTATTTTTTAGAGCATGATGTTTTCAGCACCAAAATTTCTAGAAGTTACAAGTCAGTTTCCTTCATCATTTGCTCTGCTTTAGAAATTTGTAAAACTGTGCTACAGGGAAACTTGGGTTTTTCCCTCCAAACATGTTTTTTTTACAGCAAAATATTTATTGGTACATTTTAGGCATACATAATGATAACACTCATCATTGGGAATTTGTACCTGTACATGGTACATCCCGCCCTTTTTCCCCATTCCCCCCCTCCACTTTGTACACTGTATTGTACATGGTATTGTACACTGTATTGAAATATAGCCCAAATACATTGACTTTGACATTGATGACACATTTATCCCATTTAAATGAGTAGTCAAATAAAAAAAAATGGCTGAGGATTTGGCTCAGTGGCACTGCACCTGTCTTGCAAGTGCAAGGTCCTGAGTTCAATTCCCGGTACCAAAAAAAAAATACAAAACTGGTGAGGAATTTTTCATCTTCAAATTCCTTGATTTCCATGAATGACAGTATCATTTCACAATTCACAAAATCTTTCCGGCATTTTACTCCAACTTGGCCACCTCACTTCAGCAAAGTAAATGATGTCCCCATAATCAGCATTCTTATTCTTAAGGAACTCATGGAATTGGTGATGATTTGATCCCTGAGACCTCATGAAATTCACAGCTTTGATGATGATTTGCATAACATCTTTTTGTTGTTTTTCTGGTACTGGGGATCAAACTCAGGACCTTGCGCTTGCAAGGCAGGTGAGGCACCACTGAACTAACTCCCCGGCTGAACTCACTATTTCAACTCATGGTGATTTTCCTGCCTCAGCCTCCTGAGTACTGGGATGATAGGCATGCACCACCACACCTACCTCCCATAACATCTTTTTTTTTTTTTTTTGGTACTGGGGATCCAACTTGGGTCCTTGCGCTTGCGCAGCAGGCGGCGAAACCACTGAGCTAAATCCCCAGCCCCTAGCTGTACTTTAATGGCATCAAAGAAGCCGTTTCTTCAGTGATACTGTATCCATAATCTATAATACTGCTAATTAAAAACAGCAAGTTGAACCGTATCTGTCACATCAGCACTTTCATCTATTGCCAAAGAATAAAGTTTGAAATTAGCAGCTTCACTCTTAAATCTTTTTCAGTAGCTTTTTCCCCATTTCCTCAATTGTCTGGCTATAGTCTGGTGAGACAAAGTGGTTTTACAAAATTAAGCAGGGTGCCTTATTTCTCTCAACAAAAAGCGCTCATCCATTTTCCACTGAAGACTCTTCCTTCTTCCATTTTTCTTTTCTTGAGTTCTGTTTTCTTTTGAACTTGAACTTGTGATCCTCCTTCTTCAGCCTCTCAGCATGCTCGAATCACAGTTATGGGCCATTCTGATGAAGCCATTCTGGGACTCCGAGCGCGCCCGCCTCACCCAGAGGTTTCTGGTGGCCCTCAGAGTCTCTGGGTGATTTGAAGCGCTGGCACTCAAGGTTTGTTTACCGTCACCAAGGAAACCACAGCAGGGTGTGCGGGGCGGGAGGTCCGCCCTCACTCCTGGCAACTCCGGTCCCGGGCACCTGGAAGAGCAACATGGTAGGCCCCGCCCCCCTTACTCACCGCCATTGCTGGCGTGACCATGGGTAGCCTCCTCCGAGTCCTGCCTCCAAACATTTTTATGCTGCTGATTGATCTGAAAAACATCATTCTTATAATCAATAATTACATAATGGAGACTTTCGTGGCCAAATTAAAAATGAGAGGATCCTATTGCAAGGAACAAGGCAACAAGAATCCAAGCTCCTAAGAGCAGCATTTGTTGTCTTTCATTGGGAGCCCACTATGGTGTTTGAATGTCCCCTCCAAAACTCATGTGGAAATGTTTTTCATGTTAAAATTTAATTGTTCATGTAGCAGTGGGGCCTTTGAAAATGTGGTTAGGTCATGAAGGCTCTGATCTTAGGGGTGAATGAATCCTGCTATCCCTCTTGCACTTTCTCACCATGTGATACAGCACAAAGGCCCTCACAAAATATAGCCCTCAATCTTGGACTGCCCAGTCTCCAGAGTTGTGAGCCAAATAGACTTCTGTGGTTTAAATTTACCCTGTCTGTAGTGTTCTATTATAGTAGTAGAAAGCAGACTAACACACAGCCTATCTCAAATGTCCCCAGTGATGTCTAGCATCAAACTCATAACATGAATGATGCTTCTGTTTGATTCCTTGACCTGTGCTTAACCATGTGTGGCAGTACGGCTTAACTGTCAACTTGAGTGGTTTAGGAGCTGTCTAGGGGATTAGTAAAGCACACTTCTATGGCGGGGCAATTTCATGGGGGCATGAAATTGGGGTCTATATCTGGTCCCTTGGCTCATCCTCTGTAGCACTGTTCCTGTACTCCACTTCCTGGCTGCCATGAACTGAGTAACTTTGCTCTGCCATGCCTTCCCACCACGACATTTCAGCCCTGCAACCAGCCTACCATGGACTGAATCCTCAGAAACCAGGAACCAAATACTGTAGACCATTTCCTTCTTTAAGTTACAGGGCTTGGGTATTGTGCATTTTTGGTCTGTCCACTGCATGGCCTTTGTTCCTCTTAACTCTCTCTCATGGCAGTGTTGGCCGTAGATATTAATCAATGGCATGCCAAAGTTTAATCGGCAAACTGTTTTCTTTCTTCATGGCGCATAAATCAATGGAGTGTTGATTCTGATCACTCAAAATACCTCTGTCTAGGCTGCTGCAAACACCCCTTCAGTGTGGCACCATCTCCCAATGAATATTAGCTACTTTCTTATTTTCCTCATCTTTACAGTGAAACTAGTTCTCAGTAACCCATCTTCTTCTTTTGGAAATAGTACTCTGTAGACAAAAGTTATCGCCTTTCATTTCTTCTCTCACTTGCTCCCCCACCCGAAAAATGAGACCCAACCCACATTACATTTAGCCAGGGTTCAGTGAGAAGGGGGGACAAGAAAGAAGCCTAGGGAGGGAGTGGGGTCTGGATCCTCTCTGACCCTGTGGGAACTCGCTGGGTCGCTGTGGTGCAGTCTGAGCCTTTGCATCAGGGAGAGAAAGCGCTGAACTAGCCCATCGCTGAGGTTTCTCTAGCGCTGACTTCCAGAGTTCTCACCTAAGCCTACCACAAACCCTCACTGGAAAAGCCCTTCCCACGCAAGCCTGGCCTGCTCTGTGGAGGGGAGCCCGAGCCCGGGGTTGCCGAGCAGTCTGCGGCTCCCGCGGGAGCAGAGCACAGAGTGAAGTCCGCACCTCCCGCCACTCCCTGCCACAGAGCAGAGTCCGCGTCCCAGGAGCTGTGCTGAGCCGAATACTGGGACACAGGAAGGGGATATGCTTGCCTATCTGCCTCCGCCTTTCTCGTGCAACCTTGTGCCCAATGTAGAGACCGGGGAAGTGTCCGCGAGTGAGGAGCTCGCCTGTGGGTGTGAGAGTGCCCAGTGAGCTCATTGGGAGGAGGAGTCTGTCGATGACACTGTGGGCCTTGCGGAAGACTTGTGATTCAGAACATTGGCTAGGAAAGTGCCGAGACACACTGAGTGCTGAGGCAGGTGGACAGCTGTTGTTTCCGGGTCCCAGCATCCTGCTCTGTGTACTGTTCCCCCAGTTTTCCTTGGGATTATTACCTCTCCCCCCGTGTTGACCCATTGAATGAAGTAACCCCAGCAGGTCTTGAAAGAGGCTGTAAGCCCCCCACCACAGGGACAGCATATTATGGAATTTGAGCAAACAACCCCCTCCCCACCTAGAACCCTTGCTAGTAGATTATGAACAGGCGCTCTTTTCTCAAGCCCCTGAACTCATATTCTACCCTTTCATTTCCACAGGGAGCTCCAGCCTCAGCAGAAAGTCAACCCAAAGCAATCAGAGTCAAGAGACTGTAAGAGATGTATTCTTTCAGTGAGTTCCTTGATCCAGCCATGCCTGACATCCCCTTGACTTTTCAGTAAAGGGTACCTAAGTTTTCCTTTTATTTCTCTTTTTCTTTGTGGTTTGAAACATTGCACATTTATTACTTCAAAATTTCTCTGGATCAGGATTCTGGACATAGCTCTGCTCAGAGTCTCACAAAGCTATAATCAGGCAGCACCCAGGGCTGCTTAAGGCTGGACAGGAGAAGGAGTTACTTTTTGGGGGCAGAATTTGCAGGGCTGAGGGCTTCTGTTTCTTGCTGACTACCATCTGGAGGTCGCCCTTGGCTCCTGGGAGCTACTTTTGATTCCTTACAATGTGAGCTCCCCAACATAGACAACCCACAACAGTGGCTCAATTCTTCAAGGGCAGCAAGGTACAGACTCAGCAAGAGGAGCGCTGTGGTCTTGCTTCACACAAGTATGTGCAAATAATCACATGTGTCCCATTGTTTTCACCATATTTTGTTGGCTCCAGCCATACTTGGCGGGGGGGGGGGGTCATTCAAGGTCATGTGCTAGTCTGGCCAACTGTACATTCAGAGGAAGACAGTTCCCAAAGACCACTGTTACTTCTGATACCAATTGCAATTTCAAAGGATTCCCCAAACCACCCCAGTGTTGGTACTTTGCTAGAAAGACTCACAGAACTCACTGATAATCATTATATCCCTAATTGTAGTTTGTCACGTGATAAGGAAAGAGCTTTAACTCAGGCAAGGGAAAAAGTGCAGAGGGCAGAGTTTGGGAGGGCACCAAACACAAACCTTTCCTCCAGGGGCTGGTGCTTTTCTTCAACATAAAATATCAGTAAAACTTCTGGGTCTTTATTTGAGTTCTTCCCATTTTCTTTCCATTTCTCTTTTCAGCTTATTTTCTTTGCATCTCTCAGCCCTTAAGATAGGTTCCTCTGGAATACTCTGATTTACTATTTCAGAATCTTAAACAGTTCAGTGGCAACCCTCCCACTGCTTCTTGTGACAAGGGTAATTGACATGCCAGCCCTCCCTGTTCTTCCAGTGTGTCCTACTCTGTACCTATTCTTCAATGATCTGTGAAAAATCATAATTATAGGTGTGCAATATCATGGGCAGGAAGACCTTGAGATGCCAAGTCTGTAGCTATTACTATTCTCACTTTACCTTTTTAAAAGTTCTCTAATACGGGGCCAGGGATTTAGCTCAGCGGTTCTGCCACCTGCCTCTCAAGCACAAGGTCCTAAGTTCCATTCCTGGTACCAAAAAAAAAAAGTTCTCTAATACTTTCTCCTAATTACTCTGTTCTCTTTGCCACCCAGAGAATCTACCAATATTTGTAGAATCAGGTCACTCGATAAGTGATCAGCATTAGTCATAGTAGTCTACCTACCTGTCTGGGGACATATCTAACAAAATCTTCATTATCTGAGGTTCACATCCAATGTCCAGCATCTTGTCATCTAAAACTAAGTAGGTTACACTTTCCAGGGAGACAAACTAACTCATCTACAGACTATTCAGTCTTCCATGAATTGCAATGATGAGGACTGCACCATTTAAAACATCTTGTATTTGTCCACCTCTCTTCACCACCATATACATACACAATTCTAAGATCTTTATGTGAATATTTAGAGCATTCAGATTCCACTTGAAGAGCCAATTCCCAAATGTGTGTAAGGACTAGCATGCTTGGTGATCCCTTTTTTCTCTAGCTACTGGTTGAGAGTTTAGATGAATAAATCCGGGCATTAAAGAGGACAGCATCTTCCTTGTTCTGGATTGTCCTACTCTACTACGATCTACTCCTTGGAGAACTATCTGCTATGCTGGTAACTCCAGTTGGCTACTTGCACTCTGACATTGTGCCTGTTGTTGCCAGCTCTCACTAAAGAAATACAAAGAATTCAGGCTCAAATTTGGGGCTTGGAGAGTTTTGGCCATGCTCCAGAAGATGACAAGACTGAATTTCAATAAATGTAGATTTTTTTTTTTTACATAAAGAAATAAGACATCCTCTGGAAATAAGCCCTACTATGTCTTGTGGAGCAAAAATTAATAGTAGTGTTGGAAATTATACTGTCTGAAATGAGCTCCACAGCAAAGAAGCAAAATGCCAAAGCCAGCCCTGTGTGTGGGGCTGATGCAGTTGGAGAAAAGGAGTGTCAGGAACATTCCTGCCATCCCAGTTGACTCAGGAAACGGAAGCTTCACTCTGGCTTCCTGTTAGCAGGCGTTGCTGCCTTCACAGAGAACTTGCAAGTCTCAGCAAGCCAAGAACAAGGCCTTTTGGGAGCCCACAGGGTGCGTGACACTCGCTCTCCTAGTAAAATGGAAGGAGGCCAGGCATACCCTTGCCACTCCAGTGACCAGTGGGGGACCCCCCCACCCCCCCCCCACACACTGTAAACATGTCTTGCATAACTCAGCCTCTCTTTTTTTGGTTAAACATTACCCACAGCTGCCTGCTAAATGGAAAAATGACCAACAAATCACTGATCAGGTATGTGTCAGAGAAGAATTTCTCACTAACCAGCAGGGATGTTGACCTTCATTTTAACTAGCTGGGGGTGGACAGCCATAAAAGTCACTTGTGCAGCGGGTATAAGGTTGCAAATAATTGTTCCACCCAGAAGCTGCAGGTGTCAGGAAGCAGGGCTTTCTCAGATTTTAAAACAATTGGATATGTATTCCGCTGACAGACCCTCTAAACACACAGTACAAGCCCAGTGACTAACAAAGGTTTTATTTGTTTATTTTTTCTCTTCCAAAAGCTGTGTTTTTAGACATGAAAAGTTCATTCTGTTTTCCAAGGCATTGAAGTGCCCGGTGTATTCCTCAGAAACAAAACACACTTTAATGTCACTTCATATGTGGAACTTGCTGCTGGGGAGGATTATGTTATTTAACACACAAAGCAGGTCCTAGGAGAACCCTTTAATATGCTTATCACATACGTGGACCCATAACTCTGCTGTGTGCAGGGCAGGGCAGGGAGCTCAGTGAGACAGAGTGTGCTTAGCATGCTAGAGACCTGGCTTGGGTCCCCGGCACCCCTTCAGAAAACTGTGTGTGATCTTGAGTTTTCTTTTTAATGCCAAAGTGTCAAACAGACAAACAAACTGAGTCTGAGCTCAGATGGACCGAGCCTGTTTCAGGTTGCAGAGCTGGTAGGTAGGGTTGGAGCCTCCTACACCTGAGCCCGCTGTACCAAAACTGCGTTGTGTTCACTTTTGCCACCTCCTCCCATTAAATTGAAGGAATGGGGAAGATTTTATTTTTTGGGGGGGAGGGATGTACCTGGTCCCATCCCCCTCAAAGACTGTATGGGTGGTTAACTTTTTTTTTTACGGGGCTGAAACTCAGGACATTGCACTTCCCAGGCAGGCATGGCACCACTAAACCCCAGCCCATGGGGAAGATTTTAAATTTAAGTAGAAAGCAAAATTGTAAACTGACTTGCCCCTTCTTAGTATTCTCAACCCACTTATTGTCTTTGTCCCTTATTTTTCAAAAATCTGCTTTATGGAAGTGTAATTCACATGTAGTAAAATTGTACTTATTTTATTTTGAATTTTAAGTTGTATTATATTGAGTTTTTCTTTTCTTTTGGTTTTTTGAGACAGGCTCTTGGCACTGAACTTGCTGTTTAGCCCAGGCTGGCCTCAAATATGTGATCCTCCTGCCTCAGCTTTCCTCCCAAATGCTGCAATTACAAGCATCCACCACCGCACTGGCTTATTTTTTTAAAATTTTAAGTGACGTTCTGAATGAATTTTGTCAAATCTATATACTTATTCAACCAGCACCATACCCAAGATACAAAATACTTCCTTCATCCCCAAGTTTCATTAGAACCCACTACAGCTAACTCTTCCCCCGGCTTGCACTGCAACCAGTGTTCTCATTTCTGACTTTATAGTTTGTGTTTTTATAATTTCATATAATTGGAATCATACAGCATGGACTCATGTTTCTCTGTTTCTTTCATGATCATGCTTTTGAGATCATCCAGTATCTTTAGTTTGTCCTTTCTGTTGCTGGGCAATTTCCCGTGGTGTGAAGGAAGCATAGTTTGACCATTCCCCAGAAGATGGACATTTGAATAGCTTCTTGTTAATCAAGCACTTATTGTAAACAAGCATGTACAAGGCTTTGAATGAACACTGGCTTTCATTTCTCTTGCATAAATCCCTAAGAATGGCATCTCTGGCTTACATGATACATGTTTCTTAACTTTTTAGGAACCTGCCGAACTATGCTGATGCAATGCATGAATTCCAGTTGTTCTATATCTTTGCCAATATTTGCTATAGTCAGAAGCTTTGATTTTAGACATTCTAGTGGGTGTCCAATATAGTTTTAATCTCTGCTCTCATTTTGACAGAGACTCATAGGCAGAAGGGTCAGAGCATGGGACTCTGCACCCTAGCCTTGTGGAAGGGCAACAATTCCAGGGAGTCATGGAGAAAACACTACCTTTTGGAGGAGGAATGGAGACTGGATTTGTTTCAAATCTTGGATAAATACTCAGGAGTGGGGTTCTGGGTACATTTACTTTGATGAGAAAATATCAAACTCTTCTCCAGTGTGACTGGGCCAATTTTGCACTCTCACCAAAAATGTATGAGAGTTCCAGTTCCTCCCCATCCACACCAACACTTGCAATGTTGGTCTTTAATTTTAGCCTTTTCAGATTGTGTTTTAATAAGATCATTCATCTCACAGAAAGGAAAATAAGTAGCAAGGGGCAAAAGGCCAGTTAGGCAGCTTTTATAACAATTTAAATGGGAAGCTTTGAGAGAGAGGTGAAAACCCTCTAGCCAATTTTCACATTCATAGATGTAAGGCTGCTAGAAGAGGGAGAGAACAAAAGAATATATCTTTGAATGTTCAGACTACACAGAGGAAATGTGACCTTGACCCGGGTTGGAATGTGATTTATAGACCCTGGCAGAACCCTGCTTCTGACCTGCTTGAGGACCAAGGTCTCCACCAGTGGGAGCAGGGCAGGAACAAAAGAAAGAGATATTTCTCTTCTTCTTGGCTAAGGCTATGAAATAAATTCTCCCAGGAATGGAGTTAGAAGTAGTGATTAGTCATCTTTTGAAATAATACCATGTTCCAGGACATGGTGACACACGTCTGTAATCCCAGCACTCGAGAGGGTGAGGCAGGAGGATTGCCATGAATTTGAGGCCAGCGTGGGCTACATAGTGAGTTCAAGGCCAGCCTGAACTACATAGCGAGACCCTGTCTCAAAATACCAATACATAAGTAAAACTGTGTCCCAATGGCTCTCAGTTAATTTAATATTAGTTAACAGAGCTGCTGCTCGTCAGGCTCTGCATCAGGTGTGGGGGGCAGAGCTATCGGGACATATGCCCCCTCCCCTCCAGATGCCCATAATTTAGTAAATGAGTCATTGGAACTTATCAATTTCTCAAACACAGGTTCCATGGGAAATTGTTTTTCTCTAACACTCTCACATCTCTAACCTATTTATTGTAGCCTCTTACTGAATGGGCAGCAGCCATACAAAAGGGCAGCCACACACCCAGCATGATCGCAGCTCCATTGGACAAGGTGAAGTTCACTGTACGGATTTCATAAGGATGCATTAGCACGGTGGTTGGCTTCTGGAATCCTACAGGACCCAGGGCTAGGGTCTCAGACTCAGAGAGGGCTCTGTCCTCTGCTGTTTCCAGGAGCCACACAGCAACTGTCCTCACCCCTACTCAGAGAAGACTGTAGTGGGGGTGACCCAAAGAAAGCATGCAGTGAAGGTGCGGTGGTCAGGAACAGATGCCAATCAGCCTTGAGACTCCCAGCTCACCAGCTTTGTCAGGAAGCCAATCAACCCTCAGCATTCTCACGGAGAAAAATATTCATTTATTGGGAGAACAGAAAGTAGAGCTTTGGCTGAAACCACTTTGTCTTCAACAGCAACTTTTTAATCCCTTTATCTGGTGCATGAAATCAGTTCCCAGAACACAGAGGTTATTAATAACTTTGGGACCTTTTCCCAGTCTCCAGATCAATTGGCAGGAGCCTCTGGTTGTTTCCTTCTAGATGTTTCTAGTATTTGGAGCTGGGAAGCGACCTTCTCCTTAAAACCCATAAATTTTTACCCAGCTTGATAATTATGCAGCAACCTGTGCAGCCCCCAACCTACTAAAGCAAATCTGCAAGTTGGCCTCAGCCCCTCTTGACCCACCTTGCACTTGGCTGTCTGAGGGCATAGTGTCCCTGCCTCTGCTGCAGTGCTACTGCTGTCTCCAGGGGAGTCTGGCATGTACCTCTCAACCCACTGGCTCCTCGCTGCCAAGTGCAGTCCAGAGTGTTGATGGATCTAGGGAGCCAGCCTAATTTAGGATGAGGTCACTTTGATCAGGCTCCTCTGCTCGAGCTTGATAGAGGCCCCAGAGTCCGCTGCTGGGCAGGTGGAGAGCAAGACCCTAACTGCGGTGGACACTTCTACTGCAGTCAGAAGTTCCCAAGGCACATGAGTGTCACTAAAGCAGTCTCTTCTAGACCTCACCTGGGATTCCTTCCTCTGTTTCAGGGCCAACTCATGCCTATGGTTTTACCAGACTCTCAATGCAGGAAACTGCAACTGTTGTGCTTCTCATCTGCTTCCTAAGCTCCAGATACCTACCTGCCCACTGGCCATATCACAGGAGAGTGTCCCCAGGGACCTTAAACCCAGCTGGGCACAGTGGAATGGACAGGCCTGAGGTCCACTCCTGGCCACAGGCTGTCAGCGCACCTGGGAAGTGAATACAAGAACACTCACTTTGGGAGGCTGAGGCATGTTAGGCAGAGCAGCTCCAGCACTTTAGGCACAGAGGCACTTGGATTAAGAGCAGCATTTTGAGCTGCTGGAGCCAACTGCATCTCTCCCCACAGACCTACCGCTCCTCCTCTACTTCTAGCTCAGTGAGCAGCAGCATTGAGCCTTTCAATCCTCATGCTGCGTAATGTAGCACTACTGCTTTTCTTTCTTTCTCTCTTTCTTTCTTTTTTTAAAATTTTTCCCATGGTAGTGCACAAATCCTGGAGGCATTACAATACCAGGCTGATGCACACAGTGGATGGAGCAAGCTCCTATTCCACCTCCAGCTCCAAAAACCCATTTAATATATAGTCCTCGGATAGAGGATTTTTCAGATATTAAAATGACAAAAACAGATATTTGAGGGCTGGGGATTTAGCTCAGTGGTGCCACAGCCTGCCTCAAAAGCACAAGGTCCCAAGTTCAATCCCCCGTACCAAAAAAAACCCCCAAACAACAACAACAACAACAACTAGGTACTTGATCTTAGCCAAAAGGCAGAGAAGTGATGCAGCACTATTTCTGCACATCTTTTTTCACCAATTTATTTTTTAACTATGTTAAACTGTAACTAACATTTACCATTTTAAGCATTTTTAAGTTCAGTGGCATTAAGTGCATTAACATTGTTGTGCAACTACCACCTGCCCCATCCAGCCACAGAACTCTAAAACTCCATACCCATTAGACACCAACTTGCCACACCCAGGCCCTGATGATCACCATTCTACTTTCTGTTTCTATGAACTAGAGGATTCTAAGTACCTTGTACATGTGAAATCATACAGTATTTTTGTGTGTGTGATTTATTTCATTTAACACAATGACCTCAAGGTTCATCCTCGATGTAGCATGTATCAGAATTTCCTTCCTTTTTTAGGCTAAATACTATTTAACTGTACATTTATACACATTTTGCTTATCCATTGGTCTATTTTTTTTTTTTATGAATGTTGGTGGCTAGAGGTATCACCCAGTGGTTTCTCCCCTGAGCCCTTGGTTCCATTGCCTGCACTGCAAGAAAAAAAAAATGGAGAAGGGAGGGGTATTTGCATAGAAAATTGACACGCAGAGGTTTTTTGTTTTTATCATGATGAGGATGGAACCCAGGGATCCATGTTATGTTGGGCAAGCTCTGTACAACTGAACTACAAAAGATGTGATCACAAAATATGGTGAATGTTTAAATTTTAAACATTATTCCAGTAAAAGGCACATTGCCATCAACTCCCATGAAGATACTCCCCTTTTCTTTGAATGCACTTGTCCTGTTATACTTGCCACTTTCTGAAGCAGTACTGGAAGTGCTGTTTTGTAAGTGTCTCTAGTTGCCTGTCATGGCTGCCTAGATGTCCTGAATCAATGCAAACGTTTACTTCTTGTGGTCATTTTGACTTTGGGCAAGAGCCAGAAGTCACATGGTGCTAGATCTGGTGAATAAGGTGGACGAGGACATGCTGCACTGTTTTTATTTGACAGAAATTGCTATAAACATTTTCAATCATTTGAGGACATAGAGGCAGCCACAAAAAGATACAACTGAAAGACTTTCAGAACTGCTCCAGAAAGTGGCAAGAATGATGGGACAGGTGTGTTTGAAGTAAAGGAGAGTATTTTGAGTAGGGGTTTAGTGGCAATGTATGTTTTACTGTAATATATTTAAATTTTTAAAATTTAAATAATCACCATTTTTTTAAATGAAAGCACATTCACTTCTCAGCCCTTTGAAATAGGGTTTCACTAAATTACCTTTGTGATCCTTTTGCCTCAGCCTCCTAAGTAGTTGGATTGCAGGTATGCACCACAACATTCAGTTTGTTGAAGGATTGTACATCTATATTCATGAAAGATACTGGTCTAGATCAGCATGATGGTGCATGACTATAATTCCAGAAATTAGACAAGCTGAAGCAGGAGGATCCCAAGTTTGATTCTGCATGGGCTAATTAGGAAGACTTTGTCCCCCCCCCCCATTTTGTTTTTTGCACATTATTAAATTCTTTTCTTGGTACATTGTAGGTATACAACCCAATTACATTTCTCGTTGAGAATTGTACCTTTACATAATGCATCATGGTACTTGTTTTTTCCCCATTCCTAGCCCTCCCTTCATGCCCTCCAGCCTTCCCTATTTACAAAGATTTTATTTCCATTTTTTCCATTTCTCAGCATTTTTCCTCTCCCTTCTTTCCTTTCCCCTGCCCCTCCCACTACCCCTACCCTTTGGACCTTTTCTTCCTATTTTACATTATCGATTATTCATTCTAATCATTCGTACATTTTTAGGTATACAATATAATGACATTCATCCTTGGAAATTTGCACCTTTACATAGTCTCTCTTGGTTCTTATTTTTCACCCTTGCCCAGCCCTCCCTTCAACCCCTCCAGCCCTCCCTATTTACAAAAATTTTGTTCCTAGTTTTCCATTTTCTCATATTAATCCCATTCCCTTCTATCCTTTCCCCTAGCCCTCCCACTTCCTTCCCCTTTGCCCCTTTTCTTCCTATTTCACATGATCTATTATACATTTAGTCCTTATTTACACTTTCAGTTTCTCACACCAGAGAAACTATTCAGTATTTATACATGTGTGTCCTCTTTATTTCACTTAAGAGTATTGCCTCAATGTGCATCCACTTAGCTATAAATGTCACTAATTTCTCATTTTTTATGGCTGAATAGTACTCCATTTTATAAAAAAACCCACATTTTCTTGATCCAGTCTCCAGTTGATGGGCATTTGGGTTGTTTCCAAGTTTTAGCTATTACAAACTGTGCTGCTATGAACATGGGCACACATATATCACTGTGGTATCATTCTTTTAATTCTTTGGGGAAGATCCCCAGCAGTGGAATAGCAGGGTCAAATGGGACGTCCAGTCCTAGTTCTTTGAGGTATCTCCATACTGATTTCCACAGTGGTTGCACCAGTCTACACTCCCACGAGCAGTGGAGCAGGGTTCCTCTTTCCCCACAGCCCTGCCAGCATGTTATTGGTTGATTTCATGATAGCAGCCATTCTTTCTGGAGTGAAGTGGAATCTCAGCATTGTTTGCATTTGCATCTCTCAAATGACCAGTGATGTTGAACATTTTTTCATGTATTTATTTGCTATTTCTACTTCTTTGTCTGAGAAATGTCTGTTCATTTCAGATGCCCATTTTTGGATTGGGTCTTTAAATTTGGGAGGTCTGATCTTTTTAAGTTCTTTATAGATTCAAGATAGTAGACCTTTGTCTGAGGAAGAGCAGGTGAAGATTTTTTTCCACATTGTGGGTTGTCTCTTCACACTGCTGGTGGTTTCTCTTGCTGTGCAGAAGCTTTCTAATGAGAAGAGATCCTGCTTGTTGATTAGCTCTGCTACTTCACGGGGAACTGAGGTTTTGTTCATAAAATCTTTTCCTACACTGATGTCTTCAAGGGTTCTACCTAACCTCTGTTCCAACTGGTTCAGAGTTTCTATTTTAATATTTAGATCTTTAATCCATTTTGATTTTAGTTTAGTGCATGGTGAGAGATACAGGTCTAGTTTTAATCTTTGGCAAGTTGAAACCCAATTTTTCCAGCACCATTTATTAAAGAGGCTATCTTTCCTCCAGTGAGGGTGTTTGGCTCCTTTATCGTAGATGAGATGGCTGAGTGTGTCTGGCGTTGTTTCTGCATCTTCTAATCTGTTCCATTGGTCCTCAGGTCTGTTTCTTTGCCAGTACCATGCTGCTTTTATCACAGTAGCTTTGTAGTATAGTTGCAGATTGGGGATTGTGATACTCCCTGCCATGTCTCTGTTACCTAGAATTGCTTTTGCTATTCTGGGTCTCTTCTTGTTCCAAATGAATTTTTGGATTGTTTTCTCAAGGTCGATAAAGTATGCTGCTGGGATCTCTATTGAAATTGCATTAAATCTATATACCAGTTTTGGAAGTATGGCCATTTTCACTATATTATTCCTTCCTACCCAGGAGCAGGGGATGTCTGTCCATTTTCTGATATCATCTTCAATCTCTCTTTTCAGAGTGCCATAGTTTTCAGAGAAGAGGTCTTTGATTTCTTTCATTAGGATGATTCCTAGGTATTTCAGTTTTTTGGATGCTATTGTGAAAGGAATTGATTGCCCTATTTCTGTCTCAGTCAGTCTGTTACTCATGTAGAGGAAAGCTATTGATTTTTGTGTGTTGACCTTGTAACCCACTACTTGACTGAATTTGGTTATTAGGTTGAGAAGACTTTTGGTGGCTTTCTTGGGGTCTTCTATATAGAGTATCATGTCATATGCAAATAATGACAATTTGACTTCTTCATTTCCTATCTTTATTCCTTTTATTTCTTTCTCTTGTCTAATTGCCATGGCTAATGTTTCCAGAACTATATTAATCAAGAGTGGTGATAGTGGACATCCTTGTCTTGTTCCTGATTTGAGTGTGAAGGATTTCAGTTTTTGACCATTTAGTATGATATTGGCTGTTTGTTTTTCATAGATGGCTTCTATCAGTTTGAAGTAGAGACCATCTATTCCAATTTTCTGTAGGATTTTTATCATAAATGCATGTTGGATTTTGTCAAATGCTTTTTCTGCATCTATGGAGAGAATCATATGGTTTTTGTCCTTGGCTCTATTGATATAGTGTATTACATTGATTGATTTGCGTATATTGAACCATCCTTGCATACCTGGGATCAATCCCACTTGATCAAGGTGTATGATCTTCTTGATTATCTTCTGCATTCTGTTTGCCATTATCTTATTAAGGATTTTTGCATCTATGTTCATTGGTGACATTGGCCTATAGTTCTCCTTTTTGCTTGGGTCTTTCTCTGTTTTGGGGATCAAAGATGCTTGCTTCCAGGAATGAATTTGGGAGTATTTCTTCCCTTTCAATTTCATTGAAGAGTTTAAACAGTAGTGGCAGCAGTTCCTCTCTAAATGTCTTGTAGAATTCAGCAGTGAAGCCATCAGGACCCAGGCTTTTCTTAGTTGATAGGTTTTTACTTACATTTTCAATTTCATTGGTTGATATTGGGTTGTTCAGAATTTTTAGGTCTTCTTCGTTCAACTTTGGTAATTCATATGTATCTAGGAATCTGTCCATTTCTTCTGTGTTTCCATCTTATTGGCATATAGGTTCTAGAAGTAGGTATTGATGATCCTCTGGATTTCTGCTGGGGCTGTTGTCATTTCACCCTTTTCATTCCTAATTGCATGGATTTGGGCCTTTTCTTTGCTTTTTCTGACAAGGCTGGCTAAGGGTTTGTCGATTTTGTTGATTCTTTCAAAGAACCAACTCTTGGCTTCATTGATTTTTTTTGTATCATTCTCTTAGTCTCCATTGCATTGATTTCTCCTCTGATCTTTATAATTTCCCCCCTTGTATGAGCTTTGGGGTTGTCCTGTTCTTCTTTTTCTAGAAGCTTGATGTGCAGCATCAGGTTGTTTAATTGGGTTCGCTCTGTTTTCCTAATATGCATGTTCACTGCTATGAATTTCCCTCATAAGGCTGCTTTCATTGTGTCCCATAGATTCTTATATGTTGTATTGTCACTGTCATTTAATTGAACGAACTGTCTGATTTCTTCTTTAATTTCCTCTGTGACCCATTGGTTATTCAGAAGTGTGTTGTTCAATTTCCACGTGTTTATGAAATTTTTTGAGTTTCTTTTGCTATGAATCTCCAATTTCATTGCGCTATGGTCTGATAATATACAGGGGATAACTTCAATTCCTTTGCACTTACTTAAACATGTTCTATGTGTGAGTATGTGGTCTATTTTGGAGAATGACCCATGTGCAGCTGAGAAGAATGTGTATTCTGATTTTGTGGGGTGGAAGACTCTGGAAACATCTGTTAAGTTCATTTGTTCAAGAGTTTGATTGGGTTCTAGTATTTCATTACTTATTTTTTGTCTAGTTGATCTATCTATTTGTGACAGTGGGGTGTTGAGGTCCTCCACTACAATTGTATTAGTGCATACATGACTTTTCATGTCCGTTAGTATTTGTTTCATATAGTTGGGTGCACTAGTGTTTGGTGCATAGATATTTATGACTGTCATCTCTTCCTCTTGGATTCTTCCCTTTACAAGGATGTAGTGTCCTCCTTCATCTCTCTTAATGAGTGTTGGTTTGAAATCTACTTGATCTGCAAAGAGGATAGCTACTCCTGCTTTTTTTCAGGTTCCTATCGCATGGAGTATTGTTTTCCACCCTTTAACTTTCAGTCTATGAGTTTCCTTTTGAATCAAGTGTATTTCTTGTATGCAGCATATTGTTGGATTTTGCTTCTTGACCCATTCTGCCAGTCTATTTCTTTTGATTGGTGAATTGAGACCATTAACATTGATGGTTATAACTGAAATGTATTGACTTGTCATTGCCGTGACATTTTCTTTTTGTTGGGTTCTCCCCCTTTACATTTAATTTCTTGCCATGCCAGATGGGTTCATTCTGCTTTGCTTCCTGGGGTTGTGATCCTCAATGTCTGTTCCTAGGATATTGTGTAAAATTCTTTGGAGTGCTGGTTTGGTATTCACGAAGTTCCTAAGGTGCTCTTTGTCATGAAGGTATCTTATTTCTCCATCAATTTTGAAAGATAATTTTGCAGGGTACATCATTCTGGGTTGGAGGCTGTTTTCTTTTAGAGCTTGGACTATGTCACTCCAAGCTCTTCTTGCGTTGATGGTTTGTGTGGAGAAGTCTGCTGTGATTCTGATGGGCTTTCCTTTGTATGTGATTTGTTTCTTTTCTCTAACTGCTTGTAGAAC
The DNA here is from genome assembly GCF_053883595.1 of Heterocephalus glaber. Classification (NCBI taxonomy): domain Eukaryota; kingdom Metazoa; phylum Chordata; class Mammalia; order Rodentia; family Bathyergidae; genus Heterocephalus; species Heterocephalus glaber. The sequence goes on along the minus strand of NW_028258143.1, from coordinate 22,946,088 downwards.
TTTGTTCTTCTGTTGAGTTTCTGGAATCTTAACATTTATATGCCTATGTGTAGATTTGTTTTGATCAAGGCTATTTGGAGTCCTATATGCCTCACTTATCTGTATGTCAAGTTCTTTTGCCCTGCTTGGGAAGTTTTCTGCCATTATTTCTGTGAAGAGATTTTTTATGTTATCTGCACTCTCTCTTGTTTCTTCATTGAGCCCAATCAGTCTTATGTTATTCTTCTTTGCATCATCTAGCAGCTGCTGGATGGATTTCTCATGTTCCCTTATAATTTTTAAGCAATTTTTCTTTTCCTGGTCACTAATTGCAATCTTATCTTCTATATCTGAAATTCTGTCCTCACATTGGCTCACTCTACTGTGTAGACTTTCAGTGGAGTTTTTCATCTCCTGGAAATCTATTTGCATCTGTTTTATGGATTCCATTTGTTTTCTATGTTGGGATTCCATCATGTTCCTGAGCTCCTCTCTAGATTTATTAATCATGTCTTGCACTAGGGGCACAATGTCTCCTGTTATCTGAGAAATTATTTCTGATTCCATTTTTTCCAGATCTCCTTTTGTTGCCAGTTCAGTGGGTCCAGGTGTTTGAGTATTAGAGTGTTCCATCCCATTTCCCTTTGGGGTTGTTGTAGGTGATCTGGAAGTCTGGTTTTGAGACTTATTTACGTATTTTCTCATTTTGATGGGGGGGTGGGGCTGTTGGCGCCTGCACAGATTACCTCCTCTGAGCTGGGAGAGGTGGGACAGGGGCCGGGATCAGCTGTAGGGATGGTGGCCCAAAAGCCCTTTCCTGTGGGCTGGGAGCAGTGGGAGGGATGGTGGCTGGGAAGCCCCTTCCTCTGGACCAGGAGCAGTGGGATGGCGGCTCAGAAGACCCTACCTCTGGGCTGGGAACAGTGGGAGGGATGTTGGCTGGGAAGCCCCTTCCTCTGGTCCAGGAGCAGTGGGATGGCGGCTCAGAAGACCCTACCTCTGGGCTGGGAGCAGTGGGAGGTATGATGGCCCAGAAGCCCCTTCCTCTGGGCCAGGAGCAGTGGGACAGAAGGTGGCCCAAAAGCCCTTTCCTGTGGGCTGGGAGCAGCGGGAGGGATGGTGGCCAGGAAGCCCCTTCCTCTGGACCAGGAGCAGTGGGATGGCGACTCAGAAGCCCCTACCTCTGGGCCAGGAGCAGCGGTACTCAATACCATGGTCTGGTGGTCCGGTGTCCTCTGTGTCTTTGCAGTGTGGAACCAGGTGGCTCTACAGAGGAGCGCGGGGGGAGGGGGGTGGTGTCCAGCGGGCTGATTCAGTGTGTTTCGTGCAACTCGGGACCTCAGTGGGGCGTGTGCAGACCTGCCTGTCTGCAGCAGGCTGATTCGGCCTGCTCCCCCAAAAAATTTTTTTAAGGGCTGGGGATGTAGCTCAGTGATAGAACATTTCTGGGTTCCATCCCCAGTACTGAGAAAAAAAAAAGTGATGTCTGTTTTTGTTATTGGGGTAATACTGGCCATATAAAATATAGTTGGGTTGTGTCTTCTTATAGAAGAGGACACAGGGAAATCTTTCTGACATAACTGAGGGCAGAACTCCTCTGGGCCTCCCTGCCCTTCCCCTTGACTCCCCTCAGAGTTCTGCTGGCAGCTTCCCCCTTGGCACTGGCCTCTGGATTTGCCTTCCTTGCCATTCCCACTGCCTGCCCTTGTTTCTCCCCAATGCATTCACATTCTTAGGGTTCTCATTCCTGGACTCTGCCTTCTGGAAGCCAGACTGGGAGTGCATCAGGGCTGCTGCATTTCCAAGGCAACCAGAAAGGCACAGGGCTCCACCTGAGCTGGCACAAACACCCCTGGATGCCCCTGCACCCTCTTGAACACCCACCCCTGCTCCCATGTGCCTATGGAAGGGCCCTGACTTGACTGACCAGGCAGCACTGGTCACTCTGCAATCTCTGGTGATGTAGATGAACTCCTGGAAGGAAGAAAACAAGCCCATCCTCTCAGTATGTCCCCAGGGCCAGCCAGTGCCCTGCCTAGAGGAAGCCATAGCCCGTGCTTCGGGAGTCAGAAGAAAGCACTGCACGAATCTGCTCAGGGGCCTGGAGGCTGACTTTGTCCTGAGGGGGCTGACCTACCTTCTCAGGGCCTCCATTCCCAGGAGGATGGGAAATGGTTTACTTCACAGGCTGACTGAGCAGATGCAGTGTAAATGAAGGATAATTCCTGTTTAACAAATGTGGGGCCCCTAGGTGATCATGGGACTGTGAAACTATTAGGGTCTGTGAAACTTCCATGCTGGAATGAGAGGCCTGGGGTGCAGTGCTTGCCTGGAAGTACTGAAGGACAGGAAGCCTTGGCTTGGGGTCAGGAGCCCCTTGCAGCTGGGAAGGGACAGGGCAGTTAAGTTGCCACAGTGCCCAGGGCCATCACTGATACTCAAGGACACTGCGATGGGGTCAGACCCACCAAGCCCATCCTTGCTCCCTTCCCTGCTGTGGCTCCCTCAGCCCTCTTTCCCAAGCATCTCCCAGGCCCTTCCTGTCAGGCCCTGTGCAGGGGAAGATGGCTCACACTGAGGGGTGAGTGCATTTAGTCCCTTGGCCCCAGCTCCATGATGCTTGCTTCTCAGGTGACCCTGGTGGCTGAGGGACAGGGACTCCATGTGGAAAAGCTTTTCTGGTGCTTTCTCACTAGTCAGGGCAACCAGAGAGGCCTCTGTTCAAAAAAGAAGGCTGCTCCTTTATCCATTAGCCCATTTGTTAGCAAATATTTATTAAATACCCATGGGGTTGCATCAGGCACTCTTCTATGGGGTGTAACCTGATTTTTAAAAATATATTTATTTTAAAAGTTTTAATTGACACATATTAACTGGACATGTTTATGGGTAGTGTGGCATTTTGATGGATGCATATTGATCATATTAGGATAATTGGCATGGCTGTCACTTCAGATATTTTAAAACTTGATTTTGTGCAGACTTACAGCCAATCCTCATGTGACCATCACCCAACCTCCCCTTGCCTGTTCCTCTTATTCCCAAGTGTACCTTTGGGACTCCCCAACTCCCAAGCTGGGTTTCCAGGTTTCTCTAGGGAATGCTAGGCCTTAGTTCATTTTCTGTCACTATGACAAAATACTGGAAGCTGGATAATTTTTAAAGTAAAGAGGTTTATTTGGCTCTTGATTCTACCCTGGAGCAGGCTCCCTTGGCTGTATCACAACAGAGAGGAGAAACAGAAAGGGAAACAATTGCATACAGATAGAAAAAAGGTGGACTGCTTTTTTTTTTTAACAACCTGTTTTTGTTTCTGTGAGAACTGATTCCCTGACATTAGCATTAATCCTGTTTGACGTTATCTTCATATGACCTCCACTTTGTTTCTTTCTTTTTCTGGACCAGTGGTTCCAGGCCACACTTCTCCCTATTTCTTTGTTTTTTGGATTTATGCCTGCTTTGATCCTTTTGGCAGCTTTCAGTGATATTTCACATAGAAAATAGAGGTAAATTCTGGTGTTTGCTATGTTGCATTTAACTAAAATGTCTTATTTAATTTTCTCTTAAAGTATTTTAATTAACAATAGTTTATAGAGTTTAGATATTTTCAGTTATAAATTAGTATTCATTTATTTTAGAAATTGGGAAATGATATGAAAGTGTAAAGGGAAATATGAAGATCACTCATCATTTCAGAATTCAAGAAATAGCTGCTCTTAACACTTTTGCCCTGTGCCTCTATGGGGCCAGTGGAAGGTGACCCAGCCCTGGGATGCCCTCCCGAGGGGACTGATGCTGGCCTCAGGGAGTGAGGGGCAGGTAGGTTGTCATAGAGCCAGGCCACCCACATGGTCCTGTCTTTCATCAGCTGGCTCACTTTCTTTCGCCTTATGTGTGTCACATACACACAGATGTCCTTATTAGTAAAGAAAAGACCGTAGTGTCTTTCCTGCATTCTTGTGTTCCATGCTAACACTGGATGCTGCCAGCTCCACTGGAGGCAGCTGTTGCTGGGGGCACTTGCAGCTTGGCCTGGGCACTGAGCATTCATTGCTAACTGATACTGGTACCTCTCACCTTCCCACTTGTCTGCTCCTCTCCCTGTAGCTGCCATTTCCCTTGGTCTGCACTGAGGATGTTCATCCTGAAGACATTTACAAGTAAAGCCACAGGTCCCTCTGCAGGGCCGAAGGAGGGTGACATGGAAATGTGGGTGTGCCTGCCTAGTTGTGTCCCCCAGGTCATGAGGGACCAGGAGGAATGCAGTCTGAAGCTTCTACTGGGGCCTCTCGTTTTTTGGCCATTGGTATTGACACTGGGGAGCTGTCAGCCAAGGAGGAGGTGATTTGTCCCTCTTAAGCCACTTGACAAATTTACATGATTCAGTACCCCAGTCTTAGACAGTGTTGAGGTTTTCTAGATTCAGAATAGATTCCAAATGGAGGAAATGTTCACACCAACAATCAGGCATGCAAATCAGAAAAACAATGAGATGTTTCCTCCTCTCAGCCTCCCACCCCAATAAATTGCAGACATTGTCAAAAAGAATCACCAGTGAAAAGGGGTTCAGCTATTTCTGTGAGAGTGTGCACTGGCAAGTGCTTCTGAAAAGTAAGTTTGCAGTAAGACTTCAGAACCTTTAAAAAGTGTTGGTACCTTTTAGTCTAGTAATTTTAATTCTGGGACTCTAGCTGAAGGAAACAATTCTAAATATAATGGAATTTTTCTGCACTGAATTATCAATTACAGTATTAGTAATAGGGTTAAAATGGTAAAAAGCTAGGTACAGTGGTGCACATCTGTAATCCGATCTTCTCAGGAGGCTGAGGCAGGAGGATTTCAAGGTTAAAGTCAGCCTGGACAACTTTGTAAGACCTTATCTCAAAATGAAAAATAAATTAGCTAGTCATGGTGGTACATGCCTATAATCCCAGCTCTCTGAGAGACTGAGGCAAGAGAATTGCAAGTTTGAACCTAGCTTGGGCAACTTAGTGAGACTGTGTAAAAACAAAAATCTATCTGTCTATTTACCTATCTATCTGTCATCTATCTATCATCTCCAGGATACAAGAAAAACAAAGGTAATGATCTAAACAACAACTACAGGAGAGTAATTGTGTGAAATATATTCATGAAAAACTTATCACAACATGGCCGAGTGATTATTACTGAGACAGAAGAAAACAACTAAAACCAATATTTAATATAGGGTTTGATAATGACTGTGTCAAAATAAAAGTAATGTATACATTGAGAAAGGAAGGAAATGCTCGGCATTTTAATACTATTTATCTTTGGATGGTAGGACAGAGGTTTTATTTATTTTTCTTTCTACTTTGCAGTTTACACATTTTCTATCACCCAGTATTACTTTTATAGTTGGGAAAACAAGAACAAACCTACCTTTAAAGAAAATTGGTAAGTCAGCTATCCTTATGTTAGTCAGTGCTGCTGTTTAGATTAGAGAGAGACCTTTCTTGGAAATGGAATTAGGAGCTAGGGGTGGAGCTCAATTGTAGAGTACTTACTTAGCATTGGTAAGGCCCTAGGTTCCATCCCCAGGAATTAAGAAGAGAAAACAAAAAATTAAAAAAGAAAAAAAAAAACTAGACAGGCAACTCCTTTATCCCAATCCTACCTCAGGCTCTTTGCATGTCCAGCATTCTGCACAGCTTCTGAGAATGAGAGAAGACCAGTATGGCACAGACTAGGCCCTAATAGCACTTCTGGGGTTAAGGAAGGTCAAGTCCAGGCGGCTGGCACTGGAGGGTAAGGGCATTCCATGTTCTTATGGATAGGATGGAGCTGAAGCTAGGAAGGTGCTCGGTGTCATCTGAAATCTCAGGCCCTTTGAGCTGTTCCCTGATTCCTCCCCAAGCACATCGAAGGCTTCATGATCCCCAGTGACTGCTTGTACTCTGCCCTCCTTCCTCACTTTGCCCTTACTACTTGGAATGATGTCCCTGCCACACCCGACTGATTTATGCTCAGCCTTCAGACCGCTTCTCCAGGGTCCCTTTCTTTGGGAAGTCCCTCCCAACCCTTTGGCCAGGTTATACTCTCTTTATTTTATTTCTTGCTTTTCTCCCATTAAGTGCTCACCACTGTAATTAAATAACTACCTGCCTATTATTTCTTAATGTCTATCTCCTCATTTAGACCACAGGAACCTAGTAAGATTATTCACCCACATCCCTGGCACACATCAAGAGTAGGTGCTCAAAGAAGAATAAATGAAAATGATGGAATCTTCCATTCTATCAGAGGGCAGGAACTGTGGCCCACTTTTCCCAGCTGCTCCCTGGAGCTGCAAAACCCATCTGCTCCCAGGGCCATGGAGAGAGCAAGTGTAGCATCACTGGTTCATTTATGCATGCATGCATTTGACACATATTTAACTGAGAGCCTGCTGTGTACCAGGTGCTCCATCCCAGGTATGGTATTTGGGAGTTAGCAGTCAACAGAGTCTCAAAATCCCTACCTTCATGGGATTACACTGTATATTGTATACTGAAGGAGACAGACAGTAAGCAGATACACAGGAAACTGTGCAGGTGGTAGTGCCTCAACATATTTTGGGAGAAATGAAGGTGGGGTGCTGTGTTAAGTACAGTGGTTAGGAAAAGCCTTTAGATGCTGAGCAGAGGCCTATGGTGTATGGCAGAGCCATGTGCCAAACTGGTAGAAAAGCAAGCTGGATCAAATAAATATAGGATGCCCAGATCATTTTGAATTTCAGATGAGCATTAAATACTTTTTAAATGTAATTATGTCTCAAATAGTGCATGAGATGCTTATACTAAAAATTCTTCATTGATTAACTGAATTTCAAATAGTTGCATTGACTTATTTCACTTGTTTCAATAAGAACAACTAATTTAAAGATGAATTTTTAAGATAAATAAACAGGAAGCATTCTTTTTCTTTTTCTTTTCTTTTTTTTTTTTTTTTTTGGTACTGGGGATCAAACTCAGGACGTTGCACTTGCGAGGCAGGCGGTAGCACCACTGAGCTAAATCCCCTGCCCTAGGAAGCATTCTTTAAGGAAGCAAGGTCAAATGTAAAGATAAAGCTAAAATACTATCTCCAAACAAACACCCTCTATGGTACCCAACCATGACTAACAACCCCGATTAGCTTCCTTCCCTTTCACAAGCACATACATCTCTCCTGCTTCCCATGGCTGTTTTAAGAGAGCACCACCAATCGGTGACTTAAAGCAACAAGAATCTGTCCTCTCACAGCTCTGAAGCCTGGAAATTGAAGACCAAGGTGACAGTGGGCCATGCTCTCTCTGAAAACTCTAAGGGAGGTGTAATTCTGCTTTTTCAGCTCCTAGTAGCCACAGATATTCCTTGGTTTATGGCAGTGTAACTCCAATCCTGACTCCATTGCCATATCATGATCCTTCTGTCCTAGGACACTAGTCTTTGGAGGAGAGTGCACTCCAATCCACATGACCTCATTTTAACTCGATTACATCTGCAAACCCTATTTCTAAACAAGGACACATTCATAATTCCTGGATATTAAGACTTCAACAGAGCTTTCAGGAGACAAAATTCAACCTGTAACACTTGCCCCGAGGACTCCAAACCATCCTGAGTTTTGTATTCATTATTGTTTTAGTAACTTAAAAATTGCTTTATAACTTACCTAGAGTAAATAACTACTGAGTTTATAGTTCAATGACTTCCTACATATGTTCATACCCAGGAAATTATCCCTCAGATTAGGACACAGAAAACTTCCAGCATCCCAGAAAAGTTATGTCATGTCATTAGCTGTGGTATTTGATAATTCCCAATACCACTCTTACTTTTGACACCAACTGAAAATCTGTGGGTCCCCAAAACATCTCTCTATTACAATAATTCACTAGAAGGCCTCCTAGAATCCACTGGAAGGTGTTATACTCATGGTTATGACTGATGACAGGGAAAGAACACAGATGAAGTTCAGCCAAAGGAAGAGACACATGAGTCGCATTCTAGGAGCATCTGGCCAATTTCTGAAGCTCCCGGGTGTCCTATCCCAGTAAAGTTGTGGACAGAATTCACTCCTCCAGCAACAGAAGGGGAACAAACTGAGTGCTGGTAACTAGGAACACTCACCTGAGTCGTGGTGTTCAGCATTTTTATAGGGCCTTAACGTGTAGATACAGCCCACCACCTTCATGGCTGTCCTTAGCCTCCAGTCCCTCCAAGGCTCAGGCATGATGTTGCATATCCCAAAGCCCCCACCACAAATCACATTGTTGGACTAGCAGTGTGGCCCAAGGTCCCAAAGACACTCTTATTGAGTAGGAAATTCCAAAGGTGTACAGATCACCTTCCGGAAATCTCAAGCAATGGAGAAAGAGTAAGGTTAATTCTTTACTGCACATTTTCTCTCTCAAGTTAACAGCAGTCCTGACCTCTATCCCCATGTGTTAATTTTGCCTGTTTGTGAACATCTCATAAATGGAATCTTGTAGTAACTTTTTTTTTTTTTTTTTTTTTTTTTAGTGTCTGGCTTCTGTTTCTCAACATGATTTTGATAAGAACTGCCCTCAGTACTGTATGATATTTTTTACATAAATATACCATGAATTTCTAATCCTGGAAAACATTCTTTTGCTGATACACTCGGATAGTTCCCACTATGGAACCATTTTGAATAAAGATCCTAGGAACATTCTTGTCCATTCCATGTAGTGGATATAAGCATTCGTTTCTGATGGAGTATAACTGCCAGGTCATGTATAATCATAGATTCATTTTTAACAGACATTGCCAGTTTTTCAAAGTGGATGGATTGTCTCCTCTCTCCCCGGTTTCTCCTCAGTTTCCTTTGCTCTTTGCTCCTCATCTTCTCAACCTCTATTATAGGTCCACAGCTTGGTCCTTAAGCCATTTCCTTTTCTATATAATACTCTTGGCCAACTCTTTAAATACTGCTATGACTGAATTGTTTCCACACACCTCCCCCCACCTATGTTGAAACCTTCACGCCTACTGTGACTAGCTAGGTGGTAAATAAGGTTAAATAAGGTCATAAGGATAGGATCCTGACAGATGAGAAGGGGAAGAGAGATCTTTCTCTCTACCATAGACACCAGGAAAGGCAATTTAAAAACACAGCCGGGGATGTAGCTTAGCAGTACAGTGACTGCCTAGCAAGCACAAGGCCCTGAGTTCGATTCCTGGTACAAAAAAAAAAAAAAGACACAGTGAGACAAAACCTTCTGCAAGCCAGAAGAGAGCCCTTCCCAGAACCTGGCCATGCTAGCATCCAGACCTCAGAGTTCCGGCTTCCAGAAGTGTGAGTAAATTAAGTTCCTGTTGTTTCAGCTACCCAATCTCTGGTATTTTGTTATGACAACCAGAACACACTAAGACAAATACCATTTGTACATTATCTTCAAAATTTATTTCTCAAGTTCAAACTTCCTTTGAATTCAGACCCATACATTCAACTGCCCATTTGCTGCCTTCACTTGGGTAACCATAGACATCTCAGACTCAGCCTTCAATGCCAAATGGATGGTCTCTTACAGTATGACTGCTCCCCTTCTCAGCCAGTGCAAAACCTCTTTCAGGTACAATTTTCTGGTACAATTGTTGTGCTTGACTTTTTTCTTTCTCCTACATTCCACATCCAATTTATCAGAAAATCCTATTCACTCTAATTTCAAAACATACTGAAAGAAAAATCAGTTCTCACTCTGAACATTGACACAACAATCAGCTCTCATCTGGATCCTGCCAACTACCTCCAGTCCTGGACCTGCCCATCCTATGGTCTATCCTCAAAGCAGAAGACAGGGTACCTGGTTAAAATGTAAGTCAGAGGCCAGGGAGGTAGCTTAGTGGTGCTGTGCCTGCCTAGCAAGCACAAGGTCCTGAGTTCAATTCCCAATACCACACACAAATAATAATAATAATAATAATAATAATAATAAAATGGAAGTCAGGTCATAACACCTTCTGGCTCAAAGTCCTCCATGGCTTCCCATTTCATTCAGAGCAAAAGGACGTTACTGACTGTGGCTTGTCTGGCCCTAGGTAGTCTGACTCTACTTACCTCTGTGGCCCCATCTCCTGCTGTTTTTTCTCTCATTCACTCCACTCTAGCCACCCTACCTCTGAGATTGTTTCCTTTCTCATTCCTATTCCTGTATAGTTTTGCACACACCCTTCTTTTTTTTCCTAACTGGGATTTATATGAAGTCGATCTGTTGTATTGGTCTTCTCAAGGTACTGATTTGTATTTTCTCCTCTTGTTTGTTTTCCATTTCATTAGCCATAGTTTTATTTCTATTAATCCTCTATTTCTTTTGATTTACTTTGTTGTTCTTTTTCCAGTATGGCAATTACATTATTTTATGTATATTCTTTTTGTTTTCTTCTGTAGCGATGAAGTAACTCCAGTTCATATTTTTTGCTCTGCTGCACTTGGTATATAGCCTATGTCATTTGGTATGAGATCAGTCTCCCTTTTTATTACTTACAAACTCATTTGTAATTTCAGTGTTCACTTTGTAGAGAAGGGGGAAGGAAAACGTCCTCTATCCTCTTTGATCTAGTGTCTGGGGCCCAAGAATTATACTGATAAAAGACTCATCGGAGAAAAACATTTAATACCTATGTAAGCATATGGGGTTCATGCCAAAAAACATGAGGGATTATTAGGATTTGGGGTTTTTGTACCATGTTAACAAAGGGTGATAGGGGACGGGGATTTAGCTCAGTGGTTTCGCTGCCTGCTGCACAAGCGCAAGGACCCAAGTTCGATCCCTGGTACCAAAAAAAAAAAAAGGATGATACGATGTGGAAAAGAAACTAGACAAAAAGAAAAGAGGTTTTGGGCTTCCAGGTGGTGCATTGTAGGAAGATGACTAGGAAATGTGTGACACATAAGAATTATTTAGTAATCTTTGCAATACAGATTAAAGATCCAGCTGTCAAGGGTGTCTCTTGAGTTCTCCTCCTCCAATGAGAAAAAGATAACTTTAAAGATAGTACTTTATGTTATCTTTCCAAAGGAAAATTTATGCTCTGCTTTCAGACAGAAAAAAGAAAGGCAACTCAAAACAATCAACTTAAAACAATCATTATGCTAAAATAGTATATTTTAAGGTGGCATATTCTGATCTCCTTCATCTTCTTTGATTGTATCATTATTAGGGAATATACTTCGAACCCTTCTTCACTGTTGGTGGGAGTGCAGACTGATGCAACCACTATGGAAATCAATATGGAGATACCTCAAAAAACTAGGATTAGAAGTCCCATTTGACCCATCTATTCCTCTGCTGGGTATCTTCCCAAAAGAATCATACCACAGTGATACACGCTCACGCATGTTTACAGCGGCACAGTTTGTAATAGCTAAAACTAGGAAACAGCCCAATTGCCCATCAACTGGAGACTGGAGACTGTTGATTATTTCTATTGGATTATAATCAGGTAATATAAGGCCTCTGCTTTTTTGAATTTATTGCTGGCATTATTTTTTTCCAAGGAAATGACCAATTTCTGTATATGCTCTATAATTATTAAAAATTCTCTATAGAAGGGCTATTTCTCTATATGTCTATTAAATTATGTTACTTTATGTGATTAGCTATTATATATTAGACATTAAATTTTTATATTCTTTATGTATTCAGCTCCTAAATTGTTTAGGTTGATGTTTTTTTGTTTGCTTGTTTCTTTTGAGACAAGTTCATGCTATGTGGTTCAGGTTGGCTGTGAACCATGTAGCCTAGGCTGGACTCTACTAACTTGAAACAATCCTCCTGCCTCAGCCTCCTGAGTGCCGGGATTACAGGTATTCACCACCATGCCTGGCTAAATTGATGGTTTTTACAAGTTTTAATGCTTCTACTTTGTTTGTAACTGCTTAGTACCTCCTTGTCTATCCCTTTAATTTTATCCTTTATCCATTCCTTTATTTTACCTGAATTGTTTATTATAAGTATAGACCTAGGTTAAGTTTTTTGTTTGTTTTATTTTGTTTTGTGTTGTAGTGTTATGGGTTAAACCCAGGGCCTTGCACATGCTGAGTACATGCTTTATCACTAGCTACACCTCAAGCCCCTATTTTTCTAAATTAAAAAAAGTAATTGGCACATAGCAGCTGTACATAGTTATGGGTTACGGTGCAGCAGTTCTATGCATACATGAGTGTAATGATCAGATTCAGGTGATTGGCATATCTATCACCTCAAACATCATTTCAGTGTTGTGAAGTTCAAAGTCCTTTCTATAGTCTCTTGACATTTTAAATTAATTGTTGTCAACCGTAGTGACCCCTTGGGCTTCAGAACACTACACGCTCTTTCTGTGCAGCTGTCCACACCCATTCTCCACCCACGCTCCACCCCTACCCCAACCATTCAGCCACTCCATCTGAAAGATCAAAGAAAGCTTGGTTTTTCTAGTTAAATTAATATATAAAAGTAACTTGTGATTTATATATAAATTTGTTTCAGTGGTTATATACTTTTCAGGTGGGAAGACATATACCCCTGCACCCCTCTATCCCTAAACTGATATGTGTTATGGCGCTCACTCACTCTCTCTCTTTCTCTCACTCACTGGAGATAAAACCCAGAACTGCTCGGTCACTGAACTACACCCCTATCCCCCACTTTTTTGTGCCAGGGTCTCACCAAGTTGCAGAGGCTGGCCTCTAACATGCAGTCCTCTTCCCTCAGCTTTCTGAGTAGATGGGATTACAAGTATGTGCCACTGTGCCTGATCTTTTGTGTTATATCTTGATGAAGAAACATCAGAAAGACTCAAAGGACACACCAGGTACTCTTGATTGTGGATACAACAGGGATAAAATTGCAGGTTCAGACTTACCAGTATAAACAACAGCAACACAACTGTTGCAAGACTATACTAACAGAGTCAAAGTTTCTAGCACATTCCTGGTTCAGAGGACAAGACTTCACCATGCAGACTGCTTCACCCAAGCAAGCTCTTTGGATCAGATTCAGTGCCTATCAATAGGGCTAACTGCTTTATTTGTTAATTACTTTTTGTTTTTTTGTTTTGTTTTGTTTTTCTGAGACAGAGTCTCACAATATAACCCAGGCTGGCCTCAAACTCACAGCAATCCTCCTGCCTCAGTTTCCTGAGTGCTAGGATTACATGCCTGGCTAAAGATGGGATTTTAAGAGAATGGTTTTATAGATAAGTCATTTTTTTCTTTTTTAAAATTTTTATTATGAAAATTTTTGACAACATGAAAAAGAACAGCATAATGAGCATCCATAAAATGATTGCCTAGATTTAAGTAATAGATAATATTTGCTTCATCTGTTTTTGCTGTTGTTAAAGTATTTTAAAGTACATTACAAGCCAGGTGTGGCGGCACACATCTGCAATCCCAGCATTTGAGAGGCTGGGCCAAGAGGATCACAAGTTTGAGGCCAGCCTGGACTATATAGCGAGGCTACATTTTACACAATAACAACAACAACAACAAAGTAAATTACAGACATAACTTTTTTATCTTTAGATAAATAAAAAATTAACCTTGCTCAAAAAAGATAATTTCCTACATAACCATAATACCACCGTTACACTTAACAAATTTAAAATTCTTTAACATTCTACTCAGTCCTTCTGCAGACTACTGTAATATTCCCCACGTCTCTACAGTTGTTTTTAAAAATCAAGATTCAGCAAGGACATAAATATTACATCTGAACGTTAGGTTTATAGGTCTTTTCTCCTCTAAAATAGTCTTTCTGCCTCTCAGTACCCTCCATGCCTCATGATAGAGGAGCCCAAACAGCTAAGAGGACGTCAGCTCCCGGGTTCATCTGCTTGTCTCCTCTAGATACCCTTTACCCTGCTCCTGTCTCCCTCACAGTTCCTGTAAATTGGAAGTCTCAATTGATTTTAAATGTTTTGACAAGAATCATTTCCCATGGATGCTGTTTAGTCCATGTCACATCACATCAAGAAGGAAATGTATATGCTGTACTACACGCAATCCTGAGTGATTCAAATATTAAGATGTCGACAACTCCCACTGAACAATTATGTTCATCATAGGGTAACAGTTTGGCATTCTGCAAGTACAAAAGGCTCCATCTAACTTCCAGCTAATGCTTTTGGTATCTACTGATAGTTCTTGTTTGCATCACTGGCAAAACTAAAATCATTTGTCCTACGTGTATTAGCTGGCATTCTTCTCTAAGGAAGGGCTCTCTCATTACTTAGGAATATTTGCTTATCCTCAACGCACTTCTTTTTTTTTTTTGTATTAAATTCTTTTATTGGTACATTGTAGGTATACAACACAATTACATTTCTCATTGGGAATTGTACCTTTATATAATGCATCTTGGTTCTTATTTTTTCCCCATTCCTAGCCCGCCCTTCACCCCCTCCACCCTTCCCTATTTACAAAGACTTTATTTCCATTTTTTCCATTTCTCATCATTTTTGCCTTTCCCTTCTTTCCTTTCCCCTGTGCCTCCCACTACCCCTACCCCTTTGGACCTTTTATTCCTATTTTACATTATCGATTATTCATTCTAATAATTGGTACATTTTAGGTATACAATATAATGACATTCATCATTGGAAATTTGCACCTTTACATAGTCTCTCTTGGTTCTTGTTTTTCACCCTTGCCCAGCCCTCCCTTCAACCCCTCCAGTCCTCCCTATTTACAAAAATTTTGTTTATTTTTCCATTTTCTCATATTAATCCCATTCCCTTCTATCCTTTCCCCTAGCCCTCCCACTTCCTTTCCCTTTGCCCCTTTTCTTCCTATTTCACACTACCTATTATACATTTAGTCCTTATTTACACTTTCAGTTTCTCACACCAGAGAAACTATTCAGTATTTACACATCTGTGTCCTATTTATTTCACTTAAGAGTATTGCCTCAATGTGCATCCACTTAGCTATAAATGTCTCTAATTTCTCATTTTTTATGGCTGAGTAGTACTCCATTTTATAAAAAAACCACATTTTCTTTATCCAGTCTCCAGTTGATGGGTATGTGGGCTGTTTCCAAGTTTTAGCTATTACGAACTGCGCTGGTATGAACATGGGTGCACATATATCACTGTGGTATGATTCTTTTAATTCTTTGGGGAAGATACCCAGCAGTGGAATAGCGGGGTCAAATGGGATTTTCAGTCCTAGCTCTTTGAGGTATCTCCATACTGATTTCCACAGTGGTTGCACTAGTCTATACTCCCACCAGCAGTGGAGCAGGGTTCCTCTTTCCTCACAGCCCTGCCAGCATTTGTTATTGGTTGATTTCATGATAGCAGCCGTTCTTTCTGGAGTGAAGTGGAATCTCCGCGTTGTGTTCATTTGCATCTCTCGAATGACCAGTGATGTTGAACATTTTTTCATGTATTTATTTGCTATTTCTACTTCTTTGTCTGAGAAATGTCTGTTCATTTCAGATGCCCATTTTTGGATTGGGTCTTTAAATTTGGGAGGTCTGATCTTTTTAAGTTCTTTATAGATTCGAGACCTTTGTCTGAGGAAGAGCAGGTGAAGATTTTTTCCCACATTGTGGATTGTCTCTTCACACTGCTGGTGGTTTCTCTTGCTCTGCAGAAGCTTTTTAATAAGAAGAGATCCCATTTTTTGATTGTTTGTGCTAGTTCACGGGCAACTGAGGATTTGTTCATAAAATCTTTTCCTACACCGATGTCTTCAAGGGTTCTACCTAACCTCTGTTCCAACTGGTTCAGAGTTTCTATTTTAATATTTAGATCTTTAATCCATTTTGATTTTAGTTTAGTGCATGGGGAGAGATACAGGTCCAGTTTTAATCTTTGGCAAGTTGAAACCCAATTTTTCCAGCACCATTTATTAAAGAGGCTATCTTTCCTCCAGTGAGAGTGTTTGGCTCCTTTGTCAAAGATGAGATGGCTGAGTGTGTCTGGCATTGTTTCTGCATCTTCTAATCTGTTCCACTGGTCCTCAAGCCTGTTTCTTTGCCAGTACCATGCTGTTTTTTATCACAGTAGCTTTGTAGTAGAGTTGCAGGTTGGGGATTGTGATACCCCCTGCCATGTCTCTGTTACCTAGAATTGCTTTTGCTATTCTGGGTCTCTTCTTGCTCCAAATGAATTTTTGGATTGTTTTCTCAAGGTCTATGAAGTATGCTGCTGGGATCTCAATTGGAATTGCATTAAATCTATATACCAGTTTTGGAAGTATGGCCATTTTCACTATATTAATCCTTCCTACCCAGGAGCAGGGGATGTCTGTCCATTTTCAGATATCATCTTCAATCTCTCTTTTCAGAGTGCCATAGTTTTCAGAGAAGAGGTCTTTGATTTCTTTTGTTAGGATGATTCCTAGGTATTTCAGTTTTTTGGATGCTACTGTGAAAGGAATTATTTGCCCTATTTCTCTCTCAGTGAGTCTGTCATTGGTGTAGAGGAAAGCTATTGATTTTTGTGTGTTGACCATGTAACCCACTACTTGACTGAATTTGGTTATTAAGTCTAGAAGACTTTTGGTGGAGTTCTTGGGGTCTTCCATATAGAGTATCATGTATTCTGCAAATAATGACAGTTTGACTTCTTCATTACCTATCTTTATTCCTTTTATTTCTTTCTCTTGTCTAATTGCCATGGCTAAAGTTTCCAGAACTATATTGAACAAGAGTCGTGGCAGTGGACATCCTTGTCTTGTTCCTGATGTTAGGGTGAAGGATTTCAGTTTTTGACCATTTAGTATGATATTGGCTGTTGGTTTTTCATAGATGGCGTCTATCAGTTCGAGGTAGAGACCATCTATTCCAATTTTTTGTAGGGTTTTTATCATAAATGCATGTTGGATGTTGTCAAATGCTTTTTCTGCATCTATGGAGATAATCATATGGTTTTTGTCCTTGGCTCTATTGATATAGTGTATTACATTAACTGATTTTCGTATTTTGAACCATCCCTGCATCCCTGGGATGAATCCCACTTGATCAGGGTGTATGATCTTCTTGATGATCTTCTGCATTCTGTTTGCCAGTATCTTATTAAGGATTTTTGCATCTATGTTCATTAGTGAGATTGGCCTATAGTTCTCTTTTTCAGTTGGGTCTTTCTCTGCTTTGGGGATCCAGGTGATGCTTGCTTCCAGGAATGACTTTGAGAGTATTGCTTCCCTTTCAATTTCATTGAAGAGTTTAAACAGTAGCGGCAGCAGTTCCTCTCTACATGTCTTGTGGAATTCAGCAGGGAAGCCATCAGGGCCCGGGCTTTTCTTAGTTGATAAGTTTTCAATTACATTTTCAATTTCATTGGTTGATATTGGGTTGTTCAGAATTTTTAGGTCTTCTTCGTTCAACTTTGGTAATTCATATGTATCTAGGAATCTGTCCATTTCTTCTGTGTTGTCCATCTTATTGGTGTATAGGTTCTGGAAGTAGGTATTGATGATCTTCTGGATTTCTGCTGGGGCTGTTGTCATTTCACCCTTTTCATTCCTAATTGCATGGATTTGGGCCTTTTCTTTGCTTTTTCTGACAAGCTTGGCTAAGGGTTTGCCAATTTGGTTGATTTTTTCAAAGAACCAACTCTTGGCTTCATTGATTTTTTGTATCGTTCTCTTAGTCTCCATTGCATTGATTTCTCCTCTGATCTTTATAATTTCCCCCCTTGTATGAGCTTTGGGGTTGTCTTGCTCTTCTTTTTCTAGAAGCTTGAGGTTCAGCATCAGCTTGTTTAATTGGGCTCGTTCTGTTTTCCTAATATGCATATTCACTGCTATGAATTTCCCTTGTAAGGCTGCTTTCACTGTGTCCCACAGATTCCGATATGTTGTATTGTCACTGTCATTTAATTGAAGGAACTGTCTGATTTCTTCAATTTCCTCTGTGACCCACTGGTTATTCAGAAGTGTGTTGTTCAATTTCCATGTGTTTATGTAATTTTTGCAGTTTCTTTTACTATTGATCTCTAATTTCATCACACTATGATCTGATAATGTACAGGGGATAACTTCAATTCCTTTGCACTTATTTAAACATATTCTATGAGTGAGTATGTGGTCTATTTTTGAGAATGACCTGTGTGCATCTGAAAAGAATGTGTATTCTGATTTTGTGGGTTGGAACACTCTGTAAACATCTTTTAAGTTCATTTGTTCAGGAGTTTGATTGAGTTCTAGTATTTCATTACTTATTTTTTTGTCTGGTTGATCTATGTATTTGTGACAGTGGGGTGCTGAGGTCCACCACTACAACTGTATTAGTGCATATATGACTTTTCGTGTCCATTAGTATTTGTTTTATATAGTTGGGTGCACTAGTGTTTGGTGCATAGATATTTATGTTTGTCATCTCTTCCTCTTGGATTCTTCCCTTTACAAGGATGTAGTGTCCTTCTTCATCTCTCTTAATGAGTGTTGGTTTGAAATCTACTTGATCTGCCAAGAGGATAGCTACTCCTGCTTTTTTTCGGGTTCGTGTCACATGCAGTATTGTTTTCCACCCTTTAACTTTCAGTCTATGAGTTTCCTTTTGAATTAAGTGTGTTTCTTGTATGCAGCATATTGTTGGATTTTGCTTCTTGACCCATTCTGCCAGTCTATTTCTTTTGATTGGTGAATTGAGGCCATTAACATTGATGGTTATAACTGAAACGTATTGACTTGTCATTGCCATGACTTTTTCTTTTTGTTGGGTTCTCCCCCTTTACATTTAATTTCTTGCCATGCCAGATGGGTTCATTCTGCTTTGCTTCCTGGGGTTGTGATCCTCAATGTCTGTTCCTAGGATATTGTGTAAAATTCTTTGGAGTGCTGGTTTGGTATTCACGAAGTTCCTAAGGTGCTCTTTGTCATGAAAGTATCTTATTTCTCCATCAATTTTGAAAGATAGTTTTGCAGGGTACATCAATCTGGGTTGGAGGCTGTTTTCTTTTAGGGCTTGGAATATGTCACTCCAAGCTCTTCTTGCCTTGATGGTTTGTGCTGAGAAGTCTGCTGTGATTCTGATGGGCTTTCCTTTGTATGTGATTTGTTTCTTTTCTCTGACTGCTTGGAGAACTTTGTTCTTCTGTTGTGTTTCTGGAATCTTAACATTTATATGCCTATGTGTAGATTTGTTTTGATCAAGGCTATTTGGAGTCCTATATGCCTCACTTATCTGTATGTCAAGTTCTTTTGCCCTGCTTAGGAAGTTTTCTGCTATTATTTCTGTGAAGAGATTTTTTTATGTCATCTGCACTCTCTTCTTTCTTCATTGAGCCCAATCAGTCTTATGTTATTCTTTTTTGCATCATCTAGCAGCTGCTGGATTGATTTCTCATGTTCCCTTATAATTCTGAAGCAATTTTTCTTTTCCTGGTCACTAATTGCAATCTTATCTTCTATATCTGAAATTCTGTCCTCACACTGGCTCATTCTGCTGTGTAGTCTTTCAATGGAGTTTTTCATGTCCTGGAAATCTATTTGCATCTGTTTTATGGATTCCATTTGTTTCTTATGTTGGGATTCTATCATGTTCCTCAGCTCCTCTCTAGATTTATTAATCATGTCTTGTACTAAGGGCACAATTTCTTCTGTTATCTGAGAAATTATTTCTGATTTCATTTTTTCCAGATCCCCTTTTGTTGCCAGTTCAGTGGGTCCAGGTGGTTGAGTATCAGAGTGTTCCATCTCATTTCCCTTTGGGGTTGCTGTAGGTGATCTGGAAGTCTGTTTTTGAGACTTATTTATGTGTTTTCTCATTTTGACTGGGCGGGGGGCTGTTAGCGCCTGCACAGGTTACCTCCTCTGAGCTGGGTGACGTGGGACAGGGGCCGGGAGCAGCGGTAGGGATGGCGACCCAAAAGCCCTTTCCTGTGGGCTAGGAGCAGCCGGAGGGATGGTGGCTGGGAAACCCCTTCCTCTGGACCAGGAGCAGTAGGATGGTGGCTCAGAAGCCCCTACCTCTGGGCCGGGAGCGGTGGGAGGGATGGTGGCCTGGAAGCCCCTTCCTCTGGGTCAGGAGCAGCGGGACAGAAGGTGGCCCAAAAGCCCTTTCCTCTGGGCCAGGAACAGTGGGACTCAGTACCTTGGTCTGGTGGTCTGGTGTCCTCTGTGCCTTGGTAATGTGGAATCAGGTGGCTGCCTGTCTGCCGTGGGGTGATTCAGTGTCTTCCGCGTGACTCAGGACCTCGGTAGGCCGTGCACAGACCTGCCTGTCTGCAGCGGGCTCTCAATGCACTTCTTAATGGAAAGGCGGCTAAATGTTTAATTGTTTCTCCTTAATTACTGATTGTCTAATAGTCAGTTAGTGTCAATCATTTCAGCTTAGGCTGGTGCTTGTCCCTTCAGGCTTGTTTCTGTGTCCCTTTGACACATCCCTTAAAAAAGCTTCCTTGGTCTTTTAGTGTGAGTTTTCCCAGGTTTGCCTTGTATATTCCCTTCTCCAGACTTGGAGTGAGTCATTTCTCCAGGAGTCCCTGGGTCCTTTTAGAAAGGAATGGCATGCAGACGTCAAAAGCTGGGCATAGCTCATTATTTTGATAGGCACCCATTTCATCTTCTCCAGACATGACAGCAATAGGAGCTTTTGTTTATGCAGCATCACCTACACCCAGGGTATTATACACACATGATATTCACATAACCAGTCTATTGAGAAGTTTCAGTTTAGTAAAGCATAATCATAAGCTAATCTTATTTCTGCTACCATCTCTGCCTTCAACTGTGCTCTCATAAGCCCTCCTTCCCCATGCCTACGTGACATTTGGGACATACCATTACATTTTCATCACCTTTAGTCAGTAAAACAATTCCAGTTTAAACTGGGAATAGTAGTGCATGCCTGTAATCCCAGCACTTGGGAGGCTGAGTCAGGAAGATCATCATGAGTTCCAGGCCAGCCTGGACTATGTAGTGAGACTCTGTCTCAAAAACAGAACAGAACAAAACAAAACAATTCCAGTTTAGATTAAAACTTCATTTTTCATAATCAGTTCAAAGCAATTCCCCTTTATCTTTAATAGAGTGGCCCAAGTATTTGGCATGGTCTGCTAACTGACTCCTTCTCATTTGGCCCACATCTAGATTCTAGCCCTTTGAGAATGGAAAAATGAAGGTAGATGGTGAAAAAATAAAAAAAATTTTTTTGAGGTGATTCTTTTCTAAATTCTACAATTCATTTTTTTGTGAGGTGTACAAACATCACCAATATTCAATCCCAGAACACTTTCATCACCCCTCAAAAAAACCCAGTACTCATTAATATCACTTCATAATCCCTTTCTGCTTTTTTTTTTTTTGAGACAGGGTCTTACTATGTATCCCAGGCTGGTCTCGACCTCATGGCAATCCTTCTGTCTCAGCTCCCAAGTACTGGTATTACAGATATGCACCACTATGCCCAGCACCACTATATGCTTCTAACCTCCTTCCACCCTATGCCGGGCAACCACTAATCTACTCTCCGTCTGTATGGATTTGCCTATTCCAGACATTAGATATTAATGAAATCATATAATATGCGGCCTTTTGTTTTTGCCTCCTTTCACTTAGCATAATGTTTTCAAGGGTTATTATTCACGGTGGAATATTGTTCCACTGTAGAGATGTCACATTTATTCTTTTAGCTGACGAACATTTGGAATATTTCTGCTTCTTGGCTATTATGAATAACGCTGCTATGATCCTTCAGGTACAAGATTTTGTGTGAATTTTCATCTTCAATTCCCTTTAGCATATTACCAGGAGTGAAATTGCTTGATCATATGTAGCTCACGTTTAACTTTTTGAAAAATGGTCAGCCTATTTTCCAAAGCAGCCACACCATTTTATGCTCCCAGAAGCCGTGGATGGGGTTCCAATTTCTCCATGGCCCTACTGCCACTTACTATAGCCTGTTAAAATCTTTCCTTTATTAAACCCATTCTAGAGTGTGTGTGTGGTATCTCCTTGTACTTTGTTTTTCTTTTTTCTGGTACCAGGGATCGAACTCAGGGCCTTGTGCTTTTGAGGCAGGCATGGTGCCACTGAGCTAAATCCCCGGCCCATCTCCTTAATAGTTTTGCTTTGCATTTTCCTAATGACTAATGATATTGAGCATCTTTTCATGGGCTCATTAACCATTTGCATATCTTCTTTGGAGAGATATGTCTATCCAGATATTTTGCACTTTTTTACATTTAGTTATATATATATTTTTTTCATGTTTTTGAGACAGGGTCTCACTATGTAGTCCAGCCTGGTCTTGAACTCACTATGTAGCCCAAGCTGCCTCAAACTTGTTTCAATCCTCCTGCCTCAGCCTCCTGAGTCCTGGGATCACAGACACGCACCACCACACCCAGCATCATTTTATTACTGAGCTGTAAGACTTTTATAATCTGGATACAATATCTTATCAGATATATAATTTATAAACATTTTCTCCCATTCTGTGGGTTGTCTATTTTTTGTTAATTATGTCATATGGCCAGGTGTGGTGGAGCCTGCCTATAATCCCAGCACTTGGGAGGCTGAGGCAGGAGGATCACCTGGAGTTTGAGGTTAGCCTGAACTAGATAGGGAGACCCTGTCTCAGGAAAAGAAAATAGTGTTATATGAAGCACGAAAGTTTTACAATTAGATGCAGTCCAATTTATCTTTCTTTTATTTCCTATACTTTATATGCTATGTCTAAAAACTGCTGCCAATTCAAGGACAATAACAAAGATCTTCTATGTTTGCACTGCAAAGTTTTACAAATAATACATTTAGGTGTTTGGTTCATTGTGAGCCATTTAAAAAATTTTAAGTAAATCATTTTTTTAGAGATAATTTGAGTTCATATCACTTTTTACACATGGGGTGAAGCCAGGGCCCAACTTCATTCTTATTCATGTGTTTTGTTGCCCCACCACCAAGTGTTGAAAAGACTTTTCTGTCCACCATTGAACAGGTGCGCTTGTTGAAAATCAACTGGGCATAAATGTGTGGATGTATTCATGAAGTCTCAGTTCCATTCCCTTGAGCTATATCGGTCCCTAAAGACGTGTGTCTTTAGGCTGGTATCATACTCTTGATTCCTGTGGCTCTGTGGTAAGTATTTTGTTTTGGTTTTGAGCTTTTTTTTTGTACCAGGGGATCTAACTTGGGACTTTGCGCTTGCAAGGCAAGTGCTGAAACCACCGAGCTAAATCCCCAGCCCTTGTTTTTGTTTTGTTTTGTGGAGGGGGCTGAACCCAAGGTCCAGCTGCTCTGATACTGAGCTACCTTCCCAGCCTCTCTAGTAAGTTTTGTAGTTTTGAAATTGGAAAGTGTGAGTCCTCCAACTTTGTTCTTTTAGAAGACTGTTTGGATTTGCTTGATCCCTTGCATTTATGTATCAGTTTTATAATTTGTCAATTTCTTCTAAGAAGCTGGTCGAGACTTTGATAGGGATTGCACTGAATCTGCAGATCACTCCAGAGAACATTGCCATCTTACAGTATGGTATGCTGTTCCATGAATGCTTGGTCTATTTTCATTTGTTTATGTCCTCTTTGACTTCTTTCAGCAATATTCAGTGTACAAGTCTTGTACTTCTTTTGTTAAATATATTTCTAAGTGTTTTACTGTTTGATGCCATTATAAGTGGAATTGTGTTCTTGCTTATATTTCAGAGAAAATGTGTTTTTACTTCACTAGGAACACCTGGAGTCTCCTGCTGGCTGCTGTATTCAGTAACACTCACTGATTACAGTGGCCCTCTGTGGGTGGCATGCAAAGCCAGGATCTGTCATGAAACCTGCATGTGCGAGTACTATGAAGGGCCTTATAGGTCTCCACAGGGCACAGTTCCTTAGTATAGGATGCTGATCTCTAATTCCAGAATCCCACCTTCCCAGGCACCCACTGCCATAATGGCAGACCCCACAACTTCCTTCTGGCCCTTCTTTCTGCATCCTCTTGGGTGGGATGTAAGAGAGTTACACAAACCCATTTATATCTCATTGCGGTCACTTAAAGGTAAGAGCTTACTTCCCAGCTGTCTTAGTTACTTTTCTCCTTGCTGGGACAAAATATGCAATACCCACAAGTTAAAAGAGGAAAGGTTGGGGCTGGGGATTTAGCTCAGTGGTTCTGGTGCCTGCCTTGCAAGCGCAAGGTCCTGAGTTCGATCCCTGGTACCGACCCCCCCCCCCAAAAGAGGAAAGGTTTATTTTAGCTCACAGTTTGTAGAGATTTCAGTTCATAGTCAGCTGGCTCCAAGGCAAGGTGGCACAGCAGTGGGGCATGACAGAGGAGAAACAGTCCATAGCAAGGCAGGCAGAAAGCAGCAGCAGTGTCTTCCTTTCCCTTTTTATTCCATTTAGGCTACAAAGTTATTGTTAGTGCCATCCTCACCCAGGACGGGCTTTCCCATTATCCACACCCAGAACTAAGTTAAACCAATCAGCAAGCTAATCCAGTTTTCACACCCTTCATTCATATTCATACACCCATGAACCACCCACCTGTGAGCACATGAGGCTTTGGGGAGACACCTGGATATAAGCCATACAAAACTTACCATAAAAGTACAGTAATTGATATGTTATATTAACATGTAGAGATGAAAGCACAACCTTAGCAAACTGATAGAGAGTCCAGAAAATACAAGATGAAAGTGGCTTCACCTATATGTGAGCAAAGGACAGAATTTTCAAAAAAATGGGTTTCAGAACAATTGGTTGACAATTTGAAAAAAAAATTTGTTTCTGGCCTCAAACTACACACAAAATCATTTCTAAGCATATAAAAGCCCTAAGATTTATAAAAAGGAAAACTTTAAAAAACTAGAGGAAAATATATGAGAATATCTTTATCATCTTAGAGTCCAAAAAGAAGAAAAAGTAAGCATAAATCCAGAAGTAAAAATTGATAAATATTGTCTTATTTACTTTCTCCTTATTGAGACACAATACTCAACACCCACAACTCTAAGGAGGAAAAGTTTATTTTGGCTCACAGTTTGTGGAGGTTTCAGTCCATAGATGGCTGGTTCCGAGGCAGGGCTGCATGGCAGAGGAAAAGCGGCTCATGGATGGCAGAGGGGAGCAGAGAACAATTGAGAGGGAGGGAAGTAGACCCTGCCAGGCCACATCCCAGGGACCCAGTTCCTCCAAGCAGGCACCGCCTAACATCGAATTTGGCTATAAACTCATCAGGGACTAATCCATTGATGAGTATCACACCCTATAATCCAATTTCCTCTCAAAAGCCCCACCTATGAGTGCATGAGGCTTTGGGGAACATCCAGATAGTAGCCAAAACATAAATGATTAAGAAAAAAGAGCATTATAAAAGTAAAAAGTCAAGCTCTAGAGTGGAAAAGACATTGGCAATGCATATAATTAATGAGTGATTTAAATCCTGATTTCAGAAAATTTTCTAAAAAAATCAATAAATAAAGCAGTTCATTTGAGAGGGTCCCAGGGAGAAGAGGAGCTCCAAATGGCCAATGAACACATGGAAAACAACTCAGTCTCACAAGGAGTCAGAGAAATGCAAATTAAAGTTTAAAGAAATACCATTCAAAAACTCTCTAAATATGTAGTCCTAGAGTCGGCCATCTCATAGTCTGCTGGTGATTTCTGTGCTGATTTTTTCAAGTTGAAGATATGCACACACTCAGTCTTTCCCAATGTCACTACAGCAATTCTTACATATGTGCAGCAGGGAAGGTTTTATAAAAATGTTTATAGTAGCAAGGCTTGAAGAAAAAAAAGAGCCAACAAAACAAAGCAAATAACCTAGAAAGTCACTAGATGGTGATCAATAGGAGATTATATAAATGTTAAAACATTTAAATAGTGGAATATACTAGTTCTCTAATTTACCAATAGGATACATTTCAAAAATGAGAGAGAGGAGAATATGAAAGTGTGCAATTTGTGATATACAAGGGATGATCAAAAATACAGTGAATGTTTAATTTTTTTTTTTTTTAATTTTAGTAAAAGATGTATTACCAGGAGTGGTAGGTTAAGTGTGTTCAAAGGGAGGGGTAGTATTTTGGGGGAGATTAATGACAATGTCTTTTACTGTAATAATTTTTTAAAAATTTAAGCATCCACTATATCTTTTGATACATGGTGTCAATCAATCATTTAATGGAAATTTTTATTAAATCAAAATATTATGGTGTATTGTCATTTACCTTATTCACCTGATCTGGCACCACATGACTTCTGCCTTTCCCTCACAGTCAAAATGACCATGGAAGGTAAATGTTTTGAATCAATTCAGGACATCGAGGCAGCCAGGACCACACAACTAAAGAAACTGAGGAAAGAGGACTTTCCAGAACTACTTCAGAAAGTGGAAAAGCTGATGAAATAAACATATGCAAAGTGTGTGTGTGTGTGTGTGTGTGTGTGTGTGTGTATTTTGAGAATTAATGGCAATGTGTCTTTTGTTATGACAGTTTTTTAATCTTTTTTTTTTTTTCTGGTACTGGGGATCAAACTCGGGACCTTGCACTTGCAAGGCAGGCAGTGGAACCACTGAGCTAAATCCCCGGCCCTATGACAATTTTTTTAAAATGTAAGCACTCAATAATAGTTTTTGATCATACCTTGTATACAGTAAGATAGCACTTATATAAAATGTAAGACATGAAAACAATACTAACTGTTGCTCATGCATACATTTAACTATAAGAAAAGCACAAGAACAGATATGCAAATTGCTCTAGTTTGGTCCTTGAACATCTCCCCAAAGGCCCATGTGTGTGGAACACTTAGTCCCCAGCCTGTGGCACTGTTGTGAGGTTGTGGAACCTTTCAGAGGTGGGGCCCAGTGGGAGAAAATGAGATCTCTGGGGGCATGGCCTTGGCCCCATTTCTCTCTCTTTGCTTGGGGACACCAAGGAGTGAGCAGCAATGGCATAGCTATGAGGTAAAGGAGAGAGCAGTCTGTTCCAGAAGGTGAATTTTTTGGGTGGCATTATTGGCTGAAAGGAAAATTATATTGTAATAATTTACTCCATTTTAACACATCGAACTATGAATGTTTTTTTCTATACATCATTTTAATTTTCTATTTAAATAGGTTAACATATTCAGTTATGTTGGAGGGTTGCAAATTGAAGGACAACCTTGAGAGGCATGAACTCTAGCTACAGCCCTGGTGAGCATCCTGCTCTGCTACATATTTCTGCCACAATGTACGGTTCTACCACAGGTCCGAAGCAACAGGGGCAAGCGACCATGGACTGAAACCTCTGAAACTTTAAGTCCAAATAAACTTTTCCTCCAGTAAGATGATTTTCTCAGGTATTTTTTTCACAGTGACAGAAAGCTAAGTAACACAGAAGAATAAGCACCAAATTCAGGAAGGGGGATGGAATCGGAGTCAGGAGGGCCTCCTTTTAGTAGGCCTGAGATACTTCATTAAAAGCAAGCAAACAAGCTGGGCATGGAGGCACACACCTGTAACTCCATACTCAAGAGGCCAAGGCAGGAGGATCACTATGAGAAGTCAGCTTGGGCTACATAGTGAGTTGAAGGCCAGCCTGAACTGCATAGCAAGATCCTGTCTGAAAAAAAAAGCAAACCAAAACAGCTTTCAGTATTGTGTGAAAGCTCCAGATTTAGTTTTCTATAAATTTTTAATGCATATCTAATTTCAGCTTATGGTTTCCAAAAAAGGTTATCTGTTCTCAGTCTGGTGATACAATCAGTTTTTAATCTTACCCTCATGCCTAAGATTCTTCTTTGTCTTAGGGAAGCCATATATTTCTCTAAGCAAGTCTGTACAGGCATTTCTTCCCACTTAATAAACAGATTTTGTTTTGTTTTCAAGGTACTGGAGATTGAACCTAAGTCCTTTGGATTGAGCTGTGTCCCCAGGCCATTTTTAAAATTTATTCCATTAAGTTTATTGGTACATTTTAGGTATACATTATGATCACATTCATCATTGGGAATTTCTATTTGTACATGATATACCTTGGTTCTTGTTTTTACCCATTCCCCTTCCTTCCCTTCCACCCCTCCCTATTTATAAAAACTTTGTTTCCACTTTTTCCTTGATTTTTCATATTTTTTCCTTACCTTCTTTCCTTTGTGCCACCTCCTCCCTATTTCTCCTTCCTTTTTGGATCTTTTCTTCTTATTTTACATTATCTATTATACATTTTGGTCCTCATTTACTCTTGCAGTTTCTCACACCAGAGAAACTATTTGATATTTACACATGCATATCCTATTTATTTCACTTAAGAGTTTGGACTCAATGTGTATCCATTTACCTATAAATACCTCTAGTTTATCATTCTTTATGACAGAGTAGTACTCCATTTTATAAAAAAAAAACCCACATCTTCTTTATCCAGTCACCAGTTGATGGGCATTTGGGCTGTTTCCAAGATTCAGCTACTATAAGTTGTGCAGCTATGAAGATGGGTGCACATATATCGCTGTGGTACGATGCTTTTAAATCTTTTGGGAAGATACCAAACAGGAGAATAGCTGGGTCAAATGGGACCTCTAATCCTAGTTCTTTGAGGTATCTCCACACTGATTTCCACAGTGGTTGCACCAATCTACACTCCCACCAACAGTGGAAAAGGTTGCTTTATCCTCACAGCCCTGCCAGCATTTGTTATTGGTTGATTTCTTTATAGCAGCCATTCTTTCTGGAGTGAGATGAAATCTCAGCATTGTTTTCATTTGCATCTCTGGAATGACCAGTGATGATGAACATTTTTTCATATGTTTATTTGCTATTTCTACTTCTTTGAGAAATGTCTGTTTATTTCAGAAGCCCATTTTTGGTTTGAGTCTTTAAATTTAGGAGGTCTGATTTTTTTAAAGTTCTTTATATATTCTAGATAGTAGTTCTTTGTCTGAGGAACAGCTGATAAAAATTTTTTCCCACATTGTGGGCTGTTTCTTCACTCTATTGGTGGTTTCTTTTGCTGTGAAGAAGCTTTTTAATAAGATGCGATCCCAGTTGATTCTTTGTGCTAGCTCCCATGTGACTGAGGTTTTGTTCATAAAGTCTTTTCCTACGCCAATGTCTTCAAGAGTTCTATCTAACCATTCTTCTAGAAGGTTTAATGTTTCTGTTTTAATATTTATATCTTTGATCCATTTCAATTTTAGTTTAGTTTTTATTATTTTTTATATTGAGACAAAGTAAATCATGAAATTGCCCTGACAGAGCTCAAACTGGTGATCCTATTGCCTCAGCTTCTCAGAGCGCTGGAATTAACAGACCTGCATCACTAGGCCCAACTCAATAGCTTTTTCTCTTCAAAATATTTCAATCCACTTGCCTAATTCCCCAAGAAAGGGGCATCATGAACTGGATATAAAATACTTTTTAAGACATGGGCTCAAAGTGTGGGTTGTCAAATTAACTGGTAGCTAGCTCTAAAACAACTGAAATGGAATTAGGATTATCTGGTTCTACTCTGGATGTGTCATTAACCAGAAGTGAAGAACCAAAAGAATCCTTTAATTGCTTTGGTCTTTAGGTTTCTCACAGTAAAATAAATGTGGTGGATTAAGGGATCTCTGAGTTAACTTCTAAATCTAACTTTCCATTATTTTAATGCAGAATTTGAAACTCTGCCCAAGAGTTCCTTGGTTCTGAAGTGTCTCTCACCTAACATTTTCACCAAGCTGGTTGTATAAACACTAGTGACCCCGGACCACATCCAGGGTTGCTGTGGCATTCATAGTTGCCCTAGTTGAAGTGTAAAAAGTCCAGTTACTCCACTTGTCATTTTGTTACTGGGTTTGGGGGTGCTGGAGTCTCCTGCTAGAGGTGCTTTCTAGGTTCTTCTGTCCTGAGCAAAGAATTGGTCAAGACAAGTACAAAAGGTTTTACATTTATTAAAGGTAAATAGAAGGAACATTCTCTGTAGAGCGAGTGTGGGCCACGTAAAAGTAGGAGAAGTGCACTCTGCAGTGTGAGAGCGGGCCACCATGCAAGAGAGAGCACAGTGGCCGATAGCCCAATTGCAAATGTTCCTTTGCATCTCCCACTCCTCAGCCTGATGTCAGGTTTAGGCCATCCTATAAAAATCCGTTGGAGTTCTCACTAGAAGTCCACATGCAGAGCTTTGGGAACTGTTGTGCACATGTGTTCTGGGATTTTGTAATAAGAGGTCACATCTACTTTCCTGGCCAGCTTCGTCCTATTCTCCAGTCTATATTTGGCAAATGTCCTTGCTTCTTATGTGAGTATAGACTAGACTTATCTTTGTAAATTATTCTAGTGGTTGTCTGTAAATCCCTTGAAGTGGTCATAGTAACAAATGTGCAATAAATTTTTTTTCACTTTTCCTTTGTCTGGCACTCATAGGAATCCAATCTGCTTAACATTAATAGAAACCTACTTTATTTTTTGAGGTAAGACAGAAATATTTTTGTTCAGATTGGAATATTTTATGAATGGACAAAGAAACAAGTATGGTCTTACTTTTTGACTGTATATACATGTAAAATACTAAGTTCAGTAGAAGAGGTGTCAGCTTCTAGTCAAACCAGTTAGTGTCACGAGTTGTCAGCTACCTGTTGTAGTCAGGAATTACAGGTTGGAAGTCACCAAGTTCAGTTTAATTCACCTGGCATAAGAATTCAAAAGGAAGGAGACAAGCAAGTGGGGAAGGTTAAATATTACACAGTTAATAGCAGGGAGGATGCTTAATCTGAGATGACTCAGGATGCCAGCATAGCAAGGCAGATGATACAGAGATATGTGCGAGTGAAGACAGTGCTGGGGTGGTCATAGAGCTAAGCCATGGCAAATTCTGGGAATCGATACAAATTGAAATACATTTGGGGATTAATTTAGTGACTGTGAATAGACCAATGAGAAGCTAGCTCAACCTGTATATTCTATGATTTTTTTTAAATAGAGGAAACAATAAGCAAAACAGGAAAACCTGGCATGAATATATATAGATTATCTGAAAAGAAAAAGGATTTGAGTTACTACAAACAGAGGAAGACAAAAAAATTTCAACTAGGAATAGGAAACTCTAAATAAGATTAAAGGTTGTGCTGTGCATGGTGGTGCATTCCTAAAATCCCAGTTCTTGGGAGGGTGAGGTAGAAGGATTGCTGTGAGTTCAAGGCCAGCCTGAAGCACATAATGAAACCTTGTCTCAAAAAAAAAAAAAAAAAAAGACTAAGCATTGGGAGTTAATACATGCTTGACATACACAAGGACCAGGGTTCAATGTCCAACACTAATAAAGAAATAAATAAATGAATATATAAATGAATAAGACTAGCTAGAAAATATGGCAAATAATAATTTTAAAATTTGATTTCTTAATGCATCATTCAACTTTTAAACTGCAAGCCGTCAGAGTGACAAAGTCCATTTCAAGCAATACTGGTATAATTAATGTGCAGAAACAGCCAGAAGAAACACAATTGTGCAAAGCTGAAGTAGCAAAGATTTCTGTGCAGGACAGTTGATTTACACCAGATAGCTGGAATTTTTTATCCTTAATATTATTGAGCAAATACAGATGGAGAGGTTTTTTTTAGCAATACTGGGGTTTGAACCCAGGGTCTCATGAGATGAATGTTAGGCAAATACCCTACTGCTGAGCTATATTTCTAGCCCTTTGTATTATTATTATTATTATTAAGATAGAGTCTAAGTTGCCTAGGCTTTCCTACTGCCTAAACCTCCTGGGATTACAGGCATGCACTACCATGCCCAGCTGTTTATAACTGTATAGTCTAGCAACTGTTGGTTTATTTCTGTTTTGCCTAATAAACTGACTTCCTTGTGCATCAAAATTATCTTTTAAGCTGTGCATACACAAGGCCAGGTTGCATTTTGATAAAGAAGCTAATATATAATGTATGAATAAAAGCAAATTGCCCCTTCATTTGGTCCTTTCCATTTAGATGATGCTATGGTTTGTATATGGTTTGTTTCTCAAAGCTAAAGTCAGTATTCATGTAGTAGAGGAAGAGCTCGTAAGAGGTGAGGCCTAGTGGGAAGTAGTTATGTCACTGGGGATGCAGCCTTTGGAAGACATGGTGGTAATTCTTGTGGGTTCCTGCTTAGTTTCCCTGAGAATGAGATGTTATACTAAAGCCAAGCCTTAAATTGCTCTCTTGTTTCTTCTCTCCTTGTGTGATCTCTCCCCCTTGTATAAGCTCCCACCACACTACCTGCTAGGATATGCTGCAGCCATGTGGGCCTTCTCCAGAGGTTGAACATATGGGGCTGTCTGATCTTGGACTTTCAGTTTCTAAAACCATGAGCCAAATAAACAACAACAACTTCTCCTACTTATTCTCCTTCTCCTCCTACTTTTTCTCCTCCTTCTACCCCTTCCACCTCTTCCTCTTCTCCTTCCCTTTTTCCTTCCCCTTCTCGTTCTTTTCTTTCCTCCTTCTGTTTCCTCTTCTTCCTCCTCCTTTTCCCATTCATTTTCTTTTTCTTTTATAAAGTACCAAGACTGAGGTATTTTATAGCAATTGAAAACTGATTAGTTCTGTTGGATGGATTGGGCCATTGGCTCAAGAGTCCATTTGCAAACTGTCATAGACCAATGTTGCTTTAGAGACTTCACTGATAACAATTCAAAAGAAATCCTAAAACTTATTTTCTGGAATTTGTCCTTAGTCCCTGCTAAGTGTAGAGAATGATTTTCAGAAAACCTGCACGGATCCAGGGGTGGTGGCACAAACCTGTAATCCCAGTGCTTGGGAGGCTGAGGCAGAAGGAGTTCAGTGAGTTTGAGACTGACCTGGGCTACACAGTTCATAGGCTGAACTGTATAGCAAGACCCTGTCTAAAAAAACCAAAAAACAAAAAACCCCTGCACAGATACAAATTGACATATTGGGTGATAGGTGATGTGTAATGGGCTACTCAGGGGTTGGGGTGTAGCTTAGAAGTGGGGCTCTTGTCTAGCCTTCACAAGGCCCTAGGTTCAATCCTGGACACTGCTACTCACTAACTGTATAACTAACTAAATAAAAAAGGTTATCAATAATTTGTTTTGCATCAACAGTGTCCACAGAGCCACTTGAATTTCCCACACTTCTCACAGTAAGAACCCTAACTTTCAAAGTGCCTTATTACTGAGAAGTGGGTTGTGTAATATCATTTTCACTAGTAGTGACAATATTGTAATACAAAACCAGAATTATCATCTCCATTAAAGATGATGGGCTGGTCCCTGTGACTAGGCTAAATAACTTATTTGGATCATTCATTGGTTGACACCTAAGAAAGCACTTCTGACTCTACTAGTTCTTAAGGAATTATCACTCAGGTGAAGCACAGCAGCAGCACAACACCTTGCCAGTGAGGTAACCTAGGAGAATTAAGCCAAATACCTGCACTGTCTGTTTCCATGGGTGATACTTGCCAGTAAGAATGAGAGTAATTGCTCTCCAGGGAGTGGTTATGAAAATTAGTTTGTAATCTCCTGTTTCATCATTTACAAGACACAGCCCAGCTTTGCCCACATGTGTCTGTAATACATATTACTTCTCTAGCAAAGAAATTTCCTGTTCCTCAAGTAGTGCAAATCCAGATCCCATTTGAGCCATGAACAGAGGTTGATTGTATGTGCTGCTATTCTTCCTCAACTTTAATTTCTGTAGGCATAAAATATTTTTCACTGAGCCACTAATCTACATTATTAAGATCAGGTAAAAGTGACTACCTAGTTAGATGTTCATAGCTATTACTAAAGAATTGAAGCTAACCTAGACAGGAAGATACTGCTTCGTTGAGTCATGGGAAGAGAAAGAAATTTAATGATTTCTCTAGTATGACATGCTGTCAAAATGTGCTATCAAATCCTTTAAGAACAATGTTTTAAAAATTATAAAAATATATGTTTGTAGAGTAAATGAAGAATGCAGATATGTTTTTTAAATGACCAATAAATTTAAAGGTATCTATTTGAGCAATTTAATGGTAAAGTCTATATTCTTTAAAAAAGGAAATATAAAATGGACAACTATCCAAAAACCCTGTGGTCTGGCAGAAACTGCTTTCCTAATAATCACACCAAAGTGCATACTGGAGCCTGTGTCAGGTCTGCATTAAAGGATAGTGCTGTTTTCTTAGTCCTCCTCCTTTCAATTCCCATTTAATATTTTGTGTTTAACTATCTGGATCTTAGTGTAGATGACCCAAAATGATAATTATTTTCAGAGTAAATTGGAAAATACAGCGAATGTTTAAATTTTTAAAAATAGCTGGGCATGGTGAAATGTGCCTGTAATCCCAGCACTCTGGGAGGCTGGGGCAGGAGGATTACAAATTTGAGACCAGCCGGGGGAATTCAGTGAGATCTTGTCTCAAAAAAGGGCTTGGGGATGTAGCTTGTAGTGAAGGCCCTGAGTTATAGCTCCAGTACCACATTAAATAAATAAATAAACAAATAATTATTAAAAATGTTACAGTAAAAGACACATTACTAAGGCCTTCGAGGCTGCCATTCCACTGCTCCCAGCCCAAAGGTAGGGGCTTCCAGGCTGCTGTTCCACTGCTCCCAGCCCAGAGGAAGGGGCTTCTGGGCCAACCTTCCACCATTCCTAGCACAGAGGAGGTGAGTCCTGCAGACGCCAAAAACACCCCCTCATTGAAATGAGAAGACATGCAAACAAGTCTCAAAGCCAGACTTCCAGATCACCTACAGCAACCCCAAAGGGAAAGGAGATGGAACACGCTGATACTCAACCACCTAGACTCCCTAAACTGGCAACAAAAGAGGATCTGGGAAAAATGAAATCAGAAATAATTTCTCACATAACAGCAGAGATTGTGCCCATAGCGTAAGACATGATTAATAAATCTAGAGAGGACACAGATAAAAAAAATAGAGGAGCTGAGGAACATGATGGAATCCCAACATAGGAAACAAATGGAATCCATAAAACAGATACAAACAGATTTCCAGGAGATTAAAAACTCCACTGAAAGTCTCCACAGCAGAATGAGCCAATGTGAGGACAGAATCTCAGATACAGAAGACAACACTGCAATTAGTGACCAGGAAAAGAAAAATTGCTTCAAAATTTTAAGGGACCATGAGAAATAAATCCAGCAGCTGCTAGATGATGCAAAGAAGAATAACATAACACTGATTGGAGTCAACGAAGAAACAGGAGAGACTGCAGATGACATAAAAAACTGTTCACAGAAATAATGGCAGAAAACTACCCAATCAGGGGAAAAGAACTTGACATGCAGATAAGTGAGGCATATAGGATTCCAAATAGCCTTGATCAAAAAAAAATCTACACATAGGCATATAATTGTTAAGATTCCAGAAACCCAACAGAAGAACAAAGTTCTACAAGCAATTAGAAAAAAGAAACAAATCACATACAAAGAAAAGCCCATCAGAATCACAGCAGACTTCTCAGTGCAAACCCTCAAGGCAAGAAGAGCTTGGAGTGATGTATTCTAAGCCCTAGAGGAAAACAGCCTCCATCCCAGATTGATGTACCCTGCAAAATTATCTTTCAAAATTGATGGAGAAATAAGATACTTTCATGACAAAGAGTACCTTAGGAACTTCATGACTACCAAACCAGCACTCCAAAAAATTTTAGATAATATCCTAGGAACAGACAACAAGGATCACAATCCCAGGAAGCACAGCAGGATGAATCCATTGGGTGTGACAAGACATTAAATGTCAAGGAGGAGAATCCAACAAAAAGAAAAAGTCTTGACAATGATAAGTCAATACATATCAGTTATAAACATCAATGTTAATGGTCTCAATTCACCAATCAAAAGAAATGGACTGGCAGAATGGAGAAGAAACAAGATCCAACAATATGCTGCATAAAAGAAACACACTTAATTCAAAAACAAACTCATAGACTGAAAGTTAAAGGGTGGAAAACAATACTCCATGTGATGGGAACACCCCAACAAAGCAGGAGTAGCTATCATCTTTGCAGATCAAGTGGATTTCAAACCAACACTGATTAAGAGAGACAAAGAAGGACACTACATCCTTGTAAAGGGAAGAATTCAACAGGAAGAGATGACAATCATATAAATATATACACCAAACACTAGTGCACCCAATTATATAAAACAAATACTAACAGACACGAAAAGTCATATATGCACTAATACAGTTGTAGTGGTGGACCTCAGCACCCCACTGTCACAAATACATAGATCAACTAGACAAAAAAATAAGTAATGAAATACTAGAACTCAATCAAACTCCTGAACAAATGAACTTAAAAGATGTTTACAGAGTGTTCCAACCCACAAAATCAGAATACACATTCTTTTCAGATGCACACAGGTCATTCTCAAAAATAGACCACATACTCACTCATAGAATATGTTTAAATAAGTGCAAAGGAATTGAAGTTATCCCCTGTACATTATCAGATCATAGTGTGATGAAATTAGAGATCAATAGTAAAAGAAACTGCAAAAATTACATAAACACATGGAAATTGAACAACACACTTCTGAATAACCAATGGGTCACAGAGGAAATTGAAGAAGAAATCAGACAGTTCCAACAATTAAATGACAATGACAATACAACATATTGGAATCTATGGGACACAATGAAAGCAGTCTTATGAGGGAAATTCATAGCAGTGAATACGTATATTAGGAAAACAGAGCGAACCCAATTAAACAAGCTGATGCTGAACCTCAAGCTTCTAGAAAAAGAAGAACAGGACAACCCCAGAGCTCATACAAGGGAAGAAATTATAAAGATCAGAGGAGAAATCAATGCAATGGAGACTAAGAGAATGATACAAAAAAATCAATGAAGCCAAGAGTTGGTTCTTCGAAAGAATCAACAAAATTGACAAACCCTTAGCCAGCCTCGTCAGAAAAAGGAAAGAAAAGGCCCAAATCCGTGCAATTAGGAATGAAAAGGGTGAAATTACAACAGACCCAGCAGAAATCCAGAGGATCATCAATACCTACTTCCAGAAGCTATACGCCAATAAGATGGAAACACAGAAGAAATGGACAGATTCCTAGATACATATGAATTACCAAAGTTGAACGAAGAAGACCTAAAAATTCTGAACAACCCAATATCAACCAATGAAATTGAAAATGTAAGTAAAAACTTATCAACTAAGAAAAGCCTGGGTCCTGATGGCTTCACTGCTGAATTCTACAAGACATTTAGAGAGGAACTGCTGCCGCTACTGTTTAAACTCTTCAGTGAAATTGAAAGGGAAGCAATACTCCCAAACTCATTCCTGGAAGCAAGCATCACCTTGATCCCCAAAGCAGAGAAAGACCCAACCAAAAAGGAGAACTATAGGCCAATGTCACCAATGAACATAGATGCAAAAATCCTTAATAAGATACTGGCAAACAGAATGCAGAAGATCATCAAGAAGATCATACACCTTGATCAAGTGGGATTCATCCTAGGGATGCAAGGATGGTTCAATATACGCAAATCAATCAATGTAATACACTATATCAACAGAGCCAAGGACAAAAACCATATGATTATCTCCATAGATGCAGAAAAAGCATTTAACAAAATCCAACATGCATTTATGATAAAAATCCTACAGAAAATTGGAATAGATGGTCTCTACTTCAAACTGATGGAAGCCATCTATGAAAAACCAACAGCCAATATCATACTAAATGGTCAGAAACTGAAATCCTTCACCCTAAAATCAGGAACAAGACAAGGATGTCCACTATCACCACTCTTGTTCAATATAGTTCTGGAAACATTAGCCACAACAATTAGACAAGAGAAAGAAATAAACGGAATAAAGATAGGAAATGAAGAAGTCAAATTGTCATTATTTGCAGATGACATGATACTCTATATAGAAGACCCCAAGAAAGCCACCAAAAGTCTTCTCAACCTAATAACCAAATTCAGTAAAGCAGCTGGATACAAGGTCAACACACAAAGATCAATAGCTTACCTCTACATGAACAACAGACTGACTGAGACAGAAATAGGGCAATCAATTCCTTTCACAATAGCATTCAAAAAACTGAAATACCTACGAATCAACCTAATGAAAGAAATCAAAGGCCTCTTCTCTAAAAACTATGGCACTCTGAGAAAAGAGATCGAAGATGATATCAGAAAATGGACAGACATCCCCTGCTCCTGGGTAGGAAGGATTAATATAGTGAAAATGGCCATACTTCCAAAACTGGTATATAGATTTCATGCAATTCCAATAGAGATCCCAGCAGCATACTTTATGGACCTTGAGAAAACAATCCAAAAATTCATTTGGAATAAGAAGAGACCCAGAATAGCAAAAGCAATTCTAGGTAACAGAGACATGGCAGGGGGTATCACAATCCCCAATCTGCAACTATACTACAAAGCTACTGTGATAAAAACAGCATGGTACTGGCAAAGAAACAGACCTGAGGACCAGTGGGACAGATTAGAAGATGCAGAAACAACTCCAGACACACTCATTCATCTCATCTTTGATAAAGGAGCCAAACACCCTCACTGGAGGAAAGATAGCCTCTTTAATAAATGGTGCTGGAAAAATTGGGTTTCAACTTGCCAAAGATTAAAACTAGACCTATAGCTCTCACCATGCACTAAACTAAAATCTAAATGGATTAAGGATTTAAATATTAAAACAGAAACGCTGAACCAGCTGGAACAGAGGTTAGGTAGAACTCTTGAAGATATTGGTGTAGGAAAAGATTTTATGAAAAAAACCTCTGTTGCCTATGAACTAGCAAAGACAATCAACAAGTGGGATCTCTTCTCATTAAAAAGCTTGTGCACAGACAGAGAAACCACCAGCAGTGTGAAGAGATAACCCAAAATGTGGGAAAAAACCTTCACCTGCTGTTCCTCAGACAAAGGTCTACTATCTAGAATCTATAAAGAACTTAAAAAGATCAGACCTCCCAAATTTAAAGACCCAATCCAAAAATGGGCATCTGAAATGAACAGACATTTCTCAGACAAAGTAGAAATAGCAAATAAATACATGAAAAAATGTTCAACATCACTGGTCATTCGAGAGATGCAAATGCAAACAACGCTGAGATTCCACTTCACTCCAGAAAGAATGGCTGCTATCATGAAATCAACCAATAACAAATGCTGGCAGGGCTGTGGGGAAAGAGGAACCCTGCTCCACTGCTGGTGGGAGTGTAGACTGGTGCAACCACTGTGGAAATCAGTATGGAGATACCTCAAAGAACTAGGACTGGAAGTCCCATTTGACCCCACTATTCCACTGCTGGGGATCTTCCCCAAAGAATTAAAAGAATCATACCATAGTGATATATGTGCACCCATGTTCACACACATCCTCCTGTGTACTTTAGATCATGTCTGGATGGCTTATACCACATAACATGATGTCACGGCCATGTAGATAAGTGTTAAACTGTATGGTTTAATAGATAATGTGAAATACTACCACCTGCCTCGCAAACACAAGTTCCTGAGTTCGATCCCTGGTACCAAAAAAAAAAAAAGTTAGATAATGTGAAATAGGAAGAAAAGGGGCAAAGGGGAAGGGTAAGTGGGAGGTGTAGGGGGAAGGAAAGAAGGGAATGGAATTAATATGAGAAAATGAAAAAATGGAACCAAAGTCTTTGTAAATAGGGAGGGATGGAGGGGTTGAAGGGAGGGCAGGGGAAGGGGTTAAAAATAAGAATCAAGAGAAATTATATAAAGGTGCAAATTTCCAGTGATGAATGTCATTATCTTGTATACCTAAATTGTACCAATAAAATAAAATTTTAAAAAAGACATGTTACTATTAATCCCTCAAAAAAAAATATTTTTTTGGTACCAGGGATTGAACTTGGGTCTTTGTGCCTGTGCAGCAGGCAGCGAAACCACTGAGCTAAATTCCCAGCCCTATCCCTCAAAATGTTAATATTAACCTCTCAAAATACTTACCCTAGCTTCAAACTCACATGTCCCATCATTTTTGCCAGTTTCTGAAGCAGGTCTGTAAGCCCTCTTGTATAAGTGTCTTTATGAAGTGTGATAAAAATAAAGTGAATGCTGCTGCCAAGTGCTGTGCAATGGAATGGCAGGCTTTATTAAAGAGGCTATCTTTCCTCCAGTGAGGGTGTTTGGCTCCTTTATCGAAGATGAGATGAATGAGTGTGTCTGGAGTTGTTTCTGCATCTTCTAATCTGTTCCACTGGTCCTCAGGTCTGTTTCTTTGCCAGTACCATGCTGTTTTTATCACAGTAGCTTTGTAGTATAGTTTCAAGTTGGGGACTGTGATATCCCTTCCTATGTCTCTGTTAACTAGAATTGCTTTTGCTTTTCTAGGTCTAAAACATTACAGTTTGTCCTCTTCCATCTTATTCACCAGATCTTGTACTATGTGGCTTCTGGCTCTTCCTCTTCAAAATGACCCTGAAAAATAAATGTTTTGGATTAATTCAGGACATGAAGGCAGCCATGACAGTACAACTAAAGATAGTCACAAAAGGACTTCCAGAACTGTTTCAGAAAGTGGCAAGAATGATGGGCTAAATGTGTTTTAAATGAGGGAGACTAATGACGCCTTTTACAATAATAAACTTTAAAAAGTTATACACATTTTATGATCACACTACATATCGGGGTTGAGGTGTAGCTCAGTGGTACAGTGCATGCTTAGCATGCACAGCCAGAGTAGACATCCTTCCCACTTTCCTGATATTACAGAGAAAGCATTTCATTTTTCACCAGTATTTGCTATGATTATTTCAAGTAAGTCCTTTATCAGGTTGAGGATGTTTCCATTTAGTCCATGTTTGTTGAATATTTTATCACTGAAGAGTTATAGACCATTATGCATTATATGTAGGTGTCCCCACAATCACTCAGGTGGGGCTTTTGGGAGTGACTGGATCATGAATGTGATACTGAGTTAGTCCACTGATTGGTTTAGCATAATTCTGGGTATGGACAATGGACTCATTGAAGAGGGAAGAGCCACCCTGAATGTGGGTAGCACCAACCAATATGCTTGTAGCCTGGATGGAATAAAAGAGAAAGCTGAAGGAAGGCTACTGTCTCCTGCCTGCCATGCCATGGGCTGTTTCTTCTCTCCCAGTACCCCTCTGCCATGCTGCCCTGCCTTGGAGCCACTTGCTTGTCTCCTTCCTTTTGAATTCTTATGACATGTGAATGTAACTGACCTTCATGGCTTCCAACCTATGGTTCCTGACTACAACAGGTGGCTGACAAGTCTTGACACTAACAAGTTTGACTAGAAGCTGACATCTCTTACTATAAATAAATGGAATAGAATACAGAAATCAATTTATAGTTAATTGCTTTCCAACAAGGTTGCCAAGATAATTCAATGGGGTAAAGAACTGTCCTTTCAACAAATGGTGTTGGGATAACTGGATAACTACACACAAAAGATTGAAGATGGACCCTCTCTCACACCAGATAATATAAAACAAGTTTGCTCAAAATGGCTCACAGACCATGATATAAGAGCTCAAACTGTAAAGCTCTAATAAAAAGACAAAGGATAAGACAATGGTTTAACTCTGATACCAAAAATAGTGACAAAAGGAAAAATAAATCGGACTTCTTTAAAAACTTTTGTGCTTTATAGGACATCATCAACAAAATGAAAGACAATCCACTGAAATAGAAAATATGTGCAAATCATACATCTGATAAGAGATTTTAGAGTAAAGAATTTTTACAACTTAGACAACCCAGTTAAAAATGGGCAAAAGTTCTGAATAGTTATTTCGGTGATGATACACAATATCGTCAATAAGCACATGAAAGGACACTTGCTATTATGCTATTACAGAGATAAAATTCAAACTCACAGTGAAATACCATTTTAGAATAAGTAGGATAGGTATAATAATGAGATATTAATAAATGTGGGTGATGATGTGGAGAAACTAGAACCCTCATATATGCTGGTGGGAATGTAAAATGGAGCATTCACTTTGAAAAACAGTCAAGTCATTCTTGAAAAGGTTAATCATGCAGTGATCATGTAATCTAGCAATTTCATCCCTTAGTACATCTTCAAGAAAACTGAAACATTTATACAAACCTTGTAATATAATGTTCATAGTGGCATTATTTACAATTGTTAGAAAGTGGAAACAAGCCAGTGTCCACGACCTATGAATAATGTGGTTGTGTACATAAAATGCAATTTTATTTCACAATGAAAAGTAAGGAAGTATTTTAGGTAAACACTCAGGCAAAAAAGGAGATCAGAGGTTTCCTAGGACTAGAGAGTGGAATTAGTTTTTTTGTCTTTAAAAAATATCAAATTTTAATACTATTCTTGTTTTGAAGAATATTTTTAGAGGTTTAGTTTCATAGAAAAATTGTGCAAGCGGTACAAGAATTTCCCATGTACTCCTTGCTCCCCAACTACATTCATAGCCTCCTCCAAGACCAACATCCTCTATCAGAGTGGTGCATTGTTACAACTTAGGAGCTTACATTGACATTATCCTTGCCCCCCAAAATCTGTTGTAGTTTCTTTTTAGGGTGATGAAAATGTTTAAAATGAACTGTGGTGATGGTCATACAACTCTTTGAATGTACAAATTATATCCTTTAAGCAGGTAAATTGTATGATATATGAATTTTATCTGTTAAGCTGGTGTCAAAAAATGTAGGATGACAATTAAGGAAATTTGGATTGACAGAATACCATGCTTCTCCATTTTCACAGATTTGACATCCGTGGATTCAACCAAACATAGATCGATAATATTCAGAAATAAAATGTGTTGGGCGAGGCATGATGGCACATGCCTGTAATCCCAGCCCTGCTGAAGCAGGATGATAACTAGCTCAGGCCCAGCCTGGGGAAATTAGTATTTAGTGAGACCACATCTTAAAAATTTTAAAAAAGTGCTAGGGATGTGGCTCAATGTGAAAGCCCTAGGTTCAATCCCCAGTACTACCGAAAAAAAAAAGTGTCTGTATTAAACATACACTTTTTTAATTGTCATATT
Source organism: Heterocephalus glaber (assembly GCF_053883595.1). Classification (NCBI taxonomy): domain Eukaryota; kingdom Metazoa; phylum Chordata; class Mammalia; order Rodentia; family Bathyergidae; genus Heterocephalus; species Heterocephalus glaber. The sequence goes on along the minus strand of NW_028258143.1, from coordinate 22,903,230 downwards.
GCACACATGCATTTTTTCCTTGCCATTATACTCTAGACAGTACCATGTAACACAGCACTTACGTTGTATCAGGTACTATAAGTAATCTGTAGATGATTTACGGTATACAGGAGGCTCAATTAGGTTATATATAACACTGCTATTTTATATAAGGAGCTTGAGTATTTGCAGTTTGGTATCTCCAGGGGGCCCTGCAGCCAATCCCTGGGGGAAATTAAGGGAGGGGTATTGTGGAAATAATTTTTAAGATGTGATGGTGGTACTGAGGTTATATTTATGAAAAAAGAACTATCATTTAGAAATACTAAAATATTTGTGTATGAAACAAAGACTACCGTTTTGACCCCACCAATTCCCAGTTCATGTATCTGCTCCCTACCAATATAGACTCCTCCAAGTGATCTATTTTCCTTCTTTTCAATTTAGTTCCTGCCAGTTTTTAAAAAACCCAATCCAAGCTGGTTTTCTTCACTATGCCCGTGTTATAATGAACGGTCAAGTATAGCCCACCAACAATTGACATGGCTGTTCTTCCTCATTCTCCCTTTTTATCCCCATCTGAATTTCTTTCCTATTATTTTAGTGGCTTAGATACCTTTTTCAAAATTTTTTTTCTACATGTAATATCTACATGACCCCATAACTTTAAATATTGTCTATTGGCTGATGTCTCCAAAATTTACATCTCTAGTCTGGACTTCTTTTCTGAATTACAAACTCTTGCTTTTTTGGGGGGCACTGGGGATCAAACTCAGGACCTTGCACTTCCAGGCAGGTGCGGCGCCATTGAGCTAAACCCCCAGCCCTGAATTATAAACTCTTATGTCCAACTACCTTCTTGGTATTTGCATGAGATAACTGTATATGCATCTCAGTATAACAGATCCAAAACTGAATTCATCTTCTCTCATCCCCAACCTGCTTGTTCATCTTTCCTGTTTGATTAAATAGCAACTCCATTCTTCGAATTGCAAAAAAAGTTGGAGTGATCTTGGATTTCCTTCATTTTCTTATACCTTCTATTAGTTAAATTGCCATCAAATCCTGCATGCAACCTTGTTTGAATACATCCAGATAACTTACTCTTCCACTGCTTGCACTTTCCCCAAGACAAAATGATTCTTTAAAAAATTTAAGTGGGTGGGGGGTTCAGAGCATAGCTCAGCAACAAGGTGCATGCTCAGCATGTTTGAGGCCCTGGGTTCAATCCCTAGCACCACCATCACCCCCCCCCCCACGCACAAATCAGTTCCAATTATGTTGCTTTTCTAGTCAAAACCTTTGAATGGCTTCCCATCTTGCTCAGTAAAAGCCAGTTTCAACAGTTTGGTATCCTGTTACCTCTCTGACCTCATTTCCTACTTTTACCCTCCTATCCTTTGCTTTGCCACTCTGGCCTCCTTTCTGTTCACAGGCTACAATAAGTGTTCTCCTGTCTCAGAACAGTTTCTGCACTTATCATTCTTTCTTCCTCAATCCTTTTTTCCCTGACAAGGTACATTAATTGGTCTCTCACCTCCGTCAGTTCTTTGTAACTTTTGCTTTTTAGTGGGGTCATTCCGGTGTATTTAAACAAGTCTCTCTTAAAAACAATTTTTTTTATTGGTAATGTTTGCAGTACATAATGATTACATTCCTCTGGGGAATTAGTACATGTACATAACACATCTTAATTTTTTTCTTTTTTTCATGACTCTCCTTCCCCTAAACAAGTCTTTTTCCCAACCTCAGCACCACTAATTTTTGCATCATTTTCTCCTGCAATGCTCATCCTTTCATATTACATATTTTACTCATTACTTTAAAAAATATTTCTTCAATGAGGTCACAGGGGTTTTTTTTCCCTCTACTTTGTTAAGTGTTTGGGTCACAATAGTTTTAAGTGTGTGAATGGTTGTTTATAACGGACTTACTATATTCTTTAGTTTGTCCTTTAACTAGTACTAGCTTCACAGGAGTTTGGACATGCATTCCCAAAAGAAGAGGAGACTGACTGAATAGAAACATTGTCCATTCTTCTTATCAAATCTTACTTTCCACACTTCTGTACAGTACTTTTCTTTTTTCCTTTTTTCCACTTCAAATATACTACTCTTCACATTCACTGTACTCCCAGCACACTACCCACTCCCTTCTGAACTTTTATTCCTTGGTGATTCTTCTCTGGAATGCTCTTTCAATATCACCCATCTACTTTAAAAAATTGTGCTTTCCTCCCCAAGATGTTACCTTTTCTAGATCAAGCAGTCTTCCATTTCATTCCTACTCCTTCAATCCACAGTACTCTCTACTTTCTCTGCACTACACAGAAGGGTCTACGCATGGATTTACTGTTTTTGAGTTTAGCCTCTGGTACCCCAATTCCTAAGTCCCTGAAGATGAGAGCACATTTCCCCACAGTTCTGCACCCCTCTTGCAACACATACACACTGCAGCAGCAGGAGTTTCACACAGAAGATACCCTATAAAACCCAAGTGCATACAAGCCAACCCAATTTCAAAAGACGTTTATTGTGCTTCTGACTACAAAAGTAATAATACACACATCTAGACCATTCAGGAAACAAAAGTTGTAATAAAAAAATAACGATCTCCATAATTATCTTTGAGAATTAACCAGCAGTAAGTTTGGTGTTTTCCTTTAAATCTTATATTTATTTTTCTCAATTTAAAATTTTTTAATAGTACATGTTTGCAGTACATAAAGATCACATTCCTCTTGGAGAATTGGTACATGTACACATATTAATTTTTTAAACCCCATTCTCTCCCCTCACCCCCCCATCTGTGTGTCCCCTTCCCTCTTGAAAAAGATCTATTTTTTTATTACCTATCTCTAATTTGCTCCTTATTTATATTTTAGGTTTCTCGCACACGAGAAAGCATGCGATATTTAAGTTTGTGTCGACATATTTCATTTAACATTGGCCAACTCACACTATTAAAAAGTGATTTTCACGAAGCAGTGTACAATCTAAACAAAAATTCTTTCAAAGTCGAATTACCGGCGAGCACAGGGGCTTGATGCGGCAAAAACTCTGGGTCGTTCAGGATCCTTGAAGGTAGCCGTGTAATTTGCAGTTTTCTATCCTCCAAAACACTTTTCCACAAATCATCCGAAGGCAACGTGTGAGGAAGGACAGAGCAGCATCATTTATGGAGGCACTCAAAATCTCTTTAGCCGAGTCGGGGTTCCCGAAGTTCCCACGGAGGTGTGCTCCATCCTCATAAGGGAAAGAACTGACAAAAAGTTGGGCTTCCGGCACACATCTCCGCGCCAGCTCCAGGAGCAAAAGGAAACTACTCAGGCTCTTCAACGGGAAGTCGCAAGGCACAATTTCCTTCATCGAAATTACCCAGTAGAGAGTGGGCGCCGGTGACCCAGAAGTGAAAGACTGTTTCCTTTCAGGTATTAGACCCCTGGCCAAAGGAAGTTCCAGCCGGAAGGCTTTTCACCACGCACTCCTGGCTCCTCTCTAGCTCTTCCTATCACAGTGGCGGCTTTCTAGCGCCGTCTTACTTAGATCCACGTCTGTCTAACCCAATTCCCAAGGGGCCTAACTTAACCCTGTTACCCTTTCCTTAAAGAATTTTTACCTTACGGGTCCCCACCAAGGTCAATTAACTCTCTCCTTGGGGCAAAAGCTCTTGGGGCCTTCGCTCCGGAAGCCCAGCGTAGTCAGGCCGGCGCCTGCGCAGGGCATTACCATAGAGAGGCAGCCACCTCTCTGGTCTTGGTTTACACTCTCTATGGTCTAACCGGGTCGGTGGCGGTAAGGGGAAAAAGGGAGGCTGCACTGCGCAGGCGCCGTCGGCTTTTCTAGCTCTTTTTTTAATCCCCGCACCAAGCGCTTAACCTCATTGGGGTGGAGGAGAAGGCGGCGGCTGCCTGCTCTGCAGCGATAACAGTAGCGAATAATCGGCGGTAAGTACGGGGTTAGGGTAAGGAGGCTTAGACCCGAGGCCCCTGGCCCCTCCCTCGCGGCGGCGGGCGCCGGCTCTGGGTGGGGGCGAGGTCCGGCGCTGTCATCCGCTCCTGAGTGCACTTTGGGGGGAGGGGGCGGCACTGAGGTGGGAGCCGGCTGAGGAGCGGGGTTAGAGGGCTGTTTTTCTAACCAGTAGGTTGCTGATCCCAGGCTGCTTTGCACGGGAGGGGACGGCTGTTCGGTCAGCAGGGCTTTGTGTGCCCCTCTCCTTTTCCCTCTCCCAGACCCCACCCCGGTCTCCCTTCCTGACCCGAGGCTCCGGTACCGGGTGGGAGAGACCACGAAGCCCAGGACTCGTTTGAAAGGAGCCTGGGACTGCGACGGGAGGGGTCTAAGGAGAGGAACCCACAACAACTAGTCCTCGGCGAGTGATGGGTGTGGAGAAAGATCCGGAGGGAAGGGGTGCCGGGGAGGCGGGCGGCCGGAGCTCTCAGCCGGGCCAGACAAAAGCTGAGCGAGCCGCGCCGAGGGGAGCAGCCGCCCGGGTGGGATGCGCTGGGTTCTCTTGGTCCCTGGGGGCCCCCAGAGAGCTTCTTTCCAAAGCCGAGAAAGCGGACAAGTGCTGAGTTAAGCCTGTGCAGCCTCCTCAACTTGCCTTTGTTGTTCTTTGGTATTGGCAGACGCTCTGACGAAGATGAGTGTGTGATCTTGCACGTTAGCCTGGTTGGCTACAATGGAGCTAATGTAATTTTGCTTTCCGTTTTTCTGAGCTGCTCGGATGAGTATGGGTTTTTCCAGAGTCTAAGTTATTACATAATATTGTAAAAAATAGTTGTGCTTATTTCTAAAATTAAAAAATAATGAAGTGGAAGCTTCAAACGTGTTGCATCGAGGTGTTTTCTGTATAGTGGTGTTTCTTTGTTAATTGCTGACTTATTTGTAACACCTGTGTGGTCTTTAATAAAAATATGATACTTTAATGTGTAGTTGTGGCAGTGATAGGTTTGGATTCTTCAGTCCTTTGGGAGGCAATGATGCAAAAGGGTCAGAAGTGAACAGTTGCCTGCTGGCATGTACCTGTATGCACCATATCCAGGTGCCACAATATATTATCAATTCTGGCCCTAGGAATTGTTATTTTTATTACATTATTTGTCATATTTACTGAGCTTTTGGCCCATTTCCTCATGGAGAGAGTGGGAGAAGAGTAATACTGATGCAGAGACCATAGAGATAAGGGAAGTAACACGGTGCCCCAGAGGGCTGAATATTATTTTTATTCTCCACTTGCCAAGAAAGATTTAACTTTTGATGAGCTGTTTGCTTATTCATTATTGTCAAATTGTCTAATTGTACCTCTGTAGCAGTACTTAATGCAAATCTGTTTTTATTTATCATTGTTTATTATGGGCTTACATGTCGCACTGGTTTAGATTTATTTTGTTTTACGTTTTAATTTTTATCTAGGAGTTTTTCACCATAGCTTTTGATTCTTTAAACGAAGGTTAACCAAAGTCAGAACTCCTCTGAAGAGACTTTGTTGATGGTGGATGTGTGAAATATTCTATGTCCATGTTACAGCTGATGTGGCAAATAGACTTTGGCAAAGTTTTCACTACAAATTTGTTTTAGAACTGAAAAACTCAGATCTCCTAGGGTGTCAAGCTTTTGATTAACTCACAGATTCAACTTTATATGAAAGAGGAAAGCATTTTTTTGTACTGATAGCAAGCAAAACTCTGCAGCTTGGTGTGTTATGCTTTAGTAACTGCTGCGATACCATCTTTCAAGTGTAGTTTAGGTGATGGGAACTTGCTTTTTATAGAGCAAGATTTCAGATCCTTAAAATAGTTTAAATGAGTGGTGAGAACTGATTGGACAGAAGAACATGAAGTTTATTGTTCAAATATGTTATATTTTGTTTGGTTTTAGATTTAGATTTTTTTTTGCTTCAGTTTTTTGTTGACTCTTTTCTTGAATAGTGTCATAATTTAAAAGTTAGGTAAGATACTTTCTTGGGCCTGAAACTTAACTTGTTTAAGACTTCATTTATTAATCATCTTGTACTTCAAAACACTTTTTAGGGCCAGGGATTTGGCTCAATGGTTCCACTGCCTGTCTTGCAAGCGCAAGGACCCAAGTTCAATCCCTGGTACCAAAAAACAAACAAAAAAACCTGCTTTTTAAATAAACAACCCCCACCCCTTTTCCAGTACTTGGGGTTGAACTCAGGGCCTTCATACTAAGCTACATTGCCGCCATACCTTTTTAAATTTTTTAAATTTTGAGACAGAGTCTCCCTAAATTGCCCATGTTGGGCTCGAACTTGCTGCCTTCTTGCCTCGCCTTCCCAGGTAGCTAGGATTACATGTGTGCACCATCACATCCTGTTTAAATAAACAATACTTTTTGTTTTGTAGTACTATTGGTAAATATTATAATTATTTAAGGGCAAGTATTAGTCCTAGAGGTAGTTTTAATAACTATCAATTGTGATAACTGCAAGTCTGGTTGTCAAATTAAATAGAAATAGTAAACAGTAGGTAAAACATTAATATTTTATAAACAGAATCATTTAAAAGATTTCTTTGAAATAAGAGAAGTATCTATTAGAATATCTTAAAAACAGAAACAAAGAAAAAATCATTGATGATGCAGTTTTTGATTTGTAAAATGTAATTATTAGTATTATTTTTTTGTTTGTCTTTTGAGACAGGATCTTGCTATGTAATTGAGGCTGGCTTTGAACTCACTATGTAGTCCAGGCTATTCTTGAACTCATGGCAATCCTCCTGCCTCAGCCTCTCAAGTGCGGCAATTACAGGCATGCATCACCATGCCTGGCCTGTAAAATGTAATTTAAAAAGTGAACTAAGCTGTCTTTATTCAGTGCCAGCAGGGTATCATTCCTAAAGTGTATGTGTATGTGTTGGACTAACTCATTTCTAGAATTTAGCGTATCAGGCTTCAGTAACTACTGCAATAAAATTTCTTAAGTTCAGAGGGTGGGAACTGACACACCATAATTTACTGATTGCTTTTAGCTTCCTTCTCTTGTTTTCCTACCCTCTCTATGCTCAAACCATTACTGCTACACCAAATGATTTGCTTTATTAGATTCTGATGGCATGTCACATCTCACCTGTCCTCATGGATCCCTGAAGATCTAGCTCAGATGTACTCAGATGGTGGCATTTTTTCCGTAACACCTTTGTTAGCTTCTTGTTCCTTGCCTGGAAGTCTCTTCACTTCTTGCTATTCCTGTGGTATCCATCACCTTCCTCTTTAGGTTCACTCCTGGGCATTTACTCTTTAAATCCTGGAGGGCAGACATTGTCTTTGTAGAACACCTGTGGTGCCCTCTGTTGCTTACTGATGCAACTTGTATAAATAGTGGAAACGGTGTGTATGAAATAACTAAAGAAATATATTGTAAGGTAGACTAATGGGATTTGAGCCTTGGAAGAGCTCTGAGTTCCTGTAATCTAACATTTTTCCTTCTACTTTATGTTTGCTACATTCTGATCATCAGCCTCAAACTGTAGGTGTGCCTCTTTGTTCTTGCACAGGCCTTGGTTACCAGAAAAAATTTAAGACTACCAAAATCTGGCCCAGATGCTTCTACCTGTTGACGTTTAGTTATTCCCCCTGCAGCAACATGAATTAAGTCTGTTTCTTTTCCACATAATACCCTTTCGTGTTTTCCAGGACAGTCATCAGGCCATCTCTAGGTTGATCAATTAGATTATTTATTAAACCAATTTTAGTTAGCCACCAGGTACCAGGAGGTACAGTTGAAAGCACATACACAGTCCCTGCATTTCAGGGGCTCACAATCTAGAAGAGGAGACAACTATAGCATGAATTGATGCCAGCTGTATTGGAAGTAGGCAGACAGCCCAAGATGCTTTGTTACCTGCTGGTTTATTTTTGGTGCTGGAGATGAAACTCAGGTCCTGACCCCTGCTAAGTGTGGCCTGCCAGTGAGCTGGACCCCTGAGCCCCTTCCTGGCTTAATGGAAACTCACCATGCTTTCTTTAGGCAACTCTGTTTTTAAAATGTTTTAAATTTGCAATATAAAGTAAAACAAAAGATTTTGATAGGACCTGACCAGAGTATGCAGCTACTTTCTTAAGAGACAGTATCAATAATTTCAAACTTTTTTGTATATTCTGGTTCTGCCACAAGCTAGTCATGTGATTTTGAGCTAATTAAATAATTTGTTTGTATTTTAGTGTTTTCATCTATAAAAAACAAAGGAAAGGGGACAGCAGTGTTAATAGTAGCATGTCCTATGTGGTTTTAAGAATTAAATAGCAGGACACGTAAAGTGCTGAGAACAGTGACTGGCATATATTAAATGCCATAGTTGGAGTTAATACTGATAAAAATGTTGTAGTAGTGGGCTGGGGATTTAGCTCAGTGGTGCCACCGCCTGCCTTGAAAGTGCAAGGTTCTGAGTTCGATCTCCCCCCCCCCCAAAAAAGTAGTAGTTACAGTGAGCAAGTCACCAGAATAACTTTGGGAATTTATTATTTACTTTCTTTCATATTTACTCTCTTCCTTATTTACTGTCTTCCATTTAGAGATTTTGATCAGTTAAGCCTGCATGGGACCTAGGCAGGCTCAGTTTTAACCCTCTGATGATTCTTAAATACCTCAAAGGTTGAGAACTCTGCATTCTATATTTATGCTATCAGTGAATGAATTAGCTTTTATAAATTTAAAGACTTGTTAGATCCTCTTCAAACGATGCAGATAATGGGAAAGACATAGCCCCCAATCTCAGATCTCTCCAGGTATACATCTATTTATTAGTTTAGAATGTATCTTAAACACTGTGGAGGCATAAATGTGTATCTTCATAAAAGTAACAGCTAGATTTTTGCGGGGGGGGTTGGATCAGGGATCAAACTTGAGCTTGCATGGCAGACACTGAAACCACTGAGCTAAATCCCTGGCCCAACAGCTAGATTTTTAAAAAATGATTTCTAAGGCACCTTTGCAGTTAGAGTCCTCTTATCCCCTTCCAAAACCTGTGAGGTGGGTGGGGAAGACCATGTCACTGTTTTGTCAATTTGCACATGAGAGACCATGGCCTACAAGATGGGAACTAGGAGGAGAACTAAGCCCTCCGTCTCTTAGCCTGCTGCTCTTTTCATGTGGACTGCATAGTCTCTTGGCTACATAATTGTGTTGGCTTTTATTGAAATTGTGGTTCATAAAGTCTTCTGGTCTTTTTGCCATGTGAATAGTTGCCAAACTAGATTTTCTCTTTTCTTTTAGTGCTTATATGCTTGCTTTTAAAAGATGTAAATTAAAGGTTTTATGTTTGTATCTATCTACCAAGATGGATCTGTTGGAAAAACCTAGAACTGGCCTTGTGCTCATCTGTTACTAGGGCACACTTGGGTGAGTCTTCTTTGTTCAGGATAGCTGAGGTCAGTGTTGTACTTTCCACCTGTCTCTGTAACTGCTTAATTAACCCTTTTTTTTTTGGGTACCAGGGATTGAACTCGGGACCTTGTGCTTTGAGGCAGGTGCCAGAACCACTGAGCTAAATCCTCAGCCCAGCTTAATTAACTCTTGAGGCAGAATCAATTAAATGTATTTATAGTGTTGTTACAGTAATAAAATAATATAGCAATAATAGAGAAAGTCGAGAGAGCAGAGGGGAAAACCCCAATTAAGCCATCTTAACATTAGCCTTTTTTGGGGGTTGAGAAGTGCTGGGGATTGGATCTGGGGCTTCGTGCATACTAGCAAGTGCTCTGTCACTGAGCTACAGGCTCTCTCTTACCTATTATTTCTTAATGTAGCACCTTTTGAGATTCTCCATGTGTCCATACTTTGTAGTAAGTTTAGTTTTTGAAACACTTTATGAATAATTTCTTTGCAACTATGTAATATACATCATTTTTGTTTTGTTTTGTGGTTTTTGTTTTGTTTTTTTGAGACAGATTTGCTGTGCAGTTCAGGCTGGTCCCTTGACTCACTGTGTGGCCCAGACTTGCCTTGCACTGAAGACAATTCTTCTGCCTCATCCTCCTGAGTACGTTGATTACAGTGTGCCTCACCATGCTTGGCACATCATTTTCATTTTGAAAATTTTCTCATGCAATATATGGGTTGATATGACAAATTTTGGTATGCTATTTGAGTTTTTTAAAATTTGAGATTCTTGACATGCAGATATTTCTAATTTTGATATTACATATAATACAATAACTTTTTGAATATAACTTATGTTATTACTACCATAGAATGATTTCAATGAAATAATGTTTTTGAGTTAAGGGTATTATCATATTTATGATTTTTGGTACATATTGCCTGATTGCTGACCAGATATTTGTACGTATTAATAATTTCCCCAACAATCGAAAGATATACCAGTTAAAAGTTACCACCTTCTGCTAATATAATTGAAGTATATTTTGTGTTACTAAAAGAGAAATGGTATATTGCTGTTCTTTATTATTGCTTATTTTGTGTTTATTTTAAAAATAAGCAATCACAAGATATTTGTGTGAAGGTACTGTATGAAATTTTTATTGGTCACTGTATGCATATAATGGATCTCATTTTTTTGTGTTGACAGTAGCATTTCCAAAACTATTACATTTCTAGGTAAGCAGGCAGAAAATGCAGTTCTTGCTTTGTGGGACAGATTGGTGTATTTGACTACATTGGAATGTGACCTTACAACAGTTTTGTGACCTAACAACAGTTTTGTGACCTATATTTAAGTGTTTCTTTAAACAGTTGTATACTAGGGCCCACCCTGAGATATTTCGTAATCACAATGTCTATGAGTGGGAGTGAGGTATGTTTTTCTTTTTGAACAGGTTCCATAAGTGCTTATGAGGCTACCAAAGTTTGAGAGCAGCCTCTAGGGACTACTTTCTAGCTAATTTTCTTCAGATTGTGTCTTTCCTGTGGGTAGAGGAAGACTATTATGAACAGTTGCTCAGACATGCTAATAGAGGCCTGTTGTATAGAGAATGAATTGTGTAGCAGTGCCCTTCCTAATGAGAAGAGTAGTTGGGGTCATTCTAGGAACAATGAGCCAGTCTTTGTAAGAGAAATTGAACTGCATTAAAACAGCTTCTCGGAAATCTCATGGGGCTGGTGGCTGTGTTTTAAGCCCTCAAAAGTCATAGAGTTCTCCGGATCTGAACCCATTTCCTGCTCAGCCTTTGGTAGTCCTAAAGCTAGCACATGGACCATCTTATTGTCACAGTACCAAAAGCTGCCCTAGGTTTAATGGCCACCATTTGCCAAGCACTGCCCTCGGTGTTCTAGACATCCTTGTACCAGATCTTACAGTAATAGTTAAAGGCAGGTGCCATTTTCATTTTGTAATGAGAGGAAGCTGAGGCTTAGAGCAGTTGATTAATCCATGATCACACAGCTGTGGAGTAGCAGTGTTTTTCAGATTCTTTGGCTTTCTTTTCGTTTATCTCTTTTTTCTGTCTTTTTTGTTTCTAGCTCAGGTTGTTCCTCATTCATGAAAGATCGGTAGGCTGCCTTGGTAGAAGTACTGTATCCTCCCAAATGCAGCATTTGAAGACTACTCCCTAGTTAGAAGGGTTGTGGGGAGAGAAGCTTCCCATTAGAGTTTGTATAAGGCTTAGATCTGATACCAGTAGTACCTTTTAGATTAGATTCCCTGATTTGAAGTCAACCCTTAGATAATCCAAATCACCGAAGAACTAATACAGACTTTTTTCCTTTTAATTCATTATGTGCACACGTGTGTACATGTGTGTATACAAGTGTGTGTATGCATGTTACTGTGGATTGAACCGAGGGCTTCACACATAAGAAAATATACCATTGTAGCCATTTGTGAGCATACAATTCAGTGGCATTAATTACTTTCACAGTTTGCCACCATCCCCACAATCCGCTTCCAGATCTTTCCATCACTCCAAATAGAAACTCTACCTGTGAGGCAGCAACTCCTTATTTCTCTTTCCCCTACTCTCTCATACTTTCTAATCTTCTTTTGTCTCCATGGATTTGCCTGTTCCAGATTTTTCATGTTAGCGGAATCATACAATCTTTGTCTTTTTGTGATTAGCTAATTTTGCTTAGTATAATGTGTTCAAGATTCATCTGTTTCATAGCATATACAGTATCTTAATGCCATTTCTTTTTTATTGCTGAATAATATTGTTATATGGATATCCATATTTTATTCATCTGTTGGTGGAATTTGACATGTTTCCACTTTGTAGTTATTATAAATAATGCTGAAGTATACGTGGTATACAAATATCTCTGTGATTCTCTGCATTTCTTTTGGGTGTGTACCTTGGAGTGGAATTTTTGGGTCATGTGGTAATTCTGTATTTAACTTTTTGGAACAAATGCCAAACTGCTTTTCACAGAGGCTGTACCACTTTACTTTCTCTCCATCACTGCACAAGAGTTCCAGTTTCTCTTTAGCCTCACCAATACTTATGATTTTGTTTCATAAAAATTACTTTTATTATATTTATTTACAGAATGTGTGAAGTAGCATCGCATTGGAGTTTTGATTTGAATTTCCACAATGATTAAGGTGTTGAGTAGCTTTTCAGGTGTTTAGTGGTCATGTGTATGTATACTTTGGAGAAATGTCTGTTAAAATCCTTTGCCCATTTTTAAATTGGGTATGTGTGTGTGTGTGTGTGTGTGTGTGTGTGTGTGTTACTGGGAATTGAACCTAGGGTTTCACACTGAGCTACACGCCCGGCCTTTTTTATTTTTTATTTTGAGACATAGTTTTGCAAAGTCATAATTTGCCCAGGCTGGGCTCGAACTTGAGGTCCTTCTGCCTCAGCCTCCCAAAGTACTGGGTAATGTGCTACTGCATCTGGCTTGTCTTTTTGTTGTTGAGTTCTAGAAGTTTCTTGTCTATTCTGGTATAAATCCCTTATCATATATATGATTTGTAATTATTTTCTGTCCTTAGGATAATGACCTTTGATGCACAAAAGTTTTAAATTTCAATGAAGTCCAACATAGCTGTGTTTTCTTTTGTTGCTTGTGGTTATGGTGTCGTCTCTAAGAATCTGTTGCCAAATCCAAAGTAATAATGATATATCCATGTGTTCTCTTCTAATATTTTATAATTTTAGTTCTTATATTGAGGTCCTTGATCTACTTGAGTTAATTTTTATGCATGGTATGAAGTAGGGGATTCAAACTCATTCTTTTGTATCTAATTATCCTAGCACCATTTGTTGAAAACTAATAAAAGCTTACATTCTGTGTAATTAATTAATTTCTTATATTCTGTGTCACTCAGTGTCATTTATATTTTACTTTGGGCATTTGACTTTGTTGGACACTGCATCTCGTCTTCTTCCTTTAAAACAGGATACATGAATATTATGTGTGTTACTGCTTTGCCTCTTAATATATAAGATATTTAATAAATATGAGTTTTCTTTTCTTTTTTAAATTGTATATTGTTATTTAACTGTGATTTTATTTTTATTTTATTTTAGTTTTGGAACTGTGGATCGAACCCAGAGCCTTTCTTATATCTGCTAAGCACATGCATTCCCACTGAGCTATGCCTGAAGCCCCCTGTTTAACTTTGAAATAGCTTGTATTCCACAGATAGATTTTAAGTACCTTCAGAGTATGAGTGTATGCTGTACTTGTTTCCCAATTTCCCTCTCTGTTGTGGAGGGAATGTTTCTATAGTACCTAATCTGATACTGCCCACATCACTGTGGTGCCTAATCTGGTGGTATTCCAATGTTGTCTTTAACTTTTATTGATTGAATTGTGATGCTGAACAGATCTTTATGAATACATTTAGGTAGTTGCCGAAAATCTTCCTTGGAAGATTATTGGTCTGTGTATTAAAGAATTCTACGTTTTTTACTCAGGTCCTTTAAAGTCACTTCCCCAAATATAGGGATTGATAGGTCTTTCAATGCATTAGGAATTTTGGGGGGGTGATAGATGGTATTTGGATAAACATCAGGTAGCAGGGTACATTTTATGAGTGTCTGAAACACATTTAAATTGCTATACATGATTCTGGTGACTGAATTTTAAATTGGGAATTTTACTCATTTTAGGGTGATGTTGTATGACTTGACCTTGCGTTTTCCTTTTTGACAAATACTTAGTTTCAAAATTATTTTGAGTTTATGCAATGAGCATGTATTTTTCTAATAAAAAGTGAAATCAGTAACATTAGACAGTTCTTCTTTTGCATAGAAATTCCGAAGGTTAACTAGTGGAGAAGTATCTGCTGGCTGCTTCTCTGTGGGTCTCTGTTATCATATTTCCCCTCTCACACTGCAGTGTTCTGTGGTGTCTAGTGTTTCTTGTCATAGGCAGTGAAGCTTCCCTTGGGAGTCCATTTTGTAATTTGCAGTTTGGATACAGTGAAGAGAAGCTCATCATGAAGGCTGGCCTATGGTAGTTTGTTTTTCAATAGACTTTTGCCTTTAAAGTAGGTGTTTCTGAGCATCTTGTTATGTAAACACTGAGGTACAGGTAATTTACCAGTTGTTTATTTTAGGAGATCCTTATTAACAGTGGAAATGAAAAAAAGTATTTATCCTTTTATTTTCTAATTCCAAACACCATAACATGAGAGAGGACAGAACAAATATAGTATTTTATATGTTTTAAAGATAATTGTCAGTCAACTAAGAGATTCATCAAGAGCTTAAATTCTCTTAGGAATAATGGTTAATGTTAGGAGCATTAGGAAGGAGGGATGTTGTTTTCTTTTACTACCTCCATTCTTCTTTAGGGAAAAGTTGGGCTGGTATATATCCAAATCTGTATACCTAGTATATATCATTGGCCTGCAAAGTTTGATCCAAAGAATATTTATTTTATTGTGTACATTACCCACCAGGCATAGGCTCCCATTCTGAGAAGGGTGGCCCTTTAAAAAGAATGCTGTCAGCCAAGCATGCTGGTGCATGCCTGTTGTACCAGCAGCAGTGAAGAGGCTGATGGGAGTTCAAGCCTAGCCTGGTCTGCATAACAAATCCAGCTTAAACTATGGACTACTTAGTGAGACCCTATTTTAAAAAAAAAAAAGTGAGCTGATCTGATTGAGCTGGGCTAATGATTAGTGTGACATTGTAGCTTACGTTGTTGAGCTTACTGATTAGCAGTGATTGGCATGCCGGGCACATTGTTTATGGCCTAGAACTGCATTTCTAAAGTAAACATCATAGAAAAAGCTTTCGATTCCATCATTCTTTTCAGAATTTGGAGTAGATGTCTAAAATTGTCAAAGGAGCATTTGTTTGGACAAAATGACAATATTTAGCTGAATTTTATAGTAATGATTTTATAGAATCATGAAAGAAAGATTCAGCACTGGGAAATTGGGAATATCTCATTATAATCGTTTGGTTACCTGACCTCTTGTGGGAGGGATAGGAACAGGAAGGGGTGCAGAAAGGTGTATTAAGAATTGAGGGGGCGGGAGAAAAAAAAAAGAATTGGACCTAAAAATGCAGAGCCTTTAATAAAAACTGCTGCCATTAAGTAAGAGAGTTATTCTAAGCGACAAGTAATTGAGACTGAACAAACTATATAACTTGAACACAATCTTCAACAGACTTCACCAGTGTACTTAAGAACAGAGAGAAAGGTCTCAGCCTTATTTCCAAAGAAGTCTGTGTCTAAGAGGGAGATGGCTATGATTCAATGCCTTAAGTATGCAACTACAGAAAGACCAAAGAGGGAGGGGCTCTGGTAGGCTTGATTATGTCTCTCCAGTTTCATGTATTAGAAATTTAATTCCCAAATTCCTCTTTGGGAGGAAATTAGGATTAGATAAGATCATGAGGAGAGGCCCCCACAGTGGCATTAGGGGCTTTCTATTGAGAGAGACCCGAGTTAGCACACTGGGTGCCTCACCATGCGGTGCCCTCTGCCATGTTCTAATGTAGCAAGAAGTCTCACCAGGTGCTTGTCCCATGTTCTTAGGCTTCCCAACCTCCAGAACTGTGAGCCAAATAAATTTCTATTCTTTATAAATTACCCAGTCTCAGGTATTCCATTATAGCAGCAGAAAATAGACTTAAAACAGTCTCATAATTGGGCTGGGGAAAGAGACTTGGCCCCTTCTGGTTTTGACCTGAAGGTGTGAGGTTCTGAGTCAGATGTACAGCTCCTGGTAGGCACTCTTGGCCTGTCTCTTGACTTCCATTCATGACAGACCTGCGTAACTTGGGGACATAGCTTGTGACCATGGGATAAGGAGATTGACTCTGGGCAGTAGTCATGCCATGTTCTAATTCTGTGAAGTGGCCACAGGGAAGTCAAGAAAGCACCTTTGCTGAGAGAAGAAGGCTGTTTGAAACTAACATCATTTAGAGCCTCAGATTTTGATAAAATAAGGACTCTTCTATTTTCAGATCTTTACTTGAATCAGATGATCAGTAATTCAGTTTTGAAATTTTGGGACTTGGAGTTAGACATTGTCCTTTTGGGAAATTGGTTACTGTTGCACTTGCTTCTGATAATGATGGCATATATATACGCTGTATTTTTCATTGTAGTTACAAGCTTACTACATGCATTGTTGACTATAGAATTATAAAAATATCTAGGGGATGTTTCTTGTAACTCTTTTTTTTCCCCAGGGCTGAGGATTGAACTCAGGGCCTTGCACATGTTAAGCAAAGACTCCATCACTGTGCTACCTCTCCAGCCTTTGTGTCCCTTTTTATTATGAGTGAATTTAAATGTTATTGTTGTAGTGGGGAGTTCTTTTCATCTTGCTTAAGTTACCTAGAAATGAGAATACTGCTAGCTAAATGCATGGAATTTTTCTGTGTAAAATATTCATTTTTGAACAGGTATGTAATATATACACATAATTTAAAATTTTAAGTTTCCCTCCTTATTGCCATCTAATCTTCCCCAGAAGCCTTATCCATGTTAGGCAAAATCAGGGCCTTATGCATGTTAGGCAAGTGCTCTACCACTGAGTGTTCCCCTAGCCTTCTCTTTAATTTTTTAATGACTAGTATAGCTGACTATTGTGCTATTGTATGTAAAATCGTAACTTGCTGAGCCTTCTGTAGGTTAACTTTTAGTTTTTTCTGATCGCTTGCATTTATAAATAATGCTGTGAAGCATAATTCTATAATGTTATTTTGCATATGCATAAGTACATAAATTTCCAGATATTCCCAGTTTGAGTTAAAGATTATGTGCCCTAAAATTTTGAGAGAAGGGCTGGGGATTTAGCTCAGTGGTTCCGCCCACTACGTCGAGAAAGTGCAAGGTCCAAAAAAAAAAGGACTGGGCCAGGGTTGTGGCTCAGTGGCACCACACCTACCTGGAGAGCACAAGGTCCTGAGGTCAATCCCTGGTACTGGAAGAAAAAGACAAAAAATTTTTTTGAGAGATATTGCCAATTTGTTCATCTTAGAGGTTATAACAAAAGCCAGCCGGTAATAGACTTTGATATTTAATACATTTGAAAAATGTAATTTCAAAATAGCATTTAACCATGTTATTTGTCATTTTTGAATTAAAATATGACTGTAGTTCAGTGATCAAAAGTGAACTGAGGCCAGGTGCATCAATACACACCTGTTGTCCCAGCTACTCTGTAGGGTAAGGCAGGAGGATCATAAGTTTAGCCCAGCCTGGGTAGCTTAGTGAGACTCGGTCTCGAATGAATGAATGATCTGGATGTAGGTCTATGCGAAGGATGTGGGTCCAATCCCTTGTATGGAGGAAAAAACAGAAAAAAAAAGAGAGGGAACTGAAGACTTATCTTGTTTTTGTCTTTTTGACTTGGTAAGTATTCCATGGCTGGATGAGTTTCAGGAATAAGCTTTGTTTCCTTATACATGTTTCCAGTGCTGCCTTCTGGAGATGAGTACTACATTCAGACAATTTCCTGAATCACTGCCTGTTTCGTTTTTTCAGTTCATGGTATAATAACTGATGTTGGCTCTGGTATGAAGATTATAATTCTATTTAAGTTTACAACCAACTTTCTAGTATTTATTGGATGAAGTTTATCTAGAAAATATGAATAGATACTGTACTTCCTAATGTTTAAAACTTACATTTTAAAAATAAGTAATACATGGTTTAAAAGTTTAAAGGTATGCAAGGAAACAGTAAAATATGTTTTCTTCATCTTTATTCTCCCATATCCCATTGCTGGAGGCAACCACAGGTTTTAGTTTCTTAAACAGTCTTCCAGATGTATGTGTATTTACAAACCATTACATGAGCTTTGGTTTTTTTTTTTTGGTACCTGGGATCTAACTCAGGACCTTGTGCTTTCAAGGCAGGCGCAGTACCACTGAGCTAAATCCCTGGCCCCTACATGAGCTTTGTAAAGGCTGCAGCATTGTTTTATTAGTACCACCATTGTTCTTTTTAACATTTTTTATTTTTATTATATAAACAGTACATTTTTATTTTCAAAAATATAGTTTTAACATTTTGGTGTACTTTTTCCATACTTTTTCTGTGAGTGAAGAATATTAAGTGGACACTTTTGTTTTTGAGCTTGATCTCACCATGTTGCCTATGCTAGTTGTATCAGTCAGTATTTACTGGAGGAACAGATTTAATGATAAACAAATATATAAGAATTTACAAGATTGGCTCACAATGACCACCCACAGAGTTTGATGAGAAAGAGTGCAGAGCCTCTGTCAGCACACTGGAGACCAAAGGATTTAGTAAGAGATCTGGAGCTCACTGCAGTGTCCTGTGCGAGTCTGTATCAAGAGGCCGATGGGTCTGTGATGGAAGGCTGAAGAGTCTGCACCAGATGTGGGAGAGACTGTAGTGGAAGCCAGGAGATAACTCCAAAGGTGAAGGAAAAGACTGGAGCTCCCCCAACAGAACAGAAGCAGATCTATCCTTCCTCATTTCCCCTTTATACCGTTTAGGTGCTGAGCTGCCCTAGGGTGGGTCCTCCACACCCTAGGGTATGGAATTACTGAGGTGATTTAGTTAAGCTGCTCTTAACCAACTTCCCCAGTGGTTAATTAATCAATCAATCAATCAGTCAATCAACCATCACACTGTTCTTGACCTCCTGGGCTTTAGTGATTTTCCTAGGTAGCCTCCTGAGTGGCTGGGATTACAAGCTCAGGCCACTGTGTTCAGCTTACTTTTTATTTTCTAAACAAAAATGGCATAAATAAACTTTTCTAGTTTGCTTATTTTCACTAAAATGATTGTATTGATATCTTTATAGAGCTAATAAGAACATAGTATATTGTCACTCTTAGTAGCTACATGATCTGCTGGTTTTGGATGTATCATAATTTATTTCCTCATTCTCAGTTCTGAAACATTTTAAGGTTATTTGATTAATTTTTATGAATAGCTGGAACAAGCAACCTTATTCTATGTACACATTATGGAATACTAGACAGATTATTTCCTTAGATGAATTCTTTATTTTTATCAGCAATATATTTGATTAAAGCATATATTTGATTATATTCAATTACCTTTTTTGGGGGGGCAGGGTCCTGCTATGTAGCTCAGACTGGCCTTGAACTCACTATGTAGCTTAGGCTGGCCTCAGACTTGCTGCGACCTCCCTGCCTCAACCTCCCCAGTGCTGGATAATAGGCATATGGCATCATGCCCGGCTCAATTACATTTTTAAGTGCTTTTCGTATAAATGTAGGTCTGGAGTGATTTTTAGTTTTTTTGTGTGTTTTAAAGAAAACCACGTCAATACTGAGTGGGAATCAGTGAGTGTTGGAAGCAGTCACAACTCAGTTTGGAAACTGAGTACAGTATCTGTGTGTAGCACAATTTGGTACATGTTTATATTGTTAAGGCACACGTCTCTTTTTGTGCTTTTCTTTTAGAAATTTCCATTAATCCATAAAACATGAAGGTCAACATGTTATTTTATTAATTGCAGTGTCTATAGTTTGAGAAATGTAGCAAAGTTTCCCTGTTAAGTGGAAGCTTAGTAAAGTATAGATTTAAAGTATATGTGTTTGAATTATGATCAAGGGAGGGTTAGGAAGTAGTATATGAAGTTGACTTTTCAGTATGTCATTCCCAGCTGATGCTACAAATTATTTTTCCCTGCCATTTTACTTAGATTGCATTCAAAAGATATGAAGTAAATCCAGTAAGATCTGATTTGCCAATGAATAAATGAGGTTCTGAAACTCATTTCAGTTTTCTTCCTTCAACAAGCACAGGGCTCTTTATCCTTGAAAGCTGTGTAATTCTAAAGTATTTTCTAGTCCATCAGGTTCCCCTTTCCTCAATATGAATCCTGGCTGGAGCAAGGAAGGGGAGAAAGGAAAATGGGCTTGGAGGATGAGGCACTGTGTGTTAGTTACTTTTTCTCCTTGCTCGGACAAACTACCCAGCACCAAAAGTTAAAGGGGAAGGGGCTTATTTGGCTTACAGTTTGTAGAGGTTTCAGTCCATAATCAGCCAACTCCAAGGCAGGGATGATGAGAAACAGGCATGGCAGAGCAGAAACTACACGGTGCACACAAAGCCAAGGTAACAATAGAGACTTAACAGTATCTTTGCCCCTTTTATCTTATTTAAACTACTTAGGGTGGGGTAGCACTCACACCCTTAATCCTATCGGCTTTGAGCCTAGCATTGGATCGTGAATCAATTCCAGTTTCACATACTCTAGATCTAGCCTATGACGACATGAGGCTTTGGGGGGGACATCATATCCAAACCATAACAGGCACCATAAACAAAAGCCTGTATTTTCATAGGACCAGGGTATATCTAAGACAGAGACAGCCAGTGGTGCCTTTACACCTGTCTCACTGTTCTATGTATATTTCCTTTTTTTCTGTGCACTGAGGAGTCATCAGAAAAGCAGAGTCTAGCAGGAAAGCATCTTGATACACTGTTGGACTACATGGCTTACTTATTTTCTGCCCACTGTACTTGGAGCTTACTGAGGGTAGTGCTGACAGATTGGTTGGCACATTAGGTATTCACTGAATTTAAGAAACTAGAACCAAAAGCCTGATTAAATCATGTGTGTTTTTAAAGTTTTTTCTTCTCATTTTTTAAGCTTTTCATTTTGAAATAATTACAGATTTACAAGAAGCTCCAGAAATAATAATTTTCTCATTCTATGTCACCCATTTTCCCTCGGTGGTGCATATTTAGTTGATTCTATTCCTTTCCCACTGCATTGTTCTTCCATCCCCCTACCTCTCCTCTTTTCTTATTCTGGGGACATGTCTTCGGCTTTTCATTGGGAAATACCAAATGAACCCTTGAGCTAAAGGTTGCTGACCCCTCTCCTAGGGCTACTTGTGGATGCATATGGCTTCCTTTTCATTTGTTCTTTATGGACCACTTGCATAGTATATGGTGCTAGGCCAGGTACTAGGTGCTCCTCCTTGTTCAGGCTCTTCTGCTCTTATTTTGAGAACATTAAGTATGTGCGCATATCCTCCTTTATGGTTCCTTTTTATAAATTATATATACATGTATGTGTCATACTCAGACCTGTGTATATTGTTGGTGTGGAGAAACAGTGGCAATTTGATGGAAATAGCCCAGGATTTGCAGTTAGAAACCTTGGTTCAAATCCTGGTTCTATTTCATACTTGCTGTATGATCCTACAAGTCATTTTAATTCCAAATCTTTGAATCTGTTCTCTTCTGTAAAATAAATTTTGCAGGGTGTGGTGGTGCATGCCTCTTAGGCTGAGGCAGGAGGATCAGTGAGGCCAGTCTGGGCTACATACAGAGTTCAAGGGCAGCCTGAACTACATATCTCAAAAAACCAAAACCAAATCAAAACAAACAACAAAAACCCAAAACACAAAATAGGTTTGGTAATGACACTTAACAAAAGTTTTGTGGGAGAGAGACAAGTTGGCATTTGTATGATCTCTTAATGAATTTGAAAATGCTGTTTCAAATGTGGACTAGCAATGTTTATTTTGTTTTTATTTACAATATTTGTTTGTAGTACTATGGATCAAACCTTGGGCCTCATACATGTTAGGCAACTGCTCTATCACTGAGCCACATCTCAGCTCCCCATGCCTATTTTAAAGTGTTGAAGTGAAAGCCAACTGTAAACTATGGCTGTATTATACCTATTTTACTCAGTAACAGAGAAAAACTCATCTAGATTTTATATCCCAGCCTTCTTATACCTTCTGTCTTCACATTAAATACCCAGTACTTAATTGGTTTTCTTTTTTTCAACTGAGTGTAATCCAGCTCCCTTGGGAAGTTTAAGATGGCCATGTCAGCTGTTGTACTATCAAGTGACATATCAAATGTTCTCTTTTTTTCTTATTTACCTAAGTCTGGGAATTAACCTGTTTAGAAACATCTTAGAAAATCTCTCAAATTACCATGAATACACTTTCCTGTTCAAGCTTTTGAGCAGGTTTTGCTGCTAGAAATGAACTTTTGTATGGTTCAAGAAGCCAAGATTTTGTTTTAAAGAGAACATCTTTAAAAGGATATTTAGACTCAGTAGTCAGTATAAAACTGATAAATAAAATAAAAAATATGAGATATAGATGACTGGCACATTTCACTTCCTTAAACCTAGCCTAGATACAGGGAAACAGATTCTAAGTCATTAAGAGGCAGACATCTACAGACCCCCCCCCCCCAACAGCAGGATATACATTATTTTCAGGAACATATGGACATTCTCCAAGATAAACCATAGGTTACATCATAAAACAAGCCTCAATATATTTAAAATAATTTAAAAATCATACAAATATGTCCTCAGACCACAGTGAAATTAAATTAAAAGAAGAAAAATTTGGAAATATTCACAAATATGTTGAAATTAAAGTATATGCTTCCAAATCACTGATGGCTCAAAGAAAAATCACGAGAAGAGTTAGAAAGTACTTGGTAAATGCAAACAAAATAAAGCATATTATGGTAGTAATGCTTGTAAACATTAAAAAATAAACTTAAAATGGTAAGTCTTAGGTATATTTTACCGTAATTAAATAAAATCCTGGTACTTACTTGTTCAGTAATGAGTGTTTATTGGATACCAGCTATGTTCCCTGAAAAAACAAAACAAAACAGTATGCCATAAATTAGAAGATGTGACAAAGGCAGTGCGTAGAGGGAAATGTATGACTCTGAATATCTGTATTAAAAAGAAAAAAGTTTCAATAACCTAATAACAGTCTTAGTAAGCAATTACCTAAACCACTTTAAGAATTAATAGGAGAACAAGTAAATTTAAAGCAATCCAAAGGGAGAAAAATAAGTACTAGGTGGGAAATAACAAAAATAGAGGGAAAAAATAAAGAAAATAGGCAGAATAAAAATTGCAAAACTGACAAACCTTAAGATAGACTGACCAAGATAAAAACTCACAATTCTGATTTTGAAGTGAGGTTGAGCCAGAACTCAAGTTAGAACTGCCTCATAGAATCCCAGTTCAGCAGCCATCAAGGGACAAAAGGATACAGCTCCAGTGTGCCTTGATGCAGTGGTTGGAGACGGTGGGGCAGGAGCGCTGGAAGAGGTGGGACTTGGTCTGTGCTTGAGACAGACTTACTGTGCAAGAGAAAAAATAAGGGAAAGAAGATTTTGAGAACTGGGCAAGACTTCAGAATGAACCTAATCCAAGATGTGTCCCAAGCTGCTGAGCACCTACAATGTTCCCTCCAGGATCAGTTGGCTCATACTGCCATAACACAGTGCCACAAAACTAGGTGGCTGAAGTGACAGAAATTTATTTTCTCACAGTTCTGGAGTCTAGAAGTCAAAGATCAAGGTGTCAACAGTTTTCATTTCCTCAAGACTTCTCTCTGTGGGTCACAGATAGCAGCCTTCTCATTACAGCCCCGCAGGATAAAAAAGAAACCCCACAAGATCTATAAAATCAGACATGAAGAAAAGAATATGGTTATTGACCTTAAAGGGGGAAACAAAAGATCATTAGGAAATATTAGGAACAATTATATGTCAACAAGTTAGACAACCGAGATTAAATATGTACATTTCTAGAAAGACTCTGAAATTGTCTTAAGAAACAGAAAATCTGAGTATACCAATAACAAAGAGATTGAATTAACAATAAAAACATCCCACATATAAAGCCCAGATGACTTTACATTTAGTGGTTCTACCAAATATTTAATGAAGAATTAACATAAATTCAAAACAAACGCTTTCAAAATACAAGGCCGGGCTTTCCAGCTCACTCCTATGAGGACATTATTCACTACATGCAAAAAGCAGACAAAGACATCACCAGAAAACAAAACTAGAGAGCAGTAGCCCTTTTAAATAAAGATGCAGAAATCCTCAGTAGAATACTAGCAAAATGAATCCAGCAATGTATCAGATTGTAAACTATGACTAAGAGGGATTTATCCCAGAAATGTAAGGTTGGTATAATATCTGAAGATCAGTGTTATATGCAGTATTAATAAAGGACAGTGACTACAAGATCATCTCAATAGCTGCAGGAAAAATGTTTGACAGAACCTAAGATCCTTTCATGATCAAACTGCTAAACAAATGAGGAATGGAAGGACACTTCCTTGATGTGACTGACATCATACTTAAGGATGTAAAACTAAATGTTGTCTTCCTGAGATCAGGAATATGATAAGGATGTTCCTTTTTTTTTTTTTGCCACTTCTGTTCAGTGTTGTACATTTAAGAAAAAGGAGGAAAAGCCATCCAGATTGCAAAGGAAATAAAACAATCTCCATTTTTAGCAGACATGATCTTATATGTGTAGAGTATCCTGAAGAATCCATAATAAAACTATTAGAACTAGCCAGGCGCGGTTGCTCACACCTATAATCCCAGCACTCAGGAGGCTGAGGCAGGACGATTGCCATGAATTCAAGGCCAGCCTGGACTACATAGTGAGTTCAAGCCCAGCCTGAACTACATAGCAAGACCCTGTCTCAAAAAACCAGACAGCAACAATAAAACAAAACCAACAAAACTATTCAAATTCATAAATGAGTTCAGCAAGATCAATATATGAAGATCGACTGTATTCCTATACACTTGCAATGAATAGTCTGAAAATGAAACTAAGAAAACAATACATAGTGCATAAAAAAGAATTTGAAAATTTAGCACTAAAGTTAAAGGTGTGAAACATACTCTGAATTATAAAACATAATTGAAAGAAATTATAAAGATCTAAATAAATGACAAGTCATCTTGTGTTCATGGATTGGTAAACTTAAGGTCATGATGGCAGTACTCCCCATGTTGGTCTACAGATTCAACATAATCTCTATTCAAATCCGAGCTGCCTGTTTGCAGAAATTGACAAACCAATCTTAAAATTTCTATGGAAATGCAAGGGACCCTGAATAGCCAGAATAGTCTTGAAAAAGAACAAAGTTGAAAGACTGACATAGCTTTCTGCAAAGCTACAGCAATTGAAACAATCAGGTGTTTTTATAAGGATAGACATACAGATAAGTGGATAGAATGAGAGTCCAGAAATACATGTTGACATTTATGGTCAGTTGATTTTTTTCAGCAGGGTTCAAGGACAGTTCAGTGGGGAAGGAATAGTTTTTTCAGTAAATGGTGGTGAGAAAACTGGATATCCACATGCATCTAAGGAAAAGAAGAAATAGATAAGTTTTTTTCATCCAAATAAAAAACTTCATTTTCAATGGTACCATCCAGAAAATGAAAAGATTCCACATTTACAGAAAAGATTTGCAAATCAAGACATTATAAAGGACTCTTTCCCAAAGTATATCTAAAAACTCATGAATAATAAAAAGATATATAGCCCAGCTAAAATATGACCAAAGATTTGATTAGCTATTTCTCCAAAGAAGATGCCCAAATGACTACTGTGTCCATGAGAAGTTCAAAATGCTTAGTCCATAGGAAAATGCAAATCAGAGCCACAGTAGGATACCAATACACCCACTAGGTGAAAAAGAGGGGCAATGACAAGTTTTGGTGAGTTGTTCAGGAATGTTCATAATGACTTTATTCATTGTAGCCAAAGGTAGAAATAGTCCAGAATAGTCCAGTTTATCAACCAAAAACCAATATATGGTATAGCTATACAATGGACTATTATTTAGCTATAAAAGGAGTGAAGTACTGATACATACTGTGATATGGGCAAACCTTGAAAACAAGTGTGCTTAGTGAAAGAGGCCAGACAAGAAGTGCCACATATTTTATATCTTTATATGAAGTGTCCCAAATAGCCAAATAATCTCAAAGATTAGTTGTTTTCATGGGCTTGAGGAAAGAGGGTATGAGAATGACTGCTAATAATATGAGGAATCATCTTGAGATGATTGAAATGTTCTGAATTAGATAGTGGTGATGGTTGTACAACTTTGTAGTAAAACTGCAGACTTTAGGGTGAATTTAAGGGTATGTGATACGTGGTAAAGCTGTTACTAGAAAATGTAAGAAACCATTGAGATTCAGTTATCTGATTTTTTGTTAGTATAATAAACAGAAATGGGGGAAAACTGACCAAGACTATGAAGCTATAAGTGAAGCTCTCTGTAAGCAGAAGTAAAATGTTGGTAGATCGAGTGGAAATGTAAATTTGCTCTTCATAGAGGAGCCAACATGTTGGCCACATCCTGTCTGTGATGCTGCTTCCCTCCTAAAAAGTTAGTTCTCTGCTGAGGTCTGTCATCTCCATGGAGGGGCTTCTTTGGGTAGCTGTAATCTACATTATTATTTTTCCTACCCAGGCTTAAGAGCCTAGGTAATGTAACAAATTGGTATGCTGATGTTTATATCAGCCTTGTGTATATGTTTATATATTTTGCATGGGGAGAATAAAAATCAGGGTAAAGTTTTTGTTTTGGATTAAAAAAGTTGTCATTGTTAAGTAACTGGTGTTGAGCCTTGCAAAGTGTCTTTTTAGGAAATATGAAAAGTAGAAGAAACTATTAAGTAGGAGAGAAAGCACTCAGAAAATTACTCAGATTATCCTTTATTATTTTACATACTTTATTTTTGTTTTTAAATAAATTTTACACATATGGGCTTTTTTTAAAGGCAGGCTGACCTTGAACTCACTATGTATCCCAGGCTGGCCTCGAACTTGGGGTGATCCTCCTCCCTTAGCTTCCTGAGTGCTGAGATTACAGGTGTGTGCCACCACACTCGGCTCACATAGGCTTTTAAAAAAATGAGTTTTGAATGCTACATATCTATATATCCATATTTAATACAATTTCACATTCTATTTTGTTTAGTTAAAAAAATTTTTTTTACCTTTCTCCCCCTTTTCTTGGTGCCACTGGGAATTGAACACAGGCCCTTACATTGAGTTACATCCCTGGCCCTTCAAATATATGTAAAAAAATTTTTTTTGAGACAAGATCTCTATAAGCTGCTCATGCTGGCCTTGAACTTGTTATAATCCTTTTGCCTCAGTTTCCTGTATAGCTGGGATGAGAGGTGTGCACCGTCACTTCCAGCTTAAGTTAAATTTTTATAACAATAATTTTTTCACATATTTTTCCCACACAAACTTTTCTTTTTTTTTTTTTTAAACTAAGTTATAAACGTCTTTTAAATTTTGGACAATTTCAAACACATGCAGAGTAAAGAGAATAGCAGAACCCTCATGTCCACATTGTGGGGCTTCAGCCATTCTCAGTGCACATTGTCTCGTTCTGTCTCTGAGGGAGTCGTAAGCAATAGGGAAAAGGCAGTGCAGTTCTTAGCTAATATTAGAAACCTGCCCCAGGTGAAGACAAAATAAAATGAAAATTCTTTTCTGCTTTTACAGTCCACATTTAAATAATAAATATTTAAAATATCGGAGAGGACTTAAAAATTTCTTCATTAAGATATTAGTGAAGGCAAATACTAACCTTCTTGAACATCTTATCTGACACCTGTGTATATTTTCCCCATTTTCTTCTTTCCACTTCTTTCTTTTAGCTAACTGATCCACTAATCCACTAGTTCTATTTTCTTAGGAATTTAAGACTTTCTTCTTGATTTACACTTTAATAGTAGGTATACATTCCATTCCAAAATGCTGAAAGACAGATTTTCCACCATTGTGTAGTGTCTGATTTTTGAATAACATTTTATTTGTAATTATAAAAGTAGCATGTATTCATTATAGAAAAAATTTAGAACCTATATAGAAAAGCACAAAGATTAAGAAATATGTAATCTTGGCCAGAGAATAATCAATGTTAATGATTTTTTCCCCATTTATGTGACTTGCTTTTTTAATGTAATATAGTGAACCTAAACCTTTTATTCACTTATGAACATTTATAGTTTATTTTGTCACGATTACAGTGTAGTTAATATTCACATAGGAGTGCATGATTAAGAGAGTTAGTTTAACTTTGATTTTTTCCCCTCTACTGCAGAATATTCTTGTTTTCAATTGAGTAATTCTACCTTTAAAAAATATTATTTTTATTGATACATAAATATTGTCTATGGAGTACTATATGTTCTGATACATGATATGATTTCAAATTAAAGTAAATAAATCTACCTCAACCATTTTGCTTTTTTTGGGTGAAAACATTTTCTTAAAACATACAGTATACTATTTTCATCTGTAGTCACCCTACTGGGTTACAGAACACTAGAACTTATTTCTTCTATCCCTGGGTTTTAATACTCTTTCCACAGTAAACAGTTATATGCCCAGCTAGTGTCCTGACTCTGCAGTTTAAAGATGACTTGTACAGAGTTCCCTGGAAAGCCAAAGTTCTGTTACTTTTGGTACTAGAAATTGGCTGTTGAGCCCTGTGTCTGTCCAGTACTTCTGTTGCATGCCTGACTGGTAATTTCCAGACTTTTTGAGAGTTATTTGCATAATTTTTAGTGTCTAGCATTACTGAGTAGTATATAGACAATTTCTTATGAGTGGTTAGAGGTGGTTAAAGAAATTTGAGTAGGTGCAGCTAGAGAAGTGGCAGGAAGGATGATGGCTTGTTTTCCCAGAAGTAGGGAATTTTATAAGAAAGAAAGGATGATCAGCTTTGAATGCTGCTAAGAGGTAGAGTTACTTGCATGCAAAGAAATCTTGGTTTTGCCAGTAAGACCATCCCTGGGGATCTCCACAAGCATAGCTCCCAGTTGTGGAGAGGTGGGGAAAACAGACTGGAAGGTTAAAGTGTGCATCAGTGGAGCTGCCGGTATGACAACTGCCTACAGAAGCTTCATTGTTAACCGTGTCATTGATGAAAGACGTGAGCTTCAGAGAGGGCCTTTAGAAGATGGGTGATTTAGAGGACATTTGCAGGTGGCTGGAAACTGGCCAATAGAGGAGAGATTGCTGATGTTGAGAGCAGATGACTGGAAGGGTAAAGGTTAAAGGTCTGAGGAGGCAGAAAGGAGGGGTTGATGTCATCCACCTGGGTGTGGAAGCCACTAAAGAAAATGAAAAGAGACAGGGAGGGAGCCAGGGAGGCTTGAGTGAGATTCTGCAGTAGGGCAGAGATTACAGGTGGATGCCACCACACCCGGCTCAAGTTTTCTGCATTTTTAAATATAAGAAGTTTTAAATAAAATTCTTTCTGTATGAACTTTTTCCTGTAGTTGATTTCTGGTTTTATGATTTAATTGTTAATGCTTAGATAGCTTTCTAAGGGTAAATAGAAAGGAGAGCATATACTGATTTGCTTGGGTAGCTAAATAATATTTCTAAAGGATACACAGGAGACTAGTGACATTATTTGCTTTTAGGGAAGAAAATAGGGAAAGGAGTGAGAAGAAAGTCTTGAACTCTTATACCTTGGGAATTTGGAACCATGTGATTAATACCTATATACCCTGAATATCTTTGACATAGAGATGGAGAAAACACTCAAAAATTTAGAAGAGGTACCTCAAAAAGCAGTTTAGTAAATGTAAGTGTAAAAATGGTCAATTACTTTTTTTGAGAGACAGAGAGAGGATGAGAATCCTCTCTGCTTGATATCTGAGGTTTCCAGTCTCTTATTCTATGAGTTTTGTATATATGAATTCATGACCTGGTTTTGAGTGTCTTGTTAAGCCTTTATTGTATAATTATCTTCAAGATGCATGTAAGAGTAGTAGATATAACTCATTGGAGGAGTATTTGCCTAGCATGGGTCTAACTAGTTTAGAATGAAAGGGATTGGGTGATGAGAAGAAATTGAAGTAAGAAATGCATTGTATGATTCTAGCATCTGTGGGCTAACTAGACAGCTTGTATAATTTGTTTAAGACAGTTTTGAGGGCTGGGGCTTAATTCATTGGTAGAACACTTGCCTAGCATGTACAAGGCTCTGAATTTGATCCCCAGTATCACAAAACCCCCCAAAATTCCGTAATTTTGATATTTTGCACATATCATATACTTTGCACTACCTAACCGTGAATTTGAGATCTGATTTTGTAACAAAACAGGAAGCCCAAATGGTGCAGTTGTCAGCCTTCAATATTGTGTCAGTAACTGATCAGAACATGAGTGAGCCCGTTCTTTTTCTCCTTTTGTCTTTCTCTTTTCTTTGATGGGAGAGGAGGTGGCAGTGGCTTCTACTCACTTGAAAGCTGGTAAGCAAGAAATGTGATGTAGGTGCCCTCTTTGATTACTGTGACCCAGGTGGCTGTTATGGTCAGTGATGTTTTTATGGACTCTGCCCTGGTTTAAGGAAATTTGTTTTTTTGGAAGACCCAGAGTAGGGCAATGAATGCGATGTGATTCAGATAGAGAGTGGTATTATGTGTTTGATGGGAAGTAAAATTAAAGTTACAAATAAATATGCTATTTAAAGCAGAATATTGCTTTCCTGATTGGTTCCATTGGCAAGCTAGGAAATTGTGAAAATATCAACCTAACAACTGTATAGCTCATTGGCTCTTTTCTTTGGGTTCCTGATAAAAGTAATAATTATGTTTTCCAATATGGATGCGAAGTGTTCATGGTTCACACTCCATGTGTGTTTATAAGTGGTCCTGCATCATGAATTGCTTTGTCATTGACTTAATGTTTTGTAACATTTGAGTGTTATGTTATCTGTGCTGATTTATTGTTTTCTCTTATTTTTCAGAATGGACTGCTGAATTATGAAGTATTTCAGACCCAGGAGTAGAACATCACTGTGCCACTCACTCCTTTATCTCCTGCTAGTTATTTAAATTGGACTTTTAATATCCTACCAGCTGCTCTTCAGACACACATGGTGCATTGTTACCATTCCTCAGATTGCATCTTTGAAACACAGGCTCTTAGTAACCTTCAGCAAACAAAGAGGCAGCCTCCCTGGAACAGCTACCAGGAGGGAGTCATCCTGACTGCCCTCTAGCTTTTGCTGGATCTGGATTTGAATTCTGCCATGGAGCCTCGCATGGAGTCTTGCCTGGCTCAGGTGTTGCAAAAGGATGTGGGAAAACGACTGCAGGTTGGCCAAGAACTTATAGACTATTTCTCAGACAAACAGAAGTCTGCTGACCTTGAGCATGACCAGACCATGTTAGATAAGCTTGTGGATGGACTCGCTACCTCTTGGGTGAACTCTAGCAATTATAAGGTAAGCTGTGCTTTAGGTACTTTTAAAAGGTGGCAGGGCTGCCTTGCTGGATCAAAATTGTCCCTTAAAAAAGGCCCTTTGTGAGCAATCAGCATGATTCCTTGGTTTCAAGATGATGTTTGCACAGATTGTGGTTTTTGGAGACTTAATTTGATTTTTTGATTTTTTTTTGTTGGAAATAAAAAAATCCTTATCCTTAAGCCCTTTGAGAGAAGGCCAAGTGAAGAGATAAGGAGAGGTTTTATGTTGGAAGTGTACAAAAACGTGCAGCCTTGAAGTTAAGTGTATACTGTGTCTTGCAGTGCATGGGTCATGAGATATTGGTGAGTGACCCTTCATTAAAAACAAGAATATTTGCTGATTTTTTTTTTCTCAGGGAGCAAATTGGCAGTAGGATATGAAGCTTTTAACCTTCAGGTCACTGTTATAAAGTCTGCTGGGTAACTGACTAGAAATAGTATAGGTTGTTAAGGATTATCCTGTGACCTGTGGGTAATTGTATAGAGGTTATCCTTCAGGTTTAAAGATTAAGTTTCTTCCTGTGCCCTTGATGGGGAGTGGAGGGGGTAGATTGGGGGTGGGAGTGGCAGGTCATGACCCAGATGAGCTTCGAAGATTGACCATTTACCATTTGTTATGGTTTTATCTAAAATGTCTCCTCAAAGGCTCATATGTTCAGAGGTTCGGTTCTTGAGAGATGATTGGATCATGGGGGTACTGAACTCATTGATGGATTAATTCACTGATGAGTTCATAGCTGAATGTATTGTTAGGAGGTGAGACTTGGTTGAACAAGGTAGGTCCCTGGGGGTGTGACCTGAAAGTGTGTATTCTTATCCGTGGTCCCTTCTTGTCTTCCTGGCTCTTCCCCCTTTCTCTCTCTCTGCTTCTGGCCTCCATGAGGTGAGCAGCTTTGCTTTGCCATGCCCTTCTGTCATGGTGTTTCTGCTTTGGAGCATTTTTTCACAAGACTGAAACCTCTGAAACTGTGAGCCACATAAACAAACCTCTTCTCTATAAAGTTGTGGGCATTAGGTATTTTATTTCAGTAACAGGAAAGCTGTCTAATATACCAAAGACTGAGCTTTATGAATGAAAGCCAGATGTAACTTGAAATGCTATGTCCGCTCTGTTAGCCCCCTTGCCCCAGCTCTTTTTCAGTTTGCCAGGAGGGTAGCCTCTGCAGATGAAGTTGAGATGGAAGGGAGAGGGGGGATTTTGCATGACTGCTGCTAGGTGCTATGAACATTGTGAAAGGGACTGACAGAAATTGAATCTTTTGTGCTTTTGAAGATTGAATTTAGTCTTCTGAGTTTGGTTTGGACTTTTTACTTTGTTTTGTTTGTTTTCTGTAGTTCAGGCTCATCTTGTTTCGAACTTACTGTGTAGCCCAGGCTGGTCTGGAACTCATGGTGATCCTCTTACCTCAGGCTCCTGAGTGCTGGGATACAGGTGTGTGGTACTACACCTGGCAGTTTTGGATTTAGAACCTGCCTCTTACAGAATTCCTTCATTGGGTTTAGCATAGGCTGTTTTCCATATACAAGAAACCTCAGCCTCATTTAAGAGAAAAGAGGCTTTATGGTCATGTTAAGGGTGTAACCTAGAGTCCTGATATTTCATTTGTAACTGGATATAAAATTTACCATATTTGTGTTTGAAAGCTGATTCAAATTCTATTTCATTTAGGTACTTATTCATTTTGCTGAAGAAGTACTTATGGGCTTGGCATTGGTGATGGTGGGGGAAATGTTAGATGTGAGAGGTTGTAGAGAGAGAGTCCATTCGTTACATTTTTAAGGGCTGTGAAGTCACTTTGTATATGTTTGAATCACAGTTCCACTCCTTTTTCTGTGTGTATGGTAAGATGCTTTTGGCTGAGAGTCACTGAAAACAGACTCAACTGACTTAATTATTGTAAGGAAATTTAATATCAGATAAATTTAATATCTCAGTAGTAGTTGAAGGAATGTTTAAAGAAAAAGAGTATCTACTTGTGTGTTTTACTTGGGAGGATCTGTCTTAGAAGCTCCCAGCAGACCTTTTGTGCATCACATTGGCCAGATAGCTTTGTGTGCCCACTCCAGCACCTTTGGAAAATGGAATGAGTGTCCATGATTGCTTTTTATTATGCTGCTCAACCTACTGGTCTCAAGAAGGGAGTCAGCTTCCCCCACATGGGTGTGTGACCAGGTGAAGGATAAGTATAGGGATGGAACTGAGGTAATATGAATGTTAATTAATAATCTGTACAATCTGCTTTACTGTGTTGAGCTTTTCTGACATCTCCAGGCCTCAGTTTCCTCATCTGTAATGTTGGGATAATTAGTTGAGTTATTATGAGCAACAAGTAAGAGAATGGGTTTAAAGTTATCACAAGTCTGTCATATACTAAGTACTCACATGTTAGTGGTTGTTGTCAGCACATGGTTCCTGTCTTCAAGGAGATCATAGCCAGTGCAGGTGGGGCTGATAAATGAGCAAACAGTTGCAGCAGCAGTAGTGTATACAATAACAGAAATACATGGCATTCTGTGGGAAGACCGAAGAAGAACAGAATAATACTTCTCAGAGGAATTCAGGGTTTTAAAGATTGGATACTTTTTGCAAAGTATCATTTGTAAGGTCATAAAGAAATAAAAGATTCAGACTTGACCTTTGAGAAATAATTCTTAAGGAAAGACTTTAATGCCAAGTCAAGTCAGGAAGGCATGGCTGCTACGCAACTTGCTTGTAACCACAGACAGTTCAGTTAGCCTATTGGTGCAGTGCAGAGTTAGATGAGATGATTACTTATGAGCCGTCAAGCTGTACTGTCTTGTATGACTTAACACAGATGGTTTTGTAGTCAAGGGCTATTTCTTGTGATTCTAATCTTACATGGTGCTGAGCAGGCCCCTGGTTTGTAAGTTCTTTTAGTATGGAGACAACTCCCTTGTTACAGCTGGACTCAGAGCCTGGTGCATGGTAGATACTCAACAAATACTGGTTACATGAGTGATCTCAGGAACTCAGCAAGTGTTACTGGTTGCTTTATCAAAACTGGAAACTTATTTTAGCCTCCTCCCCTTTTTCTTAATCATAGATTAAGATTTCTTACTCAGAGTCTAAGGTACATGTCAGGCTTTATTTGACACTTAAAATAGTAAGAACAGAGTGTATTAGCTTTACACTAGCAAAACTTTGGAGTTTGGCTTCTTTATTTTTTAATTGAGGAAAAAAGTGAAGTGATTTGGGCTTTATAAAACAATAGTATTCTTGTTATTCCTTAGAAGGGAAGGGGAATGAATGCCAGCCCATTGTCTTGTGTTCGACCAGAGCTTCAATGACCTTACATTTGAGTATTTCTTAATATGACAGACACATTTGTAAGTTATATTATTGTAATTTAATAGCTACCACCTATTGTTTGCTTGCTATGTGTTAGGCATTTCATCTGCCTTACCTCATTTAGACTGTGTAATACCCCTGTAGGGCAGATGGTGCTATCCTGATTTTATACAAGAGGTAACTAAGGCCCAGAAATATGAGGTAATTTTTGCTAGTGATTACAGAACTGGGATTTCAATGTAGATCTCTCTGATTTCCTAGCCTGTAGTTGCTTCTAAGATCAGGGGTCAGCAGATTTTTTCTTAAAAAGCAAGATAGGTAAATAGTTTAGGCTCGTGAACCATATGACTTTCTTGCAAATAATAAGCTAACTTGGTTCATTGTATCACAGAAGCAGCCCCACATAATACATAAGTGAACAGGTGTGGCTACGTTCCTATAAAACTTGATTTGCAGAAACTTGTCTTGGGCCCTGGACTAGAACATCAAGCACTTTCTCTGTGTCACTTAGCTAAAGACTTTTTCTTCACTGGTGGGAACCATTAGTGCTTCATCTGGAGGAAGAGGAATAAGGATTATAATTTGCATATAATTTGGAAATGGGGGCAATTAATTTAGATTAGAAGATAGCTTGTTTTAATATTTTTCAAGAAAGTGTGCCTTTTTTTAGTTCCCTCATTCAGACTCATTGTGATCATTTTGAATTCAATTAGCCTGTTACTGATTATCTACATGATCTGGCCTTGGACTTTCTTGCCTGGTACAAGCATTTAGTTATTTAAATATTCATGCATCCAGAACACCGCCAGGGCCACACCATTGATTGTTACAACTTGGAAGGACTGCAGTGCCTTCCTCATTGCAACACCTAAAGTTAAAAAGTACTTAACCATATGTCAGATGCTGCCCAGGAGCTGGGCATACGGAGTATATGGTCCCTGGGCTGACATCATATGACCAGTGCCCAGGCTGTCTGGATCTGTCCAATCTGCTATGTGTCAACTTCATCCTTGTGAACTTTTATCTTAAGGTCTATGCTATGTTCCTTGTATTTGAAATTTGAAATCTGTGGGTTCTCTGTCAACCTGTGGAGTTTCCTCTACTTTAAAGCATTTTGTGGCCTGACTGGAGGGGCAGTTAGAGCATGAGAGGACAGTGCACGGTTACACAATGTATGATAGGAAATAATTCAATATAAATTGTTCCATGGGAATGTATATAAGTGCCATAGTGTGAAGATGAAACAGTTAGGGTGTGCTTAGCTGGAGAGCCTTTGATGGGAAGGTGGATTAAATAGAGCATGAGGAGTCAAAAGGAGTAAGTTGCAGTAAGTCATGAGCAGCCTCTCTTCCCTTCTGCTTCTCCTTCTCTGGCAAAAGTGGCTCAGTAGACTGCAAAAGGGTTAGTCTCTTCTAAGCTGTTTTTCAGAGCACGATGTTGCCCCTGGATCAAGTACATTTATGGTAGGAGGGGCATGTAATAACAGATAAGGGAGAGACCTCTCATTTCCCTTGCCTGTCTCCCTATCTTGGGTTTCATTAAAGTTTTTATCCACCCATCCCCCTGTGTCATTGAGAGGAGAGCCAGGGAAGATTATTGGATTCAGATTAAGTGACATAGGTTTCCTTTTCTGTCCGTCTTCTGGATGCCGTCACCAAGTGACACCTCCTTTCAGATACTGTCCACTCTTCCCAGAGTTGTCTTGTTGGCTGCTGGAGGTGCATTTCTCTGGTGTAATTTAAAAAGACAGGTGCCTCTGTTGTAAATAGAAAATACACAGTGAGCAGCACTAAACAAAAGCAAAAATACCTTAGGGCTAGTTATTTCAAGAAAATTCATGTGGATGGTCAGGTAAAAATGGTGTCCTTGGTATAAGTAATTAATAGTGTTTCTTCCTATATGTTTTTATTCAGATGCAAGAGCAACAAATTGTATTGGAAATAATTTAGATTTAAGTCTGAACCATCAAGATTTCCATCCTGTCTCTGCCACTTAGACTTTTGAGTGTGTGGGGACCTTTCTCACTCTGAACATATTTCCTCACTTGTGAAATGAGTCTGATGATATCTTGTGCATAGCTATCTGGAGGATTCAGTGAGCCTGTACATATGGTGTGCCAGCATAGTGCTGTGTATGTAGCATGTGGTCAGTAAAAGGACGCTGATTAAGATATTACATAGTTATTGGGTCAAATGATAGTGAGATTTGTAGCAAGTTAACTTTTGTGTGGGACTAAGGTTGCAAGTCTTCTTGTAACTATGCCTGTGCCCTAGGATAGAGGCCTCACATCTTTTGTAATAAGATGTTAATCCTTAAGTTGTACAGTCTTGATACTAAAGTTCCTCAGCTGAGCAGCAGCTGGCTGAGAATTCTGTGAAGGATGAATTTAAAATTATAAATGAACCCATTAATTGAGAATCTCTGTTTTAGGAGAATTTCATATTTTTCTTTTTTTTTAAAACACAAATTTATACATTGCCTTGTTTTAGAAAACTAAAACTTAAATAGGGATGCAGATAATAGAAGAAATCATAAATTGAATGTCAAAGCAAATGAAAAGAAACAGCTGAGGTGAGAACATGGGGCCATCAATGAGGGTGATGAATACATGATGGCTTGTGTTTACTAATAACTGACATTTATTAAGTGCTCATTGTGTTCCAGACACTTAAGTGCATTGCAGGCATTGCCTCATTTAATCATGGTGTAGGTGCTATATGGTAAGCCCTGTGATTATTCTCATTCTCAGTTGGAGAAACTGCCCGAGAGAAACAAGGAAACTTGTCTCAGGTTATATGACTAGAAAGTGTCAGAGGCAGGATTTTAATTTGGAGCCCACCTCTGAACAGTGTGCAGGACTTTATAATTTTGCAGTAGTATTGCTAGCACCATTTGTTAGAGCATAAAGAAAAGGGTGTAAGGATATACTCCATAGTTAATGATTTGAAAGACCACATCCCGAGTAGGAAGAGAGAAGCATCTCATTTTGTACTTTAATAAATAAAACATACAGTAGTTAAGATCAGTGTATTTGAAATAATTTTTGCTCCTAGTAGACTCATAACTATGTGTACTTTTAAAACCTTTTATTTTGGAAAATATTCAGACTACTGGAACATTTCAAAAAACAGTGCAAAGAATTTTCATGTATGTTTCCCCCGACCCCATTGTTCTCTTCAGTGTTTATCATTCTGTCTATACACATATTAGTGCTGTTTCAACTGTTCGTGAGTTATAGACACAATGCTCCATTGCTCCTACATATTTGTGTGTTTTCTAAAAACAAAGATATTTATTTATGTAATCTTATTATATAGTTATATCTTAATCTTCTTTTTTTCCCCATTCCCCTCTCCTCCCTTCAACCCTTCTTCCCCTCCCCATTTATAAAAGCTTTGTTTCCATTTTTTTCTCTTCCATTCTTTTTTTAAAAATCTCTTTTCCTTTCCTTTTCTTCCCCTACCCTTTGCTTGCTCCCCTTTCCATTTGAACATGTTCTTCTTATTTAAA
This sequence comes from Heterocephalus glaber, assembly GCF_053883595.1. Lineage (NCBI taxonomy): Eukaryota > Metazoa > Chordata > Mammalia > Rodentia > Bathyergidae > Heterocephalus > Heterocephalus glaber. Next base: position 22,864,981 of record NW_028258143.1, on the reverse strand, counting down.
CCATAGTAGGATCAATAGACTCCTAATACCTATTGATAAACTTTATTCACGTTTTACCTGTTATTGTACTAATGTCCTTTATAGCAGAAGAAAAAAATTTTTTCCTTGTTTACAGTCCCATCCAGGAGCATATACTGCCTTAGATTTCATATCTGTGTAGTTTTCCTGGCCCTGGAACATTTTGTCAATTGTTTTTCCTTGTCTATCTGAACATTTTTAGAGAGTACAGTTCTTTTCTTTTGTGTGGGCCTTGAGCTTTTTTGATGGTCCTCCTGGTTGGGTGAAGCTTGCCCAATTTGGACAAGAATGCTGCAGAAGTGATTATATCCTTCTCGGTGCCTCATATAGGGAGTTGCACAGTATCTCCCTGTTCTATCTGGTGAAAGAGGTATTTGCAAGGTTTCCTCAAAAAGTTTTTTTTAAAAAATAATTAATAGGTATCTTGTGGGGGATATTTTGAGACTATGTATGTTAAATATTTTGTTTCTTGTCAATCTTTCACCTACCAGTGTAAACATCCATTCAAAATTCTTGCCTCAAGCAGTTATTACTATGCTGGTTACCAAAGGGTGATTTTTTTTGTGAGGGTGTCTCAACTCTATTTAATGTTTACCTAGTGATTTTCATCTTCAGAAGTTTTTTGTATCTTATTTGACTCCAGTTTGGGAGCTTGTGCTTTATACACATTTATGTGTGTGACACCAGGACCTGGATGCTGCTGACATCCAGAGGGAGAAGTGAGGGTATTTCTTTATCTTATGGTCTGAGTACATCTCCCAAAGCTTCATGTGCCAGAAGCTTGGTCGCCAGTGTGGGGATATTGAGAGGTAGTGGGACTGTAAGGTGTGAGAAGTTAATTATATTGTGGGAGCTGTACTGGTGGAAAGTATTAATGCTGCAAATAGGTTAGGTCCCTTGAAAATGACTTGTTATAAGGGATTCTGACACCTTCCCGGAATCCCTCTTGTGTGTGTATTGCTTACCAGTCTTGCATACACTCCTACCATTGTGATGCAAAGGGTGATTTTTACAATGCTATAATGCTGTAATTATAATGCTATAATTCCTTCATTTTTTAAAAGTTGGCTCCATTTATTTTAAAATGTATGTTCTATGTCTATTTGTATAAGAACAGGTTTTTTGTTTTTTTCAGCGACAGGGATCAAACCCAGAGTCTTACCCATGCTAGGCAAGTGTTCTACCACTGAGCTATACCCTCATCCCCCAAAATATATATTTTTATGGTTGTACCCCAAAAAACTACTGCAAAGGAAGAAAAAAAGTTTCAAATTAATCTTATTTGGGTGCATTTATATTTATTAATTACTGAAGGCAACCTAATACTTTGTTGGACATAAAGTAATGTGATGAAGTTTGGTTTGGTTTCCTAGCAGCCAAAGTAGAAATGAAGTGATAGTCAGCTATTAGTTTCCATAACTCTTACGAAGGGACTATAAAAAGGCATATAATAGCAGAGTGTCTTCTGGATTTAGCAGGATGTTAAAGGCCACTTTATGAGAAGAGGAAAAACAAAGTATACAAAATGGATGCCACAGAAGAGAGTACTGAGGGCATCCAGCTGCAGACAGAGCTCACCAGCTTGAGCTTTGGGCGGAGGGGCATTGTCAGTATTCGTTGAAGAGAAAACAAAAGCCGGCAGGCCTCATCAGGTTACCTCTTTAACAGGTTAGGTAGATGGATAGTGTGTGACAAGGCCACTATGGTAAAGAGCTCAAAGAAATTGGGTAAACATGGCTGAGAGTAGAGATGGGAGGTCAGCCTGGAAGAGTTTGCTAAGCTATAGCTGCTTTTCACATGGGACTTTGGCAGAGAAGGGGTGCTAAAGCTGGATGTCCCCTGGGGACCAACAGAGGAGGTTATAGATGGGGAGGAAGTTCTTTGTATGAATTTTGGCTGTTATCATTTCTCTTGATGTTTTATTTCTTAAAAAGGAATAAAATAACTTTATTTTTGTTAATCCTGTTTCCCCTTAAATGACTGAGAATAGGTTCTCTTCAGGGTATGTTCAATATAGCAGAGAAGAAGATGTCTGTAGTCAGGAAAAAGAAGTGCTAATACCTGGACCAGGTCCTCTTTGGATTAGGGAAGTTGGGTTTCTCATTTGTTTTTATTTAGTCCTATTATCTTAGTCCCTCCCTACACAAAATGAGGGTAATATTTATCTTTCAGGAGAGCTGCAAGGGGAAAAAAGCATCAAACTTCACTTCTTTGGAACATCCTTTTCCTTTTTCCACATGCTTTCATGCTTATTCTAATCTCAGCGTCAGCTCATCTTAATGGGCTAAATTGGCAGGTAGTAAATAATGCTAGATATGGTTTTATTAGGCAATGATGGGTAGGTGTATGATTTTATTTGAGTCTGATGACTCTAGCCTAACTTACAGAATGTTTTTCAAAAAACAACTTTGTATTGGAAATACCTGTTAGCAACCTTTCTGATTATGGGGGGGTAAGTTAGGGAGACTTTGTTTTGGACATAAATGCAGTTAAAACTAGTTTGAGCTGAAAAGGGGTGCTACTGAGACAATTCCTGGCCAGGAGGAGGTTGAAGTCACTGTGCAGTCAACACCGGAGACTTGGCTGGGGGAAGACCAAGCTTCTGTCTGCCTTTGTTTTGGGCTACAGGTTTCATTTCAGTGTTGCGCTCAAGTAGCTCTATCCCAGAGGAAAGAGTCTCTTCCTTCCCAGCACAGATCCCTCAAATCCCCCCAACAAACTCCCAAACTTTTGACCTATTCTTTGTGGCCAGTGAGGAATGGCTGTACAAGAAAATGGTGGCTGCTACTCATGTCAAGTGTGTTATATTTTTGTTGCTGTGACAGAATATCTGAGAATAACAATTTAAGGGAGGAAAGGTTTATTTTGACACACAATTTCAGAGTTTCAGTCCATGGTCAGCTGGCTGCATTGTTTTTAGGCCTGTGGTAAGATGGAAATATCATGGTAGAAGACAGTGGTGAAGGAAAGCAGATCACCTCGTAGCATCCAGGACAACAGCGGGGAGAGAACACACACACACAGAGACAGAGACAGAGACAAAGACATACAGAGAGAGAGAGAGAGAGAGAGAAGAAAGAGGGGACCTGGGGACAATATATATCCTTCAAAGTCATGGCCCTAATGACCTGTTTCATTCCTTTGGGCTTCACCTTCTAAGAAGCTCTTTGAATTATGAACTCATTAATGGATGAATTCACTGATGAAGTTAGTGCTGTAATGATCTAATCACTTCCCAGAGCCCCACCTATTGAACACTGCTGCACTGGGGACCAAGTCCCCAATACATGAGGCTTAAGGGATATCTCATAGTCAAATCATAACATCAGGTGATGGGGTAAGGAGCATAAATTCCCTTAAAAGAGAGGGAGTTTGAGGGGTGGGGAAGTGGGCCACGTGTGAACAGTGGAGAGTCATGAATTTCATTGAAGCTGTAAACTTCAGATTGTTTGTGAGGCTGCAAAGGTATAGTGAGAACGCCTAGACAGGCTTTTTATTCTTCAGTCTTACTACAATTTCCAGAGTTCATTAGCACTGAGAATCTTCCAGGTTAAGTAATATTCTGTAGGGCCCATGGCATTTTCCTGGTAGTCTGTAGAATGTCAAAGCCATCAGGTCCTTGTTCAGCCTCTTATTGATAGGTGTATCTGTGCTCTGTAATCTCATTGTAGTTGATAGTGAATTTAAATTTTCAGTGCAAAGAATAAAAAAAAGTTCAGCAGATGTTTGGAAGAACAACAACAATCTTATCACAGTGACTGGGCACGGGCTGCTGTCCACAAATGCTTAAGAAAAATACCCTTTGAGGTGTAAGGATTTTAGCTGGACAGGCATTCTACTCTAATAACTAGAATAATTTCCAAAATTAGAACCAAGTTTAGGAAGAAAATATGCATTTATTTTTCTCTTAAGAGCAAAAGGTTCTCTTGGAAGGGAGAAAAATGAATGTAAGTACTATGTATTTAATAGCACTGGAAATGTTTTGCTGTACAGTCACCTTTGTGAGCTGCTTGGCCGCCTGTGAATAGCATCTAAATTGGAAATTCAAGGTCAGCTGTATAAGAGAGCCATTACTAAAGTAATATACAGGTAAATAAAATGAATCTTCCCTCCACTCGTTTTTGGTATTAGAGGTCAGGAAAGGGTTCAGATTGCATGTGTAAGATGGGAGAGAATGCTTTTTGACAGATTGAGGGCATGGCTTTTAATTTCTAAGTGGTTTGAAGAACCATGGCTCATTGTTTGTTCATTCCAAAGTCTTAATGATATAGATTTTTTTTTTCAGACAATACTGTGGCTTTTGGCAGTGTCTGTAACTTTAATGGGCACTGGCTGGGCACAAATGGCTTGAAAATAACCAAGTTCTTTGGGACTAAATTGTGTGGCCTCTATGCGTGCTTATGTATCCATGAAAGAATCTGAATGATAATTTAAAAATCACTTGAAATAACAAATAATGGTTTTCAAATTGGGGAAAATCCCACATATCAGGATAGGAGAATATAAAATACTATGTGTAAATATTTTCTGACATTTATCTAGATGATAGTGAACTTTGCAGCAAGTATAGTTTATAAAGTGTTTTCATTGATATGTGGAAATGCTAATGGAATAGTGCAAATAAATAAAACAGGTGCAAAATATATAGGGAACAAGATGTTAACTATGTAAAAATGTATAGAAAAAATGGTCTGGGAGGAAATATATGGAAATGTTAAAGATATTAATTTATATAATGAAATTATAACTGGTAGGTTTTCTTGTGTTTTCTAAGTTTTTGCAGTGTTCGTAAACAAATTTAAAATTTTTTTCTACTTAGATTGCTTTCAAGAAGACATTTGTCAGAATTATGATAGCAAAGATAAATTATCTGTGTTGCCTGCTTCATGAGAAAATAAATGGAAGTTGGATTTGTTGCAAAAAGCAGTGCCTTTACAGGTGAATAATTGCATTTCTAAAATTAATGAGGATCACTAGTAGCATAATTTTTTTCTTGGATTCACGGTCACAGTATTTATATTATGAGTGATACCAAGAAATAGTACAGTTAGGATCAAGGATCCACTAATTGTAGTCAGCTTTTTCAGCCTCACCTTTTTGGGGCAAATTTTCATCTGGTTGTTCTAAAAAGATTAAAATATGTATCTGTAGAAAATTTCTTACACTTTTATTTTTTTTTTGGTACTGGGTAACGAACTCAGGACCTTATGCTTGTGAGACAGGCGCAGCACCACTGAGCTAAATCCCCAGCCCTACGGCATTTAATACATGAACTGTTTTGCTAAGTTTTGCCAGCTCCACGAGCAAACACTGCTATGAATTTAGCTTATTTTAATGACTTCATTTACTACCTTTTGCATTTAACTGTTTTTGATGGTAATTGCTGTAGATTTTTGTTTGTTTTTGCTTCAGAATTTTGGGATAGAAGATTATAAAATATGCCGTGGCTGAATGTTCAGAGTTGATTAACAACACAGTCACAGTAAGCGAAATCCGGCTGCTTGTTTTGATTTTTTTTTTTTTTGGTACCGGGGATCGAACTTGGGTCCTTCCACTTGCAAGGCAGGCGGTGGAACCACTGAGCTAAATCCCTGGCTCTTGGTTTGATTTTTTTGCTTTATAGTAGAAGGAGTAATTGAAGAATAAAATGCTTGTTTATCTTTCTCAATGCATAATGGTATGTGTGAAATTGAAGGATGTTTTTTGCATATTATAGACCTCACAGAATGGAGATCCTTTGACTTTTGAGTGTATGACATTTGAGTGTATATATTGCATCTTCCTATTCCCTTCAATAACAAAATAGCCTTGGTAAGAATTATATTATATCATTAGTTTCCAGGGATGGGGATTGGAGGAAATGGGGAATGGGTGCTAATGGGTAACACATTTCTTTCTCAGGGGATGAAGATAGTCTGGAATTAGGTAGTGGTGATGGCTGCACAGCCTGTGCCTGTAATGTAAATTACTGAACTGTATGCTTTAAAAAGATGAACTTTATGACTTGTAAAGGTTATCCTAATTTTTAAAAAAGGACTTTGAAGACAATAAAGATTCTGTATATGAAAGAATCCCATGCATATGAGAAAGCAGGTCCCGCCAACCCCTTCACTTCTCTTAATAGTAAATTACAAAAAAGTCTAGCCCTGGGAGAATGCTTAATTTTCATAGGTATTTCATAAAGTAAGTGTAATAGGGTTTTCCAGAGAAACAGAACCAATAGAATATACGTAATTTTAAGAGGAGAGCTGAGCATGGTGGTGCACCCTGTAATACCAGCACTGAGGAGGCTGAGGCAGGAGAATCGCTGTGAGTTTGAAGCCACCCTGGGCTACATAGTGAGTTCAAGGCCAGCCAGGACTATGTAGTGAGACCTTGTCTCAAAAAAAAGTTTGAGGAGGGGCCGGGGATTTAGCTCAGTGGTGCCGCCACCTGCCTCGAAAGTATAAGGTCCTGAGTTCGATCCCAGGTACCAAGAAAAAAAATTTTTTTTAAAGAGGAGATTGATTAGATGGACCCACACGATCAGAGGCTGGATCTCTACAATGGTTGCCAGCAGGCTCAAGAGCCAGGAAAACTGGCAGCTGTTCTGTCTAAGAAGCTGGAAGCCTCGGAACAAGAGGGATCAATGATATACCCCTTTTGAGACTGAAGGCTAAAGAGTTGCTAGTGCAAAACTGTGTTCAAAGGCTGAAGAATCTGAAGTCTGGCATTTATGAGTGATGGCCTCAGCAGAAAACCCTCACCCACTCAAGAAGGATTGGGTATGCACCTGCTCCTGTGAGCTGCCCATTTCTGCTTTTTCCTTTCATCCAGTCTACTGTTGGATGGTGTGGTCCATGTTCAGTTTGGGTTTTCCCCCCTTACCTGGCTGAATCACATGTCAGTCATCTCTGGAAACCCAGACAAACTCTGAAGTGTTCTTTAGCGATTTTCTAGGCATAGCTCAGTCACATTGACATTGAAGATTAATAACTATCACAGTAAAAAAAGCCATGTGATTAAGTGATATGAGTCTTACATCTAAATATTGTTATGAAGTGACAATCTAAGGACGTGGTTAATACTGTGTTCTCAAAGGTCTGTTTTAATAGGTGTTATTGAGAGTGCATTAATAAAGACTGTATGTTTCTTAAACTTTGGAACGACACATATTAGATATCAACTGAAAGAAAGATGAAAGGGGAAGTACATGAGTACTGAATTCATAGTAAAGTTTTTGTAGTTTTTAACAGGCAATTACTTTTTATGATTTTGAAACAAAAAGTGAAAAGAACACTAATATTCTTTGAACATCGTTATGTGCTATATCTTGTAAAAAGTGCTTTTTATCATAAGAACTATTATTTTTAACCTCATTTTAAATTTGAGGAAACTTAAACCTTAATCTTCTCTTGCCCCTGAAGAATTGTATGAGTGAGTGGCTTTGTAAGAAGTTCCCGAAGAACAGGACGGGAAATAACTTGTCAGTACAATACTGCCCAGAGATGCCCAGGCCTTGAGGAACAGCCTCTCAGCATTTCTGTGGATATAATGTGTTGGAATCACAATGAGCTATACATGCTATTCTATAGCCTGTTGTTTGTTGCTTTATTTTACTCTCTAAAAATGGTAGCAGGTTACATTTTCTTGTTAAAATATGGTCATTTCTCTGGCTTCATGGTATTACAGTACTTTATGTACTATGGTTTACCTCATTTGTCGGCCATTGATAGAGATTTAGGTCATTTGCAAATATTTGCCAGTTCAACTACATTTTAATGATTTTAATGATTGTCTCATGTAGTATAGTTTTTCAAATGTGCATAAGAGTAAAGAAAATAGATCAATGTTTTCCCGTATACTCATCATCCAGCAGTTAATTCTTTCATCTGTCGGTCCTCAGTATTTTAAAGCAAATTTCACATATACTGTCATTTTACTTGCTAACATTTCAATATCTATCTATAATAAGAACTTTAAAAACAAAAAAGCCACAATATCATTATCACACCTAACAAAATTACTACTACTTTCTTTATGTCATCTGTTAACTAGTCTGTGCTCAGTTGTCCTCAGTTATCTCAAAAAGTTTTCTAAGTCATTCCCTTTAGTTCTATTATTTTAGCTGTGATTGTTTTCTAAGGAAGAACTTTGCATGATCCATCTATTTGGTGAATCTGAACTACATTGAGTGTAAGAAAGGCAATTCTGTAGCAAGGAGTTAGAGGCTGGACTTGTAGATGGCCAGTGGGGTAATTAAAAGTGGGATAAAGGTTGGCATTTCTGCTTTCATTTTATGTGTCTCCCTTATTATCTCAAAATGTTGGATCCCTCCTAAACTTTAATGTAGGCATATTAATAATTTAAGAAGTGTCTATTATAAAGTATATCAGCCTTAAATTTATCTAGCTTACCTATCCTTCTTTAGACTGAGGTCACCAAGATAAGAGTAACTAAGGTAATTTTCAGGACCTGCAGGGACATTTGATTGCTGGCCTTTATAATGGCCCATTCCAGACACCCTGGAGTGATGCCCAGAAGTGTCCAGCCATTGTCCTAAACCTGTAATCACCATGGGTTACAGGAAAAGCAGAGCCTCACAGACCACCCCATAATGAAGTCACCCCCTAAATGGGAGCAGTTACCCCATGATGTGTATGTAGGCTACCCCCCACAGCAGAAGTCAATAGTCTCATGACAGGGACTGAACTGCCCCCTCAGGCGACGATGGCTCTCAGCACCTCACAGAACCAGTCCTGCGATACTAATCAACCATACCATGACCTGACCAGAATGCAGGACACTGCCAACTATGCAAACCACCTACCATGTGCAAACTTTCAACCCTTGTCTTTGTTTTCCTTTCTAGAAAACCCCAAAGTTTCTATCAGCCCCTCAAAGACAAATCTTGAAGCCCTTTATCTGTCCTTCCCAGCATGGCCATGCTGATTAAAGCTCCTTTCCTGCCCTTTATCACTCCTCATCTCCCTGATTAATGTCCTGAGGTTTGTGGCAGAGTTTCTTCTCTTGGCACCAGGGCTGGGAATTGTGCTAAAAAACTCCAGTAACAGTTGACTACATTATCCTTTCCTTATATTTTTTACCTGATTTGGTGCTTTACCCCTCTTCAAAGATGACCAGAGAGTATTTATATAACTCTTGAATTTAAACATGATGTGTTTATCCTATTCTGTTTGAGCATCTTCTTGGTATCTCAGATTTGGCCAGTAGGAACTCTTTCAGGTCAAGTCAAAAGCCCACAGAGCCAATTTGAAAGGATCATTTCCTAGTAAAAGAAATTGGGGTCCCTTGGAGAACTGGCCAATTGCATAACTAACCAGGAAGTATCGAAGCTAAGCCTGTGACTTCTTGTCAGACTTGAAGGCAAAGAAGCACTTTTGTCGGATGCCACAGAATGTTGTAAGTGCTCACTATTAAGAATATGCACTTCAGGGGGAAGGGGAAGAAGTGAGGGAAAGGAACAGTGTGTTGCTTTTGAAATTCCATAACCCACATCTGTCTCTGCCTGGGATTCCTGCATTTCTGTTATCCTCCGCGTGTCCCAGCAGAAAACAAGTTAAATGGCTCCAACTGAGATATGCTTTCAGGGACTTTAGAAAGACCTTATTTTATCTAAACAACTGTAATAGTTTCCCTAGTGATTTTTCGAGAATTGTTAGTGTCTTTCTGAGAGTTAACTTTTTGGCGTACTTTGGAGTCTAATCTATGAGTTTCTTTCCTGTACTCTTTAGTAAATACAAATAAAAGTAATGGTGGGAATTTGACTATGCCTATGATATAGGGGAAATAAATGTAACCCTCAACCTGCCAGATGTCAGATACGCTGAGTTCGTGTTCCCCCAAATTAAAGAATGAATTCTAAGGAACAATGGAGGTTAAGAGTAGGAAAACTTTATTGAGAGAGAGGAGGCAGGAAGGGAAAGGGGGAGAGGGAGGAAAGGGGGGGGGGAGAGAGAGAGAGAGAGAGAGAGAGAATGAATATCAATCCTAAGAGAAAGGAGGGGACCTGAAAGTGGGTTGCCACAGACTCCACTTCACAGAGGATGTTTTATAGAGCAAAATCACATGGTAGGTACAATGTGGGTCAAAGCTATGATCAACCAATAAGATTACAAGTATAGCCACTTAGGTAATATTGATCTAATGGGGAATCAGATCACGTAGCAAGTGTACATGGAAAGAACAAAGACCTTCTTTAGGAAGGGATGGATCGGGGGTCTTGGTCACCCACCAGGGTGACTGATGCCTATGTAGACTTTATTGTACCAGGTGATAAACTTATCTTATCCCCTGGGGAGGTATGTAGGCCTGATCATTCTGTGTTTATCTTGAGGCCCATCCTTCACCAGATGCACCTCCAGCCATAGTTTTAATGTGTTTTCTTTCTTTCTTTCTTTCTTTCCTTCTTTCTTTCTTTCTTTCTTTCTTTCTTTCTTTCTTTCTTTCTTTTTCTTTCTTTCTTTTGAGATGGGGTCTTGCTATGTAGCTCAGGCTGCTCTTGAACTCACTATGTATCCCAGGCTGGCCTCAAACTCAGGGAGATCCTCCTGCTTCAGCCTCCTGAGTTCTGGGATCATAGGTGTACAACCCCACACCTGGCTTGTAATGTATTTTCATCCTCTGCATGGACTCCCTAGTCCTATCTGATTGCCTATAATATTTCTGCCTAACTTAGCTGTCTATAATATTCCTCCCTCTGAAGAGGTACCCTTGACTGCCATGAGGAGGCAAGGGATGATGACAAATCTGGCTACTTCTGGCTGAAGGGGGTCATAGTTGTGATCGGCAGTCAGAGAGAGTCTGTCTAAAGACCCTTGATAGATAGATGCCAGGTGTTCTTGTCTTGGGTAGGCTTATAGCTTTAAGACTGCAGAAAATAAGGCCAAAGGAACAGTTAAGTATGCATAGACCAAATAATAAGATCAACAACACTTACACTAATACAACCAACAAATGTTTCCACCAAGAAGAGCCTGTAATAGCCTCCCACAAAGAGGATAAGGAGAAGGACCAGGAAATTTCAGAATCTGACATGGCACTAACATGTCATTTAATATCTTGAACAGTCATTGAAATATCAGCAGAAGGATCAGGAATGTACACACAACATTCAGCTTTTACAGTTATACAAGCACCCCCTTGTGCTGCTGTTAGAATGTCTAATGCCATCCAATTTTGGAGGACAGCTCGCCTCATTAATTTCACTTCTTCATTTAGGAGAAAGACACTAGTCAAGGTATCATTTAAGGCCTGTTGAATATAGGTAGCCAAGACTTCGATGTGTTGCATAACATCCTCTAATCCTAGGGAATGGACAAAGATAGAAGCCAAATGATCATACCAGTGAAACACACTTCTAGACCATCAATGTCATAGTCAGGGTAAATTTGCAGGTTTGTCACTATTTTTGACACTCCTACCTTGTAACCATGCAAATCCCAGTGTGCATCTCCTTATCCATCTAGAGGGTAGCTAGCCAGGGCCACAAGTTGGTTGTACAGGACCAGTGGGGGCTTCCCATCTAATTCCAGGGTGATTAAACTAGTCTCTTGCAAACCAGTCTTTGACCTCTAAAGTTATAGTGTGTATGCACTGCTGGGGATGGGGTGTCTATCCCAAGTATTTAGTGGAGTTAGGCCAATGAGAATAAGAATGATTTCTTTGTTCCCAACATAAGGGAGCCTTTCTACTAAGTTGTCTTATAGTTGGAATTAACCACATATAATCATCCCATATCTGAAAGTAGCCATCTTTATATCTATGGTGGTTGGCTCTCATGATAGGACCCTTTCTCTCACTTAATAGGGGTTCTATAGAGTCTGTAGAGAGACTTCAGTGGCATTCTTAGAAAAAAATTTGATTATGTTCAGGATCATTAAGGGTGTGGTTTATATGCCATTGAGTTACCTTGTAACAGTGGGCTAAACTATGAACTGCTGAACTTTGTCATGTCTCTGTAGTCATGTAGCTTATTCCAGTCATCTCCTTGAAGTAGCAATACCCACCAAGGAAGTTCTGATGTACTTGACAAGGGAGCAGGCCACATATCCAGGAGGGTGTTTGTTGTAATGACTCTGCATATTCCTGTGCCCACACTAGAAAGGAATTGCACTCTCCTTTAAGTGGTAACATGAATTTTAAGTCTTCCATGGATTCACAGAAGTATACAGATCGTTGCTCACACTCACTATCTTGTTCCCAGGGCTTGAGTTGGATATGGTGTATCCAAGTCAGGCCTGCTACCTTGACAGCTGATTGAGTTGACAGGATCATGATGTATGGTCCTTCCCAAGTTGGTTCCAGGGAAAGAGATGATGAGGGAAGAGATTTTAACAGTTCTAAATCTCTGGAGTGAAATATGAGATTTCCTTTTTCTTTAGGCTGAGCTTCCGTTAGCTGTTGAAGAGTCTGTTGGAATTTAACCAGTGAGGTGACATCTTTTAGTAAAGCATACATTTCTCTATCAAACAGAAAATCATTAGTAAGAAAAGAGTGTCTGTAAAACATTTCAAATGGACCGAGGCCTAGAATTTGAGGTGTATTTCTTACTTTGATAAGAGCTAACAGTAGTAAGTAAGGCCACTGTACATGGATTTCCTGAGCCATTTTTTGAACATGTCTCTTTAGGGGCTCATTCATTTTCTGAATGATGATTGTGGCCTCCATGCGCAATGAAGGTGATAAAGAATGCCCAGGACCTGAGAGACACGCTGTGTGACTGTTGCTTTAAAAGAAGGCCCATTATCAGTCTGTAGGCTCTTAGAAAGTCCAAATCTGGTGATAATTTCTGAGACCAAAACCTTTACCACCTCTTGTGTTTTTTCTGTTTTACAGGGAAAGGCCTCAGCCCAGTTTGTGAAAGTATCTATCCAGACTAATAAGGTATTAGAGCCCCTTACTCTTTGGCATTTGAGTAAAATCAAGCTGCCAATCTTTTCCAGTGTATTTAACATGTCTCTGTATACCTGCAAGGCCTATGGTCCAGTTAAGAGAACTTTTGTCAGAGGTCACATATCTTAACTATCTGTTGTATTGTTTAAGAAAATCCCTTTCCTATGAATAACTTAGAGGCCATTTGTTGGGTCTTGTCTCTCCCCAAGTGAAAGGTTTGATGTAGAGACTTAATAATTTTCCATTGATTAGCACCAGGAAGGAACAGTTTACCATTGTCTGATTGTAACCATCTTGATGGAAGGAACTGACACCTATGGGAGAGAGCCCATTCAATTTCTGACTGAGAATATTTGGATTGAGTATCATCAAGGGACCCTTCCTAGATCAGGGGGCCCTGAAAGGAGGGCCCTCAAGCAGCTTCTTTTGCCAACTACATCAGCCAGTTGATTACCTTGGGATACTTTGTCAGCTTCTTTTTGGTGCCCTCTACAGTGAATTACCACCACTTTGGAAGACATATAGACAGATGGTAAAAGTTCATCTATGTTCTTATGAAAATTTATGGGAGATCTATTGGTTGTCAGATAAATTTTTTCTTTCCATATGGCTGCATGAACATGTAGCACTAGGAAAGCATACTTTGAATCAGTATAAATATTAACTTTCTGTCCTTCAATGAGTTGTAAAGCCCTTGCCAGAGCTATGAGTTCTGCTAGCTAGGCACTAGTCCCAGGGGCAAATGAGGAACTTTCAAGAGTCTGATGCAGACTACTGCATACTCTGCCTTTCTTGTTCCATTTTCCATGAAGGAACTGCCATCACAGGAGAGGGTCAAATCAGGGTCAGTAAGGGGTGTGTGTAACAAGTCTTCTCTGGCTGTGTACATACGGAGAATTACCTGTTTGCATTCATGTCTTTCAGCCTGAATTTCCTTTTCTGGTAGAAAGATTGCAGGGTTTAAGGAGGAACGTGACTTTATTTGAATGGCTGGTCCTTCTAGAAGTAGAGCCTGGTATTCAAGAAGTCGCTTGTCTGATAGCCATAGACTCCTTTTGGAAGAAAGAAGTCCTGCCACATTGTGAGGAGTATATACAGTGAGATCTGTTTCTAAAATCAGCTTGGATGCTACTGGTACCAGGAAAGATACTGCAGCCACAGCTGTAAGGCATACAGGCCATCCTTTTGCTACAATGTCTAATTCATGATTCAGATACCCTACAGACTATTGAGCAGGTCCTTGATCCTGGGTAACCATTCCCAAAGCCATGCCCCACCTTTCATCAACATATAGATTGAAAGGGTGTCCTGTCGGTAGGCTCAGTGCTGGGGCATCCAGAAGTGCTTGTTTAAGCTTCTGGAATGCAGTTTAGGAATCAGGTTCCCCAGTTAAAATATGGTTATCTGCCTTTTGGGCTTCCTTAAAAGCTGATAGAGGAGTCATGGTATCTCATCATACCCTTCTATCCAAAGGCAACAAAAGCCTGTAATTCCTAGGAATCCCCTTAGCTGTTTTAGGGTCTTAGGGTTTGGGGAGGAAAATATTGGTTTAGTTCTGCCCTCCCCCAGCCTTCACATTCCCTTAGATATGATAAGGCCCAAATATTTTATCTCAAAGCTGCAAAGTTATGCCTTAGACCTAGAGACTTTATAACTGCTGTCTGCTAGAAAATTTAGCACAGCACAGGTGCCTTGGCTGGAGAGCTCTTCTGAGGGGGCACATAACAGTATATTATTTACATATTGCAGGACTATGACTCGGGAAAATTCAGAACATGCCAAGTTGTGGGAAATCACTTGCCCAAAAAGATGAGAACTGTCTTTGAACCCTTGAGGAAACAGAGTCCAAGTTAGTTGACAGGCCTGGTTGTGAGGATTTTCAAAGGCAAAAAGAAACTGAGAATCTGTATGTAAAGGAATATAAAAGAAAGCATCTTTTAAGTCTAATGCTGAAAACCAACTGGCATCTTTCAGGATCTGAGAAAGAGTGTATAGGTTAGGTACCAGTGGGTAGATTGGCATTACTGCCTCATTTACCACTCTAAGGTCCTATACCAATCTCGATTCTCCACTAAGTTTTTGAACTCCCAAGACTGGAGTGTTGTAAGGGCCATTAGAGGATGCCAAGTAAACCTTGTGTCCTTAAGTTGTTGATTATAGGCAATAGTCCTCTTTTAACTTTAGGCCTTAAAGGGTATTGTCTCCATTGAGGAAAAATAGTAGGATCTTTGAGATGTATTTGCACTGGGGCAGGTCTTACTTGCTCTTCCTACTCTACCTTTAGTTGCCCATACTTCAGGATTTATTACTGTCTCCATGAGAGGGAGGCAGCGTACTTGACCTGGGTGCATGCATATTACAGTATTCAAATAAGATATCTCTTCCCAGGGGGGAAACTGGACTTTCAGGCATAATTGCAAAGGAATGAGAGGGTGTGGGATGTAGCTCAGTGGTGCCGCGCCTGCCTGGCAAGTGCGAGGTCCTGAGTTCGATCCCCCATATTGGGGGAAAAAAAGGAAGCCATCACAGTTACAGCCTAAGGATTGTAAGAAATAGTGAGTTACCTTTTTTCCCATGACTCCTTTGACTGAAGTATGATGGCTGGAAGAAAGGCCAGGGTTGGAAAGAAGGACTGAGAGACATGTGCCAGTGTCCAGCAATAGGCTGGTTTCTTTTCCCTCTATAGTCATGATTACTCAAGACTCCTCCATGGAAATGACAGTCTGGCCAGAGGGAGAAGGCAGAGTGCCCTGGGGCCTTTCAGTGTTGCTGAACCACGTGGTAAGATGGATCTGATCCCTGAGACTTGCATTTTGGGGGTCAGTCTGACTTCCAGTGGTCACCTTAGCAATCAGAGCATGGCTCAGGGGGCCTCTTGTTATGATGGTTTTTATCACAGTACCTCCTAAGGTGTCTTGGCTTTCCTAACGGTAGCAGGTGAGTTTGGTTATCAAGCTCTTCTTGGAGCCCTGAGAATCAGACTTAAGAGTCTGTTTCTTTTAAGGCTGTAATGAAGGCAGCCATGTTTTCTTGGTCTCTTTGTTTTCGCCCGTTGGCCTCATCCTGGCCTTGATTGTAAAATATTGAGGAGGCAGTTCTCATTAAAGTATCAAGTGAGCTCCCTGGAGCAAAAGTAATCTTTTTTAGCTTTTTCCTAATATCTGAAGCTGACTGGGTAAATAACTGTCCTTCTACAGAATCAGGAGCCAGAGATGTATGTTTCATCAGTACCTCTTGTAAATGATCTAAGAAGGCAGAGGGGTTTTCATCTTTCTCCTGATGAATAAATGACAGTTTAAAATAATTGGAGGGTTTAGTTCTTGTCCTTCTTTGATCTTTAAAAGTACATGTCCGAAGATGTCTTCTATTCCAGTCTCCTGTCTGGTTGGTAGGCCAGTAGGGATCTTGTGTAGGTACTGCTTGGGCTCCAGTAGGAACCACCTGTTCCTCTGGCTACTTGTCTTGTGGCCTTGTAAAATTAACAATATGATACTCATCTCAAAATGTAACAGCAGCTTGTACTGCTGCTTGTTGTTAGAAGTCAGTGTTTGATTTCAGAGTAATAGTACATCTTTCCAGTCTAGTTCATAGGTCTGAATAAGTACCCAAAGACCTCAGTGTACTTACGAGGGTTGTCTGAAAATTTTCCCAGATCTTGTTTGATCTGTATGAGGTCACTGAGAAAAGGACACATAGACTCAGGTAGTGCTAAATTCTCCACTCACCTCCTGTAAGGGATACTGTCCTTGAGGAGCTTGAACAAAATCAGATAGGGATGGATATAGCCCAGTAGAGGATTCAGTTAAAGTTGACTTGAAAGCTTCACCCTTAGAGTCCCCAGGGCAAGTGAGAGGAGCCTCAGGCTCTGTAATAGTGGACGAGGCTTTGATTAAGGTTGCCTTAGAAACCTCATCCTTAAAATCCAGAGGGTAAGGGAGGGGGATCTCAGGCTTAGTAATAGTAGATGTATCTGATTGTGCCTTAAGGGCTGAGGTACCTGGTTTTCCTGTGCCTTACATTTACATTTCCTACGCAAGTAAGGATTATCTCTTAATGGAAAGAAAGTCTGAATATAAGGTAATTCTGACCATTTTCCCTCTCTCGCAGTACAGTTCTACTTATGAAATAGTATCATAATCAGTACTTCCCTCTGCATTCCATTTTGTCTCTAGAGGGCAAGACAGGTCAATGTGCAGGTATAGAAAAATATTAAACAGCTCTTTTTCAATTTGTGAGGGTCAAACAATTTCTAAGTGCTTAAGAATACATTCCAAAGAAGTAAGAGAATATGACATTAAGTTTCCCATCTGAAACACAGAGAAAAATAAGCATCCTTTTTAATCCTTACTTGGTTTGTATTTCCTCTTGAGGCATCCCCTGAGATGACTTGCTCCAGAGCAGCTGGCTGCTATTTAGAGAGTGACCGGAAGATAGGTCAGGTCAGATTAGCCACCCTTACCAACTTGTGTTTCTATCTTCTCTGGAAACTCACACTCCTAATTCCAGCATATTTCAAAAGGCACAAGCTACAGTTGATTCCAGCTATAACAATCATGTTTAAAGAAGGAAGCATTGCTAGCAAAATTAAACCAATAATCAAGAGATCTGAACACTTCTTTCCAATTCTTTGAAAGAAAATGAGGGAAAAAAAAATCAAAGGGCAAATTGGAAGTGGTCAGAGCACTTCCCAGCCTGCAAAAGAGATCACCTTTAGAGATAATAGAGCCATTAATGGCTTGGAAAAATTTTGCCCAGGGTCCTAGGGTAAAGAAGTCCCCAAGACATTTGTGTTGTCTGCCTAAACCTAGCCAATTTTCCTTAGCAGCAAGACAATGCTAAGTTTTACTCAAAATCCATTCTGTAATTTCTGTGTCTGCAACACACATATGATGCTCACAGGTTAAAACCTTTATCCATTGTTTAGCAACCACAACTTACACATTAGCAAAAGTAATTCTCTGTCTTCAGATTTAGCAAACACTCATTTTCTGTGGGCTCAACTTAAAAGTTCTTTTTTTTTTTTGGTACTGGGGATCAAACTCAGGACTTTGTGCTTGCAAGGCAGGCACTGGAACCACTGAACTAAATCCCCGGCCCTCAACTTAAAAGTTCTTAGTTGTTGGATAGGGAGGAAAGGTTGAGACAGTTCTGGGTTCTTCCCTCTCCAATCTTTAGCAGAAATATGGCTCCAAGAAAGGAAAGTACAAAGTGACAGGAAAAGATCAGGAATGAGATTAGAAAAAGGAAATATTGCTATCATGCTTGCAGTGAATTATTGAGACAGTTTGCCCATGAGTTGTCACCTTCAACCTGAAAAGATGAAAATGTGAAATCTCAAGAACTAAGATTGCCTCCTTACCAGTAGATCAGACCGGAAAGGAAAGTGAGGCAGAACAGGCTTAACATTCCCCTGTAGAGTGTAGAGGGGGGATCAGGGCAGACTATCCCTATGATACCTACCCCTCAAGTCTATAGAACAGCTGCCGACCTATTGCCTTTTAACTGGCAGTTGGGGTCCCATGAGGTATTAATAGGATGTATATTTTCTAAATATAAACTAGACTTTATAAAAAGACCCATTTTACAGCATCATAAATTCACATTTTGGTTAGTATCAAAGTCCACTAGGGGATGCTCTAACATTACTTTTCCCTAGCTCTGTTGTTTTAAGATAACAAAGCACAACAGTCAAAACAGGCAAACGGGTCAAGCATGGAGCACCAGTAAATTCATCAACTAGTAAGTCCAAATGTAGCATATACAAAACAGGAATACAGCCGGCCAATCCCTGAAAGCCTGGGAATAGCAGCAGGGCAATAGCTCATGTAGAGCCACATTGTGGGTAGTGAGTGCAGCAGCCAGTGTGACTCCTGAGTGCACCACAAGGCTCTGTGGACCACCCCCACTCCCCCCACCCCCTGTCGCCTCAGGGCATCTCCCATGCCACCTGGAGCTCTGAGCATCTCCTTCAACGCCACTCTGAGGGCCAGGAGCAGGGAAGTGGAGTGCGAGAAACCTTGAGCCCAAGCACAGCTCCCTGGCCACCATGATTTCAACAAAGGCCCTTCCTTTGGAATCTTGGCTGAGGTCAAGAATAAGATTGCTTCCAAGTATCATCAACAGATAGAAGAAGGTCTTCTCAATTGGATAGGTTTGTCTCATTTGGACAGGCATGAGCATTGGCACCAACTTCTAGCTAGGTCTAAAGGATGGCATCATCCTCTGTGAACTCATAAACAAGTTACAACCAGGCTCTGTGAAGAAGGTCAATGAGTCCTTGTTAAACTGGCCTCAGTTGGGAAACATTGGCAACTCCATTAAAGCTATTCAGGCTTATGGTTTGAAGCCATGTGACTGACGTATTTGAAGCAAATGATCTTTTTGAGAATGGAAACATGATCCAGATTCAGACAATGCTGGTGGCTCTAGAAGGTCTGGCTAAATCAAAAGGATTCCACACAACTATTGACGTTGGAGTTAAGTATGCAGAAGAACAAACAAGATGTTTTAATGAAGGAAAATTAAAAGCAGGCCAAAGTGTAATTGGTTTGCAGATGGGAACAAACAGATGTGCTAGCTAGGCAGGTATGACAGCCTGTGGAACTAGGCGGCATCTTTATGATCCCAAGATGCAAACTGACAAACATTTTGACCAGAACATTATCAGTCTGCAGATGAACACTAACAAAGGAGCCAGCCAGGCAGGGATGTTAGCACCAAGTGCTAGAAGAGACATCTATGATCAGAAGCTAACATTACAACCAGTGGACAACTTGACAATTTCCTTACAGTTGAGTACCAATAAAGTTGCTTCCCAGAAAGGAATGAATGTGTATGGGCTTGGGCAGCAAGTGATCCCACATACTGTGCAGCTCTGACAGAACCTGTCATTCACAGTGGAAGCCAAGGCACTGGAACAGATAGGTCAGAAATCAGTGATAATGATTATCAGGCAGAATACCAGATGAATATCATGGTAAGTACCAAGATGACTATCCCAGAGATTACCAATATGGCGACCAAGGCATTAATTATTAGCTTCACACAGAAGAGCTCAGTGTTTAGTCCTTTGTTTTTATTCAGTGAGAACCAACCTAGCCTTGAGTAATTTTTATCTTGTCTTCCTAAAACACTATAATGCTTATTCTATCTTTTTTTTTTTTTGTACCAGGAATTGAACTCGGGTCCTTGCACTTGCGAGGCAGGCGGCAGAACCACTGAGCTAAATCCCTGGCCGCTTATTCTATCTTTTAAAAAGTGCCTAATATACATTCTTTTTTCCTTTTTCTGCCTCTTCCTTAAATAGTTGCCTTTTAGTGCCGTAACAGTTAAATCCTACAGTATAACCAATAACTTGCATATGAAGTAAAAAGGAATACTGTCAAAGGGGAATACTCTTGTACAGCCACTTTTATTAAAGATCTATGCATTTTTACAATCTTACGCTTAAAATGGTATTTTCAAACAATAGGAAATTTTGTCTTTTTACAGTTTAGTGTATCTGGTTTCCACATGGAAGACTAAATAAACTCGTGCTTATTGCTAAATGTGGTCTTTGCCAGCTAAATCTAAAATGCAGCATTAATGTTTCTACAGTATTGTTTGCTAATTTTTAAATAAAATCATAATTAGTGTGTATTTGTGATTATATGTGTACACATTCTCTTAAGCTGACAAGATATTTTCAGAATGGCATTTCTAAAGGAGCACGTACAAAAATGGCTTGTGGACATTTAGATCTGGGTGATATGATTGCAAAATCTTCCTTTGTGCCAATATATCATTGTAGAGTTGCTCTGTTTTCTTCAACTATATTTATTGCTGCATTTCTCAGCATAAACTTATCCCATTGTATTTTTTAATAAATATTTTTTGAACATTAAAAAAAAGGAATACAAGACCTTGTCTGCAAAAGTAAAATGTTCCCTCAAAGAAACATCATGATCTTCCCATGTTCTCAACTTAAATTTATCATTATTTTAACAAAAAGTAATATGTAAAAAAAGACAAGGCAGGGGCTGGGAATTTAGCTCAGTGGTTCCGCCACCTGCTTTGCAAGCACAGGGTCCGGAGTTCCATCCCTGGTACCAAAAACAAACAAACAAACAAAAACCCAAAATAAAACAAGGCATAAAAATTCAAGTGTAAGCAATTGACAAAGAAGGATGACAATTTCTGATTATCCAAACAAGTCACAATCCAGAATCTATGAAACAAAAGCAAACTCTTACCTCCTTTCAGTTATCTCGCTGGGGTCTCCAAATGATATAGGGGAAATAAATGTAACTCCCAACCTGCTAGATGTCAGATACACTGAGTTCGTGTTCTCCAAAATCAACAAATGAATTCTAAGGAACAATGGAGGTTAAGAGTAGAGTAGGGAGACTTTATTGAGAGAGTAGGAGGAAGAGATAGCTCCTGAGAGACAGGAGGGAACCTGAAAGTTGGTTGCCTTGGACTCCACTTCACAAAGGAAGTTTTATAGAGCAAAATCATGAGGTAGGTACAAAATCACAAGGTGGGTACAATGTGGGACAAAACTGTGATCAACCAGTAAGGTTAAAATATAGCCACTTAGGTAATATTGATCCAGTGAGGAAATAGGTCATGTAGCAAGTGTACATGGAAAGAACAAAGACCTTCTTTAGGAAGGGATGGTTTGGGGGGTCTTGATCACCCACCAGGGTGACTGATATCTGTCTAGACTTTATTGGACCAGGTGATACCAGTTATCCCCTGGGGAGGCATGTAGGCTGGGTCGTTCTGTCTTTTATCTTGAGGCCTGGCCTTCAATAGGTGCACCTCCAGCCACAGTTGTAATGTCTTTTCATCCTCTGCACTGACTTCCTTGAGGGCGTAGCCCTGTCTGACTGCCTATAATATTTCTGCCTAACTTAGTTGTCTATAATACCTAGACTATAAATTTTATAGCAAAGATGAATTATAGACTCAATATATTAGGTGATGCAATTTGGTTTAGAAAAGTAGTATTAGTATATAACTTATGTTTTTCTGTCACCCCTTTTTTCTTGCATGAATGGTCAGTTTCATTGTGTTTTAGAGCTAATTCTCTATACAAGTCTATTTTATTTTGGAGAAGGATGTATTACTGGGAATTGAACCCAGCGCCTTTGCACTGTGCTACATCCCCAGCCCTTTTAAAATTTTTATTTTGAGATGGGGTTTGAGTAAGTTATCAGAGCTTGTGATTTGATCTTGTGATTCTCTTGCCTTAGTCCCCAGTTATTTTTGATTCTTGTAAATCATTTTCTTTTTTAGTTGATGTATAAAATTGTACATATTTGTCATGTCAACATGATGTTTTGAATTATGCATTCATTGTGGAATGTCTAAATCCAGGTAATTGACATATACATTACCTCACATATTTATCGTTTTCTTGTGGTGAGAATGCTGAAAATCTCTGGAGGAATTTTCAAGAATCCAATACATTTTACTAACTATAGTTGCTACCTTTGTACAATATATGTCTGAGGCGCCCCACCACCACCACCACTGAGCTACATCCCAGGCTACATTCCTTCCTTCTAAGCTGAAATTTTGTATCCTTTAACCCACATCTTCTAGTCGTCCTCCCCTCAGGCCTGCTATAGCCCTTAGTAACCTCCATTCTGCTCTCTGCAAAAGCTTCCTTTTCTCTTGATGTATTGTTTAGCAACCACTATAAATAGGGTTTCACAGGACATGGATGCCCATTGGCTTATTCTTTTAAAGACCATCATTAAATTTGAGGTAAGTATAGAGGCACAGCTACTTGTAAAAAAAAAAAAAAAATAGACCCCTTGTACAAATGCCGTTTTCCCAAATAACTTTTTGCCAAAGTATGATATAACCAGGATATTGATATTAATAAAAGAACAGTCTTACTCAGATTTATTTAGTTTTATTTACATTCACTGGATTTTGAACTGAAGTTTCCTATTTCAACATTTATTTATTTATTTATTTATTTTTATATTTGGTACGAGAGATTGAACTCGGACTCTTGTGCTTGTGAGGCAGGCGGCGGATATTTATTCATTTCTTGAGACAGATCTCACTGTGTGGTTCAGGCTGGCCTTGAATGCTGGTCTTGAACTCACAGCAGTCCTCCTGCCTCAGCCTCCCAAGTTCTGGGATTACAGTCATGTACCACCACACCTGGCTCTAATTCAGCATTTCAGATTTGTAGTAGCATAATAGAGGCAAATGTCACACTTAAGATGAGCGAATTAATGTATAGATTAAGAAGAAATATAGTATCTTTTAACTCTAGTCTCTGTTGTAATAACCGTGATACTTTTGGGCCAAATAGTGCTGTAACATTGGCTTGCAGATGTTGTAGAGAACAGAGAACTAGAGTAGTACTTTTTTTTTTTGGTACTGGGGATCGAACTCAGGTCTTTGCGCTTACACAGCAGGCGGCGAAACCACTGAGCTAAATCCCCGGCCCCTAGAGTAGTACTTTTGTACTTGTCATTAAATACTTCTGGGAGGTGTGACAAGTAGTACCAAAAATGACCAAAACTAAACAAATGTTTTGATCGGAAAGGGTAGCAAGTCATAAGCCATTGACAGTGACAAATTGTAGCATGTGCATTGATTACCAAACAAACAACTGGTACTGGGACAAAATTTTCACATCAGAATGAATGGAACACCACATTTGATGAGTTTCAAAGCAGTTCAGTGCCAAGGTTTGACTGTGTTGTGTTAGTGTATACACTCCTGTCACGTAAAGGGCATTTAAGAAGTGACTTTAAATAGTCTTGAAAACTGTGTAGCAGCCATATCCCATTGCCACTTGGTTTACACATTACTTTGTTTCTTTTGTTTCTTTTTTCTTTTTTTAAAATTAATTTTATTGATACATTTTAGGTATACAATATAATGACATTCATCATTGGAAATTTGCACCTTTACATAATCTCTCTTGGTTCTTATTTTTGGTTTACATATTACTTTGTTTCACTGGGGCCTTTTGCCTAGAAAACTTTTCATAGATGCTAGAATAATTTTAGCCCATCTCTGGTAAATGGTACCTGAATGTGTGTCATGCCCTCGTGGTCTCCTTTTCTATTTCTGATTGGTGGGAAGAAGATGATGGATGAACCTCAGAGGACTGAAGCTAAGATGCTTCCTTTCCCCCTGTTCTTGTTTAACTTTGAGGCCTGAGCACTCACCATCATTGGAGTCTGGGGTTAATTTTAAATTTCTTATGTCTCAAATGATCTTCTTCCCCCAAATACACAATCCATTTGTCAGATTTGTTTGTTTTTGTTTTTGTTTTTTGAGACAGAGCCTCACTGTATAATTCAGGCTGGACTTGAACTCATGAGATCCTCTTGCCTCACCCTCCTGAGTGCTGGAATTACAGTGTGTGCCATCTCACCCAGCTAGTTTTAGTAGTCTTTTCCCTGAAATAATTATTTTTATATTGCCTTCCATATATAAGAATATATGCCTATTTGAAAGTGGCAGAAGAGCATAAAGAAAATGTTATTTTATTGGAAATACCTCTTTCAGATCTCTGTCAGTCGTTCTAGTCTAGCCTGTCTCTGATAGAAGAAACAGGTGCCACTTTTCTCTTTCCTTGCCTCCTATAGCAACTTTCCTAAATACAGACTGGCCATGTCCATTCTTGCTCAGAAGCCTAGAGTTCTGTGCTGCCCAGATAACAAAGCCCAATCACCTAAGCATGGCATTCAAAGCCCTCTAATAATTTTGCCCCAAACATAACATTCTTCTTTTGTTCCACCACATTTTTTCCGTTCTGTGGCCACACAGACTAGATACTCCCTCTCTGTCCTGGTTCGCTTGTCTCTATATATCTCTGTATCTTCTTGGCCTTGTGAAATTCCTTCATGTGGTTAAAGACAATTTAAGGGCTCTGGCTTCTACAAGGCCTGGGCTATTTCCCAGTTAGGTGGTGCTTAGGAACTGAGGGTCCCTCCCACACCACTCAGCCCACACTTCCCTTTGCCCCACCATGTTTTGCTTTATATTGTGGTTCTTTGTATACCTGTTTTGACTATAATATTCATGTTTTTGCAGGTGAGGGCTACATTTTATTTATTTTTGTGTCTTTGCCCTTGCTTGCCTAGTAGGACGCGGCATATAATAAGTGCTTATTAAATCCAGTTACATTTATCTTGTCTCTTGCTTATATTTGTTTACTCTGCTTCATCATTTAAAAAAATTTCTCTAACAGTTTTCCTCCCTTGTAGTTGTATCCTAATGGAGTGTGATTTTATAAGCAGGACTGTGAAATGAATTTGTTGAAATGGTCTCTGTAAGGTGTGGGGAATCATGGTTATTTTACTATTGTTTCTTTAAAGGCCCCATTGCAGCTAAATGATGAGTCTGTAGTAGAACATTAACCTTCCAGTTTGTAAGCTGTGCACAAGAACTACGCATGTATCACTAGATGATCTGAACCACTTGTCATGTCTTAAAGAATACCATTTCTTCTCCTACCCCAATATAATGTCAGAAGTCCTTTTCAAGTACAAATATATATTTTACTCAGATCCCCTTGACCACTGACATAAGTCAGTCTTTACACATTTGTTAAGTTTACGTGGAAGGGCTGTTTCTAGCAGTGTTAAGGGTCTTCCTTTGATAGGTCACCCTTGCTTTCAGTGTGTGGTGCAGTTGGCAGTGGCAGCTCATCCAGGGTGAATCCACTTACACTGCAAGACTCTGTCCCTGAAGTTTTTCCTCTCACCTCTGCCCAGCATCCACAGACCCATAGGGCTGCAGCTGCAAACCTGTGAGTGCCTCGAGAGTTACTGCCTTTCCAGGACAGTGAATTTGTCTCTCCCTTTGCAGTTGAGCACTCCTTTTCTCTTCACCTTTCCCTGTGTGAGGTCTGCTGCTTTCACCCTTCTGACAGGACTTCTTGATCTGAGAAATTTATAGGCAACCACCAGGCTTTTGCTTCTCTGGGACAGTGAGTCTCTCTCCCCTTCCCCTCACAGCTGATCTGTAGCCAAGTTCAGTTTGTGGATCTGTTCTCCAGGATTGGTCTGGCCTGACAAGCTGGGCAATCTGGCCCCAGTGCTGTTGCAGATTGGAGACTCTCTTTCTTGGGGGACAGCCTAGATTGTAGCACACCTTGAGTCCCTCTGCAGATGGTAGGAGGTCCATCACTTTAGTCTGGGGACACCTTTTGGGTGGATGCTGCCCAAATGATGGGTCCTGGGGTCTTCTACCCTTTCTGACTCACAGTTGGCTGTATTCTTAAGAATTGCTCTAAATCTTGATCCTCAAACTCTCAAAAACACCGTATTTTTGTATGACACTGCCTAAGATCAGGAACAATGGCCTCTCTCAGGCCCCTGTCCAATCCTTGAGATTAGGGGAAGTGTTGTTTGTAGTAAAATAATATGCTTTAAAGAAAAGCAAGATCATTGTAAGACCACAGTGGCCATGGGATAGCTTTTCCTCACTTTAGCAGCAGCAGAGCCAAAGCTCCAAGCTCAAGCCTGTGCCAAGCTAATACAAGAGGAAGGGAAGTGGGGTAAATCTGCTAAAGTGCCAAAAACCAGGGAGACAGAAAAAAAGTCTGAGCCTCCAGACAGGGCTCAAGCTGGAATCTAAACCCAAACTGGCATGGAGAATAAGTCGGGCTGCAAAACTGGGTATCAGATGGAAAACTTGGCTTTGGGGGCATGGGTAGCCTGCACCAAGTCCTAATGGACAGCAGGCCAGGGTTAACTCCCATCCTGAGGTGCCATGGGAGGGAAAGAGCCTTACAGGCAGGCTGCAAGAAGTTAATCAGAGTCCACTGGAAGACAGCGTGTCTGATTGGCAAGTTTATCTTTAAATTCTGTGGTTTAATTTGTTTAATTGACGTGCCTAAAACATTTGTGAACAATGCTGGGACAATTCTTAAGCTGCAGTTATTTTTTCTACTTTATGTTGGTACTGTAGTAAGATAATTTACTGTTGAAGGTTACTTGAAAGACTATTACTCAGCTAGTCGTTTTTTAAAAAATTAATTTTATTGGTACATTATAGGTATACGATATAATGACGTTCATCATTGGAAATTTGCACCTTTACGTAATCTCTCTTGCTTCTTATTTTTTCCCCATTCCCCTGCCCTCCCTTCAACCTCTCCATCCCTCCCTATTTGCAAAGACCTTGTATCCAGGGATGGGGATTTAGCTCAGTGGTTCCAGCACCTGCCTCGCAAGCGCAAGGACCTGAGTTCGATCCCCGGTACCAAAAAAAAAAAAAAGACCTTGTATCCATTTTTCATTTTCTCATATTAATTCCATTCCCTTCTTTGCTTTCCCCCAGCCCTCCAAATTCTCCTTCCCCTTTGCCCCTTTTCTTCCTATTTCACATTACCTGTTATACCTTTTAGTCCTTATTTACACTTTCAATTTCTCACACTAGACAAACTATTCGGTATTTACACATGTGTGTCCTGTTTATTTCACTTAAGAGTATTGCCTTAATGTGCATCCATTTAGCTTTAAATGTCTCTAATTTCTCATTTTTTATGGCTGAGTGGTACTCCATTTTATTAAAAAAACCACATTTTCTTTATCCAGTCTCCAGTTGATGGGCATTTGGGCTGCTTCCAAGTTTTAGCTATTACAAATTTTGCTGCTATGAACATGGGTGCACATATATCACTGTGGTATGATACTTTTAATTATTTTAATAATTTTGGGGAAGATACCCAGCAGGGGAATTAGCTGGGTCATACGGGACTTCCAGTCCTAGTTCTTTGAGGTAGCTCCATACTGATTTCCACAGTGCTTGCACCAGTCTACACTCCCACCAGCAGTGCAGCAGTGTTCGTCTTCCCCACAGCCCTGCCAGCATTTGTTATTGGTTGATTTCTTGATAGCAGGCATTCTTTCTGGGGAGAGTTGGAATCTCAGTGTTGTTTTCATGTGCATCTCTCCAATGACCAGTGATTTTGAACATTTTTTCATGTATTTATTTGCTATTTCTACTTCTTTATCTGAGAAATGTCTGTTCATTTCAGATGCCCATTTTTGGATTGAATGTTTAAGTTTGGGAGGTCTGATTTTTTTAAGTTGTTTATAGATTCTAGATAGTAGAGGTTTGTCTGAGGGACCACAGATGAAAATTTTTTCCCACATTGTAGGTTGTCTCTTCACACAGTTGGTGGTTTCTCTTGCTGTGCAGAACCTTTTTAATAAGAAGAGTTCCCACTTGTTGATTGTTTGTGCTAGTTCATGGGCAACTGAGGTTTTGTTCATAAAATCTTTTCCTACACCAAAGTCTTCAGGAGTTCTTCTTAAACTCTCTTCCAGCCAGTTTAGTGTTTCTGCTTTAATATTTAGATCTTTAATCCATTTTGATTTTATTTTAATGCATGGTGAGAGATATAGGTGTAGCTTTAGTCTTCGGCAAGTTGAAACCCAATTTTTCCAGCACCATTTATTAAAGAGGCTATCTTTCCTCCTGGGAGGGTGTTTGGCTCTTTTGTTGAAGATGGGGTGGCTGAGTGTGTCTGGCATTGTTTCTGCATCTTCTCATCTGTTCCACTGGTCCTCAGGTCTGTTTCTTTGCCAGTACCATGCTGTTTTTATCACAGTAGCTTTGTAGTACAGTTTCAAGTTGGGGGCTGTAATACCCCCTGCCATGTCTCTGTTACCTAGACTTGCTTTTGCTATTCTGGGTCTCTTCTTGTTCCAAATGAATTTGTAGATTATTTTCTGAAGGTCAAAGAAGTATGCTGCTGGGAATTCAATTGGGGTTGCATTGAATCTATATAGTAGTTTTGGAAGTATGACCATTTTCACTATATTGATCCTTCCTACCCAGAAGCAAGGGAAGTCTTTCCCTTTTCTGATATCCTCAATCTCTCTTTTCAAAGTGCTATAGTTTTCAGAGAAGAGGTCTTTAATTTCTTTTGTTAGGTTGATTCCCAGGTATTTCAGTTTTTTTGGATGCTATTGTGAAAGGAATTATTTGCCCTATTTCTCTCTCAGTGAGTCTGTTGCTTGTGTAGGGAAAAGCTATTGATTTTTATGTATTGACCTTGTAACCAGCTACTTTACTGAATTTGGTTATTAAGTCTAGAAGACTTTTGGTGGAGTTCTTGAGGTCTTCTATGTAGAGTATCATGTCATCTGCAAATAATGACAATTTAACTTCTTCATTTCCTATCTTTATCCCTTTTATTTCTTTCTCTTTTCTAATGGCTGTGGCTAATGTTTCCAAAACTATATTGAGCAGGAGTGGTGATAGTGGATATCCTTGTCTTGTTCCTGATTTGAGTGTGAAGGATTTCAGTTTTTGACCATTTAGTATGATATTGGCTGTTGGTTTTTTCATAGATGGCTTTTATCAGTTTGAGGTAGAGACCATCTAATCCAATTTTTTGTAGGGTTTTTATCATAAATGCATGTTGGATTTTGTCAAATGCTTTCTCTGCATCTATTGAGATGATCATATTTTTGTCCTTGGCTCTATGGATATAATGTATTACATTGATTGATTTTTGTATATTGAACCATCCCTGCATCCCTGGGATGGATCCCACTTGGTCAGGGTGAATGATCTTCCTGATGATCTTCTGCATTCTGCTTGCCATTATCTTATTAAGGATTTTTGCATCTATGTTCATTGGTGACATTGGCCTATAGTTCTCTTTTTTGGTTGGGTCTTTCTCTGCTTTGGAGATCAAGGTGATACTTGCTTCCAGGAATGACTTTGAGAGTATTGCTTCCCTTTCAATTTCATTGAAGAGTTTAAACAGTAGTGGCAGCAGTTCCTCTCTAAATGTCTTGTAGAATTCAGCAGTGATGCCATCAGGGCCTCGGCTTTTCTTAGTTGATAAGTTTTTAATTACATTTTCAATTTCTTTGGTTGATATTGGGTTGTTCAGAATTCTAAGTCTTCTTCGTTCAACTTTGGTAATTCATATGCATCTAGGAATCTGTCCATTTCTTCTGTGTTGTCCATCTTATTGGTGTATAGGTTCTGGAAGTAGGTATTGATGGTCCTCTGGATTTCTGCTGGGTCTGTTGTAATTTCACCCTTTTCATTCCTAATTGCATGGATTTGGGCCTTTTCTTTCCTTTTTCTGACAAGGTTGGCTAAGGGTTTGTCAATTTTGTTGATTCTTTTGAAGAACCAACTCTTGGCTTCATTGATTTTTTTGTATCATTCTCTTAGTCTCCATTGGAGTGATTTCTCCTCTGATCTTTGTAATTTCTTCCCTTGTATGAGCTTTGGGGTTGTCCTGCTCTTCTTTTTCTAGAAGCTTGAGGTTCAGCATCAGGTTGTTTAATTGGGCTCGCTCTGTTTTCCTAATATGCGTCTTCACTCCTATGAATTTCCCTCATAAGACTGCTTTCATTGTGTCCCATAGATTCCAATATGTTGTATTGTCATTGTCATTTAATTGAAGCAACTGTCTGATTTCTTCTTTAATTTCCTCTGTGACCCATTGGTTATTCAGCAGTGTGTTGTTCAATTTCCACATGTTTCTGAAATTTTTTGAGTTTCGTTTGCTATGAATCTCCAATTTCATTGCACTATGGTCTGATAATATAAAGGGGATACCTTCATTTCCTTTGCACTTAGTTAAACATGTGTTGCGTGTGAGTATGTGTTCTCTTTTGGAGAACGACCCATGTGCAATCTGAAAAGAATGTTTATTCTGATTTTGTGGGGTGGAAGACTCTGTAAACATCTGTTAAGTTCATTTCTTCAAGAGTTTGATTGAATTCTAGTATTTTGTTGCTTATTTTTTGTCTAGTTGATCTAGTTATTTGTGAGAGTGGGGTATTTAGGTCCTCCACTGCTATTGTATTAGTGCTTATTTGATTTTCCATGTCCGTTAGTGTTTGTTTTATATAGTTGGCCACACTAGTGTTTTGTACATATATGTTTATGATTGCCATCTCTTCCTGTTGGATTCTTCCCTTTACAAGGATGTAGTGTCCTTCTTCATCTGTCTTAATTAGTGTTGGTTTGAAGTCTACTTGATCTGCCAAGAGGATAGCTACTCCTGCTTTTTTTCGGGTTCTTGTTGCATGTTTTCCTCCCTTTAACTTTCATTCTATGACTTTGTTTTTGAATTAAGTGTGTTTCTTGTATGTAGCATATTTTTGGATCTTGCTTCTTGACCCATTCAGCCAGTGTATTTCTTTTGATTGGTGAATCGAGACCATTAATATTGATGGTTATAACTGATACATATTGACTTATGTTTGTCATGACTTTTTCTTTTCTTTTTGTTTTTCTTTTTGTCATGACTTTTTCTTCTTTGTTCTTTTTTGTTTTCTTTGTGTTTAATTTCTTGCGCCAGATGGATTCATTCTGCTGGGCTTCCTGGGTTTGTGATCCTTGTTGTCTTTTCCTAGGATATTGTGTAAAGTTTTTGGAGCGGTAGTTTGGTGTTCATGAAGTTCCTCAGGGGCTCTTTGTCATGAAAGTATCTTATTTCTCCATCGATTTTGAAAGATAGTTTTGCAGGGTACATCACTCTGGGTTGGAGGCTGTTTTCCTTTAGGGCTTGAAATAGGTCACTCCAAGCTCTTCCTGCCTTGAGGGTTTGCACTGAGAAGTCTGGTGTGATTCTGATGGGCTTTGCTTTGTATGTGATTTGTTTCTTTTCTCTCACTGCTTGTAGAACTTTGTTCTTCTGTTGAGTTTCTGGAATCTTAACAATTATATGCCTATGTGTAGATTTTTTTTGATCAAGGCTATTTGGAGTCCTATATGCCTCACTTATCCGTATGTCAAGTTCTTTTCCCCTGCTTGGGAAGTTTTCTGCCATCACTTCTGTCAACAGTTTTTTTATGTCATCTGCACTCTCTCCTGTTCCTTCATTGACTCCAATCAGTCTTATGTTATTCTTCTTTGCATCATCTAGCAGCTGCTGGATTGATTTCTCATGGTCCCTTACTATTTTAATTTATTTTCCCTTACTATTTTAATGAAATTTTTCTTTTCCTGATCACTAATTGCAGTCTTATCTTCTGTATCTGAAATTCTGTCCTCACATTGGCTCATTCTGCTGTGGAGACTTTCAGTTGAGTTTTTAATCACCTTGGTATCTGTTTGCATCTGTTTTATGGATTCCATTTGTTTCCTATGTTGGGATTCCATCATGTTCCTCAGCTCCTCTCTTTTTATCTGTGTCCTCTCTGGATTTATTAATCATGTCTTGCAATATGGACACAATCTCTGCTGATATCTGAGAAATTATTTTTGATTTCAATTTTTACAAATCCTCTTTCATTGCCTGTTCAGGGAGCACAGGTGTTTGAATATCAGATTGTTCCATGTTGTTACCCTTTGGGGTTGCTGTAGGTATTCTGGAAGTCTGGTTTTGAGACTTGTTTACATGTCTTCTCATTTCTATGGGGGAAGGGGAGCATGTGTGCTGTTGGCGCCTGTGCACCTCACCTCCTTGATGCTTGGGGCAGTAGTATGGTGGCCTGGAAGGTTCACCTCCTCTGTGCTGGGGACAGCTCTGCTCCTTTGCACTTGGGGCGGTGGCAAGGCGACCCGCAAGGTTCACCTCCTGTGCACTGAGGGCTACTCTGCTCCTCTGCACTCTGGGTGGTGTTATGGCAGCTGTTGGCCTGGAAGGTTCAATTCCTCTGCCCTGGGGCAGCTCTGGTGCTCTGTACTCTGGGTGGTGGTACCACTCTGGATAACTTGATCCTAAAATCCAGCAGACACAGAGGAGAGAATTGCCTTGGACCAAACACTGTTGTAAACTCCAGCTAGTCTTAATTGAAACGTAAACATCTGTGAGTTAACTGAGACAAAGGAAGTCAGAAGCATTTTAAAATCGAAGCAGCCATGGGGCTTATGACAAAAGGAAACTGGTGTTATTTAGAAACTCTTGCCATCTAAAACCTCATCCATCCCATAATAAGTCTAGTTGTTATTAACATGATTCCCTAAATGTGTAAAAAGCCTAAGGGAGGGTCTCCTTTGATTTTTGTTAGTAATTTAACCTAGGTAAAATTTTTAAAGACAATGAGACTTTGACAATCAGATGGATTAAATATAATCATCTAGGAAATATATCTGTAAACAAAAGAGAACCCATTGGTCCTAATGTGACAGTTATGATTGTTAATCTTAAATGCTTTAGAAAATTAAAAGACTAATTCATCTTGTCAGTTACTAAACTCATCAGAAGTCTAACCATGACTGTTATAAGTCTTTTGAAAGCCACAGTTCTGATTCTTGTCTAAAGCCTTTGCAGTCAGATTCATGGAAAAGGCTCAAAATGGTGTGGAAGCTGAATTTGTTTTGCTCTGGTTGATTTTATTTTATCTTTGCCTCTTCAAACTTTTTAACTTGTTTATTAAAATTCCACAAAAGTACAACTCTTAACAAAGAGATATGAAAAATGAAACAGAACAAAACAAAGATCTGATCCAATGGTGTTTTGAGATGTTGACCCTCACAAAACAGATAAAATCAAACTTAGCAATGGACTACAGGTAAACTTGACTTAGGAACTACTTTTTAAAACTTATTTGTTGCTTAAATGTGGCTATTTCATTGACTCTACATTGTCAGGTGTTCCCCCCTCCTCCCCGACCGTGTGGGACCAGATAAGACCAGCAACCAGAACAGCATTTTGGCTGTGAGGGACAGTGGAAACAATGACTGATCAGGGATATCTTCAGAGACTCTCACAAAGACAATGACAAAAATAAGGAAATCATGAGAGCTGTCAAAATCATGATGGAGTTACTTGTGTCAGCCCTCCCGAAAGAAAAATCCATCCAAGAGCTTGTAAAAAATGGTTCTTATTTATAAGTGCCTGATGAAAATTGTCACAAAAGGGCTGGGGATTTAAATCAGTGGTTTCACCGCCTGCTGCGCAAGCGCAAAGACCCGAGTTCGATCCCCGGTACCAAAAAAAAAAAAAACAAACGCGAAAATTGTCACAAAAGACTCTGCCAAAATCATGTTTATCCTGAGTCAATTTAAGTATAATCTAACAGGTCTGCCAGAAAACATTCAACTTCTCACTTTTATTTAATATGCTTGTGCATTTTCTCTTCACCAGGTTAAAATCCACCAAAGTCTATGTTTATATTTCTGATAGTTTAAATAGTATGTCTTCTGCTGTCAGAGATCTCCATGAGCAAGTTTAAGTTATGTCTGATCCTACGCCCTTTTAAACACTGAATATGGATTGATTTTCAGGCTTCACATGGTGGAAACAGCTTGTCACAATAGAGATTAACTGTTATACTGATGTGGGTATTTGAGCTTTACATCTTTAATTGCTTATGTTAATCTTACTTAACAATGATGACTGCCCATTTAGACAAACAAACTAAATATATGAGCCATTCTCTCCCAACTAGCAGTTCAGCAAAACCAGTGCTGGGGCCCCACTTCATCCCTTTTTAGCACCGAGAGATTGACCACGACATCCTAAGTCAGTGAATTGATGGGGGAAATATGTGGAGAATCATGCTTATTTTTACCATTGTTTCTTTAAAGGCCCCATTGCAGCTAAGTTATGGGTCTTAAGAACATGAACCTTCTACTTTATAAGCCATTCACAAGAACTACACATACACACATACATGTAAAGAACTACACATGTTATCACTAGGTGATCTAACTGCTTGTCATGTCTTAAAGCATACCATTTCTTCCCCTATCCCAATAGGTCAAAAGTCCCTTTCGAGTACAAGCACATATATTTTATTTTGATCCTCTTGGCCACTATCAGAAGACAGTCTTTACAAATTTGTCTATTAATTTTACCTGAAAGTACTGTTTCTAGCAATGCCAAGGGCCCTGTTGATCAGAAACATCGAATGTCAGTCTTCAAACAGTATGGGTTGTCCTTAGAACTGAGATGGATGGACAACAGAATCCCAGGGACTGATGAAAGCATTGCTAGGGTGATGTTTCCAGATCCCCTCCTCGTGTTAAAGTCAAATATAAAAATCTTAGCCTTTCACCCTGATGGTGAGGTCTTCTCTTGGACTTGCCCATTGTTCTTTTACAGTGTATTGATAAACACTTAAAATTTTCTATATGCTTTGACTATTGGTAAATTCCTTTTATCACCCATAGCAGTGGTCTCTCACACATTGGAGCTTGCATGGCATAAGGGACATCCAGATCTCATAGGTGACTTTCGTCTCCTTTGAGCATGAAGTAGAGAGAGGTATAGGAGAGGGAGGTGGACTCCTGGGTATCAGCCAAGAATATTTCTTGTTTCCTTCCTATCCAGTAAATGTGGAAAAGGAGTATTAGTTGGATGAATGTCTTGGTATCCATTCTAACCTTTGTTATCAACTGAAGGACTTGAATTGTGATTTGTTCCCAGAAAAATCCAAATAGAGAAGCCATGAAATTACAAGATCCCAGTGAAGGAGGAAATCTAGCAATATAAAGTGTAATTTTGACATTGTAGAACAAATACAGATGCAGTTACATACCCTACCCCTTCTGAAGGGGATGTTGGGCTTCCTGAGTGCACTGAAATCTCTGTGCTCTCTGTAGTAGAGGATCCATGGCAGGCTGCAAGCCCCACGGATCATTAAGAGTTCATTAGATTCTGTCTGCAGCTGTTAGATGATGAATAATCATGCATGTGGGACTCTATCATATTGCTCAGATGCTCAGCATGAATAACTTCATCTGAAGAGCTATTTCTCACTTTAAGCAGGAAAGCCTTTCTGAGCCAACAGAAGATTGCCTTTATCTTTAAGAAGTAATGTCCCACTGAGTGGAGCACGAAGTGCTAGTTCCCATTTTGGATATATTCCTGCTTTCACCATAGCAGCAGCCTCCAGTAACAAAAAGGAGGGACATGTTTTACTTTGTTAGTAATTTTTACAAATTGTCTGTTACCTCTTGTGGTGGGGAGGGTGTGCGGGGTGGGGGGAGGCTAGTATGCTGGAAGATTCTGGGAAAGAAGTGCATAAGTAATTAGTAATATTCAGACATTTGAATACTTTTTCCTTCCCTCCCTTCCTCCTTTTTTCTTTTTTTGCCCCTAAACTAAAATAGCCACTAGGAGATGTTTGCATTTATCCCCATTTTACAGATGAGGAAACTGAGGCACCTAGAGGAAATGATTTTCTCTATGTTACACAGCTAGAAAGTGACAGTGTAGGTCCAGACTGTACTCTTAATGATTATGAGGTACTGTCATTGTCAGCATGATGTAATAAGGGCAGCCATGGTGAGCCTCTAGTGCATATAGCATTCAGAATAATCATTTAAAATCATAAATTGGGTTCCATGTCTTGATAGCCTAACCCTTTCTAGTGGCTTCCTAGTATACTTAGAATTAAAGCTGTACCTTATAGGATAGATGACCCTGTGCCCATGGCCTGGGCCTATCTATCTCTTAATCTTATTTTTATGCCTGTTGTTTTATACTGGACTCAGCCACATTGGCCTTTCAATCTTCAGGACATGCCTTTGATGCTTTTCTCATGGTTAGGAAAGCCATATTCTAGAATATTTTCTACAATGAATGTATCCAGTGCATTTTAGGAGATTGTTATTAGCTGAGTGGAAATTTCAGACATTTGGAATTAGTCCTCATTTATCTGGAAAGAGCTATCTCCAAGTGGACATATCCCCTTATTTAGCTGTAAGCCTGTTAATTGTTTATCGCCGGGAAGTTTTGCTCAAGTTGTTATGGTTATTTGCTTTCATGTGTTCTTTTGCCCAACTAGAATACAGCATGTTCCTTATCTGAAATCAAAGGCATTTTGCTTTCTCTAAGGGTCATTTGTCATATGATTGGACTATCTCTGTGTGAGGGTGGGAGTGCTGCCCTGCCTTCAGGTTCTCAGGAGGAAGGAGCTTGGCTTTCCTGACCAGCTAGGCAGAGGACTGGCTGTGAACTCTGAGTTGTGCTGAGCCATTCGACTGGGCTTTGTGAGCTGTTACTGACTTGGCACTGAGCCTGAGAGCATGGTACACACCAGTCTGAGATCTTGGACAAGTGGCTAAATCCCTCTATTCTATTCTGGGCTTTCACCCACTTGACTTGCACCAGAAATTTTAATTCCAAGAAAAGATTTTTGATATACATTACATTTAATATGTATTGGAAATTGGGTACTTTGATGACACCCTAAAAGCCTGTAAGGCTTTAATGTTTCTCTGTTTTTGTTTCATGGGTGTAAAACCATGTAAGTTTTACAAGTTCACCAGTCCACTAAAATTCTGCCAGCTTGCCCATCAAGGAAGACAAAAATAGTCATATAGAAAAGGAGACTTTCGAGACTCAGAGCAAAGAAAATTATTGAGATCTGGAATTTTGTGAGGGCCAAAGGCTTTTCTTTCTTCTTTTTCTTTTTTCCTAATATCTCTTTATTGTACAGATTTCTGTTTGGGTGCCTTCATCAACAAACTGTGAGGAACGATAATTAAGTTAGAGATTTACATACCCACTTCACAAAATTTTTTGAAAAGAGATCCCTGGGTAGTTTAAGAGAGAAGGATATTCCCTGTCTTCAAACCAGGGATGATAGCAGAGTAAATGTGGTTTACATATGAGGGCTTGTTTGTTAGGTTACAGCTAACCAGTGCTGGAATCCCAGTTTCCCTTCTCTCAAAAGCTTCTGGAGATGGTGACCTTGGAGCTATTCTTTAAAAAACAGGCACGTTTTTGGCAGGTAGAAGGACATTCCAGGTGGACATAGTGCCTGAGCAAAGCTGTGGTGGCTGGAATGGGCTGGGCCATGGTCACCAGTGGTGAAGCCTTGGGGTACTGCCTTTCCCCATTCTCAAGGAGGAGGACAGGAAGACAGGGATTTTATTTGTTTCAGCCTGTAAGCTGAGCACTTAGGACAGTGCTGGCCCATAGCATCGCTCAAATTATTTGTTCAGTGAATGGATAGAGGTGGGCATAACAAAAACAGCTAACATTCATCAAAGAGTTCTGTGTACCAGGCCTGTGCTGAGCTCTTTTAGGCAAATAATTTCACTGCATCCTCACAACCATCTTGATAGTTGCTACTGTAGTTCTCTTTTAATAAGTGAAGATAAGCGGTAGAACTGTCACCTGAAGTTGGGCTATCTGCATTCAGAACTCAGACTCTTCTGAACTGTGCTTCCTAGAAAGATAGGTTGGTGTTGAACCTTGAAGCACATGGCTGCTGTGCCAAAGCAAGCTGGTTTTATGCAGGCTGGGAGGGTTCATTGAAGGCTTTTTTAGTAGGTCCCCAAGTTGTTTCAGGTTATACTTTGGAAAGTTAAGAAATTATGGTGTCATTGCCAACTTGGGGTAAATGAGAGGTTGCAGGAAATAGTTCACTGAGATAAGTCGTTGTGAGTTTGGCAGTGAATTATTGAAATCTTGAAGGAAGGTTAAGTAATACTTTGAACATTTGGCACTGGAATGCAGTTATCATTACCAAAGTTCCTAGTGGCACATGAAAGTAATTTAAGACTTGTGTTATGCTTTGCACAAAATAAATCCCCACTAAAATGAATTGATTTTTTTTTTTTTTCTAAAACACCTTCTGTTTTGGAACTTTGAATCTCCTTGGCCTAATAAGCACTGTCAACAGATATCTCTTTAGCTCTGTCGTGGTTCCTCTTGAAAACAGCCTTTTGAGAGAGAAGCCTAAGTCATTTCCACCAAATGCTTACATTTTACAAACTAGTACAACTCAGAATACAGTCAGCCCTCTATATATGCAGGTTCCACAACTGCAGATGCAACCAGCTTTGGAATGAAAATGTTTGGAAAAAAACTGCATCTGTTCAAACATGTATAGACTGGTTTTCATTGTCATTGTTTCCTAAACTGTATAGTTTAACAACTTATTTATATAACATTTATACTGGATTCAGTATTATAAGTAATCTAGAGAGAATTTGGAATATATAAGATGTGCATAGGTCATATGCAAATGCTGTGCCATTTTATACAAGGAGCTTGAGCATCCACAGATTTCGGTACTCATGGAGGTACTAGAACTAATCCCCGTGGATGCTGGGGGATGATGGCATAGTATAACACAACATATTATAGTATGATATGATTGTTCATAAAGCATTCCAGGATATATAAAAGTGAGTATTCATATTAGACATCTGGCGTGTGATTTGGTGATGGGACCCAAGAAATGCAAAATGCTTTGAGGCCTGGCCAGTGGTCCCACAGTTTTCCTCCCCATTTCTCTTCTTGCACCCCCACATCCATCCCCCTGTTAAGTGGATTGTTTCAGAACCACCTGCATAGTTTATGGGGTAGTCTTTTTAGAATTTTTTGGTAGCTTGCATTAAACCAGTGAAACCTAAGAAGGGTGCTGGAGATCCATTAATAGGACCCACAGCTGTTAATCTCAGAGGGGAGCATGGGTCTGAGCCCAGTGCTAGCTAGTTCTTGCTGCATGCCCATTTCTGGCCTCCCCCAAGTACTCTGCAGGAAATTGCACTCGGCTTTTGAGACATTTCCTCTTGAGAAAAAAGACAGATCCTAGGGCTTTTAAAAAATACTTGCCCTGGGCCGGGGATTTAGCTCAGGGATGGCACCACCTGCCTCACAAGTGCAAGGTCCTGAGTTCCATCCCTGGCACCAATAAAAATAAAATACTTACCCTGAGGATGAGTTACAGTTGATAGACTGACTCAAACAGAGATGACTTAGCACACGTGTTACGATCTTCCTCCTTGCACTGTGCATGCTGCCTCCCAGGGTGCTGTCAGCATACAACCTGGAGAATGCAGACTTGCTGTTTATGCCTGATAATCCTTCTTTTGAGTTATTTTGCCAGGTAGTAGCCAGAGTTGGAGCAGCATGAGAAGAAGGCTCTGGGCTCCCAGTGTGGGGCATCAGCTGTCACTGCAGCTCTTTGGGCTCTGACAGCCTTCCCCTGCCAACGGAGGGATGAACATACAAGGTCATGGTGAGGTCGGTGGGAAAGTGGCTTTAGGGTAGAGCCTTCGGCTGACTGTGGGTATGGAGGAAGTTCATTTCAAAGCTTAGAGGAGGGTTTGTTTTGTTTTTGTTTTAAATTAAGCAAAGTGCCTCTCGTTTTATGGGAACACAGCTGCTGCGTAGGGCTATGGAGTCGTGTAGAAAGGCCGCTCTGGTAGGAATAATGCACAGATTGCTTGTGGCATGTTGAGAATGGCTGAAGAAAGTGGCCCCTTGTTCATCTAGCCTTGCTTCGTCTGGGAAGGCAAAGCAGAGTAAGACATAGGGTTCCAGCCTGAAAGGCCTGTGCCTAAGAACGCGTGTGCACTTTGCCCAGGACAGTCCCTGTTTATGCCTTTTGTCCTGGTATAGTAAACTCCTCTTTGAACCTTAGTGTCCCCTGGTGTGGATGATAAATGATTTGGTTACCTTACCCATAGTCTAGTGGTGGGAAGCAAATAACTGAACACTCAAGCTGGAACTGAGCGGGATGTGCAAAGAGGCCCAGCCTGGTCTGTTCACCTTTCCCCCTGCTTGCATAGCTTCTGTCCTCTTGTCTGGCAGCCCCTCATCTATGTGGATTCTGCTGTTTATCCCAATGTCCCAACCTCTTCTTGCCCCACAGCAGCCCACAGAAGTCCAGCACTTCCTATGGCCCAGGTGGATAAGCTTTCAGGCCCACTGCAGCCCCCATGGAGCATATTCTGAGTTGTGGCTTCCCCTCTTTTCTCACACTGTGTTTGTTCAGAGAAAAATTCCATCTGCTAATGGCTCTTTGGGTTCTTCCTGTCCCCCAATCCTCTGGGTTGGTTTGAAAGGCAAACTTCTGTGCTCTATCATTTTGATGGACTATGTGGAACAAAGGTTCATAAGAAGGTGTGATTGCTTTTCTGTCTTCAGCTGGTATGCTTTTGACTTCTTTTTTTGGTACCGGGGATTGGTACCAGGGAACTCGGGACCTTGCACTTGCGAGGCAGGTGGCAGAACCACTGAGCTAAATCCCCAGCCCTGCTTTTTGATTTCTGATTCCTAACTCTCTTCACCCCTGACAAGACAAAATAGTGCTAAAGAAAGAGCTGGCTTTGGAGCCTTCAGACTCAGGGATGAGTAGGTAATTAATAAGTCTGTGACTGAAACAGGGTAAATCGAACACAGGGTGACGGCCAGTATCCTTTCTGCCTAAAGCCTTCAATAATTCTTCAACAGTTCTAAGTTAGGGCAAAGCCCTTAATTATTAAATTAAACTTACATCTATCTATCTATCTATCTATCTATCTATCTATCTATCTAGTGTCCTGGTGTGTATTCCAGGATGGTCTCAAATTCATGAATGCTCAGCCTCCTGAATGCTGGGATTACAGGCACGTGCCACAGTGCCTGGCTTGAAATCAGACCACTTTAGAATCATGATTTGAGACTGTCCAGTGCTGGGCCAGAGGGAGTGAGTGATAGGGTCTCAGACATAATGTACTGTGGTTTCTAAAATGGAACATTTAGAGAGGAATGGGCAGTGTTAGATTTCCTCTTTGTTTTCTATCATTGCCTTTGGCTGAACAGTTAATTTTTCATTTGAAATTATTCTGTCATGAACTTTACTTTTTAATCCCTTGATCATACTTCCAAATGTGGTTTTGCTTGCTTTTGAAATTTGGAATCATCATTAGAGATGAGTAGGAGTATTCTTTTGTAATAATAAAAGAAACTGGCTTGAGCTGAGAGTTTATTCCCACTTCTCGGGGCCTTTTTGTTTTCCAAGAGGTTGGAAGTTAGAAGCAATTAGAGTAGCTAATTCATTTTGATTTCTCTGTCCTGCCTTTAAGCTTTTTGTGCAAGAACAAATCGGCTTATTTTTCATGAAAGAATTTGATAAAGTGTGTAGGCATGCATCATTTTTTAGTTCTCTTTTTTTTGCAAGACTACTGTTCATTGTGTGTTTGAAAAGCATGAATGAACTTTTGGAATGGAAATGGAGGGGCTCAACCCTGAAATGAGGTTTTTCCTGATTCTTCCTGCCTCTTTTGAGCTGTTACTGATTGTCTTTGACAAGATCTCTTTGCTTTACTTGCTTGTTTTCCTCCCTTCCTTTTTTCTCATCTCCCCTCCACTCCCTCCCCCTCTCTTCCCTTCCTTCCTTTAAAGTGAAGCATTTTTATTAGAAGGCTCAAATGATAATATGCTACCTTGAACAGCTAGACTGTACAAGAACAGATCTGACATTTCCTTTCTCATGTCCTCGGGATATATATATATATATATATATATATATATATATATATATATATGTTGTTCTTTCCCAAGACCTCTAACTTCATCCTGGAGTAGGGCAGAAACATGGCTTATAGTTTCTGTCAATTCCTCCCTGGGCTCCAGAAAAGGTATTGAACCTTTGAACCAATAAGTGGGTTGCTGGTGATAGTGCCTGGTGGTGGTGGTGGGCGGGGGCAAAACTGTGTTTAATCCCCACTTCTGTCCTCCCCAAGGAGACTGTGTTCTCTGGCCTCCTGCCCAGCACTGGACAGTTTGCTCTGTGAACACTATGGTGTAGAGTCCAGTGCTGGCCTAGGTGGTTCTGGTATATGGTGGCTGGAAGTCAGAGAATGGAGAGGAAAGTGAAGGCAGGTGGAGTGGGAGGCCTCCACTAGAGAAGAGGCACCTAGCACACAGCAGGAATGAAGCCAGGTAGGGAGGGGCTGCTGCCTCATGGAACCCTGGGGACTTCACAGCTGCCTCTGGAGAAGTGTAAGGCATGTATTGGGCTTGGCCTTGGTTGGGGCCATCGTCAGGACTCACAGTCATGCTTGTATAACATTTCAAAGTTAGAAGAGCCATGAAAAATATTCTAGAACCATTTCTCTGTACGAGTAAAGAAACTGAGACCTAGAAAGACAGGTGACTTCCTTTCCAGATTCTGAAAAAGTACAGTCAAAAAGGGCAGGAGAAGATTCCCTGTACTCACCCAGGGCATTGAAAGAGAAAACTTAGAAATGAAAGTCTGAACCCTAACAAAACCCTAGAGAACAAAAAATCAGCTTAAGTGAAATTTATCTGTTGTGTTTGATCCCCTTGTAAATAATTGAAGAGTTTGGGATAGCTGCAAAGTGGAAGTTTCCAAATTACATTTATGCAAAAATATTTAAAAGAGCAGTTCAGTATTCTGCTCATTCATTTTTATGGAGGGAGTCAAAGGACTCTGTCAGTGTTGAAGCAACTGTTTATGTTCTAGCCCAGTAGTGGCAAACCTATGGCATGTGTTCTGCAGTGAGTTATTTGTATCAGCTGAAAGGTTCACCATCTCTGTGAATCTAGCCCAGTGTGGCATTGAAGTTATTTATTTGTTCTTTGCTGGATGACTACATAAGTCAATGAAAGGCAGAATTCAGGAAAGGGGGTGAAAGATGTTAAGGCCTTATGCTGAGCATTTTCTGAATCCTTTCCTTCAATCCTTGGAGTAACTCAAACTCTGTAGCAAATGTTTATTCAGTGCAGGAAAGCAAGTGGTCACATGGGGCCCTGAAGGCAGATTGCTTGGCTGGCTCCTGTGCTGTGTCTAAGCTTAGTTCTTGCCCTAAGGAGACAAAGGCAAGTGGGTGGGCTGCTGCTCTGGGAGGGCTTGCTGTCCAAGGAAGAGGCTGTCGGTTCTCTCATTAGTGTCTGTAGTGAGAAATTCATTTTATGTTGTAACCCATAGCAACACATTACCTCAGGCAGAGGTAAAAGTTTCTTCTTGAGATAAACCTTAGGAGATAAAAATATTTATGTAACATTAAGCCCTAATGTAACGAAACCTTGAGCCCCCTCCTTGTAAATTGTTGATTTCCTAAATAAAACAGTGTAGCCTCTGATTTTTGCTGTCCTGATACTTGCAGATATATGACTGTTGTAGATATGCCAGATTAGAGAGGAAACTTCCGATTTTTCACTCGAGGGAATAGTAACCATATGAATTACATCTTTTGTTTTTTTTGTTTTCTCCTGTAAACCTTGCAGTAGTAGAGTCTTGCATATGAGCTGAGGCAGGAGGATCACTTGAACCTAGGAGTTTGAGGCCAGCCTGGCAATATAGAAAGACTCTATCTCAAAAATAGAACAAAACCAAACCAAACCGCCGAAAGTATCCTGTATTTAGGAATTTGGGAAGCCCAGTATTTCAGAAGGCTAGATTCACTTGCCTGTATTTCAATACTAATACTTTCTTACTGTTTTGTTTTGTCTCTTGAGTTTTCCTTTGACAGTGGTCACATGAGGTCAGTACACTGTACTGCACTAGCCTTTCCTGAGTAAGGGAGAAGAGGGTCTTAGGTTAGGTTTTACAGCAAGTAATTGATATACACACAAAAATAGACTCACACAGTGAGTCTACATCCAGCATTTACATATGATTGTCAGTAACTTGTGTGTAGCATGCCTGGAATTGAAGTGATATAGGGGTAGAAATAAACTTGGCACCATACTCTTGGATGTGTATTCCTTCCCTACTTTGTAGATG
The DNA here is from genome assembly GCF_053883595.1 of Heterocephalus glaber. Classification (NCBI taxonomy): domain Eukaryota; kingdom Metazoa; phylum Chordata; class Mammalia; order Rodentia; family Bathyergidae; genus Heterocephalus; species Heterocephalus glaber. Next base: position 22,820,696 of record NW_028258143.1, on the reverse strand, counting down.
AAAACTGTACAGAAGATAATCTTCTGTTCCTGCCTGGCAGGTAGCTTCTAGGGAATTTAAATTTGTTTGATTAAAATTTAAAATAAAAAATTTTATTTTGACTTTAATTATAAAATTATGTGCATATTTTAAAATTTTCATAATGCAGACATGTATGAAGCACTAGGCAAAAAAAGTTTCTCTGAATATAAGCACATTGCACATGAATTTTTTAAAGGGTCATGCTGTACATATTGTTCTGCAATTTACTGAGTTCTTTTTCTTTTTTAAATTTCATAACATAGACATCTTTCCGTGCTAAATAAAAGTAGGTCTCAATTATTTTTTCCAGAGAAGCTTTGTATTCATTGTTTGAGAAGCACTGTAAATTTTCATTATTATTTTTGAATAAACTTTTTACTTTACAGTAATTTGAAGGTTCTTGTTGTATACATTTCACTTGGCTTTCCTCAGTGTTACCATCTTACAGTAGTATCGGATATCTGTTAAGATTAAGAAATACAGGCAGAGGCACAGTGGTAGAGTACTCACCTTGCATATGCAAAGCCCTAGGTTCAATCCCCAGCACCACAAAAACGAAAAACAAAACTGGGAAGTACAAGGGTCTTGGCACAATACTGTTACTTGAACTGCAGGCTGTATTTGGATTTCTTCAATGTTTTCATTAATGTCCTTTTTCTTTTCTGAAATGCAATCCTGGTTACCACATTACATTCAGGCATTATGATGATGGTAATAATGATGTGTTAGTCAGCTTTCTGTTGCTGTGACAAATCCTTGGGAAAATCAGCTTTCTGGGAGGAAAGGTTTGTTTTGGCTTATAGGTTGAGAAGTTTTTTTGTGGTTGATTAGCTCCATTGCTTCTGGCCCTGTGGTGAGACGGAGCATCGTGGGGAAGAGGGCAGCTAGAGGAAAGCTGTTCATCTTGTGGCTGATGTGCCAAGAGAGTAGGAAGAGAGCCAGAGGGAGCAAGGGGCCAGGGACCATGCATGGTCTCTGTGCTATCAGACTATGATCTGATCATTGGATTAATCCCCTGATGAAGTTAGAGCCCCCCTGAGCACAGTCACTTCAAAACCTCATCAGCTGGCAACCAAGCTGTCAACATAATGAGGTTTTAAGTGCCTTTTTGAGATAAAATTCACATAATGTAAATTATAAAATTCACCCTTTTATAATATAGAACTCAGTGGTTTTTTGTATATTCACAGAGTTGTACAATTATCACCACTATATAAATTTTGAATATTTTCATTATCTAGAAAAGGAACTCCATACCCATTAGGAATTATGCCCCATCCTCCCACCTGAAGCCACTTGCAACCACTAATCAGTTTTCTGTCTTTGAATTTTTTGTTTCTATTCTTGATATTTAATAAGATAGAATAATATAATAGGTGCTCTTTTGTGTCTGGTTTATTTCATTTATGGTGTAATGTTTTTAAAACTTATTCATATTGTATTATGAGTTCAATATTTAATTTCATGTTATTGCCAAATAATATTCCATTGTATGGATAGGCCAGTTTTACCTCTCTATCACTTGCTGGACATTTGGGTTGATTTCATTTTTTGACTTATGAATAATGCTGTTGTGAAGATTTGTAATTTTGTGTGGATGTAGGTTTCACTTCTCTTGAGTATATACCTAGAGGTGGAATGGCTGAGGTATAGGATAACTCTTGACTTTTAATACTTTGAGGAATCACTAGACTGTTTTCCAGTTAAAATTCTGCCGGCAATATATGAGGGTTCCAATTTCTCCACATTATCACTAAAAATTGTCCTTGTCTTTATTTTATTTTAGCCATCCTGGGTTTTGGAAGACAATCAATCTTCTGGGTTTACCTTGGGCCATGTGGTTTGCATGTCTCAGAAGGTGTGGTTTAGGGCCAGGGATTTAGCTCAGTGGTTCTGGCGCCTGCCTTGCAAGCGCAAGGTCCAGAGTCCCCGGTACCAAAAAAAAAAAAAAGAAGGTATGGTTCATACCTTGGCCATCTCCATCACAGTGACCCAGGTCCTGAAAGCTTTCTCTTCAAGTTCAGACAAAGGATGGCTTTTGAGTACTGTCTTTAGTGAATCTGGGTTTGCTGATACCTGCAGTTTTAGTAAATGGATTTTTCATAAAATATTTGGAGGGTGACTAGGCCAGGATGAAAGCTTCTGTTTGCAAGGTCATTCTGATGGAATAAGCTGAGAAGAGCTCTGGAGGAATCTGGCTATCTAAAACTTTCGTGGTTTAGAGCCTGAGGATTTTGGGAACATATTACCTTTCCTGGTAGTCCACAGTGAAATGCTTTGAAGAGTGCCTGGAGGGTTTCTTTGATGTTTTCTCATTTCTAATCTGAGTGAGGTAAAACTGTCTACTTGGTGCTGCTTTCCCATGTTGGTATGGTGGGTTCTGGGGAGGGGCTGTGGGAGGGGCTGTGGGAGCGGCTGCAGTAAGAACATTATAGTGCCTGTTAGTATGTATTTTCCTTATATACTATGTATGTATTTTTGTATAATAATAGATTGTATGAGTTTTAAGTAAATAATCATACTACGTAGTCTAATTGAGATATGAAATTGAAGGTTTAGATGCTACAGCTTTAAGCTGTCAGCTGTTTGAAGGTAGGCATGAACAGAACTAAAATCCAGGTAGGACTAACTTTCACCATGTGCTCTTGGGATAGGCAGTGGTAGAATTTGGGGCATGCTGACCTTGAACTCACTATATAACCCAGGCTAGTCTTGGACATATGGCAGTCCTCCTGCTTCAGCCTCCTGAGTACTGGAATTACAGGTGTGTGCCACCACACCCAGCATGGCATCACTTTTTAGCAAGAAGTATGGAAGGAGGAATGTATGTCAGAATTCATTTATTCATGTTCAACTTAATTTTGAGTCCAAGGGAAAGACCCTTTTCCAAGTGAACAAGAAGGCATCAATGGAATTTATGGATTTATTCAACAAATAAGCTTTTGTACAATAACAGTGAATAATCAGATACAAATTTGTCTTCATGAAGCTTATGTGCTGCATGGGGAAAGAGTAAACAAGTTAACTGAGTGATTTTACAGAATATTGGAAAGTGGTCAGTGCTTTGGAGTGAAATAAAGCAGGGTGGGTATAGGGAGTTTGTGATCGTACCTGTAATTCATTGAGTAGTAGTTGGGCAGGTCTGCTAAGGATGTAATATTTAAACAAAGCCTCGCAAGAGAGGCTGGCACAACTTGATGGGTTCTTGAGAAGAGTGTTCCAGGCAGAGAGAGCATCACTGCAAAGAGCAGAGTGGATCTGGCACCACAGGGAACAGCCAGGAGGCCAGTGGAGGAAGAGGGCAGTAGGTGAGCTCAGAGAGTTCAGAGGAGTCAGATGGTGAAAGCATAGGCTCTTGTAAGGATTGGCTCTTAGCTAAGGTGAGAGCTGTTGGGTGCTTTTGCATAGTAACAGGACGTGGCTTCCCTTCTGAAAGGACAGTCTGGCTGCCTGTTGAGAACAGCCTGTTGGGAGAGAGTAGAAGTAAGGATACAAGTAGGATAAAGCAAAAATTAATGTCTTGATGGCAGCCATTGTATTTGGGTTTGTTAATTGGAACACATAGTTCATGTTGTTTACCTCCCCCAAATATGCTGGCATTATTGTTGATGTTGTCGATAGATGAATAAAATACAGAGCTTGCCTCCAGGAAGCTTAAGTAGTCAGTGGTGGCAAACCTATGGCACATGTGCTATAGTGGGCTGTTTGTATCATTGAAAGCTCTAAAAGCTTTGCCATCACTGGACTAGGGTTTAAGCACTAGAGAAATAGATGGTTTGAAAATTATGGCTCACATCAGACTTTGACTGCTAGAACAGCAGTGCATAGTAAGTTACTGGAAACACTGCTTTCCATCTCTGTGTAGTGGATGCTGGTATGTGCCCACTGGAGTTGATGATGCTTGAAGTGAGCCTTGAAAGAGGAACAAGAGCAGACAGGAGAGGGAATGCAAAATACTTGAGGCAGAGAAGACTGTGAGAGCACAGTGCATTGAGGAAACTTCAGGTGATTACAGTAAAGGACAGCAGAGAGACTAGTTGAGGATTATATGAACCTCACACTTTCTGGAGAGTTCTTGCAAGGCCCTTTAAGACCCTTGGTATGCACAAGCAATGTTGCTCTCCAGTCACAGATCTCAGCTCCTGACCCTGGGCCTTGTTGCCTCTGGTAACAGCCATTATTTCTTGATAGATAAGTAAAAGGAGCTTTTCCATGGTCCAGTCACTGGAGAGGTCAGAAAAGAATTCTGTTAAGACTGGTAACTGATTTTGCTTTAAAAATAAAAGCTTTATTGAGTTATAATCTGCGTACCGTAAAATTTATGTAGGTGTACAATTCAGTTATTTTTAGTATATTTACAGAGTTGTGAAACCATCATTACAATATAATTTAAAAACATTCCTCCAGCCCCCACCCCCCCAGTCCCATTTGTTGGTAGTCCCCGTTACTGCTGCCAGCCTAGGTAATCACTTGTTTGTTTTCTGTTCTTATGGATTTGCATGTTCTGGACAGTTACTGTAAATGAAATTGTATAAGATGTTGTCATTTGTGTCTCATTTCTTTCACTTACCATCATGCCTTCAAGCTTCGTCTGTGTGGTAGGGTGTTATTTAGTTTGTTCCTGTTCAGTGGGATTTCATTGTGTGAATATACCATACTTTGTTTATTCATTTGCCATTTTTTGGACATTCAGATTATTTCTACCTTTTTTGTTACTATAAATGACACTGCTATTATGAATTATGACTGATTCACAAACAAATCTTTGTGTGGCTATGTTTTCATTTCTTTTTGGCGGATACCTAGAACCTTGAATGCTCATTTCTGTTTCCAAGAGACACTGGAGTAAAGCATCCCACATTTCTAAAAATCCTTCTGTTTTCAAAGCTATTTTTGAAGTTGTAATTCTGTAGAACTCCTATAGAACTTTTAATTTTTTAAAGCAATAAGCAAACTATAGTATTTCAATTCTGAGACTCACTCCCCTCACAGTTCTAACATCTCTGATATCAGGATGAGTGGTATAGCAAACTTTTCTTGTCACCAAATTTTCCTTATTGTTCATAAAATTGATGGTGACTTAGATTTGATGAAATATGGAAGATATTATTAGGATAAAGATTACAGTATCATCTTCAAAATATTCTGGCTAGAAATGTGGTATCTGAATCTAACCAGATCCCTATAGAGCTAACTTCCATTTGCAAGAAACACAAGGTCAGGTTTAATCATGCCGAAGAAAGAACCCAGTCCACAATATGGCTCCTTCTATAACACAGCCAACAAGATTTCTGCAGTATGAAGAGGCCATGAAAGGAAGGAAATTGAGAAGTTTGCTGTAGATTTGAGGAGCCTTTAGAATAACCTCAAGCTGTCATCTGTTATAATCTCTTGTCCTATTGACTTTTTCTGGATCATGATTCTAACAAACATTTGCAAAAAACAAGTCTTATTTGCAGGCAAATGAGGAGATTTGATTTTGGACTGCCTGACCCATATTCCCTTGCTGGAGGTTTCTGACTTGCTCTTGTTCCCTGGACCTCTCTGTGCTGATTCTGATCTAGTATGTAGCTATCCCTTGGAGAAACTTTTTTGCCATCATTTTAGTAGTTGCTTCCATGTCTGTTTTAGGCTGACTTCTTTACATCTAGGATCGAGTGTTTTTTTCTCATTTACTGACACAGCTCTTCCAGTAACTATTTAAAAATTCCTTATAGTATGTCTAATGGCTTACTCATTCTGCCACTAAACGGACAAAACTTGGTCAGGTACATAACGTTCTAGTAAGTGCTCAAATTCTGACTTAAACGAATGCACAAAGGTCACCCTCTTTAAAAGTATGCATCGCACGGGTTAGAGAGTATATTAAGGACAAAGTATTGTTACGTTTTATTCCAGATTTCAACGTTTCAAGAATGACTAATATTTCCTTTTTGGCTTTTTATTATTTTATTTTACTCTTTCAAGTAGTAAAATGGGGCTGGGGATTTAGCTCAGTGGCACTGCGCCTGCCTTGCAAGCGCAAGGTCCTGAGTTCGATCCCTGGTACCAAGAAAAAAGAAAAAGATAAAGTAGTAAAGTGGTGTGTAGGGGCCCAGATTTTTGCCAGAATGTTACCTTGTGCACACTGAGAACAGGCAGTAGAGTCCTCCTTCACTATGCCAGGAGTGCCCTCACCTTCCATGGTGCCTCCAAAGAGATTGCAGGGCTGGGGCTGTAACTAGTGAGTCAATTCACAGATAGTTGGGTCCCTAAAATTAGTTATAGTACACTCTTGGGATGCTTTCTGCTGCACACTTTGTGCCAGAAGCACAACCAGTGGGCAGCTGGTTCTCCACAATAAATAAACACATATCAGTGATTTGACTTTGTGAATGTCATTACAGACTTAATGTTCTTGATCTGTAGACGAAGGCATTAATATTTGAGCTACCTAAGAGATAAAGTGACCAATTATTTGTTCATTTTTCTAGGGTTCAGTTTCCTTATTTGCAAAGTAGGAATGGTAAAAAAAAGTAGATATGGTATTTACTTCAAAATGTTGGGAAGATTAAATAGATAGTAATGAGAATATGTGCTGGTAAAAGTTAATTGCCCTCACCTTCCCCCTTGCTATCTTTGGGGAAGTAGATGGAGATAAGAAAAGTTGTACGGTTGCCCTTTGTACCTGTGTTTAACATCTGTGGTTTCATCCAACCTTGGATGGAAAATGTTTTAAAAAATTGCGTCTGTACTGAACATATGTAGACTTTTACCTTGTCACTATTCCTTAAGCAGTACAGTATAACAGCTGTTCACATAGCATTTACATTGTATCATTATAAGAAATCTCTTTAAAGTGTACAAGAGCATGTGCATAGGTTACATATGCATACCATGTTGTTTTTAGAAAGTCTTCAGTATCCTGAGGGCTTTAGTACCTGCAGGATCTGGAACAGGTGCCCTATAGATGCTGAAGGGACAACTGTATAAGAAACAGCCCTGCTTTGAATAGTTTGTGGTCTTTTTATTTATTGTTATGCTCAGGTCTTACGATGTTGCCTAGGCTGGCCTTGAACTCCAGGGCTTAAGAAATCTTCCTGCCTCAGCCTCTGGACCAGCTGTGACTAGAGGTACATATCATCAAGCCAGGCTTTGGGATCTCTTTGGAGAGATGCTTAGTCTGTTTGTGAAGGAGCTAGAGAAAAGTACAGGACTCAGCTGGGTGTGCTAGACTGAGGAGTATGGAGGTGTTAGAAGGCTGGAGAGGAGGTAGACCAAGAGGACTACAGACTATGTGGAAAGGCTGGGTCTTAGACCTTGGAGGAGAGGAGTGGGGAGGCTTACAGGTGACCCATGTAGGGGAAGTGCTGTAAGCCCTACTGGCTGTCTGGGAGCTGCTGGAAGAGAGGAATAGGCAGTTCAGCTTGGAAGCTAGGGAGAATTTTGAAAGCCCGTGTGGGAAGTTTAGTGCCATTTATGAGATGCATCTGGAGGGAAAGGTTGCAGATTGTTGGCAGGATTTGACCCACAAATGTGGTTTGGGCTTCTCAGTACTTTTAAACTTCTCTGAATAGGTTGCCAGTGTTTAAAATCTGGAGATCTGGCCATACTGGCCTTCATTCCTTTCCCACATGATGCCAAGTGACTAGAGCTGTAGGAGGTGTCCAGGTTTCCTGACCCCCTACCCCCTCACACAGCTGGTCTCATTTCTCCTGTGTGTGTGTTTGCAACCAGTTGTTCAGCACCATAGCATGAGCCTCATGTGGCTGTTGAAAGTTAAATGAAATAAAATGAAAAGTTCTGTTTCCCATTCACAACTAAGTACATTTCAGTCGTTCAGTGTGGCTAGCAGCTACTGCATAGGAAGAAAACACACAGAACAGTTCTGTGATTGCTGAAACGCTGTATTTAAACCTTGTCTCCCAGCCTTAGCCTATTGCTGCCTCCTGGTTTGATGGTGACGTGATCTTATGTCCCTTTCTGATGGTTTAATCTTTGTGTATGGGCAGTAACAGGTCCCATTAGGTGCGTGATTATTGGGCTGAGTGTCCAGAGACTTCCTAGGTGATTGCTTAGGACAGGAAGGTTGAGTAACTAATCTACACAGCCCGTATGTGTGTGCACCAAGACACTGATTTCACCCCCACCCCCACCCCATATTTGTGTTGTGGTCTTATTCTTACTGGAATTGAAAGTGAATACCATATAGATTGGTAATTAACTGATCCCCCCTTAGTTAATAAGGTTGCAATTTAGTGTCTTAACTGAAAAATGTATAGTAATTAGCAGCACACAGCCCTGATTTTAAGTGCATTATGTGAAATGCATTGTGTGAAACATAGTGCTAATAGAATATAGGGGTAGGGCCAGGGGTTTAGCTCAGTGGTACTGCACCTGCCTCTATCCCCAGTACCAAAAAAAAAAAAAAAAAAGAATATAAGGGTTTTTTTTTTTTAATCCAGCAGAGATCTTTCTTAGCATTTGTCCTAGGCCAGAGATGGTGAACCTTTTAGAGCTTTCAGTGATGCAAACAGCCCACTGCTGCATGTGTGCCATGGGTTTGCCACCAGTGCCCTAGGGAGGTAACAGCACATGTGTGGAAGTATATACTCATCCACCATATTATGTAAAATAATGAAAACTTCTAAACATAGGGGTCTGTCTATAGGAATTTGCAGTATAGGTTGAGTAATTATGACTCAAAAATCAATAGGATATTATATAGCCACTGAAATTGGGGATGTAGATCTGTATTTGATGACTTGGGAAGATTTCCATAGCATATTGGATGAAAAAGTGCATGTGTGTATCAACCTAGATGTCTTGTAGAATAATTGCCAAAATATTAACAGGGTTATCATTGGGTGGTAGAGTTTTGTCAATTTTACCTCTTCCTTAGATTTTATGCCTATTTTGTTTCCTCCTTGCTTCACTGATTTATTTAAGTCATTCTTGAAGAATGTGGTGGCGCAACCTGAAAAATCCCAGCACTCATGAGGCTCAGGCAAGAGAGTCACCAAGGGTTCCAGGCCAACCTGGGCTACATTGTGAGTTCAAGACTAGCCTAAAACTGTATGCCGAGACCCTATCTGAAATAAAACAAAACAGGTCATTCTTTATTTTATTAAAGTATTGCTTTCATAAAGAAGGGAATAGGCACTTATTCAGTGCTTACAAAATGCCAGACATTTTTGTTAAAATTTTCCTAACCCTCACGTGTGTTCTTTAAGGTAAATGTATAAAGAGATGGAGCTTTTGAAGCCTGGAGAGTGAGCAGCTGGCCAGTAGGTGGCAGAGCCAGGCATCTGCCCCAAGGCTGCCCTTGCCTTGTGCTTTTCCTGGACTGGAAAGTTTAGGGCTGAGGTGACTTTAGAGGTAATCTGATAATTGCATCACTATACATTTTTTACATTCCTGCCAAGAAGTATTGTGTCTTGCTCAAGGTCTTAACCTGACTGGAGAAAAAGACTAAGAACATAGGGTTTGTGTATATTGTGATTGTGCCATTCTGAAAATGATTTTGACATTGCTAGGAGGTTCAGGTTTGTTTGCAGTTTGGTCTCCATCTTAACTTTGCGACCTTCAGGAAGTCCCTTGATGCTTTGGTCTATTTTCCTCATTTGTAAAATATGGATAATTATATTCTACATCTCATGGTAATGGTGAGATTACTCAGATTATCCAAAGTGCCTTAAAAACATTAAGGTACGAGTGTAAAATATTTGTATCCCAACCAATCCAGTATTCTGAAGGTTAAGAAATGGTCTATTCTTCCTACTTAGCTTTGTCTCTTATGGATAGATTTTGGAGAAAAAGATTTAGTACCTTTTTCTTTAGTCAGGGAGTAGTTTTATGCTCTGGAAAGAGAACCTTGGTGGCATCACTCATGTTTTGGGAAGGCAGGGATGGTTCTAAGGCATTTGTCACAGACTTATAGGAACACTCCCATGTCTATGCATAAATTTTATTTATTTAGGTACTGGGGATTGAACCCAAGGCCCCTGCACTATACACTGAACTACATCTTCATCTCAGTTTTATTTTTTATTTTGAGACAGGTCACTAAGTTGCCCAGCCTGGGCTCAAACTTACGATCCTCCTTGCCTTGGCCTTGTATAGTGTGTGGATTCCAGGCATGCACCATCACCATCTGACTTCTTTTTACATCCTTACAGCAGTTTTTATGTGCCAAGGTTCTGCATTTTCATTCAGTCCGTTTCATCACTCTCTTCCTTTCAAGTTTAAATTTATCATATCCTGACATTTCCTCTTTTTGTGGGGTCATGAAGCTGTGTTCCCATATTATTTTCCAAAAGCTTTATTGTTTTGCTTTCTACACTTAGATCTATTATCAGGAATTCATTTAATACTTAAAAAACTGTACAATGTATATAGGATATACACAAAACACAAAGGCACAGTTTAATGGGTTACCATACAGCACACAGCTGTTTAATTGTTGTTTGGGACAAGAAAGGACATTGCTTAGATAGATCACTGCTGCTCTCCCCAGGGTCACCACTTTGCTGATCTATGGTAATCATGCTCTTGGTTTTCTTTTTAGTTTCATCATCTCAATATGCACCTTAAGTTAATCGTTTCTGTTTGCTTGGTTCTGAACTTCATACAAATGTGTATATAGTGGCCTTTTCATTCATTATGAAATTTTATCATTGAGTGTAACTTTTATGTATTTATTTTTGGTTTTATTGCATCTCTTAGTGTGAATACTACAACTTGCACATTCTGCACTGGATAGACACATGCATTTCTAGTTTTGGGCTCCTGTGAGTAGTGCTGCTCTGAGCATTCTTGCGTAGTCACCTGTTGGATCTATGCATGTATTTCTGTTGGGTACATTTCTACTAGCAGAGCTGCTGCATATGTGTATCTTCAAATTTGTTAGACACAACCAAGACATTTTCTAAAGTGTCAGTTATGCCAGTTTACATTCCTGCCAGTATGTAGGAGAGTTTCCCTGTACCACGTTTTTGTTAGCATTTGAACTGGGCTTTTTCATTTTAGCCATTCTCGTGAATGTGTAATGATGTCTGATTACAATTTTACTTTATTTGCTTTTGACTAATGGACGTTGTATGTTTTTTCATAGACTTAAGACCATCAGTATCTTTTGTGAAGTGTCTGTCCACATATTTTGGCCCATTTTTCTACTACTTGGCTACCAATGAATTAGTAGATCTTTATAGATTCTAGAATCGAGCCTTTTGTTGCTTTTGTTCTTTTATAACTATCTTCTTCCAGTGTGGCTTGCTTTTTCACATTCTTACAGCAGTTTTGATGCTCCAGAATTCTTCATTTTCATTTAGTCTACTTTATCACTCTTTGCCTCTAAAGTTGTATTTATCATATGATGACATTTTCTCTTTTTCTGGGATCATGAGCTATTTTCCTCACTTTGTAAAAGCTTTATTGTTTTGCTTTCCACACTTAAATCTATTGTCAGGAATTCATTTACATGTGTGTGTGCTGTGAGAAAGGAGTCAGTTTCTTATTATTTCATGTAGATACTTGGTTGACCTAGGAGCTTTTATTTCAAAAGCAGCACTACTGCCATGGCTGTGTGGTGCCATCTTTTTTACCAAGAAAGTGCCCTCATATGCTTGAAGTGGTTTCTTTTTTTCTGTGTATTGGTATGGTGTCCACTATATGAACTGTATATCAATGTGAACTGACAGCAAACTGTCATAATTATGTTGTTTTATAATCTTTACAAAGTTTTTTTATTAGTACGTTTGTAACACATAATGATTACATTTATCAAGGTGATTTGTTACATGTACATACACGTCATAATTCTTCTTTTTTTGTTTAATCCCCTCCTTCTTCCAACTCTTGGTCCCCTTTCCATTTGCAAAAGCTGTATTTCACATTTTTTCCTTTAATTCTTTAATTTTTTTATCCCTTTTCCCACCCCTCCCTCCATCTCTTGTTCCCCTATCCCTTTGAAAAAGATCTCTCTACTTCCTATTTAACTATCTTCTATTTTGCGCTCTCTCTCTCTCTCTCTCTCTCTCTCTATATATATATATATGTTTATATTTTAGTTTCTTGTATAAGAGAAACCATGTGGTAAGCTTGTGTGTGTGACTTATCTCACTGAACATTATGGTCTCAAGTTACATCCATTTACCTATGAATGCCTCAAGTTCATCTTTATGACAGAATAGTAATTGTGTATAAATAATCCATTTATCTGTTGATGGACATAACAGGCTCCTTCCAAGATTTAGCTATTATAAATTGTGCTGCTATAAACATGGTATTGCACATGTAACTGTAATATGATGTCTTTAATTATTTCCAGAAGATACCTAGAAGGGGAATAGTTGGGTCAAATGGAATTTTTAGTTTTAGTTTTTTGAGGAACCAATAAATCTTGATACTGAGTGGGGCCAAGTTTTATCAGTTTGTTTTACCAAAAGAGTGTCTTGCTATTTGCACTTTCATACACATTTTAGAATCAGTGTTTGAAGTTCATTAAAAAAATGTGTGTGTGTGTGTGTAATATATACACACATATATACACAGAGACAATTTTGGAATTTTGAATAGAATTTTAAAATTTATTTTGACCATCTTTAATTTTTTATTGTTTCATACTTTTTAAAGATAGGGATTTATTTTGGGTAGATTTATTCCTAAGTGTCTACTATTTTTATGCAGTTAAGAATAGAAACTTGGGCCCTATGGAGCATATATGTAATCCCAGCTATTTGGAAGCTGAGTCAAGAGGATCATGAGTTTGAGCCCAGCTGGGCAACATAGTAAGACCTCATCTTAGAAGAACTGGAAGCAGAAGTGAAAGATGGAAGATGGGGCAGGGGCAGGAGGAGGAACAATAGTTAAACAATTCTTTTGGCTTATTGCTCGAATAGAAATGTAGTTGATTTTTTTTGTATATTGATTTTGTATTAATCTTGCTAAACACACATGGTATATCTTTAATCTTCTAGATATTTTTAAATTCATTTTTTCTTGCTGTAAAGCATTAGCTAGCTGAAGAAAACCATACAGCTGATATATTTGTCATATTCCTCATGTCAAAGAGAAAGCTTTTAGCATGTCATTATTAGGTATGATGGTTGATGTAGGTTAAAAAATATCCTTGATAAAGTTAAGGTAGAGTCTTTTTATTTCTTATCTCCTAAGAAATTTTTATTATGAATGCAATGGATATTCAGTTTCTTAGATGTTTTTGCATCTATTGAGATGATTAACATAATAAGGGAGAATAATTATGTTATAGCAGCAGTTTACATGGAATGATTTATTAATGTTAAGCCAGCCTTTATTCCTGGAATAAGCTCAGCTTGGTTCTCATGTGTTATCCATTTTACATACAGCTAGTGGACTTGGTACTTTGTTTAGGATTTTCTTTTTCATCTGTGTTTATAAGCAAAATTGACCATAATTGTCTTTTCTTACAATGTTCATGTCATGTTTTAACTTTGTAGAACAAATTGGGTTGTGTTTTCTTATGTTCTATTATTTGGCAGATTTTACGTAACACTGGCATTATCTCTTAAGTGTTTTTGAAGAATTCACCCTTAAGGCCAGAAAAGCCATCTCTTTTAGAGAAGGTATCAATTTATAGAGTTAATTTCTTTAGTAGCTACTGGACTATACATGATCCCTATTTTCTCTGATGTTAGTTTTTAAAATTTGTATTTTATGTTTTAAAATTTTTGGTATTTTATTTTTATTAGTACATGTTTCCAGTACATAATGATTACATTCATCATGGAGAATTGGTACATGTACATAACACATCTGAATTCTTATTTTTTTCTTCCCCCTCCCACTCCCCTTAAAATTTTTTTGCCAACATCAGATTCATTTCTTTTTTAAAAAATTTTTTTTTCATTTCTTTATTTTATAAATCCTAATCAAGTTAGTTATCATAAATATAGCTTAAAAGCCAGACTAACAGTCTAAAAAACATAAACACATAAGACAATTGTACTAAATCAAAGTATACTTATAGATATATTGCCTATGCTCAATTACAATAACATTTTTCTGTCTTTTTTCCTATTGTCTGTGTTATTTTGCACTTTATATATTGGTCTTCTCATATAAGAGAAATTATGCCATAGTCAAGCCTCTGTATCTGATTATTTCACTTAACTTTATGGTCTCAAGATGAATCATTTTCCCACAAACAACTTGAGTTTATCTTTCTTTCTTTTTTTTTTTTTTCCATTTAGTTTATTGGTACATTTTAGGTATACAATACAGTTACATTCATCATTGGGATGCTGTACATTTACATGATGTATTTTAGTTCTTATTTGTTCCCCATTCCCCTGCCCTCCCTTCACCCCCTCTACCCTTCCCTATTTACAAAGACTTTGTTTCCATGTTTTTCCTCTTCTCATATTTTTTCTTTTCCCTTCTTTCCTTTCCCCTTCCCCTCCCACTTCCCCTATTCCTTTAAACATTTTCTTCCTATTTCACAGTATCAATTACATATTTTGATTCTTATTTACACTTTTAGTTTTTCACACCAGGAGTTTATTTTTCTTTATGTCAGAGTAGTACTCCATTATGTATAAATACCAAATTTTCTTTATCCATTCATCCATCTGTTAAGCAGACGTATAGTCTGTTGAGCAGACACATATAGTCTACTCCAAAGATTTAGTTATTATGAAATGTACTTCCTTGTCTGTGATGTGTTTACTCATTTGACTTGTCCGTTTTTTGGACTAGATGTTTTATTTTGAGGCTTCTAATTTTTTTTGTTTATTATATTCTAGCTATTAGTCCTTTGACGAGTAACTGGCAACAGTTTTTTTCCCATTCTGTAGGCTGTATCTTCACTCCGTTGGTTGTTTCTTTTGCTTTGCAGAAGTTTCTAATTTGATGTAATCCTATTTGTTGATTCTTGATACTATTTCTATGCAACCGGAGTTCTGTTCAAAAAGTCCTTGCCTACTATGCCTATGACTTCAGCAGTGGTAAACTAAATTTCTAAGAATGAATCTCTTTCATCTAAATTTTTGCACGTCTTAAGCAAAAGGCAAAAAAACCCTACCTCCCAGAGTTTTAAATCCATTCATATAAAGATGTTTCCATCTTTATCTTTTTTACATCAAAAACTTCTGTAATGTGCTCTTTTCCAGTCTGATGTTGGTAATTACATAATTCCTTTTCTGGATCAGCCTCATCATGTGTTCATCAAATGTAAAGCAAAATTTGCTTTATACTTAAGCAAATTTTGGCATCAATGATTTGCTTTAAATTTCTCTTTATTATTGTTTTCCCCCCTCCTTGCATTTTTTTTTACAATGTTAAAATAGATTCTTACCTCATTTATTCACAGCTTTTTCTTACTGTGTTTGAAGCATGCAAATTTCTGTCAAAAGATTGCTGTAGTTGGAACTAGTTTTCACATAGGTGGTTTATTATCCTTCATTTATTCTAAGGTTTCAGGGAAGGTAAAAGTAACACTTAGCATTCTGGGTTAAGACGATGTTATGTATGCTGCGATCAAAGGATAATCACTACAGTTGAATTCAAAAGGATAGTTTTTAAGCGAATAGATAAAAATATGGTATTATTGTTGCAATTTTATTTCTCTTTTCAACAGTCATTTCTATTATACAGCCAGTGTTTATTAGATTTTTAAATTTTAATTAGTCTGTTTTTCCTTTTTACATCTTCAAAGTTAATGTGTGGCTAGTTCTTTTAAAATATTAATACCTATTAATTTTATAAGATACTGGCCTTCACTGTGTAGTATTTCAATCATGTCCAGCCTTCTGTTAACCTTCCTTACACCTCCCTCTAGCTTCCTCTTATTCTCTTCCCCTTGTCTAATAATGGTCTCCCTTCTACTTTTGTGTCATCTTTTTAGACTCCACACATTAGGGAGAACATCTGACACCTATCTTTCTGAGTCTGGCTTATTTTGCATCACACAATAATCTCCAGTTCCATCTGTTTCACTGCAAATGATGCCATTTCATCCAGCTGAGTAATACTCTATTGTGTATATATACACCACATATGTTTTCATCCATTCATCTGTTGGTGGGCACCTAGACTGCATGCACTCTCTCTCTCTCTCTCTCTCTCTCTCTCTCTCTCTCTCTCTCTCTCTCTCGCTCTCTCTCTCTCTCTCTCTCTCTCTCTCTCTCTCTATATATATATATATATATATATATATGAATTGTTTTCCTGATTTCTTTTTCAGCAGGTTCCTTTTTTTGTTGTTTTTTTTTGGTACTGAGGATTGAACTTGGGACCTTACGCTTGCGAGGCAGGCGGTGGCACCACTGAGCTAAATCCCTGGCCAGCAGGTTCATTATTGGTACATACAAAAGCTATTGATTTTTTAATGTTGGTGTTGATTTTGTATCCTGGACTTGTGACTAATGTTTCCAGCTTTTGTTTGTAAGAAAATTATTTCACTTTGTTTCTAGAAAGATGCATTTTGCCTGTCGTGAAATGCTAAGTTGGTGATTAGTTACTGTTTTTCTTGGTTTAGCTCATGCCTCTGTCTTTGGTGGTAATCTTCATCTTCAGCCTCAAATACTTCACTCTTTTGCCATGATGTTTTTGTCTTGGAGCCAGCATACCATGGACTGAATCCCCTTAAAATGAATTTATCCTATGGAGATACCTGAAAGAACTAGGACTGGAAGTCCCACTTGACTCAGCTATTCTCCCGCTGGGTATCTTCCCCAGAGAATTAAAAGAATCATACCACAGTGATATATGTGCACCCATGTTCATAGCAGCACAATTGTAATAGCTAAAACTTGGAAACAGCCCAAATGCCCATCAGCTGGAGACTGGATAAAGAAATTGTGTTTTTCAAAATAAAATGGAGTACTACTCAGCCATAAAAAACGAGAAATTAGAGACATTTATGGCAAAATGGATGCACATTGAGGTGATACTCTTAAGTGAAATAAATAGCACACACGTGTAAGTACCGAATAGTTTCTCTAGTGTGAGAAACTGAAAGTATAAACAAGGATTAAAAAGTATAATAGATAATGTGAAATAGGAAGAAAAGGGGCAAAGGGGAAGGGTAAGTGGGAGGGGTAGGGGAAAGGAAAGAAGGGAATGGAATTAATATGAGAAAATGGAAAAATGGAACCAAAGTCTTTGTAAATAGGGAGGGGTGGAGGGGTTGAAGGAGGGCAGGGGAATAGGGAAAAATAAGAACCAAGAGAGATTATGTAACAGTGCAAATTTCTAATGATGAATGTCATTATATTGTATACCTAAAATGTATCAATAAAATTAATTTAAAAATAAATAAAAACAACAAAAATGAATTTATCCTAGAAAAAGACTATGACTTGCAAAGGTCAGTCCTGGAATGATGTCTTAGAATATATAATCCATATAATTTGAAGTAAGTTCATAATTCAAAGTTATTTGAAATAAAAAAATTTTTACAAATGAAAAGAGCCATCTAGCTGAGTGTGATGGTATGTGCCTGTAATCCTAGTTACTTGGGAGGCTAATGCAGGACGATCACAAGTTTGAGACCAGCCCAGGAAAGTTAGTGAGACTATCTCTCAAAATAAAAAATAAAGAAGGCTGGGAATGTAGCTCAGTGATAAAGTGCCCCTGGGTTCAATCCCCCCAGTACTTCAAAACAAAACAAAAGAGACATTTAATGTATCTACTTCAGGATTTCTTTTTCTTTAGCCTGTTGTGTTTCTCTGGGCTTTTTAAATCTGTGCTTGATGTTTTTCTTCATTTTAGGAACATTTTCAGGCATCTCTTCAGGAATTGCTTTTTTCTTTATAAAATATACAATTCAGAGGCATTAGTATATTCACTGTGTTGTATGACCATTACTATCATCCGTCTCCTGAATATTTCATCTCGTAAAAGTGAAGCTATGTACCCACTGAACGCTACCCATTCTTGCCTACCCCAACCCCTGCTAACTGCCATTCTAGTCTGACAGTATAATATACTAGGTACTATAGATGTGGAAAATTGTCTTTCTGTGACTACCTTGTCTCAGCACATCTTCATGCCTCTTCCATGTTGTAGTATATGCAGTATTCTTACCTCATCCATGAGGCCTATGCTCCAAGACCCGCAGTGGACACCTGAAACTGGTTAGCAGCAAACATGTTTTTCCCACACATGCATACCCATGGTAAAGTTAAGCCACAATACTATGTATGGTAGGAACAATAAGAGATTAATACCCATGACAGAACAGTTATAACAATATACTTTAGTAGAAGTTATATGAATGTGGCCTCTTTCTTAAAATATCTTATTGTACTGTAGATCAGAGTGGCCTCAGTGTATGATTTTTTTTCTTTCATTAAGTTGAGAACTTTTACCTTTTCACATAAAGGACAGCATTAAGTATTACAGCTTCTCTTCGGTGTATCTTATTGTAAGTAACAAGGGTTATTTGAACACAAGCACTTTGAGACCTGACAGATGATCTGATAGTTGAGATTGCTAGTAAGTGACCAAAGGCTGGTAGTATATACAGCGTGGATACCAAAGGGGTGGTTCCTGTCCTAGGTGGAACCAAGCACGATGGTGTGAGATTTTATGCTATTCAGGACAGTGTGAAGTTTAATGAAACTGATGAATTGTATATTTCTGGAATTTTCCACACAATATTTTTGGACTATGGTTGTCTGTGGGTAACTGAAACCACAGATGGTGAAACTGCTGATAAAGGATGACCACTGTATCAGAATTTCCTTCCTTTTTAAGGCTGATAATATTGTGTTGTGTAGATGAGACCATGTTTTGCATATCCATCCATCTGTGGATGGACACATGGGCTTTTTTCTACTTTTAGCTATTACAGATAATGACACTATGAACATAGTTGTACAAATATCTTTGAGACTTTGTTTTCACTTCTTCTGGATGTATACCCAGAAGCCCTGAAGTGAGATTGCTGGATCATGTGGAAACACTGGTTTTTTGGGGGGAACCATCATACTATTTTCCATAGTGACTATACTATTTACACTCCTACCAATTTCTCCTACCTTTTCCAACACATGTTTTGTTTTTATTTTTATAATAGCCATTCGAACAGGTGCCAGTTATTGCTTTTTAACCTATTACCTGTAATTTCTTCTTTTTGAACTCCATTTAAGCTACGTTCTTTTCTCTTTATACTCTTTGTCTTATAAGAGCTTTGCATTTTCTATCCTGTTGCCTCTGTGCTTTATTCAGGATCTTCTGTTCAAACTTGGTTTCCTGTTTAACTTTCTCATCTATATCCATTGTGCTTTAAACAAAGCCCATCCATTGAGCATTAATCTTTTTTTGAGCATTAATCTTATCTATGTTTTGTTTGTTTGTTTGTTTGTTTGGTACGGGGATGGAGGGGATGGAACTCAGGTCCTTGTGAATCTTATATTACTTGGTTTTTTATAAAATTGATGTCACTTTTTTTTTTTTTCCTTTGGCACTGTGGCTCAAACCCAGGACCTTGCGCTTGTGAGGCAGGTGATGGCACCACTGAGCTAAATCCCCAGCCCTCAATATTACTTTTGAAAAGTTGTCATGTTTCACCTCCAGATTTTACTCATGTGTTTTATCTTCTTAGACATGGTAAGAATTGTTACATTAAACTCTGTATCCAGAGTTCAAATGAAACTTTATTTCTGTTAGTTTTCAACCATGTTGCCCTATATGCTTGGTTAGCTTTGGTTGGGTTTTGGATGCTATCTTTGAAAAATTGTTAACAGAAATAAATTGAGGGCTAGACTATGATGATGTTCTTTCCATGCAGAAGTGATTTGTGTTTTTATATGAGGCTTTAGGGCACACATATCAGGAATTAGAACTTTTAAGCTGAATGCTAAGATAAAGCCCCTTGGGTTTCTAGCCTAAGTTGTAGGAGTTACCTGGCCACCAATCTTGGAAGCTTCTGGAATTAACTTTTGTCCTCCTAGATGACTCAAGGTTATCAAAAGTAATTTTCAGCCAATGCAGATGCATGTGGATTGCCAGTTTGAGGTCAGCCTGGTGTCTATACTTTATTATATTTTTATTTTAAAATTCTTTTATTAGTACATGTTTATAGTAATATGATTACGTTCATTGTGGGAAGTTGGTACATGTACGTAATACATCTTAATTCTTTTTACTTCCCTTTCTGTATTAGAACTTTTGTCCTCTTATGTTTCTTGACCTGGTAGTTCTTCTCTGATACTTTTATACCATACCCAGCATATTTGTTTTCAGCAGGAGGGCCAGACCTGATTACTTAGCTATATCATCTCCTTTACAAAAGCACCTTTAAATGTTTTTATTATAAAGAAAGCATGTTGGGGCTGAGAGTGTGTCTCCATGTAAAGTGCTTGCGGAGCCTGTGTGAGGCCTGGGTTTCCATCCTCAGCATGGAGTTGGGAGTGAGGGTGAGGGCCAGCTGGGTTGGGCTTTGAGAACTCATCTGTCAATGAAGAAAGGATTCATGGATCCTCTGCCTTGTTCCCAGCATTGGCTATATATTTGAAAAGTTCTGAGAAAGTGCAAGAGAATATTCCTCCTGTTCTAGGAGTTTAGCTGGGGAAACAAATGTAAACACATTTGATGAGATAAAATGTTGGAGGAGGAGGTGCTCAAAGGTCATGCAGAGTTGTTAATGGCTTGGTGATAACTAAAGGCAATAAGTGCTGAGTGGGAGGCTGATCCCCCCCATCCCCTCAATATTCCAGGGCTGGCCTTGTGTCCTTTCTAGAAGCTCAGGGACCCTTGGCTCTTGCATTGCAGCCCTTCAGTGGCTCCCCTCCTTCTGCCCACACTTGGCTGTCTTGGGGACCTCCCTGCACCTCCCCTTCCTGGTTGATTTACTCCTTGCTCCTTGGTAGCTGCTCTTCTCTCCAGTAGAGGTTTTTACCCACCTTGAGTGTAAGGCCAGTATCCTTCCCCTCTCCTCTCCCTCCCTTTCTCCCTTCCACTTCCCTTTGCTTTTCCCTAGTACAGGTGATTGAATCTCGGGCTTTCATACTAAGCTACATCCCCACTCCTTTTTCATTTTTTGAGACAGGGTCTCATTAAGTCCCTAAGTTGCCCAGGCTGGGCTTGAACTGGCGATTCTATATTGCCCAGTGCACTGTGTTCTCTGTCAGCCCAGTCCTGTTCCATCAGGAATTTTCCTGATATCAGCACCTGTCACCCATGGTGAGTGCTGATGGCTAGCTGTGTGATCCAGCCCTAATCATGTGCAAAGCAGTATTTCAGGCACTTTTCGTACTTTTCAGTGTTCACAGCAGCCTATGAGGTAGCTGTCAATATTTCCCCTATTTTCAAATGAGGATATTAAGGCACAGATTGGTTTCACAGCTAATTATTAGTGTGGTTTTTTTCTGGGCATGAACTTTCTTCATGCCTTCCCTTCCTCATTAGAGAAATGGAAACAGAAGGACCTCAGCTGTGGAGATACACACTGGTGGCTGATGGCTAGGTTTATGGCCATGGGTGAACCAGACAATTCTGTGTGGTGAATCCTTTTGCTTCCTCCCAAAGTCCAGTTGTTTATTGTGCCCTGAAGTTACCTGGAACTGCATTCTGTCCTCTTGCCAGCATCCTTGGCCTCTCCTGCTGTTTTTCTGTGGTTTCGTTGCATCTGCCAGTCTTCCTGGGGACTGTCATTCTGGAAAAGCTGAAAGTCTATGTTCCCCTAGATTTAGTAGCCAGATTAATTGACCCAGGCTGTCATATCTGAAAACACAGTAGTCCTCTTATATGTCAGTCTTGAATGATTTTTGAACCGGGAGGTGGAACTGTACACATCCTTAGGATTTCATCAGGAGAACATCAATCCAATTAAGTGATGGGCTGATCTTTTAAGAGTGAAGTGTATTTTAGAATTGTTTTGGATTTATAGAAAAATTGCAGAGCCAGTCCAGACCATCCCCATGTACCTCACCCATTCTCCCTCTTGTTATGTCTAATGTTGTTAGTATGGCATAATCAGCCAACTTTGATATTTTAATGAAAGTTCATGCTATATTCAAATGCCCTTAGCCCATCGAGGACACCACATTACATTTAGTTGTCATGTCTCGCTTAGTGCTCTTGGCTGCGATAGGTTACTGTCTTAATGTGTAGTCCAGACTTGCGTTGAACTCGTGGTAGTTTGAGTCAAACGACAGGATTACAGGTTAGGTGTTCTGTGGAAACGCCTCTGCTGGCATTTCCTGATGGTTTCTCATAACTAGAGCCGGTGTACTAATTTGGGGGAAGATTATCACAGTGAAGAGCTTTTTTCATCCCATAGTTCTCTTTTCAATTTTCTTAAGTAACTAACTTTATGCAGTCCTAGCTTCTATTGTATACAGGTAATTCAATTCTTCGTTTTCAAATAACGCTTCCAGAGTTATAATTAAGTGAAACGGGATCTTTTTGGTTTCAACAGCAAGATGATGGGTAAGTTTCAGATAGCGCAGCGTGGTTAGAATTACTTGAGCTAGGGCGCTCCCTACAGTTAAAGTTGGCTAATTTTTGGGTTTACAGAACGGGGAAACAAGGTTTTCTTTTTTCCAAAAATTGCACCAAGGTAAAGCAAAGCTTTAGTTGATGCGGATGTGTTGTGTAGGCGTTAGCAGTACTGCCCTCACTAGACGTTCATTGGACAGCAACGCAACCCCAAGAAAAGGATGGTTGGTAATTTTTTGACATACACTGCAACCAGGAAGCGCCAATACTAGGTTGGGTTGTGGTGACTAAGTAAGGGCTCCCGCCCTAGCCCGTCTCTTAACTACCATAGCTCCCGTGACCTCGACCGCGAGCGTAAATCAGCTACTTTTTTTCCCGCTGGCGCTCAGAGAGGCGGCCAAAAGGCTGCTAGGTTGTACCCAGAAGACCATGCGCCGACTGGGAGAAAATTTGCATACGCGCCCCGCGGGGGCGGAGCTGGCAGGCGGTGCCACAGCGAGCTCTTGAATTCAGCTGTGCTTGTACAAGGGCCGAGTTGTGGCTGCTTTTTATTTCATTTCTCGCCACGTTATATTTTCTGTTAAAACTGTAAACGGCTCTTTTAGTGCAGGACCATCCTCCCCCTTGCTAACAGTTTAGCCTTCCCAGTTGGCGAGCGCTTTCCGGACAGCGCTGCGCCAGACATGCGCGGGCGTCCTTGTACTGAGCGGGCGGCTGTGCTGTGCCTCGGGCCAGCCGCTAAATGGCTCCCGGTGTTTCCCGTTGCAGGTAGTTCTTCTGGGAATGGACATCCTGTCGGCCCTGGTGACCCGGCTACAGGATCGGTTCAAGGCGCAGATTGGCACAGGTGAGCTGTGAGCGGGAGCGGAGCCGGCCCCAGCCCTCCCTCAGTCTGCTCAGTTCCTCCGCAAGGCTGCACCCATCGCTTCCAGACAGCTGCCCAGCCTCCCCTGGTCTCCCAGCCCTTCCTACAGCCTCGCAGACTCCCCCAACCCTTCTACTCCGTGGCCTCCCGTCACCTTCCGGGCTCATACCACATTACTGCACCCGCATTCATTTTACCCGCCCTCCTTTATACATTTGCGCTGGTGCCTCCCAACTTTTGTGTTGGAATGTGGAATGTTACTAATACGTGTTCTCATATGAAGTATTACTGTCAGTTTGATTTCTTATGCAAAATGAATCATCTTCCTTTAGTGCCAACTCAATTAAATTTGTCCCCAACCCTTCCTTTATTGACAGGCAATTTTCTTTGACAAGTTCTGCAAAACAGAGGTGGTTAGATTTTCCCCAAATTATTGTTGACATTCCTATTCTCACCTTGATTGTAAATGACGTTACAAGTGTGTGGTGAATGCTCACTTTTATTTTGAAAAGAAAATAATGTCAGCACAATAGGAAAGCAAAGATTTCATGGATTTAGAGATCAGTAAATTCTCAAACCCTAATATTTCTTGATGACAGTATAAATGTCAAGCAGTTCTGTTTATGGAACCATTTCTTTATAGAATTTCTCTCCCGCTTTTTAAAAGGGTTAGGGACCCAATCCTGGGCTTTGCATGTGCTCTGCCAACACTTTACTACTGAACTACACCCTCAGCTGGAATTTATCCATTTCTGTTAGGACAGGTGCTAGCTTTCTGGTGAAAGTGCTCTTTCAAAAATGACGATGAACTATATCTTGTCTGGTACCATATAACTGTATAACTACAAATTTAAAAAGAACTTAATTTTAGAAATTTATTTTAATAGTATTTCATTTTCCTTCCAAATTAGCTGAATTATTCAAGTATATTCTTGTAATGGAGCTTTATAGATTCTTAAAAGAAACCAAGTAAGCTGACCTCTGTTGTCCAGGTGCCCTCAGAGCGCCTGTGGGATAGCCCGTAGGTGCTGTGTGAAGGTACTGTAGAGTGCAGGGCTCCATCTGGTGTGTGTACAATAAACAGAAAGCACACAACGCCAGTGAAACATACATTGATCCATATGTGCCCACCTTTTACCCCCAAGCAGGTATACTGGGCCCTCTTCCCCCTCTTTTACTCAGATTTCCTTTTGTGTTGTCTCTCTTACCTGCCAATTATATGTATGTCACTAGCTTACAAATATGTTGATAGCTGGCTGGTGGACAGTGGAGTAGAGAAGGAGACAGATTGTCCATGCAAAGGATTTTTGCACATTCTTACAATAATTATTATAAATTTCAGCAAGGAGAGTAGTGCTGTTTGCAAAGGTGGGTGGATATAGAATGAGATACATCAGAGAGGCCAGGGATTTTTGTCTTCTCAGTTTCTTGAAATATCAGTAATTGGTGACCATGGGTCCCCTGTTTCATTTGATCAGTTTCCATTTTGGTTTTCAGTGCTGCCAAGCCTAATAGACAGACTGGGAGATTCTAAAGACTCTGTGAGAGAACAAGACCAAACTCTGCTGCTGAAGATCATGGATCAAGCTGCTAATCCCCAGGTATGGTGAGAGAAGCATTTGGGGGCCAGTGGGTATGTGTCTTCTTGCACAGTGTATGGCTACATAAACTTAATGTCTTCTAAGCTGATCCATTAGAGGTGACCATTTTCATAGTATTTAATCTCCTTTCCCATGTAAGTAGCAAGTAAATAAATAAGTAGTAAAACTTTAATCTCTTAGGCTCTTTAGCTCATTGATATGACTGGCTCTCCATGTCTCTGAAAAAATGGAGCTACAATGTCTGGGGAGCCAGGAGGCAGCTGAAGTCCTGGTCCCTGTCTTCTAGTGAGCTGGGCTTGCTGGGATAGACAGATGAACCCCTGTCTTCCAGGGCCCTACTGTCCATTCGAAGGGTGAGGTGGGGATGATCAGCAAGAGCCTTCCCAGGAAAGATAAAACTCAGATTGCCATAAAAATGACCAAGTGTTTCCCTTGTCCATGGGTGATGTCTTAGTTACTTTTTTCGTTGCTGAGACAAAATACCTAACACCTACAAGTTAAAGGAAAAACGGGTTATGTCAGTTCACAGTTTGTAGAGGTTTCAGTCCATAGCCGGCAGGCTCCAAGGCAGGGCCGCATGGCAGAGGAGCATTGCAGACGAGAAACAGTTCACGGCCAGGTCAGCAGAAGCAGGGAGGCAGCAAGCAGCAAGCTTCCCCTTCCCTTATATCCTACCCAGGCTACAAGCCTTTTGGGTGGTACTATCCATACCCCGGGTGGGCCTTCCCATTATCCACACCCAGAACTATGCTAAACCAATTTAGTTATCACACGCCCTTAATCCCAGTATCATACACCCTATATCCAGCCACCTCTGAAAAGTCCCATCTATGAGTGTATGAGGCTTTGGGGGGCACCTAGATATAAGCTATAACTGGTGAGGGGAGCAGTGTGAATAGGTATGTGATCTTTGGCAGGCCATATGTTCTCCTTTTGGCCTTTTCTCACCTGTAATATGGGACTAGCAGAACTTCTTTCTAGATTTGTTGAGAGAATTACATGCATTTGTGTAAATTCATGTGTCTTGAACATTTTTACTTGGTATATTTTATAAAATGATAGGAGTCATTTTAAATGCTCTTAGAGGATCCAGTGTGTGGAGGGCAGGACCAGTTTGGTATCTGCTAAGAGGATCCTGTTCTGTTGACCCCTTACTAATCAGTCTTCTTTCCTCTCACCTGTTTTTTGTCATTTGCAGTACGTGTGGGACAGAATGCTTGGAGGCTTTAAACACAAGAATTTCCGTACAAGAGAAGGCATCTGCCTCTGCCTTATTGCAACACTCAATGCGTGAGTCTGGGATGAACCTGAACTTTTTACTTAGCTGAAGCTTCTTTTTTTTTTTTTGGTACCGTGGATTGAACTCAGGACCTTGCGCTTGTGAGGCAGACAGCAGCACCACTGAGCTAAATCCCCCGGCCCTAGCTGAAGCTTTTAAAAAAAAATTTTATTTTGAAGTTATAGATTCAGGAGAAGTTGCATAGAAATGTACTGGGACATATCTTGCCCTCTCCCTAACCCTTCCCCACCATTAATATTTTGCAATAACCATTATACAGTATCAACACCAGGAAAGTGATTTTGGTACAGTCCACAGAGCTTACGCAGATTGGCCAGGTGACAGGTGTCACTGTGGTGCTCCCTTCCCCTCTGAAGCCATATCCTAACTCCTATCAACGACTAATCTGTGCTATAATTTTGTCATTTCAAGAATGTTATGTAAATGAAATCACAGATTATGTCACCTTTTGAGATTGCCTTTTTTCATTCAGCACAATTCTTTTCAGGTTGCAATATATGTTTATTGTTTATTGTTGTTTATTGTTTTATTGCTGAGTGGAATTCCATACTATAGATATATCTCAACTTATTTATCTATTTGCCTGTTGGAAAATTTAGGTGGTTTCTAGTTTGTGACTATTCAGAAGAAAGTTGTTACAGACATGTATAAATTTCTGTATAAACATAAATTTTCATTTTTCTTGGATCAATGCCCAAGGGTACAATGACAGGGGTATTTGGTAAGGCCATTTTTAATTTGAAAAGAAACTGCCAATTTCTTTTCAAAAGTGGTCTGTGCCATTTTACATAATATACTCACAAAGAATATTTGTGACAGCAGGGCTTGTTTTGGTTAAAAGTTGTGAATACCTTGAAGGTCTTCCAGGAGGGGCAGTGTACAGTTGGAGGCCTTGTGGCTGCTGCCATCAGTCAGTCCTGTGGTTCAGCAGCATTAATGGAATGTCACTGTGCCACAGCACACAAGGACCCTCCACTGAGGACTGTCCAGGGAGTTGCAGTTTGGTTGGCTCCCCTAGGTTTGCTAGCACAGGAGGTGTGATCTGACCAAGCAGTGATATAGAGCTGGCATATCATTGTGAGGCAAGCATTAGGGTGGGGGGCAGTGCTGCCAGCTTAGCCATGAAGGGACAGGGCCACTGAAGGTGTTGGGCCACTGAAGGTGTTGAACTCCGTGCAAAGGGGCCATCAGGGTGCATTTCCTTTGGAGCCAGCATTGGGTGGGGTGGAGAGAACCTTGGTGTGAAGGGGTGATAGAGCCCAGAGGAGGCAGAGGAAAGGCAACTGGGAGGAGAGTGTCTCTTTTGCCCTCACTAACAATGCACTCCTTTTGTTTTCAGCTCTGGAGCACATACTCTAACACTAAACAAGATTGTGCCACATATATGTAATTTACTTGGAGACCCAAACAGCCAGGTGAGTGAAACAGAAAATCTTAGGGAAAAATCATTGATTCAGATGCAATAAAGTGTTCTATGTATGTCTAGTAGGTGGGTGGGACTTTATTCATCTTTACAGAGCTCTGATTATTATATGTGCTGCCAAAGCGAGCCCAGCAGAGCTCTGATTATTAAGACATCAGCTACTCATTTGTTTTTGAAGTATTATCAGCAAGTGTGACCACTCTGCCTTCTTCTACTGGTAGGATTGAAAAATCACTCTTGTAAATTGATGTCATCAGATCAGCCTCCAAGATAAAACCAATATGGTCACTATTGCTGCAGCCAAAAAGGGTGGAAGTAGGGTAGAGGGAGAGTAATTAGTAATTTGAAAGGCACCTAAAGGGACTTCCTGTGCTTTGGGTGGTAGCCATACTGGGGTATGTTACTGTCGAAGGTCCCTGAACTGTACCCTTAAGAACTGTGCTTTATGCAAACTTTAAAATTGAAAGAAAAACACAAGCACCGTGCCCTTGGTGTAAACATTTGAGACAGGATCTGGACATTTGCTCTGCGGTCAGAAGGCGTCCCCATCAGGTGACACCTGCTCTGTGGTTATTGGGCACTTTGGGAAGCTTGACACATCTGGGCTCCAGCAAGGCCATCTCTCACCCAGTTCAGTTCTGCTCATCCAGAGTAATTTTCTCTTTTCTTTTCTCTTTTCTTTTTCTCTCCCCCTGTTTTCTTTCTTTATCTTTTTCAGAGTCATTTTTATTACATCAGCTCATATAAATGGATAGAAAAATACTTCTTTCATTAGAGGGGCAGAAAATGGGGCAATAATTTACAGGAGACATGTCCACAGTAGACAGGTGTCTCAGCTTAAGTCTTGACTGCACATTACCCCCTGTAGAAGTCCCATGAGCTCTTCTTCCGCTTGACTCACACCGGCACTGAGGTCCTTCCAGGTCTGCAGTTCTCCTCTGCTTCCTCCTCATCTTTGCTCTTGGGTCCAGTAGCTGACAGCATCTCCCCTTTTCTTTGGCATCTTTTGTGCTGCCTGTGTCTTTTGTCTCCCTTGTTTCTTTCGTCCAGCCATCACCGAAGGTGTATGGCATGGAAGTACAGTTTTTAGATGTATTCAGTGTAAGTTTTAAAATGACCTTAACACTCTTAACACCTGCTCTCCCCACTGCTGCTGACTTTAGTCTTATTTTCTGTAGGAAAAAAATCCTTTACATAGCTCATACTTGAAGAATGTGACTGCTACCACATGGTGTCCGTTAATTGTGCAGAAGGGCCATCTTGTCAGTTGAGATTATTTGTCCTTGATTCAGATGCCCCCATTGGCCGGAGAGGTGAACATTTGCATCTGGCCTGTGGAGACTTTTGATCCTATAGGCAGGGACTAGCTTCCCTAAGTGCACTTCAGTTGTGGAGGCCAAGTGAAACATAGAGCTGGTAGACACTGTCTAGGACTGGTATATGACATTGTCTTGAATCTGGTTGGGGCGGGGAGGGACCCCATTGCAGTCACAGCCCTGCATCTCTGCACCACACCATGGTGCACTTCAGTGTCCTTCCTCTGCCCATTTTTGCCCTTCTGCACACTCGCTTTGAGCTTCTGCTGCAGACCTGCCTTATCAGGATTGGTGCTTGGGCTTTGGAGACGGGGATGGGAAAGGTCATAGCTTGATTTTGTTTTTGAGCCTCAAATTGTGTCAGTAAGCAAGATGGGACACCATCCTCCAAAGGAACTGATAGCAAATGACTTATTCAAGGACCCTCTACTCATGTGTTCTGGGGAAATAACATACATATTTCCCTACCTGAGGAGGGTCACCGTGAATTTGAGGCCAGCCTGGGCTATATAGTGAGTTCAAGGCCTGCCTAAACTACATAGTGAGAGGGCTAGGGATATTTAGCTCAGTGGTTCCGCCGCCTGCCTCGCAAGCACAAGGTCCCGAGTTCGATCCCTAGTACCAAAAAAGAACTACATAGCAAGACCCTGTCTCAAAAACAATGAAATAAAAAATGTATTTCCCTGCCTGAAAGATGATAGGTTCCATTTAGGTTTTGAGGAACATTGGAAGCAGAATGTTGAAAACATTTAAAGTTTGGAACTGTGACATTCTTGTCATTGAAGCCATTCAGATAGGGCTTCAAGAAACTGATTTTTCACAGGTTTTTCTTTCTTCTGATGTTTTCTGCTGAGAAAGCCTCAGTTAGCAGTCTCTGTCCCATCACCAGCACTGGGAAGTTCTCTGAAGATTCTGTAAATGAGATGGGAGGGACTGATCTGTGCTGGTCGGGCAGTTCCCGATTCAGCTTTTCTTCTGTAGGTCTAGAGAAGTGGTTAGCTTGTAAGGTCGCTAGACATTTTAGCAAAGTTTTTCTTATTTTAGAAATAGCACAGATTAAATTTCACATGAACATTGTAATCCCACATTGTGAAAATTTTGATTCAGTTGTTGAAGAAAGTAAGATGGTATTAAGTGTTAGACAGTTCAAAATAGTGTTTTAAAGCTGTCAAAGGTAGAGTATGGATAAAACTTGGAGCTGCCTTGTGCAGTGCGGGAATCCTGCTTTAGAGAGGTAGGCCTAGCATATATCCTGCCTTTGTGTGTGACAGCAGCTGACCTTGGTAGACATTTGCAGCTTGACCCTCAGTTTCTCTGTTAGTGAGGACAGTCATAAGTGCTTTGCTCTCCATTCCTTGTGGAAGTGCTTGAGGGTTGGGGGTTGATTCTTTTTAGTTGCTGGCATGACATATTGGACCCTTAGAAGTTACTCAGCAGAGTGGCTTAATATGTTACTTTTCATTTGAAGAAATCACACACCTGCCACATTGAGTGGGTTTCTGAGAAACTCTTAGATGTGTATATATTTTATTATATGAAAATACTTAATTGTAGGATAATATTAGTGTTTGAAATGTATTTGTGATATTGGCATAACCTTATCTTGTTTTAAATGTTGGGAGTCCTAGTTAAACTATACACATGCGTCCATTTCCAAGAATCAGTGTCATTATCAAAAGTCAAGTGCTCCTGGACTATTGATAGTAATAATACAACTTGAAAACCAAATACCTTCAAGTGGAATTGCATCTCACTATTCTAAATAACCATCATAAAAATTGCTTAATTTTTCTTTCTTTCCTTTTTAAATGATGGAGATAGTTTGTTTTTTATAAGATGGCAAATATAAGACTTGTTTAACATGTTTACAAGGAGGCCGTGCATGCATGATTGTCCCATTGGGCAGCTTGTACGCCTGGTAGTTCAAGTCTACAGAAATGTGTTTAAGATGTTGCATTAAGTGGGCAATTCTAGTCCCCATTTCCTGAATAGCATCTACTGTGTGTTTGAAGTTTGTGTGACTCCGATTTGGAGAAAGTTCTTGTTTGTTTTTTCATTTTTCCCCTCATCTGTAAAATGAGACGGTACTCTACAGGCAGATTTTAGTATTATGTAAGAAGGTAGGAATCATGGTCTAAGGATTCGAGGCTTTGCACTCTGAAAATAAGTTTTCCCCCTAGAGTTTAGGTGAGCTTAAATTTGGGATATGAATGCTTCTAACTTTTCTCAGAAGTATAGACACTGGCAGTGCTGTGCCTACATTTCTCTGTAGCCAAGTGTGGTGGCCTTGTATGTCCAAATGTCCATTTTTCCTCTTAACCATCCCAGCAAGGTCTCCTATCCATGCCACATGTCATCCGGCATAGAGCCCACTCCACTCATCTATCATATGCCACCTTGCCTATGTGGGCATTTTGGTTCTTCACCTGGTAAGCACTCAAATACTTGTTGAAGGGAACCCTTATTTCTTTCAATCCTCATAGCTTCCCTCAGATTTGGAGGAAATTGAATTGAAAAGTGTTAAAGTGTTGTTTCCAAGGTCACACAGCTCCACAGTGGCCAAGTAGTTCTTTATGTCTGCTTCTTTTTCTGAAAAAAGTAATTCTTCCACTAATTCTCCTCCTTTTGTAGGTGGGATACTAAGGATTGAATCCAGGACCTTTGCACTGAGCTACATTCCCCTGCCCTTCTTTATTTTTTATTTTCAGAAAGTGTGTTGCTAAGTCACTAAGTTGCCCAGGCCGGGCTCAAAATTGTAGTCCTCCTGCTATTAACAGTTTATGGCTCAGACTTTCTGAATACTTTCTGAGTAACTGGCTAGATACTGATTGCTCTTCAAGGAGACCACACGGTGTGATGAGCAGATGTAATCACAAAAAGTAAACAGAGATGATGTACTTTATGATATAGTGACTTGACTACTTTTGTTTTTATGTGAAAATGTTTCCTAACTTTAAAATGATTTCTTTTCTAAAATAACTGATAATGTACTAGGCAGCTCTAGCTGCTGTAACAAAATACTATAGACTGTATGGCTAAAATAGCAAAACTTTTATTTTCTCACAGTTTGGGGATCTTGAAGTCTGGGATCAGGGTGGCAGCTTGGTTGGATTCTGGTGAGGGCCTCTTTCTGGCTTGCAGACAGCTGTCTTCTCTCTGTGTTCAATACGACCTCTTATTTGTGTGTGCACTGCTCTGTTGTTTCTCTTAAGGTCACTCTAATCCACTCATTTCAGGGCCATCCCTCTGTAGCCTCGTTCAACCTTAATTTCTTCCTTAGAGCCCCTATTGCCACATACAGTAACGTTAGGGGTTAGGGCGCCAACATGTGAATTTTGGTGGATACAAATCACCCCACAGCATAACATTTTGGAGGACAAGATAATATGACCTAGAATTTACCTTTTCCAACAGAAGAGAGAAAATGATGAATGAAGTTACATGTCACTGGACACTGGTAAAGGGTAACTGGCAGTATTCCAAATTGTAAATTATTTGTATGCCTGCTTTTTCCTTCTTTCCTTCACTCTCCATTACATTGATTTCATTGCTCAAGACTGAATCTAAAACCATGTTGCTCCCTCATCTTTGTCTACTAAAGTACACACAACCTTTCACCAATACCACCTGGCCTTCATTTCATTCTATATTAAATTATTTTTCTCCCTATTTTTATTTGCAAACTTTTAAACTTATGGAAAAATTAAAGAGTAATATCATGAACACCCAAATTTTACACTTTACTTTTTGTCACATTTGTTTTACATCTATTTGTGATTATATACATATATATGCAACTATACATTTTTTTCTGAACCGTTGGAAAGTGACATGCAGATACAGTATTTTTACCTCTACGTACTTTAGTGTGTATCATCTCGTAACAAGGTTCTTTAAAATATAACCATGTCATTTTGCACCCAAGGAATGTAACACTGATATAGTGATATTGTTTGATATACAGTCCCTATTCAAATTTCTCCAAATTAAGGGGGGAGATGGGGAAGAACTTTCCTGTTCCTTAAGCCTTATTTTGTGCTTTCTTAGTTCATGTTTGTGTCTGTCTGGATAGGCATGCTTGTCCTTCCTGAAGCATTCACTGACACCTCTGCATTTTTGCCTTTGCCCAGCCTGTACCTTCTTCAGAACCTGGCACCTGTCTTATTCCATGTGGACCTGGCAACATCCTGTCCTTCCAGGCATATTCCAGGCAGTCTCAACCTCTTCTGTAAAGCATTTCCTGACATATGCTGATGTGATTGTTCCCTCCTTTCTACTATGATCTTTGTGCTCTTGAATAACATATATGGCATCCTACACGATATTAAATGTGGATCTTACGGACTTTTTTCCTTGCTCTTTTGAGGACTGTGAGCTCCTTAAATATGGGATCTCTGTAGTCTGTACTGCACATTTTTGTTGCTCACTAAATATTTTGTTTATGAGCCTTAAATACAGGGTGTTTTACATGATATTTTACTTTTAGTTATGATTCATTTGTGGTGTTGTTTTCTGTTTTGGAAAGATGGCCTGAAAATTCTAATTTCCCGATGTACATTCTAAAAAATGGAAAGTAGTAAAGGGTATGGACTTTAACATGTACATAGGGGTGGGACCCTCCCTTTTTTACTACCTTGGGGATTGTGTCAGTGGAGGAAGATGGTTCACCATTACTGTCTGGTCCAATATGTATAAAGGGATTCCATTCATAGTTGCACTGATAAATTGGTGATAAATTGGGGTGGAATGTAGCCTATTGTGTCCCAGCAGGAAATGCTAGGGCATGACACAGCAGCTATAAGATTTCTTCTCTTACATCTAGGTTCGAGATGCAGCAATAAACAGCTTAGTGGAAATTTACAGACATGTAGGAGAACCGGTGAGGACAGATCTCAGTAAAAAAGGATTGCCACAGTCCCGGTGAGTGCAGACTTTTTCCTTTTTTCTGCTTTTTCCCTTATTCTTTTTCAGATACTACCTTGGTCTTTACTACTATTTCTGATGTAATTTTATTCAAAGACTCCATGGCTAGAGGGTTGGTGTTTGGAGATCTTGTTCAGATCATATGTCAGCGGTTCCTTCCCATTCCACCCCTTCAGAAATAAGATTCTCATGCACACGTCTGGCTCAATCCTGTGCCTCCTCCTGATTTTGGGAGCACCTTTAAAAGTGATTGGTGCTGAAACATTCCACACTGTCATGGTTTCTTTACTCTACACACGATGCTTAATATAGCAGGTGCTTGCAATATATTTGTTTAAATGAATGAAGCTTTTCCAGAATGCATCTGGCTAGAAATACATGAATAATAGTTCTGGAAAATATCTTTGAAGTGTTTTCATGTCACTTTCTGTCTGTAGAAGGCAACACAAGGACGGCACTCACATTTTACTAGACCCAAGACAACTTGAGTCCACAATGATTCATTATTATAGTCAGAATTTTTAAAGTAATGTAACAATTGGACATCTATCA
Organism: Heterocephalus glaber; assembly: GCF_053883595.1. Classification (NCBI taxonomy): domain Eukaryota; kingdom Metazoa; phylum Chordata; class Mammalia; order Rodentia; family Bathyergidae; genus Heterocephalus; species Heterocephalus glaber. The sequence goes on along the minus strand of NW_028258143.1, from coordinate 22,786,291 downwards.
TTTTAACTTTGTTGGAGAAACTTATTACCAAAGGAATTCTAAACCTTTGCCATACACTGTTGCTTTAAGGGAGAAAGTGATGTGAAATTGCAGGACAGTCACAATGGCAGTGCTACTCACAGAGCAGCTTGTCTGGCCTGTCCTTTGTTTATGTAGACAGCAGGCACCTAGAGACATGAATTGACTTTTGGGAGACTTCACAGTTAGAGTCAGAGCTGAGATTAAAACTTGTCCTTCAGATTAGCCTTTTAATTTTCTGTGCCCTGTTACACAAAAGTTTACAGAGTATTGGGATAGAGTACTGAAATAGTGTACAGGAGTCATCTGTCTCGGGATCTATCTGGCTCTTGTGGTAGAAGTGAATTGTGCTTTTCTGCTGTGGAGTCAGACCTGATCCCAGTGTTATTTTCACTGTGGCTCCCGTGCTGTGTATAAGATAATTATGAGGAAATAAAACTGCTTTTCATCTGTTTAATCAAAAATAATCTATGAAGCCAGAGTTACAGGTTGAGCATCCCTAATCTGAAAATCTGAAATCTGAAACACTCTGAAATCCAAAACTTGAGAGTTTGTGCTGAACTGGAAAAGTCTATGCAAATACTCTGTCCCCAACCAAAAAAGAACCCCCAGAAACCCTGCATAACATCTGGAGCACTTCTGTTTCCAAGCACATCATATAAGGGAGACTCAACCTGTGTGTATCTGGTTTTTGAAGCTCAGCCTTCTGGTTGCTGAATATATGGTGAGAACACTTAGGAGTTAGAAGAACTTAATGACAGTACTGACAGTCTCTTTAGGAAAATCAGAGTACACCGGTAAGTAGAGAGGGCTCTTGGAAGATGAAGTCAGCATTATCCCTTTCCTGCTGCAGGATTGGCTTCATACCTGCCTTGTAGCTCATGCTGGCCCCATGGCATGAAACACCACTTTAACAGTTACTGTCTTACACACTGGCTTCCTATGCATTGTTGGAAGATAACTGCAGCAAATTAGAAATCGGGGGAAATGACCAAGAGAAACCAAAATATGGGTAGTTGAGTATAGAAGGCCTGAGATCATTGACCTGAGAAGAGCCTGCTTACAAGTCTGGCCCCAGGCTGGAGGCTGGAAACTTGGGTTTGGGGAAGGTTCCCTCCATTCCCAGAGAGTGGGATGAGAGAAGCTTATGATGTCCCACCTGGATAATACAGTGTTGTTTGAGTTGTGCACCCGCTTTTCTTTGGCAGCCAGGGGTATCTGTGTGACCAACATTCTCTAAACATTCCAGGCACCATCTCTGAGCAAGTTTCCTGGTACACAGCATGCCACTTGTGATGTCACAGCTCTGTACTGGGTGATTTAAGCACGTTTTGTGTGACTCCCCCAAGAGAGATTCTAGAGTCTGGCAATCTCTTCTGACTTCATCCCAGGCTCCAGTCCCCTTTGCCACTTGTTTTCTGTGTCCTTTTGCTATACTAAATCCTGGCTGTGGGGATGACTACTGAGTCCTGTCAGTTGTCCTGGTAAAGCATTAAATCTGAGGTGGTCTTGGGAACTTCAACACTGGGTGCTCAGACAAGGCCCCAAGGCATAGCGCCAGAGTTGGCCTTAAAGCCTCCTTCCCCAGCTCCTCTTCCCCACTCTTAAATTTTGAAAAGAAATCTGCAGAAGACCTTGGACTTCTGAATAGGGACGGAGGTTTCTCTCACTCATTTGCCTAAAATCTTTCCTAAAAATTATGGGGGGAAAATGGAGAAGATTGTCATAGGGAAATGGCTGCATCCTTCATAGCCCTTGTAAAACTCTGGCAGACACAAGTGTCTGGAAAACTGTTCTTTAGAAACTATTATTTAGTGAAACTTCATATTTCTTTGTGCCTATTACAAAATCATAATCTAAGATCTGATACTTTGAGGGTCAAGGGCCTGGTTGATACCTTTATTTTGTTGGGGATGTACCCAAGTAAACTGGGGCTTTTTAAGTATCATACCCTGGTTTGGGAAATTCAGTATCTGCTATATTATGAGGCTCCATGTAGCTGACTTCTCTTACCTCATCATGGGTTGTTGTTATTTTGTGAATATAATGGGGTTTTCAGCTTAGCAAAATTCTGTAGTACTAATAAAATGTTGTAGATTAGGATTTAGTCCTAGAATAAAAATCTTGGTCTACTAAGAATTTGTTCATGGAAAGATCACTATATTTGAGAATACGTTTATATCTCTAAGAAATACAATAAAAAGAATGTTATAATATGAGCTAAATGATTTAAATAAGAGTAGTAATCTCATTTGAGCATTAGTTTTCATTATCCATTTGTTGAATAGTAAGGAAAAGAAACACATTAAACAGCTTCACTTTGGAGGAACTGGGAATAGGGTTTTGGGCCATGGATTAAGTTGTTATTTAAGTCTTTGTCATCTGGTAGATAAAATCATATTGAGTCATATAATAAGGTAGCAATAGACAACAAAATCTTCATATTAGAGTATCTCTCCACCAAATGGGATCTCATTGAGCTGTGAACCTGAATCAATAGAATGTTTTACCTATTTACATGTATTATTTTTCTTAGTTCATGTATATGGTATGTTCAGAAACTAAGTATATAATTAACTTTTAGCTGAATATGTAATTGTATGATGTTTTGTGAGGCATGCCTCACAATTTAATAAACTGTAAATAACCCATAACTCCATGTGACTTAACTTTTGTAGATGTGTGGTTTCAGCATGCTTTACATTTACTGTCACTCCAAAGACCTCCTGGAAAGGAATTTCAGCATCGTGGTGTATTTCAGTTTGCAAAGCTTTGGAGTAAAGCCAGATTACTGATGTTAAATTTCTTTGGATACTGTTGTTTGGTAACCAAGCTCCTAAAACAGCAGAGGCTTTAAACCTGAAGATAATTTACTTCTAGACAGAGCAAATACATGTTACCTGGTTCATTATGACTATTTGGTATACTTTCTTTGTGAACCTACGTTTTCAGCAGTTCTGATAATATACGCTCTGTTGCTGTCTCAGCCTATTTAAAGCTTACATTCACTCTAGGTATTACTGCATAATGATTGTTTTGGAAGGGGAAAATTAAAACTTTTTATTTTTAGTTTGCTAAAGTTTTAGTGTTACGACTCATGGCAAAAGCGGATGAGAAACTGCTGTCATCCCTTCTCATTAAAAATATTTTTTGGTCATAATAATTTATATAAAGAGAATCAATTAAATTTTTAAATACACTTATAAAAAGTCAGTATGTTACTGCCTCTGCCATTTGTGTCTCAGAAGTAAACCCTGTCAACTATTTTCATTGATTCTTTGTTTTTCACTACTGTTTCCTAATAATACGTATGTATTGCTACTGAAATTTTTTTACCACTTAGATTTTGTGTGTGTGTGTGTGTGTGTGTGTGTACGTGTGTGTACATGTGAGCATGTGTACGCGCTTTCAATGCTGAGGATCAAGCCTAGGGCTTCACATATACTAGGCAAGTACTCTACCACTGCCCTATACCCTCCACTCCACTTTTAGAATCTTATTTCCCACTGTGGAGCATGGATTTCAGCTATCTTTCCTCTGAATATTCTTCATGTGCACTTTTCCATCTCACCTACCAAATGTACATGTATTTTAATTTTTAAGAACAAAATTTAGTTTATACTGTGATTATATATGCTATTCTGGTTCACTATTCATACTTAGTACTATGATTACTTTGCCTTTTCTCATGATCTGGAGCCAGTAATTGCTTTATTTTCCTTTGCATAGTTGGCTGGTTACTGTTTGCGCAGTAGTACCTAGCATACCAACCTCTGTGTGTAGTTATGTAACTCTCCTTCAGCCTATTTCACTCTGGACTGGCTGCCTTCACTGCCTCGTACACTCTCATCAGTCTGATCTCTCGTTACCATCTTGGGGTGCCTTCAGTGCACTTTTCTAGACAGATGCATGTGCATTGGCTTCACCTCTCTGTAGGCACATTCTTGGAGATTAGGTCTTTCTTGGTTAACTTTCTCATTTTAGTTCTGTATGCCCTTCAGAAGCTTTCTGAGAAAAGATGTGGCAAAGGAAAAATTTTTTTTTAAATCTGAGAATATCTTTTTTCTTCCTAGATTTTCAGGGTATGAAAATCTAGTTTGGAAACTATTTTCATACAGAGCATTAATACTTATCTCTATTGCATTTCACTTTTCACTATTTCTATTGGAAAGTGCAAATTCATTCTGATTCTTCTTCCTATGTAGATAACTGATTTACCTTTTTTTTTTTTGGTACCAGGGATTGAACTCAGGACCTTGTGCTTTCGAGGCAGGGAGTGGAACCACTGAACTAAATCCCCAACCCTGATAGCTGATTTACTTTGAAAGGTTGTAGAGTTTTGTGTTTTTTTTCAGGTACCAGGGATTGAACTCAGGACCTTGCGCTTGCAAGGCAGGTGCAGTGCCACTGAGCTAAATCCCTGGGCTTCGGTTGTAGTATCCTGTCTTTTTTCTTTTTCATATAAAGGAATCTTGAATTTTTTTTTTTTTTTTTGGTACCGGGGATCGAACTCAGGTCCTTGTGCTTGCAAGGCAGGTGGTGGAACCACTGAGCTAAATCCTTAACCCTTGAATTTTTTTTTCCTGGTACCAGGGATCAAACTCAGGACCTTGTGTTTGTCAGGCAGGCTCAGTGCCACTGAGCTACATCCCCGGCCCCTGGCAGCTTGAATTTTAATAAGAATTACTTTGAATCTGCAGATGAATTTGAGATATATTGATATCTTTAGTCTTCCAATCTGTGACTGTAGAATGTTTTCACTTTTTAGACTTTAATTTAAACAATTATTTTGTAGTTTTCAGTGTAGAAGTTTTTTACTGCTTTGGTTAAATTTGTTTCTGTATTTCTGTGTGTGTGTGTGTGTATTTTTTTTTTTTTTTTTTTTTTTTTTTTCCTAGACAAGGTCCTGCTGTGTAGCCCAGGCTGGCCTGGAACTCATAATCCTTCTGCCTCACCTCCCCGAGCATGGGATTATAAAACCATGTGCCACTACACCCAGCTACTGCTTCATTTTTTTTTTCTTTTTTGGTACTGGGGATCAAACTCAGCACCTTGCACTTGTGAGACAGGCACGGTGCCACTGAGCTAAATCTCCGGCCCTGTTTCATTCTTTAATGCTAATATAAGTAGAACTTTTTTCTTAATTTCTCTTTCGTGTGGTTTATTATTAATCTATAGTAAACCAGTTGATTTTTTAAAATACTGACTTTGAATTCTGCAACCTTCATGAGCTTGCTTATTGTAATGGTTAGGTTGTAGATTCTTCAGACCATCTGCCAGTAGTTTTACTTTTTCCTTTCTAATATGGATGCTAAAAGCCCTGGCTCGAACCTCTGTATGATGTTGAATAGAACTAATGATTAGAAGAAGTTTTGTTCTTGATCTTAAAGACTAAGTAAGCTTTTATTAGTCATCTACCATCACTTGTAATGTTAGCAGTGGATAGTTTGTGTAGGGGTTTATGAGATTGAAGTTCTTTCCTGTGCCTAGTTTGTCACTGAATTTTTTTAAATCATGAAAAGATACACTATGAAATATTTTTCTGTATCTTTTTTTTTTTAGTCACTTTCTTTTTTTCCCCATTAACTTTATTGGTGCATTTTAGGTATACAGTATAGTTATATTCATCATTGGGATCTTGTACCTTTACATGATGTATCTTGGTTCTTATTTTTTCCCCATTCCCCTGCCCTCCCTTCACCCCTCCACCCTTCCCTATTTACAGACACTTTGTTTCCATGTTTTTGCTTTTCTCTTATTTTTTCTTTTTCTTTTCTTTCCCCTACGCCTCCCACTTCCCCTACTCCTTAGACCTTTTCTTCCTATTTCACAATATCAATCATACATTTTGATCCTTATTTACACTTTTAGTTTTTCACACCAGAGAAACTATTCAGTATTTACACATGTGCATTCTATTTATGTAACTTAAGAGTATGGCCTCAATGTGCATCCGCTTAACTAAAAATGTCTCTAGTTTCTCATTCTTTATGGCTGAGTGGTACTCCATTTTATAAAAAAACCACATCTTTATCCCGTCTCCAGTTGATGGGCATTTGGGCTGTTTCCAAGTTTTAGCTATTACAAATTGTGCCGCTATAAACATGGGTGAGCATATGTCACTGTGGTATGAATTAAAAGAATCATGTTTTTCTATATCTTACTGTGATTGTGTGATTGTTTCTTATTCTATTGACATTTGATATTACATTCATTGTTTTCCAGATAGTAAACCCACTTTGCATTCCTGGGGTAAATCTTACTTTCTCATTGTGTATAACTTTATGTTTTGCTCATTTTATATCTACAGTCATAAGAAATATTTTCTTTTTCTGTGATATATTTTTCTGGTTTATTGTTACAGTAATATTACCTTAGAGAATGAGTATGAAAGTGTTCTCTTATGTTAGTTGTACTTTAAAAATTTAATGAATAAATTTCTAGTGCATCTAATTTTGAGGATGTAATTGTTGATAGTATCCCCTTGTAATTCTTATTTTTTCTTTTTAAAAAATTTTATTAATTTGAATTTTCTCTTTTGAGTAGTCTAGCTAAAGATTTGTCAGGTTTTTTTTTAAAGAGCAAATTTTTGGTTTTGTTTATTTTTTTCTACTGTTTTCTAATTGATATTTTATTTACTTTATTCAAATCTTCATTGTTTCCTTGCTGCTGAATCTCCAGCTCCTGCCCCCAACTTTATTGTTTCCTTCCTTTGGCTCAATTTGGTTTCCTCTCAGTTTGATTTCCTTTCTTTTTCCATTTTTTAAAATGTTTTCATTTTTAAAGAAATTTACACTTGGTCCTATAAATTGATTTTTCTAGTTTTTCTTTGATATCAAACTGTATTGATTTGAAACCCTCCCCTTGCCCCTCCCCTCTTTTCCCTTCTTTTACTTCCTTCCCCTTCCCCCTCCCTCCCAAGTGGGTTTGAGCCCAAGGCCTTTGCACTGACCTTTATCCTTACCACCTTTTTGATTTTTTTGAGAACACTTTTGCTAAGTTGCCCAGGCCGGGCTTGAACTTATAATTCTCCTGTATCAGCCTCCCAGAGTGCTGGGATTGCAGGTCTGTGCCACTATGTCTAGCTGACTTCTCATTTCTTACTATATTTAATTTATTTTTTCTCTTTTGCTATGATAATGCATGTTACATCTTTATACAGGTCCACCAACACACAGTTTCATAATTATTGCATTCTGCAGTTTCCTGTTATGTAGGATAGTAAGAGAGTTAAACAAATTTATCTTATACAGTATATTTACCTATGTCTTTCATGTTTTTTACATAGTTAACTTCACTAGTATTCTTAATTTATAGGTTGATTTGGGCTGCTTTATTCTGTAAATTTTTTTTGGTTTATCTGGGAACATGATAAATTCTTTCTTTTTGAGTGACAGTTTTGTTAGATATAAAATTCTTGGCTGACGGTGTATTTCAGGACTTGGAATTTGTTGTCTTGCTGCCACCTGGCCCTCCTTGTTTCTAATGAAAAATTAGATACTGATCTTCTGCTTCTACAAGAGGAATGGCTTTTTCTTCTTCCATTGAACATTTTCTTTTGGTCTTTCTTTTTTTTCCCCCAATAAGTTTATTGGTACATTTTAAGTATATGATACAGTTACATTCATCATTGGGATCTTGTACCTTTACATGACATATCTTGGTTCTTGTTTTTACCATTCTGCTGCCCTCCCTTCACCCCTCCACCCTTCCCTATTTACAGACACTTTGTTTCCATTTTTTTGCTTTACTCATATTTTTTCTTTTCCCTTCTTTCCTTTCCCCTACGCCTACCCACTTCCCCTACTCCTTAGACCCTTTCTATTACACAATATCAATTATACATTTTGATCCTTATTTACACTTTTAGTGTTTCACACCAGAGAAGCTATTCAGTATTTACACATGTGTGTTCTGTTTATTTCACTTAAGAGTATGGCCTAATGTGCATCCACTTAGCTATAGATGTCTCTAGTTTCTCATTCTTTATGGCTGAGTAGTACTCCATTTTATTAAAAAAAACACATCTTCTTTATCCAGTCTCCAGTTGATGGGCAGTTGGACTGTTTCCAAGTTTTACCTATTACAAACAGTGCCACTGTAAACATGAGTGAGCATATATCACTGTGGTATGATTCTTTTAATTCTTTTGGGAAGATACCCAGCAGAGGAATATCTGGGTCAAATGGGACCTCTAACCCTAGTTCTTTGAGGTATCTCCATATTGATTTCCACAGTGGTTGCACCAGTCTGCACCCCCACCAACAATGAAGGAAGGGTTCTTTTCTCCCCACAACTCCGCCAGCATTTGTTATTGGTTGATTTCTTGATACCAGCATTCTTTTCTGGGGTGAGGTGGAATCTCAGTGTTGTTTTCATTTGCAGCTCTCAAATGACCAGTGATGTTGAACCTTTTTTATATGTTTATTTGCTGCCTTTACTTCTTTGTCTGAGAAATGTCTGTTCATTTCAGATGCCCATTTTTGAATTTGGTCTTTATATTTGGGGAGTCTGTTTTTTTTAGTTCTTTACACATTCTAGATAGTAGACCTTTGTCTGAGGAACAGCTGGTAAAAATTTTTTCCCACATTGTAGGTTGTCTCTTAACTCTGTTGGTGGTTTCTCCTGCAGTGCAGAAGCTTTTTAAAAAGATGAGATCCCAGTTGATTCTTTGTTCTAGTTCCCGTGCTACTGAGGATTTGTTCATAAAGTCTTTTCCTATGCCAACGTCTTAAAGAGTTCTACCTAACTTACCTTTCAGCAATTTTAGTGTGTCTGTTTTAATATTTAGATCCTTAACCCACTTGGATTTTAGTTTAGTGCATGATGAAAGATAGGGGTCTAGTTTTAATCTTTGGTAAGTTGAAATCCAGTTTTTCCAACACCATTGATTAAAGAGGCTATCTTTCCTCCAGTGAGGATGGTTGGCTCCTTTGTCAAAGATGAGGTAGCTGAGTATGTCTAGAATTGTTTCTGCATCTTCTAATCTATTCCACGGATCCTCAGGTCTATTTCTTTGCCAGTACCATGCTGTTTTGTTATTACAGTGGCTTTGTAGTATAGTTTCAAGTTGGGGATTGTGATACCCCCTGCCCTGTCTCTTTTGCCTAGAATTGCTTTTGCTATTCTAGGTCTCTTCTGGTTCCAAATGAAGTTTTGGATTGTTTTCTCTAGTTTTGTGAAATATACTGTTGGGATTTCCATTGGGATTCCATTGAATCTGTATAGCAGTTTTGGAAATGGCCATTTTCACTATATTAGTTCTTCCTACCTAGGAACAGGGTATGTCTTTCCATTTTCCTATATCGTTTTCAATCTCTATTTTTCAGAGTGTTGTAGTTCTCAATGTAGAGGTCTTTTGCTTCCTTCATTAGATTGATTCCTAGATATTTCATTTTTTTGGATGCTATTGTGAAAGTGATTGTTTCCCTCATTTCTCAGTGAGTCTTACTTGTGTACAAGAAGGCTATTGATTTTTGAGTGTTTACCTTGTATCCAGCTACTCTACTGAATATGCCAATTAAGTCTAGAAGTCTTTTGGTGGAGTTTTTTGGGTCTTCTATGTAAAATATCATATCATCAGCAAATAATAACAGTGTAACTTCTTCCTTTCCTATCTTTATTGTCTTTATTTCTTTCTCTTGTCTAATTGCTGTGACTAATGTGTCCCAAACTGTATTGAACAGGAGTGGTGATAGTGGGCATTCTTGTCTCATTCCTGATTTTAGTGTGAAGGTTTTCAGTTTTTGACCGTTTAGTATGATGTTGTCTGTTGGCTATTCACAGATAGTCTTTATCAAATTGAGATAAAGACCATCTATTACAATTTTCTGTAGGGTTTTTATCATGAATGGGTGTTGAATTTTGTTGAATGCTTTTTCTTGAGATGATCATATGGTTTTTGTCCTTGACTCTGTTAATATAGTGTATTGCATTTACTGATTTATGTATGCTGAACCATCCTTGCATCCCCGGGATAAATCCGACTTGGTCAGGGTATGTGATCTTCATGACCCTCTGTATTCTGCTTGCTGGTATCTTATTGAGGATTTTTGCATTTATGTTCATTAGGAAGATTGGCCTGTAGTTAGCTGTCTTTTTTAGTTGGGTCTTTCCCTGGTTTTGGAATCAAAGTAACACTTGCTTCCAGGAATGAATTTGGAAGTACTGCTTCCCTTTCAATTTCCTTAAAAAGTTTAAAGAGTAGTGGAAATAGTTCTTCTCTAAATGTCTTGTAGAATTCAGCAGTGAAGCTATCAGGACCTGGGCTTTTCTTTGTTGGTAAATTTTTAATTACATTTTCAGTTTCACTCATTGTAATTGGGGTGTTTAGAATTTCTGTATCTTCTTCATTTAACTTTGGCAATTCATATGTATCTAGAAATCTGTCCATTTCTTCTGTGTTTTCCATTTTATTAGAGTACAGGTTCTTGAAGTAGGTATTGATGATCCTCTGGATTTCTGCTGGATCTGTTGTGATTTCACCTTTTTCATTAATGCATGGATTTAAGCCTTTTCTTTCATTTTCTTGATAAGGTTGGCTAAGGGTTTATTGATTTTATTTATTCTTTTGAAAAACCAACTCTTCGATTTGTTGATTTTTTTGTATCATTCTCTTAGTCTCCATTGCATTGGTTTCTGCTCGGATCTTTGTAATTTCCTTCCTTGTATGAGCTTTGTGTTTGTCTTGCTCTTCTTTTTCTAGGAGCTGAAGATTCAGTATTAGGTTGTTTATTTGAGCTTGCTCTGTTTTCCTAATGTGGGCATTCAGTGCTATGAATTTCCCTTGTAGAACTGCTTTCATTGTGTCCCATAAATTCCTGTATGTTGTCCTGGCATCATCATTAACTGTAAAAACTGTCTAATTTCTTCTTTAATTTCCTCTGACCCATTGGTTGTTCAGGAGAGTGTTAGTCAGTTTTCGTGTGTTTGTGAAGTTCTTGGGGTTTCTTATGCTATTGATCTCCAGTTTAATTGCACTATGGTCTGATAATATACATGGGATAACTTCGGTTCCTTTGCATTTACTTAAACATGTTCTGTGAACTAGTATGTGGTCTATTTGGGAGAATGACCCATGTGCAGCTGAAAAGAATGTATGTTCTGATTTTGTGGGGTGGAACACTCTGTAGATGTCTGTTAAGTCCATTTGTTCAAAAGCTTGGTTCAATTCTAGTATTTCGTTGATTTTTTTTGTCTAGATGATCTATTTGTGACAGTGGGTATTGAGGTCCCTCACTACAATTGCATTAGTGATTATTTGGTTTTTCATGTCCCTTAATATTTGCTTTGTAAGGTTGGGGGCATTAGTATTTGGTGCATATATATTTATGATTGTCATCTCTTCCTCTTTGGTCTTTCTTTCACCAGTTTGATCATGATGTGTCTTGGTTTGTATCTCTATCTTATTTGGAGTTTTTTGTACTTTTTGAATATATATATTCTTATTTAATACCAACTCTGAATATTTTGGCTATTATTTCTCCATAGAGATATGTATGCATATATACACTTTCTATCCTGTTTTCCTCTCCTGGCAAAAGTATATGTTGGTATGCTGGAATTATAAGATGATCTCTTAGTCTCTATTCTTTTTTCCCCTGTTGTTTTGTTGTTTCTCAGATGAGATAATATCATTTGTCATATCTGCAGTTTTTCTGATTCTTCTAGCCGAGATCTGCTAGGATGCGCACATCTGATGGATGTGGCTCTGTGGAGGAGGGGTTACTCCACATGCCTGGGGTCCTGGGCTTGATCCCCAGCACTGCATAGACAGACAAACTGCTGTTTACTCCCATAGTGAATTTTTAATTTCAATTGTTGCCCTTATCTTTTTCTTTTCTCTTCTTTTTTCTTGAGACAGGGTCTCACTATGTAGCCCAGGTGCCCTTGAACTATGGTCTTCCTGCTTCAGCCTCCTGAGTGCTGGGAGTATACACGTGCACCACCATCCCCAGCTTAATTATTATGCTTTGCATCTCTAGAATTTCTATATGGTTCTTTTGTGTGACTTCTATCTCTTCATTTATATTCTTCCTTTAGTAAGACATTGTTCTTTTTCTTGCTTTAAATCTTTGAACATATTTGTAATAGTTTATTTCAAGTCTTCATTGAGTTAGTCCCACATCTGGGCATCCTTTTTTTTATTGTGTGTGGGCCATATTTTCTTGTTTCTTCACACTTTTCATAATTTTTTCTCAAAACTGAGCATTTTAAATAAGATGTTGTGCTAATTCTCCCCCAGGTTATTGCTGTTGTTTGTGGCTGTCTGTGGTTTTTGTTTCTCATTGTTCAGTGACTTGCCTGAATTAATTGTGTAAAATGTTTTCTTGTTGTATGTGGACACCAAAGTCTCTAGTAAGCTAAATGGTCATTTAATAATTAGACAGAAGTTCCCTTAAGTGCCTGGAGCCAGCCTTTGCTGACTGGTGTCCAGTGTGTGTCACACTGTGCGTGTCACACTGTGCTTTCGTGTGGCAGGCAGGTTGCAACTCTGCATTCCCTTTCACTTCCTATCTGTCCAGTCTCAAGGTCAGCCACACATGAGGTATTTGTGCCCTCATGGGTCTCTCTTGGACACAAACACAACTTTGTACATAATCACAGTCTTCTAGGTTCTCAAGAATATGTCATTGCTTTCAAGGTTTCTTGTGAACATCTCATTCTCCAGCTTTTCCTTTCTCATTTTTTTGGGCAGCTTCTTTGCCCTGGTGTATTGTCATCTTAGGCAGCTCCCAGGTTGATTAATTGTTGCTGATGCATGTCGATCATGTTCTGGGGGAAAAAGGTCTCACACAAGGTGTCTTAGTTACTTTTCTTGTACCTGACACCCAAAGTTAAAGGAGGAAAGGTTTATTTCATCTCAAAATTTGTAGAGGTTTGAGTCTATAATTGGCTTTTCTAAAGCAGGGTAGCATGGCGGAGGGGCATCTCAGAGGAGAAACATTCCATGGTGTCAGGCAGGAAGGCAGCAAGCATTCAAAGCAGTGAGCAGCACCAGCAGGCCTGCCTTCTTTCTGTCCCTTTATATTCCATCCAATCTGTAAGCCTATGGACTGGTGCAACCCTTGCCCAGGATGGTGCTTCCATTATCCACCCCCCTCTTCCCAGTATTATACCCTTAATCCTCATTCACACACTAACCCAGCCACCTGTAGAACTCCCCACCTATGGCTGCATGAGGCCTTGGGGAGACATCTAGACATAAGCCATAATGTAGCAGAAGCTCTGAGTCAGGCTAAGAGATGACAAGCTGCAAGTGGAGTCCAGTGATACAACAGGCAAGTCCTCTGGTAGGTGTCTGGGATGGGGAATCTTGGGAGAGATCCAGACTTGCTCACCTTCTTCTAGTGGCTGCCAGGCTCCTGGCTTTCAAACTTCCACAACTGCAAGGCTGAGGATTCTTAGCTGCCCAGCTGGAGATAGGAACATGGCCTGGCCAAGCAATGAGAAATTCGCTGTTATTAAAATTCAACCCTTTTTCTGAAGAAATGTTACTCAGATATTACAAGCCTTTGTTCAACTTCTATAGTTTTTGAAAAGTTGATTTTCAACGGTTTTGCCAATGTTGTCTTTGATTCTTTGGAGCAGCAGGTTTTCAGATGTCCTTATTCTGCCACTTTTCAGGGCTTCTTTCCCAGTTGCTTTACCATTGCAGCATTTTCTGTATCTCCTTGGAAGCATTAAAGATACAGTTTTGAAACTTGTTATCTCATCACAGTCTGTTTTGTGAATATATTTGGTTATTTTGATCTTTTTCATGTTAGACTCTGCCCATATTATAGCCCTTAGTACTCATATTGAAGAGTGGGGGCTAAAAAGTTGACTAGAAGTTCCAAGTGTTTGGGTGGAGCTTGTTGACTGATATTACTAGCATTTCCTTCCAGGGAATTATTTAAAATTTAGTCTTTATCTTTAAAATTTTCTAGAAGGGAATTAATTAGATATGTCAGATGGTAAAATGAATCCCATGTGTGTTGAAGAATTTAGTATAAATGTTCAAAATCAGAAAAACTAGGGGAAATGAGAGTGGTTATTTGTCAAACTAGTAAAGAAATTTATTTATTTATTTTGTTGGGAGTACTGGAGATTGAACCCAGGGCTAAATATGTACTCTGCTGCTGAGCTATACATCCAACTCCAAGAAACTTTATTTAAAAGAAAATATTTGGTGGCTTCAGAGATAATCAGTAAGTATTCATTGTCTTTAAACATATGAAACTCTCCCTTGATGACTTCCCAGAGAGGCATTTTGAATTGCTGTGCTCAGAAATAACAGAAGAAAGCCGGACCCTCCATTCATATGAACTTTGTGGGTGTCAATCTGTTGTAAACCCAGGGTACTGATATTTTGAGGTAATTGAGAAGAGAATGAGCACCCAGTGAAACCTGAGTATAAAATCAGAGGAAAAAGGCCTCCTGCCTGAAGAAATTCTGACATCCGAGGTCTGAGGTGCAGTTGCCAACAAAGTGACCCTTTCAGTGTCCTCACACCTAGTTGTGGTTCCTGTGGCCACAGTTGAGTGGACCTCGTGACTGACAGAGAACCTGCAGATTCTTTCACATTTGCTGCTTCTAATTGGGACTGCTCTCAGAGGAATGGAAGAACACTTGCCCTCTTCCAGTAGTGACACCAGACTAGAAATATACCTCAGTGCTACCTTGAAACTCAGGTGTGCTCACATCCGAGGATGTGGCTGTGACACAATAAAATGACACAGTAAGGCATCCCTAGCAACCTGTAGTGCTGTTACTGATGGACTTGCTCAGCCATTGGAGATCTTTGTTACTTTAAAAGGGAGGGTGATGGAAACATCTTAAGAAATTAATTCTTAGGCATCTTTACAGATCTTTAGTAACTGTTGGCTTTGAATGTGAGTGATAGTGTTACTCATATCTGTTACTCATATCTGGCCCTGAGTTGGCAGTCCCTTCATTTTGCTTGTATTTTGGCTTCCCTGTTACTTAGAAATTAAGCTCTAGAGGGTAGGAACCTTATCCATTCAGCATCTAGCTAGCTTGGAGCTGGGCACATAATGGACATTCAAGTAATGTTGAATGAGCAAGTGAATTAATGAAATAAGAGCAGATGTGAAGTAGTTGAAGTGTCCTGGAGTGAAGTCAGGGGTAGGCTTAGGTACCAGCTGTCTGACACCATGATGTAACTCTCCTGAGGAATTCTCTGCACATGGCATGTGCTTGGTACAGACACCAAAAGAACACAGCTCCGGGCTCTATCCCTAAGGAGCTTCAATTCTGGATGAGAAGAAAAGGCAAATGTGAAATGAGTAGATCTTGTAGGGCAGGATGGTGTGTGAGAAAGTACGAAATAGTTTGGTTGCAGAAATGAGTGGCATTGGTTTGAATGCAGAGTGCTTTGCTTTGGAATCTCAACTCTGACAGAAATCCAGATACTTGTGTTTTGTCTGGGAAAGGCTCTTTTAACTTTTTCTGTGAGGTAATATTACACTCCCCATACCTCTGATTTTTGGTGTCACCAGAATGAAATATTTTGAGTTTTGCTTCAATTTAAATGTCAAGGTAATACGATCCATTAATAAAAAATAAACGTCATGCAGATTTTTTAAAACTGAAGATTATGCAGTCACAACGTTTGTTTCTGGAGAAACTGTAGCATTTTGAATTAAGCTGAAGTCACAAAAGCCTTTATCAAGTGATATTAATCCATTTTTAAAAGCTTATGCAAAGTGACAGTCTGTGATTAAAAAAAAAGAGGAGAAATATACACTTTTAAAATCATATTTACATTTTGTGTAGAGTAGTCACATTTAACATTTGAGAACCAGGGACTGGAATTCCCACCCCAATAACTTACTCCCTTAGTAAGGAATGGGTCATGATTTCTTTAACTGCACAACAAGGCAGTAGTAATCTTTCATCAGGCTGTTAACACTAAAATGTGATCTTTGAGATCGAAGCCTCTTGTGCTCAGCTGTTGGTGGCTACTGTGTGTTACTAATTTCAAGTGAGTTTGTATCATTGATAACTTTTTTCAACTTCACATTAATGTTTAATAATTGACTGTGAACAGTGATGATCAGTGGTTTATATATATTTTTATTTCCATACAGGTTGAGTGTCATTTTTACAAAATTTGATGAGGTCCAAAAATCTGGAAATATGGTACAGTCTGCAAATGGTGAGTCGAAAAAGCGGTTGTATTCCTACTTTGGTTTTATGTTGGTATAACTTATGCTATTTTTAAGCAGCTGAACTAGATATTTTAGGAAAGCTTTCTAGGTCTGAAGACTTAACCTTCATTCTCCTGCTTTCACAGGCCAGACACTATGGAGTCATCACTGACTTTGTTTCATAACCTCTATTGAATTTGTTACCTATTCCTGCTGACATTACTATTAAAATACATCCTTCTCGCCGTCCCTGGTACTGTCTTCTTGGTGCAGGCTGCAGTGGTATTTTACCAGACTCTTGGCAGCCTCCCAATCAGTTTCCTTGCTTCTCTTTCCCACACCTAAAGCATGCTTTTCTAATAGCAGCTAGAGTGATCCTTTTAGAAGGCAAGTCAGGTGCCATTACTCCCTGTTCACATGCACATCCAAAGCACAATTCAGGGGGTCCCGTGCCATCATTCTGATGTCATTCTTCCCGTTCATCCTGAAAGTTCTCTCTGCTCCTACCACATTGGTCTACTCTTGCTACTTTCAAACATTCCCAGCATCCCTTGTTTCAGGCCTGTGTGCTTAAACGATTCTTTCTTCCTGAAACATTTGCCATCTAGCATCATTATGGGCCTCTCCCTTCTTGCATCCCTAGGCTACAGCAGAGCTTTCCTGCAGAGTCCCTTTCCCCCAGAACAGCATACCCAGGGCTGCAAGCGAGGCTCTGCCCTGACCCCACTTGATTTCTCTCTGCACAGTGTTTGTGTACATTATCCCCTTTATTTCTCTTTATTTTATTTCCACTTAGCGTAAGCTCAGTCTCTCAAAACTCTCCTTCATGTGGAAGTTGTACAGTTACTATTGTTGAACAAATAAAATGATTCTGAAGTGAATCATGGCTTGTTTCTAGTTCCCATATTCCTTTCAGTGTGCTTTGTGATATTTGAAGACAAGTGGATAATTCTTGTGATTATAGAAGGAAAGGAAAAGACAAGAGTAAATTACTGTTAAGAATGAAAAATCATCAGAAAGTCAATTGCTAACAAGAACTTTTTTTTTTTCCGGTACCAGGGATCAAACTCAGGACCTTGCGCTTGTGGGGCAGGCGCGGTGCCACTGAGCTGAATCTCCAGCCCAAGAACTTTTAAAAATTGACATCATAGCTTTTAAAAAATTATTAGGAGTGATAGCTCATAGCATGGACTGCAGATTTTGAATATCTTGAGGTTGTAAAAAAACATTTTGAGTGTTTGGTGCATAAAGACCGAATAGGCCACAGAACCCAGTGCTTCGACCCAGTCTCTGCTGTGTTGCTACCATTATTCCATCGTTATTCCTAAGAAATTTTTCTTTGGACAGCGTTTCTTATAAAATGCTCAAAGTGCCCTAAAATCACTTTTATTAATCCCCCTTGTTTTTTATATGATTATAAACACAAACTATATTAACAGAAAAAAGGATTCATATTTACCATAATTCAGCTATTACTAATGAGAATCTTTTTACATATTTTCTTGTCCGTTTTTAATAACTGTATAATATGTACATAATTTTAATCATAGCATAATTTTCTCTATTTTATTCTGTACTTTTTAATTGTCTTTTTTGGAGACAGGGTCTCACTACATATAGTTTAGGCTGGGCTTGACCTCACTGTGTCATCCAGTCTGGCCTTGAACTTGGGGTGATCATCCTACCTCAACCTCCTGAGTGCTAGGATTACAGGTGTGTGCCACCATACATGGCCACCTTATGTATTTGTATGTGCTTTGTATATACTTTTAAGATTGTGTGATCAGTAGAGCTGGGACCAGGACATTGGTGTCTGAGTAGTGTGCTGGTGTTAGGTGTGGTTGATGGTGCCCAGGGACAGGGCTTCACCGTTAGCTGCCTGACACCCGCTTTACTTTTGTGTGTGTGTTGTGGTTTATGTGATTTCTTAGTTTAAAAATTGTTGGTACTCAGAAAGTGCTGGATAGTGAAGTGGAAGTTATAGCAGAAAAGGAAGCTTGTGCTTTATAGCTTGTACTCAGTATGAGCCGGAATTTGTTACAGTGCTATTACTGGAGAAGAAGACTGTACCTGTGTTGGGGTCTTGCATACTAGTGTGTAGGCTTCACTGAACATGACAAGTGAGTGCCAAAGCCTTGTGGCACTGGGTGCATCTCAGCAACATTTTATTCTAAATGTCCCCAAATGTCATTGTGTTTATGCACACATGCACGTGTGTCTGTCTGTGTATGTGCATCTGGGCTTAGGGCTAGGGTTAAGAATGAAATAATTCTTTAGGCATCTGTGTTAAAAATAGCAAATGTTAAGGAAGCCTGAACTTACAATTTCTTGAAGATTTACAACTTTAGCTCTGTATGTTGTGTTGTAGGATTTTATTGTTAGAGACAGAATGTTTAAAGTGGAAAAAGTATAGTATAAGTGTATATGTATAAAGATTTTTTAAATTCTTAACCAAATTTTAATCTTTTTTCAATAATTTTGAGAGCTCAGTAAGATATCCAGTAGCTTTCAAGAAATAAACCACCTGCTTTCTTTCTTTACTAAATTCTTTGAACATTTAGGTGGTGTAGAAAAACTGAAATAGTGATGGAATGAAATTTGTCCCCTTTTCTAATTTTTTTCTTCAATAACTTTCAGCGTAACCATTCTTGGAACCTTTCTGGATGTCAAACCATTGACTGTTTGACTTTCTCCAAGTCCGTTCACTCTCTGTGTTCACCACTCTGTTCGTTTTTCAGCTTAGATTATGACCGGAATTTTTCTATGCAAACAATTATGTCACCTGCATGTAGGGACCGTTGTGATCTTTCTGATTCATGTGCTTTTAAAATTTCTTTTTCTTGTCTTACTGCACTAGCTATAACTTCCAACACTGTGTAAAATAAAACTGGACATTCTTTTATTTTTTAAATTTTATTTATTTGTTTATTTATTTTTTTTGGTTCTGGGCATCAAACTTGGGACCTTGTGCTTGGAAGGCAGGTGGCGGAACCACTCAGCTAAATCCCCAGCCCCAAGACTGGACATTCTTGACTGGTTCTCATCTTGAGTCTTTCACTTCTAAGTATTCCAATTTTTTTTCTCCTTTGTTGCCTGTGTTTTAGTGCCATGCTTAAGGAATGATTTGTCTGTTTTTACTATAACAAAAAGAAAAAAAGAAAAGAAACTGGGTTTGAATGCCTCTTGGTTTCCTTCTTCCTTTTGGGCTCTGCCTTCCTTCTCACCTTCTTTTGATTAAAGCTTGATCCTTAGCCCTCCCCCAACCCCCTGACAGCACTTTCTCTCTAGTTATACTTATCCATGGCTATCATCTTATTTACTGAGCGTATCACATTTCTTGTCCAGTTCTTGCCTCAAAGTTGTAACTGTATGTGGAGCAGCTGCCTTTCTGACATTTTCTCTTGTACCTATTTGAGACACATATCTAAAGTCAGGTTTGTATGCTATTTCCTACTGGAAGACAAAATGCAAAACAGTAACTGCGTCCTAAATTTTTTCTGTATTTCCTTTATGCACAACTGTTCTATTATCCATCCAGACATGTAAGCTAAAGCTCAGGAGTCATCTTGATAGCCGCTATCTCACTTTTCCTCTGTATTATCTCTGATTTCTGTGGATTTTGACTTCAGTATTTCTTGAATTCATCCACTTCTTCCCAACCTCAGCCATTCTTTAGCTAGACTACGGAAATGGCCTCTGAGCTTCTCCTAGCCTCTGGCCTCACCCCACAGCCTATTGTTTTGTTGCAATGAGGACTGACCTTCTCTTGAGTAGAGACTACTGTGCAGTGACAAAGACTGGATTGGAAGGTTTTCTGCTATCCCCTTTTACCTTTTCCTCGGGACAGTGTTAAATTGCATGTAAATATTTCCATTTGAAAAAGATCTTCCTACTTCCTATTTATCTACTATTTTGCTATATACATTTTTATATATTTATATGAAGAGAGATTCTCATATAAGAGAAACCATGTGATATTTGTTTGTGTATCTAACTTATTTTACTTAACATTATATTCTCAGGTTGCATCTATTTGCCTGTGAATGCCTAAAGTTTATCCTTCTTTATGGCAGAGTAGTACTCCATTGTGTGTAAATACCACCTTTTCTTTATCCATTCATCTGTTGATAGGCATACCTGCTGCTTCCAAGATCTAGGTATTATAAATTGTGTTGCTATAAAGCATGGGTATGCATGTGACCCTGTAATATGATGACTAACTCTTTTGGGAAGATACCTAGAAGGGGAATAGCTGGGTCAAATGGGATTTCTATGTTTAGAGATTTTTGTTTGCTTGCTTTATTTTTTGAAACAGGATCTTGCTACATAGTTCAGGTTGGCCTTGAACTCAATATGTAGTCCAAGCTAGCCTTGAATTCACAGCAATCCTCTTGCCTCAGCCTGCCTAGTGCTAGGATTACAACCATGTGCCACCACACCTGCCACTACTTTTAGTTTTTTGAGGAATCTCCACACTGATTGTAGTAGTTTAGTTCCCACTGACAATTTTCTTTTTTTTTGAGAGAGGGTCTTGATATGTCCCACCAACAATGTAAGGGTTCCTTTTCTCCCACATTTTCACCAGCATTTGTTAATATTTGATTTTTTGATGATAGCCATTTAAGAATAAATTCATACTTGCGTTATTTTGTAAAGTTTCAGGTTATTGTGGGTATACATTTAAAATGTAATACAAGTTTCTTTAAATTCATAATAATGCTTTTATGAAAAACTTGCTTTATTGAAATACAACTCATACCATGCAGTTACTCAATTCCAGCATATCATTCATCTTGTTACATTCACAGCTATATATATATATATATATATATATATATATATATATGTGCTCATTAATATTTCCTCAGATTGTTTCTACCTTTTGTCTACTATGAATATTGCTGCCTTGAATACTTGTGTAAAAGTTTTTATTTGAAGACCTGTTTTTAGTTCTTTTGCGAGTACACATACCTAGGAGTAGAATTGCGGGCTCATATGGTAATTCTCCTTAACATGTTGAGAAACCACTTTCCACAGTGGATGCACCCTTTTATATTCCCACTGGCAATTTCCAGGCTCTCCCTGTCTGGCAACACTCATTATTTTCCATTTTTGATTACCATCATCATGGTAGGTGAAGTGGCATCTCACTGTGGTTTTGATTTGCACTTCCCTAATGACTAATGAGGTTGAACACATATTCATGTGCTATTGACTAGCTTCCTTGGAAAAAATTCTTTGTCCTATGACCTTTTTTAAACTGCGCTATTTGTGTTTTTGTAATTAAGCTGAATTCTTTGTATCTTCTGAATATAAGGCTCTTAGAATATAGGTATTTTTACATTCTGTGGGTTGTCTTCTCATTTCCTTTATAGTATCTTTTGATGTACAGAAACTTTTAATTTTAATGAAGATCCATTTATCTATTTTATTTGATTTGTTATTGGTGGATAATAATGTTCTTTTGAGTGAGAAGCTCTGGATGTGTCCTAAGTTGGAAGAACTATTAAAACAAATACTCTAAGGAATAAGTGGGTTTCATCCTGGGTTATTTTTCTTGACGTGTTCAAAATTATGTTCTATGAAGTTTAGTTGATTATATTTGTATGAAACCTATGGACTTAATTTTTTAAAAGTATGATAGAATTGTAACTAAAAGGAGCATTGAGAATCACTTGAGTGTCAGTGTAAAGTGGGCTTCTTGTTTGTAATAAAATACTTCATTTTGTATGTGTCCTCCTTGTTGCTAGGTTACCCAAAGGCCTTTCAGCTTTGAATGGCAAGAATATGGCTGTTAAAAATAAGTTGCTGTATAGATGTTTCTTTTTCTTTTTTCTACTCCCATATAATTAGCAAACCCCTTGAAGCAAAAATTACAGTTTTTCCCTCTATGGGTTTCCAAAAGCAAATTATTTTCTGTGTAAGTTTTTAAATCATGCAGATGTGCTTATGCTCATGGGAGAATTGGATTTTCAGAATGAAAGAGCCAGTAATTATAACCTAGTCAGTGTCCTTTATCTGCAACCACTTAATGATCTCTGATTGGATTTGATTGAAGTGAGGCCATGAACATTAATTTGGCTTAAAAATACACATGGATTTGAGCTGTATACGCAAAGCTAATATGCTTATGAGGAAGGACAGAAAGTGTCACGTTGATTAAGTCAATGTACTCTCTATAATCTGGAGCTAAACAAAAAGACAAAATATTTGCAGATAAATCTATAAAATGGGTAACAGATAATTATGAAATGGTTAAGATATCATTTGCTGCCAAATGCAAAATAGTCTCTCCCCCACTGTAACTTCAAAAATATTACAGACATTTCTACTTCGTTAGAAATGAGAAATACCTGTGCAAGTCTGAAAACAAATAGACCAATGATGAGTTGTGTTAGGAAAGGTCTGAATTATTGCCAAGTGTAGCCAAGGACAAAGCATTCTTTTAAAGGCGAATCTTTATTAAGAAGCTAAGCCATTATTATCCACACATTTAAAAGCAGCGATTATGAACTAGTGGATTGGCTACCCGTAATGGGTTCCCACCCCTCCCTGTTTGTTTTAGACTCTGGATCCTACAGGGTTTGGGATTGTGGTTCAGTATCTTAGGAAAATGTTTCCATAGTCATAGATGCACAGATGATTTGTTGTAAGGCATAAGGCTGGCAGATGTTGAGCTCTACTAAGAAGTCCACCTAAAATAGCCTGGAAGAGACTGTTTCTGATACCAGTTTAAGTAGCATAAGCTACAATGGATAGCCTGTTTTATTTCCTATCTTGGAAACAAGATTGCTTTTATTAATTTCAAATATGTTAGGGATATTTTATTTTTTAAGAAGGAAATCAGATAGTTGGTTAAAAATATTTAATAATAATCTTAAAGAAGATTTTCTTACACAAGTCAGATGGAGAAGGTTCACTCCCCTGCTTCTTTTTAAAAGTCAGTGTTACAGTCCCTGTCGGCTTTTATTTTGGTATAGGGTGGCAGTTGTTATTGGTGCTGACTCCCAGAAGAAGCTGTAGGCGGAGAGTTTACTGATGCTTAAGTTGCTCTGAATAGGTCCAGTGCTCAGAGAAGTGTTTTTATTTGGTACCAACATCACTGGCAGTCATGACTACTGAGAGAGGTAGGCTGTTCTCCTATATTCTGGAAAGTATTTGTAATTATTGCTGCTTGACTAGGAAGTGAATAAAATACTTAAAATATTTCATAATTGCCTTGGTAACTGAAAATCATGACTGAAACTTAAGATAATTGCTTAAAGTTGATTACATTTAGGCAGGGAAAATATTATAAAACCTACAAATATCTGAATATTAATGTTAACCTTCAAAAGTCGGAGAGAATAAAGAGGGACAGAAAGCAGAGGTAGGCTGTCTTTTTATCACTCTTTATTTTATGTGCTTTTAATTTTGCTCTGCTCTTTTGTGTTCACAGTATATGGGTTATAAAAATGTCTGCAGTTGTAAGGCATTTGTTAATAAGCTTTTGATGTCCTAAAAAAAAAATCTACTGGCTAGAAATTTATGAGTTTCACCAATAGCATATCAGAGAAAAGCACATATAAATTATAGCTGTGCAGAGATGCTGCTTCTGTCTTGAGACTCATTCTTTACATTTTTTTCCCCTCCCTTTCAAAGGAGGAATCTATAAATGCAAACATGGACAGGAAAAACATAGGAATTGCTGTTCACAAACAGCCTACCTGATTAGCCTTCAGTCTTCCCAATGGAGGTTTTCCCCTGGTTTGGGCAGCATTGAAGTGATTTTGAAAGACCCTGTGTGAATCAGGTTTGTGTTTAAGGCAGAGTGTGGTGGATGGGACAGGAACAACCTGTATTCTGTCTTGATGTCCTAGGGGGATTATTTTCCTAATAGTCTTTTAATTTGTTGTCTCTGAAGGATTTTTCTGAACCCTTCAACTGAAACAGGAATTATAGAGAGTGAAATTGTACACAATAATAGGTGCTCGTTTGTCTCCTGTGGGAAATAGGCATACATCCAGCACTTCTACATTTTGCTTTTGTTGTAGAGGATCATTACAGGTGTGTATCTCTGTATTCTTAAACTGAATTTGATTTGTAACCAAAGTGGAAGTTTGGCTGAAAATAGCCGTACTGGGAGATGCCGTATTTCTGCTTATACTTTTGCACTGAGAATTTAATATATACTGTACAGTGATGCTTGCCTTTTATTTCATATTTCAACGTAGTATTCCTTTTTTAAGATAGGCTGATGTAGGAAACCAATACCTGGATAGAAGTGTTAAATGATTAATGTTCCGAAGGGACTTGTCTTAGGGCTTTTCATTTGAGAATTGGAAGCACCTTATTTATAAATAGTGTTTGTCTTAAGTTGTATTTTAGGTTGTTTTTTAAACAACAGGGAAAAGTAATATGGAAGTCAACTGTTTTATGTTAAAAGCTATAAAGAAAGCCTTGTGGGCACGAGTGTAAGACACAAATGATCCTTTTACTTGGTATTTCCTTTCAGTTTGCCTTACTCCTTGGTCACTGTTATCTGAGATGCAGGGTTAGAAGCCTGTAGGGTTAGTAGCCTTTTACCCTACGTAGATAGGAAACAAACATTAAAGGCTACTCTTTGTAGCTATGGCATATTTGCATATCTATCAATCTGTCATGTAGCATACTGGCTAATTAAAGAACCATTGACAATCTGCAAATTATAATACAGTCATCATCCCACTGTGTGTGGAGTATTTTAGTATTTTCAGAACATGTTCCTGCTGTTTTTTGTTTTGTTCTGTGATACTCATAGCAAGTGGCAACAGAGGAGCAGCCCTGAAGCTTCCAGGTTTTTCTCTTAATTGGGCCAAGTGGCAGGAGAGAAGCCTGCACTTGGTTTTAGAGGAGGGCTTTTTCTAGCAAGGTATCCTGCCATGCAGAGTGCTGCCTTTCTGCCTACCATGTTGTGGTCAAACCTTATTGTTTGCTTCTTTCCTTCTGAAATTGTGCCGTTTTCATTAACCTGTAAAGAATAATTAGAAAATGAAGCATTGAGAGAAATGTCACTAAAACAGCTTTGACACTGTATGAAGATGCTGTGAAAATGTGACGATCCTTATCAGTTGCTTAGCTCATAGATTGTAGGGGGTCGATTCTGGGAAAGGAAATTATAATACAAACATGATGAGTTTGTTTTTAGAAGCCATTTGGTATTCCTGGAGAAGAGTGTTAAGATGGTTAAAGGTCTTATACACCATGCTAAGAAGTTGAGGTTTTTATTGTAATCATTTACTTTGTAGAGAGTTAAATTTTAAAAATTCACTAGGGTGAGGGAGACTGATTGTAGGGTGGCAAACTTTATTTTAGCAAATATAGCATCAGCAAAACAACCCAACTCTCACCTGTCTTCACTATTTCATAAAACATGGAGCATTAACACTGTTATGGTTTATGTCTAGCTGTCCCCTCAAAGCCGCATGTGGTCGTAGGTGGGGCTTTTTCAAAGGTGGCTGAATCGAGAGTGTGTGATTGATTCATAGTGCACTACTAGGGTTAAGGGTGATTACTAAATCAGTCCACTGATTGGTTTGGCACCTGCCCTAAGTCTGGTAACCTAAAGAAGCTGCTTAAGGTCCCTGGCTAGCTCTTGCCTGCCTGCTTGCTGTGGACTGTTTCTCTCCTGCGATGCCTCTCTGTACTGCCACTCTGCCTTTGCAGCCAGCCAACTATGAATGGAAACCTCTATGAACTGTAAGCCAAATAAACCTTTCCTCCTTTAACTTTGGGTGTCAAGTATTTTGTCTCAGCAACAAGAAAAGTAAGAAGACATACATTTAAAAATAAGAAATATGTAATTTCAGAATGAAAGATAGTTCTTTAAGTAAATTTAAAAAGCTAAGTAAATTTAGCTTTATGAGAAGTTTACCACTTTTTTCTCAGCTCAGTGTAGACTGGTGTAAATCATCCCTCCAACCTCCACCCCCCTAAAAAGTTCACCAGTCCCTAAGACGATTTGGGGGATTACTGGTTTAGCTGCCTGTATTATAAGTAGGCTCGTGACATCAGGGCTGGAATGAGCAAATGTATGGACAGTGGTACTGTGGCCTGTACAGGATCAGCGTGTTACTGGGGCAGACAGCTTATCTCAGCCTTGGTTTCCTCCAGAGCAAACTGGGAGTAATCACTTCTGTACCATTAGGAACATATGAATGGCTTGGCATAGAGTATTTGGCTTGGAACATAAGTAAAGTTAAGTGATCATTTGGGAGATTAAAGTTGGACTTAGGTTTAAAATGATAATGGTTGATCTTTTGGTGTAGATGTGGAGTTCTCAATTAAGTACAGGAGGGCCTCTTGAAAGAAACTTCCCAGATCTTGGGTTCTAACACTGCCAGGCTGACTCTAGAGCTGCAGCAGGGACTGTACAAGGTGGGCCTGGTATGTCTGGTAGAACCAGAAAGTAAGGAAGTACTCAAAAAACAGAAGATGAGGATATGTCTGAGAGATTGGGAGTTAATTGAAAGGGCTCCCCGAGGCCAAAGTTGGAGTACTTTAAGCGGTAAAATAAAGTACTCGTGGATTTTAACCCAAAATATAAAATCATGAGTCTATAGTAATGTAAAGAAGATGACTGAATAAATATATAAATGGAACAGTGGAGACAAGTTTCTAAAGCAGAATTTTTCCAGATCATTTTTGTAAACATTGCGGTGGGAGCATGACTGCCATTGTGTGTGTGGGGCCCACAGTGGTATCCTTCTCAAGAGTACTGTGGAAGGGGGCGGCAGTCCCTCGACAGTGGAGAAACCTGACAAGCACTACTTCAGCCACGGTCCAAGGCCAGCACCAGCACACAGTCTTGTTGACACATGTGCCCTTGGCATGGTGTGATGAGAGTAGCACTTTCACCTCTGTGGTCTCTCCAAACCCATAAGCTCCATCTAAATATGGCAAAAACTTCAGGCAAACTCAAATTGAAGGATAGTTTATAAACTAGCTAACCAGCACTTCTCAAAACTGTCAGGGTCAACTGAAAGAAGGAAAGACAGAAACCCCCACAGCCTAGAGAAACCCATGCAGACCACATATAATGCAGTATCTTGGATGGGATCTTGAGTGAGCATAAAATTTTGTTTGTATGTGGGTTTGATTCAAGTGGGTTTGTGGTCTCAGAGTAGAGATAGGGCTGTTATTAGAGAATTAAAGTTTATTAGACCATTGACCTTTATTTTAAATTGTTATCTTATTTTTCTTTGTCTTTTTATGCAGAAATGTAGTTGTTTGCCTCTAGCTAAAGGTTCTTGAGAATGAGGTCATTAAAGCAGAGATGGATGCCTTGAAGGAGGATTTATTTGCACAAAGTGTCATCACTTTCAAGTATGAGGAACATTCTGATAGGAAACCTTTTCCAAATTCGGCTCTGAGTTTTTCCAGCTCACTTGCTTTTATGCCTACATAGTGGTTGTCAAAAAGAATTGGGTCAGGATAGGTACAGTGATAATTGAAATGACATTTCCAAAGGAGTGCAAGTGTAGATCTGATGTCTGTGGAATTTGGATTCTGATATTTACTGAGTATACCACTCTTTCAAGGCAAGTTCAAAGCTAAAAGACTGTCAGAGGAGAAATGAATATTTAGTCAGCGAAAGGATACACTGTTGTTGTTAATCTGACTTTCAGAGATTATCTAAATTGAAATTTTAGTTGACTGTTTGAAGTCTACTTTTAGTTTTCAGTCATCAATATACAAACTTTGTTTCAATCCCTTAATATTGCTTCAACCTCCCTTTCCATGAAATATTAAAAATACAAGTTAGAATATTCCTAATTAAAGGTCTGCACCGTACACTTTGAGTACTTTTGTGGGGGATAAATGGTGATTTCAATGCTTTTCTGTTTTCTGTCTTATTACCATGAAAAGGTTTGGGGTTGTCATTATTGTAGTTCCTGTCTCGAGTTATCAGATGCCATTTAGTGTTGCTGATAGGTCTCCCACCACCTCAGCAGCTATTATGTATAGTAGCTGCCCTGTTCCTATGGTGCCTTGCCCCCTCCCCTGTGTGACATCATGCCAAGATGGTTGCTCCCACCAAAGAACAAACCCTTCTTCCCAGCATGCCCCTGTTCCCACCTAGACAGTAACCTAATACTCGCTCACCTCCTACCACCTAGTGACATCACCGGCTCCTCCATTCCCTAGTCACTACCTCACTCAACCCCGCCTCAGCCCCTACAAGCCCCACCCCAGTCTCTATAAAAGACTCTCCCTGCCCCAGCCATATTGCTTTTGTCTCTCCTTTGTTCAGAGACAGCCCGGCAGATCTACTCCCCTAATAAAGGCTTGTTGTGGCCTGGTCTGGTCTTGGTCTTCAGCCCTTTTACCTGACAGTTGCCTGTGTGTTTCTGCCGCCCAGAGCCAGGCCATCATCTTCCTGCACCAGGGGCTTCGCACATGTTACCTTCACTGGAATACACTGCGCTGTGCTCTGCACCCTGCTCAGGACACAGTCCTAACCATATAGCTGGCCAGCATGGTAGCCCAGGGTGTTCCTGAGTGAAGCAAGATGCGCACTTTGAAAGCATCCCCCACACCCACTTAGTGTTAAGTTCCTCAGTATTGGAATGAGTCACATTGGAGTGTTGGGAGGAACAGGGCATGGTGGATCCATTCTAAATGGATTTGGCCTGTTCAGTCTTCGTGGTGCATACCGTGGCCTGTCTTCAGCGCAAACTCACCCGAAGCACAGCCGCTGCTGGTTTTACATGTCTGTTTCCATTCTGGACTGCAGATTTCAGAGTAGAACTGTGGCTTTCCTTATGCATCACAGCTCCTGGCAGAGTACCTGGGACACAGCCGTGCCTAATGAAGAAATTCTGGGGAGATGAAGGCAGAAAGAAGCACAGGGTGTGTTATTGGCATGCGGAGCTATATCTTCTCCAGGAGCCTTAGGAGGCTGGTCCAGGCAGGTGCTCCTGCTGACTGCACAGTTTTATCACAGAGTAACAAGAGGATTACTTTGAGACTGAATCACCTCTGAGGTGAATCTGTACCCTGGACTTGACCTCTACAGGGATGCTTTGGAGGGTTTGGGCAAGTTTTTTAATTGATACCTCTTGGTAGAAGCATATTTCTAACCTAGCTTTTTTCTTTTCCTTACAAATGACATGGTTTTTTCCTCCCACCCCCCACCCCAAGAGAATTGTCACTGTGACTGTCCCAAGGTTTTCTGACTAGAGAGCAGGGGGCAAGTGGATTCTCTCCTTTTGGAATCCACTCTGGGGAAGGTGGTTTGACTGTGCCTCTTTTTGACGTTCAGCCTGAGTTAGTGGTATCCCTTTCAAGAGCATTTAAAAGAAAATTCTATTCCTAATTCTTCACCCCCACCAGTGTGTTTTTGGAGGGCTTGCTTTTCATCACCCAAATGATGAGAGTCTAAATAGCCACATTTGTTGAGTACCTATGGTTTATCCCCCTTCTCCATAATATATGTCTATATATCCTGTTTAATCTACATGAAGTCTTTTTAGTGTGAAACAGAAATCCATTGGGTTACAAATGACATAGCCCCACTTTAAGTGGTATAAGTAAAAGAGAAAATGTGAAGTCCAGGGGTAGACCTTGCTTTTCTTGCAGGGACCCAAACCTGGCATTGACGGTGCCTCAACTACCTCACTGCTCCCTGGTTTGCCTTCTTCTGCTTTGTTTTGCACTTAGGTGGGCACCATTGTTCTGTTGGCTTCAGCAACTCCAGGCTTGTGTCTGCACACCAAGTCCAGAAGGAGAAGTTCTAGAATTAATTGCTGGGTGGCTCTGGCAGAACTTTGATTCCTTGCGGGAGCCATAAGTAGAAGGGGATTAATTTCGTAGGCTACACATTGATGGTCCCTGCAGGTAGAAGAGCACCCTCTTTTTTTTTTTTGCAGACAAGAAAACAAGCCTGCCTCTTGTTTCTTCATCTTCCCCCTTCCTTCCACCTGTGTCATGAGACTGATTTGGAGGGAAGACAGAGCTGTAACTAATGGCCTTACCTTAGGACAGACTCAGCCCTCAATGCTATGTTTATTTCTTCAAAAGACCCACTGACCTCTCCCTGGGCTCCTCTGTCATCAGATGTGCCTGCATCTCTGCTGGGCCTGCTTATTGTCACCTGCTCATTGTCCACAGAGCAGGACATTTTCCACCAGAGACCCAAAGCAGAATGGAGCCTTGCTCTGCCACTGCAGTGGGCACTGAGCTCTTGCCCAATGTGGACTCTGAGCTCCCACTAGTGGAGCTGTGGGTGGAAGTTTGCTTCATGCTCTCCTGGCATTTCATGTTTCTACCTGGATTCTGATTTGTTTCCTTGTTACCATTCTTCCCTTTGCAGCTCCGTTTTTAAAGAATTAGTAAAATTGAAGTGAATTTCTAACTTGCCTGTCTCTGCTCCACCTTCCTCCTCCTTCTGTACCAGGGTATCATTATTGAGATAAAAATGCCAACCTTGCTTTCTGACAGTATGCTCTTAGAATGAAAAGTGATCCCTCTCTGTATAGCTGGGTCGCATTTCAGGTTCTATTTTTCTGGGAAGAAAAGGGATTACTGGTGCCAAAAGGACAGAAGTAGAGCCAGGCATACTGGCACACGTCTGTAATCCCAGCATTGAGCCAGGAGGATCACTGTGAATTTGAGGCCAGCCTGGGCTACTTAGTGAGACCCTGTCTTTTTTTTTTTTTTTTTTTTTTTTTTTGAGATAGGGTCTTGCTGTATAGTTCAGGCTGGCCTTGAAGTCACTGTATAGCCCAGGCTGGCCTTGAACTCAGGGAGGTAAGAGTGCTAAGATTACAGGCGTGTGCCACCATGCCCTGCCGAGTGAGACTCTGTCTTTAAAAAAAAAAGCAAAAGTAGTACTATTTTATCTCCCACTTACCTTCTGTTATGCCACTTCCATTGTTAACAGTGTGAAAAATGCCAACATTTCCAGCTGGGCTCTAAATGTTTACATTCCCTGTATCTTGACAAAAGCATTTTTAATTTTGTAAACATAGGAGAGGGTGTTTGTTTGTTTGTTTGTTTCAGAATGTGGATATTGAGGATTTTTTTTTTCCCTCACAGAGGCCCATTCAGTAGGACTGGTCCTATTGCATAATTGTGCATATTGACTGAATTAGGGGAGATACCTTTACCCCATCTTCATATTTTGATAGAAGAAGGAATGTAGAAACTTGGAAGGAAAATAGTCCTTTACCAACACAGTCAGTTAGAACAGTGTGGTTTGTATTTTTATACTTTTCTATTTAGGCAACCTACAACTTAGGTTAAAATTATAAGGTAGAAGTACCAGATAGGTAAATAATTTAGATAATGAGCCAAATATTTTTAAAAGTCTTCTGATCTATGAACATAGAATAATTTTCCTCTATTAGACTGTCTTTCATTAGTCTCAATGATGTTAGGTAGTTTTTAGTGTATATGTATCTCCTTGTGTTATTGTTAAGTATTTTATTTTTCTTGATGCCATTGTTGAATTGTTTTCTTAATTTCACTTTTGGATTATTCATTGCTGGTGTATAGTAAATATTGGTTTATATCCTTCAACCTTATTGAACTCATTATTCTAATTTGTTAGTGAATTCTTTAGCATTTTCTGTATACAAGATCCAGTCATCTGTAAATAGTTCTTTCTGTCCAGGCTGGACACTTTTTGGGGGGTGGGGTGGTAGTGATACTGGGGTTGGAGCCCAGGGCTTTTACACATCTCTAACCTCCTCCAACCCCTCTTTAAAAAAATTCATTTTGAGATAGGATCTTGCTAAGTTACTCAGGCTAGGTTTGAACTTGTGATCCTTCTGCCTCAGAACATTGATATTACAAGTGTGGCTCAGACTGGGTGTTTTTATTTCTTTTTCTGATCTGGTTGGCTTGCCTAGAACCTCTGGTATGATGTTGGATAGAGCGAGTGCACATCTTGCCTCATACCTAATCATAAGGAGAAATGTTTGGGTGATGTGTTTTTGTTTTTCATTGATGATCTTTATCAGGTTGAGGTAGTTCCCTTCTAATCCCTGTTTGTTGTGTTTTTAGCACGAGAGGGTTTTGTATATTGTCAAATGCTTATACACTGTTCAGAAAGCATGTTGGTTCTGACTTTGATTATGTTGATGTAATATACTAAATTATTGCATGCTAAGTCAACATTACATTGCTGGGATAAATTGCACCTGCCCATGATAATTGTTTGTATGTTTCTGGGTTTGGTTTGCTAATTGTATTTAGGAAAAATAAAGGTTTTGTTTTTTTTTCTTCTATTCTCTATTCTCACACCACAACGATCAGCACACAAGACTTCTCTGACCACAAAACGTGGGGAGATTTCTCCCCATCAACTCAGCAGTGCTGCAGGAGCCAATACCATTTCTGTGTTCCCTGACCCAATTGACTTCTCACATTCAGTACCTGAAGACCATGTCCTGTTCTGTACGTTGAGGGCTCAGTCCGCAGGATGGTCCTCACTTCACTGTAGGGGACAGGGGAAGGGGATGTTACCAGAACCTCTGCAGTTAGTCCTGATCTCCTGCGAGCCACGGCAGCACACGGCGAATTACAGGAAAGGTAGAAAAATGAGACTGAGAAGAAGCTGAGCTTTGGGTCTGATCAGTGCTGCTCTGGGCAGCAAAGACAAAGCCCCCAGCTTACCACACCTTTTATTCAGTACATTGGGAGAAACAAATGTAACAAATGACTTGCAGAGAGTTCAATAGCTCACATTGGGATAAACAAGGTGTACTTGCAGAGAGTTCAGTACATCTCCGGCAAACAAGATGTTAATCAGTCCAAGAACAATGAGGAACTGAACAGATGTTTGTTCTCCCAGGATGTTTCTTATCCTGGAGAATCACAGCATCACTGGATCACTGAAGTCTCAGTTGTGACCGGAGGCCAAACTGGAGTTATTCTGTAGCTGGGCTGTAGGCAAGAGAACTAGGCTAACCAAATGATTTATCCCTAGAATTATGTAGCATTGCTCCTGACACTTCACCCCCAGTCAAAAGCCTGGGCCTCCAAACTTATGACTGACCAGCTACAAATCAGAGTTCCCGTGATCCTCTCTCCTCAGGCGAGAGTAGCTCAGAGAACTCAAGAAAACACTATACTTAACATTTCCTGGTTTATACTATAAACCAGGATTCAAATATGCAGCCAGATGAAGAGATAGGGCAAGGCCTGGAAAGGTCCCAAGCACAGAAGCTTCTATCCCCAGGGTCTTGGGGGTCTGCCACTCTCCATGGGTGTGCATGAGTTCTTGTTCACCTTTCTGCAGCCCTTCCCATGTCCACTGTCCAGAAGGTCCCAAAATCTAGTCCTTTAGGTTTTCCATGGAGATTTTACTATACAGTCAAGATTGGAGCAAGGGCAACTGTGTAGAAATGAGATGAGATGAAAGGGGTGATCTAGTGTTGATAGTCTGAGTGGGGAAGCCCAGGATTGCCAGACTCTTCAGATTCTTGGCTTCACTGGACAGCATTTCTTTCTCATGTCTCAGGACAAAATGCCTTCAGAAGCAGGGCTCGAAAGGGAATGTAGAAGAATTTCTTTATGACCAGCTTTAACAGAAAGACAGGAAGATTGGGGTATATTTTTACTTTCTAGGTTCTGCTTTGGGGAAGAGAAATTCTAGTTTCTGTGGCCTGCCTTATGAAGAGCAAAGAGCAGGTGGAAGGAGGGCAGGAGAAAGAGAGAGAGAAAAGAGAAGAGGAGGGGAGTGGGTGGTACGACTGATTGACTGATTTTGCATTCTGAGGCCTATAACATTCTAACATTATTCTACTTGCTCAGGAAACAGCAAGGGTTAGTGGAGTAATGAGCATAAAAAGATACAATGTTTCTATGTTTAAAAATACACAGTTTTCTTAAGTAAGTAAACATCTGTTACAAGAATTATACAAAATGATACATAGAAAGCACATTGCCCAGCACATACTAAGTGACCGCCATATGTGAATATGTTTTGGGTGGTGGTCATTTGATGTTACAGCTGAAACCGTATGCTCTAGAGTCAGACACACTTGGATTTGAATCCTGGCTTCATCTGTCTTCTTGTTACCTATGTGATTTGGGGCAAATTATATCTGTTTTAAGACTGAAGTAGGAGTAGTATTTTCCTCTTCTGGTTGTCAGGAGGATTTAATGAGAACAGTTATATAGTTCTTGTTACTTTTTAAACATATTGACTATAGTAGTATTAAAATTGAAAACAATAGAGCTGCTAATAGGAAGTTGATTATATATACTGTGTGTTAACAGTATAATAAAATTAGCCTTTAAAACAGATTAGATTAATATAGAAAAATATTTACTAAATATTGTTAGTGGGAAATGTAGTTTTTGTGAATGTGTGTATAAAGTTGATGTTTATGAATGTCTAGAGCAGTCCCCAGTGTAGTGATGTGGGAGTTGGTGCGACCTTCAAGTCCATGGGGTGATGTCAGTGGGATGGATCAAGGCTCTTCGTGAGTAGTTCCCTCCAGAGTGGTGATGATACATAGACTGGCTCCTCCCAACCCTCTGGCTACCTCTCTTGCCATGTGGTCACTTGGACACACTTTCAGTACTGTGCCATTCACCATGCTAGGATGCAGCCAATGTGGTCCTCCCCAGAGGCCAACAGCTTTCAGCTGCGTAAACTTGTTTCTTAATAAAGTACCCAGCCTAAGTTACTACTATGTGTTGTCCCAGGCTCTGTTCTAGGTGTTAAAAATACCAGGAACATGAAGTGGTCCCTACCCTAGGGACAGAGAAGCAGCACATATCTGTAGACAACTAATTCTGGAGTGAGATGGAGTAAATGGTACATGTGTGGCATGTAGTACAGAGAAGGGCACAGCCAGTTTCTTTTTTTAAAAAATTCTTTTATTGGTACATTTTAGGTATACAATACATTTATATTTATCATTGGGTGTTTGTGCCTGTACATGATATATCTTGGTTCTTATTTTTCCCCCATTACCTGTGCGCCCTTCACCCCCTCCACCCTTCCCATTTACACAGATTTTGTTTCCATTTTTTTTATTTTCTCATTATTTTTCCTTTCCCTTTTTCCCCTTCCCCTCCCACCACCCCTACACCTTTGGACCTTTTCGTATTTCAAATTATCAATTATTCATTTTAATCATTTTAATCCTTATTTACACTTTCGTTTTTTCACACTAGAAAAACTACTTGGTATTTACACATGTGACCTATTTATTTCACTTAAGAGTGTGGCCTCAATATGCATCCATTTAGCTATATATATCTCTAGTTTCTCATTCTTTACGCACAGCTAGTTTCTTTATTGACAGAGCTGGGCTGCATCTCAGAGGAGCTAAGGACAGTAGGCTGTGTTTTCTAGAACATAGAGGGATGTGTTGGGCAGACAGTACAAGACTTACAGATGGCAGAAACAGCCTTTGCAAAGCCTGAAGCTGTACAAGATCAAGCCGGAGGAAATCTTGGGATATTTTCCAAAAGGAGCCAAGCTTTGTACTTATTATCCTATCTCTGTGCTTCTTCCTCTTGGGAATGCTAATTATATCCTAGTTATTAGACAGCTTTGCTACTTTCCCCCTTGAAGGAGAATTTCAGTAACAAGGAGAGGGTGAATTGGAAAGCCTGTCAGGAATATCACAAGCCTCCAAAGTGCCCCGATGGAGTGAAGCAGAGAGAAGCCTTGTCTTTCCTTTGGACAGTGAGGCATCTGTTCCCCCTTGGAAGGCTTGGCTTTTGGCTTGGCCTGGCCTTCCTGCAGTTAGCAGTGAACAGGTATTTTTTAGTTTCTGGGATGTTTTGTAGGTACTTATAGACAAATGTTTAAATTTCCCAAATGAACAGTATGTTCTAGAGATTGTAATTCCAAGTTCCAGACACCAGGCTTGAAGTCTGTCTTTATCTTCATATTGAAACCTATAGGTAGTTTCTTTCCCTGACCTGTGTGCTTACAGTTCCATTCTGAGGCCGCTGGGCTCTGCTGGAACATCTCTAGGGACCTGAGCATCTTGCACAGCAGAAGCCACTGAAGGGGCTGGTACTGGTCTCCCGGGCTAGTTCTGACATTCTGCAGCCGTCTCAGTATGCAGACTACAGTGATAGACATGTTCAGCTCTCCAGGTCTGCTGGTTTGCTTTTTAAGTCCGTGGATGACTGTGTTTGTACCCCAGCCTTTTTGTTTTTTTCCAAGGATTCTCTCTGCTGGGTTTTAAATCTTCTTTTTTGTCATTAGTTCTTTGAGGCAAGCTGTTTTGCTACTATTTTTTTCTTTCACTGTCTTAATGGCATTGCCAAGAGTGGGGTGATTGAGGGTTGGATGAAATGCTAGTGTCATTCTGTAGAAACTTCGTGAATCATTTTTAGGTGTTTTGTCACAGTCCTTTATAAGGAGGAATGGAGCTCAGGTGATTTTATGAAGATGAAAGGAGGTGATGGTGGCTGGGAATTGAAAGCTTGGATGAGGTTACAGCAGGTTTCTATTCTCTGACAATCAGATGAAAGAAGTGGTGGTGGAAGATTCTTAGTGATGCTTAAAGACAGAATTATTTCTTTAGGCTCAGAAAGAACTTATCCTTTTGTAAGATTTTTCTGTGTGTAACATTTGTTGTATTGTGTGATAAAATTTAAACTACAAGCTTGCACAGTTAAAACTACTCATTTTCAGTCTTTGCCTCCTTGCTCTAGAAGTGGTATGTTATTAACACATAACCTGCTTAGCTAAAAAGCCTACAGAAAATGGGAATTTAAATGGCTAAGAAGTTACATGTGCATTGATATAATGGAGAAATGCTGAAATATGTTAGAACCTGGGGCTGTGAGACTCCATTCAGGATAGGTTATGCACCCACTCCACCCAGATCTGGTTTATTTGACCAGTTAAGGAGTGACCCATTCTGTGTAAGGGAATTTCCAGGTTAACTGAAACTGGTACCTTTCTGATGACCCAGTCTTCCTTTTAATTTGGTTTAATTTTGGGGTGTTCAAAAAACCTGGGATAATCTGGGCTAAACTCCAACAATAAGTTACACACATTTTCAAACCGCAGCCTCCATTGTATTTTATCCTCCAAACATCTTTTTAGGTAAAGTATCCCTAAATTTAAAGCAGTGTGTCCAGTTGTTAATCTGGAAACTAAATATACTCTTTTTCCTGAATTTCCAATTCAGACAGGAAATATGAATTAGTCTTTTCATTAGTCAACAGACTACATGAAAAGTAATTGCATTTCATGTTGAAGGTGCAGGGTCATTCTTACAAGCACCTGCTCCTATGCTGTTAAATTGCATAGCTGTCACTTGATCCTTGTACCGTCATACATTCTAAGCAAGTTGGGTTTGCAGGCTTTTCTATATATGTGCTTGCTTTCTATAGTTTCTATTTAGTGATCAGGCTTTCAACTGTCACTTCTTATTACCATCACTTTGCTTAACTCCTGTGTAATTAGTTGCTTCTAATCTGCTGAGGAAATCAGATAAGTATGCTTGTTAGATTTGTTTCCAAAGGGTAAATAAAAAGACCAAGTAGGACCCTACATTGGCTGCTTAGTAAGCCTTCTTCTGTTGAGAATTATTTCCATTCAGATATGGGCTATGAATGGTCTGCCTTCTCGGTGCAGTTTGATTAATGTGATATCTTCAGTCTTGGGGAAAGTATGTTAACTTCCAAAAGTGTACTCTTTTTGAGGACAGAAACGGAACGACTTCTGTTTTCTTCATTCCTTATCTTCCCTGTCATTTTTTTGTTTTTGTTTTTGTTTTTGGTACTGGGGATCAAACTCGGGTCCTTGCGCTTGTGGAGCAGGTGGCAGAACCACTGAGCTAAATCCCCGGCCCTTCTCTGTCATTTTTTGCATGACATCTAGTACAGCAACACAGATATCCCCCTCATGATTTCTCTGACCACCAAGTTATCTGCCCAGAACACAAGAATATAAATAGAATGAAGAGTAAACATTTGGATACTCTATTTTAGCTTTGAACAAGTATTTTTTTTCGAGAAATGAAAATATGGGGAGATCAAGTGTGAGGAAAAAGTCTTGTATTTATCCACATATTATCTCTATTGCTCTCCCTGTCTTTATGTAAATCCATGTTTCCAATTGGTATCATTTTTCTTTTGCCTGAAGATCTTCCTTAACATTTTTTTGAAGCTCAGGTCTGCTAGTGACAAATTCTTTGAATAATTATTATTTTGGCTTTATTCTCAAAAATGTATTTTTACTGGATACAGACTATTAGGTTAATACTTTTCTTTCATCTTTTAAAGATGTCATTCCATTATCTTCTGGTTTGAAGGATTTCCGATGAAGTCTACTGTTGTTTCTATGTTTCACCTTCTCTATGTAATGTGTATGTAATGTCAATGTGTCTTTTTTTTCCTATGGCTACTTTTCTGTGATTTTGAGCAGTTTAATGATAATGTACCACAATATGATTTTCATTGTGTGTATCATGCTTGATGTTTTAGCTTCCTGGATACATGAGTTCATAGTTTACATTAAATTTGGAAAGATTTTGGCCATCGTGTCTAAGTCTTTTTCTGTGCCCACCCTCCTCCCAACCCTGCTGGGAGTGCAATTTCATGTGTGTTAGACTGCATAGTATTAACCTACGATGAGATTGTAAGATTTTTTTTCTTTTATGTATTTTTATCAGCCTATTTTATTTCTGTGTTTAATATTAGACACATTTTATTGCTATGCAGATCTGTCTAACCCTGTTGAGGCCCATTTTTTTAAGCTCTGATAGGACGTTTAATGCATCCTTGACGCTAGAAAGGCCTGACCTCACTGAAGTCTCTGTGAGATATCTTGGGTGATTCACCAAAACCATTTTGTTACATCAAAGTGCAATGGCTCAATGTTACAGCCAAGTGTTACAATTCTGTGTCATAGCCATGTGTTTTGGCTGTGTCACAGCTATCTGAAGGTCTCTGGAGACAAAAAAAAACTGAGGGCAGCACTCATATGGAGAGAACCTTTATTATGCTGGTGAGCTCAGAGGAGTTCATTCTCCGAAGTCTGAGCCGGGAGCAGAAATGGAAGCAGCCTTATATAGAGATCTGTGGGGTAGAGGGGTGGGCCCACATACCAGGTAAGCATGCTCACAGAAGTGGGAGGGCAGAGTTATAGAATATTCTTGAAACTTATGCCAGGCAAGGATGCTCATAAAACCGAGAGGGCGGAGTTAACAGAACATTCCTGAAACATCTGGTAGGAACATCCTGCCGCTCAGTTACATTGCTTGAACTGAACATCTTATGGCAAAAACACCTGGAAGGAGGCAGCAGACAAAGCCCTACCCTGTTGTGCATTATTTCCTTATCAATTTCACTGTGGCTGATTGAAGCCTGAACATCTGCATACTTTGTATAAACTTTGGGAATTGTTCTGGTCCTTTTTTTTTTGCTCTGTTTTGTGGAAGTTTGCTTACACATGTAAGATCTAGAACTTGGGACTTTTTTTTTTTTTTTAAGTTCTTTCAATATGTAGCCTCCTTTTTGGTAGAACTCTCTTCTGTCATTTCTATGCATCCCAGCCTCCCTCAGCTGTTTTTCATTTTCTCAACTTGGAAGGCTACCAGGTTTAACTTGGGTTCCCTTTCCCTGTGCTTGACCGAAAGTTGGATAGTTGTAGAGCTTTTTTCATCTCCTTTCAGGATCAAAGTTCTGCAGTACCCATTGTCAAATATCTGCAGCTGTTTTATATATTATGGTTGATTTTCTAGCTATTTACTGGAAGCAGTTAAGTCTAGTGTTCACTATTCCATCATTGCTATAAGCAGAAATCCCAAGAATTCCATTAAAATTATTGAAAATAATTCTTAAGTCACTGATTACAGTTCTTAGGGCATGCCTCTGTGGCATGTTAGAGGACTAAGCCAGGCTTAATTGACATTAATTTTTTAGTGAAGTACAGTAGTGTTCTCATCGCCCCCATTCATTTTTTACTCTTTCCACAGAATGGAATTGTTCTTGCCTGAAAGCAGAATAATGATTGCAGATAGGTAATATGGTGGCATAAGTGCTCTTACAGCTCTTCAGAGGACAGATAGGCTGAGATCAGATTTTGTCACTGCAAATGCTGGCATGCTCGCTGGGTGACCTCTCCTTGTTTCATACTTGTCTTTTACATTGGGTCTCAGTTTTACTCTTGGGGAGGGCCTGGTAAATGTGGTCTGCAGTTTATGACTCATCTTCTAAAT
This sequence comes from Heterocephalus glaber, assembly GCF_053883595.1. Taxonomy (NCBI): domain Eukaryota; kingdom Metazoa; phylum Chordata; class Mammalia; order Rodentia; family Bathyergidae; genus Heterocephalus; species Heterocephalus glaber. Next base: position 22,745,952 of record NW_028258143.1, on the reverse strand, counting down.
CCTCTTGGAACTGTATTGTATGCCACTAGAACACTGCATTATGAACCAGCAAGAAACTGATGTATGGATTAAATGAAGCAGGTTGAAGCAGGATAAGACAATCTGGGATCCTTAATTAAAGGCACTTTGCATATGCGTATGGGTTTGTAAAGCTGTGTCTCCCCCTCCCTTCCATAGTGAATAAAATAAGCCATACAATTTGAAATGCTTTATTGGTGAGCTATAAGGACCAGTGGGACCATGAGTAAACACAAGATTTGGTTGTTGATAGTTTAGGTAGGAAGCAAGCAGATCAAGAAAAACAGTGGTATTCATATCTATTGTTGGCTTTCTTTTTGTGGTTAAAATTTTTCTTCAGACCTGTTAGTAATGATCTAACCCCTTTCCAGAAATTATTAATATTGCCTGGTACAGATGTGATTTTTTTTTAATCACTTCAAGTTTATTTAGCCTCCTGTGTAACTCACACTTGGTAGATAAGCCCTTGTTATTTGGTATATAAACATGATAGCTTTAATTTTATATCATTAAAATGTCATTTATAAATACATTGATTTCTGAGAACTCAGAAGTGCTTTTTCTTTTTACTTTTAAATGCAACTTGAAGAATAAAGCACTGATTGGACCCACAGATATTTTAAAGTTAATGAGCTTATGGAAAAACGTTCAACTTTATTGAAAGAGAAGTGTAACGAAGAAGGTGGTTTTTTTTGGTTAAAGTTAAAGTGGTTGGAGTTTAAAAATGATAATTTAACTCAGTGTTGGTAAGGATGTGGTAAAATGGGTACTTCTCTGAATTTCTGGGGAAAAAAATGTACCTCTTTATAGATAAATTTGGCAGTAAATATCAGATACTTTTTTTTTTGGTACCGGGGATCGAACTTGGGTTCTTGCGCTTGCATAGCAAGCAGCCAAACCACTGAGCTAAATCCCCAGCCCAATATCAGATACTTTTGACTCAGGAATATTGTTTCCAGGGGTTTCTTTTTTAAAACTGTTTGAAATTCAGTTGTAGAAAGATGATTATTTTAGGATTATTTTTAAGGATAAGATATCAGAAACAACCCAGATATCTAACGAGTGTTTCAGTTGTTGCATTTTGTAATTATGAAGTACCTTAAGATGGTGTTTATAAAAATATTTGGTTTTTTTGTTTGTTTGGTTTTTTTGTTACCAGGGCTCGAACTCGGGTCCTTGCACTTGCGCAGCAGGCAGCAAAACCACTGAGCTAAATCCCCGGCCCCTTATAAAAATATTTGGTAATAAAGGAAAGATCATATTGAAGAAAGCAGTATTCCAAAATGATAAATACACTCAGGTATTATTTAAAAACGCATGAAACCACAGTTAGAAATATTTTTTTTTAATTGGAATGGGAGGGCATTCTAGAAATTCAAGGCCAAGCATGATCTTTGAGGCTGCATTATGGATTTAACCTGAGGCTTCCAGACCCTGGTCAGATGCCTTGGATTCTAAAAGAGCATTTGTCTCCAAGTCTAGTGTTATTTTCTGTATAAGTGAAAAAAGCTCTCTCTGTGTCTCTGTCTCTCTCTGATAACTTTTATGCTTATTATTCAGATAAAAATTTTGATGATGAAGATTCTGTGGATGGAAATAGACCTTCTTCTGCCAGTTCCTCATCATCCAAGGCCCCAGCAAGCTCCCGGAGAAAGATTGGAATGGGGACCACCCGCCGGCTTGGGTCATCCACTCTTGGATCCAAGTCTTCAGGTAAGCCCAAGCCCTGTGTGGTACTCTGGGGCTAGATCTGCATGGTACTTGTCTGCAGGGCCCCTCAGAAGTGAGCTAGCCCCAGATACAGCATGTTGCTGCTTGATATCTTTAATTGAATTGCCATTGCACCATTGAAGCTGATAAACAGGTAGGATATAAGACAGAACTGTGTGGAACTTTGCTACATTCTGGTGAACTAGGGCTATAGGAGAATGAAGCCAACATAGAGGAAAGCATGGCTCTCAGACAAAGAGCCAAAGTACACCTGATGGCATTGTTCGGTCATCTTAATCTAGACTGCTGGAAACTGCCATGGGGACTTTTAGCCAATTTCTGTTTATTGAGACTGAGAATATCTAGAAGTCAAATTGTATCTTCTGTCTTTAAAATATGTTTTGTTTTTATAAGTAGCATTATTCCTTATAAGACCAGCATGGATATTAAATTCAAATGATAGAAGGTTAGATGTCCAAAGCTCTGAAAGTTGATTTGCAAAGATTTGTTCCATAAATCTCATCTCCAGTTTAGTCAGTCTGACTTATTTCTGTGTACATTTTTCATTTGCAGTCACATTTTACACATACATGCAGATTCCATTTTTACCTCTAAAAACTTTGGTGGTCTGTGCTTTTACCACAGTGTTCAGTGGGCTTTTGAGCTGATGGGGGCTCAGCGCTAGAGGGAAGGTGGGTGAGAATCCAGTAAGGCAAAGAATCACCAAAGCTGAATGAGCTGAGTAAAGGCTACACAGAGGATTAGCATTCTCTAGAGGGCCTCCTCACGGTCTTCCTTCGATTTCAGATTTGTATTCTTTCCTAGATTCCAAACTAGCCCTGGAATGCCAGTGTGTTGCCTAGGTCAGCAAGGGGCCAGGTGCTCCTCCAGCTCTGTGCCTTTGTCTGCCTTGGAGAGCTGAGCTTCTGGCAGAGTATTTACTGTGGGGCAAGCAGAAGCAGAAGCATTGCTTTGCTTCTTATGTTTGTTGTTGTTGTTCTCAGTTCTTCCTAACTTTTCAGGTGCATTTAAAAAAATAGTTATTTTGTTTTCAGCTTAAATATACTATAAAATTAACCATTTTAAAGGGAACATTTTCAATATTTCATCTACCTTATAGCATGCATCAGAACTATGCCTCTTAATGACTGAACAATCTTTCTAACTTTTCTTTGGGACATGTCTTTAGGCAATATCATTTCCACAAACAGGCTTAGAGAATTTCAAGCCAGGCGCAGTGCCACTGAGCTAAATTCCCAGACCAGGCTTAGAGAATTTCTGCATAATCAGAACCCTGTTTTCTTTCCCCCATTCAGAAGTTTCTGCCGGGTCACTTATGTAGAGATGCCAGTCCTGTCTGCCCCTCTGCCCTGCTTTCATCCTTTTTCTCATTGTGTTTAATGTCATAGTCATAGCTTTCCTGTTCCTCCTGCTTATCAGTGAGAGGATAAGCTTGAGAGGATTGCCGGCCTTGAGAGGATTGCTGGCCTTTGAGTCCTCTTTCCATATGTGAGTACATATGTGGATGTGGGATGCAATGCCTAACAGAGAGGAAGGAAGTGCTCAGGACCTGTCTGTTCACTGGGTTCCAGTGTTTATGCTAAAACAAACCCAAGGATGTAGGGCACCACATTCCAGTATGTGACTGTTGTATATTTATAATTACTGCAGTGTGAGCAGTCTTTGTCAAGAGCTATGCCACTACCTGGAGTTGTCTTTGAAGCCCTTTTCTGTCTAGGAGGTCCATCTGGACCCTAAACACCAGATAGAGGTTCTGGTAAAGTTTCTGTTAGGAAGCTTTTAGAAGGGCCGGGGATTTAGCTCAGTGGTGCCACCGCCTGCCTCATAAGCACAAGGTCCCGAATTCAATCCCCGATACCAAAAAATGAAAAACAAAAAAACAAGCTTTTAGAAAAGCAGTCAGACTAATCAAGGTAAATCAAAGATAGCTATAGATGCCAATTTAAAAGCTGTCATTCTAAAAAACAAATCTGATAAAATGTCAGTTGATTTTCATGTTGTTTCATGTGAAGTAGAGTTTATGTTATCAAAAAGGTATAACTTTTCTCTTAATGATAGCAATTCACTTTTAAGTACAAAAAGCATCTTAGAATGGTTTTGTAGAGGAAAGTTAAAACTGATGCGTAAATCAGAATTAAGCTATGAGTTTAAGGCAATGGAAATGCTTTGAAAATAATACGAGGTATGATTGAAAAATACAGTGAATATTTAAATTTCAAAAAAATTACAATGAAAGACACGTTGCTATTAATCTCTCTCAGAATATTCTTCCTCACTGCAAACACACTTATCCTGTCATTCTTGCCACTTTCTGAAGCAGCTTTGGAAATCCTTTTTCATGTCTGGTTGCAGTGTCATGGCTGCCTCAGTGTCCTGAATCAATTCAAAACATTTACTTTTGAGGCCGGGATTTAGCTCAGTGACACCGAGCCTGCCCTGCAAGTGCAAGGTTGTGAGTTCGATTCCCCAGTACCAAAAAAAAAAAATTTACTTTTCAAGATCACTTTGACTTTGCAGAAGAGCCAGCAGTCACATGGTGCCAGATTCTGTAAATGAGGACACACTGCAAGGTTTTTATTTGGCAGAAATTGCCATAAACACTTGATCAGCAGGGGTAATCAAAGCATGTGGTAAATGTTTGAATTAAAAGATTTATTACAGTAAAAGACACATTGCCATTATCCCTCTCAAAATATTCCAAATATTCCCCCTTACTTTGACCATACTTACCTCATCATTTTTGTCAGTGTCTTTTATTATAATGTTTTAAAATTTAAACATTCAGTCACCACTTAAAGTTAGTATGAAACTGAAATTCTTTAAACCTTGTTTGAACGTTTCACAAATGTATTATGCTGAATTCCCAGTAAGCATAATCTAATCCCTTAAAAATTAAATTTTGTTACATGTTTATTAGGAATCTTTATTAATATATATCACCTGACTCCTTTAAAACTTAAACCGCTTTAAAAAGTAGTCTAAGTAAGCCAGGAGGGTGGTGGCACACAACTGTAATCCCAGGACTCAGAAGGCTGAAGCAGCATTGCCTCAAGTTCAAAGCCAGCATGGCGTACATAGTGAGTTCAAGGACAGCCTGAACTACACAGGGAGACCCTCTCTCAAAAAAAAAGTAGTCTAAGTGACCTTGAGCTCATGTACATAGCATTGCAGAATGACTATACTTCATCTTGATATTAAATCATTAACATTTGTCAGTTCCGTGATACACCTAAATCTATGTGAAGTATTTTAAAAGAGTTCTAAATCTTCCAAAATATAATTTTAGCTGTGTATATTCAGACTTTAGTAATGCATGTTTTGATGCATTTTTGTACATTGTCTATGTTGTAAAAATTAATATATTTTACAGCTGCAAAAGAAGGGGCTGGTGCTGTTGATGAAGAGGACTTTATTAAAGCATTTGATGATGTACCTGTAGTACAGGTGAGAATATTTGAGTATGATTAAAAGCAGGCCAGAACATTTTTCAAATTTCATTTTTAAAACATGTCTGTATTAGCTTTACTATAATGAAATACCTGGGGCAACTAATTTATAAAGAGAAATAGCTATATGTGAATATATAGCTCACATTTGGGAGATTCAAAGTCCTAAGCTAAGGCTAAGCAAAGGCTCAGGAGGGCAGGCCCTTGACTGCATTACCTCAGTGCGTGATGGCTGGCAGTAGTGAGAGCAAACAAGTGATTGCTTGTTTTACGGGGAATTGGGAGACTACATACATGTTACAGAGAGTGTGGGGCCAGACTAGAACTCTGTCTTGAAAACTACCCCAGTGATCCAGTAGCCTCTCACTGTGCCCCACCTCCTAAAGGTTCCAGTATCTTCCAATAGCTCCACTATGAGGACCACAGGCCTGTGGGGGACACAGCCAAACTGCAGCACTGCCCTATGCGGAATCCTGTACTAAGTTTGGTAATTTTAAAACCATCAAGATTAAAAGAGATCTGATACACAGATTAGAAATATTGGAACCTTATGGCTGAAATAAAGCACAAAAGTCAAAGCCCAAGGTGATTTTTCAGTAAGAACAGGAAAGAAATTGATTGCTCTTGTACTGTGTTGGTCAGGTCACATAAAAGAAAGATACATGATTAGATTAGATGAGAGAATAAAGAAACATTTTAAAGGATTTTTCTTAAGAAAAACAATTATAAATGTGAAGGACTCTTTTATCTGAAAAACTATAGAGCATGGTATAGTAAAAGCCTAGTTTATGCGTCTTAACTACGAAGCAAAGATTATGTAGAAAAGTTGGAATACAGTCATACATTTTGGGCTATTCTGTGCCTCAGTATCTGCCTTATTTATTTATTTGTTGTGGTACCAGGGATCAAACTCAGTACCTTGCACTTGGGAGGCGCAGGCAGTGGCACCACAGAGCTAAATCTCTGGCCCTCAGTATCTGCTTTTGTTGACTGGGGCCATACTTTTTCTCATCCTGTCAACTGTGTTTGGGATCCTCTAGCACTCACTGTTGCATACAAGCTTGCTCCCTTGGGTGCCATGTGTGCGTCAGTGAGGCAGCAGGCACCATGGGCTCAGGCATCCTTCCATCCCTTTCTAGCATGTGTCAGGATGTGGGAATATTAGGAAGTAAATTTGAAAAGTGTCTAAAATTACAATATAATGTGGTGTTATGACAAGCAACGCAACAGTTAATAAATGACTTATGTATCACTGCTTCCCTGAAGGCCTGTTTCTCTTTTGTACATGAAATCCTGTTCTACATTTAGAGTAAAGCTATGTTGGAAGTAAAGTTACTCATACCTGGCAGCAGATTTAGTGGCTGCACATTTACAATAAGAAGGAAGCTCTTTCTAACACAAACCAGCTCAGATGTTTTCTCACAGGTTCTTCTTAAAGTTAGAATAATTTGTTTTTACTATACTTACATATTCAGGGAGGACATTATAGATAGTAATTTAAAAAATTATCTTTATTCTGCAAATTGTCTTATATTGATCATACATTAATTTTTCTTACAGATTTATTCCAGCCGAGATCTGGAGGAATCCATAAACAAAATTAGGGAAATACTATCTGATGACAAGCATGACTGGGAGCAGAGAGTAAATGCTGTAAGCTACTGACTTCATGTGATTATATTTTCATTAGATTTAAATATTCCAAATATTTTATGAAAGTGGAGGGTAGCTCTAATGAGTTTTAAGTAGTAGGTATTTTTACACTTTTCCTTTTTAGTAGAGCACCTTGCTTGTACTTGTATTTTTCAAACATGCTAACTTAGCTGTTTATGTACCCTTGTTATCTTAAGAAAGACCTACCTGTGGCATGGCTGGTGATGGCTTCTCCTCTTGCAGTAGTAAAGATTTAATTCTGTGACTCTTGGCCAGTAAAGTGCCCTTTTCAGTGTATATCCCTCAATATTATTTTTATTCTTCATATCAGTTGCCTAGAAAGTGGTGTCTCCTCTGTTTTTAGAAGTAGATAAATGAAAATGTTAGCTAAACACTAAATTAGGGTGTCTTAGCTGAAGAAAGCTATTTATATTGGCTGGTCAATGAGATAGGAAGTGGTAAAATCCCTATTGTATTCTGTTTGAGATTCAAATTAGCCAGCTCATAGTGCTGCAGTGGAGGATAATACAAAATTACTGAAGGAATGCTTTTTAAAAATTTATTAGGGGCCGAGGATTTAGCTCAGTGGCACTACGCCTGTCTCACAAGCACAAGGTCCTGAGTTCAATCCCTGCTACCAAAAAAAAAATTTATTAAATGCAGTTGGAGTAGGATGTGGGGGACAGTAAACATGGGGTTTTTACAATCCAAAATGGTTTTTAGGTAGCTACCATTAGTGTCATAGAATCTATGAATAAACTAAGATATTTCCAGTTTAAGAAAACACATCTTATAGAAACTACAATACATTTATCACAGGTACTACATTTTAAATTTTATTTCATCTTAGTTGAGATATGTAGATTTGTTTGGTGTACTAGCTAGGTTGGTAATATGTAACTTACTGAATTCTCCTGGAGAAACTATTTCTGGGGCCGGGGATATAGCTCAGTGGTTCTGCCGCCTGCCTCACAAGCTCGAGGTCCTGAGTTTAATCCCCGGTGCCAGAAAAACCCAAAAAACAAAAAACTATTTCTGTATCAGTTGAACTGTAATGTTCATCTCATATTTTGTTTTGTATAGTCTGTTAAGAATTGTTTTTTATTTAACTTGTCTTTATCCCATTAGCTAAAAAAGATTAGATCTTTACTTTTGGCGGGTGCAGCTGAGTATGATAACTTCTTTCAACATTTGCGTCTTTTGGATGGAGCCTTTAAACTCTCAGCTAAGGATCTGCGGTCTCAGGTAGTGAGGGAGACGTGTATCACGTTGGGGTAAGGACTGCAGGATGTCACGTTCTCACCATGCAGTAGTCTCAGCACAGAGCTTCAGAGACCACTCGGAAGCCTCTGTTTTAAGCAGTTATTAATGTTAAATACAAAATAATGATATTTTATAGAATTCTGTTTCTCAAATTTTCCATTGATTTTTGCTGATAGGACACTATGTGATTATCAGAGTGTTTGTTTCTAGAAGAGTACCACTAAAGCCGGGTATTACAGTAATGTTTAATCCTAGCTGTCCTAGCTAATATCAAAGGAGCAGCAGCAGTACAGCTATTTAAAATTTTTGGGGTGGGCAAATATTAAAGAAATATTTTATGTTAAAAATGAAAAGGGACACAGGGAAGTTTCTTTTTCTTTTTTGGGGAGGGTGCAGAGAAGTTAGTAGGGATTAACCCAGGCCTGGTGCAAGCCATTTACCTCTAAGCTACAACCCCAGCCCGTTTTATTACTTTGTTTGAGACAGGATCTCACTAAATTGACCAGGCTGACCTCAAACTTGTGATCCTCTTGCCTCAGCCTCTTGAGCAGCTGGGATTATAGGCATGTACCACCCCACCTGAAAAGTTTTTCATATTTATTACTAGTATATGATCATTTTAGAGGATTTGGGGGTTTTTTTTTATTTGTTTGGTTGGGTGTTGTTTTGTTTGCTATTTTAAGGCTTTGTTGAAAATGATTAAAAAGTTCTTGAGCTACTGGCTATCTGCCAAGCTACCTACATTCATGTTTTAAAATTAATTTTTAAAGTATTCTACTTTAGTCTTTTATCTGTTGATAACTTTAAATGAGGGCTCTCAGTGTTAAGAAGTTTATATACTTCATTGTTAATGGGAAATACAGCTACAAACCTGTATTCATTTCTTATTGTAGGCATTTGTCATCGGTTCTGGGCAATAAGTTTGACCATGGAGCTGAAGCCATTATGCCAACTATCTTTAATTTAATTCCAAACAGTGCCAAAATTATGGCCACTTCAGGTGTTGTAGCTATTAGGTTAATCATTAGGGTAAGTATGTTATAGAGCCATATGTAAAATAAGCACTTGATAAATATTGATAGTGGGATACATAGTAGAGACATTTCTCATTAGAGTGATTATCTATCATAGCAATCATGTTTTACTTCCAATATTGACTTTTCTTCCCACATAATTGTTTTCACCATCTACAGTGTGAACTGTGGATGTGTGCTATACAGTCACTGAGGTGCTGGCTGTTGATGCACCCCTCCTTGGTTTTAAATATCTGAACAGCTGCACCTACTTCTGGGCTTATTCTGTTCTTATCTCCCTGATGCTACCTCATAATTTCAGTCTTTCTGTGTTATATATTATGCTTATAATTTTACTACTTCCCCAAACTTAAAATTAATTATGCATAAGCACAGAAACAAAATCATCTCTTCAGTTAAGTTTCTAGGCCAGTGATGGCGAACCTTTTTACAGCTTTCAGTGATACACACAGTCCACTGTGCCACACGTGGCATAGGTTCACCATCACTGTTCTAGGCACTTATTTGACTATCCAAGTAATGTGTGTACAGATTTTCGGTAAATACCACTTATTTGCCGAGACTTAAGGTAAAAAAAGTGTCCTATGTCACCTCCCATTTTCCCCAGAGAAAACTCTTAAACCGTTGGGGCTTGATGATGCTGACTAAAATCTAATCAGAATGTTCTTTATTATTGTGGGCTGCTTTGTACTACTTTCAGTTCTTCCTGTTCTTGCTTACAGCCTACTTCAAATATTAAACACAGAGTTGTTGCTGTACATTTCCACTGAAATAGTGTCAGGAGGCTTTGGTGTGATGACTCCTTTTCAACCTGCCCAGACAACTTGACACCTTTGATTTTGGACTAATTTATATATTTCATGTCATCTCTTCATTGCCCGTAAATACTGTAGTGACCTTTGACATTCCAGAGAAATTCAGTGATATTCTAATCCTGGTTCATAAGAAAGCAATTCTCTTAGTTGTGTTTTGTTCTGTTTTTGTATTTGCAAGTGTTCACCTATGTTTTGTTCTTCTCCACAGCACACACACATCCCTAGGTTAATACCTGTCATAACAAGCAACTGTACCTCTAAGTCTGTCGCAGTTAGAAGGTAAATTTTTAAAGTGCTTCCTGATTATTTTTTAAATTGCTTAGAAATCAACACAAACTAAATCTATGGATAAAATTTCATATTTGAAATATTTTATGTTAAGATTCTGCAATAAGTGCTTTGAGTTGAAAGTTCAAATTCTAAATATTTTTGGAATAGAAGTTGAATAAGCTCTAGTGCGTGGGTGTGTGTGTGTGTGTGGATGTGTGGATGTGTAGGTATGGATATTTGGGGGGTAGTGACAAAAGGAGAACAGAAGACTTTTTCCTGATACTCCCTCTGTTTGTTATTGGTTTGCTTCACTTCCTGAGCAAATGTGCATGCAAAAAAATAAATACCACAAACACCAGTGACTGTAGTTATATGTGCACATAGGTAGGAGGAAATGTGTGTTGTTTCTACCATCTGATAGTGATTTTAGGATTCTGAATCCCTATGCCAATCCCAGACACTCGCTCTGCTGCGTAGATTTGAGAGGTATACCCAGAAGATACTACAGGCAAATATTTGTTCCCAAGTACTTGTCTTATGTATTCAGGTGTGCTGCCCTAGACAACATCTGAAGAGTAAGGACTTTATTCTTCTAGCTGTTGAGTCGAGTGTTAATATCTATGGACCATCTTGCCAGCCAGATGTAGTTATGTGTAGATTTTTAGGGAATTCATAACCAACACTAGGCCTATCAATGGACCCTGTCAGGAGGCTTGTTGGGTAAATTAAAGGCAAGCCTGAGCTGCAGCCTTTTGGCCTCATTCTCACAGCTCTATTTCTAGATCCCAGCTCAGTGAGAGTCCTTCACTCTTAAGAATTAGAGCTAGCTTACCTTAGCTCCCTATTGTTTGCTTCCTTTCCTGGGGTGTCACCTTCTTCCTGCCATCATCTCTGGGTAGGAGACCCTTCTAAGCACATCATAGGCCAGTGTTCATCTACTTTTGTTAAGTGACGTGAATGAATTGTATATATTTATGGTGTACAAGGTGATGTGTTTCATACATTGTGGAAGGACTAAATCAAATACTTAATATATGTATTACCCCACATACTTGGTTTATATGGTGAGAACATTTAAACACTATGTGCAGCAATTTCAAGTATGCAATATATTGTTAGGTTACCATGATGTACAATAGATCTCTTAAAGCTTTTTCTTCCTAAATGAAAATTTACGTTATATTTGATCAACATCTCCCCATTTCCCCAGTTCCCTAGCACCTGGTAACCACTGTTCTCTCTGCTTCTGAATTTTGACTTCTATGAGTTTGCGATTAAAAACAATGACAAATGGTGTAAGAGTGAGTGATAGTGTATATATTGTGGATTACAAACTTGCATAGGCTGGTGTTTAAAGGCAGATGGTATATTTCTGAGAAGCTTCATAGGTGAATTATAAACTGAGCTCCTTTTTGAAAGATGAGTAGGAAGGAATAGAAGAAAAGAGACAAGAAAAATTCAGACTAGGAAATGGCCTGGGCAAGGAGATGGAAATAGAATCAACATGGTCTGGGTTGGGTCAGGAATGGGAAAATGACAGTGAGGAAGGGATGTGGGCGTAGTTCAGTGTCTTTTCCTTTGAGGACCATTACTTCACCAGCTCTCACACTACATTGCAGACCAGGGCTGGCTGCATGGCTCTCCTGAGTGCTACTAGGGCCCCTGTGCTCCTGGAGCTTGGGGACTGCTGCTTGTCACTCTTGTTTCCTAGACTTATGTCTTGGATATTCTTGTATCTGTCACGTGGCATAGGGTTAGGGATGATTGAAGGCTAATGGACTGATTAATTGTCTGGATTATGAGCTGAATTGGGAGGATCATGGGAAAGAAAGTCTAGTTCATTTTATTATTGGAAGAATACCAGCTATTTGTGTTTCCTGGAGTGGGTTTTAGGATTATTATAATTTTTCTCCCACAAAGATAAGAAGTCAGAAGAAGGAAATTACTGAGGGGTAGAATGCAAACTGGTATGTAACCCAAAGGAAATGAGGCTGGAATCATTTTTTTGTGATGCAGATCAGACCAAGAAAGACCACAGAAATGAAAAGGCTTCAAAAAGGATGTGGAAGGATTTATGGATAGAGAGCAGCCGAGTAGCTGTGGAAAATTTATTTTAAGCACTACTTAGGACCTTAGCAGGAATATTTGGTGAACACTTGGTTTTCCAAAGTATTTTCTACTTTTTTTGTGTGTAAGGATTCTGTAAAATTAATGGAAAGAGCAGTTCCCCAATTCAGTAACATATGTTAATCTTCTTTGCATGTGCACACTCTGTATTAATGTATTATTAGCATAATAGAAAAACAAGTGATGATGATAGACCCTTTTAGTAATGTTGCTGTGCAACTCAGATGTCCTGACCTTTTGTCCCTTGGCCACTACCTGTGCCTTCCACTTTCATCTGCTTTGGCTTTCAGTCAGTTCTGATTCTTCTTTATGCTCCATTTTGTTTTACTAATAAAAAATTAAAGAAAACCATTATAAGAAGTAGTATGGAATCACTTAAGAAGAAAAAATAACTTTTTTATTTTCACTAACACAGGTATTACTAAGTTGTATATTTCTTAACACTTTCCAGGCGCTGTTTTGAATTTTTAGATTTGCTTTTACAAGAGTGGCAGACACATTCACTGGAAAGGTGAGCATATCTGTCTGATTTGAAGCTGTTTCTTCCTCTGGATTGAGTTTTGAGATCAAATCCCCTAGCGAGTAGCCCACCCATCTTGAATAAGAAATGAAAACATCCAACGATTTGTTTGCTTGGCCATGGCTGTTGCTACTGATGTGACCCACATAACAATTGCAGGACTTTTTAGTGAATGTCAGTGATTGAAATATTAGTGTGCCAGGAAGCTGGGCAAATGTGTCCTGACAGCTGCAGAGCCAGGATGCGCTCTTTATTGATGCCAGTCCTGCTGCTTAACATGCCTGTCAGATCCTAGAGGGAAAGGTTTAAAGCTGCTCTCAGCAGGCAGGCTGTAACTCTTCCATGCTTAAAGGAACTTCACTCAATTGGAGTAATCCTTTTTTTCTCCCTTTGTATGTATCAGCAATTCTCCTTACTCAGGCTGGTGTATGGTGACTTCCATTCATAATAATTAAAAAGTAGGATAGTGTGTGTGGCAGAATTTTTCAAGAAGCATATCTTAATTTTGAGATTCCTTTGACATTTTTACTTACTGTCAATTTTAGGTGCCTGTCATGCTGAGTTAAATTTGGAGACAATAGATAATAGCCTGCCGCATTTTCTTTTTCCTAGTGTATTATATACTTTGTGAAGAGCTTTGCAGGATAGTAAATAGGTGATGAATAATGGAGTTTTAAGTATTAGAAATTCCATAACACAGCAGCAGCAATCAGAGATGCCACAAAGCCAAGCCTGCTAGAGGTAAAACTTCATCTGGAAAAACTTTGAATCTAGAAGAAAGTCATATACCTTTTCCAGTACTTTATTGTCCCATAATCTCTTGAACATTACATCCTCTTTATTGGTTGATGGCTTTGGAACTTACAGGTGGGAAGTAAAATGAGAGATTTAATGTGTGGCAGATGACCAGAACAGAAAACTCCAAGGGCCTCAGATGTGACTTCATGTGTTTGTTCACCTCCCCACCCAGTGCCTGTATGTTAACAGGTGACTCCTGAGTATTTGTCAAAGGACTGAGGCAAGGACTTTGAAGGGCTGGTCAAGTTGCTCACTAGTGTTTGTTTTGTGAACGTATTAAACTGTTCATTCCAGTCATGTTGTTTATCTTCAAATTCTGTTACTTTGTAGGGATGTCACTAATTTCTTCTCAGGGTAAAATACACCTAAAGGAAATATGTATAATGAAATGGTTAAGTGATTATTAAAGATTATGTATGTTAAGCCAAATACAGTGGCACATGTCTATGGCCCCAGCTACTTGGGAGGCTGATGCAGGAGGATTTTGAGTTCAAGGCCAGCCTGAACAGCATAGTGAGACCTTGTCCCTTAAAAACAGAAACAAAAACTAATCATATTAAATGGTAATAGAACTGGAAAAAAATATTGTTTCATTGTGGAAATACGCAGACAACCTCTTTATTGTTAAGATTATTATCATCTCATTATAATTTCTATAGAAATTAACTGACCATAGAAAGACAGGATTTTGTTGTTTGGGTTCATAAAAGATTGAGCCAAATAAGTACAGGCTCACAAAAAGTCACCTGTGATTTAAAAACTCACAGAAGAGAATAGGGTCATCTGTTTGCCTAGGTGGGGTTGGGGTGAGGCTTGGAAAGAGGTACTGGGCCAGGATAGGAAGTTTGGCCCTGAGGAGCATTCTCACCCTTGCAACTGCAGGGCGGTGGACTGGCCTTGCAGTGAAGGCTCCACATCCCACATGACTGTTCTGAAGTCGATTCACAAGCCTGTTTGCATCTACAGACAACCTTATGTTTATAACTATCATTGCTTTCTTTTCTAAATCTCTAGACATATATCAGTATTAGCAGAAACAATAAAGAAGGGAATACATGATGCTGATTCTGAAGCAAGGATAGAAGCCAGAAAGTAAGTTTTTATTTTATACCGCCTTGTTTAAATTATCTACTGTTATGTTCCATGTGCTTTGTATGGATTAAAAACCCATAAATTTACTTGAACATTTTTCATTAGTCTTTTAAATATGACCCCAGTGGCCATTTCAGAATATTCCTCTAGTTTTATTTTTATTTTATTTTTTAATTTAATTTTATTTTTTTGGTACTGGGGATCGAACTCGGGTCCTTGCGCTTGCGCAACCTCTAGTTTTATTTTGTTTGTTTGTTTTTTGTCCTTTAGAGGGTTGGTTGGGTGATGTTTGGTTGAGTACTGTGTTGATTTACCATGAAAAATCTTGGCCGCAGGGGATTCCCTCCCTGTGGTCATGTCTGTGCAAGTAAGTGTGAATCATAGTAAGGGGAATTGGATTTGGATTAGCTCATGTTCAGAATTATCTCAGTGATATGTGCTGTTTTGCTCTCACAGAGGAGGTGCGTTTGTCATCAGGATTGAGCATGCTCCAGTGATGTGGCTATTGCCTGGGACCCCCACCTCCTTGGGAGTAATTTTGACATGTGATTATAAACACCAGAAGCTTGATATTAAAACTTACTCTCTTGGGGCTTGAGTATAGCTCAGTAGAGTACTTACCTAGCATATGTGAGGCCCATCTCCAGCAGTGCAAAAAGAGAAAAAAAGACTTACTCTCTTAGGCAGTGTGTAGATAATTCCTGCCAGTTTTGTATTTGTGGTCTTTTTTTCCACACTTTCTTAACTGACCAACTCTTCTAATTGACACAGGTTAAAATCTTGTCTTACTTACCTGAAATATTAGAGTTTTATTTAGCTCCATTCATACGTCCTGATCCAATACTACTTTTTGACTGCCCTCACAGTTAAATTAGGTTTCCCTTATTTCTGGGCTTATTATAACTCTACAGTATTTACCCCAATCTCATCTTGGAGAGTTCCTACCAAGACAAGTGACATAATTAGTAGTTGCTAAAAACCTCAGTAAATGGCTTTGTTAATTATCTGCTGGGTTTTCTTGTTTGTTTTGGGGGGTTTTTTTTGGTACCGGGGATCAAACTCGGGTCCTTGGCATTTGCAAGGCAGGCTGTGGAACCACTGAGCTAAATCCCTGGCCCCAATTATCTGCTGTTTTTAATCTTTGTATTCTCCTACCCCAAGCTTTTTCTAGTTTGAATGTAATATAGATTTCAGGTAGCTCAGCATTTTTCCATTTTTCTGTTATAATGCTACTTATGGCAATTTTAAATACTCAGATCAAGGAATGTCAAATTGCGTTTATAAAAGCTACCATCAATGATTCCATCTTGTGTTCTAAAGGCAGTTCTATTTACTTCAGCTCTCCCTTCCCTCAGGCCCCCAGTCTTGCAAGTTAGGCTGTCGATTTCCCATTCTGTAAATGAGACTGAGGTTCAGGGAAGTTAAGTGACTTGTCCAGTGTGAAAAGGCCAGTATGCTGTGAGGCCTCCTTTGTTCATCCCTTCCCCCTCATACCCTGCTGCTGCACTAGGATGCAGACTCTGGCCCTCAAAAATGTGGCATGTTAGGCCTACACTAAGAGCTTGTCTTTCCCTAGATGTTACTGGGGCTTCCACAGTCACTTCAGCAGAGAGGCAGAGCACTTGTACCACACCCTGGAGTCCTCATACCAGAGAGCCCTGCAGTCCCACTTGAAGAACTCAGACAGCATCGTGTCTCTGCCGCAGTCTGACCGCTCATCTTCCAGCTCCCAAGAAAGTCTCAAGTAAGGAGCTTGGCTTTGGTCATCACAGTGTGGCAGTGTGTATTTAAATGTTTGCTGCATGGAAGCGTGAATTCCAGCTGTGTCTCTGCATGAGTGTGCCTATTAAAATTCCCCATCTTCAAGTGGGTCCTGATTCTGGTAAGGTGCTGTGGAGAAGGGTAAGAGGCAGCCTTGGTATCTTCCTTAAGTAGATTTCTTAAATTCATATGGCAGCCTGGAAGCCAGTTTTAGACTAACATAGTAAATTACAAAAACAATTGTGTGATGTACATGTACCAACTCCCCGCAATGAATATAATTTTTATGTACTGTAAACATGTACTAAATAAAATATTTTAGAAAGGAAAAAAGAAATTACAGGGCGGGGTGAGTCTTCTGAGAGGACGTCATTGTTAACCCAGAGGTGAGTTGAGAAAGGGAGGGCATTTGAAACCTGGGACTTAATGTTTTACCATTTTCACACTGCACTTTTCTTTTCTGTCTCTAGTGGTTATTTCATTTTATGTTTGAAAGGTAGTCCCAGATGTAATCCTAAAGCTTGATCAGAAATAGGGTTTGTAAGATCCTGGCCCAAAAAATTCTGTCTGAAAAATTCTGAAAACTCTGAAATAACTCTTTATTGTCATAATTTCGTGTTGTAGTTTGTATTTATATTGCTGTCAGTAGAGTGAACTTTTGATAATAAACGTGTATATACCTTACTTTTTAGTCGGCCACTGTCTGCCAAAAGAAGTCCTACTGGCAGTACTACATCTCGAGGTAAGAGGAACAGTGCAGGGAAAGCCTGTGAACATCTGTCCCCACTCAGGGTGTGGCTCAGCCCTGCAGACCATGCTTAGCACAGGAAGTCCCTGCCTCTCTAGGCTCTGCCGTCTGTTCTGACTCAGCAGAGCTTTGCTGCCATTGTCAGGATGACTGAGGCTGTGGAGATTCAGCTCTGTGACCTTTTCTTCCCTTCTCCTTCTGGCATGGTGCTGCTGCCCCAAACAGTGCTGCTTCTGTCTCAGTTCACATCATAGGAGAGTGATGTTCTGCAGGCTCCTTGAGCTGTTCTGCCCGGCAGCAGCCTGGTGGCCATTAGAGGATGGAGAAGGGCCTGTTTCCTGGAAGAGGAGGGTTTCTGGCTGCCCTGCCCATTCGTGCCACATCATGAGAAGGCTGGCAGATAGTTCATAGTGTTTCTTATTTCATTTCTTCTCAAGTAGCCAAAATTAAGGGGAATTGGGGGACGCTATAGTCGATTACGAGAAAACAAGAATAATAGGTTAACATTGCAGTCTGGACACCTGGTTGCCTTCAGCATTGCCTAAACTTCATCTTCAGGGCAGGAGAAACTGCTGGTCAGTCCTGTGGACTCCAGCCCTTGGTACAACTTGTGTTTGTTTTCAAGAAAAGCAAATCTTCAGGTTTTAACAACATGTGTTTAAAATTCTGTGTAGTCCTCACTAATGTTTCTTCCTTTGCCTTCAAAGCTTCTACAGTTAGCACCAAATCTGTATCAACAACTGGGTCCCTCCAGCGATCAAGAAGCGATATTGATGTGAACGCAGCAGCCAGTGCCAAATCCAAAGTCTCCTCAACTTCAGGCACCATGCCCTTCAGCTCTGCAGCAGCTCTCCCTCCAGGGTCGTACGCATCTTTAGGTAACCAGAAACACTCCTCCCTCTCCAGCCCCATCTGCTGTCCAAGATGAGCCTGACCTCTGAGCAGGTTATAGAACACCATAATTGAGGGGAGTCTCACTGTTACAGGGCTAACACTTATTTATAAATAACCTTGTGCACTCAGTGCCAGCTCCCAGCCACCTTTTGCTGAGTATTACTTTTCCCTGGAGCTTCATCCTCTTTGTTGATGAGTGAGAACATGTGTGCTCACAGGCTCAGTGGCCCTGAGCATGTCCTCCCTAGCTCATGTCCTCTATGGCAAGCCCAGCCAGTACTCACACCGGCACCCCCCCTTACTACCCCCCAGCACTGGTGGGAGCAGGACCAGGGGTCTCAGTGGGGTACTTACCAGATAGGCACTGTATCTAGTGTTTCTCAGTTAGAGTGAGGAAGTGACAGGAGGGCTCTAAAGGGAAGTGGTGATCCCTGTAACCAGCAAAATACACCTGTACCTCCAAGTGCTGTCCTTCCATGGTCACCTGAGAGAAACACACCCCCACTGGAATGATTGCCCCAAAAAGGTTTTAAGCAGTTTTTTCCAAAATTTTAGTATCTGACATAATGGTAGGTCAGTGACTCATTTTTTCAGCAGACACTTAACACTCATTGTGTGTGAGGCTGACGCTGTATTTTATCGTACTTTTGTAAAAGCCAAGTCATTCAGACCCCTCATAAAGGACATGGCTGAATTGGTTCTACTTTTTTGAGTTTTAAGAAAAATCAATAAATTTTAAACATGAAATGCTGAAATGGAGTTACCAGTGGACTGCTAGAATTCCAAAGTCAGCTCTAAAACTAAAACTGGAAATGGGAAGCACAGTGAACAGCAAGCGTATGGAGAAGGCCCTGGGGTCTGCTGTTTCCTAGCCCTGTAACCTCAAGCAGGCCATAAAATCTGAGTGTGCTTCCCTGCCCATAAATCGCTTATAATAATGACCACCTGGTTCAGATACACGAGGATCAGTGAGATTATATGATGGCTGTATAAGCCATCGCCCTACCACATGGAAGAAAGCAAGGTTACGATAGGAACATTGATAAAGGTGTGGCCTGGAACAAGTGATCCATCAGTGAGGTGTTCTCTGTGGGAGCACTTCATGCGCGCAGACAGTCCCATAGGAAGAAGCCCAGTCAGAGCTCTTGTTTTTACCTGCTTAACTATTGCACCATTGTGTAGGATGTTATAATGCTCTCGTGATTTGTTAGTTATTTGACCCACCTTTAGTATTTATAATTAGCATTTGTTTCACGTATGGAAAATACGAGTTAAATCAGCCTTTAGACAACTCCATACTCTCTTTCTTTTTTCAGACAGGGTCTCACTATGTAGTTCAGGCTGGCCTTGAACTCATTATGTAGCCCAGCCTGACCTCAAACTCACAGTGACCCTCCTGCCTCAGCCTCCTCTTAAGTGCCAGGATTACAGACATGTGCCTCTACACATGGCCAGAGTGTATTTTTCTGTGCATATTTGGGGTTTTTGAATGTGACTGAGCAGAGTTCCCCCAATGCTACTGAAAGCCCCAGGTCTCCAGTCTGATGAGAGAGGACTGCCTTTCACAAGTACTGAGGACAGGTTCTCAGTTCAGTGCTGCCTCTTCAAATAGCAAAATGTGGCACCCAGATTTTCTCCCCCATTTCCTGGGAATTCTCCCTGTACTCACTTTGTTATGTCCCATAACAGAACTGAAAACTTGAAATGGAACATAATCCTGCTGAAAATTGTTAGTTACTGCTTAGGTTGACACATGAAACTTGTGCACAAGTATGCCATTAAAGCTGACAATCCTTTTCCAAACTTCTAGAATCCAGACACATGAGGGAAGACATGGAATACATAGGCCTGGACTCAGGTACTAACTCGCCAGCTGCTGTGCTGGGCGTGTTGTTGGGTAGGCCTTGCTAGAGCCAGCCTCTCTGAGCTTCTCACTTGCCTTTGCCCTGTGGGTGACTCTCAGGACTTCACTCTGAGTCCTTTTCTGCTGCTCCCTGCATTCTTCTAGCACTTTCTTCTGGGGAGAAGGAACTCTTAAACAATAAGGGTTGGCAAAAACAAAAAGCGACAGTCATTCTTTGAACTGTGGCACAACCCTGGGCTGCCTTTTTGTGTTTTGTTCTCCAAAAGCAAAAAACACATTACACTGTGCTAAGCTAATTTCAGTCTTAAAGTGCACTTACTTGCTTCAGATTCTGCTTTGCTGTTGAACTTGTTTCCCCGTTTGATTTTGTTTTAAATTGTACTTTTGGTTTTTTAGTAGCTAATAACATTCTGCTTTTTTAATTTTTTGAATGTTACTAACTGTTCCCTGTTATCCCTTCCCTTGTTTTTTAATTTGCTTAAAGATGGTACTACCACTAAAGCGGAGGGTAAGCGGTTTGTTTCTGTGATTGAGGTGTGTCTCACTTCTCTGGTCCTCTGTTCTCACCAAGTGTTGCCTGGTGCCCACTTGCCCTCACCGAGGTCCCTGCATGAGATGTTGCATGCTCTCCCTTTCTCTTCATTCTGTCTCCTCTGGGGTTCTGCCCTCCCGATACCTGAGTTCTCCACCTCCCTTCTTGTTCAGTCTTTGTTCTTGTGAATTCTGGCACTGAAGTATGCTATTTGTGGTATCCAACGCCAAGTCCACACTCCGGGGAGAAGCATTGCCACCACATTGTGTGCTCCTGTCCTCGTGGGCTGCCTGTCTTGGGTTTTATTACTCCAGGTGTACCACCTTAGCTTTTGTTTTCTTTTCTTTCCCTTTGTGCTTTTGTGGGCCTCTCACGATTTGCCTTTCCTGTTTTGAACATAAATTTCAATGTCAATTATTCAGGTTAAAGGCGAGTAAAAGTTTACCAGGTAATATATAAAAATTTTTAAGAATACTTTTCTCTCTTGTGAAGGTACTGTTAAGTTATATGATGCTGCTTTTATTTATACCACTGGCACATGCTGCATTCATTCACTTGTCAGCCATGTATTAAATGCTCTCTGTTCCACAGTACACTCTGAGCATATAGCATGGTGAAGGAAGTAGGCAGATCCAGATCCATTTGATTTTCTGTTTATGCCATTGTGAAGAAGCTCTTTGTGGTTTTTGCGTTGCCTTTCGAATTTTAGATGTAGCCATTTCAGTCTGTACAAATCTTTGATTACCACATGTCAGACGAGATCCCTTTGCAAAATTTCTAGATAGAAAGAACTGTTATGCTTTCAAAAAAAAAAATTGCTTAAGGTAGTGCCTTCAACCCACCAACCCTCAGGATAACAACTTAACAATTGGCACCAGAGAGTTCATTTTCATATGTTATTTAGCTGCCCTAATGGGTTAGCATGCAAAGTGAACTGAGTTTTAACTTAATGGGTGTAGTTTAATTCTTTTACTCCATATTTTAGTTCTTGTAGGACTCAGGATAAAAAGAGGAATAGGGTTTTTTTTTCTTAGGATGAACATAATCTGAAGATCTGTGTTTCTAAAACTTATCTCATCGTAGGAATTACTGGGATGCTTGTCTATCCTAGCCCTATGGATTTTTAACTTTTTTTCTTTTGATCAGACCCACAGTCTTAAGCAGTTATTGCAAGGGACTAAATCTCTTGTTCTCCTTCTGGTAGGAGAAATGGTGATGTGATCCATGGGCCCTTAACCATAGAGAGCACAGAATCAGACTGTAGAAAAGCCCACTGAGGGAGCAGGGTGAGTGTTCTGCCTGTGTGACAGGGCTCTGTGGGGGATGGCACCACTGGCCTCCCTGCATCCTGTGTGACAATGAACAGGAGAGGAACGACCTCCTTGGGAGACCTCTCAGTTCAGCACATGCAGGCTGTCCCTTTTATTTTAGCAGTGCAGCTCAGAGCTGGCAATGTTTAGAAAAGGCACCACTGGTTAACTAGGAAAAGGCTGTCAAAATACCACTTGGTGACTTAGCAGTCTGAGTTTCCCACCTGCATTTTTGAGAACATTTTTTTGTTTTGTTTGTTTGTTTGTTTGGTTGGTTGGTTGGTTGGTTTGCTTTGGTTTTTTTGCAGTGCTGGGGAATGAACCCAGGGCCTTGCTTACACATGTTAGGCAAGTGCTCTCCCACCAAGTTAAACCTCTAGCTCTAGGCCTTTTTAAACTTGGCCTGTAAGTCTATTAAATATCTTACCTCAGAGCCCCTGAGACAAGAAGAAATAGACTTTCATCATTTTGAAGCAAAGGGATGACTTTGAATCTGTAGTAGAGGCTCTATATTCAAATTCAAGCAATATATTTGTATTCTAGCGACTGTATTATTGTGATTGAGAAAAAAGACAAGAGTCATTTATTACAAACATCAAAGAACCCTTCTAACAACTATGATTAGAAGGATACTCTCGGCAAAGAACTAAAAACCCAACATTTGAAAAAGAATGTATTTCTAGGTTACTTTTCAGTGTGTTATATTTAGTAATTTTGGGGCTTTTTTTTTTGATATCAGGGATCGAACTCGAGTCCTTGCACTTGCGCAGTAGGGCTTTAGATAAAGGAAGATTATGTTGCTCACGAGAATTTATGATTAGATGCCATGGTAAATGGATGTAGTCTTTAAAAGCTCATATGCTTAGGGAAAGCATTGCTCCCAAATTTTTCAAGATAGTTTAAAACGAAAAGTTATAGTGCTCTAATGACCTGTGGGTATTGACAACTCATTGATAGGTTCAAAAAATACTCATTACATTATGGTCAAAGCCCATGTCAGTTTAACTGTTGTTGAGTTTAATTAAAATTATTCAATAAATATTACATAGCCTCATCTGCTTAGGGTAGGGGGTTATATTGTAGTTCACTTTTACTGGGAAACAAAACATTTGATATTTCCCAAGAACTGTGTATTTATCCATAAACTCTGAATTCTATGCTTTTTTTACACAATGGAAAAGAAACTATGTCAGTATATAGAAGTAAAAGAATGTTAAGCTTGCTTTACGTATATTTTTTTTAAAATATGAAGGAAATTACTCTTTTCAGGGGTGTAGATGAAAGTAACAAAATTTATAAGAGATTAAGTTCTTAAATTGTGGTTCTATCAAACTGTCATTTTTGAGTAGAAGTTGGTTTAATTGTACCTCCAAGCAGTGAGATGTACAACAGATGTGTATGACAAAATAACCTTCCTATTATAATGAGAATTGAGATTGTAGTCCTTTTAATCTTTATAATCTGTTAATTGAAAATTTGCTGAAATTTTTTAAATGTAGAGGACAAAAACACCTTAATGACTTGAAACTATCTGGGGTTTTTTTGTCTTAGGCTAACCTCAAGGTAGGGAAACCATACCTGCAAGTTAAACCTGGTGCCCATGTTTAATTTCCCCTCTTCAGATCTTTTCCAGAAAAATGGAAATGTGATTGAAAAAGAATCTTGTAGTATTAAAAGCCCTGAAATAAAAATGTTCTTTTTTTGCCTTCCATGAAAGTTGAAGGCTTTGCATTCCTCTTACAATTTGTTTCCTTCTAGGTCTGCATTTCGGTGATTAGGTTGGTTTGTTGATACATCTCCTGTCCCTCCTTCTATACATTTTCTTTTGTTGTTGTACAGTTACTATCTTTTAAAAAATTTATCTGAATTATACTCTGACTTTTTTCTTTCACATCTATTTTCTCTCTCCCTCTCTCTCAGGTAATAGTGTAGAACTGGAATATATTTTAACTGTTTCTTGCAGTTACTGAGTAGACTCTTTTTTCCTAAAGAGCACAGAGCATTTTATATCATTTTTAAAAGTCATATTCAGGGACTTCTAGTAATATTGCCAACTTAACAGAGTAAAAACAAGACATCTCTTTCTGTAAAAGAAATTTGAGTACGGTACAACAAAGGCTATATAAACTACACAGCAGCATTCCCCCCAAAATGAGAAAAGTTCTAAACCAACAAGAGGATCAAAAACTGCAAGGACAAACGTGGATTTTTAAGGTGCTCTGAGGCCAGAGTTGTTTTTTTTTTTTAATTGCTTAAATTCTTTTATTGGTACATTTTAGGTATACAATACGTTTACATTGCTTGTACCTGTACATGATGTATCTTGGTTCTTATTTTTTCCCTGTTACCTGTGCGCCCTTCACCCCTCCACCCTTCCCTATTTACATAATTCGTTTCCTTTTTTTTTCTTTTCTCATAATTTTTCCTTTCCATTCTTTCCTTTCCCCTTCTCCTCCCACCACCCCTACCCCTTTGGACCTTTTCCTATTTCAAAGTATCAATTATTAGTTATTAATCCTTTTAATCCTTATTTACACTCTTAGTTTCTCACACTAGAGAAACTATTCGGTATTTACGCATGTGTCTCTTATTTATTTCACTTAAGAGTATGGCCTCAATATGCATTCATTTAACTATAAATGACTCTAGTTTCTCATTCTTTATGGCTGAGTAGTACTCCATTTTATAAAAAAACCACATCTTCTTTATCCAGTTTCCAGTTGATGGGCACTTGGGCTGTTTCCAAGCTTTAGCTATTACAAACTGTGCCGCAATAAACATGGATACACATAATATCGCTGTGGTATGATTCTTTTAATTCTTTTGGGAAAATACCCAGCAGAGGAATAGCTGGGTCAAATGGGACCTCCAGCCCTAGTTCTTTGAGGTATCTCCACACTGATTTCCATAGTGGTTGCACCAGTCTGCACTCTCACCAACAATGGAGAAGGGTTCCTTTCTCTCCACACCACCGCCAGCATTTATTATTGGTTGATTTCTTGATAGCAGCCACTCTTTCTGGGGTGAGGTGGAATCTCATTGTTGTTTTCATCTGCATCTCTTGAATGACCAGTGATGTTGAACATTTTTTCATATGTTTATTTGCTGCTTTAACTTCTTTGTCTGAGAAATGTCTGTTCATTTCAGATGCCCATTTTTGAATTGGGTCTTTGAATTTGGGGGGGTCTGATTTTTTTCACTTCTTTATATATTCTAGATAGTATCCCTTTGTCTGAGTTACAGCTGCTAAAATTTTTTTCCCACATTGCAGGTTGTCTCTTAGCTCTGTTGGTGGTTTCTCTTGCAGTGCAAAAGCTTTTTAATAAGATGAAATCCCAGTTGTTGATTCTTTCTGCTAGTTCCCGTGCTACTGAGGTTTTGTTTATAAAATCTTTTCCTATGCCAATATCTTCAAGAGTTCTACCTAACTTATCTTCGAGCAAGTTTAGTGTTTCTGTCTTAATATTTAGATCTTTAATCCACTTCGATCTTAGTTTAGTACATGGTGATAGATATGGGTCTAGTTTTAATCTCTGACAGGCTGAAATCCAGTTTTTCCAACACCATTTATTAAATAGGCTATCTTTCCTCCAATGAGGGTGGTTGGCTCCTTTGTCAAAGATGAGGTGGCTGAGTATGTCTGAAGTTATTTCTGCATCTTTTAATCTATTCCACTGATCCTCAGGTCTGTTTCTTTGCCAGTAGCATGCTGTTTTTATCACAGTAGCTTTGTAGCATAGCTTCAAGTTGGTTATTGTGATACCCCCAGGCATGTCTGTGTTGCCCAGAATTGCTTTTGCTATTCTAGGTCTCTTCTGGTTCCAAATGAATTTTTGGATTGTTTTCTCTAGCTCTGTGACATATATTGTTGGAATTTCAATCAGCATTGCATTAAATCTATATAGCAGTTTTGGAAGTGTGGCCATTTTCATTATGTGGATTCTTCCTACCCAGGAACAAGGGATGTCTTTCCATTTTCTTATATCTGCCTCGATCTCCTTTTTCAGGGTGCTGTAGTTTTCGGTGTAGAGGTCTTTTGCTTCCTTTTGTTAGATTGATTCCTAGATATTTCATTTTTTTGTAAAAATGCTATTGTAAAAGGAATTGTTTCCCTAATTTCTCTCTCAGTGAGTCTGTTATTTGTGTATAAGAAGGCTATTGTTTTTTGAGTGTTGACTTTATATCCAGCTACTCTACTGAATCTGTCAATTAAGTCTAGAAGTCTTTTGGCAGAGTTTTTTGGGTCTTCTATGTAAAGTATCATATCAGCAAATAATGACAGTTTAATTTCTTCCTTTCCTATCTTTATTCCTTTTATTTCTTTCTCTTTTCTAATTGTTGTGGCTAATGTTTCCAGAACAATATTGTACAGGAGTGGTGATAGTGGGCATCCTTGTCTTGTTCCTGATTTTAGCATGAAAGTTTTCAGTTTTTGACCATTTAGTATGATGTTGGCTGTTGGTGTTTCATAGATAGCCTTAATCAGGTTGAGATAAAGAGCTTCTATTCCAATTTTCTGTAGGGTTTTTATCATGAATGGGTGTTGGATTTTGTGGAATGCCTTTTCTGCATCTGAGGCCAGAGTTATTAATGAGTCACTAGAGTGGACCAAAAACAAGACCTTAACTTTAAATTCACCCAAGGGGAAAAGTTAGAAGCTGGCATTAAACCAGCATTGTCAAGGGACCATACACCAATGAGAATATGTGGACTAGTGGAGAAAAAAAATGTTGTCTTCAAATAGACATCGTATCTGTTTGACTTTGTCCTGAAAAAAGGAAATACCAGACTTCCTCAATAATTTATAACAAATCTCTGTTCTCACACTAATTGTGGTTGCAATTTACATTACCTGTGGTGTCTGCGAACCTCCAAGCTGATGAGAAATTAAACTGGTCTATGTGTGTAGCCTCCAAGGATGCCCAAAAGGAACAAGCATTGAACTTTCACAGAAGAAGCCATTTGAAAATCTGATTCCTCAGGGTGTCCACAGATTAAAATCAGCCAAATATGAACTTTCTTTTCCTATGAAAGAATACAATTTTATAACAGAATAATTTGAGAATAACAATAGTTAATACATGGTATATCATGATCTTACCAAATATGAGCTTATATCTAAAATTATATTCATCATATGTGAGATAGGGCAATGAAAAAAAGTGAAAATAGACTCTTAAGAATCTCTTACAGAATATAAAATAACCATGTTAAAAGTTTTTAAAAGAAATAAGGAAGTTACATTTTCTAGAAAGTTTGATATATAGAATTTGGTGACCAGAATGATCCTGAAGGTTGCCACCCAACTCCAAACCCAAGCAGAAACCAGAGCCCTAGAAGGTGACAGCTGAGGCTGGCTTTCACCCTGAGTTATTGGCAGAACCCTGGGCCCTTGGGCATCCTGTGATGACCACACAGTACAGAGACAGGGTGAGCCCAAGCCATCCCAGACTGGTGAATAGGAAGTTAACTTTACCAACTTGAAGAGGTAAGTAGGACAGTTTTTCCATCTTAGCTTTGGTACTGGTTGGAGCAGAAAGTCATCTGGGCCTCCATTTACTTTGCAGCTGTAACATGGGCCATCACTCAAGGTGCTGTTAATTTATGTTGCCCTCATGGCCTGCAAAGCCCAAATAGAGGAATCATTTTAAACTGACTGTCCACAGGCCACTAGCAGAAGCAAACATAGGTTCTCTTTGGAGGAATTCAATTCCAATCTAGAGCTTAAAGAAGTTTTATAAATTTCCAAGAAAAGTTATTTCATTGTTTTAACATTTAAAGAAATAAAAATAAATTTTAGAAAGGGGTTAGTATACTATCTGGGGCCAGGGATTTATCTCAGAATGCTGCCAACTGCCTCACAAGCCCAAGGTCCTGAGTTCGATCTCTGGTACTCCCCCCCCCATATATATATGTATAATATTTAGAATGACCAAGCAGATTTTGAAAAACACAAACTGAACTTCTAGAAGTGAAAATATAACAGATTATTGAAATAAAAAACTGAGTAGGTAATTGAGCTGCAAAATCAGTGTATCTGAAGATAGAATTGATGAATTAGATAGGAAGAAATTGTCCTTCCTACACAATGTGAAAGAGAGGTTAGGTTATGTGAAAGATAAGGAAGTTAAGCATGTCTGATTAGAGTTAAAGAAGGAGAATGAGGCAGAGATAGTATTTGAAGAGAAAATGGTTGGGGATTTTTCAGAATTGATGACAGACAATAAAACAGATTCTAAAAAAGCTAGTAAATTCCACGCAGGACAGATGCACAGTTGAACATATGATTGTGAAATTGAAGAATAATATAGATATAATTATATATATGTATATAACTTTTTAAGCAGTTAGAAGGAGAAGGAGACTACTCATGAAGGAAAGCAAGGGGGTGAAAAACATAAAAATCAGTGAATTGGAATCAGATTGATGGATCATCAGTATGTATATCCTGTTTTTTATTTTGTCTTATGGTTTTATGAAGTATTACCATTGTGAGAAAGAACACAGATGGTGTCTTTATATGTGGATCTATTTTTTAAAAAGGAAGGAGCCCTTAAAATTCCTCCATCCCCTCAAAAGTATAGAAGCTGTGTTTTTACTACTTTTTTTCATCTATAAGATTAATGAGATAAAAGTTTATCTTTAAAGATTTAAGCCAAAAAAAGAACATGAAAAATCAAGACAAATAGAAAGCATACATATAGAATTATAAAAAATGAACTTAAACAATGCATAATGGCTAAATCTTAGAAGTGGCCTTATATGTCTCTCTATCAACAGATGAACAGATAAAGTAAGTGTATTTATACACACTGGAGTACTACTCTGCCATAGAGAAAGATAAACTTGAGTCATTTGTAGCAAAAAAGAGGCACTTTAATACCATGTTAAGTGAAATAAAGGCATACAAATATAAATGTTGCATGTTTCTCTTATACGAGAAATCCTGAATATGCCATATAAATAAAGTACTAAATGAAAGACAATAGGAAAAAAAGAAAAGTTATTATAATCCAGTATGGCCGGTGATTTAGTATATGTAATTGTTTTATATGTTTTTTGGCCTGTTAGTCTAGCTATTTGTTAATCATTGTTTATGATAATGGATAAAGACTTTTTAAAAATCTGATGCTGGGAAAAAAAGAGTGGAGGGGAAGGAGAAAAAAATTGAGATGTGTTATGTACATGTACGAACTCCCCACTGTGAATGTAGTCATGTACTGCAAATTTGTACTAAAATTGTTTTAAATAAGCTCAAGAGAGACAGACTTCTCATTTGAACAAGACTATCAGGCGTGATTTTAAGATCTAGCTTTGTGATACTTAAAGGCACAAATCTAGCTTACAAGCCTGTAGAGAAGTTGAGAAATACAAAGTAGAAGAAAGCTTTTTGAAGGTTTATCAACAACAGCTGGATGTGGTGGAACACACTTGTAATCCCAGCACTCAGGAGGCTGAGGCAAGAGGATCGCCATGAGGTCAAGGCTGGTCTGGACAACATAGTTCAAGGCCACCCTGGAATACATAGCAAGACTCTATCTCAAAAAACAAACAAAAACTTATTAACAGATAAAACACAAAAATCCCCAATGGCAAAAATATACATGAAAAGGGTATATATGCTATGTAATAAAAAGTTTAATAAATTATGAACATAAATAGTTCTAAATTGATATGAACCTCTTAAAAATCAGCCCATGATGAATAGAGTTCAAAACCTATTAATAAATATTTCCAAATTCATTCACTTAGTGGGAGATTTATAAAGCTGCAAAATTTTGAATAGGTAATATATTTCCAGTTCAAAACTCAGAAGATATAAAAAGGCTGAAGGTTTCCCTCCAGCCTTTGCCTTTGATTTGCCTACTTTCCACCAGCCCATTATGGTTTAATTGTTATCCAGAATTTCTGTGCCTACAGAAGCAAATACAAAATCTTACACACTCTTTTCAAAACATAGAAGGTAACATATTCACTATTCTGCAACTTGCTTATTTTCGCTTATTAGATCTTAAGATCTTTTCATAGTGGATTGGAAAGAATTTCCTCATTCTTTATTAATGTTGTACTGCATCTCCCTGTACAGATAAACCTTGTTTAACCAGTCCCCACCTGATAACCATTTGGCTGTTTCCCATTGTTTTCTATCACAAACACTGCTACCTTGATTAACCTTTTATGTATACCATGTACATGTGAGTAATTACCCAAAGAGGAATTGTTGAGTGTGTGCATGCATCTGTGATGTTGACAAACAGCTCCCTATAGCCTCTTGCAGTAGCTGTTCTAATTTTTACTGTCACCAGCAGTGAATAAGAGTATCTGATTCCCTGCATACCAGAACATTACCAAATTCTTCTATTTTTGCAAATCTGATAGGTGATAAATGGTATTCTTACTGTCATTTAAATTTTTGTTATGAGTCTGAATACTTTCATACATTTAGAGCCATTTGTTTTCTTTTTAAATGTCTATTCTTGTTTGTCTTTTTTTTTGTTCTTCTCTGGCAGTGGTATGGTGGCGCTTGTCAAGAAAGTCAATTGTTAAATTTTCAGGAAATTTTTAAGCTGATTAACATCGTATCAGTAACCTGAAATGGGGAGTGGTGGGAAGTATTTGCACCATGGAAATTGGAAAACACTGCATGTCAGTAGACTCTTCCCCATTTATTGTAAAACACATACTAGCATACCACTGGACTTCCTATGGAACCTTTTATATATTAAGGAAATTGGGCGTTTGTGATATAAATTACAAATAATTCTTTTTAATTTGTGTTTTTCTTGAATTTGCTCATAGTTTTCTTTTGTTGTGATTTAGTTTTAAAGAAATAAGTAGTCAAATTTATCATGATTTATTGTTATTGTTTATTTGCAGTGTGGGGTTTGAACCCAGGGCCTCACACATGCTAGGCAAGCCCTCTACACTGAGCTATATCCTCCATGCCTCAATTGTTTTAAAGGTTTCTAATTTCAGATTATAAAGGACTTTTCCACTGTGACTTGCAAAGGAACTCTTCTGTTTTCTTTTAGAACATTTATGGTTTCATATTTTACATTTTAATCTTAGGGTATAAATTGTGAAATATAGATCCAGTTCATTTTTCTAAAGTAAAACATTAGAAAATGAGATTCGGTACTATATTTTACAACGTAACACATTGTGCTGAACTCCTGTCCATTCTTGATTCTCCTGGAATGAAGCAGACAGAGCATATAGGGAAATCATAGCCTTAAGTTTTTCTAGCAAGAGACTGAATTAGAAGTTTATTTTCAATTTATAGTAAAAGAACAGAGCAAACCCAAAAAGGAATAGAAAGAAGATAATTAAGATAAGAGTGCAAAAATTGATGAAAGAAGAAATAAGCATTCACTAGAGAGGACTAATAAATATAAAATCTGGCCCTTTGAAAATACTAATAAAACAAGCAAACTTCTGGAAAGGTAATTGAAGTAGAGAAAGAGGTATAAATTATTAAGAATGGTGAAGTAGGTGTTAGCATGGACCGGTAGAACTTTAAAAAGTAATAGGAAAAAACTCTGATAATTTTATGTTAACAATTTAAAACCAAGTTAGATGACTTTCAGGAAAACCCAAAACTGTTTCATTAAGAAGAAACAAACAGGCCAAGGATTTAGCTCAGTCATGCTGCTGCCTGCTTTGCAAGCACAAGATCCTGAGTTTGATCCCCAGTACCAAAAAAAGAAGAAACAAACAATAGTAAAACTGCTCATTATTTAGTTTGAATCAGATAAAACTGTTGCACAATACCCATACCACCAAAAAATTATTAATGTGAAGAGGGGAAGGGGACAGAGGGAGGGAGTATCAAGTACGAAAATACAAACAGGACAAGTAAGTTGTAGTATTCTAGCCTGGCATGATGGCACATCCCTGTAATCACAGCACTCAGGAAGTTGAGTCAGGAGGATTGCCATGAGTTCAAGGGCAGCCTGAATTACATAGCAAGACCCTGGTGCCAAAAAAAAAAAAGTTTTAATGTTCTATAGCATATAGTAAGCCATAGTTTATAATAATTATGTATTTTATAAAGAACTAGAAGAGTTCAAGGTTCCCAATATAAAAAATATATAATTTAGTAAAGTGTTCTGTGTGTAATAAGAAAGAACCACCTTTGAGAGTTTGTAAAGGATTGAGTTAAGACCTTTGAGAAAATGACAAAGATGTAAATCAAGAAAAGGGTTAAGTAAATTTATTTCAGCAGTAAGTCGTAAGTGTCCTCACAAAATCTTAAGCAAAACAATGTGTTTGAGAGAAATACATACCTTATGTTATAATTTTAAACTTATTTAAATTTGTAAAACGGTCATATATTACTTGACTATGCAAATATATTTGTTGGCAAAAATACAAAAAAGAAATGGAAGGGAATGTTCATCACTGGGTTTAGGATCATATTACCGAATGTTGAAAGACGATGGAGACTATAAGGCCATGGTGGTGAAACTATGGCACGCATGCTGCAGCAGGTTGTATCACTGGAAGCTCTAAATAGTTCGCTGTCACTGCTCTGAGGGGTAAACAGGATTACCTTTTAGGCCAAATAGTTATAGGTGTGCATTTTAAAAATCTTTTTGTAACTTGAAGTAAAAAATTAAATTCACTTGTTTTTCTATGTTCATTTTATGTGACCGATTCCCTTGTTTTAGCTCAGTGACTTAGGAGAATCCAAGGTCCTCACTCACAGCCCACTCAGAGAGACACAGGTACCTAAACCAGTTCTGGGACATTACACAAATAAGTCTCCCTTGTTTTGCTGTTCCCTCATCTTAAAATTGGGAGCAATTCATATGTTGTGAGGGTTCTGAGCTGACATGTATGTAATTGCTAATGTAGTAAATAACTTTTAATTTATGGAGAGTCTATATGTCCACGTTTCCTTAAATGTCTATTAAAGCCATTGATTTGAGGTTTTTTTTTTTAAATGCTGTGCATTCTTTTATTGCTCCTTACCTCTATTTTTGGACCTTCTTCAGGCCTTAGGATTTGTTTTTCTATATTCCTTTGTCAGATGCCAGGGTACACAAGATTTTGCACAATTTAAAAAGCCAGTGGGAGTTCGAAATGGTTCCTTATTTCCCTGTCAGAACCAATTCTGATTGGATTATGCAAAGAGAGGCATTTTATATTCCTAACAAACAACAGAAACCCGCCCTATGGAGAACTTTTTAAAAACCTTCATTCTTAATCACCTTCACGTGGTCACGTGGTATCCTCATTGAGGACCTGGCTCATGGGTTCCCTCGTCCCTATGTGGTTATCCCACCAATGCCCCTTGCTCCTGGTGTGGGTTCTTTTCTCAAGTAGGTCACAGTTGCTGACAGTATTATGGAAACATTGTTTTTGTTGTGCCCTCCAGGTCGGATCCGCACAAGACGGCAAAACTCTGGGAGTGCCACCAGTGTCGCCTCTAATCCCTCCGACAGTCGGGGCCGCAGTCGTGCTAAAGTTGTTTCTCAATCTCAGCGTAAGAAGTATATTTTATGCTTTCCATTACCTTAGCTTCATTCAACAGTTCATTCTGCACTTAACAGTTCCCAGTGTTTGTACTGATCTGAGGGGAAAACACATTTTTATGGCTCTAAGTTACTGTGAATAATTACATTGTTGTTTGGTAAGCTTGCAGAATGGAACTTTCAGTCAGTCATACTTTTTTATCTCCTTTCCAGGGATTTAAGTTTTGTGTTGTTAAATTAAACATTATTCTCTCCCTATTGTTGAAGTCTCTCAAGGTGAAACCTATGTGTTTTGCAACCCATTTTTGTATTGACAACCCTTCTGATAGAATTTTAGAGCAGAACCTGGGCAGAACTATAAATGCCAAGTTTTTTCCAGCAGTGAATAAGTAAATCCATGGAAAGCTCCTCCTTTAACCCTTTGTGCTAATTCTTGCAACCTGCACCTGTCTTCTTGTCAGTGTGGGCTCTTGTTTCTTCTAGTTTGCTTTCATGGTTGCTTTTCTGTATATGCGAAGTCAGATTGCTCATTAGTCTCAGCCAGGAAAGCAGCGTAGTAGGAGTGGATTTATTCTGGCCATCTTGCTGCCCATGCTTGAGAGTGGCCTGCACCTCTCTGCACAGGGAGCACAGCTAGGCATTAGAGTTGAGGAGGAGTCTCCTGTCCCCAGGAGCCACACAGCTCAGCACCTTTACCTGACATGAGTCTGCACTATAGTGGCAGTGTGGCCACCTGGCTTGTGTAGAGCAAACTTCAAACTCTCCTTTAGTGTTGAGAAGGCCTTTTGCAGCTCCTTCTGAGTTTAGCTCCTTTTCCATGTCCCTTTTGGTGATTGTAGTCCTCTTGTTAAGCTTAGCTCTTTTCTGCAAAGATAGTGAAAGATCCCTGGTGAGGCCAGAGAACCTTTTGACATAGGTTGTCTTGTGTGGTATGGTACACTACAAGCATAGTCTTCGGTGCCAGGCACATCTGACTCCTTTGTGACCTGGCTCTGGTGTGATGTTGAGTAAATAACCCGTGTGAGCCTTCATTTCGCTGCCTGTAAGTTGCTAACAAGGCCTGCTGCATGGGGCGTGCATGAAGATGTGGTGACAGGGATGAAACTAGGTGCATAGTCAGTAAACAGAAGCCAGTTTTAGAGCCATAGAAGCTGCAGAGCTGAGGACTTGCCTCCTTTTTGGGGTTGAGTAATCTTTAACCTTTCCTTCTCCTTTACCCCTGTCCACTTCCATAGGCTGAGGAAAGAAGGCTAGGAATGGATTTATATGAATACAGTGAGGCTAGATTGAGTCCATTAGGACCAGAATGCCTTACTTACTGTACAACTTATCTGAATATTCATTCAGATCCCTGGTACAGGTAAAGCTCAGAAGCTGCTGCCTTGGGAACTGCACTGTGACTCTGGCTCTGTTGAGCTGTGGTCCCTGGAGACACAGAAGGATATAATGCTCCAGTCATGACTTCATAAATGTGGATCAAGTCTTATTGCAAGGAATCCTTGACCAAAAGTGTTCAGCTCTTGAAAGATAGGTTAATGTAATAAATTTAAGTTGAGGTGGTAAAGATTAAAATTTCTTCTCTAGTGGGACAGAAGGAGATGGTACAGCTTTAAGTCTTCAGTCTTACCCTGAACCTTGCCTTGTGCTCTACTTTAAAGGCCATTTAGTTTTTTTTTACTTGGCAGATTGCACCCACAGGAAGATAGACCACCTAACAGCTGCACATGGTCACATTGCACCTTAAGCATATAAATTATTTTTTAACAA
Source organism: Heterocephalus glaber (assembly GCF_053883595.1). Lineage (NCBI taxonomy): Eukaryota > Metazoa > Chordata > Mammalia > Rodentia > Bathyergidae > Heterocephalus > Heterocephalus glaber. The sequence goes on along the minus strand of NW_028258143.1, from coordinate 22,710,832 downwards.
TTATTTTAACAAGAGGTAAATATATGCATATCTATGTATACTATAAATGTAGATGCATTAATATTCATAGTCTTGGTTTGATATTAAGCAGATCTTATTCAGGTCTTTGAAGTTGGTGTATTTTAGTCAGTCCACGGATTTAGCTCTGTGGTTCTGCTGCCTGCCCCGCAAGCGCAAGGACCCAAGTTCGATCCCCGGTACAAAAAAAAAAAAAAATTGGCATATTTTAAATATTTGAGGACTAAGGAAAGTCATAGGACATTCAGGTGAAACCAATTAATAGCAGTAACTATTTACTGTGTGGTAAGCACTGTTGAAAATGGTAGTGACACTTAGATGAGTTAAGTTACACAGAGATGTGCTCTGGGAGGGCAAGATGCTCATCTTATTCTTTCCATATATCTTAAGGCGAGCATTGTGCCTGGCATATTGTAGATTTGTTTGTGAACAGATATGAAATAAATGCTAATGGAGTGTGATAAGTACAAAATAATTATATGACTAGACTAGGAGGAACAAGTTGTAAGAAAAATAGCTATTTTGCTAATACGCTTGTGAACAAGACATTCATGTTGTGTTGCATGCTGACCTTCTTTCTGTATTGTGTTATTGTCTTTTAATTCACTTTTTGCCTGTCCTTTGCTCTGCTCTCATAATCAAGGATCCAGATCTGCTAATCCAGCTGGTGGTAAGCCATTTCTCTTTTTGCTGTTTTGGGTTTTTTTGTTTTGTTTTTTTGCGTTCTCCCTCACCCCATGTCCTTTGTACAATATTAATTTCTTTATTATGAGCTTAATTAATCTTTCTGCATTTTTTCTTTATGTTCAAATACTGGAGTTTGAAATGGATTTCTTTTCCCCTTTTATGTAGCTTATATGTGTCCTCAGATTTTATAGACAAAATTAATAGGTCCTGAGACAGTTCATATGTATTGCTGCTTTTACAGCGATATTTTTCACTTCAAATTATAGTTAATCATCTTAAAGTATTAATTTTTTGTGAGTAGTCCCCCAAGTGATTCATTTGATGGCAGTTTTACTATATAAAATTTATTTACTATAAATTTTTTGAAATCTGTGTTTTTAAACCGTATGTATTTTAAAAATCTGTATCTATGCTTCATATATATGTATGTGTATGTGTGTATATGTATATGAAAATATATATATATCTCCAGTTACCAGGTAAGTATTGTTTTAAAGGCTGTTTTCTTCTGGGTCATTTGAGTTCATAATGTGTGCTTTACATGATTCTAGTTGCAAACCAAATCAAATTCAATGGTTAGGTTCAATGTTGACCTTATGGGGAAGTTTGATTCAGTTCACGGCCAACTCAGTTTGCAACCAGAATAGTGGAAAGAATTAAGTTTGTGAACTGAGGTGCTACTATATAGCCACATTTTCTATGATGATTACTGATTTGTTTGAGATTATTCCTACCATCTCATTTTGTAATTTTTTAAACATGTTTATAGCTGTTTCATCCCTGTCTTTTTTCTTATTTGTTAGATTAATGGAGTTTTCTTAGATTCATTTTCTCTAATAATGATTAAGAAATATGTGATATTTTTGCTCTTCAGAAGTTATATTTAAATTTTGAACATACTCTTATAGAATAATAAAACAATTGGAGCTGGAGATAGAGCTCAGTGGAAGAGCACTTGGCCTGGCGCACTCAAGGCCCTTGCTTTGTCCCCAGCATCACCGAACAAAACAATAAGCAAATACTTTTGGCTCTTTTGGACTTTTGTTGTGGAACCGTAGGGACACTACTAGTATCTAGCCTGCTTTTTTGAATCAGAACTTGTACAGTCACTTTTGTAGAACTCCACCAGTAACTCTCCTAAGCCTAGATATTCTTTTGGTACTTAACATTCTTTCATGTGCCTGCAATTTTTAAAAAATAAGTACTACCGTGAACTAAAATGCCATTTCTACATAAAATTCTGATAATATTTGACCCAAATTTGTGTATAAAACTTGCTTCTGGAATTCTTATAATTTATTCCCCAGTTTGGATCTGTTTTTGTTTTGCCTTCTTTTTAGCTGGCAGCCGGTCGAGTTCCCCAGGAAAATTGTTGGGGAGTGGTTATGGAGGACTCACTGGGAGCTCCTCAAGAGGCCCACCAGTGACACCATCTTCAGAAAAACGAAGCAAGATTCCCAGGAGTCAGGGATGCAGCCGAGAAACAAGTCCAAACAGAATAGGACCAGGTAAGGATTTTCAGACCTTGGAACACCATTCTCAGCTTTATCATAATTTTGATTCTAATCTAATAACTGTGTCTAATGCAGGCAATAGAGACACAGCTGTTTTTGAAATGAGAGTGTTACTTTGATTGTGTTAAAAAGACATTTTGACTTATTCTGTATACAGATTATGGCATATTGAGGTTTCGCTTAGTACCAAGATAAAATGTGGGACTTATGGTCCAAATTAAAGAGAAGGAATTATATCATTATCAACTTTTGTGATTTATAGTGGTTTTGCAAAACTTTGATGGCGAAATAGGCATGAATTTTCTCTTGCAATTCGAAGGAACCTTGCTTTTCATTTTTCTTTCATTCTTTCAGCTAACTAGCCATTAATCTATATTAATTTTCAAAAGCAGTTTCTAGGGTCCCCAGTAATTTTGATTTTGATATTTTGTGACCTCAGTTGTGAAACTTACGATATACTCAGTACATAATTTTATTTAAACATGAAATATAGGAATGATAAGATCTAATACATTTTATGTTGTAGTATTTGGCTTCTTTGTAATAGTGTGTAGCTATATGAATTACACATAGCTTAAAGACATTTTGCTCTATTAAAATCTACTCTTCTAATTTTTTATATAAAAATTTATATATTTTCTCATCTTTATCTGCTTTCTAAAGTACAAAATTATTAATAATCTAAAAATAAGAGTAATAGATCCTTAAGTTCTTTTGGCTCGTCTTTCACATTTATTCATTGATCTTAACAATTTTTACTTACATGTTTACTGTGATGTACTGGGCACTTTTGTTAGACTTGAGAATTAGAAGATAAATGCAATAGATCTAGCTTCTGAGTCCTTGTCATCTATTGGGTAGAAGTAAAAATGTAAAACTATAACAAGTACTTTGACAGGGCACTCCGGGGCCTTAAAACATGTGTCTCCTACGCCCTTGTTCACCCTGATCCTCCCAGATTTTCTAAGGGAGGCTTCCAAGAATAGTTCGTGTTTTGTAATACAAAGTGGGACTAGCCAGGGTGAGGACATTAAGAGAAAGATGTTCTAGGGAAGCAAGAAGCTAGTGTAGAAACAGGCAAGAGAGAGCCATTTTTCTAACCCAAATTGTGGTAGTGAGGGGTGGATGGTATAGCCAAGAGCAGAGAGATGGGAAGGGTACAGCTCAACAATATCCTTGGAGGCCCTTGAGCCAGGAAAGGTCAGAGGCAGATATTTAAGAATAGATAGGATTTGGTTTGAATTCATATTTCCAAAACAAGATACAAGTATGTGGTTTATTAATTCTCCATGTTGCCAGCTTCCTGTTGGTGCTGTGAAGTACGGTTTCTGAGCTAACAAGTTATTTTGGTGTTGATGTGGCTACAACCAAAGGAAAGGTCAAAGCTAGAATATCTCAGTTTCTCATCTGATACTGCAACATATCTGTGTTTGGGTCTGTTTTTGTTTGGAAGACCATCTAATTTTAAATCTAGGTGTGAGGTTTCAGCTGTCCTTTTTTATAGTTAATTATTGAAGTTATTATTATTTTACTTTTAAAAATTCTTTTCTACTTAGGATTGTTCTTTTTATATTTTTTTAAAGATGCTGTTTTTACCTTCTTCTTGAAATTAGAAAGTAGCCCAGCTTCTCCAACATAATTCTAAGACCTGGTGTTCCGTGGTCTAACTGTGAAGTTCATGTTGTGTATAGTTGAAAAGACATTTTATAAGCTTTTAAAATGTACTATTATGAAGCATCACTCAATTAAAAGGGAGCCTACTTCCTTACAGAGATTTCTTATTTGAAGTATTAAAGAAAGTTAAATTCTTTATGTATGTTTGGAGGTTTAGTGATGTGTGAAGCTTTGAGATCTTATGTACAATTCTAATTAAAGAAGATATATTAAATTTCTGCACATTCTTGAGAATGTACATATACCAAGAAATATATATGAATGAAGCATATCTTTCCACTTACTCCTATAGTACTAGAGATTACATTTTATAGGGTAACAGGCACATTTTCCAGTAATGGATTACTACTGTGATTATAAATACTTGGTTCATTATATAGCATTTTTAAATACAAATATCTAGGAAAGGGAGCAGCGTCTTTTAAGAATATTATCTATAATTCCAAAACCAATCAATTCAGCAGTGTTTAGCAGTAGGTAAGCTAGGCTTAGAACTTGCACTGAGAGTTAAATCCTAGTTACCTATAAATTATTTTTTGGTTCAGTTATGCCTTTTTTGTTTGAAATGATATTTCATAACTAAATTTTCTTTTCTCATTTTTTATAAAAACAATGCCAAGGCTTTGTTTTGGCATTTATATTTCCTGTTGGATTACCAGGAAATACAATAAATTCCTTTCCATTTTTTTTTCTTGGCAGTTTATTCCCTCATAAACTACCCAACTATTTGGGAGAATACATTTGTAAATTTATTTTCTTTCTTTCTTTCTTTCTTTCTTTTTTGTATTTTAAATACAATAAAGGAATTCGCAGATTTTAAAGTCACACAGATAACCAACATCTTTAGTAATTATTTTTTAGCTCTTTGCCTTTGTTTCCTTTCTCCATTAAAAAATATTAAATATACTTGACACTTTTTGCAGATGATATTTTATGGCTATGCATTTAAATGTTTTAAGGTTTTTTGATTAAAAATATTCTTGGAGAATTAAAATTAAATACTTCATTTTAACTGTGAAATTACACTTTCTGTGACATGAAAATGCCTAAACTAGAGAGGCATTTCATGTTAACTTCTAGTTTTCATTAACCTTCTTGTACTTCTGCTTTTCATATGAATTGTGGTTGGATCCTTCCTCAAAAGGCAAAAGTCAAGATTAACCTTAAAATACTAAAGGTAGTCTCTGTCAGAAATGAAAACCAGTCAAGTGGTTTTTCAAGGCTTCCCTGCATTTCTGTAAGCACATGACTCAACACTACCTAGGAATGCTGCTTTTAGAAAGTTCAAATGGCAAGTGTGTTTTCATTGTCTCTTCCTCTTAAGCTCTCTCCTCCATATTATAGTCTCACATAGAATCTTCAGTTTGGGCACATAATAAAGAAACAAGTTGATTTGTCCTATGACTTTTTGATTATTTTTGTTTTTAAGTTTTAGCTGTAAAATAATTTATGTATATAGTTATTTTAAATCCTCTTTCTAGATTATCAGTCTTTGGAAGTAGTATTATAAGTGAGTGAGTGTTTTTCCTCTTGTGATTTAAATCACCCAACATTTAAACTGCTGATGTCCCCTATTTAATAAGGTATGGGGCAACTATGGGCAGATTTTTCATAAAATGTAAACAATTCTTTTTCAATGTGCTACTACTGGCTAGATGTTAGAGGAGCGAGTCAGCACAAGTAAAGAGGATGAACTTTCTGGATAAAATACTGGGAGGGTAAACTTTATCAAGAAGTTTATATATGCAGTTATTCAGATTACATCTGTGTATCACTGTTAACACTATTTTCTTTCTTTTTTTTTTTTTTTTTTGCTACTGGGGTTCAAACTCAGGACCTCATGCTTGCTAGGTAGGCACTGTGCCACTGAGCTACATCCTCAGCCCCTGACACTCTATTTTCTTAACAAAGACTCACCCCAGATAGCATTATTTCCCTTTATTGTTGCATATATATGACCTTGAGGTTAGGGCTTGGGTAAAAATTCAGAAGTAATCAGGTATGAACTATTAAGAAAATGTTCAACTAAGCATGCACTTATATGAAAATTATCAGGACTGCTTTTATTTCTTTTTGATTATCTGTTTGGAGTAGATATCAGAATAAGACAACATTTTAATACGTGCATTCAGCAAAGATTTCAGAAATACTTATGTATGTGCATTGTCTTGCAGTTCCCATCTCATTTAAATGAGATGCTTACTCCTTGTTTTCCTAAGAGGAGGCTGATACTTAGAGAGGCCAGGTGGCTGGACCAGTGAGGTAGCTTAGAACTGGAATAGTCACTTCATGATGCCCTCTGAAGATAGTCAGCATTGCTTTGTATGTTCTAGGAAGTTTCTCCATATTAGAGGGGTTGTAGACACTCTAGTTTTTTTATGGATTTAATTTGGCACCTACTATTTTTGCCTTTCTTGTAGGAACTGTTTAGAATGTTGCCAAGAACTGCTGATTAAACAATCACTTCTAGTAAAATAGTCACTACTAGTTTGAGTGAAAACTCAAGTGATTTCATGTCATTCTGGCGAAAGTAAGGAGAGTAGGAATTTCTAATGAAGTAAAATGAAGCCCTGTTTGGCCCATTGTTCAGATTGCATTTCTCTATCTGACCTTTCCTTGCGTAAGCATGGGGATATCACTTACAAGTCTTCAGGGTCCAGTTCAGCCCCAGCACCTAGCACTTGAGCACAGTAGGGCGATTGCTTCATTTTTTACTTGCACATTCTTCGTTGGGGAGTTTCATGATTCTGGTTCAGAAGACATTCTTGTTATAGTTAAGCTGTAAAGTAAATCTTTGCTCTGAAATAACAGACTATGCTCATTACAGTATAGAAAACTTGCCTTGCATTTATATCAGTGAATCAAGTTTATTATTTCCAGAATCTCTGAGAAAGAATTCTCTTAGAAAGAAAAAATTTCTTTTTTTTTGTTTTTTTTTGTTTTGGTACTTGGGATCTAACTTAGGTCCTTGTGCTTTCGAGGCAGGCGGCGGAACCACTGAGAAAGTAATTTCTTCCCAGAATGAGAAGTGGTAGATCTCTCAGGATGGAAATGTATACTGTCCCCACTAGCTCTTGCCTTAGGCATTCCAGCTACACACATTCAGTATGCAGTGTTGTTTTTGAATGTTTTGCCAGTTAATTTTTTTCTGTTTTCTCAGGTTAAATTGAGAAGTATCATAGTTTTTATGAGCTTCACACCCAAATTATTATTAAACCTTATGCTATTCGTACAATCCTGCTTTATAAGCTCAGTGTTTTATACCATGAGAAGAATAAACTTTATCCATAGATAATTATAAAGCAATGAGCTGTTCTCAGGTCAGGGAGGAACCTTTTGCCCAAATACTTATCAGGAGATAATCAGTCCATTTGCTATAGACTCGGAGAGGAAGACTGCATCCATGAAGGTGCTTAGAAGTGACCACAGCTAGATCTGTGTGAGTTTCTATAGATAAAACACAGATTAACTGTTGGGACAGAAAATGAAAAGATAGCAGTTCCAACCTGCATCTATGGGTTTTGATTAATGAGTGTGTTTTGAAGCATCTGCACTTCACTGGGAGTGGGCAGGCCTCCAGGTGTGCTGACCTTTAGCTTCTCCTTTAAAGAAGCGAAAGTGGGAGAAAGGAGCGCTCTTCCTTTTAATTAGGTAAGTTCGTGGACTTCAGTGACCAGAGCCTCTATTAAGGCTCTGATTTAATCCACATTAAATTATCCTTTCAGGAACCAAGTGCCTATGAAAGGAGCTTTGATCTTTTGTCCTCTTTTTGAAAATTTTGTAGAGGCATAAAAACTGATCATTTTTAAGAAGCTTTGGATCTTCAGTTTTCTGGTGCCAGTTTGTTCTTTGGAATGATTTCATTTCTTACATTTAAGTGTAATTTCCCTTTCATACTAAAATTCACAGCTTTCTCAGGCATTGAGCATAATCAAGTTTATCCACACCCCCTCTGTTGGCATGTCGGTCAGTGAGACCTCAGCACAGATAGCTGGCCCAGTCATCAGAACACCCCAGCACAGACATTGTCATGATACATTAACCAAATGTGACTGCCGTTTTGTGAGTTTTTCTGTCATCATTAAATTAAACTTGTTCACCTTCTCTGAAACCCTTCATGCTGCACGCTAGCACGGAGCAGCCGTATCCCTCGACCCAGCATGAGTCAGGGGTGCAGCCGCGATACCAGCCGTGAGAGCAGCCGAGATACAAGCCCTGCTCGGGGCTTTCCTCCACTTGGTGAGTACACGGAGGTGCTTCCCAGGAGCGGAGAGTTCTGTCCCTGCTCCCGTGCTTGTCCGAGACACTGCTGGGTGGAATGACTGCTTCTCCTCTGCTGTCCTGTGATCCCTTCTTCTCTCTTTCCTCTTCCTTAATCACCTTCATTGTCCCCCTCTGCATGCTTGAACTTCAGCAACTCCCAATTTTCATATCTCAGAGAAAAAAAGCACCACTTCACTCTGCTCTCATCATTTATAGCCACTTGCTACCAGAGAAGTGCATCCTTGTGGTAATTTCCAACTTAAGGCAGAATTCAGCCAAAGTTGATTGCTGCTTGAAAGTAAAGTTGATCAAAAGTTTATTCCTAGTCATACAGTTTATCTTTAATTTTACTACAGATCAGATTATATGTGGATTAATTCAAAGGAAACAAAAGTACAATAGTGATGACATTCAGAAAACTAAAAGAAGCCAAGTGTGTCAGCACACACCTGTAAATTGCAGCACTCTGGGAAGCTGAGGCAGGACGATCTCAAGTTCAAGCCCACCCTGGACAATTTAATGACTTAGCAAGACCCTGTCTCAAAATTTTAAAAAAGGACTGGGGATGTAGTTCAGTGTGAAGGCCCTGGGTTCAAATCCCAGGACTGAAAAAAAAAAGGTTAATGAATTTTCTTAACTTTTAATAGCCCTGTTCTTAAAAATGGACACACACCTTTTTATCTAGTACAGATTACCAATCCTCAATGGCATCTGTAAATGCATACTTTTATGAAAAGGAAGATTTTGTGTTCTTCAATGATTATATTTTAGTTGTTTGGCATACTAAGTGCTGTATAGATGTATATTTTTCTTTTGCTAAACATAAAGAGTAGCAGTCATTTTTATAATAATTAAACCTAGCCAGAGATGGTGGAGCATACCTCTAATTCCAGCACTCAGGAGGCTGAGGCAGGGGGATCACTGTGGTTTAAGGCCAGCCTGGGCTACATAGTAAGCTCCTGTCTCAAAAACAAAACAAAACTAAAAAAATTAGGCCTAGAACTGAAATTATCCCATGGAACATGGCTTGTATCATTTACTATATGATTATGCTACTGAGCTTTTAATTGTATAAATGCTACTACAGGAGAAGGATGTTACATTAAATGTGTGAGGTCTTCCTATTTGCCTCTGTTACCCAAACACTTCCTCAGTTATCTTTTTTCCAATCACCATCAGTAATCAGAATCTAGATATATACCTTGATGACCCATTGTCCTTTATGAGGTACTGAACAAGAGTGGGTCACACATGCCAACACCCCACTAGATGACTGCCTGACTTAGTGATTCCTTCCCTGATATTACAAGACCACCTGCTTGGTTTGTAGGAGCTCCTGCTGGAGCAGCTTACCTGTGCATGTCAGCTGTTCCACACAAACTAGACACTTTGGGGCAGAATTCTCAATAAATCAGGGGTGGCCATGATTTTCTGAATGAACTGGTGATTTTTCCTTTTAAATTAAGGCTGTATATCTATCTATGCATCTTTGCTCATTATTTGACCTCCAAAGAATTTATTATATGAGTAAGCAAGTCCAGTCTGTTTATTTTGTCTCTTAGAAGCAATGGGCTATTTTTATTTCATACGTGTGCTGGTTTTTAAAAGATTATCTGTAGAAGCAGCCTTTGTAATCTGGCATGTGGTCTATGGACCAGGCAAGGTATGCTCAATTCTTGAGGTCCTAATTGAACCTTGTATAATTGAGTATCACATCTGTTTTTTCTGTGTTTTTGGTTTGCTTTTGGTTTGTTTTGTTTTTAACCTCTGGGTAAATGGATCTGCTTAACTGTCTTGGTGACAACCCAAAATGTTGAGATGTACAGTTGCTACAACCAAGGCAGAATTTGTGGATCCTAGCACTCTCTAGCATCAGCTAATTTCTTCTATTGTGGTCAGAGAATAGTGAATATCATTGATAAAAATTTTTATACCTTTTCCCCCCATGGGTTAAATGAGTCCCTAAAATTTGTGTCCAGCAGCAGTAGCAACAGTGCCTATGCATACCCGTACTGTTCACAGTCACCAAGTATCATGCCTCACATTCCTGTGGTAGCTCTGGGACAGGTATCATCATCCGACTCTTATGGGGGGTTAGGCCACGTTGTCACAGTCACACAGCTAAGTCATGGAGCCCAGGTTTGAATGCAGGTTTGACTTCAGGTCTGCCTCACTGGAAAGTACTTTTAATAATTCATTGTCTGTTATCTGTCCCTCAGCAGTATACTAAATGATTTTTGTGAGGTCCATGCGGAGGTAGGCACTTGGAAAATGCACAAGACATGTTTCTGAGTTGGTGATTTTGGAGGATCTGGGAATGCAGAGACATCTTAGAAGGGTGTTGTCGTCTGGGCACTTACTACACCTTCTCTGAAGACTCCTTCTTTTTGTCATTCATTCAAATAATAACTTCTCACCTCTTTTGGAAATCAGTAAAATTGTGTATCAGTGTCCCTTTGAATCAGCTTACATAGTCAACTGTTGTTGCTGTTATTGTTTAAAAGGAAGCATTATTTAGTGTAATTATGATTCAATGAATCCCCATTACACAGGGATTGGCTTCTGGGATCCTCTATGGATACCAAACTCTGCAGATGTTCACATCCCTTATAGAAAATGGCATAATATTTGCACATAACCTATACACATCCTCTCATCTACCTTAATATCTCTAGATTATTTATAAAACCTAACAATATAAATGCTCTATAAATAGTTGTTACATTGTATTCATTAGAGAATAATGACAAGAGTCTGTACCTGTTCAGTACAGACACAGTTTTTTCCTCCAGTCTGTAGTTGGTCGAATCCACAGAGGTGAAACCTGCAATGAGAAGACCAACTGTGTATCTTGTTTTTAAGTTTACACGATTGTTTTGAAGCATCTTAATGGTATGAACATATGAATATGTGGTTAAAATGATGATTCCAAAGTGAAATTAAGGGCTTCAAAACTCTGCTGTAAATCAGGCTTTGACATAAATGGGTCCACCTTGGGTTCTATCGTTGGGTGATCACAGAGGACTCATTCCGCTACAGAGTTACTGTAGGATATTCTTTTGAAAGAGAACCACAAGACCACTTTACACTTGATCTTAGCCAAAAGGCCGAGAAGCGATGACAAGACCACTTTATATAGAACCTACAGATCAGGTATTGTTTAAAAACTCTTTTTAGTTTAAACTACAATATGGCACTGGTTGTGCCTAGTGTAATAAATGTGTGCTTTGCTCCAGTATTGGAGCAAAATATTTTACCAGCTTCCCTTTTTAGGAAAGTGATAAGTTTATAAAATGTTTTAGAGATTGGCAATTTATTTTGTGTTTTTGTGAATCTTGAGGAAGGAAGTACTTCCTTTATTCTTTGCAAGCAGGTAAAATTTGTCTTTATTGATCAGGTAACCTTTGCTATTTAATACCACAAATGTACATGTTTGAGGTTTTGAAATTTTGTGACTAAATGCACAAGTGATAATGTGTACGGAATATTCCAGTAGTATGGATGAAAGACAGGACTGCTCAGTATGACTTTGTTAAACTTATGAACTTCCTGTGGTTTAATCACCATGACTTTTTCAGAGTAATGGAGGGAAGAATGTTATCCTTTGGTTTTTTTCCCTGACATAATAATGAAAGGCTATATTTTGCATTAAACTGTGACCAATAATTCATCAGTGTTTGAAACAAGTCTTTATTTTATAATCAGTACTAAAAGTTATTTTCTTTCCTCATGAGGACAGAATTTAGCATTTACTTCCTCAGGTTGATGAATTAACATACTAATTATGAATACCTGCTAATAAAATAATATTTTAATGTCTAAATATAAGTTGGAGTTTACTCTTTAACCTTTACTGCTGTTACCACCGCTATGGGCTCTGTGCTGATATGATTTTAAATGCTTTATATATGGTCTCTTTTAATCCTCTCGGTAACAACCAAGAGGTAGGTACCTTCATTGGCGCCATTCTACAGATCGAGAAATGGACAGGTTTAGTATGGAGAGGTCCTACAGCTAGCTGTGAGCAAACCAGGCTGTACAGTTGTATTTCTGAGCTGGTACTTATAAGCTGAGTACTGCAACAGCCTCTCCAAGGAAGGTTGTTATACTCACTGCCACTGAATTTCCAACAGTTAAACAAGTACATTGATAAATAGGATATTTGTGCAACAGAATAACAAACATTTTGACTGGGGAAAATGGAATTTTAGCTGTTGAGCCCCTTCCTGTGAATTCATTCTGTTTAAGTAACATTATGAACCTCTCTGCTTTTGTTTTTGGTGCATGGTGACATATGTATCACATACTGATGACACATCTCGTGAGCTGAGTTAATGATCCATCTTCCTGCTCTCCACTCTGAGGTTTAGACAGTGCTCTGTGACTCCTGGTGTTTTTCATGTGGCATATTTCCATAATGGCTGATTGAGGCTTCATGGCGCAAGTCTAAACCTGGAGTCCAGTCGGCTGGTGCATCCTTAGTAGGGAGCACCTTAAAGAGTGCCCTGTCATGCCTGTGTGTCCAAGAGCTGTGTGAGAGCCAGCAGCCACCTTGCAGGCTGGGGTTGGCACTTGCTGTCCATTCATATCCAGCACCATTCCTTTTCATGAGAAAGCGCGGCCTTGTTGGTAGCAGTCCCTGCATTTCCTTTGGTATTTGTGTGTTAACCCTGTGGGTGTTGCCGTTCCTTTTACCTGCAGCCTCTCGACGTCATTCCAGGTCCACTAGTGCTCTCTCCACTGCTGAATCTGTTGGGCAGTCAGGTGAACAAGTGCTAACTGCATGACTTGGCTTCTTCATCTATTCTGGCTCCACACTATGTTAACATTTGTTTTCGTCTGTGTCAGCTAGCGCTTGGCATGTGTGCACCTCATACTTATTTTCCCCAATGTGCTTTTCTTTTTTTAAGTTGGTGAATGTTTATAGTTCTGTTAATAGGCTGTAGATTCTGTATCGCCTGTTTGACATCATTTTTCCAGTGCTCATATTTATGTCAAAACAAAAAACAGGGAAGAACCTCCTATCAGCCCCTTTCCAGGAAAACAACCAACAAAACTAAGCATCACACAGGATCCCTGTGGGGAAATAGGGTGTGGATATCATCCAAGAGTCTTTTATGTCCAAAGTCTTCATTCCCAGGATAGTGTCAAATGTTAATGTTAGTTATTAGTGTCAGGTTCCAATTATTTTGAGGAACTATTTAGTTACCAGTGCTTCAAATTATAGCATGTATAATTTCATGTATATGAAAGTAAGTGTATTGCCCTAAAACTGTTATAAAAAAATAAGATCAGGATTCAGGTAATCAAGTCAGGCCAAAGGTTAGCCTGTGCTGCAGCCTCTGGACCCCAAACCTTCTGCCTCAGTTCTCTTTAACATACCAAAGAACCACTGACTAGCCATAGGGACAAAAAGGAAGCATACAGTAACGCATCAGTGTACCACGTTTACCTGGCATCATTTTCATATGCTAACAGTCCCCAGTGACTAGCTTCTCAGTTGAGTAAGCCATAATCTGTTAATTCACACATTGTTGATGGTGACAGTGCATACCAATTCACTGAGTCAGTTATTTTCTCCTTTTCCCTTCCTAATGAAGCCAGCTGTGCATTTTAGCGATGTATACTATGATTAAACGCATTCCCCTGAAGATTAGGGGCCAGAATGAGGTCACAGTCATATATATCCATCTCTTGGAGAATTGAGATTCATAGTAGTATCAAAGCAGTGAGAGTATAGAACAGAGTTTGGTCTGGTAAAAACAAAAACTTGTCATTTTGCTGAGATCCAGACAAATATTTCCCCTGAAGATCTGAAATTCAAATTCTGTGTTATATATCAAAGGATCTACAATCGCTGTGTATGGCAAAGTGCTATGCATCTGGAAAGCCCAGAAAAAATTGCATTGTTCTTATAAGTTTTAATTTTGTGTCTGAAAAACCAGTATTATCCCTGGAGCAAGAATTGCTGGCATGAGATCTACTCTCTTTTTTTTTTTAATAATCCATTTTATTTAAGTTTATGCTGGGTAATTTTTAAATGGCTTATAACTGAATTACTTTCATTCTGTTACTCATAAATTCCCTACTATCTACCCTTTTTTAATGGAAAAAAGATGAATAAAGATTATTTATAGAACTATGTGCACAATAGACCTCAAATTTACTTGTTTCCTATTTTAACTGATAAATACATTTGTAGGTAAACATGTAAGTGTGATTGCTTTTGTGGTCTTTTTTAGTGCGTGTAGCACATTAAATCACCTTTGAGATGTCGTGACTACGATGACACTTGAAATGATCAAGAAATGCATTAAAAAAGGGGATAGTATAACATACAGTTTTTGTTTCCTTATAAAAATTCATGACTGTATAACTCTTGACTCGCAGTATTTAAATTATTTTCTGTGGTGGCGGAAGGTATAATGTTTTGCAATAGACATTTCTTTAAAAAGCTAAATAACACTTTACTTTTAAATTTTAAAGTTCACCAGCTTTGTAGGTGAGGTCACGTTACCTAATTAAAATTTTAAGTGTATGATTTTATAGGAATAATCATTTCAGGTAAAATAGGTACTAGCTTTCCTTTCATTCTAAAGCTTCATTACTTAGAATACGGTTAATATAGAGATTTTTCCTTGTTCAAACAGTATCTTATTTGTGAATACAGGGAAAACATTTTTTATCATAACATTCTTTCAAAGGTCGTTTATACATTAGAATTTTAATACAGAAATTTACTGTCAACAGATACTGTGATACACCTATGAAGTGTAACTTACACTGACTCCCTCCCATTGGAGCTTGAATTTCCAGCCCTTCTTAAGGAAGACTGGTCATCTGACTTAATGTGACTTTAATTAAAAAGGGAGTCTTCATTTACCATGAACATTAACAACCTCCAGAATAGCTGTTTGAATTGCTAAAATTTATCTGAAGGTCTTTTGTATTCTTTCCATTTTATTTATCTATATAAAGACTGTCGTTCAAAAATTCTTTAAAGGAACTCTGATAAAATCTGTAGGACATTGTCCAAATGATTAATATTATGCAGCAAAGGTACTAGGTGTTGTGAGAATTATTAAGGAATTTTACTAAATCAATTTTAAAGTAATCTGTGGTGACATAGACCTCAGGATGAACAAGTACCCCAAACTAATTGAGCTTAATTGCTAAATGTTAAACAGCAGTGACAGCCATCAAAATTTGTAGCGACCACTTTAATATGTTTGTTTCAAATTGTAACTTTTTAGCTTCAGATTGAGTTAGAATTCATTTATCAAACCATGAAGCTTTTTAATTAGTTTGGACAAACGTCAAGGCCACTTTCCTCCAGAAGGAAAGCTAAATAGATTAAAACATTCAACTCATAGCCTGACTCCCTTCTATAAGAAGTTCTCATCTCTCCTGTCCCAAAACTTACCAATAAAAAAATACCATCGGATAGTTTCCACTAAAAGAAAACTTTATGGCTCAGTAATATTAAACATGAGCAGCTTCACCTCTTCCCTGGTAGGAAACAATTTCAGTGTAGTTAATTGGCTAGGGATTTCTCAGCACCTCTGTCTGCTTTAGTGGGAAGATGCAGAAGCCCTTGTAAAGAATTGAGGGAATGTGAATCCAAGTGACAAGTCTTTTGCTTTTGTTTTCTAAGTAGACCGGTTTGGGCTGAGCCAGCCAGGACGAATACCTGGTTCTGTGAATGCCATGCGGGTTCTGAGCACCAGCACAGACCTGGAAGCAGCTGTGGCGGATGCTTTGGTAAGAGCACAGTGTGTGTAGGCTCTCTGCATTGTTCATTTGTGTTTTTCTCTCTGAACAGGAAATTGTCCCCAAGTCAGGACACTAAATCATCTTTGACACTCTTTAAACTTGTGTAAATATTGCATAAATTTATATTATTGTTTGTTTATACTTTTATCTCTGCACAAATGTAAGTGAAAATTGGACTTCCAGAAAAGGATCAAGTATTCTTGTGCTCCTCAGTATCAGGGAGGTTTGGATGACATTGGGCTTCTCAGGTGTCATTGAGCTTTTTTTTCCTTCTTTTGACTATGATTTTTTTTAGCATGTCCTGTTTTCCATCCTGTTGCTTCTATTGCTTTATAGATTTTGATGGCATAGCCTAAAAACATGATTATAACATTATGTAACAGAGTTTGAGGTTTGAGACTTTTGTGGGTCCATGTGATTGTTTTGGGGGGGGTTATTTTTTGTTTTTTAATGAGTCATCAGTGTTTAAGAAAATTTCCTAAATTTTAAGGTTTACTCTTCGAGGATATGAAGCACTGGTGGAACACCAACGTGTTTTTGCTTCATTAGAGTGTAATATCTAAAAAATATAAAGTAAGCAGATCTCTAATTTGTGCTTACAGCAAAAATTTCTTGGCAGAGTTGACTTGTGGTCAAATTGCTCTTTAAAGATGTACTTGGGCTGGTTATTACTGGTTATTACACATCCTCTTGTACATTCCAGTTTATGTGCTCAGCATTTGAAACAGATATTCTTTAGAACTGCCTGATCTCTGCCCTTGCCTTTGCTGTTTTAAAATTTATTCTCTTGTAAGGAAAAAAGTACACAGACAAGGCCTTGCTTTCCAATCCTGAGGTTTTCAATCCCTCCATGTTCCATGTGATCAACATTTTATAATCGGTGGCTACAGTGATTCCTACTTTCATCCCTTTGTGTCTCTCCCTTATTTATTCTTACTCAGCCAAGTGATTTCTTTGACAAGTGTCTGTGAGCAAGCAGTTTGCTGCTTTCAGAATGCTTTCCCGGTAGGCAGACAGCCCGGCCAGCTCCATTCATCACCCTCACATGTGGAAGGACTTTTTCTGGCAGGTTCAGGAGTGCAGGGTAATTGCTCTAACCCTGGCTTTAACTTGAGTCAAGAACTGGAACAGAATTTTTGAAGCTGTTTCTCCTTCCAAGTTGCATCATTTAGAATCCGTCTTTTATTTATTCAGAGACCCTAGGAAGTGGACGTCAGTGGGGTGGGAAACAATGAAAGCTCAAGAAACCCTTAGCTAAATGGGTCTTCCAGTTAAGGCTGAGCACTTGTTATTTGTTTAAAGAACTGCCTAAGGGGCTGTATGCAAAGTTCTAGCAGGCAGAATAGAGCGGGAGCTGCAGAGTTTGAGCTTTGGCTTCATTTGACTTGAGCTTTTCTCTGAGCCCCAGCTCCCATCATGCTCTTGCTGGCCTTGTTACTGTTCATCCACCCTGTTTTGTCTCATATGACCTGCTCCCGAAGAGAAAACACAGGAATGGTACTGAATCCTTGCCTAGAGAATGGAAGCCCCAGGGACTTATAGAAATAGATAGTAGATTAATGGTGACCTTAGAGATGTGCCTCATGGGTATGGGGAGAGTTTTAGCAAAGAATTATAGCAAAAACCAGAAAGTCTTAGGAGAGGACCATAGGAAGGTTAGGAAATGCCATTTTGAATGCAGTCTAACTTACTATTATCCACTTGATATGAAATGCTTGCTGACCTGTGTTTTTGGTTTGCTAAAAGATGTTTTGCTGTACACTTTTGTTGCTGGAACAATCCCAACATATGCTTCTGACTTAATTCTCTATGCTTTTTCCCCATCCTTCAATATTTTCCTGCCTACAGCTGTTAGGAGACGCCAGGAGCAAGGTACCAGTGCTTTAACTTTCGTTTACAACTTTATTTTTTTCTGTTGCCAGTATATTTCTTTGAGAATCTAGTAGAAGCAGCACAAAATGTAATAGTGTAGAAATTCTCGTCTACGATGCTATTGAACCTATGGATCCCTTTACTAGTAATGGAGTCAGTCACCTTTCACATGCATTTGTGTTAGTATTTATTTTGAATGTCAGGTTTTGCTCCTTCTATGAGTATTTGACTGTTAATTCAATCTATGCCTGCTACGTCATCATTTTTTCAGGAATGAATTCATTGACATTTTTCTTATTTTAGGACTATAGTTTATATGTAAGTGGATGATCATATAGTTTATCGTCCAAACAAAAATACTTCTGAAAGTAAAAAACAAGGTGTTACTAATAATCATGTGGGAACGATAGCAGAAGAGTCCTGAACAAATTGGTATTCATAATCATTAGTGTAATTAAAGAATTACACAAGGCCAATCTGAACTACATAGTGAGACTCTACCTCAAAAAAAATACATTTGTAATTGTATGGTTTAAGCTAGTAACTTTACAAAATTTGTATTTAAAAATTAATCAATTATAGCTACTGCTATATCCTTTACAGTTTAATATAGTTTTTTGGGGTTTTGGGGGGGTTTTTTTGGTACCAGGGATCGAACTTGGGTCCTTGAGCTTGCGAGGCAAGTGGCGGAACCACTGAGCTAAATCCATGGGTCAACAGTTTAATATAGTTTTATATTTGAGGTGTAAGTGAACAAAGCAGGTATTCAATTGAGCTACACCCCCACCCTTTTTTTGAATTTTAAGACAGAGTCTCACTAAGTCTCCAACTTGCTTATGCTGGGCTCAAGCTTGCAGTCCTCTTGCCTTAACTTCCCAGAGTGCTGGGGTTACAAGTGTGCTCCACTGTGCCTGGGTCAATATCACGTTTTCTTAAGGAAACATGAATATGCAAGCAAGTATCCCCATGGACTATGCTTGAGGTTTATTGATTTTGACTGCAGAAGGGCCAAGAGCACGCCTCTCTGCCATATGTCAGATGCTCAGCTAGGTTATTTAAGACAGAATTTCATTGAATCCTCACAACAAGCCTGTGGGATCCATATAATTATTATCCTCTGAGAGATGAGGAACCTGAAGCAGAATGCTTCAGTCTTTCTGGAGTCATACAACTGGTCAGTGTGGTGCCAGAATTATAACCCAGTCTGTGTTACAGAAGGAACCACATGCTGTATCAGAGGCCTTGATCTTTTCCCCACCAAGGAGTGCGGTGCTTATAATCTATCTTACTTACTAGAGGCCTACTTTTCTATTTTTATTTCCCTAATGTGTAAGCACAGGAAAAATGTACGTCTCTGTGTCTCTTTACATAGACTTCACCTCTTTGTTATTTCTGTTTGGTATGACTTATGCCCATTTCACCTTCCATTTCTTCCTCATTCACCCCCATCCCCCATTGGCTCCATCAGAAGAAGCCTGTGCGGAGGAGATACGAGCCATATGGGATGTATTCTGATGATGATGCCAACAGTGATGCCTCAAGTGTCTGCTCTGAGCGCTCCTATGGCTCCAGGAATGGTGGCATTCCCCATTATCTGCGGCAGACTGAGGATGTAGCAGAAGTTCTCAACCACTGTGCAAGTTCAAACTGGTCCGAAAGGAAAGAAGGGCTTCTGGGCCTGCAGAACTTACTGAAGAGCCAAAGAACACTGAGGTGAGGACAGGAGACTGAGATTGTGAGCAGCATTTGAATCCCCTGTTCCACTCATCAGGGGCTAGAAGGGATTGTCTGGCATTTATGGAGTCCTTTAAGTTCTAGTTGCTAGGGCAAGCACTAAAGGTGCTAGTGACTGTGAGATACAGTTCTTGTCAGTTAGAGACTTTGAAATATCTGACAAATATTGCATAATTTATTAGGTTTGTAAAACATTCAGTTTCTATAAGGTTCACATTTGTCCATCAGATGTTGTTACTTGAGAAATTTTGGGACAGTTGTAACTAAGATAAAGAATAAAACAATGCTGCAAGTTTATATGGGTCATTCCTCTTTAGGGTTTGGTAAAAATGGTACCAGTCTCAGTCTAAAACTTTTTAAAACATATGTATTTACGTGGGCTATAAACGTGCAGAGTAAACAGATAATAAAATAGAGCATTCCAAAATATTAACATTATCTTTAGAATTATTTTTTACTTTTGTTTCTATATATCGTACTTTCCAAGATAAGCATGTATTGCACACACCAAAAAAAAGTTCATACCATATCCCATCAAATCTAAGACACCATTAAAACTCCATTGTTTTATGTCTCTCTGAAGAAATAATAAGAAAAGCTGCTTATTAAACATGATGATATTAATGTCATTGATTACAAGATGAATCTCAGTAGCAAAGATGTTAAAACATGAAAAAAGAGATGTGCGTAGTAATTGAGAAATGGGCAGTGTAGAATCCACAAAATACAGTATATTGTGTCCTCTGGGTCATTTTTAAAAATAAGTTGTGAGACTGGATACTCGTGGCCCTGGGTCAAGATCCCTTCTGGGTTTATGTGGCTAGGTGAGTGCCGGTGGATGAGGAGCTGTGCTCCATGTTTGGTCTTCAGTCACACACTGCCCCGTCCCATGTTATTCCATTCTTTCGTGAAGATGGTAGGAGAAATTCAGGCATCCCTGACACCTCTAGTGATCTCTCAAAAACTAAACAGTGATGACTTGTGTTGCTTGTTTGTGACGAATCGGTTTCATCCTGCTGGTCCCACTTTCTGGATTCTAAGTGTTCTCCGGTTATAGACTCAAGAATATCTAGAAATCTGTTGATTGACACCAGTCTGAAGGTTGCTCTGTAGTGGTGTTGAGGGATCACTGAACCAGCTGCCTCATCTACTTGAGGAAGGGAATTAATTACTCAGGGGTGATTTGAGGAACAGCACATCCTCTTTCCATCCTCAAAGTAAAAAAAGGCACTCAGTAGGGCACAGTGCTTGCTTTGTCCTCAGCACAGTAGTAGGTATGATGTTATCTTATCCAGTCCTTTCAGCAATCATGCAACTATCTGTTTGACTGATAAAGAAATCAGTTACGTCTTAAAAGTGGAGGCTGAGAGATACTATGGAACTTTGTTTATAGCAGAATTGAGATGAAGATTCCATGTCTTCCTGACCCTAAACATGTGTCTTTTTTCTAGTTTAGCCCATTGCCTTTTAATTGTGGCAGCTGGAAAATAGATGTGGGATAATGTAAAGGGGATTTGGCTCATGCTTTATCACTTGCAGGTGTGCAAGCTTGGACAGCGCTCTCTCTGAGTTCCTGTTTCCTTAAAATGACAGCAAATATATGGTTTTATATTCTCAGTACAGCAATTCATTTTTGAAAAATTTTTTCTGACATAAATATAGATTAAAGTTTGTGTAGTTGACTGAAACAGAAATATTTTTAAAAGCAAATCTATAACCAGTTGAAATGGTGATAATATTTAAATTCATTTATTTCCATTTTATTTCATCTAGTCGAGTAGAATTGAAGAGATTGTGTGAGATCTTCACCCGAATGTTTGCTGACCCTCATAGCAAGGTAAGTCTGGAATCATGCCTTACTTGTATTCCTGTGTGCATGTCTGCATGTCTGTGTATAATATACTATTTTAAGAATGAGTTTCAGCCTTACCAATTTTACTTCTGTTTCAGCAATGGTATATGTTACATCTTTCAAAAAGTGGAGTTCTTGAAAACTTAAATGTCTCTTAAATGTGCTTTAAGTCGGAGCCGGGGATTTAGCTCAGTGGCACCACATCTGCCTCACAAAATGCAAGGTCCTGAGTTTGATCCCTGGTACCAGAAAAAAAAAAAAAAACAAACCAAATGTACTTTAAGCAAAAGTTATCATGGAGAGAGAATCAAATGTCATTCATTCATTCAACAAATATTTTTGCATCCCTTCTGTTAGCCAAATGATGGGATGGTTCTAAAATTAAGATCTGTAGTGCATTTTTGAAGTTACAGTAGTGAAGAAAATATGTACGTAATTATTTTTGTGTCCCATGTAAAGTTTGTCATAGAACAAGATAGAAACATGGAAGTATATATATAATGGGTTTATTAAAAAACAAGGTTGTTATTTCTCCAAATAGAATTTTGCTGTTTGCAAGAACTTGCTGGATGGTGGTCACTTGCTGATGTCTCCACCTCCTAAGGCCGAAGGGAGCACCAAGTTTGAGGAACTTTTTAACAAAAGTTCTGCAGAGGAGGAAATACCTACCCATGAGTGCAGGACAAGGTCCTTTCTAAGGCTTGTGCTGAGAGAGGGCCTTTTCACAAATGTTACTTAGAGTCTAGATTTAGAACACCTAACCGTTATTTGGGACGAAGCCTTTAAAGGCTATTGGATGCAGTTAGGAGAAGAAAATGAAGAGAAGAAGACATAGGGGAAGTTAAAGGGTGGATAAAGGACAGAAACTAAAGCATAGAAATTGATGTAATTTCAAATCAGCAGACACAAATTTTAAATGCTGACGTGCAGGATTAGCTCAGTTATACTACTGGTTTTTAATAAATATGGTCTTTTCCAAGTTCTGCTGGGAGAAAGAACCTATGATGGCCAGAGAGTCCAGCCAGTTACTAATCGTCTTACTTCTTTTTCATCTTTGCTTCCTTATAAGAATTGCCATTAAAGTAGCAAACATCCACCCACCCATCTATCCACACATTCATATATCCACCTATCGATCCATCCATCCATCCAGGCATTCAACACTTGCTGAATATGTGCCATGAGCTAAGGACACAGAAAACAAGATAGGGTCTTGCCTTTTGAATCACTCATAAGACAGTAGGGGATGAATGCATGGTAGCTCTCCATCCCCATATCCCCTTCACAGTTCTCACTGTACCAGTCTCAAAGCATGTCTTAAAATTTCTATTAAGACTTTCACAGAAAGAATAACATTAACAATATTAATAAAATCCAAAAAAGATGGAGTTTAAAGACCATATAGTTATCCAAAGATATAATCAAGACTTTTCTCTTAACCATAGTGTTAAAAACAGTAAGATTTAAAGAATAAGCATTTGTAAGGGTTATACCATAAGAGATATTTAAATGGTTTTGGGCATTGATGAAATTTCTGTTACCTCTAGATTGCTGATTCAGAAGCAGAATGTGAGGATAAAGAAGGAAATTTGTTTGCATCAGAAGGCTCTTGTCCAGAGTTTGGAGGTCTCAGTTTAGTCATACTTGGTAGCTGCCTGTGAGCTAAGCCAGAAACCCCACAGCCACGGCTCCCTTTTCCTGAGCTGTCTCACCAGAGACCCCTCGTGGTGAGCAGTTACCTGTGACCAGTGGGCTATCCCAGTAGATCAAATTTATTAACAAGGAAGGGAACCCAGTGGTACTTATCACCCTAAAATTTGTTCAGAGACATTCCATTGTGTACTCTTTCACCTTAAATAGCAGCAGTAATTTTACAGCAGCATGAGAATTATATTGTCAGCATCTTTTGTTATAACCTTTTATTACTTCATTATATCTGAAATTCGCATACATCAAAAAGCTGACTTAAAGGCAATAGCCTTCACAATAGTGAATAGGATCTTCCTTGTTTTGTATCCTATAATAATATTTTTTTCACATGAGATGAGAAATAATAGAAAAGAATTAGGACAATTAAGAGTCTGTCTCTCTGTTTGTCTGCCTGTGTCTGTCTCTCTCACTGTCTGTCTCTCTTCCTCCAGGATTTAAATTAGAAAAGTTCGTTTCTCTCTGTTGACCTTTACAGGCTTATATTGAGGGAGGAGAGAATATTTTATCAGTTTGTAGCTTTTTCAGGATTTTTGAAGAAACTGCATGAAAATGGTATCCATTCCTTGTGGACTAACATAGAATTTGTTTTGTTGCATGGCCTGGTTTGCGGTGGAATTCACAACAGAGAGTAAGTGCCAACCCTTTTCCTTTCTCTTCTTTTTCACAATGCATTTGCCTTCTGTGACATGAATGATCGTTGATGGTGTGAACCAACCTAAGTGATGAGAGTCTGAGTGAAACAAGCATGGATTTTTTAATGTTTCCTGGACTATGGGGGAGATTGAATTAAATATATGACATGTTTGGTTTTCTTTTGCATCCAGGTGTTCAGTATGTTTTTGGAGACTCTTGTGGATTTTATAATAATTCATAAGGATGACTTGCAAGACTGGCTTTTTGTTCTTCTCACACAATTACTTAAGAAAATGGGAGCAGATTTACTTGGATCTGTGCAAGCAAAAGTTCAGAAGGCTCTAGATGTCACAAGGTAAGTGTTTACAGGCTCAGTCATTTTGATGTAGCAAGATATTAGTTCTTGCTGTTGGGTCTATTACTCATGGTCTTTGCTACCCACTCCAGTCACTCTTGCTCAGTTCTCTCATTTTCTTTTGGACGTATTTGTTGGCATGTCCCACTAATGCAGAGATGGAATAGCTGTCTTCCTTGAATTGATATTATTTTTGTGGATTCCTAAGACAAATATAAAGACAAATGTAAAGCTTTGGAAATTGATTCTCTGTGGCACTGTGGATAACACTCACACCTTTTCTGTCCTGTCTGGCTTGCTTGGCTAACAATAGCAGTGCTGCTCTGCCATTGCTCCCATGCGTGCCGCTCATACATGACTCTGGTTGCCATGTATGCGTTTCTTCTTTAACTCACTGATGTCAACAGGTTTTTCCTTTTTTTTTTGTTTGTTTTTGTTTTTGTTTTTGGTACCGGGGATCAAACTCGGGTCCTTGAGCTTGCGCTTGCACAGCAGGCAGCGAAACCACTGAGCTAAATCCCCGGCCCTGGTTTTTGCTTTTCTTTTGGCGGGGGGGGTGGGGTGGGGGGGGTGGAGTTGGTCCCTGACCCTGTCATTGTATAATATTCACTGCTGTCAAATACTGTTATCCAAATAGATTTTCTTTGGATTTTTAATGAACTCAGAGTAACATAACTGCACTTATAATAAGGCTTTCAGACTTCACCCTCCCTTTGGATGATTAGGGAGCATTACCATACACCAGTGGATAGGTGGGTTTGTGGAAATGTGGCCAAGGACTGACTAGGGGCTATGGGCTAGCATAGGGGCTGTGAATATTTATAAATGAATGCCATGGACAGGAGGAGGATTACTGTTGGGGTAGCAAGCTGTAGCCACTTGTGACTGTGTTGGGATGGGGGGCCATTGCTGCAAGAATTCCAAGAAAAGGTCAGAAATAGAAATTGGGAAATACATTTGCAGATTTAATGGTGTTTTATGTTTGCTTGTTTGTTTGTTTTTACTCTGTGTCTTAGTTACTTTTCTCGTTGCTGAGAGAAAATACCCAACACCCAGCATTAAAGGAGAAAAGGTTCATTTCAGCTCACTGTTTGTAGAGGTTTCATCCATAGTCAACTGGCTCCAAACCAGGATGGCATAGCAGAGAGGCATTGTAGAGGAGAAACTGTCCATGGCAAAGTAGAGAAGTAGCAGCAAGCAGTAGCAGCAAGCAGCAGCAGCAAAAGCAACAGCAAGCCACAAGGCAGAAGCCTCTCTCTTTTATCCCTTCCAGGCTACCTGGCTTTTGGGTGGTGCCACCCACACCCAGGGTGGCCCTTCTCATCCATACTCAGAATTATGCTTAACCAATCACTGAACTAGTTTAGTAATTACACACCGTTAATCCCAGCATTGCACAATTTAATCCCAGCACCACACACTATAGAACCAGCTACCTCTGAAAAGCCCCACCAGTGACCTCATGAGGCTTTGCAGGGACATCTAGATACAAGTTTTAACATTCTATGAAGGCCAAATAAAACGTGTGATCCAGATTTAGGTCACTTAATTTGGGTGAATCTATGAATGACATGATCTATTTCAGATTTTTAGGGATTGTGGAAATAGTAACATTATACTCCTTACTTGTGATGATTAAGGAATACAGATATGACCTCCTATTAGTTTTTCTAGTTCTTTTTTTTTTTTTAGGAATCTCAGTCTCAGTCCATTTGGTCTGAGTGCCTAAGGCATTTTTATCTTTTTGCAGCACCTGAGGTGTATAGCTGCATTTAAGCTTATCTAAACTCAGTCATGGATTACAAGGAAGGGCTTTTTTGGTGATGGTTGAGAGTTGCTCCACACGTTCTCAACCTGACTGTTAATCTGCCTCAGTTTTCTTGCCTCTTGCTGTGCCTAACAACAGGGCACATTTTCTGGTTAAACACACCAGTTACTGAACTGTATTGCCCATCCACTCCTTGCTACAGACACAGGGAGTGATGTTTTGTGTGTGGTGTGTTGGCCCGGTCACTTACAGTGTGTATACTCAAGTGTACTGTGTTTCCAGAAGTAGTCATCAAAGCTTCCAGGGTACAGATAGCTGTAGCAGAAAAGAATGCTATTGGGTCAGATTTACTTCTTATTAATAATTATAATGGTAACTCTGGGACATAATATGTGCCACATTATAAAACTTTCTATTTTTCTTGTATTATTTCTTTTAATTTTTGTATCAGTCCTGTGATAATATTGTTTCATTTTATAGATTCTAACCTACATCCATATAATATTACTGTGCTTCTGTAAATTAACAAAAATCTCTTAAGAGATTACAAAGAAAGTAATATAATTACTCAGCCTCAATTATAACAAGTACTTGGGTTGCATTGTTTTTCCCTTTAATGTAGAAGTTACATCAGTATTGTCCACATAGGGTTCCATTATGCAGTTTTAAGCTAGTGCTAATAATGCTGCATTTAAGGGAGAAAGCACTGATTTTGACTAGCAAGGAGACCCTCAGGACCACTTGATTGAGTCAGAGATGTCCAGTGACTATGAGAAGTGGGATCAGTCACAGATGCAAAATGGAGCAAGAGAAGAGATTCCTTGGCCCAGGCTTCTGTGTATGAGCTGCAGCTGGGTGGAGAATTTCCCATTGTGGAGTGTCACACAGGCATTTTTCTGCAGTGACTGTACAAAAGTGGACTGTGCATAGTAACCAGGACAAGGAGGACAAACAGTTAGCTTATGTAGAGTCAGCTGTAAGTAAGGCCAGTCAGGATGTAAAAATAAGAGAATCAGAAGTGTTTTTCATGTAAGGAATATTTACAAAGATAGCTGGAGGGGAGAAGGCCAGGAAGAATCTTGGCCTTATTTCTTTAAGATTATTGCTTAGTCTTAATTTTTAAGATAGCAATTCAAAGTAACTTTACTGTGTTTTCGGAGACTTTTATTTTTTCTAAATTTTCTACATAAACATGTATGTATTTAGTATTTATAAAAAATGAAAATTACTTTAAAAAATATGAGCAGGCTTTCCCTATATTAATCTGCAACAGTATGTTTTTATTCCATAGTTTTACATTCTTTTTTGTAACAGATTTCTTTAAAAGCAAGCACTTCTCTTTTTCCTTCGACCTAGGGACTCTTTCCCATTCGATCAACAATTTAACATTTTGATGAGATTTATTGTGGATCAAACTCAAACTCCAAATCTAAAGGTCAGTAAGTATTTGTCATTGTAATTCCACCCCTACAACTGAAAGTTGCTTGAAATGTACTTTTTAAAAATATGTGACTAATATTTAACCATTATGAATTAAGCTACTATGAGCCTTCCTGTCCTGCTCTTTGTAGACATGTTCCCATTTCTCTTAGCTGAAGGCCTGATAGAGGAATTGCTGGTTCATTGGGTAGACTTGTATATAACTTTTTACAAAACTTCCAGAATGGTTGTACCATATTATATTCCTGACAGCAGTGTAGAAGAGCTTCAGTTATTCCATATCTTCACCAATATTTGGACATTATTAGTCTTTTACTCAATATTTAAATTACCAAAAAGACATTCTGATATGTTGAGATTAGTATCTTAGTGAAATGTTTCTTTAATATTAGCATTTTCCAAGATGTGGGAAATCATACCTATAATAAGTTCTTGTTATACAAGGGAAGGAGGACGTATTGCTCATGCTCATTGTCTGTTCTTTGATCATTAACTTTTGTTGGGGTTATAGATGGACCTAATGAATAATAATCTTTCTCTCTAATGATCAGAACCAATTAAAAGAAATTGGAGAAGTTAGGGCAGAACACAAGTGTGATTACTGAAAATGGTACCTGATGGGAGATGGCTTAGAATATAGGATGACACAATGACAGTTGAACCTGTCTCCCCTGGAGGGATAGGACTGCTCTACAAGGATCTTGCAGCTTAGGTGAGATGTAGGATGTTGCTCCATGTGGAAACATAAATCCAAAACAGAGGAAGTTTTCCCCTCAGTGGTGTTTACTTTTCTCTGACCAGCAGTTAAATATTCTATTCAAGCTGGGCAGCATGCCTGTAGTCCAGTTACTTGGGAGGCTGGGGCAGGAAGATCATAAGGTTGAGGTCAGCCTAGGCAACCCAGTGAGACTGTCTTTAAAAAACAAAACAAAACAATTCAAAGATTTATCAAATGTATTTAATGAATATAATTATTGGGTCTTTTAGGTCAAAGTCGCAATTCTAAAATACATCGAGTCTTTGGCCAGACAGATGGATCCAACAGATTTTGTAAACTCAAGTGAGACAAGGCTTGCTGTTTCTAGAATCATAACGTGGACAACAGAACCAAAGAGTTCAGATGTGAGAAAGGTATGTCCAAGAGAACTAAAGCATAAGTACAGACTGTTCCTAAGCATATGGTTTTTTAAAATTCATTTAGAAACTTGTAGAGCACCCCAGCCATTTCTTTTTCTGTGAAAACCAAGCTTTGCTGTTGCCACTAATCTTTCTCTCTCCCACTCTGCCCATTTCCAGAATTAGAATGAAAACCTGATAGGTCCGTGGTTTTCTCAGGCATCTCTTTTATATATTTTGTAATATGAAAGCACCAGTAGCTTAGTGTCTGTTACAAGGACACTATAATAGTTTATAACATGTGATTTGAAGGTAGAATTAGAGATCTGAGGCTAGCTGGATATAGGGTGTCTGATTGTAAAATGTATTTGAAAAGTTTGATAAGATGTTACAAATTCTTGACTTTATGAAAAGCAGAAGAAGCACTAATTGTATGCCATATTTGGAACGTTCTTTCTTTGATTTGGGAAGTGGAGTTTGGTTGGAGTAGAATTCAGATTTTTGAGATACTCAATACCAAGGAATTATTTTTATAGTTGTTGTTATCTTATTGGTTCAAGGAAAATACTTGCTGCTTCTTCTGAAATAAAATTGTGAAAGGCACTGAACACAATAGAGCACAACTTACTTCTCTTATTAGGTAATAGTCTACTTCACAGAAGTGTTATGAATTTTAATTAATACGTGTAAAATGTTTAATTAGTCCCTGACACACTACAGGCATACCACAAGCATGAGTTACTGGGTTGCTGTAGCCGTTATTTTTATTCTCTTCATATCAGTGTAATGGCCACAACTTGGGTTTCTCGTGTAGCTGTGGTTGACTTTTACTTTATATAAAAACTTTGCCTTTCATATTTTTAAAGCCAGATATCTCAGTTCTGCCTTCAGGCCAGAAGTACTCAGTGTTGGTTATTTGAGTATGATCAGGAGCTTGGCATTATTTTCTTCTATAATGTACTCCCTCCACAGTCATCCCCATCTGTTTGGACTTAGGGCAGTTGGAAAATCTGAGTCTAAGCAAGGACAAAGGAAAGATGATCCCAAGCAATAGTTAGCAGTTAAACCCAGCCTAGTAGATGGGGCCCTGTTACCCTTGATAGTCTTCCTTCCGGCACGCTGGCCGGACACTTGCTTAGCGTTCTCAGTGCACACTGAATTGATCATGGAAAGCTTCCTAGAGAGAAAGATATATCCTATGTCATGAATATGGATGAGATTTCCAAAAGTGATGAAGGGGAAGAGCAGTACTCTGTGTTGAGAGGATGAGGTTTGTCTGGGAGCAGTGAGTAGCAGTGAGTAGGTGTTTCTAAAGCAGAGGGTTTTGAGAAGTTGAACATCAGGAGACTGTTTTGTTCATCCTCTGTGGTCAGTACCATATACAGTACCTGTAGGGACATAATAAATATTATGGTTTGGATCTGGGATCTCCTACAAAAGCCCATGTGTTAAAGACTTGGTCCTCACCTTGGCACTGTTGGGTGGTGGTGGAACCTTTAAGAGGTGGACCTAGGGGAAGGAAGTTAGGGCAAGGGGGCAGCGTACGCTTGGGTGGGATACTAGAACCCTGCCCATTCTCTGTTTCTTTGCTTCCTGGTTACCATGCAGCGAACAGGCCACGTCTACCACACATTCCCACCATGAGACCAAAACAATGGGGCCAAGTGACCATGGACTGAAATCTTGGAAACTGAGGCAGAATTCACAAGAACTTTCATTCTTGTGAGTCATAAGAGATATTTTGTCACCTTGATACAAAGCTGATTAATACAGTAGGAATCTAATAAAATATTATTCAATAAATTAATGATAAACATTGCCAGAGAAAAGATCTCATTTCAAATGACATTTTGAAGCCATCATTTTGAAACCTGTAGTCTTGAAAGTTCTCCCTTATTTGACTCTTACATTAGTTTTCTATTACATCACAACTTACCACAAACCTAATCTCTTGAAACAACATATATTTTGGCCTGCCAGTTTCTGTGGGTCAGGAATCTGCATGTGATCTCAGGGCGCTCTGCCCAGGGTCTCACCAGGGCGAAACCAAGTTGTCCTGAGGTCAGTGATCTCATTAAGGGCTCTATTCTTGGCTGAGTTCAATTTCTCCCACTTTCAGGCCTGAGGGGCCTGATTTCTTTCTGTCAACAAGGGCCATTTGCAACTTCCATAGTTTTCCCACCAGGAAGTTTGCTGCTTCAAAGCCAGCAGGGGAATATTTGCAAAAATAATGGACAGGTTTCCCAAGTTTGATGAAAGCATTAATCTCCATATCTAAGTAGCTCAGCTCCACATGAGAAGGGAAGGGAGAAACTGTCTACACCTGGATATGTCACATGTAATTGTTGAAAGCTAAAGAGAGAATCCTGAAAGCAACTGGAGGGCAGGAAAGCATCATGCCCAAGGTGTCCTCTAAAGATTAACAGCTGATTTCTCATTGCAAACCTTGAGTGACAGAAGAAAATAGGACGGCATTCAAAGTGCTGGAACGGAGAAAACCTGTCAGCCATGAATTTACTGTTCAGCAAAACACATCTTTGAAAGTGAAGGAAAACGTTAAAACCAACAGGAGAATCTCTCTCACTTTGAATGTCTAACGTTTTCAGGCTCTCCTGATCAAGTCAGGGCTACCCAACACCCTCTCCCCTTTGATTAACTCACAGTCAGCTGCCAATTAGGGACTTTAAATATATCTGCAAAGTCCCTCCTGCCACATAACAAGAAGAGGCATATCTGTCATATTCACAAGTCCCATTTACTGTAGCGGAGGGGATTATGCAGGGTGCATACACATTTTTGCCTACCAAGACTTCAGTATCTTTCAGTGGCAGGAATCCATAGTTAATTGGTAATTCCTTGGCTCTTATTTAAGTAGGGAGATTTTCACAGCTCTGTACAAATTGTATAGGGCAGTTCAGCTTGCTTAGCAGATGCATCTCTGTATTCTGGGCACCCTCTGGTTTTTTATTTATCATTTTATCTTTGAAGATGTTCACTTGTTTAGCTTTCTGTTGTCAGGACTGACTACTAAAGCCTTGTTATTTGATTCAAATAAGGATGTTGTTCAAATATAGATTCTTTTGCCTCATAAACTACTCAGCCACATAGTACACTGTAGGGCAGTACATTTTAGTCCTTCTTAGAGATAGATTCACTGTTATTTCAGTGCCTTGTTTTAAGGTACCATCCACCAGACATTTGTAAATATGGTTGCTGTTGTAAGTGATGTGGCTGCTTTATACAAAGGTATTTGAAGCATTGTCTGAATGGATGTAGTGCCTAAGTAAATTTTTTTTTTGGTACCGGGAATCGAACTTGGGTCCTTGTACTTGTGAGGCAGGCAGCAGAACCACTGAGCTAAATCCCCAGCCCATAAGTAAATTAAAATACATAGACATTATGACATAGCTTATATCAGTCTTCTCTAAGACCTGAAATATTGTTTTAAAACTTTAAAAAGTATAGCTGGTATCATTCTCATCTAGATGAATGAATGCGCTAAAGTTAAGATAAATGTCTATTTTGAACAGTACTTTGAGGTTTATTTTCAATGTTTAACAGTACTGAGATTACCTTCTAACTAGAAGAAGCCTTTCTTCTGAAATCTATACAATAAATTCTTATGGATGAGGGGATGTTAATTTTATGCAAATAATATCTGAAGTGTTTGCTATCAGCATGTCATTATACTGTTTATTTTCTTTTTGGTTTATTTGAGACAGGGTCTCACTGATAATTCAGGCTGGCCTTGAATTCTCTATGTAGCCCAAGGCTGGCCTTGAACTCCCAGCAATCCTCCTGCCTCAGCCTCTCAAGTGGTGGGATTACAGGCGTGTACCACCACACACACAACTACTGTTTATTTTCTAAATACTAGAAGAAACCTTCAATCTGAAATCTATACAGTAAACCCTTACGACCCATCTCTGGGAATATGAATTTTATGCAAGTAATAGTTGAGTTTGCACACAACATAATTCGTTCTTCAGATCTTATTTGTGAAAGTACTCTTGAAGCATTTTAAACTGATGTAAGTTGATACAACTCAGATTCACTGACTTTGGCATTTTTAGTAATTTTTTTGTTCCCTCTTAGCTCAGTACTTTAGGATGTTTCACACTATAGAGGGAAAGGTGGGGTTTTTTCCATTAAGTTTATTGGTACATTTTGGGTATACAATACAGTTACATTCATCATTGGGATGTTGTACCTTTACATGATGTATCTTGGTTCTTATTTTTTCCCCATTCTCCTGCCCTCCCTTCACCCCCTCCACCCGTCCCTATTTACAAAAAGACTTTGTTTCCATTCTTTTCCTTTTCTCATATTTTTTTCTTTTCCCTTCTTTTCTTTCCCCTACCCCTCCCACTTGCCCTACTCCTTAGACCTTTCCTTCTTATTTCACAATACCAATTACACATTGTGATCCTTATTTACACTTTTAGTTTTTCACACCAGAGAAACTGTTCGGTGTTTACACATGTGTGTTCTATTTATGTCACTTAAGAGTATGGCCTCAGTGTGCATCCACATAGCTATAAATGTCTCTTGTTTCTCGTTCTTTGTGGCTGAGTAATACTCCATTTTATTAAAAAAAAAAACCCACATCTTCTTTATCCAGTCTCCAGTTGATGGGCAATTGGGCTGTTTCCAAGTTTTAGCTATTACAAACTGTGCCACTATAAACATGGGTGAGCATATAAAGGTTTTTTGTTTGTTTGTTTTGGTACCAGGGATCCAATATATAAAGATGTTTTTTAAAGATGTTTTAAAAACCAAAACATAAACCAGTCACTAATGAGGCATGAGGCATGCTTATAAGACTGAGACAGGTTTGGATTCATTTTTTTAAGAGTGGGAGTTCTGAGTAGTTGTGAGTAAACTCTGCAGAGGTCCGTTCAAGTTTTCTCAATGCATCATGTTTGATTTAGGATAATAGGATTTATTACCCATAAAAAGAAAGTGGATTCTAGTGTTTGGCCTCCCTTTGACTTCTGCGTCTGTTGTTTGAGCAAGTCATTTAATCTCCAACTTCTTTGTTATCTGCAGAATGGGAATGGGATTATTTGCCTCGGGTACTATTAGCAAGATTACAGTAAAGTGTATCAAAATATAAATAAATAAGTCTTAATATGCTATTGCAGCTCCTCCTGTTGTTGAGTTTTTTTGTTGTTACTATTGTTGCTTATGAAACTGAAATACCAGATTGTTGTCCGCATTTAGGAAGCCATATGATCTATCAAAGGAAGTGCAGTAATGGCAGTAGAAATTTTAATTTTGTGTTTATATTTTAGGATTCAAAATGCCTCTATGTTTGCTTATCTTCTGTTTTGGTGTCCATTCAATGGGTTGGCAGGAATCTTCCATAGTTATTTGGTAATTCCGTAGCCCTCAAATGTCATTTTAAGAAATGTGGGAATGGCAGCACGACAAAGAAACCTAGGACATAAAGCAATGCTGTTGGCTGCAGCAGGGAAAGATATAAATGGGCTTAAAAGGGTGAAATTTCTACATAACTTTTTTAAAAATCTCTTGTTTCTAGGGGCAGTATGGCCTAAACTAAAAGTTAAGTGCTCTATCACCAAATACGATTTGAATTTCAACTATGACTGTAGTCCCTTTGAAGGCTCATCTTGATCTTTGATCATCTGTCTGATCGTGTAGAGCAAGAATATTTCTGCTTCCAGGGAGGGCTCTAATTACTGAGTAAAGGACCTATCAAATGATCGAGAGTTCTTGGGTTCTCATTCCTACCTTTGGATTTTGTGTGTGTCAGTGATTTTATATAAGAAGACATATATTCTTTCAGCTGACAGACAGCATTGGCCTTGGCTAAGCACTTGCTGCTTCTCTCTGACCCAGTCCTCCCCTCTCCTGTTGCCAGTCCCCGCTTCAGCGTAGTCGAATAGGTGAGGATGTCCCCACTAGGTCAGCTCCCACCTGCTCTGGGCCTGGAGAAGGCAACTTGGAAGAAAATTGTAAACAGGTAGAATGGAAACTGTCTACTAATTTCAAGCAATGTACCTCACTGTTTGCATTTTGGATTATTAATACCAGTTACCCTTTGGAAGACACTGGCAAGAATTTGAAGAGGCCTGGAATTACTATAATATTGTGTGAGCATGTGTGTGCCTGTGTCAGTGTTGGTGTTATGGTATGTTTCATAATTATCCACCTTCCAGTGGAATAGTCATGTTTAGTATAGATCTCTCTCATGTTTTCATGGAAAAGTGAAAAGGAGAGGTACAAAATGAAAATATCTAAAGGTTTCAAAACACCTTCTCTTTGATGATTCTGTGAAGCAATTTTAATGGCAGCCTCTGAATAGAGTAGTAAGATTTGTTTAGTAAATTAGAAAACTCTTTGTCTTCCTCCCAAATTAACATCAACACTGAAGCATTTGTCAGAGCTATAGTAATATTCCTGTTTTCTAGGAAGAATTTCTTTGTGCTTAAAGCAAGGCTATTGCTGTCCCTGTGTTATCTCATCAGACAGTACTAGTGACATTTTTATTCTACTCTCCCACCCTCAAATTCTTCTATTAGGGTGTAAAAAATAATCTCCTTTTGAATTGATCCAGTTGCCATTTGACCCTTAACTTCCCCTAGAGTTGTTCCTTATCAAAAGTCCACACCACGGGCCAGGGATTTAGCTCAGAGACACAGCTCCTGCCTCACAAGTGTAAGGTCCTGAGTTCGATCCCTGGTACCAAAAGAAAGAAAAAGAAAAAGTCAGCTGCACTCCAAACTTCTTGTTTGCCTGCTTCATGGGCACGCCTGGGTGGAGACGGCAGCACAGAGATACAGACAGAACAGTAGCATACTCCATATTGTGAGTTGTTAGTGAGCATAACCTGTGCCCCAGGCTTTTCTGAAATGCATCTCTCCAAAAAGCTTCATATTGGGAATTCTGTTAATGGGACTGTACTGATGGTAATGATAGGTATAACCCAGCTTTTCTCCTTGCTCAGAGTCCATGGTTTTGATTTCTCATTAACTAAGAGGGTCCTAGATGAGATGTTTTAGAACTATAACAGTCTCATTCCTTGTGAAGCTCTAATGTAAAATTCTTTAAGAACATACTTAAATGAAACTTTCAATTTCTGGAGACTCGATCTCATTAGGAGAATATTATACTTCAAAAGCAGTTTTAGGCC
The DNA here is from genome assembly GCF_053883595.1 of Heterocephalus glaber. Taxonomy (NCBI): domain Eukaryota; kingdom Metazoa; phylum Chordata; class Mammalia; order Rodentia; family Bathyergidae; genus Heterocephalus; species Heterocephalus glaber. The sequence continues at coordinate 22,675,267 of NW_028258143.1, read as the reverse complement.
AAAGAGTGAACCTGACAAACTATATAAAATTACTTATGCTTTAAATTTTGGAAAATTTAAAAACAAATCATTTATTCGTGTAAAATACACACATGCACGCATACACAAATACAAACACATCTGTCCACCTAGTTACAGATTCAGAATTCCATGTGTTTTTGTTTGACTTTTTTAAAATTTAAAGTCAACTTTGAGATTTTTTAGAAAAGGCTATGGAGTGCACTTTCTTCTCCTCCATGGGTATATGGCATTAATGTTACGTACTCATGACTTTGCACCATTTCCAGGTCTGCTGTGTTGTAGCCTTCCTGATCCTAAAAGATTCTACTGATTTGTTTATAATTTGCTTCATGAAAAACTTCAGGTTAGTGTGCAACATTAGGTAACATCATTCTGAGAATAAATATGGCCTCTCAAAGATAGTGGCACATTACACACAAAAATATACTGTTCAAGAATGCCAGGGTAATTTTTATCATTTTCAAATGCCAATCCACAGAACCTAAGTGCCTGTCCTTTCTTATTACATTGACAACATGGATATTTTTCCCTGCTAACATTCTAGTCCGCTGCTTTCTTTCTCTTGTAGTGCAGCTTTTCCTGCATGAGTTTTTTTTCTAATATCTAATGACCTTTTTTTTAAAACACATAGGTTTCTTTGCATGCTTTTTTGGAATATGTTCTATACAGTAATACAAACCATGCTAATAGTACATTAAGTTGGTTATGAAATAGAATCCTTCAGATGATTTGTCAAAAGTGTTTCAATAATGAAATACAGAAAAATATATTTTAATGCAATCAATGATAGCACTTTTGCCTGTGTGATAAAAGTATGCTGGCCACTTGTGATTTAATTTGGGTGGAAAGGCTATTACTGACTATATTTGGAGAGCAAGGAAAAAATAATATGCTTTTTCCCAGGGCTTTGCTTTATAGAATGTTTTTGAATGTTGAAAAGTAATTTTTAATTCCATAAAGAACATTAGTATACCAATACTTTTCAGCTTGGGTCTTTGATTTTTTTTTTTTCCCTTCTCCAGGCACTAAAATAGTGTATTTGTTCTACTAGGCCTAGAATTGATTTTAACATTGTAAAAGCTTTGAGATATTTTCTGGCATTTATTTCCAAAGAATTTCTCAGCAAGCACATTTTTATGTAATATTCCATGTCATGGAAAAAAGATTTCAAGTATTTACTGCAATCTTAAAAATTAATCTGAATAGACTATACTTTAAGTAAAAATGAAGAAGAAATTATTGTATTCACACAGTTTTTCTTAATGTCTTTACCTTTCTCTTAACCTTTAGAAAATAATAAAAAATGCCAATTGGACGAGATCAGGCGCATTCAGGGTGGTGTGGCCGTAGACAGAAATGCCAATTGGTATTTACCAAAATTTTCTTTTGGCTCAGCTCCTATAAATCAAAATCCTTGTACAGTAATTAATTCCACAGGCCTTGCTTTTTAAGCACAGATTGCCTGCTCTTAAGGCGGTACCGTAGCAAGCACATTGCCTTCTGGAAAGCCTCGCCTCACTTGGCTGCCCTTCTTTCAGCTAATTGCTTTCCCCACCTGCTGCCACCCTCACAAGTGCTCATGCAGTGTGTTGTCTCACTAAAGAAAAGAGGGCAGAAGGAGAAGGTTTTAATGTATACCATCTGATGGCCAGTTTGCTTCCCAAAAGTCTCTTCTTGGTTCATTGGCATAAAAGTAGGAGGGTGCCATCAAAGTTGGATGGTATAGACTTTAATTTTTTAAGTATTTTTCAGTTGAGAAGAGTGAAGTTGAGGTGAAGAAGGTTTTGGGGAGCTTGAATAGAAACTTCTTTCCAGGCTGCACTAGGAACCCTATCCAGCTCTGACTTCTTAGAGTGGCAACAACTTAATCTTTTTATAGTTTTTTCATTTACCAATTTATCAACTTTCTACTGCCAGACAAGGGAACATTACAGGAATTTATTAATGTGCTATGGAAATCCAAAGCTACAGCATTAAAACGGATCCAGGTTTATTTTTCCAAATGAAATTGGACATTTTTAGCTCTGGTATTTCCCCCAGATTTTACTTATTTAAAAAATGTTTACTTTTAAAAACATTCATGAACATTTTGACCAAAATGTGTTGTTGTACATCACATAAATTAATCATTGTTTCTTTCTCTAGGCAGCACAGATTGTGCTGATTTCTCTGTTTGAACTGAACACCCCTGAATTTACCATGTTACTTGGTGCCTTGCCGAAAACATTTCAGGATGGTGCCACCAAACTCCTGCATAACCACCTCAAGAACGCTAGTAACACCAGTGTGGTGAGTTCGAGCTCGTGCTGATAGTGACCTCAGTGTGTCCCTTATTTAGACTCCAGCTAATAGGCCAGCCAGCTCCCTTGTTACCAGTTAGCAGACTGGGAGCATCTCAGGTCAGGAGCTGTCTTAGCCTGACAGCATCCCCATGGATAAATGAGCCTGGTATTTTATATGGCCTTTTTCATACAGTAGGTTGTTCAGTCAGTTAAATTTTTACTAATATTTTGTCATTATTCACTCATCATTGAGTCCATCTTTTTAATACTGTAAATATGCAAATACTCGATTATGTCAGTCATTGTAGCATGGCTGACATTGTCATTCAACTCTAGGAATGTCTGTGTGACAGTTGTCCACGTTTGGTTTACATGCTCATAAAATGGACCTTACAATTCCAAGGAGGGAGAAATGAAAAGGCATCGTGGGCAGAGTCTACCCATTTGTTTACATGTGGGATAAAAGACCCAGGGAAGAGGGGAGTTGCATTCTGTAGAAAACTTAAATAATGGGGCCTACTCTGCCTTTACCCCAGGGATCTCCAAGCAATACGATTGGCCGGACGCCCTCCCGACACCCCAGCAGTAGGACTAGCCCTCTGACCTCACCCACCAACTGTTCCCACGGTGGGCTATCTCCAAGGTAAGCTCACTTCCACAGAAATGTAGAAACTGAAGCTTCCCAGTGTGCAGCCTGTTTCTAGATTTTTAAACTCAGCTTAGTACCAGTGAGTAATATGGCTTCTAGTCCTCACTCCAGTTATAACTAATTCTTGGACAAAATAGTTAACTCATATAGTAAAACGGAGCAGTTTCTAAACACTCTCTAGTATCTTCTAAGTTTCAAAATGAGAAGTCACATTTTTGCATAAAGTCCATGAAAGAACTCATTATCTGTTCTCCAAGTGGTGGGAGAACCTGAAGATATTAATCATCTGCTAAACTCTGTATAGTGAGTCTGCACCAAGTCTTGAGTAATTTTCCAACCAACTAGCCATTCCAAGTACAGTAGCTCTTACATTTGATGCAGAATTCTGCTTTGGAGGACTGTAATTTAGAATTTCAGGATTAAATTAGGTCAGCATATTCAGACTCTTGTTGTACCATGCAACACTGACCTTAAAGAATCTGAGCAGTGACCTCAGAAGAGAAAATGCTAGCTGGGCATGGTGGCACATGCCTGTAATCCCAGCACTTGAGAGGCTGAGACAGGAGGATGGCTAAGAGTTCAAGGCCAGCCTGAACTATGTAACAAGACCCTGTCTCAAAATAATAAGAGAAAATGCTTTGTCTCAGGTAATTTAGAATAGCCCTCCCTCTAGTCAGAGTCTTTAGAGTCTACATAGTGACTCCCTCATGGGGGTGGAGTCACTCCCAGCCCTATTCCTGGAGTAGTGGCCATACAGGCCAGAATAGGCTGTGTTTTGTCTACAAGAAGTCCAGATCTTTGGGTGTACTAACAATGACAACCAGGAAGTTTTTGTCCTGTGGGTTGCTGACACCAAGCTTTTAAAATGAAATGAAAATATTGCAGGAAAGCCATATTCCCTTTAAGGGTTTACCTCTTTACTTGGAAGATAACAAAACATAAGTGCTTTTAAATTTAGATTTTTAAGTTGTCTGGGGTCTTATTCCTTCCTTACCACCAAAGTTCTGTTAGGTTCCTTATTTATCCTGAATATATTGTGAAACATACCAAATTCATATCTTCTATTATATTTTTCTCTTAGTGAAACAAATTTATTGTTCCTATTCCCTTGTGTGCATTTGGATAGATGTCCCCCTGTCCCTTGAAGTATGATGCTATGTCTCTGGATTTGGTCTGTATTTATGACTTTAACAGGCTGTTATAAGTAGAAATTGAGACCAGAAATCACTGAAACTGGCTTTGACTATCCCCATAGGTGACTAGGATTTGGCCAACTTTTTTTTTTAATGCTAAAATCTATATTTAAAGTGTATAGTTTGTCTTAGATGACCAGGATTTTGATTACAAAATGTTATGGAAAACTGATATTCTCTAGAGCTTGTTGCCTTTGTCTAGGTGTGGTATTTCTGCAATATTAACTGGAAAATTGATTCTTCCATACACAGCTCATAACATCTTTTAGTTATTGCATCGGCTGGCACGTTTTTTAGGAAATAAGCAAAAAGTATTTTATTCTGTGGTCTAATAATCTAGGGTAAAAAATTGACAGGGGCTGCTAGCACATTTTGTCCATCAAAGAACTGGGTAGAAATTAATCTTCATAGATCCTCCACATCATTAAAAATTTTAATTTGTTTTTCCAGGTCACCATTCCTTCTTAATTAGCCTCATCTTAATTTTTACTCTTAGGATTACAGATTAGTAGAAGAAATGAAGAGATTCACTTTCAGTATTAGAAAATCCAAGTGTGCCTACATATTTTCTTATGGACAAATTCTTCTTTAGGGAATTATTTCATTATGTAGGTTCTTTCTTTAAAAAAAAATGCCCACATTCAGTGCTGAATAACCGTCAATTTTAGCTCAATAAGAAAAATGATTTTTCACACACAAAAAATTGCCCAGTGGTGGGGAAAACTGCTTTGCATTGTCATGTCACTGTAAGTAGACAGGCTACATGCTTCCTAACAGTAAAGTTGTAAGAGAAATGAATTCTTACACTCAACTGGGGAATTAACATTTACCACATTCTACAGAGGTGACAAGTCTACAGTACACAGTCTCAGCAGTTTTTCTGAATATTTCTTGAGATATGCTCATGCAATAATAGCCTTTTATTCTTATGAGGGAAGACTGTTGCCAATTACTTGTTTTTAAACTAATTTTGAGTATCCAAGTGAGTAAGGTTGTTTTGTTTTTGTCTTCATATTCTGCATTTGGATCATGGTAATAATAAAGAATTATTCCCAAATGGCAACTAAATCTAATTTGATAGATTTTTTTTTTTTAAATCAATAATGGGGCTGGGGATTTAGCTCAGTGGTGCTTTTGCCTGCCTCGCAAGCATAAGGTCCCGAGTACGATCCCCGGAACCAAAAATAAAAAATCAATAAAAAATGAAGAAATCACTTTTATCAGTATAATAATCAAAGATGTCAGCATGGCAACCCATTAATCAATATTTCTCTGTGAGAAAAGAATGACTGCCTATTACCAACTAATAAAGTACTACTTGGTATATGGATAGATTTATAAACTACAGTTCTTTCACTGTTGAGCACATATTTATATTGTAGCCCATTTTGCCCAATAATGTTAAGGTAAATGAAAAACAGAGTTATGGGCAATTTCAGAAATTATCTGAAGTTCATTTCCATTGAGGAAACAAAGGTCTGCCTTATACTCTTGGCAAACATGTTGCCAAGCAGAATGGGACCACATAGCTTACCAGTAGGTCCCCTGGCAACAGAAAGTAGTTTTAGGTGGACTTCACATTCCTTCCATCAGAAAGCCAGCCATGGTGGTACATGCCTGTAAGCCCAACACTCAGGAGGCTGAGATAGGAATATCACCACAAGTTCAAGATGAGCCTGGGCTACATAGTAAGTTCAAGGCCAGCCTGGGATACATACCAAGACCCTGTCTCCAAAAAAAGTAAAATAAAATAAAATATATTCTACCCATCAGCGACTCCAGAATGTGTAGAACCAAAGCAGGAGCTAATGAAGAAACACAGTTAGCTGTGAGTGTGTCTGCTTGTTCCTCACCCGTCAGCAAATCCCCAGCTTGAGATGTTGCTGCATTCTTCTTGAGCCCCCACCCTAACCCATTGTGTGATTGGAGAGAGAGGGTTTCCAAGCCCTCTGCTGCAATGACCCCCTCACCTTATTCCTTACAAAATGGTGGTGTCACAGTGCTCGGGTTGGGAAGGAGCCACAAGCAGAAGCACCTGCTCTTACAACTCCACTGGTGGCAGCAGGGCTGCTCCCTAGGAGCCAGGATGATAGTGTGGACTCTGCCCCAGGTTCTTTCTGCAGCCATCTCAGCTCCTGCTTCCTAGTCTCTTTTCTATCCTTTTAAACACAACGGTGTTAGAGCTTTCTATCCCGGACCCTGCGTGCCTGGGCCAGCTAGTGACATTTGTGAGACGAAGATGAACACTCACATGCCTGGGTGAATGTAAGTGTTCATATCAAGTGCTGTAAGTAGAAGAATTCGATTTTTGGCCCCTCCCCCTAGTGGACCAGCAGAGACTTGCTGCCCCAGCCCAGCAGGGGTGCTGCTGTTCTTGCAGAAAATTGCTGGTCTCTGAACACTGCCTCACTGGGCCTCAGCTCAGAGAGCGCCTCGCCCCCACCAGGGTCCCCTGGTTAGCATGGCCTGGTCTCTGAGTATCCCTGCTGCGGTCCCTCTCTTCCCTTAAAGTCAAGGCCCCATTGTCTTCTTTAGAGAATGACTAAAGAACTAGCTGAAACAGAACATCCAGGCTTGTATGTAAGCGCTTACAACGTCCTTCCTGACACAGGCAAGCAGGCAGACACATACACTCTCAGGTATGCACACACACACACACACACACCCTCACACACCTGCACAAATGCTCACCCCTAGACACACTAGCAGTCTCACATGATTTTTAAGTAGTAAATGCAGCCCATATTTGAGAGAGAAAAGAATGAAGCAGTCGCACTGAGGACCAAACTGTAAAATGAAATGTGTTCTTTTTCTCTGTGTGGTGAAGTGCTAATTTTGCTCCGGTTAATTTTGATAGAACTTTGTCAAGGACAAAGGAGACTGGAAGACACTTAGAGCACAGCGTCTTTCTCGTCCCCTCCCCTTTGCCTGCTGTGTTTCTGTCTCTGATTTTCCTCTTCTGATCACTGCAGTCGGTTGTGGGGTTGGAGTGCCGATGGGTTATCGAAGCACCCACCTCCCTTTTCTCAGCCTAACTCCATTCCCACCGCTCCCTCCCACAAGACTCTCAGGCGCTCTTACTCTCCCAGGTAACAAGCTACCTGTCACCCTTGTCTGAGGTGTCACAATATTATTATATTTCCAAGGTCGTCTCAGGTCTCTGGGAAAGCCTCTCAGCTCCTCCAATGTGGTCCCTGCTTCACCTTAGCCTCACAGGAGTAGAGCCTTGGTGAGAAGTGTGAGCCACTGCTTAATCTTGGCTGAGTCTCATGAGCCCAGCTGCTGCTGCATCACAGGGACAATGACCCTCTCCCCTAACCAGACTCATCCCCGCCTGCTCTCATGAGCCTTTGGCCCAGTGCAGCACTGAGCTTCCACAAGGAGCTCGGTGACTGAGGACTCAGGAGGTGACAGTGGGAGTGGTCTCCTTAGCATGCTTCTCAGGTGCAGAGACATTCCACTAAGGGGAGGCGACACCCATGTTGTCCCAAGTGCACGTGCTGCTGGCAGCCCTGCTATTGCTACATCACTTCCTTCCTTACATACTGTCACGGGTGATAGTCTGAGCATGCAGATCAGACAGGAGACGTAAGAGCGCTGTTGCACTTGAGAGAGCTCCCTCACCTCCAGCAGGAGAGCTCCTCTCAAGTCCCTGCTGTTGGTGCTACGTGAGACTCACTGACACTGGTGACTGTGGCAGTGTTAGCATCCCGAGGTTTAGATCCTGCATGTCCATGTAGGTTGTGAGGCCTGTTTGGGCTTTCTTGGGGGCACAGAGCAGAGCGTTGGGCAGTCCAGCTGTCCTGAACTTTTTAAGGGGATTTCTTGTTCTTTGTGATAGGATAAGGTCCAAAAACAGAGCAGTCTTTTACCTTGGAAATACTTCATAGATAGCTTTTGCACGTACTTTTGTATCCTAGGGAAGTTGAAAACTATACTAAACAAATCAGCTGTATACTTTAACATCTTTCTTTTGAAGAAGCTCTTACAGCTCCGAAAGTTACTTCCAAAGTACACAGAGAACTCTGGTGAATGTTTCTGGATACATAAAATTAGGGCAAGCAGATAAGAATGCTGCTGTCTTTAATGTTAACAAAGCATGGTAGGGGTTTTTTGGTGCTTTGTTTTTTGTTTTTTCCCTCCACTACTGAGATGTGAACCCACGGCCTTTACACTAAGCCATATCTAGCCCTTTTTTATTTTTTTACTTTGACACAGGTTCTTACTAAGTCGCTAAGTTGGCAAGCTGGGCTCAAACTTGTGATCCTCCTGCCTGAGCTTCCAGAGTGTTAGGATTACAGATGTGTGCCACCATGCCTGGCACTATTTTTTCTTAAGGTTAACCTTGCCTCAGATTGCAGATGGTTTACTGACTATGAATCTCTCAGTGTACGCATTGCCTTACCCGACTTCATACACACCACACCTCACCCCCACCGGTCTCCCCACCTGGTCATAATGCTGCTCTCCAGAGGACAGTGCCTTCCCAGAATCCTCTTTCCCATATCACATAGGAACAATGCCGAGCTGACTCATTAGTGGATAATACTTCATACGTACTCACAGCTCTGCTAAACATCAGGGGGAGAGAGCTGACTGAAGACTTTATGTTTAGGAAACTAGGAGGGAATCTATTTGTTTCATCAATTTCATAACAGAGCAGTTACCCTTCTCCAAGGTCATCTCATACCAGTGTCCTTTCGCTACAAAATGAAAAGAGAGCCTCAGAATGCAGTCTTCCTCTCCCCAGTCTCTTTTTGGGCCCACCCACCATCCTGTTCTCTGTACGGCAGGCCCAGGGTTGAATTCGGCTGTAGCACTAAGTGACCCCTGACCTTAGGTCAGTGACTGTTGACTGATTAACTCTTTCTAATCTAAAGAACCCTCTGGGGTCTAATCAGTGTTTACAGGAGATCAGGACCTAGCCTTTACCCCCAAAGATTATGTCCCACGATTGTCCAGAGCTGGAACGAGTCAGGCTGTGGTGTAGGAGGCAGATGGAGGGTCACCTAATGGAGCCTCCTCCCAGTTAGCCACTGGGCCCCTCCTCCTGCTCCCTGTGCACTGCTCATCAGGACACAAGATGGTGTGTGTGGCCACTCCCCGGTGAGGACCTTCATGGAAAGTTTCTCTTTCCCTATAAAGTGAACACTCACAAGTGCTTTGAAAAAAAGACAAACCAAGAATTTAGAAACAGCAAAGATAATCACTAATCCATTTCCTGCTAGGGAAGCAGTTACGTCTCTCACCTGGAGCTCCTAGTTTCAGCTTCATACCAAGGAGATACTTCAGAGCTCACACTCAGGATCCTGTAAGGAGGCACCTCCGGTTTTCCTGCATGCACATGCTGCTCTTGATCTGGAAGGTGGAATTGGTTTATCCATTGAAACTGAGAAGGAGGAACATTAACAGGCAGAATCCTTTAATTTACCTTCAAAAGAGGCTGTTGTAATGAAAAAGTTAATTGAACTGAAATGAAATATTTTTAGAAAGTTCAGGTTGAGAATCATGAGATGAATTATCTGAAAGTCAACATTTTCTGAAGCGACACATGGAAAATAATATTGTGACATCCCTTAACAAACTGAACGTTCTGCTAGACCTCCTCTTGTCCATTCATCATTCTTTCAGTTTTTTGATTTTGCTTTTTCTTTTGCATGGGCTATGCTGTTATTTTTAGTTCTCGTGATTCACAGTATTTTGAGGCATTTTTTTACATCTTATATTTTTTTTTGAGTCATACTGCTCAGTCTCTATATAGAAAAAGAGTATACTGGCCAGGTGTATAACTGCCTTTGTCCCAACATAGGCTGCTATTGCTGTGTTCCTAGGAAAGAGGGGCAGGGCACCTCTGCTCCCCAGCCATGCTTTCTGCATATCCAGAGATGTTGCCTCAGAGACAGCCTTGAGACCTGAAAGGAAGTTGAAATTTTGAATTCTATTCAAGCTTATTATTCTGCCTCCTGTCAGTATATCCATGGAATTTCAGCAGCACATGTACTCAAGGTTCACATTTCTTTTTGTTTGGTGTCAGAGCCAGTCTTTGAGTTGCCATATGCTTTTGTGAACTCTCCAGATATAGTTGGGGTGTGTGCTTTTGTCCATTCATCAGGAAAGAATGGTTCTGTCTGGGCTAATTTTGCAGTCTTAGGCAAAGAACTTCCATCTCTAAGAGTGAGTTCAGGTCTTTGGTGCCTGAAGAACTGAGTCAGCCTTAGAATACACTGGGATAATTGTCCCCTCCACCTAGTAGAGATCTGGCCACCCCAAATAACATCTCTCCAAATCATCTGCCCAAACCTTTTATTTTCTTTCTTTTTTAGGTAAGGGGACAAGTTAGGTAAATGTTAGTTGTTTTTAAGTTATAGGAAATTTGCCTCTAGTGCAGAGCACAGGCTTTGGTTGGTGTCCTTAGGAAGGGTTCCTGATAGTGAGTGCTTAGTCTTTCAATGATTACTCCTGTGAAGGGCAGAAAGTTTGCTTTTCTTTAATCCTTGCTACTGCTGAAAGCTTACTTGCACACAGCCAGTGAGTGATTCCTTGAGCAATGCTCTGTAGTTCAGGACTTTCTGTAAGTTACATTAGGCTAACTCAGCTGATCTTTGCTTGAATACTTTCTTGAAACAAATGGCATATAAACCAAGTTATATTTTTTGTCCTTAGTTGACAGCTACATCATGCTTTGCTTCCTTTTTTCTGGTATCCATCCCATGCTTTTTTTTGATTTTCTCAGTGAGGCACAGTGATGGCTTTCATTCTCAGGATCAGCTGTTAGGATACACGTTTCAGCATCTATAAGGCACTGGTTGACAAACCACATTATACCAGAAGGCTTTTCAGCATAGTTGCCTTATTTTGCGGTTTGCTTACTGTCTCAGAGGACAGCACCTGATATCACTTTTCCATGAGGGACAAATATTTCTTGCCATTAGAAGTGTTTTTATTTTTTTATTTTATTTTATTTTATTTTTTAGTACTGGGGATCAAACTCGGGACCTTGCGCTTGCAAGGCAGGCACTGGAACCACTGAACTAAATTCCCGGCCCAAGAAGTGTTTTTAGATGTCCATCCAGGAATGTGGCTCTCTTTATAAGATTTGCTTTTATAAAGGTCCAAATGAAAGCATCTAGAAGAGGTGAATATTCACAGCAGGCTCCTTCTTGGTTGAATACCATGATTCCCAGGAGTCCTAGGGTGGATCTACAGGGTTGTTGTGGTCTCATATTTTAAAATAGGGCCTTAGTTTTCTGGATTGGATCCTGGCACATATAGCCTAGCCTTGTGAAGTTGTTTGCTTTGCTTCTCAGAAATTTGTTGGTAATGCAAGTTTTATTTCTAAGTGCCTGTTCTTCTTAATTCAAGTTTGTACATTTGAGACACGTAACAACCAAACTACTTTTTTTCCATCTTCAGAATAAGAACATTATTTTTCCACTTTCATTACCTCATGCATTCACTCACCAATTGTCATACCTTTGAGTTTTTACATTCTCATGGTTATTGTTTCCCACTGGTTCTTGGGTGCTGATATAAAATGTTTGAGTCAGATTTGACCAGGAAGATGTATAATTGTTCACTGGTAGTACTATAAGAAAAAAATGTCTCCTTTTCATTCCAAATCACCAAAAGAAATCCCAAAAGTATAATTACGTCTCACTCTGTAAATACTAAGTGACATGTGTGTGCCAATATCCTGATTTTATGCATATACCTCAACTTAAATAAATATTTTTGATCTTTAGCATGCTGGACTATGACACAGAAAATCTAAACTCTGAAGAAATCTATAGTTCTCTACGTGGAGTTACAGAAGCCATTGAAAAGTTTAGTTTCCGAAGCCAGGAGGATCTGAATGAGCCAATTAAACGAGATGGCAAAAAGGACTTTGATATTGTAAGTATCCTCAGGCTAATAGAGAACTAAAGGTCAATTAACTGATTGTTACTGAGTCTTCTGAACACTGATCACAGTGGTGATGGAGGTTCATCACCATTTTGGTCCTTTTATCAGAACAGTATTATTTTTAGAGGCCCAAGGTAATTTTACAAAATTCTAAGAGTAATCCTTAGCTTGTTTTCATATATCGTGGACATGTTTTTGTTTCTATGATGTGATAAAAATGATGACCCTGAACCAGACACTATTTGGGCTCCCTGAGGTCTCCAGTCTCATGGGAAGAAAGGCAGGTACCTGAGTATGAGGTATGGTCAGGGCTCACACCTGTGCGCCTGCAGCCAGGTTTGGTGCTCAGGAAGAATGAGCTATAGAGATGGTGTTGCCCTCTGAGCAGCAGCCTGAATGAAGGTCAGGAGTGTGTCAAATGAAAATCCCTGCCCTCCTAATATTTCTCAATATCAAAAGAAAAAAAAGTTGTGTTGAAAGTCTCAGAAGGGAACTAACCCTGTCCTGTGCTCCAGGTATCTCGGGATGGAGGAGCTGCATCCCCGGCCACCGAGGGCCGGGGTGGCAGTGAAGTGGAAGGAGGAAGGACGGCTCTGGACAACAAGACCTCTCTCCTCAACACCCAGCCCCCACGTGCCTTCCCAGGGCCTCGAGCACGTGACTATAACCCATACCCCTACTCAGACACCATCAACACCTACGATAAGACAGCCCTGAAAGAAGCCATGTTTGATGATGACATGGAGCAACTTCGGGATGGTTTGTGTCTGTTTGGCTGTCCAGTGGGGCCTTCAGTATGCTTTTCTCCATTTAAACCAGCTCTGAGCAAGCTAGTTAAACAGAAATGCCAGGTCTATTCTGAGTAGTCATTTGTCCAGAAACTTCCTGTAGCATCCCTGCTGGGTGCTTAAGAATGGGAAGCCCCAGAAATAGTTGCCCAGGCAGCTGCTGTCTTCTGTGCGCCTGCAGTCCGGTTCTGGAGGCAGGAGGGAAGATGCACAAGGACCTTGGCCTAAGTGGATGGGAGTTGGCAGTGCACACGGGTCCAAGGCGTCCTGGCACAGCATTCTGACGAGCTCTTCCTGGGCTGTGCCACGCTGACTACAATACTATAGCTGGGAGGGAGGGGATCTGGCATCACTGGGCACTTGCCCTACCATGTGCTTGGTGCTGAGCTGAGTGTCATACATATGTCATCATGGTTTCTTTTTTTCTTTTTTTTTTGTACTGGGGATTGATCTCAGGACCTTGTACTTGCAAGGCAGGTGGTAGAACCACTGAGCTAAATCCCCGGCCAAATCTTGGAGATGGAGGGAATTCCTTCCATTTTACAGGTTAAGAAACTAAGAATCAGAAAGGTTAAGTGACTTGTCCAAAATATACCATAGGAACAGAATGGTACAGAGTGGAGCTAGTGTGGGTTTTCTTCTGGTTCCTGTGGTAAGGCTAGTGTCCAGGGCCTAGGAGTGCAGCTCAGTGTTAGAGCACATATTTAGCAAGCACCAGGCCCTGGAATCAACCCCCAGCCCCAAAATACATATAGATAGATAGATAGAGAGATAGATAGATAGATAGATAGATAGATAGATAGATAGATAGAGTCAGTCAGTCAGTCATTAAGTAACCAGTGAGTAAGTATATATTGGTTTGATGGTAGTTTGATCTGGAACTTATTTTTGTCTTTTTCACCTCAGTTGTGTTTAGTTATTATTTTATTTTACCTTCATAGTGATTTTTTTTTAATTACATATCTTGTTTTGAAGGCCAGTTTGTTTTTGAAGCTTGAACAAAGAATTGTTAGAAACCTTAATTAGAACTCTAAACGATTACATTCACTCAGTGTTGCTGTACATCGTGAACTGTGTGGGGTGCCAGGCTGAGAGGAGAATGAGATGCTGTCCCTGGCCCCAGGGGTAACAGGCTCATAATGACCACCCTTATATGAGACGAGGGCTGGGCAAAAGCAGACACCAGATTCAGGACCACAGAGGAAAAAAGTCCTCCAGTTGGCTACAGCACAAGTGGCCTTAGGGGTTTGAGAACATAGTTTCATGGCTATGAATTGCTCACAGCTGGTGGCTAGCAGCTCAGTGCATGGCCCAGTGTCTGTTTCCTGGGCAGGAGGCTAAAGACAGAGGGTGTTTGTTATGACTTTTGCTTTCTGGGAGAAGTGGACTAGTTGTTTCATTGGTTGTAGAATTATCCATTATCAATCTTTATTAAGGTCAAATAGAGATTTGAGTGTCAGTTATTGTTTATCCACCAACTGGGCACTAAAAGGCTGAAAGAGAAAGGTAGTGTGACAAAATGGCATGGTTGCTAGCAATTCAGACTTCCTTGTGTATCTGCTTCCTAATCTCAGTAGCTAAAGAAATATACAAATATACATTGAAGTAGCTCTTAATGATTTGTTGATTTTTTTTCTTACTCACTACATGAAGTGAAATATGCAGAGTTAAGTTCTCATAAACAAATGTGGGAAGAGAAAGGATGTGCTCTCCTGCCATACAAACATAGTCCAAGTCCCAGGAGCTGTGCTCAGTGATCTTAGACCAGTTCCACTGTCTTCACATGGTCAGTGTCTGAATAGTCCAGACACTTGTTTTGTGGGAAGGTAGGGAGTGGTACTGGGAATTGAAATCAGGGCCTTTGCACTGAGCTATTTTCCCCAGCCCATTTTTTATTTTGAAGAAAGATCTTGCTAAGTTGTCCAGGCTGGGCTTGAATCCAAGATCTTTCTGCCTTAGCCTCCCAGAGTGCTGGCTGCGATTACAGGCATGTGCCACCATGCCCAGCTAGCCAGACACCTTGACTGGTGTTTGTTCACTCTGTTCCTTTCTGAGCTCTGGGCATTGGAGAAGGGATTTGCTATTCAAAGAGGTGATAGTAGGTGAGTCTTGAGCAAGCAAATGTGCTAGAGTGGGACTGATAATGATCAGAGCTATCCCAATGGGGAGGGTCTGACTCTGGACTCTGAGTGGGACAGAGTTCGGAAAAATGGGCAGGAAGGGGTTTGGGAAGGGTACCTGCCTTTTCCCCTTGTGTGAAATAGAAGAGAAGAGGTGGGAAGGAAGGGCATGGACACAATGGCTCTAGGCAGCTGTCTTGCCCTCTGTCCTCGCAGTTAATGCAGTGACAAGATCTGCTGGGACTGTGCAGATGAAGGCCAACCACAAAGCAGGGTAGGGCCGGGGCCTGCAGCCAGCATTTCCTTGTGAGCTGATATCTGTCCTGTATGTCTCTCCAGTGCCCATCGACCATTCTGACCTGGTGGCAGACCTGCTGAAAGAGCTGTCCAACCACAACGAGCGGGTGGAAGAGCGGAAGGGTGCCCTACTGGAGCTACTCAAAATCACACGGGAGGATAGCCTAGGCGTTTGGGAGGAGCACTTCAAGACCATCCTGCTGCTGCTGCTGGAGACCCTCGGGGACAAAGATGTAGGCACTGGCTTGGCACGGGCCCTTTTTGGGGGCAAGTCATAGTGTCCTTTCTTGTCAGGTTGGCTGCAGCTTTCCTTTCTGGATTGTGCTCACAGTTTATATTAAACATTTACCGAGCCAGGCACAGTGGCACACACCCATAATCCCAACTCCTGGGGAAGCTGAGGCAGGAGGGCCACAAGTTCAAGGACAGCCTGGGCAACTTAGGGAAACTTTGTCTGAATATTAAAAGGGCAGGGGGTGGTCTGGGGATGTAGCTCAGTGGTAGAACACCCCCGGGTTCTGTCTCAGTACAGAAAAGAAAAATAAAAAATTCTGTTCCGTCTTAGCATCATTTCTGAGCACTTTTTAGCAAGGTAATGTGTCTATCAACCGTAGGCCTCACTTTGCCTTCTATACAGTTTCTCTCTGTAGCTGGATTTGCACTAATTAAGGGAAATGAGTTCCTGCCTCTAGGTACTAAAACAGAATTGCTTCATACTGCCTAAGCATAAAATGTGGCCTTGTAAGATGCACTTCCTTCCCTGTGAGTTTCATATGTTGTAGAGAAAGAGTTTATTCTTTAGAAGACCTCTGTTAAATGTTGTGTTCCTTAAAATTCCATTTTGTTCCACCTCTGTGTGTATTAGCAGTTCCAGGAATCTCAGTCAGTCAAGCGGTGCTTTCACAAAAAGGCCCTCTTCACACTGAGGTATTTAAATGCGACAAACTGGGCATTTGTGACATCCTTGGTCTGAGACTCCATGTGATACTTAGTAGACAGATAACTCTTATTAAAGGGAAGAATAATCTAGTCAAAGTCCTGCCTTCTCCCTTCTGTGGGGCTGGTCCCTTACATGGAGATGGGAATAAATGCTGGGGACTGCTAGAATTAACTTTGGAAGTAGAAACCCACCTCTCCGCATTGGCTTTGTGTAGGGTCACAGAAACAATAAGAAAGTGCATGTGGTGAACCTAGAGAGGTGGAGCTGGAGGGCTGCCAGGCAGCTGGATGTAGTGCAGGCCACAGGCTGTGCCAGGGCACTGTGGTCCTGATCCTGATAGCAAGCAGCAGGGAAGAGCAGGGTAGTGAATACCATGGCAACTCAGATTGTTTTCTGATGGTTTGGTTTGGTTTGGTTTGGTTTGGTTTGGTTTGGGGATAAATAAAGATAGAAGAATGGTAATAAAAGATCTATATTAACTTTTCTTAAAACAAAGTACTGGCTCTGGAAGCAGTCATGCTTGGCTGGCCTCTACCGGGAGACAAAATGATGTCGTGCTGAGGGCAGGTGAATCGTGTGTTAGTGTGCAGTGTGCAGATGAGTGACAAAGAATCAGGATGTACTTACTGGCTATGTTTGGTGTAAACTCCATTCTCTTTTCTGGAGATTAGGCGTCTGTTTGGGATGGCTTTTTTCCAGATGCGTGACTGCCTTGAATAGCTTGAGGCCTCGCACTAATGACCTCATCACACAGGAGGCCAGGAACACCAGCAGGTCTGCTGCTGTCCTCAGAGTTCATAGCCTTCAGGGCTCTGTCCATGAAATGGCGAGTTGCTTTGGGCTTGTAGTTCGATACTTTTTACAGAAAGGTAGTTTGAATACACAAACCCCAGGGGACTGATAGTGAACTTAGATGTTTTGTCCTCATTGGGTCTCAAGTGCCAGGCTTGTCCAAGAAGCCTTTGTTAATCCATCCTAGGTGCTGGGTCCCAGGAGTGTCACTGTACAACAGTGTCTGTCATCTGGGAACTGTCTAGAGGGCTCATGTCTAGTAAACATTGTGATTGACCTAGCGGGGTCTATGAGATGCCAGAGAGCCCAGACTGGGTGCTGGCCTGTGTGTGTGGTCATGTGCTGTGTACTGTTCAGTGAGGCTGGCTTTTCTTTTGTACCCAGCATTCAATTCGAGCCCTGGCACTGAGAGTTCTACGGGAAATTCTGAGAAACCAGCCAGCAAGATTCAAAAATTATGCGGAGCTGACGATCATGAAGACTCTGGAAGCCCACAAAGACTCCCACAAGGAGGTGAGCCCAGCCCCATGGCCAGGGTGCAGAGCAGGTGGACCCGGGAAAGCAGACTGGGAGTGGGTAGGCATACCTTCCCTGGAGCTCAGCCAACGTCCTACAGAGTAAAGTTCCCATTGCTGTTAAACTGACTGCACAGCTGCACACTGAAGGTACCAGCAGGCGTCCCTGTGGTTTCCCAAGGTTCTGAACCCAGACTTGCACGCATGCTGTGGTCACAGACACTCAGCAGACACCTGGCTTGTTTGTGTTTGTATGTTTGGCCCTGTTGCTCACCAGTCCTTAGAGTGATAAAGGTCTGCAGAGCTCTCCTAAATAAATGACTTCAGTGTCAGGCATTGTAGAAAACAGAATTGTTTATTTAGAAGTTTAGAAAACTTGAGATGACAGACACTGGAGTTGACCCAATGAGATGTAGCCACTTGCACAATTGAGTCTCATGAGTCTCATGACTCCGTCTGAGCATGCTCATGGAGTGAGGGGCTTGTGGCTAGAACAGTTCTTACATCTACAAGCAGAACGAGACCCTAAATGATAGTGTTTCCCTTCAGTAGTTGTATGGCTGCTTGCAGCTGCTTTAACCTCTTCAGATCTCCACCACATAAGTCAGGCAACAGGGGCAGTGTCTCATCTTCTGCCTTGGCGTCTCTCCACCTTCCAGCCCTAGCACAGCACAGCACCAAGTGTACAGGTGCTAGGTGTGATTTCCAGCTGATAGTCTCCAAATGATTGCATGATGATGATGATCACTCATGTTTGAACAAAACACGTTCCATTTACACTAAAAATGTGAGGACGGGGAAGGCCAGTATGATCGACATGGCTGTTCAGGTGAGGAAGAAGCTCCTGGAAGAGACTGTGCCCAGCAACTACTGACAGAACGGGTGTCTTATGATTCTATACAGCTGCCCTGTGCTGTATTTTTAGCCTTAATAGCTTGTCCATAATGATAAACATGGTCACTGGTAAAGAACTTGCTTAGAAATGGGCCACCTAAAAAAAGAAAGAAAGAAAAAAAGAGACGGGCCACCTTTAGTGAAACTGTAGCCAGGTGTGGTGGTGCACGCCTGTAACCCCAGCACTCAGCAGGCTGAGGTAGGAGTATCGCCTTCAGTTCAAGGCCAGTCTGAACTACTTAGGGAGAGCCTGTCTCTAAGACCCAGAAAAATTAAAATAAAGTGAAACTGTAAACCAGCAACAATGTTTTGGCACTTACTGATTAATTGAGAGGTGTCTGTCTTTAAATGGGGTATCCTGTTTTCAAGAGAAAACTTTGACAGTTTTATATAAGAAATACAACTTTAACAGATTTAAATTATCTGTTTGCTGTTTACTATTTTCTGGGTGTATTTGGGTTTTGCCTGCAAAATGAGACATCTAGGCGAGTAAGTTCTTCACTCTGAAATTCCCTTAAATTGCTCCAGGAAAGAGAACAGAAAATGTCCTGCCTCAAATGTACTTAGCAGCACTCAGCTAACTCAGAGTTCCTGAGAACTGAGGGTCCCCACTCAGCTCCACCAGCGCACAACACAGCCCATGGTGTTGGCAGCCTCCCCAGCTTTGCATGCCTCCAGCTCACCTTGCCCCGTGCCCTCACCATTTCCTCATGAAACTTCACTCTGTCACATTGCCAGAGCCACTCAGGAACCTGCATATTTAGGTTTTAGGTTTGGTTTTCATTTTTCTTTTCCTTTTCCTTTAAAATGGGTTGAGTCTTTCTCATCTGTCTTTGTTCCTGGCTTCTTGTTGTTAGGGCAATTCAATGCACGTAAGCTGTGTGGTAGCCATCATGCTGGCATATTAATACTGCACATAATTTTTCTCTGTCTCATTACAATTCTCTTCACCACATACATCCTTATGATTCCAAGCATGTGTTGGGAAGAATCCAGAATTTTTCTAGGCCTGGTTGCCCTATCAGTCTGAGGCATAGTCTCTTTTCCTATCAGATTAAAACTTCCCAAGTGTGTTCATCCCAGAGTGAACTCTTTGGGAACTTCCTTCGCAGAAGAAGCTAGTGGCTGTCCATTCCCAGCGAACCCGGGCTTTGGCAGGAGATGAAGAGAGGGGGAAGCAGCAGATTCACACAGGGCTGCAGTGAGAGACCTTGGCACTGCCTCCCCACCTCCAACCTGCCTGGCCAGCTGGTCCAGTGACCATTGTGCACTGTACTAGCTGTGGAATGGCAGCCCTGAGGACAGCTTCTAGAAAGTGGAAGCGTGTCACAAAGCTGTTAGACAAAACAGATCAAGCAAGGCTGATGACAGGATGGCTTGTTCTCTCATCCTGTAGGCAAAGGTTGCTTTCTCAGGTTCTTTTGAAAGAAGTTATGTGTGCAGAACATTTTTCATACACACTGAAAATGTCCCAGGCACCAAATCTGGATGTGTTGTCCATCTTAAGCCAACAGACATTCTGTAGGGAGTATGACAGGTAGAGGGTTTGGATCCTAGTACAGAGGTTTTATTTTAAAAGTTAGTGTTTGTCAGTTTAGGCATAATCTTTTCATAGTTCCTAATTGAATAAGCAAATCTCTCCCATTACCTAACTCCATTTTTATCTTTTTAGTAAATACATGCTGCTATTGCATTTTAGTGCCCTTAACATTAATGAAGTTGCTTGGTTTACAGTGGTGGTAGTGTTCAGCAGACACCTTAAATGGCTGAGGCTTGATAGTGACCTTTAAAACCTGGAGCCCATTTTCTGTTTTTTAAGATCACTATGTTAGTTTGAACTCTTCTCATTTTAGAATTTATAGTCTGTTGAGAACCTCTCTTTTCATGATTAACAAAAGAGGATTTAATAAAAGAATTCATACTATAAGGAGGAGCTTCTGGGGCATTGTGGGGTGTGAATCTTGAAACAGAAAATCTGAGTCCCAGTCCAGGATCTGCTGCTCTCCACCTCTGTTGTTAGTGGTCATCATTTTCGTATGGCCCTGGATAGGTAGAAAGACAGGACGAAAATCTTTTTGAGGGGAGGGCGGCAGGGCCTCAGATGGGACCCAGGGGGCCTCTCGCATACTAGGCAGGTATTCTGGTGCTGAGCTACACCCTAGCCAGGAATACGCTTTTAAATTGCCATCTGCCATACTAACATTGCTACATAAAACCATTCTCAGACATCCTTATCCGTTGAGAAGTGCCATCTCTTAGGAAAAAGTTGCAAAAATAGTTGTTGTTCCTAGTCATATCTTGGATGATAGATAGTACATGCTCTCTTTAGTTTGAAAGAGGTACTAACTCTTTTTCAGTACTGGGAATTGAACCCAGGGTCAATTCCCTAAGCTACATTTCTACCCTTTAATTTTTTGGGGTTTTTTGAGGCAAGCTCTTACTAAATTGCTGAGTTGCCCAGGCGGGCTCAAATTTGCAGTCCTTCTGCCTTAGCTTCCCAGTGTGCTGCAATTGGAGGCACAAGCCACCAAGTCTTGCTCCAACTCTATTTCTTGAATATATTCCATAAGTGAGAATTTTCTATCACTAGATTTAACTTCTGAATTTTGCCACATTAGTGAATATTCAGTTACATTTACCCACTTAAGTGAGGAAAATGTTAGCTGAGTGTGATGTCATGCACCTATAGTCTCAACTACTTGGAAAGCTGCAGCAGGACGTTTACTTGAACCCAGGAATTTAAGATGAGCCTGAGCAATATAACAAGACCTTGACTCTTTTAAAAAAAAAAATTAAAAATGGAAATTCATGTCACTATACTAACCCATCAAACATTTCTCGCTGCATACAAAAATATCTTAATATTTAAGGCATCAGAATCCAGCTTCAGGTGGTTGGGCTGGTTTGGGGAAGTTGTACTCTTGGATAAGTGTAAAAGAATCATTATATCTCCAGGGGTTTTATTTTTAGATCATTTCCACTTAAATTTTATATTTTATGACTCCAGGGAAATAAAAAAGTTATCAGAGACCAAAGTTACTTTAAAAAGAAAATAGAGCTTCCTGAGATTAGCTGTTTGACTTTGCCCAGCCAGCTGGTTATTTCATGCAGTCTTTTGACAGATACTGTGGCCAGAGAAAAGCAGCATTGCCAGTGAAGACGTGCTGCTGGGCTCGTGCTGCTGGGCTTGTGCTCTGCTCCAGGTGCTGGTTAAATCCTGAGCTGACCTCGTCTTAGCCAAACTCCAGTGCTCAGCTCGGCCCTTGGCCACCTCTCAGGGCAGCATCCATGAGTGTTGATGGGTCTGGTAAACAATGCACCAAAGGGACCTGGAAGAATTACACCCCTCTCTGGACCTTGTTTGTTCTTATCTGTTAGCCCAGGGAGCTATCTGTATCTCATCCAGCCTCAAGATAATAGAAGCTGCTATAGGGTCACAAATTTAAATCTTCATCAGTTCTAAATCTCTTGTTTTCCATGGGCCCAGCCCTGGGATTTGGCCAGAAGTTCTATTTCCTTTGGAACTTCTTGCTTTTTATTAAGTGGGCAAAATCAGAAACCTAGTTAGCTTCATTGAGTGATTCTAAGTAGCTGAGCCAGGAGTGTGACACACTGGTCAGTGCTTTGTGACTGAAACCAGACAGGAGGTAATGGCGTGTCACCTAGGACATTGCAGCACAGTCAGTGTGTGGCTCAGAGCAAGGCTCCAGAAGTCTGGAGTGCACTCAAAACAACAGGGAAGAGTGCCCAAGGGACCACAGGACCTGCGATCTGAGAGAAGGAGGGGAGGACAGAACAAGAGCGGGGCACCAGCTGGCGGGTGGCCCAGGGAGGGCGGGTGGCCCATGGAGGGTGGGCAGGAAGATACACCTGGGTTGAGTCCTGCCAAACCAGGACTGCAGGAGTATGTTCCTGCTAGGAGCTATGCAGGTTCTGAATAGTGTCACTGACTGCTGCCACTGCTGTTTGGGGCTGGGGACAGTGATTGCTCCTGTTGAAGTAATGTGGGAGCCAATGTGACTCCTGCCACAACTAGCTCTGTTAGTTTCAGGAAGGGCCATTATTCAACACAGAACCTTCAGGTTTACACCACCATTGCCAGCTCTGACTGTGACTGTGGACAAGTCTGGAGCTCTCTGGATGTCTAACATGCATGTGGTCTGGCTGGGGAGGGAGAGACACTGTATACTGGCTACCATTAAAGCCTGGTGAGGCCAGGGCTGCTACTGTTGGAAATTGCAGACTGTTCTTATTACTCTCTTCTGTGGAAAACAGCAGGCTGATTTTGAATAGAATTGTTAAGTTGTTTTTTTTTTTAATTGTACACAAAGCAGACATAATTGCATTACTTTAAATATACCTAAGAGGTTGTTCAAATTCAATTAAATAAGCTCTAAAACTCCAAGTAAACATATACTTTGTATCTTTGGGCTACAGCTTGGTTTCAGCCCATCCATTGTCAGTGTGAGGCTAGAACACACCCTGAGTTTTGGAGACAGACACTGGTGTTTAGCAGAGCAGAGAAGTAACCACATTTATGCTGCCCAGCTTCCAATCCAATGCAAAGCACCTCCTGGAAGGCCTGACCTCTCTTCCAGCCCTCACTGTTTTCACTTGTTGCCTAAATTCTGCCTATGGCAATGGGACAGGGTAGGTCTCGCCACATTTGAAGATACATCCTGTGTTACCCTGCATCTGCTGTTCAGGCAAGGCTGGGTGACCTATATGGTTAGAGATGGTTTCATTCAGATACTCCCCCTCTCAATATTTTTGAAGCCCTTGTGTTAGGTATTTGTACTGGGGACGGGGGCCACTCATTGGATAGAGGTGGATGGTACAATTTTAGAATCCACAATAATTTAAAAATTCTCCATTTAGTTTCTCCCTTTGATTTTACTGGTGAGAAAAACCGAGGCCTAGGAAGTGGAAGACATTTCCCTACCATTGGCTGGCTAGTTGATGACAGAACTGGACAGCCTGGAGCTTTTCTCTCTCCTCCCTCTGATACTGAGCCCAGGTAAAGGAGAACTCAGGTTCAGATCCATGCTGGCCCTCCACCATAAGACCAGAGTTTATGTCAGTGCCAGTCTGAGCACTCTTCTTTACCCCTCATTTTCCTGGTGGATACCAAACTTCAGGGCCTTGGAATTCTTATGGATCTCCAGCCATTTCCAGAAGATGGCACCAGTCTTTTCCTTAGCTTCCCAGTGGTCCAGAAGCTCAACTCCAAATACCCTTCTGCAAAGGGTTCTTTGATTCCAGCCATTGTTTTTGGATGTTTGCTGTTTTGTTTTGTTTGGTTTTTTGTTTTGTTTTGTGTTTTTAACTCAACTAGTTGTTCAGATGTGTCTGAGACAGAGCCAAATCAAACTTTGTGAACTTAAACATGCAGGCCAAATGTTGAGAACTTCTGTGCTCTTAAAGAAACCTTATCTTTAAGTAAATATTCACCAGTATTCCGAATAGCGATACTATTTTCTTAAAAAGCTACATGTGAAAATTAGGCTTTTCTTAGCAAGACATTATTATCTCACTAACTTTGAAAGGAAAGAATTCCTATTTCTAACCAGATGATAGTAAAATGAGAATTGGAACAGAATTTGCTAACTTCAGAGCAGATTATAACCCAAAAGTCTTCTTGCTCCTGCTGTCTTTGAATATGGTCCCCTCACTCCTCCCCCCCAAAATTGTTACCACCTCTGGCCACCTTGCCTACTAAACAGTATTGTCCTCCTTCTGTTGCCCATGTTTACTTTTGCTCCCTGTTTGCTTACATTTATAATCTTTGCCTCTTATGTTACACAGAGCACAGGGCAGAACCTAAAGTTCAACCTGATGCAGGCAGCTCGCCAAACCAGTGACTTGGCATATGGAGAGAAGTTGAGAACACTTATCAGCCTTGCCAAAACCAGGTTCTGTCTTGAGAAACTTGCTTTCACCCTGCTAAAAGAGAGGTGCACTCATCTGAATGTGCAGGTCCCAGCATCTTACTTCCAGACACACACACATGCCCATCTTAGAAATAGTTGATGAAATGCTTTGTGTAGCCCTCTCTCAAATTCCTGGACTTTCCTAAGAAGTTCTTCTTGTATTTGGGGTTGAGCTCAGCAGATCTGAGTGTCTTGTCCCAGCACCTCACTGTCGGTAATTCACTAGAACCCAAAAGGCAGGAGAGCATTGGAGTTGGGAAGGAGAGGAGGAAAGCATGAGCCTGCAGTGGATTGCCATGTCTCATTAATCCCATTGCATCCATGAGGCATACCAGGAGGCTGTTAGCTTGCTTCCTTTGTGATGAAAGTGATGCTGCTGGGACTCACATACCCTGCCTCTAAATTCCATGTTCTTTTCACCTTAGTAGGATGTTAAACATCAATTCCTATGTATCAGTGTGCTCTCACTTAAACATACCAACCAAAGCAGCCAATGTTTTCTGACCCTTTCAGTTTTTACCCCCCAAGTTGAAAAACTAACATCCAAAAGTCTTCAGCTTTCTGGCCAGTATGCCATAATGCTTGCACATACTGATTTCTTACTGCAAAAAGCCAGTGTCGTCACAGCACTGTCATGTGGCTGGACCACATTAGAAGAGGGACCATCTCCCCTTGCACTTATCACTGTCCATTTAGCCATGCGTAGCTCAGCCTCATGTGGACTCCAAAGGACATGTGGACTTAGAGCAACTTTGGGGACCTGCATGTACTAAGGTAACTGCCTGATGGAGCTGTCCTGAGAAACTTGCCAGCCCTGTTCAAATAGCTGATTACTGCAGAACAGGTCTCTTCTCCAAAGAGCCAGTGTGTCACCTAGAATGGAATGCTGGGCCTTGTGCAGTTGTTTTTCCCAGGGCCCAAGTTGGTTGTAGATGTCTTTCCTTCCTCCCCATTCCCTCGGCTAGCTCCTTAGTTGGGAATCATAAATCAGAATGGCCTGTACCAGAGGTGACTTTCATGCTACCTGGGAAGCATGCACATTCTGAAGGAAAGAGACCAACAGACGTGTACTGAGTACCTGGTGGACGTTGGAGACAAGTCCTCAGCCTGGGGGACAGATAGCCAAGATTGGATCTTGCCCCTCAGAGAACTGTTCACCCAGTGGGAGGGGCAGTCTCGGAAGATGATGACGGGTAAGATGTGCACACAGGCTTCCTGAGGATTCTGTAGTGGTGGGGCCTGGAGGTCTGCAAGGTGCAGATGGTTGAAAACATGAGTGAGGCAGGGTATGGGCAGGCAAGGGAGGAGCCAGGCCTGTGAAGACCTGTGAAGGCCTGGGCCTCAGGTTGGTGTTAGCAGTTGTCACAGAGGATAGACCCTGGGGCCATGGCTATGAGCTATTCTAGGAGCCTGAATGGTAGGCAGCACCTCGGTCAGGGCCCCAGCATGACCTAAGCCAGGACGTGGGGCCTGTTTGCCCTCCATCTTGAGCTCCCTCTCAGGAGCCCTCCTGGTGCCAATGCACTGATGACTTTACCCTGTTCTGGCCTGAATAGAAGCCGCTTTCTAGGTGGTCCCCATGCTGGCTTCAGGCTCCATCTTCACTTACATCACAGGGGTGGGATGACTGAAGCCTCAGGTTCGGTTCAGCATTGTCTCTATCTCAGTGCTACGTAAAGGTAGAGCTGAGTTATTCCAAGCAGCAGAACGGAAAGCAGAGCAGAATCTGAGTGGAATGCCTGCCCAGTGCAGGACTGGCCCTGGGGGGAATGTGTTAGGTTTTCATTGTGCTTCTTAAGAAAATGCACACCTGCATATAGTTTAGTATCTTTACTTATGTATCCCATATAGTAATGTGCTCCTGTGCCGCTAATAGTAGGAAGTGTCTTTCACTGAGCTTCCGGTCTGTCTTGATTACTCCTTAGCATCTATCTCTATAAGATGCCTCGTTTTACAGATGAGGAAACAAGACACTGAGATTCTCATCCAGCTCCCTAAGCTCAAACTTATAGCACCTCTGCCCGCTCTCCTTTCTTCACTGGGTTTTGGACTTGGCTGCCTTCCTTATGACAAGAGGGTCCTCTCTGGCTCTCTGGAGAGCAGAGGCTACTCCTTGGGCTGTGAGGTACTCATTTCATGCACTTCCTTATAGGTGCAAGGTGAGGAGCCATCATGGCACGAATTCCTAGAAAAACAACTTTCCACAGTGACTCCCTAGGAAGACACTTCTAGAAAGTTCTCCCTGAGCCTGCCCAGCTGCCTTGCAGCTTGGCCCCTGTGAGGAATCATCAGGAGGAGTCAAGGCATTCTGACTTCCCCAGGCTTCTCTCCAGTGCCTCCAGGCTGGGCATCTCTCAGCCCTCAGGAAACGTTTATATTTCCAGGTGCCAGTCTTCTGGGGCAGAGAGTCCCCAGTCTTGGTGTGAAGATTCATCCCAAGGACTCCTCACACAGCTCACTGGACCCCACCTCCAGTCAAGGCCCCTCTGAGCCTACAGGTTGGGGGCTAATGAGAAGCTGGCAGGTGGCTGGTGCCAGGGCTATCCTTGAAGGACCATGTGGCCAGGCTTTTGCCACATCCCCAGGCCCATACTCTCCTCTAAAATGACCCCCCAAACCACTCTGCCTTTACTTTCCCCTGTGTTAGCCAGAGGTGATGATGACTCTAGCCGCCTTTAAATGCAGCCATTATCATGTGAATGAGGCAGCAGAATGTGGTCTTGCTCACTCTGGGGAAATGGGTGTTTCAGGTGGTGAGAGCTGCTGAGGAGGCTGCATCCACACTAGCCAGCTCCATCCATCCAGAGCAGTGCATCAAAGTGCTGTGCCCCATCATCCAGACTGCTGATTACCCCATCAACCTCGCCGCCATCAAGATGCAAACCAAAGTCGTGGAGAGGATCGCCAAGGACTCCTTGCTGCAGCTCCTCGCCGACATCATCCCCGGCTTGCTCCAGGTAGGCATCATTCCCCCAAGGGCTGCTCACCTTGAAGTCCTCTGGGACTCTGCTGTCCTCCTTCACTGCAGGGGGCAGGAGGGAATGCAGGCAGCAATCCAGTCTTAACAATCTGCATTTTCTTACCCACTCATTCCTGCTAAACTATGGCCCAGGGTGGAATTTCTGTTTACTGTCAACATGTTTTGGTCATTTATTTTTGTTCATTCCTTCAACAAACCCCTATTGTGTACCTCCATTGGCCGCAGCCCTGGGCAGCATGGGCCATGGCATGGTGAATCAGACAAGGCCCCCACTCTCCTAGGAAGAGTAACTCTTCTGCACCTGAGGCAGTGAGCAAACAGACTGGCAGACCAGAGATATGTTCCACCGTGTGGCATCACCACAAGGGTTTTCCAGCCTACCATGGGGCTTGTTGCGGCCACATAGCAGCTAGAGGTGCCAGTGCCATATGCTGCATCATGTAGAGAGGTGGCTTCCAGGTTGGGTAGGAAAGAGAAAAAGGTTTTTTTGGTTTGGTTTTTTTTTGAGAGAGAGAATCTTACTATGTAGCCCACACTGTCCTTGAACTTGCTATCCTCTTGCCTCAGCCTTCTGAGTGCTGTGATTACAGGGGTTTCATTCAGGAAAGGTCAAGGAACCTGCTCCCCACTTTAAAAATGCTACTGTTTGCTGAACACTTGACTGGGGACTGTTGAGAACTTGATTGCTTCAGACAGATAAAAAGGCACAAAGGTGAGGAAGTCACAGGGCAGTTAGGAGAGCTGCGAGTGGCCCCATGTAGGTGTGAGGTGGAGATGGGGCTGGCAGGTAGACTGAGGCTCAGTCGCAGAGGGTTTGGAGGTCCCAGCAGTCTTTGGAGGATGGAGAGCTTTTGCCCACAAGAGTAAATGATGTAATTCTCATTTCTTTAAAGGTATTTTCACGTGTGAAATTTGCTTTACCACTAGATAAAATGTAAAAGAAGCAAGTTATCCCCCTCACCATTTCCTTTTCTCATTCTGTCTCTCTGAAGATGTCTTTTCAGTGGCATCATGTCACACAGCAATGCCATGTCAAGGCAGGTCCACCTGTCGCTTGCCTGCCACTGCCTGTGTGCCCTAGGAAGCAGGCCAATCGTGACACTAGTCAGTGTTGACCCCTTGGGGCGAAAGCCCTCTGGGTTGCAGGTCTGAGATATATCCTGATTGTTACTGACAGGCCCAAGGTTGAACTTCGAGGGCATCTGTAGAAGTGTTGCTGAAATACTGTAAGGCAAGTCTTTGATCTCGTTTCTTTTCATGCTCCCCTCTGGCTCTCTAGGGTTATGACAACACCGAAAGCAGTGTGCGTAAGGCCAGCGTGTTTTGCTTAGTGGCAATTTATTCCGTAATCGGAGAAGATCTGAAACCTCACCTTGCACAGCTCACGGGGAGCAAGGTATGTATAGAGTTCCCGGCTGATGCCCACACCCAACCTTGCCAGCTGGTCATGAACCTGCTTGGTGGCAGCCTTGGACTGCAGACAGGCTTTTTTCTCATTGCGTGTGTTTAAGCTGGGCCTTATTTCTCCAAAGGCATTTTTCTACAGTGAAAATGACCTGCTGTGTAGTGAAGTCATTTTAGTTTAAGGTGACTCTAACGTCATAGTCTACCTAACGCCTGTTTTTGAAAAGAAAACTTGTCTTCTGTTTATTCACAAAAGAAAGACAACTTTGTTTAGAAACCAGCCTGTTTTCTTGTAGAAACACTGAGGAAATTTACCTAAGTGCTTAACAAATTGCTGAATCAGAGCTGTGTCCCTTGTCGGCATCAGCAGTAGTGACAGTGGCCCAAAACCTGTCCCACGGTACCCCAAGCACTGTACCATGTCCCTGGCATGTGTTGCGTTCCTGGCACCGCTGTGAAATAAGGACGGTCACCTCCTTTAGCCTGCCCAAGGACGCAGCGGAGGTCAGGCTCCAGTACCTTCTCATGCCCCTTTGTGTTCTATAATCAAAGGAAGGAAATGGACCAAAAGGGCTATGGGCTTATTGAAGACGGGAGTGGCTAGAGTGCTCTATGTTTTAAAAATTTCTATAAAAGACAACTCATATCTAACGTGCCCGAAAAAGACATAGTAGAGAAGGACCTTAACTCCAGAGAGGAGGTGGGCCCGGCTGCCAGGCCTGGGGCTGGCCGTGAGGCACCCACTCCAAGGAAGTACTGTGTATCTGCCTGAGTTTAAAGACCCCCTTCAGAGATATGGATACAATTTCCTGTGTGGAACTAACCCAGTGGGAAGCAAGGACAAAGAAGCACCTGGCCCTGCTCCTTGGGAGGGAAGGAACTGGGCAGTGACAAGGCCCCTGTGTTTGCAGTGAGCTGCTGCTGTGGCACAGATAGGGAGCATCGCAGTCAGAGAGGCACAGGCAGGAAGGCTGGAAGAAGGAGTGAGGTGGGTGAGGATAAAGGATTTAGAAGTCGAGTCTGTCCTTTTTTTCAATCCAGCAAGTTAAAGATTGGTCAGTTTTATTGATCTTGTCAACCAATTTTTTGTTTCTTTTTTTTCTATTATTTTATGTCTTCCTTTTCATTTACATCTGCTCTACCTCTAAATTTGTGGCTGTGCTTTAGTTATTCTTTTCTAATTTCCCTGAAGTATAAAGTTAGATTGTTGATTTAAGATTTTGTCCTTTTTATTCATGCAAACATTTACAGCTGTCAATTCCCTGGTCCAAAAGTTTTTAAACGTACTTTCGTTGTTATTTGTCTCAAGATATTGTCTGATTAACTTTGTTTCTTGTTGATGCATTGGCTTTTATAAAAAAAAAATATATAGGGGCCAGGGATTTAGTTCAGTGGTTCTACCATCTGCCTTGCAAGTGCAAGGTCCTGAGTTCCATCCCCGGTACCCAAAAAAAGGTATTATGTAATTTCTGCAAATGTGTGACTTCTGCATTTTTCCTTTTGTTACGAGTTTCTGACTTCATCCTGTCGTGGTTGGAGGAGACTCTGTATGCTACCTCCCTTTTTAATCTGCTCCAACTGACTTTTTGGCCTAAAACATGAACTGTGCTGATGTGCCGGGCACACCAAAGAGTGTGTTTGCTGCTTTGGGTTGAGCACTGTCAGTGCACCTGCTGGTTCTGTTAGTTTATGGTGTTGTTGAACTCCTACACTTTCTTACTTAGCTTCTGTCCCACTGCTCCACCCATTGTTAAGAGTGAGGCATCAAAGTCGTTAGCTGTTACTGTAGAACCATTTCTCTCTTGGGTTCTGTTGGTTTTTGTTTTACATATTTAGATGGTCTGTTACTAGATAATACATAGAATTGTTAGATTTTCTTGCTGTATGACACTTTTTCTTAATAGAGATATCCTTTGTCTCTTGCTATCTCTTTTGATTTAAAGTCTGTTTTTTCTGATCCTTGCTCTGTTACTATTTGCATAATAAATATCTTTTTCCATCCTTTCATTTTTCATTCTGTCCACAGACCTAAAGTGAGTCTTGTAGACAGCATGCAGCTAGATCATGTTTTTAACCCACTCAGCCAGTCTGTCTTGAGTGGCTTATTTAACCTGTTTACCTTTAAGTAATTACTGACAAGGAAGGACTCTTTTCATTTTGCTTTTTACCTTTCAATGCTTTACCCCTCATTTTCTACATTACTGTCTTTCATTTGTTTGATTTTTTTTTTTTTCAGTAGTGAAACATTTTAAGCCCTTCTCATTTCCTTTTGGTGTGTTCTGTAGCTATTTTCTTTGTTGGTATGGGGATTACATTTAATAGCCCAAAGATATAACACTAACCTAAATCTATATCAGCTTATTGAGCACACTTTTTTTTTTCTTGAGCATACTTTCTGAACCTTTTATTTTTCTAAAAGAAGAGAA
The DNA here is from genome assembly GCF_053883595.1 of Heterocephalus glaber. Lineage (NCBI taxonomy): Eukaryota > Metazoa > Chordata > Mammalia > Rodentia > Bathyergidae > Heterocephalus > Heterocephalus glaber. The sequence goes on along the minus strand of NW_028258143.1, from coordinate 22,644,134 downwards.
TCTTTTCTACCTACCTGAGAGGGTTTCTGTGAGGCCCAGGTATGATGGTGTAAAAGCTCCTGGTGACTCATTGAACATGCACATGTGATTAATTCTGTTGTCATGTCTTCCTCATACGTGTAACTGTGTTTCTTTATTTGCAGTGCTGGGGATTGAGCCTGGTGCATGCTAGGAAAGTGCTCTACCACTGAGCCACATCCCCAGCCATTCTTTAAAATTTTTAAATTTGAGACAGGGTCTCATGAAGTTGCCCACACTGGTCTCAAACTTAGTGATCCTCATGCCTTAGCCTCCTGAGTAGCTGGGATTATAGGCAAGTGCCACCATGCATAGTTGTAATTATATTCTTGACTAGAGACATAAATTAAGGGTTTTGAATAGAATATAAGGACAATAAAGAATGTTTAACAATTTATTCATACCCACCCTTTTGTAGAAATATAACTGTCTTGTCTTTAAATCATTTTTTCCCTCATTGATTCAGCAAGTATGTGTTAAAATCTTGCTATCCATACCACACTATGCTGTGTATTCAGGCAAAGTGAAAGCTTTATCCTGCCATGAATTAGTAGAAATTATAGCTGGGGAAGAGGCTTGGCACACAAGGAAATGGAGTAGATGCAGCAGGACAGGCCCTGAGGGAGCAGCTGAGAAGAGGCTGAGCTGGGTTCATAGGATGGGCCAGTGGTTTGTGTACAGCAGGAGCCACTGGGTGGGAGTTAGAAGGGGTGTAGGAAGCACCGTGTCTGAAGAGGACGTTACAGAAGGCACTTTAGGAATGTCCTCAGTGCTCTTGCTATTTGCAGGTAGTGAAGCTGAGGCTCTAAGAGAGTGATTTGCCAGAAGTCAAACAACTAGTTAGTGGTGGAATTGGATCTGGAACTCTGCTGGACTACTGAGCCGAGGTGTAAAATCCTTATGTGAACAATGACTCTTGTCGTCCTAGTACTGCTCACTGTAGTATCTGTTGATGATTTTAACAGGCAAGGAAAGGCTAGGGCTAGGGTGAGGGGTGTAGTTCAGTGATAGAGTACACACTAAGCTGGGTTCCATCCCCTGTAGCACAAAAAATAAAAGACAAGGACTGAAAGGCAACCATGGAATGTCATGTAAGTTAAGGTGAAGTGCTCTGCTGTGGTTGAAGAGAAAGACAGCACCACAGCCTGCTGTGAGGAGACACCAGGGCTAGACTACTGAGCAGCACCTCCTGCAGGCTCTGTTTGTATGGCAAAGCACAGCACAGCCCAGTGTTCCAGTCCCTGCATGGATGTGGCAGGGGCACCCAAGACAGTACACAGAGGACACACCCAGACCATCCCTTCAGGGGGAGGGGCAATGTCAGAAAGCCTGTCCCATCTGGCTTCCCATCACCAGTTAGAGGGCCCTGCTTCCTCCTGCAGCCCGCACATCACCCTGAGCATGTGTTCAGGGGGCCGCTGGAGATCAAAGGGCTGTGGACAATACGTTTTTCGTAATTCCCTTGATCTTACAAGTTGTTTGTTACTTAGATTTTTATTGACATTCTATTTCTTTTATTAATAGATAGCTTAGTGGCATTCAGCTAATATTTGATAAGCACCTACAGTGTCACCTGCAGTTTTGAAGATCCCAAGGGGCAAAGCCTGTCATTGTGAAGCATGATGTCAGTCTGCATAAGTGTTGTGTAGTGATACTGTCTGGCCTCTGGGAGGCCTAATCTTGTGGAAAGGGACAAGAAAGCCCCTGCTAACCATAGTATGAGGCCGCACATGCTGAATCCAGACAAAAAGCCAGAGCCACAGGTGGGAAGGAAGGGTTGTTCCTATCTGGATTCACATCAGGAGGGGCTTTGGGAGGTAAGTCTCAGGTGCTTCGGGCATCAGGGAGTTTCAGGAGGCAGTCAGGGTGCTGGGAAAAGAAAAGGCGTCAGCACAGACTTGGCCTAGTACCTCTTGCTCCTTTTCCCATTCCCCCCAGCTCCCAAGCAGCCACTGGGCTGCCTTTGCAATGGGTGGCCCTACCCCTCATGTACTTTTCTCCAGCAGCCCCTGTGGCCGCCCACCGTATTACAGTGTTGTGGCACTTAACTGTTCTTTTGTAACAACTGACTGTTTTCCTCTTGTCTTTTAGACACTTGTGGGTCTAGACACTTGTGGTGACAGTGTTTGTGTAATGAGTTCCCCCATCAGGGAATTAGGGGACAGGCAGTTTTTTGATTGTCACCTGGGTTGTGCTTGTCATTTTCCTGTGTTTTACTCTGATTGCTTTTCTCCTGCTGACTCATTTGTATCTTCTCTGCAGATGAAGCTGCTAAACTTATACATAAAGCGGGCCCAGACCACCAACAGCAACAGCAGCTCCTCCTCCGACGTGTCCACGCACAGCTAGTGGTGCCTGGAGACCCCTATCAGCTGCCCTGTCAGTACGAGGAGTCCAGCACATATTTATTACAATCAGTATTTTGGTCCCTTCCAGCTTTTGTGTAGAATCTTACTGGTATTGAATGTAATGGAAGCAAGGCCTGTATTGCAGTCCTCATAGAAACAAAAGGAATAATGAGAAACAAAAAGAGCCATATTACATGTCTCATACCACCTGCCGAGATCACACCACCAAGTAGGGGCAGGGCTAGTTCCCAAAACCCACAGCTCTCTAGCAGCACTTGGTAGGCAGTAGCATTTTTTTTTTTTAGTTAATAACAGATTTGGGGGTGGGATCCCTCTTGTGTCCCTCATTCTTAGTTTATATTCTCATGAGCATGGCCATGTGGGCCAAAGCCCACCCTTTTCCTAGCCAACACTGAGAAAGGTCACATGTCCTTAGGTTGTATTTTGAGGCCTAGTAAGCATGGAGCTCAAATCTTGGCAAGAGAAGGAGGAAGGCCCGAAGCTGTCCTGCTGAGTGGCTTGTCACGTCACACAGGAGCCCCTTGCCCTGGCTCTCAGGGAGGTCCGGACTGCCCCCGTCTCCTCCCAGACCCCTGGAACGGCTTCACACGGCTCCCCATCCCGGAGCTGTGGCTCAGAAGGATTCCTATGAGTCCAACCACAAAGATAAGGTGAACTTACAGCAGTTAGGGATGCCTGAAAGGGCCTTCCGTGGAGCACAGCAGGTGTGAGGAAGTTTCCTGTCCATTTCCCTGCCGAGATCTGGGGGAGGCACTGTTGTGATGGGGATTCTCCCAGGATTCCAGGTTGTGGTTCAAAACCGTGCCATCTTTTCTCGCCCCTCAAGCTTGACCTGAGCTGTTCATTTCCAAAATGTTCTGTTAATCTGGCAGACAGCAGTTTTACCATTCCACTTTGGGCTTCCCTGTTTTCTCTGGGGATTAAAGAGCAAAAAAAGATCTAGAGAGACCAGGTATCAAAATCTTTCTTTGGTGGTAAAAGATTGAACCCATGGCCTCCTGCATGCTAGGCCAGCTATCTACCACTGAGCCCCCGGCCCTGGAATCATTTTTAATTCTGTAAGCCAAAGTACTTCCTTGATTGTTAAATTGCTTAAGGAAAAAGTAATCATGACAAGTGGCAGATTGCAGAACAACAGGATTTGCAGTGTACTTTCAGAGTCTGTTCCCTTCCCCCAAAACCACCGGGCTCCTTTTATGTTTTAACCTCTTGAGGGTCTGATTGCTCCAAAGGAAGTAGCTGTAGATCTGGAGTCTGATTACATTAAGTTTTAAGTAAAATTCCTAAGCCAAATGGCAATTCTCAGTGCAATCATGAAGACTTCTTTTGTTACTATTCTATTTTAGATCCTCTTAATTGGACTGATTCCTCCATAAGGAAAAAGCTGCTTTTGACATGAATTTTAGCAAGATACAGTATTGGCAGATCCAGGGCAGGGCCCACCGAAGCCACTAGGACTGAAAGCAGGACCTGGGGCCCCTCTCACATAGTTCTCAGCCTGATTCACCACCCCTATCTGACCTTCCACATTTGGCGGGGACCTGGTGAAAGGCAGATACTGTTATTTGGAAATAAGCACTAAAACTGAAGGCCTCTACATTCAGGTGTGGGGCAGGTTATCTTACACATATAAAGTGCTCCACTGCTACTGTTTAAGGAAATCCATGGGTGCATTTTAATTGGCTGAATATTATTGACTGATTTAGGCTCAAAACATAGCAGGACCAGGCCTTACTTTCAGTGATAAATACTATTTGTTTGTTTGTTTGTTGTTTATATATTAGTGGGATTTCTTTTTCACGCTCTTTACAAAAGTCCCGGAGTCTTGTGATCTCCTCTGTGGTAGAAACGTGCCTCCCAGGCATTACTGTACTTATGAATTCTCTTATGCCTGATGCAGTTAGGAAGACCCCTCTCTGGGACCCTTTGGCTCCCAGAAAGTCACCACAGTTCCCAGTACAGTTGGAAGGCTCTCAGACATTGCTGATGTCCTCACAGTACTCACAAAGGGCTAGCCTCGAATGTCACCCGCCCCTCCTCAGTCTCCTGATGGAGATACAATCACTTTTTGTCACAGGTCTCTTGGCCTCAATCTGCAAGCTGCTGCCGGCTGCCTGCCTGGAATAGACTCGCATGCCGCCACCTCCTATTGCAGGGTGGCTGCGCCCACCTCCGCCTTGGGACGACTCGCCTCCCTGCCGGGCTCCGTTCCGTTCTGCAAGACACTGACAGCAGAGCATTTAGGACTGTGTTTGCCTCCCCACCTACCTGACTGTCCAGAGCCTCAACCCACCCTGCCGAAGGCCATTCCTCCAACTTCCTGTTCCCTGAGCTGCCACCTCCCTCTGGGGAGCTGGCTGGTCCTTTTGGTGCAGCGCGGCTGTTTCCAGTGCACTGTGTGTGCTGCACGCCCTGGCCGCGTGCACGGGCCTGCCTTTTCTACGCTCACCACTAGCTTACACACCCTGTGCAGGAAATGCGATGATTCGTCTCATACATCTTCTTTGTTCCCTGCCACCTTTTCTATCAAGCGTAATGTTACACTTTAAAGGACAGCAAATAAGAACTTTGTAGAACCCCACCAGGACTCTGCTAACGTTTGGAAATGAAAAAAGAAATGCTCTGAAAAATATCAGCCACCAAAATAGTTTTGTTGGCAGTGTTCACACGCATGGTCCCCATGCCCCTGGGTTGGGTGGTTTTTTGTTTTGGTTTTTTGGGTTTTTTTGGGCTTTTTCATGTTACATTCATATCGGTATTTATATCTTATTTGTTTCACTCTCAAGTGTATCATGGCAAATGTACAGATTTTTTGTTAATAATGTGTTAGGATTTGCTAAAAAACAAAACAAAACAAAAAAAAACCCTTTTGAGTTTGCCCTAGAATAAATGAAACCTAATTCAGTTTCCTGCATTGATGCTGTCTGTCATCACCGTGCCCAGCAGGTACCTGACCCTTCTCCGTGTGACATGAAGAGGTCAGTCTTCTGACATGTCTGCTGGGAATCAGCCCCTGTAGTGTGTGTGGGGTCCTGGGAGTGAGGGTGGAGCTGAGCCCTAGCCTCACCCCCAGGGGCTGCTTGCACAGCGGGCCTTTGGCTGAACAGTGGAACATTCAATTCCAGAAAGGTTGGGAGCAAGCAGAAAGCCTCGACTTGACTCCTGAGACTATACCAACAGCTGCTAAGAGCAGGTGGGCCCCAGGCTCCTACTGTCCCTTCTGTGTCTCCCGTGGGACCCATAGGGATTGGCGGGGTGCTGGGCACCCAAGGAGAGGGGTCTTAGAAACATCCACAGCACTGGGGACTTAAGTCTGCTTCTTTGAAATTTTTTCTTTAGATTTTCTCATTTTTAATCTTAACATACAGTAAACATAGCACAAGGATTGCCTTCTTAATCATTTTGAATGTACATTTCAATGGTATTCAATGCATGCACACTGTTATGCAGCCATCACCACTGTGCTCTGGAGTCCCATCTCCAAAACTTTTCATCTCATAAAACCAACGGCCCATTAACTGTTAACTCCTATCAGCCACCGTTCCATTTTCTGTCTCTGGATCTCACTTCTGCCCCTGCCCCACCATAGTGGAATTATACACAGTATTTTTCCTTTCTGTAACTGCATGATGCCCTCAAGGTTGATCCGCACTGTAGCCTGTGTCAGAATTCCCTTCCTCCTCAAGGCTGAATAGTACTCATTGTGTGGATAGACCCCCACTTGGGAAGCTTTACTTTTTATTAAAAATGGTGTTTGAATTTCCGGTCATGCTCCATGCTGCATCTCCAGGACCCCTGTCCCAGGTCAGTACCCCGTTCCGTGACCCTGCCTTTGCACCTGTTTGAAGTGTCACACAGCCCCAGCATCATACATAGGGGTAGGGTCCCAGCTCCAACCCTACCACCTTGGGCAAACTGGCTTCATATCCTGCCTCAGTTCCACCTATGAACTGGGTTAAAACCAGGTGGAGGTGCTATCAGGATTGAATGAAGCATCGGCAGCAGTGGACAATGATGGCCACCTGCCCTGCCTCCCACCTCGGACTCTGACACAGAGTGGTGAGGTCATCCCCACCCCTCCCCACATAACCTGTCTACAGCCAAAGTCCATTAATTCATTAGCGAACAGAAAACCCCTGGAGGACAGGCCAAGCAAGGAATTCAGTTTTCTGTATTTGGTTCATCTCTACCCATGGGGACCAGCCCCCACTTGCCTATTGAAGATAGTCACAGGCCATGGGGGGTGGGGGTGGGATTCAGAAGCCCTTGGTGGACCTTGGCTCTGAGCATCTGAATGGTCTTCTCTCCAGGAATCTCAAATCTTTCCCGTCAGTGCTTCCTCAAATCTCAGGAGGGTCCAAGACCCCTGAGCTGCTGAGCATTCCCAGGGAAAAGCCTCTGGCAGGAAGACCCCTGCTTTGCACCTTAGATTAGTACCGGTGAGGTGGTTGAAAAGCAGCACTAATATCCTTCAGGAAGCATCAACACTTTTGAAGAATTCTCCCATATAACATCTGATTTTTACACCAATCCTGGGAATTGTTCAATTTCCAGATAAGGAAACAGGCACGGGAAATGTCATAGATTATAGTGACTCATGGAGTTGGGGCCTGCTCCCGGGCCTGTCACTCTAGCTGCTACTTTCCCCATCTCATGATCAGAGCATTGTCTTCAGAGCATGCATTAGATCCCCACTCTGGGAGAGCTGATGAGATGGGCTGTCAGCTCAAGAGCGCGTTCCTAGCAAGTTCTTTGGTGGTGTGCATGCTGCCGTGAGCTCCTGGTCCATGCTGAGAATCGCTGTGTAGCATTTTGCTTCGAATAGCACAAACAGCACCAGTGGTTGTGTTGCTCCCATGAAACAGGCTGCTGGGAGTGTTGTTGCTGGTGTTGTTGCTGCTAACTGGCATGCGGCTAACTCAGCACCCAGACTGGGACTTTTGAAAGTGGAATGGGCACCATGAGGGGAGGCTGGAGCATCTCAAGGAGAGGAGCTCAGCCCATGCTGGCCAGCCTGCTGGCTTCCTCCAGTATTTATTAACTTATACCTCAGTGGCTCCAGGCAAGAACGGACAAAGGTCGTGTGAATGGCATCTAGTCCCAGATTATGTATTTAAAAGACATTAAAATGTTTCCATACCGGGCCTCCTCCCTATGGTGTTGCTGCCAAGAGCAGAGGTAGAGGAGAACTTTGTCAGGCTCTTCTGGAAGTGCTTCATTCCTGCAGTTCCCAGGGGCCTTGGGTTCCCAGGTTCCAGAAGGGACAGTGCCAGGGAGATGTGGCAGGGCAGGAAAGGTAATGCCACTTCCCACAGCAGGGGGTGTGTCCAACACTCTCACCCAGTGGAGACCTCTCTGATCTCCTGCCTCCCTGCATGCATCCTGCCATCCCTGTTGGACATTGGCTCACACTTCCAGTTCCTACCAAGTGCTCACCATTTGCTAAGCTCTGAACTACACAGACAACAGCCTATGAAGTAGGTTCTATGAGTATTCCCATTTTACAAACAGAAAATAGATACATAGCAAGGTTGGACAACTTGCTTGGGGTCACAGCGAATAAAAAGCAGAGTTTAGGATTCTAATCCAGGAAGTCCAGCTCTGGACTTGGGTCTTTGTCCTTTCTCTGAACTTCTGGTCCACTTCCCCTGCCCCTGGCTCTTCTTAGCAAGTTCAGCTGGACCCTGCCTGGTCATGGTGAATGCTCATGCAAGACCTAGGTGACTGTTTCTGGCCTAGGAACGAGGGTGGCCCCATGTGTGTGGAGGAGGCAGGGGACAGGGTAAGGTGGAGGAGTCAGTTCATTTCAGAGATGTTGATGATCCTCTGCTTCATAATTAGGGCGGTGGGCCCATGGGAGTTTGCTTCACTATAGCCTGTAATGAACATATATATTCTCTTCTATATTACCAACTAGTCTGTACTACCAAATATTTCATCATTTTAAAAGTGTGAGAGCTCTAAGTTGCAAGGTGGTCATTTGGATGAGGCTCATGTTTATTCTTTGGATTGTCATAGACGTGAAAACCTCTGAATAGAATTTCCAGGCCTCTGCGAATACACATGTAATCTATACATAAGACCCCATCAAGGCCTGTCACCCCACATAAGACTGTCCAGTGTCCCACAGACCTGTGCCTGAGGGGTTGATCCACAGAGAGGACAACACACCTTTTGCAGAATCCTTGCTCACAGCTATGGGAGGGGCGGGCACTGAAGACCTTGCCTCTTTTCCCAACAGCTCCTCCCAGCCCCTCAGGCCTTGCTGTGGGGTGAATGTCCCCTCCAAGCCTCATGGGCAATGTATTTGTTTATTTCCTTTTGCAGTGCTGGAGGTCAGACACAGGGCCTTGCAAGCACTCTGTCTCTGAGCTGGATGCCCAGTCCATAGTTGAAATGCAACGGTGTTGTAAAGGTATTGGGAGGTGAGAACTTGAAGAGCTAATTAGGTCTCCGGGGTCTCACCTTTGTGGATGATTAATGCCATTATCAAAGCTGCAGTTGCCTTGGGAGTGGGCTCGAAATACAAGGATGACGTCGCTGGAGTTCTGTGTCTCAGTGTCTTGCACATCTCTTGCCATGAAAAGCCTTGCACTGTGTTACAACACCAAAAAAGGCCCTTGCCGGGTTCAGGGGCCATTTCCCCAGACTTCCCCGGCTCCAGACCTGTGAGAAATAAATCTCTGTCCTTTATAAATTTCCAGGTCTGTACTATTTTGTTAAAAAAAAATAAAAACTGAAAGAGGCTCCTAAGCATAACCAGTGCTTTGTCCCCTTTGGCTCCTGTCCTGTTCAGCTCCTTTTTGCAGTTCTGATTGGCGAAATTGGTATTAGTCACAGAAGGCCCTGCTTCCTCAGGCAAGTCTGAGATCTCTCTGACATTCTGCAACAGTCCCGGAAAGAGGACCCAAGGGTCTCAGGAAGGCTGGTGGCAGGAGATGCTGCTCTTGGGAAGATGGGGCCCAATGAGGAAGTGTTGAGTCCGCAGGGCTTAGGTTACCTGACACCTTCGCAGCCCTTCTAGCACCTCCCCTTCTACTGCTGAGCAACTCCCTGGATGCTGGGCTTCTTCTGCAGCTACCATGTGTTCTACCAAAGAGATCCACCTCATGAGACGGTGGAAACTTGTTGAGGACCAGCAAGAGGGTGATGATATCTGTCTCGTGTGACAGCTCAGATGCAGGTCCTGCCTTGTCCCCCATGTGATGGCTACCAAGCAGCAGTTGGCAGCTACTAGAAGTTAAGAAGGAATTTCCCCTCTCAGCTGTTCCTGGCTGAGCGGTACTCAACTCTAGCCCCCTGTCCCTCCCACAGACGATGTCCACTGCCAAACTGTAAAAAATCCCCTGAGGGCTGGGGCACAGCTCAGTGGGAAAGCACTTGCTTAGGATGCACTGGGCCCTGGGTTTCATCCTTACCAGAAGAAAAGAAAAAGCAATCCTTTTCTCCTTAAACTAAGGAAACTCCATTGTGCATAGTGGGAAACCATAAGCAATGGAAAGAGAGAGAGACCACTAAAATTTCCAACTGAAGATAAAACAGGTAATAAAGTGTGGCTCAGCCTCTTAGTTGAATACTATGCCACCATTTAAAGTATATGTCTGAAAAATTCTATACTCAGTATTAAGGGGAACATTCAAAGAGAAAGAGGATTTTTGCCTTCTGATAATGGAATACTAGATAATTATAAATAAAGCTTTCTGCAGAAGATAACTAAAAAACCTGGACAAAACAGTTTGAAAATTTAATTGACAGTATCAGAGAACTGACAAGGAAGTGAAAAATTATCTAGAATTAGCAGGAGAAGATGAAAGTCTGGCGAGATGACCCTAGTATTTAGGACAACCTTCATCCTGGGTGTGTTAACTGGTCCAGAAGAGACAACAGAGATGCAAAGCAAGGATTCAGACAGCCTCGTTCTCTTTAGTCTGAAAAACATGGTCCAAACTGTTCTGCCCCAAGTTCCCACAGAACCTTCTTCTGGAGGAAGATAACATCACCTTGGCCGCAAAGCCATTTGTGCAATTGTTCAGCTATGTGGTTCAGCAAACAGTGCATAGTAACCCACCACAGAAGGAGGCAGGACAGTGGAAAGAAGGAGCAACAGAAAAAAACAGGCAACACAAGAAGACCTGCAAGGGCTGCGACTACTGGCATTGTGCATACATGTTTGCAGAGAGAAAGGCAAGGCAGAGTCTGTGCAGAAGATGAACTGTTTTTGGTACATGTTTGCAGTACCTAATGATTACATTTATTGTGGGGAGTTTGTATATGTACATAACACCTCTTAATTCTTTTTTTGACCCTCCCATCCTTCCCTGTTCCCTCCAACTCTTATTCCCCTTTCCATTTGCAAAAGCTTTATTTCTGTTTTTTTCTTCATTTCTCTTTCAATATTTGATACCATATCAAAAAGGGATATGGCAGAATAAAAATAAAATTTTAGAGTTGAAAAATACTGTAATTGGAGCTGAGTGTGGTAGTGGTGCATGTCCATAATTCCAGCACTTGGAAGGTTGGGAGGAGAATCACAAGTACCAGACCAGCCTGGGCTACACAGCAAGTTGAAGCCTGGCCTGGGCTACATACCAAGACCCTGGAAAGAAAAAGAGAGAGCCAGAGCCAGAAGCCAGGAGCCAGAGAAGGAGAAGAAGAAGAGAGGAGGGGAAAAGAGGAGGAGAAGGAGAAAGGAGGAAAGGGGAGGGGGAGGGAGAGACAGAGAAGGATGGAGAGAGAGAGAGGAAGGAAGGAAGAAGTAGAAAAGAAAGAAAGACAGTAACTGACACAAAGAACTCAATCAGATTGAAATTGCTGAGATTAGTGAACTGGAAGACAATGTCAAGAATGAAGAACAGAAAAGCAAAAGGCAGAAAAATATAGAAAACAAAGGAAAAACGAAAGGTGGAAAAGTATAGAAACAGTACTAAGACTAGGACCAGGGGTCAGTGGTAGAGCATTGTGTGGTAAACATGTGTGTGAAGCCCTGGATTCCATTCCCAGCACCAGAAAAGAAGATGAGGAGGAGGAAGGGAGGAGGAAAGGGAGCAGCTTCAGTAGTGAATCACAGAAACAAAAACCAGATGTAAAAGCCACATAATGGGGATCAGGAGTGGGTGGGGTGGGTGGGAAGAGAGTGGAGCTGAAGCAATATATTTAAATGATACTGACTGAGAATTTTTCAAAGCATCAGTTTAGGAAGTCCAGTGAACTCCAGGGAGCAGGGATGGGGTGAGGTGCACTTGCAAGGCCCTGAACGTCAGAACCTCTGCAATTCTGAGCCCTATGCAGCTCACTACCTTACTCTGATTTTGATCCTGCCAGTAGGGGGTGAATAAAAGTCCAAACCTAGGTGCATCACAGTGAAACTGCATAAAAAGAAAAGAGAAAATCTTGAAAGCAGCTAATGAATAATAGACAAAAAACAGAAAAGAAACTCTCAGTCAACCTCACAACAGAAACAGGAGAAAATAGAAGGGAGGTCCATTCCCATTAAAAATTTTCAATCCAACAAAACCCTACAAAATTTTTCCTAAGCACACCTGCTTTTAAAAATGTCAAGGGGTTTCTCCACTCAAAAAAGACATGATCTGAAATATTCCATTGTTGTACAAAGGAATGAAGAGCAATTAAAATGGAAATTACAATGGTAAATCTGACAGCGACTGTGTAAAACAGTGGCAATAATAATGTCTTGTGGTATTTAAAACATATGGAATTAAAATTCATAACAACAGTGACAGAATTAAAAAGAGAGTAAATGAGGTTATCGTGTTCGAAGGAAGAAAATAGAAAGATTAAGTTCTGAAAAGTAAGAGTCCATTTTGAAATGTTAAGAAAACCTTAAAAGTAAAATTGAAATAGAGTGTACCTTCCAAATTGACAAAAAGAAGGAACCAAATAATAAATAATAATTCAAAAGTTGGCAAAAAGACTAGAGAAGAAAATTGAACAAGCAGGACAAGTAGAAAGCACATAGATTTAAGCTGCCTCTCACCAAGTACATTAAATACAAATGAGCAGGATGCACTAATCAAATGAGAAAAATTCTTAGACTGCATTTTTCTTCTTTGTGGTTCTGGGGATAGAAACAGGGCTTCTCACGAGCTCTACCCCTGAGCTACATCCTCAGCTCCAGATTTTTTTACAAAACATCATTGTATGCTGTCTCCAAGAGTCACATTTAAACATAGGATTTAGTTAGATAAGTTGTAAGTAAGTTGGAAAAAGATACACCATATGAGCATCAACCAAAGAAAGCTGGTGTAGCTGCAGAAACGTGAAGAAAGTAGACTTTAACAATAAGCAGCATTAGATCTAAAGAAGATATTTCTATAAGATTTAATTCATCAGAAAGATACAATTCTAACGGTGAATATCTTAAACATCAACTTCAAAATATGGGGGGAAGAAAACTGACAAAACCAAAAGGAAAAAATATACAAAATCTCAATCATAGTGAGAGATTTTCACATAGCTCTCTCATTTATTAATACCAAAAGCTGTCTTTCTTCATGCCAAATTAGAATATAGAAAATTTGAACAGTACAATTAATAAAATCAAAGAGACAATAATTAACATATTAAACTGCACCCAAAAACTATTTAACCCATATCCTTTTCATGCACAAATGGAAACGTTATAAAAGTTGAGCACAAACTGAGTAACAAAGTATCAGTATAGTTCAAAAAACTGAAACTACAGAGAAAAATGCAACAAGAAGAAGATAATTAGAAAATCTCCATATGGTTAAAATAGGCTTCCAGATGGCCCAACAAGCAAAAATGAAAACAATGGAAATTAGAAAATATTTTGAACTGAATGATTATGAGAACGCTACATGTTGAAATTTGAAGAATGAACCTAAAGCCATTCTTAGAAGAAAATTTTAGCTGCCAGTACATATGTTAAATAAAATAAAAAGTGAAAATTGATAACCATCTATCTCAAGAAATTAGAAAGACAATAGCATGTACTAGGATATGAAAGAAAAAGTCCCTGTGCTTTGTTTTTGTGGTAGACCAGATTGAATTGGGAAGCATATCTATAACCTAGGAATCCTTAATACTCATCTTGGAAAAATGTTAATATAATCTTTTTTGTTTTTACAGTAAAAAATTTGGCAATTGTGTGGACCTCTCACCTACCAACTTAACAGCTGCTGCTTGTCACTCACTCAACACTAGGACTCAAATGGGCAGATGTCATCCTGAACTCTTTTATTTATTTCGACCATGACTTATTTGGAGTGGTGGTATTATATTTCAGAAAAAGCCATATCATGAGGTTATCTAAAGTAAACTATATTTAAACGAACAAGAGAGGGTTACATCTGTAATCTCAGCATTCTGGAGCCTGAGGTAGGAGAATCACAAGCTTGAGCCCAGCCTGTGCCACTTAGCAAGACACAGTCTCAAAATAGAAAGTTAAAAAGGCAGAGGATGTAGTTGTAGTTCAGTGCAAAGGCTTTGGGATGAATCCCTAGCACTGGAAAAAAAAAGACAGAGGAGGGAGAGGAGAGTAAAATAATTACAAAGAAAGTAGAATATGCTGGGTGATATAGTCCCAGCTCTTTAGGGGCTGAGGCAGGAGAATCACTTGGACCAAAAGTTCAGGGTCAGCCTGGACTATCTAGATATTCTATGTCCAAAAAAAGAATAAATGAAAGTAAAAAATAAATGGATCTCTACATCATCACACCAGATACAAGAATAACTCAAAGTAGGCTAAAAACCTAAATATAAGAACTAAAACCATAAAGCTATTGGAGGAATAAGTCTTCATGACCTGGTATTAGGAAATATGACACCAAAAATAACTGAACTTTGACTATTGTGCTTCAAAAGACATCATCAGAAAAGCAGGAAAAAAGGCAATTCATATAATGGGAATAAATATTTGCAAATCTTGTATCTGTTAAATGATTGTATCCAGAATATATAAAATCTTTCACAAACCAACAATAAAGAGACATCTCAATTTTAAAATGAGCAAAGGATTTTAACAGATATTTCTCCAAAAAGATACATAAGGGGCCAAAAAACATATGAAAAAATAATCAACATCTTTAGTTGTCAAAGAAATTAAAAGTAAAACTACAAGGGGCTGTTTTATGGCCACTAGAATGACTAGAATTAAAAAGGTTGACAATGACAAATGTTGACAAAAGCACGAAAAAAGCTAGGCATGATGGTGTGTCCTGTAGTCCCAATACTCAGTAGGGTGAAATGGGAGAACACTGAAGCTGAGGAATTTGAGACCAACCTGGGCAACATAACCATAACCAACAGTGTGAAGAGACAACCACAATGTGAGAAAAATTTTTCACCAGCTGTTCCTCAGACAAAGGTGTACTGTCTAGAATCTACAAAGGACTTTAAAAAGATCAGACCTCCCAAATTTAAAGACCCAATCCAAAAATGGGCATCTGAAATGAACAGACATTTCTCAAAGAAGTAGAAATAGCAAATAAACATGAAAAAATGTTCAACATCACTGGTCATTGGAGAGATGCACATGAAAACAATGCTGAGATTCCATCTCACTCCAGAAAGAATGGCTGCTATCAAGAAATCAACCAATAACAAATGCTGGCGGGGCTGTGGGTAAAAAGGGACCCTTCTCCACTGTTGGTGGGAGTGTAGACTGGTGCAACCACTATGGAAATCAGAATGGAGATTCCTCAAAAAACTAGGATTAGAGGAGCCAATCCCAGCACCCAGGAAGAGGCTCCTGGGCCACCATAGCACCGCCCCCAGCACAGAGGAGGTGAACTAATCCCAGGGCCCAGAAGGCTCCTGGGCTGTCATGAGACCGCTCCCAGTGCAGAGGAGGTGAGCCAATGCCAGCACCCTGGAGGAGGCTCCCCGGCCGCCATAACACCGCTTCCAGCACAGAGGAGGTGAGCCGCATGGACACCAGCAGGACCTCCCCACCCCGTGGAAATGAGAAGACACATAAACAAGCCTCAAAATCAGACTTCCAGATCACCGACAGCAACCCCAAAGGGAAATGTGATGGAACAATCAGGTACTCAACCACCTGGACTCCCTGAACTGGCAACAAAAGAGGATCTGGGAAAAATGAAATCAGAAATAATTTCTCAGATAACAGCAGAGGTTGTGCCCATAGTGCAAGACATGACTAATAAATTTAGAGAGGACACAGGTTAAAAAAATAGAGGAGCTGAGGAGCATGATGGAATCCCAACATAGGAAACAAATGGAATCTATGAAACAGATGAAAACAGATTTCGAGGAGATTAAAAACTCCACTGAAAGTCTATGCAGCAGAATGAGCCAATGTGAGGACAGAATTTCAGATATAGAAGATAAGATTGCAATTAGTGACCAGGAAAAGAAAAATTGCTTTAAAATTGTAAGGAACCATGAGAAATCAATCCAGCAGCTGCTAGATGATGCACAGAAGAATAACATAAGACTGATCAGAGTCAATGAAGAAACAGGAGAGAGTGCAGATGACAGAAAAAAACTGTTCACAGAAGTGATGGCAGAAAACTTCCCAAGCCGGGGAAAAGAACTTGACATACAGATAAGTGAGGCATATAGGCCTCCAAATACCCTTGATCAAAAATAATCTACACATAGGCATATAATAGTTAGGATTCTAGAAACCCAACAGAAGAACAAAATTCTACAAGCAGTTAGAGAAAAGAAACAAATCACATACAAAGGAAAGCCCATCAGAATCACACCAGGCTTCTCAATGCAAACCCTCAAGGCAAGAAGAGCTTGGAGTGACGTATTCCAAGCCCTAAAAGAAAACAGCCTCTAACCCAGATTGATGTACTCTGCAAAACTATCTTTCAAAATTGATGAAGAAATAAGATACTTTCATGACAAAGAGCACCTTAGGAACTTCATGAATACCAAACCAGAACTCCAAAAAATGTTAGACAACATCCTAGGAAAAGACAGCAAGGATCACAACCCCAAGAAGCCCAGCAGAATGAATCCATCAGGTGTGACAAGAAATTAAATGCAAAGGGAGAGAATCCAACAAAAAGAAAAAGTCATGACAATGATAAGTCAGTAAGTATCAATTATAACCATCATTGTTAATGGTCTCAATTCACCATTCCATAAAAGTAGACTGGCAGAATGGGTCAAGAAGCAAGATCCAACAATATGCTACATATAAGAAACACACTTAATTCAAAAAGAAACTCATAGACTGAAAGTTAAAGGGTGGAAAACAATACTCCATGTGACAGGAACCCCCCCAAAAAGCAGAAGAAGCTATCCTCTTTGCAGATCAAGTGAATTTCAACCCAAAATCTGAAACACTTCTGTTCCCAAGAAGTTCAGATAAGGGATAGTCAACTTGTATGTACAAATCTATTGTGAACATGGGTTTTCATTCCTCTTAAGTAAAAACTTAAGAACAGAACTGTTGGTTCTTAACAGTAATACAAGTAATTTCTATATTGTTTTCCAAAATGGTTTTATCATTTTATATTTTCATTAGCAGTATTTGAAAGTTCTAACTGGTTCACACCTAAGCTGATATCTGTTCTCTTAAAACTTTTAACTTCATCTCCCTAATGAGTGTATAATATGATCTTGTTGTTACACTGATTAGTATTTTTCTGATTCTAGTGTTGCACACCTTTCCTTGTGTTGTACTGGCTATTTATCATCTTCTTGAGTCTACTTTTTAATTGGGTTGTCTATTAATGAGCTGTAAAAGTTCTTTATATATTCTGGCTATAGGTTATATGTATTATAAATATGGTCTGTTTAAGGACTATTTTTCATTTTCTTAATGATGTCATTTAAAGTTCTAAATTTTGATGGAATCTCATTTATCAAATATTTTCTTTTATACATCATGTTTTTGTATCCTAGGAAATTCTTGCCTACCCTAAATTCATGAACATTTTCCCTTATAATTTCTTCTTAAAATTTTATAGTTTTAGTATTTCATATTTAGGTTCATAGATCCTTTCAAGTTATTTTTATGTATGGAAATAAAGGGTTTAGTTTAATTTTTTACATACAGATAACAGGTGTTCTAGTACCATTTGCTGAAAACACTATCTTTTCCTCTGCTTTTGAGTTGAGTTTATGTTCTATAAAATATTAATGTTAAATAATTGTTCAAAACTCAGTGGACCATATATGTATGGTTCTATTTCCAGATTTTCTACTTTATTCCAATGATCTATATGTCTTTCCTTATGCCAACACTGCCTTGATTACTGTAGCTTTAGAGGAAGTCTTAAAATTAGGTAATAAGGGCTGGGAATTTAGCTCAGTGGTTCTGCTGTCTGCCTCGCAAGTGTAAGGTCCTGAGTTTGATCCCCGGTACCAAAAAAAAATTAGGTAATAAATGTTTTCCAACACTCTTTTTTCTTCTTTTTACTTTTCTAGGTCCTTTGTACTCCTATATAACTTTTAAATTTCAATTTCCAATTATTCATTTGTAGCAAGTATACATAGATCCAAATTTTTATATATACCCTATGTTTTCTAATTCTGCTAATTAAGGCTCCTAGAGATTTCTTAGTATTTTCTCTTTAGATGATCATTTCATCTACATATAAAGATTCTACTTATACCTTGCCAATCCTATGCTAATTGTTTCTTTTTATTGCCAGACTATTTTGGTTTGAGCCTATGTTTCAAAGTTTAATGGACAGATGAAGAGTATGCATATCTGCCCTTGTTCCCCACCTTAGGGAGAAAGCGTTGTATCTTTTCCACACATATAAGGCATTTTTGCTGAACTATGGAGTATATGTCTTATCCGTTGAGAAGGTTCTGTTCTACTTCTAGTCTTCTGATAGCTTTTACCACGAACAGCTGTAGAATTTAGTCCAATACTCTTTCTCCAACTAGTGACAGGATCATATGGCTTTTTCCTTTCCTCTGTTAAAATGATGACTCATGGGGGTGGATCTTCCAATGCTGAACCAACACTGCCATCCCTATAACAAAACCACTTTCTACATACTGGCAGATCTGACTTCTAATTGTTTTATTAAACAAATTTTTATCTATGTTCATACTTTTTTCTTCTATTATCTTTATCCAGTTTTAGTATTAGCACAACGTTGATTTCCTAAAATGAGGGGAGAAATGTTCCTTCTTTTTTCTGCTTTAAATGTTTGGTATAATTCATCAGGTAAAATGTATATGAGCCTGTTGTCATATGTACAGGTTTTCAAGCTAGGAATATACTTTCTTTAATAGGTGCTATTCAAATTTTATATTTCCTCCAGAGTCAGTTTCATTAATTTGTCTTCCAACATACTTCTTTTTTTTTAAATTAAATTCTTTTATTGGTACATTGTAGGTATGCAACACAATTACATTTCTCATTGGGAACTGTACCTTTACATAATGCATCTTGTTCTTATTTTTTCCCCATTCCTATCCCTCCCTTCACCCCCTCCACACTTCCCTATTTACAAAGACTTTATTTCCATTTTATCCATTTCTCATCCTTTTTCCTTTCCTTCTTTCCTTTCCCCTGCCCCTCCCACTACCCCTACCCCTTCAGAGCTCTTCTTCCTATTTTACATTATCGATTATTCATTCTAATCATTGGTACACTTTAGGCATACAATATAATGACATTCATCATTGGAAATTTGCACCTTTACATAGTCTCTCTTGGTTCTTATTTTTCACCCTTGACCAGCCCTCCCTTTAACCCCCCCCATTCCTCCCTATTTACAAAGATTTTGTTCCTAGTTTTCCATTTTCTCATATTAATCCCATTCCCTTCTATCCTTTCCCCTAGCCCTCCCACTTCCTTCCCCTTTGCCCCTTTTCTTCCTATTTCACATTACCTATTATACATTTAGTCCTTATTTACACTTTCAGTTTCTCACACCAGAGAAACTATTCAGTATTTATACATGTGTGTCCTATTTATTTCACTTAAGAGTATTGCCTCAATGTGCATCCACTTAGCTATAAATGTCTCTAATTTCTCATTTTTTATGGCTGAGTAGCACTCCATTTTATTAAAAAAACACATTTTCTTTATCCAGTCTCCAGTTGATGGGCATTTGGGCTGTTTCCAAGTTTTAGCTATTAGAAACTGTGCTGCTATGAACATGGACACACATATATCACTGTGGTATGGTTCTTTTAATTCTTTGGGGAAGATCCCCAGCAGTGGAATAGTGGGGTCAAATGGGACTTCCAGTCCTAGTTCTTTGAGGTATCTCCATACTGATTTCCACAGTGGTTGCACCAGTCTACACTCCCACCAGCAGTGGAGCAGGGTTCCTCTTTCCCCACAGCCCTGCCAGCATTTGTTATTGGTTGATTTCATGATAGCAGCCATTCTTTCTGGAGTGAAGTGGAATCTCAGCGTTGTTTTCATTTGCGTCTCTTGAATGACCAGTGATGTTGAACATTTTTTCATGTATTTATTTGCTATTTCTACTTCTTTGTCTGAGAAATGTCTGTTCATTTCAGATGCCCATTTTTGGATTGGGTCTTTAAATTTGGGAGGTCTGATCTTTTTAAGTTCTTTATAGATTTGAGATAGTAGACCTTTGTCTGAGGAAGAGCAGGTGAAGATTTTTTCCCACATTGTGGGTTGTCTCTTCACACTGCTGGTGATTTCTCTTGCTCTGCAGAAGCTTTTTAATAAGAAGAGATCCCACTTGTTGATTGTTTGTGCTAGTTCATGGGCAACTGAGGTTTTGTTCATAAAATCTTTTCCTACACCGATGTCTTCAAGGGTTCTACCTAACCTGTGTTCCAACTGGTTCAGAGTTTCTATTTTAATATTTAGATCTTTAATCCATTTTGATTTTAGTTTAGTACATGGTGAGAGATATAGGTCTAGTTTTAATCTTTGGCAAGTTGAAGCCCAATTTTTCCAGCACCATTTATTAAAGAGGCTGTCTTTCCTCCAGTGAGGGTGTTTGACTCCTTTATCGAAGATGAGATGGCTGAGTGTATCTAGCGTTGTTTCTGCATCTTCTCATCTGTTCCACTGGTCCTCAGGTCTGTTTCTTTGCCAGTACTATGCTGTTTTTATCACATTAGCTTTGTAGTATAGTTGCAGGTTGGGGATTGTGATACCCCCTGCCATGTCTCTGTTACCTAGAATTGCTTTTGCTATTCTGGGTCTCTTCTTGTTCCAAATGAATTTTTGGATTATTTTCTCAAGGCCCATGAAGTATGCTGCTGGGATCTCAATTGGAATTGCATTAAATCTATATAGCAGTTTTGGAAGTATGGCCATTTTCACTCTATTAATCCTTCCTACTCAGGAGCATGGGATGTCTGTCCATTTTCTGATATCATCTTCAATCTCTCTTTTCAGAGTGCCATAGTTTTCAGAGAAGAGGTCTTTGATTTCTTTCATTAGGATGATTCCTAGGTATTTCAGTTTTTTGGATGCTATTGTGAAAAGAATTATTTGCCCTATTTCTCTCTCAGTGAGTCTGTCATTGGTGTAGAGGAAAGCTATTGATTTTTGTGTGTTGACCTTGTAACCAGCTACTTGACTGAATTTGGTTATTAAGCCTAGAAGACTTCTGGTGGAGTTCTTGGGGTCTTCTATATAGAGTATCATGTCATCTGCAAATAATGACAATTTGACTTCTTCATTACCTATCTTTATTCCTTTTATTTCTTTCTCTTGTCTAATTGCCGTGGCTAAAGTTTCCAGAACTATATTGAACAAGAATGGTGATAGTGGACATCCTTGTCTTGTTCCTGATTTTAGGGTGAAGGATTTCAGTTTTTGACCATTTAGTATG
The DNA here is from genome assembly GCF_053883595.1 of Heterocephalus glaber. NCBI lineage: Eukaryota > Metazoa > Chordata > Mammalia > Rodentia > Bathyergidae > Heterocephalus > Heterocephalus glaber. Next base: position 22,622,998 of record NW_028258143.1, on the reverse strand, counting down.
ATATTGGCTGTTGGTTTTTCATAGATGGCTTCTATGAGTTTGAGGTAGAGCCATCTATTCCAATTTTTTGTAGGGTTTTTATCATAAATGCATGTTGGATTTTGTCAAATGCCTTTTCTGCATCTATGGAGATAATCATATGGTTTTTGTCCTTGGCTCTATTGATATAGTGTATTACATTGATTGATTTGCATATATTGAACCTTCCCTGCATCCCTGGGATAAATCCCACTTGATCAGGGTGTATGATCTTCTTGATGATCTTCTGCATTCTGTTTGCCATTATCTCATTAAGGATTTTTGCATCTATGTTCATTAGTGAGATTGGCCTATAGTTCTCTTTCAGTTGGGTCTTTCTTTGCTTTGGGGATCAAGGTGATGCTTGCTTCCAGGAATGACTTTGGGAGTATTGCTTCCCTTTCAATTTCATTGAAGAGTTTCAACAGTAGTGGCAGCAGTTCCTCTCTAAATGTCTTGTAGAATTCAGCAGTGAAGCCATCAGAGCCTCGGCTTTTCTTAGTTGATAAGTTTTTAATTATGTTTTCAATTTCATTGGTTGATATTGGGTTGTTCAGAATTTTTAGGTCTTCTTCGTTCAACTTTGGTAATTCATATGTATCTAGGAATCTGTCCATTTCTTCTATGTTGTCCATCTTATTGGTGTATAGGTTCTGGAAGTAGGTATTGATGATCTTCTGGATTTCTGCTGGGGCTGTTGTAATTTCACCCTTTTCATTCCTAATTGCATGGATTTGGGCCTTTTCTTTCCTTTTTCTGATAAGGTTGGCTAAGGGTTTGTCAATTTTGTTGATTCTTTTGAAGAACCAACTCTTGGCTTCATTGATTTTTTGTATCATTCTCTTAGTCTCCATTGCATTGATTTCTCCTCTGATCTTTATAATTTCCTCCCTTGTATGAGCTTTGGGGTTGTCCTGCTCTTCTTTTTCTAGAAGCTTGAGGTTCAGCATCAGGTTGTTTAATTGGGCTCATTCTGTTTTCCTAATATGCATATTCACTGCTATGAATTTCCCTTGTAAGACTGCTTTCATTGTGTCCCATAGATTCTAATATGTTGTATTGTCATTGTCATTTAATTGAAGGAAATGTCTGATTTCTTCTTTAATTTCCTCTGTGACCCATTGGTTATTCAGAAAGGTATTGTTCAATTTCCATGTGTTTATGAAATTTTTCGAGTTTCTTTTACTATTGATCTCCAATTTCATTGCACTATGGTCTGATAATATACAGGGGATAACTTCAATTCCTTTGCACTTACTTAAACATGTTCTATGTGTGAGTATGTGGTCTATTTTGGAGAATGACCCTTGTGCAGCTGAGAAGAATGTGTATTCTGATTTTGTGGGGTGGAAGGCTCTGTAAACATCTGTTAAGTTCATTTGTTCAAGAGTTTGATTGAGTTCTAGTATTTCATTACTTATTTTTAGTCTAGTTGACCTATCTATTTGTGACAGTGGGGTATTGAGGTCACACACTGCAATTGTGTTAGTGCATATATGACTTTTCATGTTTGTTAGTATTTGTTTTATATAGTTGGGCGCACTAGTGTTTGGTGCATAGATATTTATGTTTGTCATCTCTTCCTCTTGGATTCTTCCCTTTACAAGGATGTAGTGTCCTTCTTCACCTCTCTTAATTAGTGTTGGTTTGAAATCTACTTGATCTGCAAAGAGGATAGCTACTCCTGCTTTTTTTTGGGTTCCCGTCACATGGAGTATTGTTTTCCACCCTTTAACTTTCAGTCTATGAGTTTCCTTGTGAATTAAATGTGTTTCTTGTATGCCGCCTATTGTTGGATTTTGCTTCTTGACCCATTCTGCCAGTCTATTTCTTTTGATTGGTGAATTGAGGCCATTAACATTGATGGTTATAACTGAAACCTATTGACTTGTCATTGCCATGACTTTTTCTTTTTGTTGGGTTCTCCCCCTTTACATTTAATTACTTGTCATGCCAGATGGGTTCATTCTGCTTTGCTTCCTGGGGTTGTGATCCTCAATGTCTGTTCCTAGGATATTGTGTAAAATTCTTTGGAGTGCTGGTTTGGTATTCATGAAGTTCCTAAGGTGCTCTTTGTCATGAAAGTATCTTATTTCTCCATCAATTTTGAAAGATAGTTTTGCAGGGTACATCAATCTGGGTTGGAGGCTGTATCCTTTTAGGGCTTGGAATATGTCACTCCAGGCTTGGAATATGTCACTCCAAGCTCTTCTTGCCTTGATGGTTTGTGTTGAGAAGTCTGCTGTGATTCTGATGGGCTTTCCTTTGTATGTGATTTGTTTCTTTTCTCTAACTGCTTGTAGATCTTTGTTCTTCTGTTGAGTTTCTGGAATCTTAACAATTATATACCTTTGTGTAGATTTTTTTGATCAAGGCTAGTTGGAGTCCTATATGCCTCACTTATCTGTATGTCAAGCTCTTTTCCCCTGCTTGGGAAGTTTTCTGCTATTATTTCTGTGAAGAGATTTTTTTATGTCATCTCCACTCTCTCCTGTTTCTTCATTGAGCCCAATCAGTCTTATGTTATTCTTTGCATCATCTAGCAGCTGCTGGATTGATTTCTCATGTTCCCTTATAATTTTGAAGCAATTTTTCTTTTCCTGGTCACTAATTGCAATCTTATCTTCTATATCTGAAATTCTGTCCTCACACTGGCTCATTCTGCTGTGTAGACTTTCAACAGAGTTTTTCATTCCTGGAAATCTATTTGCATCTGTTTTATGGATTCCTTTTGTTTCCTATGTTGGGATTCTATCATGTTCCTGAGGTCCTCTCTAGATTTATTAATCATGTCTTGCACTAGGGGCACAATTTCTCCTGTTATCTGAGAAATTATTTCTGATTTCATTTTTTCCAGATCCCCTTCTGTTGCCAGTTCAGTGGGTCCATGTGGTTGAGTATCAGAGTGTTCCATCTCATTTCCCTTTGGGGTTGCTGTAGGTGATCTGGAAGTCTGGTTTTGAGACTTATTTATGTGTTTTCTCATTTCAACTGGGGCGAGGGGCTGTTAGTGCCTGCACGGATTACCTCCTCTGAGCTGTGAGAGGTGGGACAGGGGCCGGGAGCCGCAGTAGGGATGGTGGCCCAAAAGCTCTTTCCTGTGGACTGGGAGCAGCAGGAGGGATGGTGGCCGGGAAGCCCCTTCCTCTGGACCAGGAGCAGTGGGACAGAAGGTGGCCCAAAAGCCCTTACCTCTGGGCTGGGAGCAATGGGAGGGATTGTGGCCTGGAAGCCCCTTCCTCTGGACCAGGAGTAGTGGGACGGTGGCTCAGAAGCCCCTACCTCTGGGCCGGGAGCAGCGGGACTCAGTACTGTGGTCTGGTGGTCTGGTGTTCTCTGCGTCTTTGTAGTGTGGAACCAGGTGGCTGCCTGTCTGCAGTGGGGTGATTCAGCATCTTCCATGTGACTCGGGGCCTTGGTAGGGCATGCACAGACCTGCCTGTCTGCAGGGGGGGTCCCAAGATACTTCTTAGAAGTTGTCAAATTTATTTCAAAAAGGATTTTTGTAATATGCTTTCTATATCCTTTTAAATTCTGTAAAATCTGTGGTAATGTCCTCTAAATTTTGATATTATAATTTAAAAATGTATAAATGATATTGTGTAATAGGAAGAGAATGTCTGAAGGAATAGGGGAAGCAGAAGGGGTAGGGGAAAGGAAAGAAGGGAAAAGAAAAAGTATGAGAATAGAAAAAAAAATGGAAACAAAGTCTTTGCAAATAGAGAAAGATAGAGGGGGTAAAGGGAGGGCAGGGGAAGGAGAAAAAAGTAAGAACCAAGATACATCATGTAAAGGTACAAGATCGCAGTGATGAATGTAATGTATTTTATATGTAAAATGTATCAATAAACTTAATAGAAAAAAAATAGGCCAATCATGGTGGCACATGCCTGTAATCCCAGCACTTAGGAGGCTAAGGCAGGAGGATCACTGTGAGTTTGAGGCCAGTCTGGGCTACATAGTGAGTTCAAGGCCAGCCTGAACTGCACAGCAAAGACCCTAACTCAAAAAAAAATATGATGTCTTTTCAACAGATGATGTTACTTTTGTATGGGACACCCTAGAAGATGTTACATATCACAGAAAATCCACTATATTGCCAGCTCTTAGAGAAGAAATTGAAAATGCATTGCAGCAATCTCAATGATCAAAGTTACCTGAACAGCAGCAGTTTACCATACTAATAAATATCTGAAACCTAATGGGGTTAACTTTGAGCATCTCTTGTAATTGTAGAGGCCAAAGGTAACTTGTATTGATCTCATGATGTCTCAATAAATTTAGTATTAAAATATTTTTTTAAAAAACTAGGATTAGAGGTTCCATTTGACCCAGCTATTCCCCTGCTGGGTATCTCCCCAAAAGAATTAAAAGCATCATACCACAGTGATATATGAGCACCCATGTTTATAGCAACAGAGTTTGTAATAGCTAAAGCTTGGAAACAGCTCAAATGACCATCAACTGGTGACTGGATAAAGAAGATGTAGATGTGTGTGTGTGTGTGAGTACTATTCAGCATAAAGAATGAGAAACTAGAGACATTTATACCTAAATGGATGCACATTGAGGCCATACTTTTAAGTGAAATAAATAGGACACACATGTAAATGCTGAATAGCTTTTCTGGTATGAGAAACTGAAAGTATAAATAAGGATCAAAATGTACAATAGATAATGTGAAATAGGAAGAAAATGTCTAAAGGGGAAGGGGAAGTGGGAGTAGGGGAAAGGAAAGAAGGGAAAGGAAAAAATGTGAGAAAAGGAAAAATGGAAAGAAAGTCTTTGTCAATAGAGAGGGGTGGAAGGGTTGAAGGGAGGGCAGGGGGATGGGGAAAAAATAAGATATCTTCTTATTAAAAAGCTTCTGCACAACAAGAGAAACCACCAACAGTGTGAACAGACAACCCACAATGTGGGAAGAAATCTTCACCTGCTGTTCCTCAGACAAAAGTCTACTATCTAGAATCTATAAAGAACTTACTCTGGGCTGGGGATTTAGCTCAGTGGTTTCGCCACCTGCTGCACAAGCGCAAGGGTCAGAGTTCGATCCTTGGTACCAAAAAAAAAAAAAGAACTTACAAAAATCAGGCCTCCCAAATTTAAAGACCCAATCCAAAAATGGGCATCTGAAATGAACAGGTATGTCTCAAACAAAGAAGTAAAAGCAGCAAATAAACATGAAAAAAATGTTCGACATCACTGGTCATTGGAGAGATGCAAATGAAAACAACGCTGAGATTCCACCTCACTCCAGAAAGAATGCCTGCTATCAAGAAATCAATCAATAACAAATGCTGGAGGGAGTGTGGGGAAAAACGAACCCTGCTCCACTGCTGGTGGGAGTGTAGACTGGTGTAACCACTGTGGAAATCAGTATGGAGATTCCTCAAAGAACTAGGATTGGAAGTCCCATTTGACCCAGCTATTCCCCTGCTGGGTATCTTCCCAAAAGAATTGAAAGAATCATACCACAGTGATATATGTGCACCCATGTTCATAGTGGCACAATTTGTAATATCTAAAACTTGGAAGCAGCCCAGATGCCCATCAACTGGAGGCTGGATAAAGAAGATGTGTTTTTTAAAATATAAAATGGAGTACTACTCAGCCATAAAGAATGCGAAACTAGAGACATTTATAGCTAAATAGATGCACATTGAGGCCATACTCTGAAATAAATAGGACATATTATACATCCTCTGGTGTGAGAAATTGAAAGTGTAAATGAGGACCAAAATGTATAATAGATAATGTAAAATAGGAAGAAAAGTTCCAAAGGGGAAGGGGAAGTGGATGGGGGGAGAAAAATATGAGAAAATAAAGAAAAAATGGAAACAAAGATTTTGTAAATAGGAGTGGAGGAGTGAAGAGGTGGAAGGGGAGAGAAGGGGAATGGGGAAAAAACAAGAACCAAGACTTATCATGTACAGGTACAAATTCCCAGTGATGAAGGTGCTTATAATGTACACCTGAAATGTACCAATAAACTTCATGGAAAAAAAAGAAAGAATGATGTATTCCTACATGCTAAAACAGGGATGAACCATAAACTGTGCTAAATAAAAGAAGCTAGTTCCCAAAAACTACATATTGTATGATTGCTTTTATGTGAAATGTCCAAAAATAGACAAATGCATAGAGATAAGAAATAGATAAGAACAGTTGCCCCTGCATGTCTACATGTTTTCATTCATAGATTCAATCACCATGAGTCAAAAACATATTTAAAAAATCACATTTTTCCTGAACACATACAGACATTTTTCTTGTCATCATTCTTTAACAACACAGTAAAACATCTATCTGCATGACATGTGCATTGTATCTGAAATAAATAACCTAGAGGTGATTTAAAGTATACAGTGCTTGGGGCATATGCAAATACTATGCCATTTTTAGCAAGGTATTTGAACATCCTCAGACTTCGGTATCCATGAGGGGCCTGAACCAATCTGTCATGGATACCTAGATTTGACTATAGTTGTTAGCAGTTGGGGAGAGAAAAGAATGGAGAATGGTTGCTAGTGGATAAGGTTTCTTTTTTGGGATAACAAAAACATTCTGGAGATAGTGGTGGTGGTTGGACAACTTTGGAGACTTACAAAACCCACTATTTTGTACACATAAGCAAAAAGTTGAGTACATGCAATATAGCAATAGCAATAACATGTCCAAATGTAGATGAAATGGATAAATTATAGAAAAATAAAAGCCAAAACTGCCACAAGAAAAAATAAATTGTTAATTATCTTACTAGTATTAACAAAATTGAATATATAATATAAAACTTTCACATAAAAGAAATTTCAAACTGAGATAGCTGTATTTGTACATTTTACCAAACATTTTAGGAAAGAAAATAGCCAACTCCTTATAAGCTCTTCAGAGAATAAAGAAAGAGGGAACACTATCATACCAGGTCAGTATAACCTTGATGCCAAACCTGATAAGACATTATGAGAAGAAAACTACAGGCCAATCTCACTGTTTAACACATACAAGAATCCTAAACAAAACATTAGCAAATGGAATCTTCTAATGTATATAACGATCAAATACTAATCCAAGATTCATTTAACATTAGAAAATTAATTAATGAAATCTATCCCATGAGGCCTGTGGGTGTAGCTCAATGATATAACACTTGTCTAGCATGGGCAAGGCCAAAATTTCATTACCAGCACTGAAGAAAGAAAGAAAAAAAGAGCATAGAGGGAAAATCCCGATCACTGTAATCGGATATAATGGATGTAGAAACTACATTTGATAAAATATGACATTTGTGATTTTAAAAATACACTTAAACTCACAATAGAAGGGAACTTTGCTAATCTGATAACAGATACTTGTGAAAAAGCTAGAGCAAATATCTTACTTAATGAGGAGATGTTGAAAGGTTTCCCTCTGAGCTGTGGAAGTAGGAAAAGATGCATATTTTCACTACTTCTATCAAACATAGAGCTGCAGACTTTAACCAGTGTAGAAGGGCAAGAAAAGACTAAAAATATAAGAATCAGAAAGGAATAAATAAAATGATCATAATTTGTAACAGTTCTGTGCCTATGCAAAGAGGAAATCCAAAAGAATCTATAAATAAATTATTAGAATTCATAAGTTCAGCGAAGACACTGGATAAAACTCAGCAAAACTGCATTTCTATATGTCAACAATGGTAGAAAATTAAGCTTTTAAAAGATACAATTTACAACTGAGTACAAATTTGAATATCTAGATATAAGTCTAACCCCTAAATGGGCAAAATTTCTTTAAAGAAAATTACCAAAAAAATCTTGCAGGAAAATAAAGATTTAAGTAAATGGAGATATATGTTCAGAAATTGGAAGACATAGTATTGTAAAGTTATCTGTTCTCCCCCAAATGATCTATATATTTGCTGTAATTCTAATGCTGTTATGCATTTGATAAGCTGATTTTGTTTTAGTTTTGGAGGTGCTAAGGACATACTAGGCAAGCACGCTACCACTGATCTACATCCGCAATCATGATTTTAAACTTTATAAGGAAATGCAAACGAATAACAAAAAACAAGACTGTTGAGGAAACACCCTGGTCCATACCCTGGTACAGGCCTGTAATCCAACATTTAGGGGGCTGAGGCAGGAGGAACTTGAGTTTGAGGTTCAGCCATCTTTTGTATCTCTCACTCAGGCTGAGATCAGGTCTAAGCTGTTCTCTCAAAAACCTGCTTGAGTTCTCATGAGAATTGAAGATAGCACTCTGATTGGTTCCAGACACAGGGTTTTGGAACTGTTCTGTGCATGTGCCCTGGACCTCTGTGATTGACAGGTCACACCCACTTTTCCAGCCAGTTTGTCACACGCTAATCTCTTGTATCATTAACGTTAGTAAAAAGGTGCTCAGTGCTTGCCTCAGGGGCACATATACTAAAATTGGAACAATACAGAGATTAGCATGGCCCCTGTGCACAGATGACATGGAAATTCATGAAGTATTCCATATTTTTCAAAATAAAACTAGATAATAAGAAATAGGGAGCTAGATTTTTTTTTGCAAATGGGAAGGGAATTTAGAGTTGGAAGGAGGAGGGAGAAAAGGTGGAAAGGAAGTAAAAAAGATATGTTATGTATGTGTATAACTTTCCCATGATGAATGTAATCATTATGTACTGCAAAAATTATGTACTTATAATGTTTTTAAAAGCTGCCCAGCTTCAGGCCAGGAATTTAGCTCAGTGGTTTTGCTGCCTGCTCTGCAAGCACAAGGACCTGAGTTCGATCCCCAGTACCAAAAAAAAAAAAAGCTGTCCAGCTTCAGTTGGAAAAGAAAAAGTGAAAAAAAAAGGACAAGAAAAGTAAATATGATATCTGCTAACCATTGTTGAACTAAGGAAGAGCCTCCATAGGTATTCTTTATATTTTTATTTAAACTCTTCTGCATGTTAGAAAATTTTCATAACAAAAAGCTAATGTTAATAATAGTCTGTGTAGGAAAATGGCCATGATTTAGATGGTATAATATGCCACATGGATGGAGCCCCAACCAGCTTTCTACCTTCCCAAAATGTTAAGGAGGAACAGGGCCTGGAGTTCCCCTGTCAGACATTGCTTCCTGGAAACCAAATTATCGGTCTTTCTCCTCTGTGTTTCCTTCTTGGTTGGCCCTCTCAGGGTCTCCTGTGAAAGTCTATGAAGTCCAAGTTCTCCTAGAGAATGGAGCATTTCCTTGAGGGCTCAGTGCACTTCCCAAGTGATTATAGACCCAAACCCACCTGTCCGAATTTGTTGGCCACTGTTGATGAAGAGACCTGAGCCCACCCTGACCTAGTGTTAGGGGCTGGGTCCTATCCTCTTAAAATTAATGGGTTGAAACCCCAACCCCCAATGCCTCAAGATGTGACTGTATTTGGAGACAGGCCCATGGAGAGGTAAATTAAAATGGGGTTGTTCAGATGATCCCTAATCCTGTATGACTTTGGATTGGTCAGGCTTTCTATAACTGTGACAAAATACCTGGGATAATCAGCTTATGATAAAGTGGAAAGGTTTATTTTGGCTCACAGTTTGGGAGGTTTCAGTCCATGACCAATTGGCTCCATTGCTTCAGGTCTGGGGCAGCACATCAAGCTGGGAGCATGTGGTGGAATAAAGCTGCTGGCCTCATGGCCTGGAACAGAAAGAAAAGAAAAGAAAAGAAGAGAAAAGAAAAGAGGAAGAGACTGAGTCCCCTAATCCCCTTCACGGGCACCCATGAACACACCAAAACTTCTCATCATGCCCCAGTTCTTCAAGGTCCCACTACATCCAGCCATGCTGAGCTGAGGATAAGACTTCATAAAACACATGGGCCTTTGGGGATATTTAAACTCCAAACTCTAGCAGCTGGTGTCCTTTGAGACAAGGGAGATTGGGACTCACACGGAGACACCCAGGGTATGCATGTGCAGAAGAAGGGGAATCTACAAGCCAAGGAGAGGCCCCTATCACCTCCTTCTGGGACTTCCGGCCTCTGTGGGACGTACACTTCTGTTGATGGTGCTCCCCAGGCCGCTCTGTGCTATTTCACCCTAAAACCAAACACCTCAATAGAGTTCTCAAGGTCAGGCCACTCTGAGCCAGAGACAGGAGGAGCAGAAGTGACCAGAGGATGCTCTCTTCGCTGTCAGCACCACAGCTTTGTCAGAGGCTCAGCGCTGAATTAATTCTTAGGAAGGATAAAAAGGAATAAAAGACATACATCCTGCCCTCCAAGTGTTCACAGCCTTATTGAGTAGAGAGGGTGTTTAGTGAAATAAGTGTTATGTCCCAAAGAAAAGGAAATGAAAGCCCTGTTCCTAAATAAAAAATAAAGACATTCCTGCATTGTAGGGACTGATATGCCCTATCACATGCGCACACACACACCTGCTGTACTGGCAATTGAACCCAGGGCTTTTGCACTGAGCTACATCCCCAGCCCTTTCTATCTTGAGATGGAGTCTCACTAAGTTGCTAAATTTCCCAGGCTGGACTGGAAAATTCAATCCTCCTGCCCCAGCCTCTCAGAGTGCTGAGATTACAGGTAAGCACCACCACACCTGGTTTAATAGTTTCATTTTTGAAAAAAAGTTGACTATGGAAACAGTAACCAGAGGGAGGGATTGTGATTGTGTGTGCAAGGAGCACTCTGTATCCTTGTTGGATGATTTAGCCTTGTGAATGAAAACTTGGTGTGCAAAACCTTTTGACTTATGAGTTCTCCTTCTGTGGCTATCCCTTAAAACTATCACTGAACAGGAATACAAAGCTACATCTACAAGAATATAATTAAAACCTAACAAGGGCCTGGGATTTAGCTCAGTGGTTTCGCCGCCTGCTGCGCAAGCGCAAGGACCTGAGTTTGATCCCTGGTACCAAAAAAAAAAAAAAAAAACCTAACTGGGACTCAGCATGGTGGCATGTGCCTGTGGTCCCTACTACTCAAGAGGCTGAGGCAGGAGGCTCATGAGTCTGAGGCTAGCCCAGGAAAATTAGTAAGAACCTGGGGAAAGAGAGAGACAGAGACAGACAGAGACAGAGAGAGAGAAAGACAGAGACAGAGGCAGAGGCAGAGACAGACAGAGGCAAAGAGAGGCAGAGAGAGACAGAGAGACTAGAAGTCTAAATTATGATATGCTCATTCTATGTGGCCATTGGATTTTACACTCTACAGTTTTTTGCAGTGCTGAGCATTGAACCCAGGGCATCTGCACTGAGCTACATCCCCAGCAACACCCACCCCCTAATTTTTATTTGGAGACAGGTTCTCACTAAGTTGCTAGGTTGCCTAAACTGGGCTTGAATTTGCAATTCTCTTGCCTCAGTCTCTCAGAGTGCTGGGGTTATAGGTGAGCACCACCATAAAAAGTTTAAGTATTTAGTAATTCAGGAAAAATGCTTATGATACATTAAGAGACAAAAGCCATTTGCAAGAGTATTGTATATATAATATAAACCCACATTTATGTCCATACATGAATGAAAGAAAAATATAAAGCTGTTTCCATGCATGCTATAATCACTTTCTATTGCTGCCTAACAAATACCCATAATCTTAGCAGACCCCTCAGGCATGCAAATAAATATATAATTTCACCATTTAAATAACTGGTTGGAAGTCCAGGCTTGAGTGATTTGTATTCTCTGCTCAGGACCTTGTAAGGATGAAATCCAGAGGATGGCTGAAGCTGAACACAGCGGTGAGCACCTGTAGTCCCAGAACTCAGGAGGCTGAAACAAGAAGAGTTCAAGCCTGGGCAACACAGTGAAACCAATAGGTCCAGGAGGGAGGGCTGTTCCCTTCATTTGATCTTCCTGGTGAGATCTTACTGGATGGAGACTGGAGGGCTGGAGACCAATTTTCTTACTCTGAGCAAAAGTAGCTCCTATACATTTCACAGCAGAGTACAGAAGCAGCTAAGTTTCCAACTCTGCCAGACTCCAAATCACGGCACCCTTAAGTTAGAGTCCAGGTTGTAAACAGAGTGGTACGTCAGCCTTGGTATCAGGGCAAATTCATTCTAGTATCCCAAGCACACAAGACTCTGGCTGCTCAAGTCCCTTTCATAAAAGGTACAGTATTTGCATAGGACCTACACATGTCCTCTTGTATACTGCTCATCATTGCTAGTAACCCACAGTTCCTAATGTAAATGCTATGGAAATAGTTATTGGACCATATTGTTTGGGGAATAATGATGATGAGGAGGAACAACGTCTGCATGTGTTTGCTGCAGACACAATTTTTCCTTGAATAGTTTTGATCTGCAGTTGCTCAGATCCAGGATGCAGAAGTCCTTGACATGGAGAGCGCTGCAGAAGCATTTGGCCAAGTTGTCCCAGAGACTCTGTGCATTCAGAATGGGGTTCAGGCACTGTGACATTATGCAAGTCTGTGTACAAAGCTGGAAGGGCTTCCCCATCTTCCAAGAAGGTCACCCATATATGGCCAGGAACTGAAGACTTCATCTTTTGTTGCCTTATCATAATTCTAAATACTTATTTCAGGGTGCAAGCTCATTTTAGAAGCTGTTTCCTTAAATATGTGCCTTGTGGCTACAGTGAACAATAAATAATAAAATGAAACTCTAGCTTTGGGGAGCTGATCCACAGCACCCATCTGAGTGTCATTGCCTTGGGAAGCACTGACCAAGGACAGCTCACCTTCTGAATGCTTCCCCAAAAGCTTCACCCACCAGCCTCTATTTACATCTCATTGGTTGAAATTCAGTCATGTGGTTATCCCACTCTATGGGGAATCCTGGGAAATGTAGTACTTACGTGTTGTGTTTAGTTTTTAGCTGGGCAGGTATTGCTGATGCTTCAATGAGATCAGTGTCTTATTAATAGGGGAGAAAGAAGAGTGTAGGTGGGCAACTGTAGTTGGTGTAGACAGGAATTTATCCCCCACAGAATTGTTAGAAGGGCTGAAGAAGGTCTAACCCAAACTTCCAGAAACATTACTACTTAATTGGTCTGGTTAATCTCAGAAAATTGCCTCTTCTGCCACTCATGCTAGTGAACAGATTAGCTCTGCCCAGCCTGTTTCTTCACTTCCAAATCAGAACTCTATTGGTAGAAGCAAAGCCTCATCTCTGCAAGGGAGACTGGGAGATACAGTTTAAAACTTTTCAACATAAAGAAAGTGAGATCCAGTACAGAGGAGGAGGCTTCCAGGCCAATGTGCCACCACTCCCAGCACAGAGGGGGAGGCTTCCAGGCCAACACACTACTGCTCCCAGCACAGAGGAGGTGAGCTTTGCAGGGGCCAGCAGCACCCCCCCTCCCATCGAAATGAGAAGACACATAAACAAGCCTCAAAACCAGACTTCTAGATCACCAACAGCAACCCCAAAGGGAAATGAGATGGAACACTCTGATATGCAACCACCTGGACTCCCTGAACTGGCAACAAAAGAGGATCTGGAAAAAATGAAATCAGAAATAATTTCTCACATAACAGCAGAGATTGTGCCCATAGTGCAAGACATGATTAATAAATCTAGAGAGGAGCTCAGGAACATAATGGAATCCCAATATAGGAAACTAATGGAATCCATAAAACAGATGCAAACAGATTTCCAGGAGATTAAAATCTCTACTGAAAGTCTATGCAGCAGAATGAGCCAATGTGAGGACAGAATTTCAGATATAGAAGATAAGATTGTAATTAGTGACCAGGAAAAGAAAAATTACTTCAAAATTGTAAGGGACCACAAGAAATCAATCCAGCAGCCGCTAGACAATGCAAAGAAGAATAACATAAGACTGATTGGAGTCACCAAAGAAACAGGAGAGAGTGCAGACAACATAAAAAAACTGTTCACAGAAATAATGCCAGAAAACTTCCCAAGCAGGGGAAAAGAACTTGACATACAGAAAAGTGAGGCATATAGGATTCCAACTAGTCTTGATAAAAATGAAATCTACACATAGGCATATAATTGTTAAGATTCCAGAAACCCAACAGAAGAACAAATTCTACAAGCAGTGAGAGAAAAGAAACAAATCACATATACAAAGGAAAGCCCATCAGAATCACAGCAGACTTCTCAGTGCAAACCCTCAAGCCAAGAAGAGCTTGGAGTGACATGTTCCAAGTCCTAAAGGAAAACAGCTTCCAACCCAGATTGATGTACCGTGCAAAACTATCTTTCAAAATTAATGGAGAAATAAGATACTTTCATGACAAAGAGAACCTTAGGAACTTCATGAATACCAAACCACCACTCCGAAAAATTTTAGATAATATCCTAGGAACAGACATTGAGGATCACAACTTCAGGAAGCACAGCCGAATGAATCCATCAGGTGCAACAAGAAATTAAATGTAAAGGGGGAGAATCCAACAAAAAGAAAAAGTCATGACAATGATAAGTCAATATGTACCAGTTAGAACCATGAATGTTCATGGTCTCAATTCACCAATCAAAAGAAATAGACTAGCAGAATGGGTCAAGAAGCAAGATCCAACAATATGTTGAATACAAGAAACATACTTAATTCAAAAAGAAACTCACAGACTGAAAGTGAAAGGGTGGAAAACAATACTCCATGTGGCAGGAACCCAAAAAAGAAGCAGGAGTAACTATCCTCTTTGCAGATCAAGTGGATTTCAAACCAACACTGATTAAGAGAGACAAGGAAGGATGCTACATCCTTGTAAAGGGAACAATCCAAGAGGAAGAGATGATGATCATTAATATCTATGCATCAAACACTAGTGCACCCAAGTATATAAAACAAATACTGACAGACATGAAAAATCAAATAAGCACTAATACAATTGTAGTGGGGGACCTCAATACCCCACTGTCACAAATAGATAGATCAACTAGACTAAAAATAAGCAATGAAATACTAGAACCCAATCAAACTCTTGAACAAATGAACTTAACAGATGTTCACAGAGTCTTCCACCCCACAAAATCAGAATACACATTCTTTTCAGCTGCACACAGGTCATTCTCCAAAATAGACCACATACTCGCTCATAGAACATATTTAAGTAAGTGCAAAGGAATTGAAGTTATCCCCTGTATATTATCAGACCATAGTGCAATGAAATTGGAGATCAATAGTAAAAGAAACTCGAAAAATTTCATAAACACATGGAAATTGAACAATACCTTTCTGAATAACCAATGGGTCACAGAGGAAATTAAAGAAGAAATCAGACATTTCCTTCAATTAAATGACAATGACAATACAACATATTGGAATCTATGGGACACAATGAAAGCAGTCTTATGGGGGAAATTCATAGCAGTGAATACTCATATTAGGAAAACAGAATGAGCCCAATTAAACAACCTGATGCTGAACCTCAAGCTTCTAGAAAAAGAAGAGCAGGACAACCCCAAAGCTCATACAAGGGAGGAAATTATAAAGATCAGAGGAGAAATCAATGCAATGGAGACTAAGAGAACGATACAAAAATTCAGTGAAGCTAAGAGTTGGTTCTTCGAAGGAATCAACAAAATTGACAAACCCTTAGCCAACCTTGTCAGAAAAAGGAAAGAAAAGGCCCAAATCCATGCAATTAGGAATGAAAAGGGTGAAATTACAACAGCCCCAGCAGAAATCCAGAAGATCATCAATACCTACTTCCAGAACCTATAAGCCAATAAGATGGAAACACAGAAGAAATGGACAGATTCCTAGATATGTATGAATTACCATGGTTGAACGAAGAAGACCTAAACATTCTAAACAACCCAATATCAATCAATGAAATTGAAAATGTCATCAAAAACTTACCAACTAAGAAAAGCCCTGGTCTTGAAGGCTTCACCATTGAATTCTACAAGACATTTAGAGAGGAACTACTACCACTACTGTTTAAACTCTTCAATGAAATTGTTAGGGAAGCAATACTCCCAAATTCCTTCCTGGAAGCAAGCATCACCTTGATCCCCAAAGCAGAGAAAGATCCAACCAAAAAGAGAACTATAGGCCGATCTCACTAATGAACATAGATGCAAAAATCCTTAATAAGATACTGGCAAACAGAATGCAGAAGATCATCAAGAAAATCATACACCCTGACCAAATGGGATTCATCCCAGGGATGCAGGGATGGCTCAACATACGCAAATCAATTAATGTAATACACTATATCAATAGAGCCAAGGACAAAAACCATATGATCATCTCAATAGTTTCAGAAAGAGCATTTGACAAAATCCAACACCCATTCATGATAAAAACCCTACAAAAATTGGAATAAATGGTCTCTACCTCAATCTGATAAAAAACATCTATGAAAAACCAACAGCCAATATCATACTAAATGGTCAAAAACTGAAATCCTTCACACTAAAATCAAGAACATGACAAGGATGTCCACCATCACCACTCCTGTTCAATATAGTTTTGGAAACATTAGCCACCGCAATTAGACAAGAGAAAGAAATAAAAGGAATAAAGATAGGAAAAAAAAAAAAGAAAGCGAGATCCACAATTATGATAATCCAGCATATTTCATTGCTTCTAAGGCACATATTCTGCCCCCGACCTCCCATATTTTGAAGTTTCTGAAATCAGGGTGCAACTGACAGTTGGTAATGACCCTTGGTCATGTGGCAGTTTTGTACTTAGCATTGTCAGCACGTATGTGAAATCTCCCTTTAAGGCTGTGGGAGCAACTCCATCAATAGGATGCTGAAGGGATGCAGCACCTTGGAAAGAAATTTTAGAACCAAAATCGGAGCACTCTGTCTATAAGCGCTATATCCCTGAGTCTCTTGATGGCCCAAAGCACAGCACAGGTATAAAGCTAGCAACATGGACCAGTCTCCATAAACAGGAATCCTGAAGAGTTGTACAGTAAAGAACTTGTAGGGCTCGGGGATTTAGCTCAGTGGTTCCACCACCTGCTTTGTTAAGTGCGAGGTCCCGAGTTCAATCCCCGGTACCAAAAAAAAAAAAAAAGAAAGAAAAAAAGAAATTTAACTTAAAAAAAGGAGAAATGTAGAAATTGTAGAAAAGAGTTAACTGACTTTTTTTGCTTATGTTTTCCTTTTTTAACACATACACAGGAGAGTTTATACCTTAATAAATGTAAATGAGATCTTTTAATAACAAAATACACATTTCAAATGATAAGAAAATGTGTATAATTTTAATTGCTAATGTTTTCTTCTACTGGTTCATAAAATAATGGTGTATCATACAATTGAGGGCATATTAGACTCAACGAAATACATTGTCCAAGCACGGAAAAGTGTACAGAAGATTCCAGGCAACCATGACAAATGTCCCCTGCCCTGGTGGACAAGGCAATGAGGAACTGTGTCCCTGCTCCTGGACCCTGCGGTAGGAGCAGAGGAAGTGCTGGGGGCTGGTGCCCCTGGATGTGTGTGGAGGTGTATGTCTGGTTATGCTGGGTCACAATGAACAGGGTCAGGGCTTCCCAATGGACCAGCACTGCTCTTGAGTCACCCAAGTAGCAGGGGAGAAGCACAGCTCCCTGGCAGCTCCCAGATTCTGCACTGGGTGGGACAGGAGCACCCCACACAAGCTAGTGACTCCTGGGCTCACGGTCCTGCCTATCCCTAGGGCTTGCAGGCATCAGCGACTCCCATATCCTCCTTGGTTCCTCACAAGTGCACACCACACAGTCATGCTGTGTGTTTCCTGTCATTTCTCCCCCCATTTCAAACCTTTGGCTCTGTGAGGAGAGGGACCATGTCGGTGTAGCTCTCTGAGGACAGTGAGACTCAGAGAAGGGGTATTATGGCTTGTATCTAGATGTCCCCTCAAAGCCTCAGGCACTCATAGGTGGGGCTGGATCTAGGCTGTGATGCTGGGATTAAGGATTCCCCACCCTGAATATGGGTGGTACTACCCAAAGGGCAGGTAGTCTGGGTGGAATATAAACACACAGAAAGAAGGTTGGCGGCTGCTGTTGCTTGCTTCTTGTTGCCTCCTGCCTGCCTACCATGAACTCTTTCTCCTTGTGGTGCTCCTGTGCCATGCCGCTCTGCGTGGAGCCAGCCGACTATGGACTGAAACCTCTACAAACTGTGAGTGAAAATAAACTTTTCCTCCTTCAACTTGTGGGTGTCAGGTATTTTGATCCAGGACTGAGAAAGTAACTAAGATGAGGGTTTCCCCCAGTTGGCCAGTGGCCAAACCAAGAGCCTTTTTGCCTTTCCTGTGTTCCCTCAGGTATCTCCCACTCATTCTCTTGGGACAGGTACAATAAACCAGGGTGCAGACTTGGAGATCCCTCACCCCCCTCCCCAATGGACTGGGACAGTTTGCTTCAGTGTTTTTCCTGGCTATCAAACCAAATTCTCCACTCCAATATGAGCGCTGCCAGACAGGCAAGGCAGTACCTCCTCCCCTACTCCTGCCACTTCACACAATACTGTTTCCTTTTTGAAGAAGGGAGGGAGCACCCTGGAGTGGCTAAAATCAAGAAGGGAGGGATCTGAGCCCCTTATTTGCATACTGAACATTCATAGCAACTTTTCAGCCCTGCCCCTCAGTGGAACAGGCCTGTAGCTGCTCTACAAGCAGCATCCCCAGCCATTTTCTGAGTTTCCGTGTAGGATGGGTCCCTCCTGTGTACTGGCCCCCTGTGCTGCATCACAGGCCCTGTTAAAGACTTGCTTTGCTGTTCTGGTAAACCTGCTTGTGATTTATTTTTACAGTACTGTGGGCCCCAAAAGTCCTATAAATCTAGTTGGGATTTTTATGCTGTGTAGTGTGGACAGAGCAGTCATTCCAATGAACACTCTACATTGCCCAGCACAAACTTGCACCACCAACACCCAGTACCATCAACCTACTGTGTCTGGCACAGCAGGCATTTGATGGTGGTGGTCAGTAGAAGCAGTGACTAGCAGCTGGCTGTGTCAACCATTGGCATCCAGTGTTAGCTGGCATCATCTGGTGACATCAAGATTGCTAGCAGGGCTTTACTTTACCAGTTCATGATTTTCATCCCAATAGAGCCAAAGAACCCTAGGGTGATTGGAAACACCAGGACCTTGTCCCCCATGCCAACCAGTCACTGGATGTGGGCTGCTCCATGGAGGGACACAGGAGGTGAGAACAGTTCTGGGAGATGCCCAGCAATGAAGTGTCATCTGGCAGCCTTCTCAGTTGTGGGGAAGGTGAGGATGAGTACTTGGTCCTAAAGGGAGACTCTGGGCGGCAAACAGTACCCACAGAGGGCAGCCACAGATGTTGGCATCTCAAGAGGGTCACAGAGGGGAAAGAATTGCTCTATCCTCATTAGGGCGTTTCCTCTGTCAGTGAACCCTGGAAATCTCCCCAGGCAGTGGGTCCCATGTCACACTTGAGGAAGTCAAGGCTGGTGAAGTTAAGATGGCAGTTGAGGTCCCGGCACTAGTAAGGACAAAGGCAGGAGTTAAAGCCAGCCTTGCAGCATTCCAAAGCACAAACCCTTTCGGTGGCAGACGCTGCTCTCTGTTGAGCCTGGATTTGGGAGTGGGTGGCATGAGGGTGTCCTGAGGCAACACCTGTGAGCTTAGAGAGAAGAAGAGGGTGTTTGGGCTGCTCTGCTGGGGAAGGGCAGGCTCTCTGGAGGAGGTGCCACTAGCTGAGCCTCAGGGAAGTTAGCCAGTCAAACTGGGGCTGGAGGGAGGGCACTGAGGAGCAGGGGAGTGGGAAAAACAGGGAAGTAAAGGGTCCTTGATAGGCAAGTGGCCCCAGATGGATGTGGCTGGTGGGCACTCAGATTGACAAGTAGATGGTGGTTTTGGAGCTCTCTTCTGCATGGTGGCAGCCCCATGCCAGGTGCACGGCATGGCAAGAGGAATATGGGCCAGACCACCACTCCACCAGCCTCCTTGGCTCATGTGCAAACAGGGTGTGCCTGTCATGTGCAAACAGGGTGTGCAGTTGTGTGGAGGAGCCTGGTGTATCTTGCAGTGTGTGTGGTACTCGAGAGGGCTGGACACGCCCTCTCTGAGCTGCTGAGGATGGTCAGTGCCAACACTGGAAGATTTCATAACTGTTCCTCTCTGGGCAGCCTCTGCTTCCTCCCCATTGGTTCCCACCCACCCCCACCCTGTGCTCACATGGCTCTTGTCTTTTTTGTTAATGCCCTTTCTTACATGTTGGGTCATCCATGACGACCTGCCCTGTGGGGGCAGCTGGCTGGGTTCTCTCACTGCAGTGTCCTCAGTGTTGATGCCTCATGGTGATTCTTCCCATTTCTTCTTGTCCAACTTCGTCCAGCTCGGTGCAGTGGGCAGAGTCTAGCTTTTCAAGCCAGAATGAACTGGGTCCTGTCCTGGCTCTACTGCCCTGGCCATGCCAATTGGGTCCATTGACTGAAGTCAGGAGCATTGGTAAGTGGGTGACTGGCATCGATCTCCCCAGGATGCAAAACGAATGGGAAGTGCATGAGTCCTTGCCTCCTCTGACCCCACTGAGCCCCGGGAGGTCTCTCTTTGTCTCCCTCATGGCTCCCCCTATTTTTCTAGAGCACCTGTCCCCAGGTAGGGGTATTCTGTGTGGCCCTCCTGCAGGGGCTGTCACCAGAACCTGGGACATTTGCAGGAGGAGCAGTGAAGCAGATAACAGGGCTCTGGTATGGCCCTGCGCCAAGGGACATGCGGCTGACACCATCCATGGCTGAGCTGGGACTGCTGAGCAGGAAGCAGAGCAGCCCTGCAAAGATGGAGGATGTCCAAATGCTGCCCAAAAGACTGATCAGCAGCAAGCATTTGGGGCGGAGGGGAGAGCAGGTGGAGGGACACATGGTTTTGGTGTGGGAGGGATGGGATTCAAATCCCACCTCCTCCCCTTGCTGGTTACATCATCCAGGGCAGGCCACCTGGACTCTCGAGCCTCCACAGCCTCATCTGCAAAATGGACCCAGCAGCTGTTTCCCAGGGCCCTTGTGAGATCTAGGGCCAGTGAGGGGGTCCTCACACAGGCTTGGCTGTGCCCAGGGTGGACACGCGGCAGACATTTGTTACACTACTCTGCCGCGTCTGGGAGTGCGGCACACAGAGACTGTCAGTGTACAGGTGGGCTTTGCTCTAAGCAACCAAATCAGGGCAGAGTGTATGTAGCTCAGTGGCAGAGCACTTGCCAGAGGTGCTGGAGGCCCTGGGCTCTGCCCTCAGCACTTCAAAACTACACAATAAAATGAACAAAAACCAAATCATGTGCATACATTATATGTTAGACTCCTTGAGTTCTGAAAAAATATTTTAAAAAAAGAATTGTTGGGGGAGATGTAGCTCAGGGGTAGAGCATTTATCTATCATATATAGAACCCTGGGTTCCATCCCTAGCTGCAGCAGCAGCAGCAGCAGCAGCAGCAGCAACAACAACAACAACAAGAACTGTTCCATTTTGGAGTATTTTCAGATGTACAGAAAGACCTGGGGAATGCAGAGACTTCCTGTCTTCCCTTCTCTTAACCTCTCTTATTACCTCATTCAGTTGTCAAAGCTAAGAAGCCGAGCTTGGTGTGGTGCTCGGAGTACACAGCAGTCTTCATCTGGATTTGAAGGCACAAAGTTGCCTCCTCCTAGAAACTGCTGAGCAGCAGAGGACCACATGGGCCACTGGCAAACGGGACGCAAAGGACAGAAACGGATTGAGCCAAGCATGCAGTACAACACGGTGGATGAAGAGAAGTCAGGAGGCCTTAGCTCATGCTCAGCCGTGCCGTTTGCCATGTTTTGGCAACTCCCTGACCCATGTGCCTTAGTTTCTCTATCTGCAACTTGGGAATAACATTTCTTGCCTGGCACACCTGGAAAGTATGGCAGCTATTAGTCTCACCCATAGATCCATTCCCCCATCTTCCTTGGTAAGAAATCTCTGTTTTTTATCTGGGCACATGCCATTCCCATAAAGACTACATTTCCTAGTAGCTCCTATACAGCAAGGAGAAGCCAGGTGACTAGCTTTCAGTCAAGATGTTAGGAGAGATCACTTCTCGGCCTTTTGGCTAAGATCAAGTGAAGAAGTTAGGAAAAAGTGGTGTATACATCTTCTGTGAACAGAGAAGGTGTGCCCTTATTCTGCCCCCCCTCTTTGTGACTGGTGAGAATGCTGTCATAATGGCTGGAG
This sequence comes from Heterocephalus glaber, assembly GCF_053883595.1. Classification (NCBI taxonomy): domain Eukaryota; kingdom Metazoa; phylum Chordata; class Mammalia; order Rodentia; family Bathyergidae; genus Heterocephalus; species Heterocephalus glaber. The sequence continues at coordinate 22,600,913 of NW_028258143.1, read as the reverse complement.
CTCCAGCAGCCACTATGCCAATATCTCACAAAGGGAAGGTACACGTGGCAAAGAAAGAATAAGATGACTGGGGTTCCATCCCCAGCACTGTAAAACAAAACAAAACAACAAAAAAAGAAAACTGAGTTCCTGGCATTGTAGATGCCATGAACAGATTAAGGTTTCTCAATCTGAGCCTTATTAACATTTTTGAGCCAGATAATTCTTTGCTGTGAGGAATCACCCCGTGTGTTATAGGATGTCTATAGCTTCCCTGGCCTGTACCCACCTCACCTCCTCATGTGAGACAACCAAAAATGTTTCCAGAGGTTGTGCTTGTCCTGGGTGAGAGTGACCACTTTAGACCATTTCCGTATAACAGATGTATAACACAAGCCACAAATGCAAGCCACATGCATAACTTTTAAAGTAAAACGGGTGAAATTAGATTTTAAAATATATTTAACCTAAGGCAGTTAATTATTACCATTCACATGATTGGCATAAAGCTAGTGATGGGCTGTATTGTGTCCTCTCTCTCTCTCTGGTGCTGAGGAATTGAACCAAGGGCCTTGTGCAGGCACAGCCATGCTTCACCACTGAGCTCCACTCAACTTTCTGTCACATGAGGTTTTGACCTTGCTATGGGCTCTCCAAGGCCTGCAGACCTCTGTGCAGACCAGCTGTTGTGGCAAGTGGGTGCTGTGCTGGGTGGCATTAACTATAGATGCTGAAATATGAGGGTAAATACGTGTGCTGCTTGAGTCATTTTATTTGGGGGTCTTCCAGCAGGATCCAGTTCTATCCAGTACAGGAGGCTCTTGGTGAACTTAACTCTAAGCAGTGTGACTTTGGAGTCGGCTGCAGGCTCCCAACAGCTCAAGAGTGGCCCCACCTGCACTTCTTAGAGTGTGGAGGGCACTGTCATGCCCAGCAGAGCTGTCCCCACCAGCATGGGTGCTGAACTGGCCCCAGACAGGCATTACTGAGGCCCTGCAGCTTAACTCTGCCTTCTGCCCTCTGCCACCTACCTGTGGCAGCAGATCCCCAGAGCACCCAGTACTGTGACTGCTTTTCCTGCTGGCCAAATCCAACCTCTTGAATGAGCCGTCCTTGAACTCCTACTCATCTGACAAGACAGCTCACTGGCAGTAAGGGCCCTCTGCGCAGCTTTAGGAGGAGACCCGATGACTCTGTGGGGGTCTTGCTGCTGACTCTGGAGGGGTCCTGGGCTAACCCATGGGAGCAGACACACATCTGATGACAGCAAATTTTCCCAGGATTGGGTCAGAAAAGGAACATAGAACTTTGGGACAGAAATTATTGATAGCCAAAGAGCATGAGCCCAGAAGTCACAAGCCTGGCCTCAAATCTCAGCTGTGGTGTTTGGCCTCCTGAGCCTCAGTTTCTTCATCTATAAAATGAGCTGATGTGTCTATTCTGTTTATCTCTGGGCCTAGCACAGAGTAAAAGTTGATAGTCCCACCATATGTGAATCATGGACATTGACAAAATAGAGGGACTGGAAGGCCATCTCGTGCATGGCTGTCTTCTCTTTACCAGAATGGAAGCCCCAAGGGGTTTAGACAAAGCCTCAGCTGTGCCCTAACACTGAAAAGTCACAGGCCAAAATAGGCAGTTATTTGAAGGACAGGACTGTCATGCTGTCTCCTCAAGCAGGAGAACCTAAGAGGAGGACAAAGCTATGCTGTCACCTTCGGTACAGTCACCTGCACTGTGCAGGTACAGTTGCACTTGGAAATAAGAAGCTACAGTCCTTATCAACCCCACTTTACCAGGGGCAAACTGTGGCGCAAAGGACCCAATGTGCAGCTTCCTCATTGGCATGAAACAAACCGCCTCACACTTGGGTGGCTTAGAGCACAATCATGCTTGCCCCCTAGTCTGCAGGCTTGCCTCTGTTGACAGGTCTGTGCGAGCCCTTCCCCTGGGAGCACGGCTGGGTACCTGGAGTGATGGGCTGGATGTGTTTCCCTTGCAAGCCGGGCACAGGGGCTCTTGATGTGATGGTTCTGAGCTCTGGTAGAGCTGGGAGCAGCTTTCTGCCATCTAATGGGCCAGCCCACCTCTGAAACAGCATTACTTCTGCTGCACTGTATGCTCAAAGGAAGCCTTGGGGCCAGCCATGCAGGGGTGGGGGGAGAAGTCATCTCTGAGCAGCAGGGCTTAGTTTACCTCACGAGGATCACATATTCTGAGACCACTAAGTAGAAAACCCAGGTCTGAATTCTCATCATCTCCACTTCCCTTCCTCTGTTCAGTTCTCTTCCTCAGCTGGAGGCCCTTCCTCCCTGCCATGCAATGGCTTAACTTCCACTCACACATACCAGGGTCTTCTCTGGATCCAAAGTCCCCTCTGTTCCCACAACAGCTGCCACTTCCCTGGTCACACTGCAGGGGACTGCTGCTCACCCACTGCCTCTTAGGCTAGAATGAGAGGGTTCCAGGAAAGGCCAGGCTCATCAGCTTCACACCAGAGCACTTCCTGTTAAATGATGTAGTGTTCTGATATGAATTAGGGAGCTCCCCTGGGATTAACACCTGGGAAGGGAATGGAAGGCAGCAGGGGCGGACTAGGGGGACCTTGAGCAATGATGCAAGTTCTGGCCATAGCTTGGACTGTCTCTATGAGGGATGCTGGGGCTAAACAGCCCATCAGCGCTGGCAGCGTAAGAGTCACTGGAATGTGGCTGTCCCCAACAGGTATCTGACCTCCTTGCAACAGCAGGGGTCCCTGAAGGGGCAGGTGTGTGGGGCTGTCTGCAGACTACTCTCTACTGTGCCTCACAGGCCAGAACAGCAGGCAGAAGTGGGGCCCTTGAGAGCTGCCAGCTGTGACTTGTGGCTGCAGGATTTGGCGAGGAACAGTGAGGGAGGGAGAGTCTCACCCATATCCAGGCCCAGGGGAGCTGGGAGCTACAGGCCTAGGTCCCAGAGGGCAGAATGGCTGCCTTCTTTGTGCCAGGCCCTGTGCCATGTGCTGGGGACCGGATATCCCTCGGATGTGGGCCCTGGCCCATGGAACTCGGCTCCCTCCTGACTGACCCCATTCACCATGACCCACTGTCCATACTACTGCCAGACAGGTCTTTCTGAAAGGCAAACTGTGAGCTCACCTGCTCAGTTTAAAACACACTTGGAATAAAATCTGGAGGGTGGAGAGAGGAAGGCGGGTGCCTGGGGAAAAGAAGCCGAAAAGGTAAAGGAAGTCCCAGCTCCTCGACCTCTCTGGGATCTGCCCCACCCCTTCTCACAGCTCATTTCCTTTTCTTCATATGTATTTAAAGATTTATTCTGGGCAGTGGTGAATTAGCCCAGGCCCTGCCCTCTTGGAGCTTACATTTCAGGGGGCAAGACAACCAATACACAAGAAAATTTCAAAGTGCAAAGGATTTCATAGTATGAGATGCCTGGAAGAAAAAAAGAGCAAGATAAAAGCGTGCCTGTGCCTGGACTGGGTTCTTGGACATCCGAGCCTGTTCCAATCACCGAGCCGCCCTGGGGACAAACTGTGGGCTCAGCGTCGGGAACCGGGAGCGTAGGGACTAGAAAGCAGGTGGGCTGCAGCAGGGGTCACCTGGGCCCCGCCTCGCCCCGCCCCGCCCCGCCCCGCCCACCTTTCGGTCCCTGAGTCCTGGAGGACGCCACTCCAGGAAAGGGCGCGCCGCTTAGTAGGCCAGGTGCGCGGGGCCGGGAGCCGCCTTCCCGCCACGGTACTGGAGGGCGGTCCGGCCGCGGCCCCGCCCCGTCCCGCGCCGCCCATAAATGCGCGGGGCCACCGGGCACCTCGGGTTCCCGGCGCGGCTCTCAGGTGACCGCGCGGTGGGTGCCGCCCGCGTCTCCACTCGTTGCCGCGCCTCTCCGCGCACTGGGGGTTCAAGCCATGCTGTTCTGGCACACTCAGCCCGAGCACTACAACCAGCACAACTCAGGCAGCTACCTGCGGTAAGGGCCCTGCCTCCCCCCAGCCGCCCCGGCCAGACGGCGCTGCCCTGGGCGGGGTCGCAGCCGGGTGCCGAAGGACACCTGGGCGGAGAGGGGCCGCCCACACGGGGCCCTGCGCCCGGCAGCGCGCCCTCTGGGGAGGATGAGGGAGACCGGGCCAGATCCCCTGGTGGGGAACGATCAGCGGAGCCCAGGGGGACCCGACCAGGTGGCCTGGTCGGGAGCCTGGCGTCCCCGAGGGCCCCGCCCCGACGGCTCCCGGGCACAGGCGCACCTGCTGACCCCTTCCAAGCCCGTCCATCTCCCGCGTCTCTCCTCGCCCGGCTTTCATGGGAGCGAAGAGGAAACTTCTGCCATCCGTGTGGGGGTGCTCTGGGAAACTGACCCTTGCTCCTTGGTCCTCTCTGAGCCTCGCTCCCTCTGCAGTGGGCTTCAGTGGCTGGCGGGTGGGCAGGTGGTGGGCCGGTGGGCAGGCTCAGAAGGGGATACCGCCCCCTGCCCCAAAAGGTCTCGCTCTTGTTTGCCCGAGGCTTAAGCGCTTATTGTCCTTGATGGAAATCTTTCTTCTTCTGCAGGGATTTGACTAGTGCTCTTCAAAGGGAAAAGTAAGTCCTGCCTGTTTTGAAAAGTTCTCTACAACCCCCTTTAGAGAGTAGGACCCCCGTTTGCTTCAGTTCCAGGAAGATTTTTCTCCCTGTTGTGCAGCTGGCTGGTCACTAATGGGCAGTCATTTCACTTTCTGAACTCGCTGGAACCAGCTTTAGCCTGTCTTTATTTCCATCCTAGTCACAGTTTATTAAATGTCCCTAATTTAACCCAAAGGGCATTTGATGTGAACTCAGGCAAAGTGAATTGTGAGGCTGAAGGCGTCTCAGGCACTGATGGCCCCAAAGCCAGAGCTACCAACTGCTTAGTGCTGCTTTTGATCCTAAGAACTTACTGCTCTGATGAGTATTACAGGTGTAGTGCCTGTCTAATTGTCCTCCCCAAAGGCCTCCTCCTTCCAGAAAGCAGACGAGTGATTGAGTTTAACTGATGAATCAGCCGGGTTTTATTCACAGTGGTAGAAGACAGCAAAAAGTCGAATGTCCTGTGGACTGTGGCTTCCCTGCAGACCCTAAAGCAACTCTGGGGACGCCACAGCCTATTGGGAGGATGTTCATTCCTTGCAGAAGAGTAAGTGGCTGCTCACTTATAAAACAAATGCTACATCATTAACCCCAATAAAAAAAATGCTACAAAGGGATGTGTTTTCAATGTAGCGCACACTGCAGTTTTGTCTGAATGTAGTGTGTTGCCACTAAGTATCTTGACATGCCTGAAAAACTACTTTGAAGGTGACCTTGAATTGAAGATAAGTATACAGTATTTAAAACTTCCTAGAGACCGAAAATGTTCCAGTAGGTAAGAGTTGTCCTCTAGGATGAGCGGCAGTTTTGACATCTGCTACCAAAATGTAGCCTTGTCTGTGGAGTAGCCCCAGTATCTTTTAGGGTTGGTATTGTGTGAAGGGAGGAGGCTGAAAGTTGGAGGTGAAAGGTGCTATAAAGTCATCCTGATTTTGGGAGTGATTATGGGAAATTGTGGATGATGAAGGTCTGTAGTCTTTTTTTTCCCCCTCTTTTGTGGTGCTGGGGATTGAAGTCAACCTCATGCATGTGGGCCAAATGCAGTGCCACTGAGCCACATCTCCAGCCCCACCTTTTTTTATGGGTACTGGAAGTTGAATGCCTTGGCTAGCAAGGGCTCTTTCACTGAGCTACACCCCAGCTCTTCTAGCCGTAGCTTTTTAAAACTTCATTTCTTGTTGAGGGATTTGACTTCACAGGGGTTGATCTCATAAAGGCTGAGGTGGGGTCAGTGCATGCATCCCTGATCCCCCAACTCTAAAGACAAGATCTTGTCCTTTTCTTTGGATTTTTTTTTTTTGTATTTTGTTTTTGGACATTTTCTCACTTTGCAGAACTT